>NC_092710.1:32194714-33450339 GCF_047496885.1 Scyliorhinus torazame
GCTTATTACCCCTCTGAGGAAGTTACAACCAAATGAGTCCACAAACAGACAATGGCTGTCCTGTAGGTGTGAAAACCTGAGCCCGATTTGAACACAGTAATTGATAAGATTCGTTGGATTTTTCAATAGTATTGCCACTCGCCTGAATTTGAAGATGACTTGGCATGAAATAAAACAGTGTCCACCTTTGCTCGCTACTAAAGGTATGGCAAGCAACTCCAAACACTGGGAATGGAACACCAGGATGATCTCTGAGTAGCAGGATCAAAGCGGGTCTTTTAAAAATATGGGTGGATGGATGGACGGACGGAGGGGCGGACGGACGGATCGTCGGTTATGTCTCAGGGTTTAGAAAACTCCAATGTACATCATGGAGTTCACCTGACCTACAACTGTTTATGGAATTTAGTTCTGATGAGCACAAGGGACTGCTTTCATGTGTTATACCTTAAGTACTTTTAATCAAAAACAATCTTTATTCTACAAATTTAGTTAATATTTATCTAAACACACACATTAAGCATTTTTATCAACTAACGAGATAAATACCCCACACAGCTACAAAAACCTATGTATAACGCTTAATAAATTCCCCCCTTTAACTGTTCCAATTTATTCCCCCTTTAACTGTTCCAATTTAGTAACAAGATCCCATAAACCAGTGCCCCCTTTCAAAGGTGTGTCCCAGCACACAACACTGAAGACCTGGTATGGATACTCCTGCTTCCTTTCCAAAACAGCAGGTTTGAATTCCGTCCAGAAAACAGTTATTTCTTTTCAAGTTATCAAGCACTCTGGAACATCAGCTTTTAAAATGAAGATAGAGAGACAGGACAAGACTTCTCTTTCTGAGTACAGCAGCCAAATGTGAAAACGAAAGCAAAAATTCAGAGCCACAAACAAGCCCCAAATGAAAGCGAAAGTAAAACCAATACCCAGAGTCACAGCCCATCTCCACCCACACAATGACGTCACTGAAGCCATGTGATAAGACAAAAACATTTCTTAAATGGGCACTCCCATGACTAAGACCCCTAGTTCTGAACTCCCCCGCCATTGGGAACATTCTTCCTGAATCTACCCTGTCTAATCCTGTTAGAATTTTATAAGATTCCCTGAGATCCCCTCTCACTCTTCTAAACTCAAATGAATACAATCCTAACCGACTTTGTCTCTCCTGATATGACAGTCCCACCATCCCTGGAGTCAGCCTGGTAAACCTTTGCTGCACACCCTCCATAGCAAGAACATGCTTCCTCAGATAAGAACACCAAAACTGCACACAATACTCCAGATGTGGTCTCACCAATGCCCTATATAATTCTAGTAAAGCATGCCTGTTCCTATACTCAAATCCTCTCACTATGAAGATCAATATAGCACTTGCCACCTTTACAGCATGCTGTGCCTGCACGGTTACTTTCAGTGACTGATGCTCGAGAACACCAAGGTCTCTCTGAATATCTACCTCTCTCAATTTACACCCAATCAAATAATGATCTGCCTTCCTATTTTTGCTATCAAAGCGGATAACCTCACACTTATCCACATTATACTGCATCAGCCATGCATATGACCACTCACTCAGCCTGCCCAAGTCCCACTGAATCATCTCTGCATCTTCCTCACAGCTCACCCTCCCACCCAACTTTGTATCATCTGCCAATTTGGAGATAATACATTTAGTTCCCTCGACCAAATCATTAACATATAATGTGAACAGCTGGGGTCCGAGCACAGATCCCTGTGGTACCCCACTGGTCACTGTCTGCTGTGGCGATATGCACATATGCATATCTGCATGAAACTGTATATAATTGTACCAATGAATAAAGTTGATCAGCAAAACATGTAGTAACAGTTATGGCCTCCTGCCATTAGGTGGCGCCAGACACACATGGAGCCATCAGGTAACTGACAAGACGCAGGCAGTCGGCAGCAGAACGGACAATGGGACACTGGCATTTCACCGTAGCTCTCCAGTAACTAAGATAGAATTGTCTGTACATAGATTTGTTGGTTACTTGTGCACCTGTTTAATAATAAATACTTGTTATAGCTAAATACAAAAGTTCTATGCATGTCTTCATGATCAGGGGAGCCAAAGAACTGAGGGTAACTGCAGACAAGGCATTTCACGCTGAAGAATAGAAGAATGTGAACAAATGACTTCTCGACAACTTAGTGAACTACGGATTTGCGACTTAACGCAACTCAATGGTGAAGTGTGAGATGGATGGTTTGAAGGCACCCTACCAACATCTTGTCTAAGGTAATCTGGACACAAATTGGCATGGTTTTAACAGCAGTTTGAACTCTATCTTTTGATCCGAGGCCGGCAGGCACTGCCTGATGCAAGGCATGTTGCATTGTTGCTATCGATAGCATGTCCTCAGGCACTTGAACTGTGTAGTTCCTTCAGTTTTGACAACAAAGAAGAGAGTTAGGATGAGGTGATTCAGCACTTTGATCCACATTGTTCTCCCAGAAAAAATTAGAATTTTGATCGATACTTGGTCTGTTCCCGTGCCAAAAAAGATAAGGAATCATTCGATAACTTTTGCGACACATTTAAGATTAAAGGCCAAGTCGTGCAATTTTGGACAGTTTCAGTCTTCAATGATCCGTGACCAAATTGTTTTTGGGATTTCGGATGTTGCTCTACGAGAACGATTGTTGAGGGAAGACAACCTGTTGAGAGAACATGGTCGGACGCCACCATCAGAATATGCCAGGCAAGTGAGTTATCTGAGCTGTGGATCGGCGCAGCCTTCTGTTCAGAAAATGTTGGGGCCAATCCTGCAAATGATGCTGGTGCCATAAGTGTTGTGACACAGTTTGAAAAGAAGCATGACCTCAGTGCGGGTGGCCATTTTGAGTGCACCATTACACAGCTGCACAAAGAACATGGTCTCGGTATGTGTGGCTATTTTGAGCGCACCGCTACCCAACATAAAAAGAAATGTGGTCTCGATGCGGGTGGCCATTTTGGTCAACAAGCACCATCCGCCATTTTGTGCCACAAAATATGGCGGCAGACACTTGCCGCGGCGATGTACTGCTTTCAGAAAACATTTTCACAAATGTGGCAGAACGGGTCACTTTTCCTGCTGATGCACAGTTGTCCAGAGAAAAAGGAAGAGTCTAACCAAGGACAAAGGAGACAACAACTGGGCCGATGGGAATATTGTTTTGAACAGTGACTCAAACAGTTCAACCGGCTGAAACATGGAAGTAACGCTTCCAGTCTGCAGTCGCCATGAGGCGACTGCAGGGACTATTGAGGACAGATGGATGATACCCGTAATCCTCAATGGAATGTCCATCAATTGCAAACTCGATACGGGAGCAAGGGCCAACATAATCCTGTTCTCGGCGGGGCAGCGGCTAAAGTTCAAACCTCAAATCACTCCTGCAGAAATGCTTCTGAAAGACTACAATCATCATCGGATCCCAACTTTGGGAGGATGCGAGCTTCATATCACCACCAAGGAGGCAATGTGCAGAATACTGTTCTCTGTAGTGGAGACAGAGTGTTAATCGCTCATTGGGATACAGGCATTTGAAGTGCTCGGGCTCATCAACAGGGTGTATACCGCAGCTTTCTTGGCACCCCCTGACATATCTTGGTGGAGTAGATCCTAAAGGCACATCGGGAGATATTTCAAGGGTTTGGCATGCTGCCCTTCACTTACCGCATACAGCTAAGGGAGGATGCAAGACGGGTAGTGCCTGCGCGACGGGTGCCTTCTCCACTGAGGGAGAAGCTTAGAGCTGCACCTTGGGTGCCATTAGGCACATAGAAGAGCCCACTGGCTGGGCCTACTCCATGGTATGCATCAAGAAACAGAATGGAGACCTGACAATTTCCATGGACCCCAAGGATCTTAACATGAACATAAAAAGTAGCACTACCACATCCCAAAGAGGGAGGAAATTGCATGCGAAATGGCTGGAGAAACATGCTTCAGCAAGCTGGATGCGTTGCAGGGTTTCTGGCAGCTCAAGCTCGATGAGGCGAGCACTTGACTGTGCACCTTCCACACTCCCTTCAGCCGCTACTCCTTCCAGTGGATGCCGTCGGCATAATGCCTGCGTCAGAAATCTTTCATCGAGCCATGCACCACATAGTGGAAGGACTGCCGGGTGTCCGTGTCTATGTCGACGACACTATGATCTAGGGGTGCACATGTGAGTAGCAAGGCTGTTTCAAGTCCTCCAAAGAGTCAGCAAGAATGGCCTCAAACTCAATCAGGTGAAATGCCAAGTCAGCATTGACACTATTACCTTTCTAGGAGATAGGCTATCATGAAAAGTTGTGCAACCGGATGATGAAAAAATGAAGGCGGACTTCCGGTTGCGGCGATGACCAGCTAAGCTGCACGTTTCGGCGGCTCCAGCTCCAACAGACCTTCGGGCTCTTTTAAGAGCCCCAACAGGAAATTTTTGGGCGACGAAACCCGGTGTGGGGTGAGTGAATAGGGAGTCCCCCCCAAACGAAAGAGGAAAATATCGGCGGCGGCGGCTGCAGCGCAAGGAATATTCGACGAAAGGGACAGAAAGGGAGAAGACACAAGATGGCGGCGGAGAAAGCCCATGGGGTCCCGAGCAAGACGAATTCCTGAGACGGTGTGTGGAGCTACTAAAGAGGGAGGTGCTGACCCCGATGCTACAGGCAATTGAGGGGCTCAAGGAGGCACAAAGGACCCAGGAGACAGAGCTCCGCGTGGTGGAGCAGAAGGTGACGGATAATGAGGACGAGATGCTGGGCCTGGCGGTCAAAACACAGACGCACGAGGCACTCCATAAAAAGTGCATTGAAAGGATTGAGGCCCTAGAAAACAGAGTGCGAAGGAAGAACCTTCGGATACTGGGTCTCCCTGAGGGAGTGGAAGGAGCGGACTGTGGAGCTTATGTAAGTACGATGCTAAGCTCATTGATGGGAGCTGAGGCCCCTACGGGCCCCTTGGAGGTGGAGTGGGCACATCGGATCCCGGCGAGAAGACCAAAAGCGGGAGAACCACCCAGGGCGACAATCGTGCGATTTCACCGCCTTAAAGATAGAGAAGAGGTCCTGAGATGGGCTAAAAAGGTGCGGTGTAGCAGATGGGAGAATGCAGTGGTACGGGTGTACCAGGATTGGAGTGCGGAGGTGGTGAGAAGGAGGGCGAGTTTTAACCAAGCCAAGGAGGTGTTACATAAAAAGAAGGTGAAGTTCAGGATGCTGCAGCCGGCACGACTATGGGTTACGTACCAGGAGAGACACCACTATTTCGATATGGCGGAAGAAGCATGGACCTTTATTAAAGAGGAGAAATTGGATCGGAACTGAGGGACTGATACTGTAGGGAATGTTATTGTTATTGTTATGGTTGATGTAAATAGAGAAGTAAATTGGGATGGGGGGAGACACTAGGAAATGTGGGCGCCGGTGAGGGGGGAAAGAAGGGATGTAGGCGGAGAATGAGAAATGGGAGGGGGAGAGGAAAGGGAGCTGCGCCACAAGAGGCGGGTCAGATAAAGGGATGTTCCCGCGCCAGAAAGATTATGGTGGGAAGACAGGCGCAAGGCGGATGGGAGTTCCCTACACGGGGGGGGTCAAGGAGTGAGCAGGAGTAGCCGGGGTCAGTTGAAGTCAGCTGACTTGCGGAAGTAATATGGGGGGAGCAATCACGCTAGAAAGGGATCTAGCGGGGGGGGGGGGGGGATGAGGGGGGGGGGGACAACTGGGTTGCTGCTGCGGAAATCAAAAAGGAAATGGTTAAAGAGTGGGTGGACAGGGATTGAATGCGACGCCTGGGGAGCGAGTGGGAGCGCGGAGGCGGGGTACGGGACTGGCCTAGAGAAGGTGATGGCTAGTCGACACGGGAGGGGGGCAGGTAGCCCCCTAGTGAGGCTGATCACGTGGAACCTGAGAGGCCTGAATGGACCGATTAAAAGGGCCCGAGTGCTCGCGCACTTGAAAGGACTAAGGGCAGACGTGGCTATGCTCCAAGAGACGCACCTGAAGGTGGCGGACCAAGTTAGGTTAAGGAAAGGATGGGTGGGACAGGTGTTCCACTCAGGACTAGTTGCAAAGAATAGAGGGGTGGCCATATTGGTGGGGAAACGAGTAGCATTTGACGCAAAGAACATCGTAGCAGATAGCGGAGGTAGATATGTAATGGTGAGTGGCAGGCTGGAGGGAATGGAGGTCGTGTTGGTTAATGTATATGCCCCGAATTGAGACGATGCGGGATTTATGAGACGGATGTTGGGTCGTATACCGGACCTGGAGGTAGGAAACTTGATATTGGGAGGGGACTTCAACACCGTGCAGGGTTAGATAGATCCAGATCAAAGACCGGAAGAAGGCCGGCAGCGGCCAAGGTGCTCAAGGGGTTTATGGACCAAATGGGGGGAGTGGATCCATGGCGAGTTCTTAGACCGAGGGCCAGGGAGTTCTCCTTCTTCTCCCATGTCCATAAAGTGTACTCATAGAATCATAGAATCATAGAAGTTTACAGCATGGAAACAGGCCCTTCGGCCCAACCAGTCCATGCCGCCCAGTTTTTACCATTAAGCTAGTCCCAGTTGCCCGCACTTGGCCCATAACCCTCTATACCCATCTTACCCATGTAACTATCTAAATGCTTTTTGAAAGACACAATTGTACCCGCCTCTACTACTACCTCTGGCAGCCCATTCCAGACACTCACTACCCTCTGAGTGAAGAAATTGCCCCTCTGGGCCCTTCTGAATCTCTCCCCTCTCACCTTAAACCTATGCCCTCTAGTTTTAGACTCCCCTACCTTTGGGAAAAGATGTTGACTATCTACCTTATCTATGCCCCTCATTATTTTATAGACCTCTATAAGATCACCCCTAAGCCTCCTACGCTCCAGGGAAAAAAGTCCCAGTCTATCCAGCCTCTCCTTATAACTCAAACCATCAAGTCCCGGCAACATCCTAGTAAATCTTTTCTGCACTCTTTCTAGTTTAATAATATCCTTTCTATAATAGGGTGACCAGAACTGCACACAGTATTCCAAGTGTGGCCGTACCAATGTCTTGTACAACTTCAACAAGACGTCCCAACTCCTGTATTCAATGTTCTGACCAATGAAACCAAGCATGCCGAATGCCTTCTTCACCACCCTGTCCACCTGCGACTCCACCTTCAAGGAGCTATGAACCTGTACTCCTAGATCTCTTTGTTCTATAACTCTCCCCAACGCCATACCATTAACTGAGTAGGTCCTGGCCTGATTCGATCTGCCAAAATGCATCACCTCACATTTATCTAAATTAAACTCCATCTGCCATTCGTCGGCCCACTGGCCTAATTGATCAAGATCCCGTTGCAATCCTAGATAACCTTCTTCACTATCCACTGTGCCACCAATCTTGGTGTCATCTGCAAACTTACTAACCATGCCTCCTAAATTCTCATCCAAATCATTAATATAAATCACAAATAACAGTGGACCCAGCACCGATCCCTGAGGCACACCACTGGTCACAGGCCTCCAGTTTGAAAAACAACCCTCTACAACCACCCTCTGCCTTCTGTCGTCCAGCCAATTTTGAATCCAATTGGCAACCTCACCCTGGATCCCGTGAGCTTTAATCTTCTGCAACAACCTACCATGCGGTACCTTGTCAAAGGCTTTGCTAAAGTCCATGTAGACAACGTCTACTGCACTGACCTCATCTACCTTCTTGGTCACTCCCTCAAAAAACTCAATCAAATTTGTGAGACATGATTTTCCATGCACAAAGCCATGCTGACTGCCCCGAATCAGTCCTTGCCTCTCTAAATGCTTGTAGATCCTGTCTCTCAGAATACCTTCCAGCAACTTACCTACTACAGACGTTAGGCTCACCGGTCTGTAGTTCCCAGGCTTTTCCCTGCTGCCCTTCTTAAACAAGGGCACAACATTCGCCACTCTCCAATCTTCAGGCACCTCACCTGTGGCTGCCGATGATTCAAATTCCCGGATAGATTTTTTTGTTCTGGGAAGGTCGTTGATCTCAAGGGTGGAAGAAGCTGAGTATTCAGCCATAGCGGTTTCGGACCATGCCCCACACTGGGTGGACCTGGAACTAGGAGAGGAAAGGGAGCAGAGAGCACTCTGGCGATTAGATGTGGGATTGATGGCGGACGAGGGAGTGTGTGGAAGAGTGCGGGGGTGTATTGAGAGGTACCTGGAGGCCAATGACGACGGGGAGGTCCGTGTGGGAGTGGTATGGGAAGCAGTAAAAGCGGTGGTCAGAGGAGAGCTGATCTCCATTGGGGCCCACAAAGGGAAAACAGAGGCCAAGGAAAGGGAAAGATTACTGGGGGAGATTTTAAGGGTGGACAGGGAATTTGCAGAGACCCCGGAGGAGGGACTGTACAGGGAGAGGAGACGACTCCAGACAGAGTTTGAGCTCTTGACCACCAGAAAGGCGGAGGTGCTGTGGAGGAAGGCACAGGGGAGGAGGTATGAATATGGGGAAAAGGCTAGTCGCCTGCTGGCTCATCAGTTGCGAAAGAGGACAGTGGCGAGGGAGATAGGGGGAATTAGAGACAAAAAGGGAGCCACGATGCGAAGAGCAGGGAAGATAAACGAGGTGTTCAAGCCCTTTTATGAGGGACCGTATAGGTCCCAACCCCCAGAGGGAGAGGAGGGGATGCGGCAGTTCCTGGATCAATTGAGGTTCCCGAGGGTGGAGGAGCAGGAGGTGGAAGGCCTGGGGGCACCGATTGGGGTGGACGAGGTTATTAAGGGGCTGGGGAACATGCAAGCAGGGAAGGCTCCGGGACCAGACGGGTTCCCGGTGGAATTTTATAGAAAATACGTGGACTTATTGGCCCCGTTGTTGGTGAGGACGTTCAATGAGGCCAGGGAAGGAGGAACTATACCCCCGACAATGTCGGAGGCAACGATATCGCTAATTCTGAAGAGGGATAAAGATCCGTTGCAGTGCGGGTCCGATAGACCTATTTCATTATTGAATGTGGACGCAAAATTGCTGGCAAAGGTACTGGCATCGAGGATAGAGGACTGTGTCCCGGGGGTGGTGCACGCAGACCATACAATGTTCGTAAAGGGGAGACAACTGAATGTTAACGTGCGACGACTATTAGGGGTGATAATGATGCCCCCAGTGGAGGGGGAGGCAGAGATAGTGGCGGCAAAGGATGCAGAGAAGGCATTTGATAGGGTGGAGTGGGAGTACTTATGGGAGGTGTTAAGGAGGTTTGGGTTCGGGAACGGGTTTATTAGCTGGGTCAAACTTCTTTATGGGGCCCCAATGGCAAGTGTAGTCACGGGTCGGCAAAGATCGGAGTATTTCCGACTATATAGGGGAACAAGACAGGGATGCCCGCTATCTCCACTGTTGTTCGCGTTGGCAATTGAACCTCTGGCCATGGCGTTGAGAGACTCCAGGAAATGGAGAGGGGTGATTAGAGGGGGAGAAGAACACCGAGTCTCGCTATATGCGGATGACCTACTATTGTATGTGTCGGACCCAGCGGGGGGGATGATAGAGGTCATGCAGATATTGAGGGAGTTCGGAGATTTCTCGGGATATAGGCTTCACATGGGGAAGAGTGAACTATTCGTGATACACCCAGGGGACCAGAGTAGAGAGATAGAAGGCCTGCCTCTAAGGAAAGGGGAAAGAAACTTCCGATACCTGGGGATTCAGATCGCTAGGAGCTGGGGAACCTTACACAGACTTAACCTGACACGATTGGTAGAACAAATGGAGGAGGACTTCAAGAGGTGGGACATGCAGCCTCTGTCGTTGGCGGGCAGAGTGCAGGCAATTAAGATGATGGTTCCCCCGAGGTTCTTATTTGTATTTCAATGTCTCCCTATACTAATCACTAAGACCTTTTTTTAAAAAATAGACAGGAGCATCACGAGCTTCGTGTGGGCAGGGAAAGTCCTGAGGGTGACGACTGTGAGATAAAATAGTTACTTTAGAGATATTAGTTAATGTAATGTAGAAATAAGCCACTTTGATTCTGGTTAGTTCAGAGACAAAGGATGTTAGACCGCATGGGGAAAGCAGGAAGAGGTGTGTCTACGAGAGTGATGCTGGATTGATAGGGGCCAGAGGAAGGGATTGGAAGTGAGCCAATCAGAATAGATCAAACAGGTCAGGAGGGATATAGGCTGACCTATGGGCGTCGAGTATGTGAAACTTGATACCATTTGAATTGATTTGCAGAGATCCCTTTGTCTCTTTGTTCATTCGCTTTCTGGGATGTAGGAGACTGGATGTCTCTTATGTTTCTGTGAAATGAATCAAGCTTGCAAGCTGAATAAAATAACTAATGCTATACCTGCAAATCCATCTCGACTTTTATTGAGGCCAGACTGACGGATAAAGAAATTTGGGATTCAACATTTGGTGCCGAAAACCGGGATTTCTCAGGGCGATCCTGGTCCAACTGCGAAATCAGAATTCGACTGATTATGAACAGGAGGATAGGGAACAAGGGCCCTCAATGTAGAACTGGAAAATGACCGCGCATTGATTGTTCCCCTCTTCTTATCGTTTGATTAGTCTGGTCACTCGCGGTTGGCACAGAAAGACCGCCTCGACGAAATCACAGGTCAGTCCGGGGATTAGCATTTTAATTGATGGGATTTCATATTGTTAATTCGGCTGGGGTAGGCTATGTTGTTGATGGGGACATTTAAAACTATAAATGGTTCAACTTCATTTGTGAGTTAATTCGGCTGGGGTAGGCTATGTTGTTGATGGGGACATTTAAAACTATAAATGGTTCAACTTCATTTGTGAGTTAATTCGGTTGGGTTAGGTTATGGGAGGTCGATGCGACATTTGAAATTGAAAATGGTTCACCTCCATGTGTGTGTGTGTTAAAAATATAGTTGATTAAGCTAAAATTGTCTCCTTGGACTGTAGTGGCGAAAAACGCAGTTCCGAGGACTAGTTGAGATTGTGGGGAATGCTGCATATTGGTTGAAGCAGAAGTCTCTCAAAGGGTTAACAGCAGCAGGCAAAATCAAAAGACAGACAGTGCTTCTCAGGCTTTGAGATAACAGCAGCAGCCTGTAGTGTAATCGGATACCTTTCCTTGGAGTCAGTGAACACCAGCAAAGTTACGCTTTGAATTAATTAAAGGAAACCAGTGGGTTTCTCCACCTCTTTGATAAAAGTTATTATTTTCGAAAGCAATTGATTGAAATTGCCAGAATCTTAAGTTTTACTTACTTGAAATAATGTTTATCTCATTTTATCAGGAGATTAATAGAAACTTAAAGGAGGTTACGGACAGCACTTTTTTTAAAAAAGTGTAAATCTGGATATGATAGTTGATTTTGCCAACACTTATGTGAATGTAAAAGAAAAAAAAAACTTGTTAAAAGAAAAATTGTTAAGATAAAGAAATAATTAAGTTGTAAATGTTATACAAGTTTGTGTTAAGCAAATTGTAAATTTAGTTCTGAGTTGAGATCAGAGCTAAGCTTGCAAGTTGCAGTAATTCAATTTGAATTTTCAAACATTTTTAAGTTTAAAAAGAAAAGCGCAAGTAGAGACAGGAAAGACGCGGGTCAAACAAGAGATGAGCTACGTAGTTCAATGGCTGGCCTTGAATTGACAGAAAAAGAAAAATTCAATAATTTGGAAAAGTCATTACAAGTTCCGTCTGCACCTGTAGCAAGGTCTGCCCTCATTCCAGAACCACCAGCGTACAATAATATATACCCAGTCATTGCTCCCCAGATTCCAAATATGCCAGTAACTCAAGCCCTTTTGGATGATAGTGTGGGTCCTGATTTCCCAACTTCACGACCAGAAGAACAAAAGGAGCTCTGTCCCACAAGCCCAGTTAGCTCTAGGACAAGATCTCGGACAGCAAGAGAGGGGCTTGACCCTCACCAGAAACAATTACGCATATCACCTAAGTCTCTCCAAACTAAGCAGAAACCACAAGGTTCGGGAACAAAGGAAGCTGAAACAGATTCTTTTGAAGAGAAAGAACTCCCCCTAGTGACAGGGAGAGACGTTGAAGTCTTGGAACAACCAGGGGAAATAGCTAGAGTGTCCCCTGGTGACATTCGGAGACAGTTACCGATTAGGAAGATGCGAAACCCTGACGCAGTGACTGTGGGAGCGAACCCCACGATAGACGTTTACTTCCCATGGACACCCAGTGAGATGATGGCTATTATGTCTACAATCCCAGATAGAAAAAAATCTCCTGCTGCCTTCATGGATTCCTTGAGAACTACCATCTCAATTTATCAAGCTGATTTAACGGACCTCTGGGCCCTAGTCCAGCAGATTTTAATTTAGCAGAGTACTGCAATTATCTCAACCACCTGAATTATGCTAGTCATGCTGCACTTCAGCAGGCCTATGCGTTAGACGATGATAGAAGGACACAGATCCTGAATGCGTTGAATAGCACATTTCAAAGGCCCATAAATCTTTCTGTTATCTTAGACCTAAAACCTAAGAAGACTGAAGAGCCAGAGGAATTTCTGGAGCGTTTTAATGAAATCTACTGGGGGCAGTCAGGCGATTTGCTGTATCAAAATGGTCAGAATTCCCCTCAATATTGTGCTATGTTAATGCATTGCCTACCACCTTCTGTGGTTACTGCTGTGAAATGTAATAACATGAATTGGACAGAGAACGACCCTTCCCAGATGGCAAGGGCAGTCAGATTTTATTGGAAGGAGGGTGTAGGCCAAGAAGGAGGCTCAGTTACAAAGGTTAAGACTGAGTATGTAATGAAAAAGGATGATTGGCGATCCCAACAAGCGGCAGAAATGGTAGTTTACCAGCAGGAGCCCCAATATAGTGACTTTGGGTGAGTGGATCAGCGAAGAGGAGGATACCAAACCCACCCAAAGGGACCCTCACCCCCTTTTTATGGCCCACCGAACGAATCAACAGCTCTACAACCGCAGCCCCCTCTGAGGGGCCATTGGTCTACTGGAAGAAGAGGACGGGGCAGAAATAGAGGGAGCAATGCATGTTTTAATTGCGGCCATGTAGATCACTGGCAACAGGAATGCCCCTTTAAAAGACAGGCAGTAGAAGGAGATTATCCGACCCAAAGGAGAGGTACCCACCAAGGGGAGGACAGACGAGATACACTGACTTCTCCCAGGAAAACCCTTTCCAACACAGGATTGACTAGCTAATTTAGCCATAAGGACTCTCCAATCGGACAGGGAACCTATTATCTCTCTGCAGATAGGAGATCAACATCACTCATTTGTAATCGACACCGGGGCACCCATGTCTTCTGTGCAATCAGCACTTAAATTACCATTATCCGACCACACGCAGCAATTGTCAGAGTTCCAAGGACAGGTGTGTGAGTATCCTATTTCTGAACCTGTGACAGTCACTTACGAGAATAAGTCTGCAGATCATCAGTTTGTAGTGACTACTGGATTGGACTGTAACTTGTTGGCCCGAGAATTACTGTGTATCTTCCAGCTACAGCTAGAATGCGGAGATGAGGGGGTAACGGTTACATCATGGAGGATGAGACAACAGTGCTATATTTCTATCACCCCCCAGTGGTGGACATTAGACGTTGAACAGTCACTGCATCACGTTACCCTGGCCTATGGCAGAACTGGACGAAACAGGGAGTTGGAGGACAAATACCGGCCATTACTTAAGACCGAATGGCCAGTCAAGGTTACAGCCACAGTAACGGGAAAAGAAGATACAGCCGATTTTGTTACAATATCACCACATTTATGGCCACAGTCAGCTTCGGTAAGCCCTCATATTACACGTCAGTTCCATGACCAGTACCATGCCAGGGATATGGGGCGAATGGTCAGGAGGGCAGTGGATCATTCGGATCCAACAGAGTACGCACTTCAAGTCATGCCGGACGGCACTACCATAAAATATTTTGAGGTCCCTGAAACGATTAACACTCGACTGCAGCATCACAGGGGACATGATGTGTTGGAATATGTCAATCCACAGGTCTGGGCGGAATAACCATCACAAGTGGGAAAGACAAATGTTACACCTATTAAGGTGATGATTAAGGATCATGTAAAGCTACCTTCCATTCGACAATACCCCCTGAAATCTCAAGCTGCTCCATCAATAGATAAATTAATTCAAGAGCTGTTGAAACAGGGTATTTTGGTCCCTTGCCAATCAGAATGTAACACCCCCATACTTGCTGTGCCTAAACCAGCCAAACCAGACCAGTACCGATTAGTACAGGATTTACGTTCAATCAATGCCATCGCATAGCCGTTACATGCTCTCACCCTCCAACAGGATATTACGGTGTATAGCTCCCACTCGGTCATCGCACTACTGAGGCAACTGCAGACTCAGCATCATACCGCAGCTCGTCAGAATAGGTATGAGATATACCTTTTGAACAATCCACGTCTGACATTTAACCACTGTACCACTATCAATCCAGCCTGTTTTCTTAGTGGTCCCCCTGTCCATGAAGACGCACCTGGCCACGACTGTTTAGCCTTGATTCAGAAAACTACCACAATAAGGGGCGATTTGAGTGACATTTCGTCAGAACAACCTGACATGATTATGTGTGGTCAAATATCCCACCGGGGTTTAGTTAATGACCTACTGCAGGCCCTCCTTATGCCCGCGCAGATTTCCGTTATTAAATGCGCTGCCCACACGAATGGTACAACCCCAGTTGACGTTGGTAATGAACGAGCAGATTGTGCAGCGTGAACAGCCGCGCAAATTCAGCAAGTGATGGTGCCTAAGATGTTAAGTCAGACTAAACGATCTACTATAAATATGTCTGCTTCTGACAAGGCAATGCCAACCATCCAAGACGTCATAAGATTACAGGAGGACGCTCCTGAGAGTGATAAACAAATGTGGAAACGGTTAGGTTGTACATATGATTCTGTTTCCTCTTTATGGACCACGCCTGCACATCAGACTTGTATGTCTGATGTGCTGGCTTTATGGGTCATTGAATGTGTACACTTTGCAACTCATTGTGGGGCTCGAGGGACTAGTGATTTGTTGCTGGACACTTGGTGGCACCCTAAAATGCAGGGGTTGGCCCAAAGTATCAGTAATCGGTGTTTGATTTGTCAGCAATATAACACCGGAAAAGGTATCCCTTGTGGGATGGGGCAAACCCCGTTGCCCAGTGGTCCCTTTGAGACGCTCCAAATGGATTACATTGAGTTGGAAAGGTGTCAATGTTATAAATATGTTTTGGTCATTGTGGATGTGTTCAGCAGATGGGTCGAGGCGTATCCGACTATCGATAATAAAGCTGCTACTGTGGTTAAAGTCTTGATGAGGGAAATCATTCCCCGGTGCGGTATACCAGCTCAGTTAAGTTCTGATAATGGGCCTCATTTTATTGGACAAATTAACAAGGAGTTTTGCTCCCAATTGGGCATACGCCAGCAGTTGCACTGTGCGTACAGACCGCAGGCGGCCGGGTTGGTTGAGAGACACAATCAGACCCTCAAAACTAAATTGGCTAAATTAAGAGCAGACACGGGACTGACATGGCTTAAGTTGCTCCCCGTTGCCCTCTTCCAGCTGCGGGTTACACCTGCAGGACCGGCACGGCTGTCTCCCGCCGAGATTCTTTATGGCAGGCCTCTTAGAACTCCCTGGAGCCTGCAGGTTCCCAGACTGGTTCAGTTTCATCAGATGACTGAAGAGATGACCACCTATGTTCTAGCCCTCGCGCAAGTGCTCAAGGAACTCCATGGCCAGGTCCGCGCGGCTCACCAGCCATTGCCCCCAGTACCTAGCTCACTTTCAGTCCAGCCCGGTAGTTATGTCATGGTCAAAAATTGGACTCGGAAGGGGTCGGAGCCGCGATGGGACGGGCCCTTCCAAGTTCTCCTTACCACCCCCACAGCAGTTAAAGTGGAGGGGCGAAGTGCTTGGGTCCACCTACATCACTGTAAATTGAGTCCATCTCCACTACTGTAAAAGGTCGGATACTAACCTGCCTCCCTTCTCCAGTGCTATTTTACAGGTGTGGAGCATGATGGGGTGGCTACGCACCGTCTGTGTGATATTTGGCCTCACTTCGCTTGGTGTGTTATTGGCGATGGACATGGAAAAGGGGAATATTATGTATCTGTGTAGCCCCAACCAATCTACAAGGTTACATCACCTCTGCAAAGGTGATGTTCTTCGCTGGCCCCATATACGAGGACATGGTATCGACTCATGGAAGGTCATCAAAGTTAAGGAGAATGCAGGAGTCATGAAGCAGTTGCACCGGTCCCGGCGATGGGAAGGGAACATTATATGGACATTGCCTTGTTTTTGGAATACATGTAAATTCGATTTTGGATGTGTTAAGAGTGGTGCAATAAAGGTAAAATCAGGCTGTCAGAAGAGCGTAGGAAGAGGCTATGAGAAAGTGAAAGGGACTAGAGAGAGGATGGGGCGTATGAGAAGGGAAGTACAGCTAGAACGTAGGTTACCGGGAGATACACTTAAGTTAGTTAAAGGCCAAACTGAGGAAAACCTGGGTAGTAAACCTTGGGAGCCCTCGGGGCAATAACCAAGGAGTTGTCTCAGCTACGGTTGTTTGCAATGCAGAACCGGTATGCTCTTGACTATCTTCTGGCCCGTGAGGGTGGGGTATGCGCCATAGTGCAGGGCAAGTGTATCATGGGAGTTCAAGACTTGACCGCTAACATCACTAAATTTATGGATCACATACGGGATCACTTGGACGGGATGCAGGATCCTGGCTCTTGGGGTAACTGGGGATTTGGAGGTTGGAAGGACTGGTTGATAAATATGGCCATGTATCTAGTGGTAGCTATCGGCTGCATCTTTGTGGGCCTGGCCATCCTTAAATGTGTGATGGGTAGAATGCGGGGTGCACTGGATCAGATCAAAGCCCCCAAAAATTTAACTGTTAAAATCCATGAGGGTGCAGCAGATGAGGGGGGGCTAAGCCAGGAATTGGAAATGCAGCGACGGATCTTTTTAGATGGGGAACCGTAGCTATGGATTGGATAGTCCGGTTATCATGGAATGATAAAAGGAGGGAATGACGAATGTGAGATAAAATAGTTACTTTAGAGATATTAGTTAATGTAATGTAGAAATAAGCCACTTTGATTCTGGTTAGTTCAGAGACAAAGGATGTTAGACCGCATGGGGAAAGCAGGAAGAGGTGTGTCTACGAGAGTGATGCTGGATTGATAGGGGCCAGAGGAAGGGATTGGAAGTGAGCCAATCAGAATAGATCAAACAGGTCAGGAGGGATATAGGCTGACCTATGGGCGTCGAGTCTGTGAAACTTGATACCATTTGAATTGATTTGCAGAGATCCCTTTGTCTCTTTGTTCATTCGCTTTCTGGGATGTAGGAGACTGGATGTCTCTTATGTTTCTGTGAAATGAATCAAGCTTGCAAGCTGAATAAAATAACTAATGCTATACCTGCAAATCCATCTCGACTTTTATTGAGGCCAGACTGACGGATAAAGAAATTCGGGATTCAACAAGGGTAAGGAGGGGGTTCCTACAACGTAGCAGGGACAGAAGAGAATTGGCGCTACCAAATTTGGGCGACTACTATTGGGCCGCCAATGTGGCGATGATTCGTAAATGGATGATGGAGGGAGAGGGTGCGGCGTGGAAAAGACTGGAGAGAAAGTCCTGTAAAGGGACGAGCTTAGAGGCGCTGGTGACGGCGCCGCTACCGTTCTCACCAAAAAAGTTTACCACAAACCCGGTGGTGGCGGCAACGTTGAATATCTGGGGACAATGGAGGCACACCAGAGAGGTGTGTGGGGAGCCCTGGTGGGGTCCCCAATCAGGAACAACCATAGGTTTGCCCCAGGAAGAATGGATGGAGGATTTCAGAGCTGGCACTAGTTGGGAATTAGGAGGGTGGGAGATTTATTTAAAGGTGGGACGTTTGCGAGCTTGTGAGCATTGGAGGAAAAGTATAAGTTGCCCCGGGGAAACTTCCTGAGATATATGCAGGTGAGGGCGTTCACAAGACAACAGGTGAGGGAATTTCCGCTGCTCCTGGCACAGGGGATTCAGTACAGTGTGCTTTCGGGGGTGTGGGTAGGAGAGGGCAAGGTGACAGAGATATACCGAGAGATGAGGGAGGAGGGGGAGGAGCTGGTGGGCGAACTGAAAGGAAAGTGGGAAGAAGAGCTAGGGGAGGAGATAGAGGAGAGTATGTGGGCTGATGCCCTAAGCAGGGTAAATTCCTCTTCCTCGTGCGCCAGGCTTAGCCTGATTCAATTCAAGGTGCTACATAGAGCACACATAACGGGAGAAAGACTGAGTAGGTTCTTCGGAATGGAGGACAAGTGTGGGAGGTGCGGCGGAAGCCCGGCAAACCACGCACATATGTTTTGGTCGTGCCCGGCACTGGAGGGGTATTGGAAGGGAGTGACGGGAGTGATTTCCAAGGTGGTGAAGGCCCGGGTCAAACCAGGCTGGGGGCTAGCTTTATTTGGAGTTGCGGATGAGCCGGGAGTGCAGGAGGCGAAAGAGGCCGACGTTGTGGCCTTTGCGTCCCTAGTAGCCCGGCGCAGGATCCTACTCATGTGGAAGGAGGCGAAACCCCCCGGACTGGAGGCCTGGGTAAACGATATGGCGGGGTTCATAAAACTGGAGCAGATAAAGTTTGCCCTGAGAGGATCGGCTCAAGGGTTCACCAGGCGGTGGCAACCATTCCTCGACTACCTAGGGGAACGTTAGAAGGAAGACAGATGACCAGCAGCAGCTGCCCAGGGGGGAGGGGGGGTGGGGTAGAAGTTTTAGTTTATGTTAAACGATTAGATTACCATGTTGATTAGTCATTTGTTTATTGTTAAATTTTCTTTATTGTTATGTTTGATTTGTAAAGGGAAAAAATTGTGATCGAAAAAAAAATTTCAATAAAATATATTTTTTTTAAAAAGAAAAAATGAAGGCGATCATCAGGATGCCATGGCCCACAGAGAAAAAGGGCATACCGCGCATTCTGGGCATAATTCATTTTGTGGGAAAGTTCATTCCCAGCCCTGCCTCCAAGACATCACAGCTCAGGGAATCCATTAAAAAGGATGTTGCCTTCCAAAGAACAAAGAACAAAGAAATGTACAGCACAGGAACAGGCCCTTCGGCCCTCCAAGCCCGTGCCGACCATACTGCCCGACTAAACTACAATCTTCTACACTTCCTGGGTCCGTATCCCTCTATTCCCATCCTATTCATGTATTTGTCAAGATGCCCCTTAAATGTCCCTATCGTCCCTGCTTCCACTACCTCCTCCGGTAGCGAGTTCCAGGTACCCACTACCCTCTGCGTAAAAAACTTGCCTCGTACATCTACTCTAAACCTTGCCCCTCTCACCTTAAACCTATGCCCCCTAGTAATTGACCCCTCTACCCTGGGGAAAAGCCTCTGACTATCCACTCTGTCTATGCCCCTCATAATTTTGTATACCTCTATCAGGTCGCCCCTCAACCTCCTTCGTTCCAGTGAGAACAAACCGAGTTTATTCAACTGCTCCTCATAGCTTATGCCTTCCATACCAGGCAACATTCTGGTAAATCTCTTCTGCACCCTCTCTAAAGCCTCCACATCCTTCTGGTAGTGTGGCGACCAGAATTGAACACTATACTCAAAGTGTGGCCTAACTAAGGTTCTATACAGCTGCAACATGACTTGCCAATTCTTATACTCAATGCCCCGGCCAATGAAGGCAATGAAGGCAAGCATGCCGTATGCCTTCTTGACTACCTTCTCCACCTGTGTTGCCCCTTTCAATGACCTGTGGACCTGTACTCCTAGATCTCTTTGACTTTCAATACTCCTGAGGGTTCTACCATTCACTGTATATTCCCTACCTGCATTAGACCTTCCAAAATGCATTACCTCACATTTGTAACCAGTTGTCACCGAAACACGAACACGGACGGAAAGCGATATGTGTTTCGCTAACAACGGCGCCTATCCTGCCCTTTTTCGACCTGCCCAAGAAGACCAATATCTTCACAGATGCATCTCAGGATGGGATTGGGCTGTACTTCTCCAGCAGAGTGCAAATGGAGATTCGTAGCCGGTTGCATATGCTTTGAGAGCCATGACGGAAACAGAGCGCAAATGTGCGCAAATCGAGAAGAAATGTTTGTGAGTCACAGGCCTCAAAAAAATGTCAGGCCTATGCAAATGGGCTGCCCACATTCTTGGTTGAGAGGGACCACACGCAGCTGGTTGCTATAGTCCACAAGAACGTATGTCAGATGTCTCCAATATACAACGATTCATGATGAAACACCAGAGGTATGACTTTAACCTGATCTACACATGAGGCAGGTTTCTGGCTGTCGACGACATGCTCTTGAGAGCTGCGGACATCAATAAGGTCTGTCAGAGGCTGACAGAGTTCAGCTACATGTTGACATGGTGGCTGCGTCAGCACCGATCTTTGATGAAAAGTCGAGGCTAATCAAGGCAGAAATGACCAAGGATCCAGTACTTTAAAACATCATCAGGTGCCTCAAAGAAGGTTGGCCATACTAATGTTCGTGCCGAGCTCAGTGAGGTGAATGGTATTCTTTTAAGGTAGCACAGAATTGTCAACCCTCATTCGCTGAGGTTGCTCATGCTAAAAAAACCTTCACAAAGAGAACCTGGGCATTGAAAAGTGCTAGTACAGGGCCAGGTAGACGATACATTGGCCAGGCATTACCACGACATAGCAACTATACCCGTCAGAAATTTTTTTGCAGACAAAGCAAGGAACCCATGCATGTGGAATACGTCGTGCCAGCCCGTGGCAGGAAGTTGGTATGGACTTGATTCATTTTCAGGGGAGAGACTACCTGTTCGTACTCAACTATTTCTCCAATTACCCATGTTGGCGCAGTTCCCCAATGTGAATTCAATATGTCAAAGCGATCTTTGCCCAGCATGGCACACGATCTATTGTCATGTCGGACAAGGTCCATGTTTCTGTCATCATGAATGGACTGAGTTTGCTCACTGGTATGGCTGGAACACATTACTTCGAGCCTGCTCTATCCCCAGTCGAATGTGAAGGCGGAAAAGGTATACACATAGTAAAGCAGATGTCCTGGACAGCCGGGAAGACATGTATTTCACCTACCATTCATCCCCACTGGTAAATGCCTGTCACCAGCACAGCTGCCGATGCACAGGCAGCTGCGAACAACCCTGCCCTCCATGTTGTCGCCCATGGTCAATCAACGGCTCAAGAAAAAGCTGGTTCTGCAGAAATAAAAGCAGGAAGATATCTACAATAAGTCTGCAAGGACACTCCAGACCTTGCAAATAAGGGACACTGTCAGAATAGAGGACCCCAATGGCAAAGGATGGGTGAAGCGAGCAACGGTCGTTCATCAAGCAGGCCCGCACTCATATATGGTGTTCACTGAGGATGGCTTACTTCTGTGCTGGAAGAGACAAGCGCTCGCCAAAGTACAGTGTGAATGAAATGAAAATGAAAATCGCTTATTGTCACAAGTAGGCTTCAATGAAGTTACTGTGAAAAGCCCCTAGTCGCCATATTCCGGTGCCTGTTCGGTGAGGCTGGTATGGGAATTGAACCGTGCTGCTGGCCTGCCTTGGTCTACTTTCAAAGCCAGTGCCAATGTTATCCCAAGCTGGAGAAAGATATAGACTGTCCAGCACAGCCTTGGGTTAATGATGCATCAGCTGTGGTGCGGGCAAAGGCCAGCGATTGTTGAAGGTGGGGCACACTCACCAACCCAGCCGTTGCTCAGAAGGTCGAATAGAATTAGGTGCAATCCTGAGCGACTGAACTTCTAACTGAATGTTGAAGAAATGTGGTTGTAAATACCTCTTTCTCCAAAGGAAGGGGGATGTGGTGATATGTACACATGCATATCTGTATATAATTGTACCAATGTATAAAGCTGATCAGCAATGCATATAGTGACAGTTATGACCTCCTGCCACTAGGTGGAGTCAGACACACATGGAGCCAGATATACATCAGGTGACTGAAGAGAGGGCAGGCAGTTGGCAGCAGGCTGGACAACAGGACAGTCACATCTCACCGTAGCTCTCCAGATAGAATTGCTTAGATAGAATTGTCTAAACAGAGGTTTGTTGGCTACCTGTCTAAATATTTAACAATAATTACTTGTTATAGCTAAACACAGATGTTTTATGCGCGTCTTCCTGATCAGCGGACCCATAGAACACAACACCTGCCATTCTGACAAAGACCAATTTCTTCCATATTTTTGCTTCCTATCTGCGAATCTGCTTTCGATCCATCTCAAGACACTACCTTCAATTCCATGCACTTTAACTTTACATAGTAATCTGCTGTGTGAGGCCTTGACAAAAGCCTTCTGCGAGCATAAATGACCACCGATGGATCTGCTATCTCTAGGGCCACTTAAGGGTGACTTCCGCTGGAATTAATATTATCACACCTTAGAGATTTCTTCAGTCAAATTAATTTCCTCACCATTTATTTACTAATACTAATTCCCTTCAGCTCCTCACTGAAACTTGAGTTCCTCAGAACCTGGGGGTGGTAATCCAGGTTGGGGGGGTTGGTCCTGCCTAGTGAGGTTGCAACTAGTCAGGTCGGATTTGGGGCAGTGGGGGTGGGAGTGTGGGCATTCTCTGGAGGTTCAACGGTGTGTGTGTGGGGATTCCATCCAGGGCTCAGACTGGATGCTTAAAATAGTTGAAGGTATAAGTGTTTTTTTTCCCCTTTGAACTCTTTCAGAGTAACTATGCGGGTAAAACTGGCAAAACTGTTCTAAGTTAGCAATTTAATTCACATTGGCCGATGGTTCCCAGCCCACAGCAATTGTTCAGGGGAAGTTAGACCACATGGACTATTGCCAGGTAAGTCCTTAAGTGGGAACGTCCTGGTGTGATTCCCCAGCACATCTTTGGTGTACCCCACAAATTCGATGCTGGGGCGCCAGGAAGGTAAGTGTTACTTTTTATTACAAAGGGATGTAAAGGTTGGTTAGTTAAGTATGTTCAATGATGGGACAGACAGATTTTTAATTAGTAAGGAAATCTAGGCTTAGAACATAGAACAGTACAGCACAGTACAGGCCCTTCGGCCCACGATGCTGTGCCAACCATTTATCCTAATCTAAGATCAACCTTACCTACACCACTTCAATTTACTGTTGTCCATGTGCCTGTCCAACAGTCGCTTAAATGTCCCTAATGGCTCTGACTCCACCACCTCCACTGGCAGTGCTTACCACGCACCCACCACTCTCTGTCTAAATAACCTACCTCTGACATCTCCCCTATACCTTCCTCAAATCACCTTAAAATTATGTCCCCTCGTGACAGCCATTTTGGCCCTGGAGAAATATCTCTGCTATCCACTCTATCCATACTTCTCATCACCTTGTACACCTCTGTCAAGTCACCTCTCTGCCTTCTGGGGCACAGATAGGAGATTTTGTGGGAGCGTGAGAGACTCACGTTTGGTATGTTGCCTCCCAGGTGCAAGGGTACGTGATGTCGCGGATCGTGTTTTCCGGGTCCTTAAGGGGGAGGGGGAGCAGCCCCAAGTCGTGGTCCACATTGGCACTAACGACATAGGTAGGAAAGGGGACAAGGATGTCAGGCAGGCTTTCAGGGAGCTAGGATGGAAGCTCAGAAGTAGAACAAACAGAGTTGTTATCTCTGGATTGTTGCCCGTGCCACGTGATAGTGAGATGAGGAATAGGGAGAGAGAGCAATTAAACACGTGGCTACAGGGATGGTGCAGGCGGGAGGGATTCAGATTTCTGGATAACTGGGGCTCTTTCTGGGGAAGGTGGGACCTCTACAGACAGGATGGTCTACATCTGAACCTGAGGGGCACAAATATCCTGGGGGGGGAGATTTGTTAGTGCTCTTTGGGGGGGGTTTAAATTAATGCAGCAGGGACATGGGAACCTGGATTGTAGTTTTAGGGTAAGGGAGAATGAGAGTATAGAGGTCAGGAGCACAGATTTGACGTCGCAGGAGGGGGCCAGTGTTCAGGTAGGTGGTTTGAAGTGTGTCTACTTCAATGCCAGGAGTATACGAAATAAAGTAGGGGAACTGGCAGCATGGGTTGGTACCTGGGACTTCGATGTTGTGGCCATTTCGGAGACATGGATAGAGCAGGGACAGGAATGGATGTTGCAGGTTCCGGGGTTTAGGTGTTTTAGTAAGCTCAGAGAAGGAGGCAAAAGAGGGGGAGGTGTGGCGCTGCTAGTCAAGAGCAGTATTACGGTGACGGAGAGGATGCTAGATGGGGACTCATCTTCCGAGGTAGTATGGGCTGAGGTTAGAAACAGGAAAGGAGAGGTCACCCTGTTGGGAGTTTTCTATAGGCCTCCAAATAGTTCTAGGGATGTAGAGGAAAGGATGGCGAGGATGATCCTGGGTAAGAGCGAAAGTAACAGGGTAGTTATTATACGAGACTTTAACTTTCCAAATATTGACTGGAAAAGATATAGTTCGAGTACATTAGATGGGTCGTTTTTTGTACAGTGTGTGCAGGAGGGTTTCCTGACACAATATGTTGACAGGCCAACAAGAGGCAAGGCCACGTTGGATTTGGTTTTGGGTAATGAACCAGGCCAGGTGTTGGATTTGGAGGTAGGAGAGCACTTTGGGGACAGTGACCACAATTCGGTGACGTTTACGTTAATGATGGAAAGGGATAAGTATACACCTCAGGGCAAGAGTTATAGCTGGGGGAAGGGCAATTATGATGCCATTAGACGTGACTTAGGGGGGTATAAGGTGGAGAAGTAGGCTGCAAGTGTTGGGCACACTGGATAAGTGGAGCTTGTTCAAGGATCAGCTACTGCGTGTTCTTGATAAGTATGTACCGGTCAGGCAGGGAGGAAGGCGTAGAGCGAGGGAACCGTGGTTTAACCAAAGAAGTGGAATCTCTTGTTAAGAGGAAGAAGGAGGCCTATGTGAAGATGAGGTGTGAAGTTTCAGTTGGGGCGATGGATAGTTACAAGGTAGTGAGGAAGGATCTAAAGAGAGAGCTAAGACGAGCAAGGAGGGGACATGAGAAGTATTTGGCAGGTAGGATCAAGGAAAACCCAAAAGCTTTCTATAGGTATGTCAGGAATAAGCGAATGACTAGGGAAAGAGTAGGACCAGTCAAGGACAGGGATGGGAAGTTGTGTGTGGAGTCTGAAGAGATAGGCGAGATACTAAATGCATATTTTTCGTCAGTATTCACTCAGGAAAAAGATAATGTTGTGGAGGAGAATGCTGAGACCCAGGCTATTAGAATAGATGGCATTGAGGTACGTAGGGAAGAGGTGTTGGCAATTCTGGATAGGCTGAAAATAGATAAGTCCCAGGGGCCTGATGGGATTTATCCTAGGATTCTCTGGGAGGCCAGGGAAGAGATTGCTGGACCTTTGGCTTTGATTTTTATGTCATCATTGGCTACAGGAATAGTGCCAGAGGACTGGAGGATAGCAAATGTGGTCCCTTTGTTCAAAAAGGGGAGCAGAGACAACCCCGGCAACTATAGACCGATGAGCCTCACGTCTGTAGTGGGTAAAGTTTTGGAGGGGATTATAAGAGACAAGATTTATAATCATCTAGATAGGAATAATATGATCAGGGATAGTCAGCATGGCTTTGTGAAGGGTAGGTCATGCCTCACAAACCTTATCGAGTTCTTTGAGAAGGTGACTGAACAGGTAGACGAGGATAGAACAGTTGATGTGGTGTATATGGATTTCAGTAAAGCGTTTGATAATGTTCCCCACGGTAGGCTATTACAGAAAATACGGAGGCTGGGGATTGAGGGTGATTTAGAGATGTGGATCAGAAACTGGCTAGCTGAAAGAAGACAGAGGGTGGTGGTTGATGGGAAATGATCAGAATGGAGTTCAGTTACAAGTGGCGTACCACAAGGATCTGTTCTGGGGCTGTTGCTGTTTGTCATTTTTATCAATGACCTAGAGGAAGGCCCAGAAGGGTGGGTGAGTACATTTGCAGACGACACTAAAGTCGGTGGTGTTGTCGACAGTGTGGAAGGATGTAGCATGTTACAGAGGGACATAGATAAGCTGTAGAGCTGGGCTGGGAGGTGGCAAATGGAGTTTAATGTAGAGAAGTGTGAGGTGATTCGCTTTGGAAGGAATAACAGGAATGCAGAATATTTGGCTAATGGTAAAGTTCTTGGAAGTGTGGATGAGCAGAGGGATCTGGTGTCCATGTACATAGATCCCTGAAAGTTGCCACCCAGGTTGATAGGGTTGTGAAGAAGGCCTATGGAGTGTTGGCCTTTACTGGTAGCGGGATTGAGTTCCGGAGTCAGGAGGTCATGTTGCAGCTGTACAAAACTCTGGTACGGCCGTATTTGGAGTATTGCATACAGTTCTGGTCACCGCATTATAGGAAGGACGTGGAGGCTTTGGAGCGGGTGCAGAGGAGATTTACCAGGATGTTGCCTGGTATGGAGGGAAAATCTTATGAGGAAAGGCTGATGGACTTGAGGTTGTTTTCATTGGAGAGAAGAAGGTTAAGAGGAGACTTAATAGAGGCATACAAAATGATCAGGGGGTTAGATAGGGTGGACAGTGAGAGCCTTCACCCGCGGATGGAAATGGCTGGCACGAGGGGACATAGCTTTAAACTGAGGGGTAATAGATATAGGACAGAGGTCAGAGGTAGGTTCTTTACGCAAAGAGTAGTGAGGCCGTGGAATGCCCTACCTGCAACAGTAGTGAACTCGCCAACATTGAGGGCATTTAAAAGTTTATTGGATAAACATATGGATGATAATGGCATAGTGTAGGTTAGATGGCTTTTGTTTCGGTGCAACATCGTGGGCCGAAGGGCCTGTACTGCGCTGTATCGTTCTATGTTCTATGTTCTTTGCTCCAGTGAAAAAAGCCCCAGCTCCCACAATCTTTCTTTCTTCATAAGACATGCCGTCCAGTCCAGGCAGCATCCTGGTAAATCTCCTCTGCACCCTCTCCAAAGCATCCAGATCCTTCCTATAATGAGGTGACCAGAACTGGACACAATATTCCAAATGTGGTCTAACCAGGGTTTTATAAAGCTGCAGAAAAACCTGGCGGTTCTTAAACTCAATCCCCCTGTTAATGAAAGCCAACACACCATACACCTCCTTGAGAACCCTCTCAGCCTGGGTGGCAACTTTGGGGGATCTTTGTACATGGACCCCAAAATCCCTCTGTTCCTCCATACTTCCAAGAATCCTGCCTTTAACCCTGTATTCAGCATTCAAATTCGATCTTCCAAAATGAATCACTTCACATTTATCTAGGTTAAATTCCTCTGCAACATTCCACTCGTTGTCTTCTATTGGCCTGTCAATTGTGTATCCAGACAGCCATATTTCCCTGTATACAATGCCCCCTATCTTTCTGAATGAGCCTACCATGGGGAACCTTATCAAATGCCTTACTGTAATCCATATACGCCTCACCCACTGCCCGACCTTCATCAATGTGTCTCGTCACATGCTCAAAGAATTCAATGAGGTTTGTGAGGCATGACCTGCCCCTCACAAAGCCATGTTGACTATATTTCATCAAACTATGTTTCTCTAAATAATCATAAATCCTATCTCTCAGAATCCTTTCCAGTATTTTGCTCACTACCGATGTAAGACTGACTGGTCTGCAATTCCCAGGCAATTCCCTTCCTTGAACAGGGGAACAACATTCACCTCCCTCCAAACATTGGTACTACTGCAGTGGAGAGTGATGACGCAAAGATCATTGGCAATGGCGCAGCAAACCCCTCCCTTGCTTCCCGTAAAAATTGTGGGTATATCCCGTCTGGCCCAGGGGACTTATCTATCCTGATGCTTTTCAAAATTTCCAGCACATCCTCCTACTGAATATCAACCTGTTCAAGCCTAGTAACCTGGTTCACGCTGTACTCACGAGGAACAACGTCCCTCTCTCTGGTGAATACTGAAGCAAAATATTAATTTAGGGCCTCCCCTACGTCCTCAGGCTCTAGACACAAGTTCCCTCCACTAATCCTGATCGGCCCTACTATCACTCTTATCATCCTTTTATTTCTCACATAACTGTAGAATGCCTTGGGGTTTTGCCTAGTCCTTCCTGCCCGGGCTTTTTCATGGCCCCTTCTAGCTCTCCTAAGTCCATTTTTGAGTTCCTTTCTGGCTACCTTGTAACCCTCTGGAACCGAGCCAGATCCTTGCTTCCTCAACCTTACATAAGCTTCCTTCTTCCCCTTGACTAGAAGCTCCACTTCTCTTGTCACCCAAGGCTCCTTCACCTTACCATTCCTTCCTTGTCTCAGTGGGATAAAACTATCCAGCACTCACAGCAAGTGCTCCTTAAACAACCAAACATTACTGTTGTGCTATTCCCTGAGAACATCTGATCCCAATTTATGCTCCTCAGCTCCTGTCTAATAGCAGTATAATTTGCCCTCCCCCAATTAAATACCTTCCCATACTGTCTGTTCCTATCCCTCTCCATGACTATTGTGAAGGTCAAGGAGTAGTGGTCACTGTCACCAAAATGCTCCCCCAGCGAGACATCTGACACCTGGCCTGGTTCGTTGCCAAGCACCAAAATCAATATGGCCTTCGCCCTTGTCGGCCTATCTAAATATTGAGTCAGGAATCCTTCCAAGACACACCTGACAAAATCTGCTCCATCCAAACTTTTTGCACTAAGAAGGTTCCAGTCAATATTAGGGAAGTTAAAGTCACCCATGACAACAACTCTGCTACTTCTGCATCTTTCCAAGATCTGTTGCCCAATCTGTTCCTCCACCTCTCTGTTGCTATTGGGGGGGGGGGGGGGGGGGGTCTATAGAAAACTCCCAGTAAAGTGACTGCTCCTTTCTTGTTTCTGACTTCACCCATCCTGACTCAGTAGACAAACCATCCTCGACTACCTCCTTTTCTGCAGCTGTGATGGACTCCCTAATTAACAGTGCAACTCCCCCTCCTCTTTTACCTCCCTCCCTATTCATCTTAAAACATCTAAACCCTGGAACATCTAACAACTATTCCTGCCCCTGTGAAATCCATGTCTCCGTAATGGCCAGAACATCGTAGTTCTAAGTACTGATCCATGCTCTAAGTTCATCTCCCTTATTCCTGATACTCCTTGCATTGAAACAGACACATTTTAACCCATCCCACTGAGAGCAGCTATGCCCTATCCACTGTCTATCCTTCCTCACAGACTTGCTGCATACTATTTCTGCCCATTAACAGCTTCCCTAACCTCTGATCTGTAGCTCTGGTTCCCATCTCTCAGCCAAACTAGTTTGAACCCTCCTGAAGAGCTCTAACAAACCTCCCACTGAGAATATTGGTGTCCCTCCAGTTTAGGTGCAACCCATCCCTCATATACAGGTCAACCCTTCTCCAGAAGGCATCCCAATGATCTACAGATCTGAAGCCCTCCCTCCTGCACCAGCCCTGTAGCCGCGTGTCCAGCTGCACTCGCTCTCTGTTTCTTGCCTCACTACCACGTGGCACCGTTGGCAATCCTAAGATTACCATTCTGCTTGTCCTGCTCCTAAGCTTCCAACCTAACTCCCTAAAATCACCTTTTTGATCCTTATCCCTTTACTGAGCTATGTCGTTGGTGCCAATGTGCACAACTTCTGGTTGCTCCCCCTCCTCCTTCAGAATCCTGTAGACGCGATCTGAGACATTTCTGACCCTGGCACCCGAGAGGCAACATACCTTCCAGGAGTCTTGTTCGCGACCACTGAATCCCTATCCGTTCCCCTAACCATTGAGTCTCCTATCACTATCGCTTTTCTATTCTCCCCCTTCCCTTCTGAGACACAGAGCCAGGCTGAATGCCAGAGACCTGGTCACTATGGCCTTCCCCTGGAAGGGCCCCCCAACAGTATCCAAAATGGTATACTTGTTTTGAAGGGGAACCGCCACTTGTTTTGAATGGGAACGGTCTGCCCGTTTTCTTTCCTTCTCCTGACTGTAACCAGCTACTCTTGTCCTGAATCTTGGGTGTGGCTACCTCCCTGCAACTCCTCTCTTTCACCTCCTCTGTCATCTGAGGAAGGAGCTGTGCTCCGAAAGCTAGTGATTCAAAACAAACCTGTTGAACTTTAAGCTGGTGTTGTAAGACTTCTTACTGTGCTTACAGAATGTAGCAGAGATTCGGCCCTATGAGCCAGCTGGAACTCTGCCCCCTGACTCTGCTCCCAGTCAGCTGCACTCTTTGTAAACTCCTGGCTCCTCTCACACTCTTTGAGCAAATGTAGGAAATGAAAGGAGCACCTTGCTCCCTCCTCACCAAACTCCCTTAGTCACCAAACTCCCTTAGTCACCAAACTCCCATTTTAGCACTCTAATGCAGCCCAAAGTCAGCACTCCAGTGCAAACAAAACCAGCAATGTAAGGGTGTCCATTTTTATACTGTCTAACTCTAGCTTCTGAAAACTGGCTTAATCCAATTAACTAATTAACAAGCTGCAACTGCAAGTAGAGCCTGTATAAACTCTGTTTAAAGTTGGTTTAAAACTCACCTTCTTCGAACACAAACAGCAACTTTAAGTTAATTTACAAAAAAAAAGAAAGACCAGTCTTTAGGTAGAAATGAACCCTTAATATCCGTCAGTCACCAAACTCCCATTTTAGCACTCTAATGCAGCCAAATGTCAGCACTACAGTGCAAAAAAAACCTGGAGATAATTCAGGAAAGTGGAGTTTAGAATTATATCAGATCAGCCATGATCTCATTCAGTGTTGGAGCAGGTTCTATGAGCCGAGTGGCTACATTTTATAGTCTTATGGTTAAGTATTTCTAACATTCCCCAGTTCAGATGAAAGACCACCTCCACCTTGAATCGTTAACTGTGTTTCTCCCTCCTCGGATGCTGTCAGATCTTCTGGGTTTTTCCGGGATTCCTATTTTAAGAACATAAGAACTAGGAGCAGGAGTAGGCCATCTGGCCCCTCGAGCCGGCTCCGCCATTCAATGAGATCATGGATGATCTTTTGTGGACTCAGCTCCACTTTCCGGCCCGAACACCATAACCCTTAATCCCTTTATTCTTCAAAAAACTATCTATCTTTATCATAAAAACATTTAATGAAGGAGCCTCAACTGCTCCACTGGGCAAGGAATTCCATAGATTCACAACCCTTTGGGTGAAGAAGTTCCTCCTAAGATAAGTCCTAAATCTACTTCCCCTTATTTTGAGGCTATGCCCCCTAGCTCTGCTTTCGTCCGCCAGTGGAAACAACCTGCCCGCATCTATCCTATCTATACCCTTCATAATTTTATACGTTTCTAGAAGATCCCCCTTCTAAATTCCAACGAGTACAGTCCCAGTCTACTCAACCTCTCCTCGGCGGCAGCGGTGCGCAGGGGCCTTCTGGGAGGTGAGTACTTACTTTAAAAAGCCTTGCCTTTACAGGAGCAGCCCTTTGGATTTCGGCGGCAGCGGTGCGCAGGGGCCCTCTGGGAGGTGAGTAGCGACTTTAAAACCACTTACCTTTACAGGAGCAGCCCTTTGGATTTCGGTGGCAGCGGTGCGCAGGGGCCTTCTGGGAGGTGAGTACTTACTTTAAAAAGCCTTGCCTTTACAGGAGCAGCCCTTTGGATTTCGGCGGCAGCGGTGCGCAGGGGCTCTCTGGGAGGTGAGTAGCGACTTTAAAACCACTTACCTTTACAGGAGCAGCCCTTTGAATTTCGGCGGCAGCGGTGCGCAGGGGCCTTCTGGGAGGTGAGTACTTACTTTAAAAAGCCTTGCCTTTACAGGAGCAGCCCTTTGGATTTCGGCGGCAGCGGTGCGCAGGGGCTCTCTGGGAGGTGAGTAGCGACTTTAAAACCACTTACCTTTACAGGAGCAGCCCTTTGAATTTCGGCGGCAGCGGTGCGCAGGGGCCTTCTGGGAGGTGAGTACTTACTTTAAAAAGCCTTGCCTTTACAGGAGCAGCCCTTTGGATTTCGGCGGCAGCGGTGCGCAGGGGCCTTCTGGGAGGTGAGTAGTGTATTTAAAAACCTTACCTTTACAGGAGCAGCCCTTTGGATTTCGGCGGCAGCGGTGCGCAGGGGCCTTCTGGGAGGTGAGTACTTACTTTAAAAAGCCTTGCCTTTACAGGAGCAGCCCTTTGGATTTCGGCGGCAGCGGTGCGCAGGGGCCCTCTGGGAGGTGAGTAGCGACTTTAAAAACCACTTACCTTTACAGGAGCAGCCCTTTGGATTTCGGCGGCAGCGGTGCGCAGGGGCCTTCTGGGAGGTGAGTACTTACTTTAAAAAGCCTTGCCTTTACAGGAGCAGCCCTTTGGATTTCGGCGGCAGCGGTGCGCAGGGGCCCTCTGGGAGGTGAGTTGCGACTTTAAAACCACTTACCTTTACAGGAGCAGCCCTTTGGATTTCGGCGGCAGCGGTGCGCAGGGGCCTTCTGGGAGGTGAGTACTTACTTTAAAAAGCCTTGCCTTTACAGGAGCAGCCCTTTGGATTTCGGCGGCAGCGGTGCGCAGGGGCCCTCTGCGAGGTGAGTACTTACTTTAAAAAGCCTTACCTGGTCCCGTGTCCGTTCTTCTTTTCTGTTTTATTTGTTTTTTTATTAGGCGGGAACCGGAAGTTCGACCCGCGTCCCCGGACCTCTGGGAAGTCCCCCCCCCCCCACAACCAATAAATTCTGGTGGAGAGGAAACCCGAGACATTACACGTGTAGTGTCTCACACCCGCCCTCCTCCTCTAACCTAATAATAAGACCCATTGGTGTAAGGTAAGTGCCATATTATATTATTAGCTTTATGCAGGTCAAGGTTCGGAGGTGGAGGAGCAGTCTCTGTCAGCGAGAGAACCTGAGAACATCTAAGACACTCAGAAGGTAAGAAGGTAAGTAAGTGATTTTTACTTATTTTTACTTTTATACCTTTTTTCAAATTGTGTATGTCGGGGGGAAACTGAAGTGACATCACAGAAAAGCTGTGGCCAGAGTGGCTGGTTGGGATTCTACCCTAAATTTTAAAAAAATTTGAGTATTTGGTAACTAATTAAACATAATAACTTAATTATAATTTAGAGAGATATCTAAGCCAGAGATCGGAGAGTATTATAGTTAGCTATCGCATTTCTATTAGAAATCTAGTGCTAGGAAACAGATAGTTGACAGTAACTTTGAAATTTTTATAAAAATATTTTTTTAAAAAAGACAAATTTTAATTATAATTTTAATTAATTGACGCAATGTCAGTTAGAGGGGTGCTGTGCTCTGACTGTGAGATGTGGCAGGTCCGGGAGGCTTCCAGCGTCCCGGATGGCTTCATCTGCAGAAAGTGCACCCAACTGGAGCTCCTCACAGACCGCATGGTTCGGTTGGAGCAGCAATTGGATGCACTTAGGAGCATGCAGGTGGCGGAAAGCGTCATAGATCGCAGTTATGTAAATGTGGTCACACCCAAGGTGCAGGCAGAGAAATGGGTAACCACCAGAAAGGGCAGGCAGTCAGTGCAGGAATCCCCTGTGGTTGTCCCCCTCTCGAACAGATATACCCCTTTGGATACTGTCGGGGGGGATAGCCTATCAGGGGAAAACAGCAGCAGCCAGAGCAGTGGCGCCACGGCTGGCTCTGATGTTCATAAGGGAGGGTCAAAGCGCAGAAGAGTAATAGTAATAGGGGACTCTATAGTCAGGGGCACAGATAGGCGCTTCTGTGGACGTGAAAGAGACTCCAGGATGGCATGTTGCCCCCCTGGTGCCAGGGTCCAGGATGTCTCTGAACGGGTAGAGGGAATCCTGAAGGGGGAGGGCAAACAGGCAGAGGTCGTTGTACATATTGGTACTAACGACATAGGCAGGAAGGGGCATGAGGTCCTGCAGCAGGAGTTCAGGGAGCTAGGCAGAAAGTTAAAAGACTGGACCTCGAGGGTTGTAATCTCGAGATTACTCCCTGTGCCACGTGCCAGTGAGGCTAGAAATAGGAAGATAGAGCAGATAAACACGTGGCTAAACAGCTGGTGTAGGAGGGAGGGTTTCCATTACCTGACCACTGGGAGCTCTTCCGGGGCAGGTGTGACCTGTATAAGAAGGACGGGTTGCATCTAAACCGGAGAGGCATAAATATCCTGGCCGCGAGGTTTGCTAGTGTCACACGGGAGGGTTTAAACTAGTATGGCAGGGGGGTGGGCACGGGAGCAATAGGTCAGAAGGTGAGAGCATTGAGGGAGAATTAGGGAATAGGGACAGTGTGGCTCTGAGGCAGAGCAGACGGGGAGAAGTTGCTGAACACAGCGGGTCTGGTGGCCTGAAGTGCATATGTTTTAATGCAAGGAGCATTACGGGTAAGGCAGATGAACTTAGAGCTTGGATTAATACTTGGAACTATGATGTTGTTGCCATTACAGAGACCTGGTTGAGGGAAGGGCAGGATTGGCAGCTAAACGTTCCAGGATTTAGATGTTTCAGGCGGGATAGAGGGGGATGTAAAAAGGGAGGCGGAGTTGCGCTACTTGTTCGGGAGAATATCACAGCTGTACTGCGAGAGGGCACCTCAGAGGGCAGTGAGGCTATATGGGTAGAGATCAGGAATAAGAAGGGTGCAGTCACAATGTTGGGGGTATACTACAGGCCTCCCAACAGCCAGCGGGAGATAGAGGAGCAGATAGGTAGACAGATTTTGGAAAAGAGTAAAAACAACAGGGTTGTGGTGATGGGAGACTTCAACTTCCCCAATATTGACTGGGACTCACTTAGTGCCAGGGGCTGAGACGGGGCAGAGTTTGTAAGGAGCATCCAGGAGGGCTTCTTAAAACAATATGTAGACAGTCCAACTAGGGAAGGGGCGGTACTGGACCTGGTATTGGGGAATGAGCCCGGCCAGGTGGTAGATGTTTCAGTAGGGGAGCATTTCGGTAACTGTGACCAAAATTCAGTAAGTTTTAAAGTACTGGTGGACAAGGATAAGAGTGGTCCGAGGATGAATGTGCTAAATTGGGGGAAGGCTAATTATAACAATATTAGGCGGGATTGGGGGCGGATGTTTGAGGGCAAATCAACATCTGACATGTGGGAGGCTTTCAAGTGGCAGTTGAAAGGAATACAGGACCAGCATGTTCCTGTGAGGAAGAAAGATAAATACGGCAATTTTCGGGAACCTTGGATGACGAGTGATATTGTAGGCCTCGTCAAAAAGAAAAAGGAGGCATTTGTCAGGGCTAAAAGGCTGGGAACAGACGAAGCCTGTGTGGCATATAAGGAAAGTAGGAAGGAACTTAAGCAAGGAGTCAGGAGGGCTAGAAGGGGTCACGAAAAGTCATTGGCAAATAGGGTTAAGGAAAATCCCAAGGCTTTTTACACGTACATAAAAAGCAAGAGGGTAGCCAGGGAAAGGGTTGGCCCACTGAAGGATAGGCAAGGGAATCTATGTGTGGAGCCAGAGGAAATGGGCGAGGTACTAAATGAATACTTTGCATCAGTATTCACCAAAGACAAGGAATTGGTAGATGTTGAGTCTGGAGAAGGGGGTGTAGATAGCCTGGGTCACATTGTGATCCAAAAAGACGAGGTGTTGGGTGTCTTAAAAAATATTAAGGTAGATAAGTCCCCAGGGCCTGATGGGATCTACCCCAGAATACTGAAGGAGGCTGGAGAGGAAATTGCTGAGGCCTTGACAGAAATCTTTGGATCCTCGCTGTCTTCAGGGGATGTCCCGGAGGACTGGAGAATAGCCAATGTTGTTCCTCTGTTTAAGAAGGGTAGCAAGGATAATCCCGGGAACTACAGGCCGGTGAGCCTTACTTCAGTGGTAGGGAAATTACTGGAGAGAATTCTTCGAGACAGGATCGACTCCCATTTGGAAGCAAATGGACGTATTAGTGAGAGGCAGCACGGTTTTGTGAAGGGGAGGTCGTGCTCTCACTAACTTGATAGAGTTTTTCGAGGAGGTCACTCAGATGATTGATGCAGGTAGGGCAGTAGATGTTGTCTATATGGACTTCAGTAAGGCCTTTGACAAGGTCCCTCATGGTAGACTAGTACAAAAGGTGAAGTCACACGGGATCAGGGGTAAGCTGGCAAGGTGGATACAGAACTGGCTAGGCCATAGAAGGCAGAGAGTAGCAATGGAGGGATGCTTTTCTAATTGGAGGGCTGTGACCAGTGGTGTTCCACAGGGATCAGTGCTGGGACCTTTGCTCTTTGTAGTATATATAAATGATTTGGAGGAAAATGATTAGTCTGATTAGTAAGTTTGCAGACGACACAAAGGTTGGTGGAATTGCGGATAGCGATGAGGACTACAGGCGGAGGATACAGCAGGATTTAGATTGTCTGGAGACTTGGGCGGAGAGATGGCAGATGGAGTTTAATCCGGACAAATGTGTGGTAATGCATTTTGGAAGGTCTAATGCAGGTAGGGAATATACAGCGAATGGTAGAACCCTCAAGAGTGTTGAAAGTCAAAGAGATCTAGGAGTACAGGTCCACAGGTCATTGAAAGGGGCAACACAGGTGGAGAAGGTAGTCAAGAAGGCATACGGCATGCTTGCCTTCATTGGCCGGGGCATTGAGTATAAGAATTGGCAAGTCATGCTGCAGCTGTATAGAACCTTAGTTAGGCCACACTTGGAGTATAGTCTTCAATTCTGGTCGCCACACTACCAGAAGGATGTGGAGGCTTTAGAGAGGTTTACCAGAATGTTGCCTGGTATGGAGGGCATTAGCTATGAGGAGCGATTGAATAAACTCGGTTTGTTCTCACTGGAACAAAGGAGGTTGAGGGGAGACCTGATAGATGTATACAAAATTATGAGGGGCATAGACAGAGTGGGTAGTCAGAGGCTTTTCCCCAGGGTAGAGGGGTCAATTACTAGGGGGCATAGGTTTAAGGTGAGAGGAGCAAGGTTTAGAGTAGATGTACGAGGCAAGTTTTTTATGCAGACGGTAGTGGGTGCCTGGAACTCGCTACCGGAGGAGGTAGTGGAAGCAGGGACGATAGGGACATTTAAGGGGCATCTTGACAAATATATGAATAGGATGGGAATAGAAGGATACGGACCCAGGAAGTGTAGAAGATTGTAGTTTAGTCGGGCAGCATGGTCGGCACGGGCTTGGAAGGCCGAAGGGCCTGTTCCTGTGCTGTACATTTCTTTGTTCTTTGTAATTCAACCCCTTCATCTCTGGGATTAACCGAGTGAATCTCCTCTGCACACCCTCCAGCACCAGTAGGTCCTTTCTCAGGTAAGGAGACCAAAAGTGAATACAATACTCCAGGTGTGGCCTCACTAACACAAAGAACAAAGAACAAAGAACAAAGAAATGTACAGCACAGGAACAGGCCCTTCGGCCCTCCAAGCCTGTGCCGACCATACTGCCCGACTAAACTACAATCTTCTACACTTCCTGGGTCCGTATCCTTCTATTCCCATCCTATTCATATATTTGTCAAGATGCCCCTTAAATGTCCCTATCGTCCCTGCCTCCACTACCTCCTCCGGTAGTGAGTTCCAGGCACCCACTACCCTCTGCGTAAAAAACTTGCCTCGTACATCTACTCTAAACTTTGCCCCTCTCACCTTAAACCTATGCCCCCTAGTAATTGACCCCTCTACCCTGGGGAAAAGCCTCTGACTATCCACTCTGTCTATGCCCCTCATAATTTTGTATACCTCTATCAGGTCGCCCCTCAACCTCCTTCGTTCCAGTGAGAACAAACCGAGTTTATTCAATCGCTCCTCATAGCTTATGCCCTCCATACCAGGCAACATTCTGGTAAATCTCTTCTGCACCCTCTCTAAAGCCTCCACATCCTTCTGGTAGTGTGGCGACCAGAATTGAACACTATACTCCAAGTGTGGCCTAACTAAGGTTCTATACAGCTGCAACATGACTTGCCAATTCTTATACTCAATGCCCCGGCCAATGAAGGCAAGCATGCCGTATGCCTTCTTGACTACCTTCTCCACCTGTGTAGCCCCTTTCAGTGATCTGTGGACCTGTACTCCTAGATCTCTTTGACTTTCAATACTCCTGAGGGTTCTACCATTCACTGTATATTCCCTACCTGCATTAGCCCTTCCAAAATGCATTACCTCACATTTGTCCAGGTTAAACTCCATCTGCCATCTCTCCGCCCAAGTCTCCAGACAATCTAAATCCTGCTGTATCCTCAGACAGTCCTCATCGCTATCCGCAATTCCACCAACCTTTGTGTCGTCTGCAAACTTACTAATCAGACCAGTTACATTTTCCTCCAAATCATTTATATATACTACAAAGAGCAAAGGTCCCAGCACTGATCCCTGTGGAACACCACTGGTCACAGCCCTCCAATTAGAAAAGCATCCCTCCATTGCTACCCTCTGCCTTCTATGGCCTAGCCAGTTCTGTATCCACCTTGCCAGTTCACCCCTGATCCCGTGTGACTTCACCTTTTGTACTAGTCTACCATGAGGGACCTTGTCAAAGGCCTTACTGAAGTCCATATAGACAACATCTACTGCCCTACCTGCATCAATCATCTTAGTGACCTCCTCGAAAAACTCGATCAAGTTAGTGAGACACGACCTCCCCTTCACAAAACCGTGCTGCCTCTCACTAATACGTCCATTTGCTTCCAAATGGGAGTAGATCCTGTCTCGAAGAATTCTCTCCAGTAATTTCCCTACCACTGAAGTAAGGCTCACCGGCCTGTAGTTCCCGGGATTATCCCTGCCACCCTTCTTAAACAGAGGAACAACATTGGCTATTCTCCAGTCCTCCGGGACATCCCCTGAAGACAGCGAGGATCCAAAGATTTCTGTCAAGGCCTCAGCAATTTCCTCTCCAGCCTCCTTCAGTATTCTGGGGTAGATCCCATCCGGCCCTGGGGACTTATCTACCTTAATATTTTTTAAGACACCCAACACCTCGTCTTTTTGGATCACAATGTGACCCAGGCTATCTACACCCCCTTCTCCAGACTCAACATCTACCAATTCCTTCTCTTTGGTGAATACTGATGCAAAGTATTCATTTAGTACCTCGCCCATTTCCTCTGGCTCCACACATAGATTCCCTTGCCTATCCTTCAGTGGGCCAACCCTTTCCCTGGCAACCCTCTTGCTTTTTATGTAAGTGTAAAAAGCCTTGGGATTTTCCTTAACCCTATTTGCCAATGACTTTTCATGACCCCTTCTAGCCCTCCTGACTCCTTGCTTAAGTTCCTTCCTACTTTCCTTATATGCCACACAGGCTTCGTCTGTTCCCAGCCTTTTAGCCCTGACAAATGCCTCCTTTTTCTTTTTGACGAGGCCTACAATATCATTCGTCATCCAAGGTTCCCGAAAATTGCCGTATTTATCTTTCTTCCTCACAGGAACATGCCTGTCCTGTATTCCTTTCAACTGACACTTGAAAGCCTCCCACATGTCAGATGTTGATTTGCCCTCAAACATCCGCCCCCAATCTATGTTCTTCAGGTCCCGCCTAATATTGTTATAATTAGCCTTCCCCCAATTTAGCACATTCATCCTCGGACCACTCTTATCCTTGTCCACCAGTACTTTAAAACTTACTGAATTGTGGTCACTGTTACCGAAATGCTCCCCTACTGAAACATCTACCACCTGGCCGGGCTCATTCCCCAATACCAGGTCCAGTACCGCCCCTTCCCTAGTTGGACTGTTTACATATTGTTTTAAGAAGCCCTCCTGGATGCTCCTTACAAACTCTGCCCCGTCTAAGCCCCTGGCACTAAGTGAGTCCCAGTCAATATTGGGGAAGTTGAAGTCTCCCATCACCACAACCCTGTTGTTTTTACTCTTTTCCAAAATCTGTCTACCTATCTGCTCCTCTATCTCCCGCTGGCTGTTGGGAGGCCTGTAGTATACCCCCAACATTGTGACTGCACCCTTCTTATTCCTGATCTCTACCCATATAGCCTCACTGCCCTCTGAGGTGTCCTCTCGCTGTATAGCTGTGATACTCTCCTGAACAAGTAGCGCAACTCCGCCTCCCCTTTTACATCCCCCTCTATCCCGCCTGAAACATCTAAATCCTGGAACGTTTAGCTGCCAATCCTGCCCTTCCCTCAACCAGGTCTCTGTAATGGCAACAACATCATAGTTCCAAGTACTAATCCAAGCTCTAAGTTCATCTGCCTTACCCGTAATGCTCCTTGCATTAAAACATATGCACTTCAGGCCACCAGACCCGCTGTGTTCAGCAACTTCTCCCCGTCTGCTCTGCCTCAGAGCCACACTGTCCATATTCCCTAGTTCTCCCTCAACGCTCTCACCTTCTGACCTATTGCTCCCGTGCCCACCCCCCTGCCATACTAGTTTAAACCCTCCCGTGTGACACTAGCAAATCTCGCGGCCAGGATATTTATGCCTCTCCGGTTTAGATGCAACCCGTCCATCTTATACAGGTCACACCTGCCCCGGAAGAGCTCCCAGTGGTCCAGATAACCGAAACCCTCCCTCCTACACCAGCTGTTTAGCCACGTGTTTGTCTGCTCTATCTTCCTATTTCTAGCCTCACTGGCACGTGGCACAGGGAGTAATCCCGAGATTACAACCCTCGAGGTAACACCTTATACAATTGCTGCATAACCTCCCTCGTCTTAAACTCCACTCTCTAGCAATGAAGGACAAAATTCCATTTGCCTTTTTAATCACCTGTTGCACCTGTAAATCAACTTTTTGCGACTCATGCACTCGCACACCCAGGCCTCTCTGCACAGATGCATGTTTTGATATTTTATCATTTAAATAATAATCCCTTTTGCTATTATTCCTACCAAAATGGATAACCTCACATTTGTCAACATTGTATTCCATCTGCCAGACCCTAGCCCATTCACCTAACCTATCCAAATCCCTCTGCAGACTTCTGGTGTCCTCTGCACTTTTTGCTTTACCACTCATCTTAGTGTCGTCTGCAAACTTGGACACATTGCACTTGGTCCCGAACTCCAAATCATCTATGTAAATTGTGAACAATTGTGGGCCCAACAGTGAACCCTGAGGGACACCACTAGCTACTGATTGCCAACCAGAGAAACACCCATAAATCCCCACTCTTTGCTTTCTATTAATTAACCAATCTTCTATCCGTGCTACTACTTTACCCTTAATGCCATGCATCTTTATCGGATGCAGCAATCTTTTGTGTGGCACCTGGTTAAAAGCTTTCTGGAAATCCAGATATACCACCTCCATTAACTCCCCGTTATCTACCGCATAGCTGATGCCAGGTTTTTATTTCAGGTTTCCAGTATCTGCAATATTTTATATCTGTGCGGGATTAAAGTCAGGGACCAAAGGCAGGCTCAGACGACAGGCAGGTTCATATTGGCTGTGGGGGCGGGGGAGAGGTTAGAACACAAGGGCGTGGTCATTCAGTGGTGAAGCGCTAATCAGGGAGTGCGTTTCAATGTTCGAGGCGAGGCCTGGGGGCGGGATCAGTCTGTGAGACAGGAGGAATTTTGAGGGGTGGTGACGCAAAGGCGGTGTCGTCACTGATGACTCACCTAATGAAGGCGGGGACGAGCCAGGTGACGTTTTCAGACTGAAATGACGAAACAATCGGTGGGCGTGATTCCAACCCTTGGAGGAGAGGCAGTCCGTGATGACGCTTAATTAGTGGCCGGGACAGGGGATCCGAGCGGCATGCGAACTCCGACGTCAATGACGTAAAAGCAGTCGGCGGACTTGTAATACGGAGGTGGGGTCAGACAGTGATGATGCGTGAGCAGTGGAGCTGATCAGAATGGGGGGCCGGGTCATTCTCCGGTGCCGCACAAACAAGGGGGCGGGGTCAGACTGCATGAGCCTGAAACCTCGGGGGCGGGACTAGAACGACGGGGCGGGTCCGAGACTTTGTGCTCGAGAAGCAAAATGGCGGCATTGGTGGCGGATTACAGCTCGTCCGACAGCGAAAGAGAGACGGAGACGGAGAGCGGGACTGAGTGCGGGAGTATCCAGCCCAGGTAGAGGGACAGGGGAGTGGGAGAGAGACAAGTGGGGGAGGGGAAATGGAGTGGGGGAAGGGGGGAGTGGGCGAGGGGGGATAAGGGCGGAGTGGGCGAGGGGGAGTGGGCGAGGGGGAGTGGGCGAGGGGGAGTGGGCGAGGGGGGGTGACGGGGAGTGGGCGAGGGGGAGTGGGCGAGGGGGAGTGGGCGAGGGGGGGTGACGGGGAGTGGGCGAGGGGGAGTGGGCGAGGGGGGGCGAGGGGGAGTGGGCGAGGGGGAGTGGGCGAGGGGGAGTGGGCGAGGGGGGGGTGACGGGGAGTGGGCGAGGGGGGGGCGAGGGGGAGTGGGCGAGGGGGGGGGCGAGGGGGAGTGGGCGAGGGGGGGGCGAGGGGGAGTGGGCGAGGGGGGGGGCGAGGGGGAGTGGGCGAGGGGGGGGCGAGGGGGAGTGGGCGAGGGGGGGGCGAGGGGGAGTGGGCGAGGGGGGGGCGACGGGGAGTGGGCGAGGGGGGGTGACGGGGAGTGGGCGAGGGGGGGGTGACGGGGAGTGGGCGAGGGGGGGGTGACGGGGAGTGGGCGAGAGGGGGGGGCGAGGGGGGGTGACGGGGAGTGGGCGAGGGGGGGGCGAGGGGGAGTGGGCGAGGGGGAGTGGGCGAGGGGGGGGCGAGGGGGAGTGGGCGAGGGGGGGGGCGAGGGGGAGTGGGCGAGGGGGGGGCGAGGGGGAGTGGGCGAGGGGGGGGCGAGGGGGAGTGGGCGAGGGGGGGGCGACGGGGAGTGGGCGAGGGGGGGGTGACGGGGAGTGGGCGAGGGGGGGGTGACGGGGAGTGGGCGAGGGGGGGGTGACGGGGAGTGGGCGAGAGGGGGGGGCGAGGGGGGGTGACGGGGAGTGGGCGAGGGGGAGTGGGCGAGGGGGGGGCGAGGGGGGGTGACGGGGAGTGGGCGAGGGGGAGTGGGCGAGGGGGGGGGCGACGGGGAGTGGGCGAGGGGGGGGTGACGGGGAGTGGGCGAGGGGGGGTGACGGGGAGTGGGCGAGGGGGGGTGACGGGGAGTGGGCGAGAGGGGGGGGCGAGGGGGGGTGACGGGGAGTGGGCGAGGGGGAGTGGGCGAGGGGGAGTGGGCGAGGGGGGGGCGAGGGGGAGTGGGCGAGGGGGGGACGAGGGGGAGTGGGCGAGGGGGGGGCGACGGGGAGTGGGCAAGGGGGGGGTGACGGGGAGTGGGCGAGGGGGGTGACGGGGAGTGGGCGAGGGGGAGTGGGCGAGGGGGGGGCGACGGGGAGTGGGCAAGGGGGGGGTGACGGGGAGTGGGCGAGGGGGGTGACGGGGAGTGGGCGAGGGGGGGCGACGGGGAGTGGGCGAGGGGGGGCGACGGGGAGTGGGCGAGGGGGGTGACGGGGAGTGGGCGAGGGGGGTTAAGGGGAGTGGGCGAGGGGGGGTTAAGGGGAGTGGGCGAGGGGGGGTTAAGGGGAGTGGGCGAGGGGGGGTTAAGGGGAGTGGGCGAGGGGGGGTTAAGGGGAGTGGGCGAGGGGGGGTTAAGGGGAGTGGGCGAGGGGGGGCGACGGGGAGTGGGCGAGGGGGGGCGACGGGGAGTGGGCGAGGGGGGGCGACGGGGAGTGGGCGAGGGGGGGCGACGGGGAGTGGGCGAGGGGGGGCGACGGGGAGTGGGCGAGGGGGGGCGACGGGGAGTGGGCGAGGGGGGGCGAGGGGGAGTGGGCGAGGGGGGGGTTAAGGGGAGTGGGCGAGGGGGGGGTTAAGGGGAGTGGGCGGGGGGGGTTAAGGGGAGTGGGCGAGGGGGGTGAAGGGGAGTGGGCGAGGGGGGGTGACGGGGATGTGGGCGAGGGGGGGGTTAAGGGGAGTGGGCGAGGGGGGTGACGGGGAGTGGGCGAGGGGGGGGTTAAGGGGAGTGGGCGAGGGGGGTGACGGGGAGTGGGCGAGGGGGGGCGACGGGGAGGGGGCGACGGGGAGTGGGCGACGGGGAGTGGGCGAGGGGGGGCGACGGGGAGTGGGCGAGGGGGGGCGACGGGGAGTGGGCGAGGGGGGGTTAAGGGGAGTGGGCGAGGGGGGGGTTAAGGGGAGTGGGATATGGGGGGGGTTAAGGGGAGTGGGATAGGGGGGGGTGACGGGGAGTGGGCGAGGGGGGGGTGACGGGGAGTGGGCGAGGGGGGGGGTGACGGGGAGTGGGCGAGGGGGGGGTGACGGGGAGTGGGCGAGGGGGGTGTGACGGGGAGTGGGCGAGGGGGGTGTGACGGGGAGTGGGCGAGGGGGTGTGACGGGGAGTGGGCGAGGGGGTGTGACGGGGAGTGGGCGAGGGGGTGTGACGGGGAGTGGGCGAGGGGGTGTGACGGGGAGTGGGCGAGGGGGTGTGACGGGAGTGGGCGAGGGGGGGTGACGGGGAGTGGGCGAGGGGGGGTGACGGGGAGTGGGCGAGGGAGGGGGGGCGACGGGGAGTGGGCGAGGGAGGGGGGGCGACGGGGAGTGGGCGAGGGGGGGCGACGGGGAGTGGGCGAGGGGGGGCGACGGGGAGTGGGCGAGGGGGGGTTAAGGGGAGTGGGCGAGGGGGGGTTAAGGGGAGTAGGCGGGGGGGTGACGGGGAGTGGGCGAGGGTGGGTGACGGGGAGTGGGCGAGGGGGAGTGACGGGGAGTGGGCGAGGGGGAGTGACGGGGAGTGGGCGAGGGGGAGTGACGGGGAGTGGGCGAGGGGGGGTGACGAGGGAGTGGGCGAGGGGGGGTGACGGGGAGGGGGCGAGGGGAGTGGGCGAGGGGGGGTGACGGGGTGGGGGCGAGGGGGGGTGACGGGGGCGAGGGGGGTGACGGGGCGAGGGGGGTTCAGTGGAGTGGGCACGGGGGGTTCAGTGGGGTGGGCGGGTGGAAGGGGAATGGGCGTGGGGGAATGGGTATGGGGGGGAAGGGGATTGCGGGGGGAGAATAGTGGGTCAGGGAGGAAGTGTGAGTATTTGCAGGAGGGAAGGGAGGCGGAGGAATGGTAGGGGGCAAGGGAGAGAGCGGGTGGGAGGGAGAGAGCATGGTGGGCGAGGGAGAGAGAGCAGTGTCGGGGAGGGAATGGGTAGTGTGGGGAACAGGGAGTGAGAACGGGGGTGGAAGAGGGATAATGGACTCTGGCACCATTTCAGTTACCGATGTTAGGCTCACTGGCCTGTAGTTCTCTGTTTTCGCTACCTCCTTTTTTGAATAGCGCGGTTATATTAGCTACTCTCCAATCAGTCCAAATAATTTTGTAAAATAACCAATGGATCTACTATCTCTCGGGCCACTTCCTCAAGTTATCAGGCCTTGGAGATTTTAGTCCTATTAATTTCCCAGAAAACATTTCTCTACTGACACAATTTTCTTCAGCTCCTCACTAAAACTCATGTTTCTTTCTTTTTCTTTATAAATTCGAAGTACCCAATTATATTTGTGGGGATGAGACCCATGCAGACACGGGGAGAATGTGCCAATGCCACACAGACAGTGACCCAGGGCCGTGATTGAACCAGGATCCTCGGGGGGGCCGTGAGGCAGCAGTGGGTATACATATCAAGAATTGACAGACTGGATCCATTTTCCTCAACAACAAAAAAATAATAAGGCTGTGGGATCCTATAAATTAGTCATAGAGGTCCACATTTCAGGATAGGCCCTGCGGCCCATCAATTCTGTGCCGGTCAAAAACAACAACCAAAGTAGTCTAATCTCATTTTCCATCACTTGGCTCATAGCCTTGTACACATTGACATTGCAAGTGCATATCTAAATACTTCTTAAATGTTTTGAGGGTCTCTGCCTCCAACATCCTTTTTCAGGCACCGAGGTTCAGACTGCCACCACCTTCTGAGTGAGGAAGGTTTTTCCTCACATCCCCTCTAAACCTCCTGCTCCTTATCTTAAATCTATGGCCCCTCGTCATTGATCCCTCCACCAAGAGGAAAAGTTTCTTCCTGTCTATCTATGGCCCTCATACTGTTTTGCATCTCAATCATATCTCCTCTGCTCCCAAGGGAAGAAAACCCAGTCTATACAATCTCTCTTCATAACTAAAACCTCCAGCCCAGGCAACGTCCTGTCTTCATCCCTTCCAGTGCTATCATGTCCCTCCTACAATGTGGATTCCTGAAAGAGTTTCCTCTTGTAGGGAAGTGAACATTGACATCAGATTACCAGCAAGAAAGCTGGTAGGGAATTCAGCAGAAGCATCCTTACCCAGAGAGTGGTTCAATTGACATTAGAGATGCACTGAAGAGAAAACTGAAGAAACATTTTAGGGCGAAGGAAACAGGTTTTTGGTTGAGGAAAGCTAGGAGGAGTCTTGAGTGCACGCACAACACGAGTATGGACTGGTTGGGCCGAATGGCCTGCGTCTATCGTGCGCCCTATTTAATCCTCTGATCTGGCCTCGCGTAGAGGAATCGGTGTCAACCTGTGTATCTTGTTTTTCATTCTTCCATGGAATATGAGCAAGGACAACATTTATTGCTTATCCCAAATTGACCCTTGAACGGAGTTGGGCAGATAAGAGACGATGACATTGCTGTGTGGGTCTGGAGCCACCGTTGGCCAGATCAGGGTAAGGCTGCCTGATATCCTTCTCTTAAACGGGCATTAGTGAACCAAATAGTTTGAGGACCATCAGCCATAACTGAGACGAGCTGTTCATTCCCGTTCTTATTAGAGGCATATAAATGCCACCTGCTGTCCCTGGTGAGATTTGAACCCATGCCTCTGGACACTGGTCTGGCCCTTTGGATAGCCAGCCCAGTGACATTGCCACTTACCTCTCCCGAGTCCCTGAGGGGGATAGGTCTCTCCCTCGCTCAGACATTGCACAACCTCTGGATGCGACAAAGCACTTCATGGCCCGCGTGGCATTTGTAGAAGATGGAGCCTCTGATGTAAATGGGGGGGTTGAATGGTGGCATAGTGATAATGTCACTGGACTAGTATTCCAGAGGCCCAGACTAATGCTCGGGATACAGAGGCTCAAGTCGCACCACAGCAGCGGGGAGGGAATTTGAATTAAATTAATACATCTGGAGTTGAAAGTCTCAGTGATGATGCCATCATCAATTGTCGAAAAAAAAAACATCAGGTCCACCGTCCTCGCCCAGTCCGGCCTACGTGTGACTCCAGACCCACAGCAATGTGAGTGACTCTTAGTTCTTCCTCTGAAATGGCTGAGCAAGCCCCTCAGTTCCAGGGCAATTAGGGATGGACAACAAAGCCTTGCCAGCGAAGCCCACATCCCACAAAAGAATAAAGGAAATGTAGGAAATCAAAGCAGCAAGATTCCAAAAATGACAGCTCCATAATGAATAGGCAATGCTGAAAATATCCAGCAATTCCTGGTACATCTGCTTTGTGCATGAGAGAGTTGAACTTTCTGGTCCATGTCCTGATCTGAGCTGCTGTGCATTGCAACGTGTTGGCCAGAATTCTCCGTCCGGCGCCAGGATCCTCATGGGCCCACTGACAGCGCACCCCTGCCCACGGGTTTCCTGGCAGCGTAAGGTGTCTTCAATGGGAAATCCCATTGACTAACGGTGGGAGGAGAGAGAGTCCCGCCAGCAAATGGCCTCCCTGCATTGGGAAACACACGGCTGGGGAATCAGAGAATCCACCCCATAGTGTTTTCATTTCTAGCATCTGCAGTACATTGCTTTTGCCATATGGTTGGCATGTTAGTTGATGAATAAATGTTGAGAACGTGCCTGCCCTTGATTTAAAGGGACAGCGCCCTCTATGGCGGGAGTAACGTTTTGCATCTGAACTGTTCTCTCTGTCTTTTGTTTTACTTGCAGGACCGGGAGCGCAGTGTGCGAAGTAAAGGACCCGCTGACGGGGGAATCTGAGAGCGAGGACGAGACCAGCGATGACAGCCCGCAGGGGAAATTGATGGGCGAGCCCCAGGATGCCTCAGCCCTCCTCAAGCTCCCGCCCCCAGAGCTGGAAGGAGCCCGGGGCCAGCTGATGGCGGGAGTCTTCACTAACCCCTTTGCCCAGGAGCGACGCGAGCGCCTGAGCCTGCTGGAGAAGCATGTGAGGCTGACGGCCCGCATCAGAACCGAGGAGGCCGGGGGCCGCAAGATCTGCCTGGCCTACCGCAAAGATGGCCGCTGTCGCTACGGTAGCAACTGCAAGTTCGCCCACGACAGTGACCTGCCGACCTTCGACCCCAAGACTGGCACCCCCAACCCTCCTGTGGAGTCCCGACCCCAGGAGAATGGTGGCAGTGAGGACCCCCAGCCTAAGAGTGGCAAGAAGAGGCCAGGCCTGAGCCCCACCCTCATCCCCCCTAAGAAAAGCATGAAGAACTACCAGGCCCAGCGATCGAAAGAGGGGCCTGGCCTCCTGTAGCAGGCTCGGCGACGCAAGGGTGATCCAGCCTCCTGTACCATGTTCAGAGGGACCCGGCCCACTGTAACAGGCTCAGCATCATAAGCCTGTTTTGACAGATACTGTTCCAGGAGGGCCCCTACTTAGCTGATCCACTGCTAGGAGGGCCTGATGTACTGTACAGACCCGTGGCGAGGAGCACCCTGCATACTGTAAAAGACCCTGGCTAAGGATGGCACTGGCCTTTTGAACCAGGCCCCATGCCATGAGGACTTCAGGGTTTGGGGAGGGATGTGGGAGGTGGGGCCCAGCACCTTGGAACAGATCCAGTGCCAGGAGGGCACCAACCTACTGGATCAGTCCCAGTGCCAGGAGGGCCCCAGCCTACTGGAGCAGGAGCAGTGCAGGAAAGACGCAGCCTACTATAACATCCTGCGCCAGAAGGGGACCAGCCAACCAGACAGGCCCAGTAGCAGGAGGGGGCCTGGCCTACGAGACCAACCTATTACCAGTGGCACCCAGTGTACTCGGAACAGGCTCAATGTTAGCCTACCAGAAGAGACCCACGGACACATGTGCCCTACCCCACAGGCCATGTGACAGCAGTATCCTCAGGTACTGATACTGGCCCAGCACCAGCAAGATGCCCAACCCCATGTAACAGGAGTCTGTGGCTGAGGTCCATGATCGCTATGGAGAGCAGTGGGCATTTGACTAGAGCTCCCATGTCCCTGACCACCCTCTTGGTCTCTTGCTCCTGAATCTTGTCCTCCTCCTCCCCTGAGGTTAGAGGGACACATGCCATGAGGTCTCTTTCATACAAAACTCTAATACACTGAGACACGTGGGACTTCAGTGAGCATCACGATGTAGCGAGGCCTCGGGTTCCCAGCCGGCTGCCCCTGCAGGATCCGGGAAAGGAGGAAGGGGTCAGAGGGATTAATCTCTGCCACTCGAAGGAGGGATGGGAAGGGGGTGGCGGGGATGGTATATCTCAGCACTGGCCGAGGTCTCCTTACTAGTCATAGGTGTGAGACTCTCCATGGTGAACAGCCTGCTGCTACTTCACATCAGGCTGATGTGTACAGGTTGGCCATTGAGGTGCAATGTTTGAGGTGCAATGTTTCCTGACTGGATCCCAGTCTACAGGAGAGACCTGAGGCTGTTACAATTCCTGACTACGGTAACCTGAATGCCCTTCATGATAAGGGCCTTTGTTTGCCTGTGTATAATTTATTTATCTCTTGTCGTGACTGAATAAACTGACTAATTGGTCAAACTGATCCATGGCTGATTCTATTTCCCTTACCTTTATATCTCTCTTTCCATGCCGCAGGGGCTCGGGTGTGTTATCGATCCCTCTAATCACATTTTGTTTTAAGTTTCCTTTGAGACGCTGTTTATTTTGATGCAGAATTCATTTATGGGGCTGGTCTTTTGATTTATCCCTCAATTTGTTGAATTTGGGTGAACCCAAAAGAAGGACTATTCCTTAGATCTCTCTGTCCTTTCCTGCTGTCGGTCTTCTCTTGGTGTGCGACACCCTGGCCCCTTCCCTTCCTTGTCTGCCTACCTCCTCACCCCTCTCTATCTGTCATTTCTCTTACCCATCCTCGCCCTCCCCTCTCCCTGATTCTGCTCACTTCCTTTTCTCTTTATTTGCTTCCTTCTCTGTCGGACTCCTCATTCCACCCTTCTCTCTCTTGCGAGATGTGTATACATAGAATATGTATGTGTGTTCTCTCTTTTACCTCCCTGCTGTTACATCACTCAGTCTTCCATTTTTTCCGATCATACTTGACTCTTCCTTCGCCCTCCGCCGGCCTGTTGTCCCCTCCTCCCCTTCTCTTTCTGCTTTGTTCCTCTCCTCCCCGCTGCCTCTTTCTCACCGCTCATAGGAAGGAACGTAGGAGCAAAAATGGGCAATTCAGTCCTTCGAGCTTGCTCTGCCTTTCAATCAGATCGTGGCTGACCTCTTCTTGGTCTCAAACTCACCTCGCCACCTGTTCCCCATATCCCTTCAACCTGTTTTTTTTATTAGTTCCCTCAGCTTTATGCCTGCCTGCCATCCCTGCTCACCTTACCGTCTGTCTCTCTTTGCCCCCACCTAGATAGGCCTCCTTCGGCCAATGCTGTCCTTTCACCTTTACCGTGTCTCTCCTCTCGCACACCAGTTTGACTTGACCAGCCTTTTGCCACCTCCCAGTCTGTTTCTGTTGCTTACTGGGTTCTACATGCCTGTCACTCCTTCGCCGTTCTTGCTCTGTTTCTGTCTCAACCTCTTTCTCCACCCCCCCCAACCTCTCCGCTCCACACTGGTCAACTCCCTCAGCCCCTCCTTGCCTTTCACCTGCCTGTTCACCTTCTGATCTCATTGCCCATTTAGCCTGTTTCTCCCCTCCCTATTCCTTGCTGCTGTTCCTCACTCTCCCCTCTGTCCATCCCTCCTCTCTCAGACTAACACCAATTGCATTCCTGTCACGTCTCCCTCCTGCGCTCTATTGCTTGTCCATTTCCAGTCGCTCCTTCAACTCGTTCCTCCTGCTTCTCCCCCTCCCCCCTCCACATCCCACTTTTACCCCTTCCCGTTCTGTCTCATCGTGCCTTGCCCCTCCCTTCCCGCTATCGCCCTGCTCTGGACACTTCCCACTCCCTCTCTCATCCCTTACTCTTTCTCTCTCTCTTTCCCCCCCCCCCCCCCCCCCCACTCCCCCCACTCCGTTCTCGCCCTGTTCCTGTCCCTCCCCCTGTTCCTGTCCCTCCCCCACCCTCTGTCACCTCTTGGCCCACCCTGTCCTCTCTCGCTCCCCTTCACCCATCCCGCCCTTCTCTCATTCCTCATCCTTCCCAGCCCCCCCCTCGCCCCTTGGCCCACCCTGTGCTCTTGCGCCTTGGGGCCCCCCCGGCATCTCTGACCTTCCCGGCCCCTTGGTCCCGCCCCTGGCCTCTCTGGCTCCTTGCTTGTCCCTCCTGGCCCCGATCCCCCCAGCCACTCTAACCCCTTGCCCCCTCCCCTCAGACCGGCTTCATCTTGCCCCTTGGGTCTCCCTGGCTTCTGAGCTTGGGCCTTCCCCGTACTCTCTGGCTCCTTGGGGCCCCCCAGCCTCTCTAGCCTTTCTCCGCCCCCCCCCCCCCCCCCCCCCCCCCCCTCGTCATGGCCCCTTGGGGCCCAGTCGTTTCTCCCTCCTCCCTCTCAGAGACAAACCAGTGAAGTCAATAGGCAGGTCCGAAATCCACTTTATACATTGCAGCCTCGCCTGTACAGAACTAATGCTAAACTCTCTAAAGCACTGGTGGATACCCAGCTTGAGTATTGTATTCAATTCTGGGACCACTGTTTCGGAACAATATGAAGGCCTTAGAGAGTGTGCTGAGGACATCATCAAAATACTTTGTTTTATGTTTGTAGTGCTTTCATATCTACAACTGTCTCAAAATGCTGATTAAGTATTTTGTGAAGTGTATTCACTTTTATAGGAGAAAACTCCCACTTTCAACTCCCACCCTCAAGCAATCTCCCACAACCAACAATGTGACAATGGCCAGTTAATACGTTGGTCAAGCTGATTGAGTGATAGGTATTGGCAAGACAACAGAGATAACTTGTTTGCCCCTTTGAAACAAACAACATGGAATATTTTTGCATCCAAACAAGCAGTCAGACAGGATCTCAGTTTTCATAGAACATCTAAATTGCAGAAGGAGGCCATTCTGCCCATTGGGTCTGTACCGACTTTCTGAAAGAGCACTGTACCGAGGCCCAATCCCTGTAACCCCACAACTCTACCTGACCTTTTGGACACTAAGGGGCAATCTATTATGGCCAGTCCACCTAACCTGCACGTCTTTGGACTGTGGGAGGAAAGCGGAGCACCTGGAGGAAACCCACAGCAGACGCTGGAGAGACGTGCAAGCTCCACACAGTCACTCCCTATTGCTGCGAAGCAGCTGTGTTAACCACTGTGTCACCCCTGCCACAAATAATCTGATCTGAAAAGCAGCACCTTAGGCAATGCAGCAGTTCTGCACTGGAAGCAAGTTCCAGACTTTATTTAACTTCAAGCCTTGGAGTGGGAGTTCAACACAGAACTTTGGGACTCTGGCGAGAGTGCTATCAAACAAACCACAACTAGTCACCAGGATGATAAAATAAAAGTAGAAAATGCTGAAAAAGGCAGCTGGTGTGGCAGCATCTGTGGAGGAAGGTGGTGAAAGGGAGTTAATGTTCCCAGTCTAATATCATCTTTGAAGATCTGGTGATCCATATTATACTCAGAATGTTAGCTGTGTTTCATCTCTGCAGATGCTTCCGCCCCAGTGTTTCTTTTCCAGCATTTCCTGTTTTTCAGTTCAGATTCAGTGTTTCCCACTTTTTAACGGGGAGAATGCTTCCTGGGATGAGCACCACTGTAACTTGGAGAGACTGGTGAAGTTGAACCACAGTTGCTTCACAGCTCCAGGGTCCCAGGTTCGATTCCCAGCTTGGGTCACTGTTCGTGTGGAGTCTGCACGTTCTGTACGTGTGTGCGCTTGGGTTGAGTGCTCCAGTTCCCTCCACCAGTCCCAACGATGTGCAGGTTAGGTGGATTGGCTATTCTAAATTGCCCTTAGTGTCCCAAAAAGGTTAGGTTGGGTTACGGGGATAAAGGGGAGAGGGTGAAGGTGTGAGGTTCAAATAGGGTGCTCTTTCCAGGGGCCGGTGCAGACACATGTATGGCCTTCTGCACTGTACATTCTATGATTTTCTGAGAGCGGAACAGATGAAAGAGGTTTCAAAATGGTGATGACTTTTAATTGGGTAGATATGGAGAAACGAGATGGCAATTTTTATGATCTGGAATGGAACACCTGAAAACATGGTGGAAGTAGATTCAGCCATAACCTGTAAAAGAGAATTGGAGAAATGCCTGAAGAGAATGTCAGTAAGTTGTATAGCGTTTTGGCTGCCTTGTCATTCTTATAGGGCTTGAAAGATGTTTTCTCTGGTCAGGTGGTTACAGAACAAGGAGACACTGTCCCAGAAAAATAGGTGGGTCATTAGGACTGTAATGGGGAAGCATTTCTTCAGAGGCTGGTGAATATTTGAATTCTCTAACACACATGGTTGTGGCGGTTCAGTCTTCAAGCCTGTTCAAAGTAGAGGTTGATATATTTCTAGATACCAATGGCATCAAAGGATAAGCAAAATGTGCAGGAAGGCAGCTTTGAAGTAATAGATGAGCCATTATCTGGTTAGGTGAGCAAGCGGGCTCGAGAGAACAAATTGCCTAACCCCTGTATATAGAAAGACAAAATATAAGCAGCAGTAGGACTATTTGGTCCTCCAAGCCTGCTCTGGCATTCATAACAACTATGCTGTTCATCCAACTCAATAGCTTTTGCTGCCTTCTTCCCCTAATCCTTTGATTCCTTTCACCCCAAGAGCCATAGCAAACTCCTTGAAAACATACAATTTTCTTTGGCCTCAACCACGTCTTGTGGTCGTGAATTCCACAGGCTCACCACTTTCTGGATGAAGAAATTTCTCTTCATCTCTGTCCTGAATGGTCTACCTATATCCTCAGCCTGGACCCCGGTTCTGGACAACCCTACCATCGGGTACATCCTTTCTGTACCTATGTTCTGAGGAAAGATCAGGGCAGTGTAACTAACTGAAAAGCTGCAAAAGAACCGACACTGGCTCAATGTGCCTCCTATTCTGTATGGTTGTATGATGCAAACCGGAACATGGTGATGGATGCTATTACAAAGTTTGAATCAGATGTAGTATATTCTATCCAACCGCTGAAGTTCCATTGTGGATTTAAAGGCATATTTTCAGCTGACGCTACTGACAGGACTGAGGGGATGCTGCACCGTCACATCTGTTGCCTTTCAGATGATACTGTTTATTTCGGCCCACCTTCTTTCCCAGTTGGACATAAAAGATGCTCGGGCACTATTTTTAAGAAGAGCAAGAAAATTTACTGGTGTAATCGCCGGTCAATCTGTTATCGCTAGCTTCTACAAACGAACGATTCACAGAAGTCTCATGGCAGGTTTCCGATTGTATATTCTGGCGTATGCTGGGAGAGATAGCTTAACAATGAAGTTTGGTGAGCCAACTATTATTTACAAAAGTGGTGCATATTTATACCTGTTCTTAACACATATGCAGTCAATGTTTAAATTTTCGATCTGACTTTACATAGATTTTACCAAAGCAAGTACATCTTGTACTGGCCGTGCATTCTCGCATACACCCTTTCCAGATGCTTTTAGTCAATCTTGGTATGACTACCACACCTTCTCCATCAGGTACTAAGGCAACTGTCCTTACTATCTGTCTCCAATGCTTTGTCATCATTATTGAGATCAGCTAATACAAACTGTGCATCTGGAGATTCTATGGACATATCTTTAGGTGTTACGAGAGTCAACTACTGTTGGAATGTGCTCAATGAAGGCATCTGTAACCCTTCTATATTTATTTATTTTCAATTCTTAAACCTCACTAGGCATTCATATTACGATTTATTCCTTTATTATAATTTCCTCTCACAATGGTAACGTAGGCCCAATATCTTTCCCTCAATTCACATCACGAAAAACTGATTCTATCTGCACCCACGTAGCCCCTGTATCACTACACCAACCTAACACCTTCTCTACATTTGCTGTCCAGTAATAAAATATCAGGTTTAGCAATGCTAGCCTACCACCCGCACCCCCCCCCCTCCCCTCCCCACAACCCCCCAATTGTCTTACACTTTGAAGGAACACCCGACAAATCCTCGAGGATTTAAACGATATCAACTTCTCGACCATCCCAAAAAAAGATTTAGGAAGGAAACCTGCAGAAACTGGGAAAAAAAAACAAGAATTGTGGCAGATTGTTTGTCTTGATCGACTGGACCCTGTCCGCCAAGGACGGGGGAAGGTTATCCCACCTTTGCAGGTCGGTCTTGACTCTACTTACCAGGCTGGTATAATTCCATCTACAAAATTGGGCCCAATCTCGAGTCACTCGGACCTCAGATACCTAAAATTGGATCCAGCCAGGTGAAATAGATGTACCCCTCGGTTGGCTCCCGTTCCCGGCAGTTCACTGGAAAATGCTCACTCTTTTCCAGATTTAATTTATATGTGGAAAAGGAGCCAAAGCATCTCAATAATTGTATTATATCAACCATAGTGGGTCCACTGGGTCCATCATGTAAAGTAAAAAGTCATCAGCATACAAGGGTGTCCTGTGCTACACCCTTCTCCTAATTATGTCTTTCCACTTACCCAAAGCCCACAAAGCGATTGTCAAAGACTCTATCGCCAATGAAAACAAGAGGGGGGCACTTTCTCCCCATGTCTAAGTGGGTTTCCTCCCACAGTCCAAAGATGTGGTTAGATGGATTGACAATATAAATTGCCCCTCAGGGTTGAGTTTCAGCAATAGGATTGGTGATTGTGCCTAGGGAGATGGTCTTTCAAAGGTTCGGTGCAGACTCGATGACCTTCTTCTGCACTATTCTGTCTTGTTCTCCTGTTTAATTGAAAGTCCCCCAAGCTCATGGCGTTGGGTGCGAACACTAGACGAGGGAGCCTTATACAAGACAAACCTGGTGACCAACCTGAACCTCTCCAAATTCACAAAAAGGTACCCCCACTCAACCCTGCCAAATGCCTTTTTGGCATCTCACAAGACGATTACCTCGGGAAATCAATTCCTGTACTTTTGTCGCAGGGAACCCCGTGCTTCAGTCTTCAAGATCCCTACCACTAACAATGAATGTCAAGCAAAATCTAGTAAAACTCCACTGGGAACCCATCTGGCCCAGGGGCTTAGTCTGCATCGTCCTATCGTTGCAAGGATATCCTCTGGACCCAAGATACCTCCAGCTCCTCATGCTCGTCCTCCCCCACCTCAGGAAATTTGAAGCCCTCGAAAAACTCTTGACGTATCTGACCTCGTTCCCTGGCAGCTATGACCTACAGAAAGTTTCATATGCCCCATTAACTTTATCTGGAATGAACACCAGCCTGTCGAATGTGTTTCTGACCTGGATAATCTCCCAGGTGGTCACCTCAACTGACAAGCCAAGAGATGGCTGGTGTTCTCCCCATTTTCACAAGTAACCTCCTTCGACCGCCACAGCTTGTACAGCGTCTTGCCAAACTTCAGTTGAAGATTTTTCCTGCTTCCCAGGAGCTCTGGAGTTGGGTGATAGAGTATCTATGGTCCATTTCCAAAATGTCATCCACCAACTTCTGGCACTCCTCTCTAGCCTCCCTATCCATACATGCATTGTGTGATTATGATCTCCCCTCCAATCACCATTTTCAAGGCCTCCCACAGAAAGGAGGATGAGACCCATTAAACCCCATCTATAGCCTTTGACATCCATCCACAGAACTCCATGTCCTAATAACCCCACACCGAGCCCTCATGCCGGGTGCTGAGCTGAGCTTACCTAGAACACTAAATGGTCTGAAATTACTATCGCCAAATACTCTGCTTTCCTCACACCAGGAAAAAGGGACCTTCTCATCAGGAAAAAGCACCCTGGAGTACACTTTAAGTACTGGGGAAATAAACAAAAGTTCTTTACCCTCAGGGGGCAATGGGTCTGCTCCCCGCTCCTCCATAAACATCAACAATGCCTTTGTCACCCCAAAGGGGCAAATGTCTTCAGCCTCGGCTGTTTCAGGTTCAAAACACAATTTAAATCTCCGCCCACCCCCCCACCCCATTTAATAAGATCATGGCGGATCTGATAGCTCAAATTTGCATTACCACCGAGCTCCTATAATCTCTTTGCTTCCCAAGAATTTATCCATACCGTTCTCAAAAACATTTAAGACTCTACTCCGCTTCTACTGCCTTCTCAGGGAGACGGTTCCGAAAACTCAACCCTTTCAAGTAAGAAACATGTCACCTCATCTGTTTTAAATTGGCAATATATTATTTTTAATTAGTGACTCCCAGTTCTGGATTCTCCCACAAGAAGAAACATCCTCTCCAGATCCACCCGGTCAAGACCCCTCAGGATATTATGTTTCCATCAAGTCACTTTGAACTCTTCTAAACTCCTGCAGATCCAAGCCCAGCCTGTTCACTCTTTCCTCACAAGACAAGCCACCCATTCCAGGTATTAATCTGGTAAATCTTTTCTGAACGGCTTCCAATACATTTACATTCTTCCTTCAATAAAGGTGATCAACACTGTACACAATACTCCAAATGTGGTGTTATTATTGCCCTGTAGAACAAAAGCATTACCTCACTACATTTATAATCATTCCCCTCACAACAAATTATAGCGTTCTATTGGCTTTCCTAATTACTTGTTGTATCTGAACACTAGCCTATTGTGATTCATCCACTAGGACACCAGATCCCTCTGAACTTTAGCTCTGCAATCTCTCACCATTTAGATAATACACCTCTTTTTTATTCTTCCTGTGAACATAGACAATTTCCCATTTTAAAGTGTAAAATTAGGGATGAGAATAAACAATATGCATTATCTAGCTGCTGCTGTCTGCTTCACCATTCAGTAGGACCATGGCTGAAGCTTTCCCTAACTCCACCTGCCCACCCTATCTCTATTTCTCAGTTCTCTGTTGTGCCCCCAGGGTAGAGGGGTCAATTACTAGGGGGCATAGGTTTAAGGTGCGAGGGGCAAGGTTTAGAGTAGATGTACGAAGCAAGGTTTTTTTTACACAGAGGGTAGTGGGTGCCTGGAACTCGCTACCGGAGGAGGTGGTGGAAGCAGGGACGATAGTGACATTTAAGGGGCATCTTGACAAATACATGAATAGGATGGGAATAGAGGGATACAGACCCAGGAAGTGTAGAAGATTGTAGTTTAGTCGGGCAGCATGGTCGGCACGGGCTTGGAGGGGCGAAGGGCCTGTTCCTGTGCTGTACTTTTCTTTGTAGTTTGGAAAATATTCATCAATTGAGCATCCACAGCCACCCAGGGATTTTGGATTTGTCTGTTGTCATGTGTACCAAGGTACAGTGAAAAGTATTTTTCTGCGAGCAGCTCAACAGATCATTAAGCTTTATGGGGCTCCAACGGCAAGCGTAGTTACAGGTCGACATAGATCGGAGTATTTCCGACTATATAGGGGAACAAGACAGGGATGCCCGCTGTCTCCATTGTTGTTCGCGTTGGCAATTGAACCTCTGGCCATGGCGTTGAGAGACTCCAGGAAATGGAGAGGGGTGATTAGAGGGGGAGAAGAACACCGAGTCTCGTTATATGCGGATGACCTATTGTTATACGTGTCGGACCCAGCGGGGGGAATGATAGAGGTTATGCGAATTTTGAGGGGGTTCGGGGATTTCTCGGGGTATAGGCTAAACATGGGGAAGAGTGAATTATTTGTGATACATCCAGGGGACCAGAGTAGAGAGATAGAAGGCTTGCCTCTAAGGAAAGTGGAAAGAAACTTCCGATACCTGGGGATTCAGATCGCTAGGAGCTGGGGAACCTTGCACAGACTTAATCTGACACGGTTGGTAGAACAAATGGAGGAGGACTTCAAGAGGTGGGACATGCAGCCTCTATCGCTGGCGGGCAGGGTGCAAGCAATTAAGGTGATGGTCCTCCCGAGGTTCTTATTTGTATTTCAATGTCTCCCTATACTAATCACTAAGACCTTTTTAAATAAAATAGACAGGAGCATCACGAGCTTCGCGTGGGCAGGTAAAGTTCCGAGAGTAAGGAGGGGGTTCCTTCAGCATAGTAGGGACAGAGGAGGATTGGCACTACCGAACTTGGGCGATTACTATTGGGCCGCCAATGTGGCAATGATACGTAAATGGATGATGGAGGGTGAGGGAGCGGCGTGGGAAAGACTGGAGAGAAAGTCCTGTAAAGGGACGAGTTTAAAGGCGCTGGTGACGGCGCCGCTACCCATCTCACCTAAAAAGTTTACCACGAACCCGGTGGTGGCGGCAACATTGAATATCTGGGGACAGTGGAGGCGACAGAGAGGGGTGCGGGGAGCCCTGGTGGGGTCCCCAATCAGGAACAACCATAGGTTCGCCCCAGGAAGAATGGATGGAGGTTTTCAGAGCTGGTTCCAGTTGGGAATTAGGAGGGTGGGAGATTTATTTATAGATGGGACTTTTGCGAGCTTGGGAGCATTGGAGGAAAAGTATAAGTTGCCCCGGGGAAATTTCTTGAGATATATGCAGGTGAGGGCATTTACTAGACAACAGGTGAGGGAATTTCCGTTGCTCCCGACACAGGGGATACAGGACAGGGTGCTTTCAGGGGTGTGGGTCGGAGAGGGCAAGGTGTCAGAGATTTACCGAGAGATGAGGGAAGAGGGGGAGGAGTCGGTGGGCGAACTAAAAGGAAAGTGGGAAGAAGAACTAGGGGAGGAGAAAGAGGAGGGTATGTGGGCTGATGCCCTAAGCAGGGTAAATTCCTCTTCCTCATGCGCCAGGCTTAGCCTGATTCAATTTAAGGTGCTACATAGAGCACACATAACGGGAGCAAGATTGAGCAGGTTCTTTGGAGTGGAGGACAAATGTGGGAGGTGTGGCGGGAGCCCGGCAAACCACGCACATATGTTTTGGGCATGCCCGGCACTGGAAGGGTATTGGAAGGGAGTGACGGGAGTGATTTCGCGGGTGGTGAAGGCCCGGGTCAAACCAGGCTGGGGGTTAGCTCTATTTGGAGTTGCGGAAGAGCCGGGAGTGCAGGAGGCGAAAGAGGCCGACGTTGTGGCCTTTGCGTCCCTAGTAGCCCGGCGCAGGATCCTACTCATGTGGAAGGAGGCGAAACCCCCCGGACTGGAGGCCTGGGTAAATGATATGGCGGGGTTCATTAAACTGGAGCAGATAAAGTTTGCCCTGAGAGGATCGGCTCAAGGGTTCACCAGGCGGTGGCAGCCATTTCTCGACTACCTAGGGGAACGTTAGAGGGAAGACAGATGACCAGCAGCAGCAACCCAGGGGGAGGGGGGGGGGGTTTGGTTTAGGTCAAAGATAAAGGGGTTTTGGTACTTGTGTATTGTTTAAAATTTCTGTATTGTTATTGTTGCGTTTGCTTTGTAAGAGGGGAAAAATTGTTGTTTGGGAAAAAAATTTCAATAAAACATTTATAAAAAAAAAAAACAGATCATTAAGTACATGAAAAGGAAATAAAAGAAAATACATAACAGGGCAACACAAGGTACACAATGTAACTACATAAGCACCGGCATCGGGTGAAGCATACAGGGATGTAGTGTTAATGAGGTCAGTCCATAAGAGGGTCGTTTAGGAGTCTGGTAACAGTGGGAAGAAGCTGTTTTCGAGTCTGTGCGTGTTCTCAGATTTTTGCATCTCCTGCCCGATGGTAGAAGTTGGAAGAGTGAGTAAGCCGGGTGAGAGGGGTCTTTGATTTTGCTGCCCGCTTTCCCCAGGCAGCGGGAGATGTAGATGAAGTCAATGGATGGGAGGCAGATTCGTGTGATGGACTGGGCTGTGTTCACGTCTCAGGTTTCTTGCGGTCTTGGGCCGAACAGTTCCATACCAGGCTGGGATGCAGCCAGATCGGATGTTTTCTATGGTGCATCTGTAAAAGTTGGTAAGAGTTAATGTGGACATGCCGAATTTCCTTAGTTTTCTGAGGAAGTATAGGTGCTGTTGTGCTTCCTTGGTGGCAGCATCGACGTGGGTTGACCAGGACAGATTTTGGGAGATGTGTACCCCTAGAAATTTGAAACTGCCAACCATCTTGGCCGTGTTGATGCTGACAGGGGTGTGTACAGTACTTTGCTTTCTGAAGTCAATGATCAGCTCTTTAGCTTTGCTGGTATTGAGGGATAGATTGTTGTCGCTGCACCACTCCACTAGGTTCTCAATCTCCCTCCTGTATTCTGACTCGTTGTTATTTGAGGGTAGACAACTTGAAAACAGTAGAGAAGTGGGACAAATCTAATCAGGAACTGGCATTATAGTTCAAATAGCCTCCTTCTGCATTGCATTCTTCTAAGATGCTTGAAGCAACTTGGTTAGTTCAGAACTACAAGCATAATGAAGTCAGTGCACTCTAAAGACTTAGGAGACACAAAGCAAGGCAGATGGGTTCAAACGCAAGAAGAAAAGAGGAATCTGGGATAAAGGATAGAAGGACGCAGTCACACATCCGCAGAAAAAAACCCAGAGACAATGTCATACACACAGAAATGGCAAAAAAACTGACACACAGGATGGGCTGTTACACATAAACAAGTGGCAGAGACACAAAGGCAGACACAACAACAGTGAGGGAGACGTAGATGGCAGTGTCAGGGAAGGAATAACAATACAAAAGAACGACAAATTAGAGTGTCAAAGACTGCGGCCATTTCATGCACACCAGGACTCATCAACCAGGATTAATTTTGGCTGAGACAGCAAGGAGAACTTCCCTGTTCTAATTTAAATAATGATGTGAAGATGCCGCATTGGACTGGGGTGGGCACAATAAGAAGTCTTACAACATCAGGTTAAAATCCAACAGGTTTGTTTTCAATCACTAGCTTTCGGAGTGCAGCTCCTTCATCAGGTACATTTTAAATAATACTACTCTTGTGTTTACCCGGATGAGCAGGGGTTTAGCTTGAAAAACCATGGAGATGCTATTTTGAAATTCATAAATAATCTATTTCCATACCATTAAATTTGAGATTTCTTTATTTTTTTTCCAAATATTCTACATTTGAAAGTTTAAAAACAGTCAGAAATGTGCCCATGAAAGGGTTATGTGCAGAGCCGACAGGTAGTGGTCATAGGTGCCGTGTTTGGACCCAATCAGCCAGTTTACATTCCGATTTCCTTCACTTCCGACTCAAAACCCATTCTATGCCTCGTCTGAACATTCAAGCTTCCTTAGCGACTTGGGGAATCACCACATTAAGTCAAGGGGCACCTCGACAGTGACTAATACGAAGGGTAGTTCAAGAGGCAAAAGCTACAAGACAGTACAACTTGGAAAGTGCAAAATATAAAGTGAGATCAGAGCCTCACAAAGGGGATGGAAGGGAAAGGGTCCAGGTTGAGTTCAGTTGTGTGCAGAACTATTCTTCAACAGCAACATCATATGGAACTTAAGTGCAGGCCAATCTCCAAAAACAAAACTAATTGTTTCTGCCATGTCTTTTATTTACACACGTAGGTACAGACAGAACTATAGCCTGTAACTATGCGGAAGCAAATGCAATCCTGACACGGGAAGCGCATGCAAACAAAACAGTGTACAGGGAACAACTGCAGGGTATACAAAGACATGGATCACGTACACACATGGAGAGTCCACACTAGACATATGTAGATTATCCAGGCAGACAGGTGGAGAACATGGAGATATTAAAAACATCCAGACACAGAGTCCAGGCAGAGTACGAAAACAGAGACAAAGAATACAGGTTGCGAGCACATGGAACACTGAACACACGCATAGAGTCCAAGACACGCACACAATGAACACACACTACGGGCAGGCAGAGAATAAAAACATGGAGAACATAGGCAAGCAGCAAAAGCAGAAAATACAGTGGGTACAGAACAAGACATGCAGCAAATACAGAGTACACAAAACAGAGGCACAGAGGCACCGAGTTCAGGCAAGCACACAAAATATATGCATATGCAGAGTATAGGTAGGGACAGAATACGAATATAGTTCAAGCAGAGCCAAATCCTGAGACTTCAGCGACAGATGAGGAGAATACAGACACACAAGGAACACATAAATGCAGGGATCCTAAGCAGACACATAAGGGACACAAACACATGCAGAGTACAGGCAGTGAGCACAAGAATACACACACATGTGGTGCACAGGTAGACACAATAAAGAGATGCAGTGGACAGGCAGGCATGCAAGTTACAATAGATGGACAAAAGACATGCAGACAAACAAGGAACAGAGATACGCAGGTACAGGTAGAAACATAGAAAATAGGAAGCCATTCAGCCCTTCGAGCCTGCTCTGCCATATCAAGTTCAATACTCTGATCCCACCTCCCCCCACCTCGCCCCAATATCCCTCAATCTCTTTAGTCCCAAGAGATTTTTCTAATTCCTTCTTGAAATTACACATTTTGGCCTCAACTATATCCTGTGGTAGCAAATTCCACAGATTCACCACTCTGGGTGAAGACATTTCTCCTCACTTCAATTTTAAAAGTTTATCCTCTATCCTCAAACTATGACCCCTGGACTCCTCCACCAACGGGAACATTCTTTCTGAATGAGCACTGTCTAATCCTGTTTGAATTTTGTGCGATTTTTTTAAGATCACCACTCACTCTTCTAAATTCCAATGAGTATCACCCTATCGGGCAGTGCGGTCGCATAGTGGTTAGCACTATGGCTTCACAGCGCCAGGGTCTCAGGTTCGATTCCCAGCTTGGGTCACTGTCCGTGTGGAATCTGCACGTTCTCCGTGTCTGCGTGGGTTTCCTCCCACAAGTCCCAAAAGACGTGCTGTTAGGTGAATTGGACATTCTGAATTCTCCCTCTGTGTACCCGAACAGAAGCCAAATGTGGCGACTGGGGCTTTTCACAGTAATGGCATTGCATGTTAATGTAAGCCTACTTGTGACAATAAAGAATATTAACCGATTTAGTCGCTCCTCATGAGAATCAGCTGGGTAAACATTCACTGCACTCCCTCCATAGCAAGAACATCCATCCTTGGATAAGGGCACCACAACTGCACACAATACTCTCGGTGTGGCCTCACCAATGCCTATACAATTGTAGTAAAACATATCTATTCCTATACTCAAATCCTCTCGCTATGAAGGCCAACATACCATTTGCCTTCTTAACTGCCTGCTCTACCTACGCACTTACTTTTAGCAACTGATGCACAAGAACACTAAGGTCACACTGAGTATCCACTTCTCTCAAGTTACACCAATTCAAATAAGTAGCCTTCTTATTTTTGCGACCGAAGCGGATAACCTCACATTTATTCACATTAGACTGTATCTGCCATGCATGTGCCCATCCACTCAATCTGTCCAAACCCTGCTGAAGCATCCTCCTCACAGCTCGCCCTCCCACCTAACTTTGTATCATCTGAAAATTCGGAGATCCTCGTCCAAACCATTAATAGATAATGTGAACAGTTGGAGTCTTAGCACAGATCCCTGTGGGTACCCCACTAGTCACTGTCTGCCAATCAGAGAAAGACGCATTTATTCCAACACGGTAGAGAGTAAAGAGAACACGGGCAGGTTCGCAGGGTTTAGACAGACACAAAATAACACAAGGAGACACACATTGAACACACAAGTGAAGAGAATTCAAGTAGGCGCACAGGTAATACAGACATGCAGAGAACACACAACAGTCTCACGTGGAGATTACAGGTAAAGGTAAAAATACATGCAGAGAATGGACAGACAACTAATAAAGATGTTTCTGAAGTGTGCTGTAGGACAACAGTTGGACGTACAAGGTGCACATGCAGGCAGAGTGTCTCTAGTCAGACATAAAGGGCACTTCATGGAGTACAGAAAAACATAATACAGCCACATGCAAAGACAGGCAGACACCTGAATGAGGCACACAGATGCAGTGGAACCCGTAAAAAGACAACACAATGGAAGAAAATACTGTGTTTATTGCTCTTTTTTTTTTTTAATAGTTAATTATACAGATTTATTTCTACTAAACAGTGCTCACAGTGGAGTCTAATGGTTTTCGTCTATGCAATCCATAACTTTAAACTGTAACAAAAACCCCCGTGTGATTTCCCGCTCAATATAAATCCAACTACGGCCAGCAAACTCTTTCTGACCGGGTCTGACTACAGGTATTTACACCATCAGGAGCAGAGAGACCTCCGATCCAGCACAGCACAACCATAAGGAACATAAACACACACACATACCCTTTTGTGCACTTTCATACACGTGCTGAGATACACCTTTGCACATTCAAACACCCAGACACGTACAGCCCACCTGGTGTAGCTATTCCCAATTATTGTCTTGCACAAACTTGTGTGCACAGGCACTACCACGCACACGCTCTCTTAGCTCCATTTGTACATTCACATTTACTGGTGCACGACTGCAACCTGGAGATCACACATTCATTAATAAGCCCACTTAACTGTACAGGTACATCCAGAGCCATTTGTGGCCAGATTCAGTACCGCATTCAAATTCAGTCCCATGTACATGCTCACAGCCACCTAAACAGTGTGTAGAGACATGCACTGCGCCCCCATCACCCAACTGCCATGCACAAAGGAACATGCATTCCTGCAAGTACTCATTCTTTATCGCCCCGGTGGCCATGTCACTGCTTTCTTCCAGGGAAGTGACGTGTGGTGCTTGTGTTTTAATTCTCAAAACATTGATGTTCGGCATCAATACAGCTTCCAAGGGCAGTCAGATCCCACGCTTTCCTACAGCGTCGAGTCAATGAGATGAAACGTTGCATGAGGGTTGGATGAAATGTCCCTTTTCTCGCTCGCTGTGATGGAGCTGTCTCCCAAGCAACTGCTTATTGCATTTCAATGGGAAGGAAAGGAGAGGAACTAACCAGAATACCCCCCCCCCCCCCCCACCTCCCCCGCTCCCTACACACACAGAAATCCCTAGTTGACATCACCTCTCTGTAATCCAGGCTGCCACTGACTGGTGATCTGGCCAATTCTGGCTGATTTCCTTCCGCTACCAGGAGGTCATTAGGCAGCAGCAGTGAACAGGAACATTGCTGATCTCCTCCGCTCACTGATCCTCCGCCACAACCCGATTCAGAGCGTACACAAGATGCTTTTCCTCTAGATTGACACAAGACACACACACACACACACACACACACCACCACCACATGCTGCAGCACTCAGTTGGTGCTTCTGGCAATCAATCAGCTGCCTTGTCAATGCAGTGATTAACTTTCTCCCGCACCCCTGGTCCACCTTTCTCCACTACATTTTGCAGAGGCCCATTAACTGTTTGCTGGGTTCCCCGACATGACTCTGTGACTTGGCTGGCGATCTATCTCCCAAATGGGGGCACAGTGGAGGAGTGGGGGTACAATCCGAGCGATGGTTGTGGTAAGAGAAGGGAGGGTCCCTGGGTGTGACTGAAGATGTCGTTCTTTCAATCCACATGCATACACCAGTTAAGTTGAAATTAGGAGTCTCTCTCGCTTTATCTGTCTCTCCCTCCACCTCCCGCCCCTTCTCCTCCTCACTCCGGCATTGAGGGGAAGGGGTGGGGAGGTTCCGCATGGTACGAGTCTGTCTGAGGGTGCACTGGGAGGTTCTCTAGGACAGTACAACCTCAGTACTCTCAGCCAGCGCCTCAGCGATGACCAGCTCTGGATGGCTCTTGCTCTTGTGCGCCACCACACTGTCCTTCTTCTCAAACTTTTTCCCGCACACGTTGCAGGAGAACTGGTAGTTAGCGTCAGCATCGTGTTTCTTCATGTGCCAATTCAGCGAGGCCTTCTGTCGACAGGTAAAGCCACATATCTCACACCTGGAAAGAGAAAGGGAGCGAGGGTCAGTGTTACACCGTGACAGAGGGTGATAGTCAAAAAGAGAGGAAGGATGGAGGGAGGGAGTGATGGAGAGAGAAGAGAGGGGTGGGAGACAAAGGGTGGTAGGGAATCGGTGCGTGATGGGGAATGGGGTACAAGGTGGGGTGGGAGATATGGTGGGGGAAGGGGGAGGGAAAGAGGGCCCAGGGTGGGGGGTGGGGTGGAGAGAAGGGAAGGAACAGGAACTGCGGGTGGGAGTTGAGCACAGGTGGGGGGAGCAGGAGGTGGGGGGGGGGGAGAAAGAAGAACACAGAGGCCATGAGGGTAGAGGGACCCCGCAAGGAAGAGAGGACAGGCGAGCATGGGCTGGGGGAGGGGGGTAGTCAGGAGGGGACTGGAGGACTGTCCAGAGCAGCAAGACGATCTGCTGAGGGATGAAGCAACCAGTTGAAGGGAGCTGGGAAGGATGGGAGGATGGGGCACAGATGGAGTGTGGTGGACTGAAGAGAGAGGGAGAGTGAAAGTAAAGAGTGTATGGGGAATGGAAGTGGAGAGAGGGTCTTGAAGGCCAAGGGCAGAGAGAGACAAATTCCTCTGGCCTCAAATATCCAATTCTCTCAGATACTTACTGGAGTGGCTTCTCTCCAGTGTGGATCATCCTATGAACGGCCAAATTGTGAGAACTCTTGAAGGCACGGGCGCAGTACTCACAAATATAATCCCTCTGATCTGTCAGGCATAAAAAGACTGTGATTAGCGACAAGGGATAGAGACAATCAGACAGGGACACACAGACAGAGGGAGAGATGCACAAAATCTTGTTGCACAAAGGCCCATGGAGTTGGGCATGAGAAATTAGCTCAGGATTGGTTAAAGGACAAAAAAGAGAGTCAGGTAAATGTGTCATTTCCAAATTTGTATGTTGTAGCTAGCAAAATGCCACAAGAATTATTGCCGGGGGTCGCAGCTCCATCCAAATAAAATGAGTTGGATGGAGGATCCGAGAGTATTTTATGCAATATAACAAAACCAAAAATAAAGAAAATGCTGGAAAGACGCAGCAGGTCTGACAGCATCGGCGGAGAGAGAGAGAGAGAGAAAAAAGTAAACGTGTTGAATCTGTACAACTCTTCTTCAGAACTGAAGAGGGGTAGGAATATGATGGATGAGATTGTTGGAGAGGGGGGTTGGAGAAACTGCTGCAGACAGGAGGTCAGGGATAGGCGAGACCCAAGGAAACGCTGACAAAGATATCATGAATGAACAGCTCGTCGTAGGTGGAATGTTGAGGACTCTGGGTCTGTAGTTGTTGGAGTTTAGAAGGATGAGGGGGGCATCTGATTGAAACTTACAGGATACTGCGAGGCCTGGATAGAGGGGACATGGAGAATATGTTTCCACTTGTAGGAAAAATTAGTACCAGAGGACACCATCTCAGACTAAAGGGACGATCCTTTAAAACAGAGATGAGGAGGAATTTCTTCAGCCAGAGGGTGGTGAATCTATAGGAACTCTTTGCCACAGAAGGGTGTCGAGATCAAATCACTGAGTGTCTTTAAGGCAGAGCTAGATAGGTTCTTGATTAATAGGGGGATCGGGGGTTATGTGGAGAAGACAGGAGAATGGGGATGAGAAAAATATCAGCCATGATTGAATGGCGGAGCAGATGGGCCGAGTGACCTAATTTTGCTTCTATGTCTTATGGTCATGGGCGCAAGGTAAAGCGTGTGTAAATAGTAGTTTCAAAGAGTAAAGAAGATGGTAATAATGGACCCAGGTTTGCTGACGGTACAAAGTGATGGGAGAAGGGTCAAAGGGATATAGACAGGTTAAGTGAGGATGCAAGAAGGTGGCGGACGAAGTATAATTGGGGGCGGGGGGGGGGGGGGGGGAGTGTGTTTGTTCACTCTGGTAAGAATATAAAAGCCTAGTTTTTGATTCGTACTAAATGCTGGTATTCAGAGGGATTTTGGTATCTTTGTACAAGAATCACAAAATTAACATGTAGGTGCAGCAAGCAGTTAGATTGAGAAATGGTAGACGACCATTCAGCCCATTGCCATCACTCCACCATTGACGAAGATCACGGTTAATCGGATTGCCTTAACTGCACTTTGTTGATGTCCTCCAAATCCCTGAACCCCCTTGTCAATCAAAAATCTAACTCGGCCTTAAATATATTAAATGATGTAGCCGGCACTGCTCTGGAGAAAAGAATTCTGAAGACTAACGACCCTCGGAGAAGAAATTCCTCCATATCTCTGTCTTAAATGGGACATTCCTTACCTTTGAACTCTGCCCCTGGTTCTAGCTACGCCATGGGGCCAAACATTCAGCATCAACCCTGTTAAATCCCCTCAGAATCTTATACCTTACAATAAGATCACCTCTCATTCTTCTAAACTCCAATTGGAGCAGTTCCAAACTTCCTGCACAGGACAACCCTGTCACCCCTGCAATCAGCTGAGTGAACCGGCTCTGTTATTTTCAAGTATATCCTTCCTTCCTCAAGTCAGGAGACGAATCAGGAAGATAAATGCTTTGCAGGCCTTAACAGAGGGGCAGCTGGAGAACCAAGAGGAACAATGTCTTGCTGCAATAAAAGCAGAAAATGCTGGATAAATTCAGCAGGTCTGGTAGCGTCGGTGGAGAGCGAGAGAAACAGAGTTAACGCTTCGAGCTCGTATCACTTTTCTTCACAGGTAAAGAAAGGGAGAAATGAGATGGGTTATATGCTGTATATGAGGGGCCGGAGCAGAGTAGGCTGCCAGTGATAGATGGGAGCTAGGAGAGATTGCAAACAAAGACGGTAGGACACAAGACAGAGTAAGTATTAATGGCAGTGTGTAGGACTATGGAAGGTGCTGATAGTGGCATTTTGGTAAATTGGCAGAATGTTTTAATAGGAAAACCTTACAGCATTTGTCGTATTTTTCAGTTGTTTTGAATTTTTGCTGCAGTACTGGTTTCATAAGAACTAGGAACAGGAGTAGGCCATCTGGCCCCTCGAGCCTGCTCCGCCATTTAATGAGATCATGGCTGATCTTTGTGGACTCAGCTCCACTCTCCGGCCCGTACACTATATCCCTGAATCCCTTTATTCTTTAGAAAGGTATCTATCTTTTTCTTAAAAACGTTTAAAGAAGGAGCCTCAACTGCTTCACTGGGCAAGGAATTCCAGAGATTCACAACCCTTTGGGTGAAGAAGTTCCTCCTACACTCCGTCCTAAATCTACTTCCCCTTATTTTGAGGCTATGCCCCCTAGTTCTGCTTTCCCCGACCAGTGGAAACAACCTGCCCGCATCTATCCTATCTATTCCCTTCATAATTTTATATGTTCCATTAAGATCCCCCCGCATCCTTCTAAACTCCAATGAGTACAGTCCCAGCCTACTCAACCTCTCGTCATAATCTAATCCCCTCAACTCTGGGATCAACCTAGTGAATCTCCTCTGCACTCCCTCCAGTGCCAATATGTCCTTTCTCAGGTAAGGAGACCAAAACTGAACACAATACTCCAGATGCGGCCTCACCAACACCCTATACAATTGCAGCATAACCTTCCTAGTCTTGAACTCCATCCCTCTAGCAACGAAAGACAAAACTCGATTAGCCTTCTTAATCACCTGTTGCACCTGCACACCAACTTTTTGTGACTCGTGCACCAGCACATCCAGGTCCCTCTGCACAGCAGCATGTTTTAACATCTTACCGTTTAAATAATAATCCATTCTGCTGTTATTCCTCCCAAAATGGATAGCCTCACACTTGGCAACATTGAATTCCATCTGCCAGACCCTAGCCCATTCACCTAACCTATCCAAATCCTTCTGAAGGCTTCCGGTATCCTCTGCACTTTTTGCTTTACCACTCATCTTAGTGTCGTCTGCAAACTTTGACACATTACACTTGGTCCCCAACTCCAAATCGTCTGTGTAAATTGTGAACAACTGCGGGCCCAACACTGATCCTTGAGGGACCCCACTAGTTACAGGTTGCCAACCAGAGAAACACCCATTTATCCCCACTCTCTGCTTTCTGTTAGTTAACCAATCCTCTACCCATGCTACCACTTTACCCTCAATGCCATGCATCTTTAGTTTATGCAGCAACCTTTTGTGTGGCACCTTGTCAAAAGCTTTCTGGAAATCCAGATATACCACATCCATTGGCTTTCCGTTATCTACTGCACTGGTAACGTCCTCAAAAAATTCAACCAAATTAGTCAGACACGACCTACCCTTTGTGAACCCATGCTGCGTCTGCCCAATGGGACAATTTCCCTCCAGGTGCCCCGCTATTTCCTCCTTAATGATAGATTCCAACATTTTCCCTACAACCGAAGTTAAGCTTACCGGCCTATAATTACCCGCTTTCTGCCGACCTCCTTTTTTAAACAGTGGTGTCACGTTTGCTACTTTCCAATCCTCTGGGACCACCCCAGAGTCTAGTGAATTTTGATAAATTATCACTAGTGAATTTATAATTTCCCTAGCCATCTCTTTTAACACTCTGGGATGCATCCCATCAGGGCCAGGAGACTTGTCTATTTTAGCCCCATTAGCTTGCCCAATACTGCCTCCTTAGTGATTACAATCATCTTAAGGTCCTCACCTATCATATCTTTATTTCCATCATTCACTGGCATGTTACTTGTGTCCTCCGTTGTGAAGACTGACCCAAAAAACCTGTTCAGCTCCTCAGCCATTTCCCCGTCTCCTATTATTAAATCTCCCTTCTCATCTTCCAAAGGACCAATATTTACCATAGCCACTCTTTTTTGTCTTATATATTTGTAGAAGCTTTTACTATCTGCTTTTATGTTCTGAGCCAGTTTACTTTCATAATCTACCTTACTCTTCTTTATAGCTTTTTTAGTAGCTTTCTGTTGTCCCCTAAAGACTTCCCAGTTCTCTAGTCTCCCACTAATTTTTGCCACTTTGTATGTTTTTCCTTCAATTTGATTCTCTCCCTCACCTCCTTAGATATCCACGGTCGATTTTTCCCCTTTCTACCGTCTTTCTTTTTTGTCGGTATGAACCTTTTCTGAACACTGTGAAAGATCGCTCGGAAGGTTCTCCACTGTTCCTCAACTGCTTCACCATGAAGTCTTTGCTCCCAGTCTACCTTAGCTAGTTCTTCTGTCATCCCATTGTAATCGCCTTTGTTTAAGCACAAAACACTAGTGTTTGATTTTACCTTGTCATTCTCCAACTGTATTTTAAATTCCACCACATTGTGGTCGCTCCTTCCAAGAGGATCCCGAACTATGAGATCATTAATCAATCCTACCTCATTACACAGGACCGCTTGTTCCCTTGTAGGTTCCATTACATACTGTTCCAGGAAATTATCCCGGGCACATTCTATAAACTCCTCCTCAAGGCTGCCTTTACCAACCTGGTTAAACCAATCGATATGCAGATTAAAATCTCCCATGATAACCGCTGTCCCATTTCTCCATGCATCCGTTATTTCTTTGCTTATTGCCTGCCCTACCATCCTGTTACTATTTGGTGGCCGATAGACTACTCGTATCAGTGACCTTTTCGCCTTACTATTCCTGATTTCAACCCAAATTGATTCAACCTTGTCCTCCATAGCACCAATATCATCCCTTACTATTGCCCGGATGCCATCCTTAAACAACAAAGCTACACCACCACCCTTACCGTCCATTCTATCCTTTTGTATAGTCTGATACCCTTGGATATTTAACTCCCAGTCGTGACCACCTTTTAACCATGTTTCAGTAATGGCCACTAAATCATAGTCATTCACGATGATTTGCGCCATCAACTCATTTGCCTTATTTTGTATACTACGAGCATTCAGGTAAAGTACACTTATGCTGTTTTTTATGTCTTTGTTATGAATCCTAACACCTTGATCAGTAACTTTTCGCAATTTATTTTTCCTCTTACCCTTTCTCCTAATTTTCCTGGTCTTTGAACCCGTATCTCTACATAATAACCTGTCACATAACCTGCTGCCTTGATCTCCATTAACCATTATACTGTCCATAGCTTTACACTTCCCTTCCCCCCAACTTGCTAGTTTAAAGTCCTTGTGACCAACCTATTTATCCTATTCGCTAGAACACTGGTCCCAGAATTCTCGATGTCTAAAGAAGGATATTTGGCTTCTACGATGGTTCAGGGTGGAGGAGGGGGGGGGGGGTTGCAATGTCTGTATGAGGCAGAGATGGAACATTTCGTTTTTGACAAAAATTTAGAGTTCCCAATTATTTTTTCCCCAAATAAGGGGCCATTTAGCGTGCCCAATTCACATAATCTGCACATCTTTGGGTTCTGGAGGTGAAACCCACGCAGACACGGGGAGAATGTAAAAACCCTGCACAGACAGTGGCCCGGGGCAGGGATCGAACCCAGGTCCTCAGCGCCGTAGGCAGCAGTGCTAACCACTGCACCACCGTGCCGCCCCCTAGAGTTGGAACATTCACATGGCCATTCTGGCTGAAGATGGCTGCGAGTACTTCAGCCTCGCCTTTTGTATTCATAGCTGTTTGGCGTGCACATAGTCCTGCGCTGTGCCTTGATTAGCTCAGCAGCTCATTGTTAGTAGTGTGAAATGCTGCTACTGGGACCTTCTACACACTTTATTTTACAAAGGGCTGATCCGCTGGCTTGATTGTGATGGTAAACTGAAGGATATGTAGAACCATGAGGGAATTGGTTATTGTGCAAACAATTCTGCTGCCAACTGTGCCTTAGAGATTCTGTGTTTTCAACTTTTAGATCTGTATTGTCCCATATAGCACGGTGACGGTGCTGATACAAACAAAAGTGCCCTCAACCTGAAGACAGGACTTTGCCTCCACAAGGACTGAGCAGTAGTCACTCCCAGATTTTGACCCAGCGACAGTGAAGGTACGATGGGTGGCACAGTAGCAGAGTGGTTAGCACTGTTGCTTCACAGCACCAGGGTCCCAGGTACGATTCCCGCTTGGGTCACTGTCTGTGCGGAGTCTGTACGTTCTCCGTGGCTGCATGGGTTTCCTCCCACAAGTCACAAAAGACGTGCTGTTAGGTGAATTGGACATTCTGAATTCTTTCTCATGTACCCGAACAGGCGCTGGAGTGTGGCAACTTGGGGGTTTTCACAGTAACTTCATTGCAATGTCAGCCTACTTGTGATAATAATAAAGATTATTATTATTACGATATATTTCCAAGTCAAGATAGTGAATGACTTGGAGAGGAACCTCCAGGTGGTGGTGTTCCCAGACACCTGCTATTCTTGTCCTTCTAGATAGAACATAGAACATTACAGCGCAGTACAGGCCCTTCGGCCCTCAATGTTGCGCCGACCTGTGAAACCACTCTAAAGCCCATCTATGCTATTCCCTTATCGTCCATATGTCTATCCAATGACCATTTGAATGCCCTTAGGTGTTGGCGAGTCCACTACTGTTGGTCATGGATTTGGAAGGTTGAGTGCCTATGGAACGTTGAGGGCACTCTTCACTTGAGTTCCTGCAGTACATCTTGTCGATGGCACACAAGACTGCTGCTGATCACCTGTGGTGGAGGGATTGAATGTTTGTGGAAGGGGTCACAATCAAGTGGGCTGCTTTTTCTGGATGTTGTTGGAGCTGCACTCGTCCAGGTAAGTGCAGAGCATTGCATTACACTCCACACTTGTGCCGTTAAATGATGGACACGTTTTGGGGAGTCACAAACGGAGTTACTTGCCGTAGGACCTGCCTTCGACCTAATCTGGCAGCAACAGTATTTATGTGGCTAGTCCACTTCAGTTTCTGGGCAATGGTAAACACAGAATATTAATAATGTGGGATTCGGCGATGGTAACACCATTGAATGTCAAAGCATGATGGTTAGATCCTCTCTTGTTGGAGATGGTCATTGTCTGGCACTTATGTGGTGCAAACGTTTCTTACCATTTATCAGCCCAAGCCTGGATATTGTCCAGGTCTTGCTGCATTTGGACATGGACTGCTTCAGAATTTGATGAGTTGCTAATAGTGCTGAATGTTGCGCAGTCATCTGTGAACATCCCCACTTCTGACCTTACGATGGAAGGAAGGTCATTGATGAAGCAGCTAAAGATGGTTGATCCTCGGATACTCCCCTGAGGAACCCCTGTAGTTGTGTCCTGGGGCCGATAGGATTGACCTCAAACCAGGGGCTTGGGAACTTGAATTGTAGCTCCAGTATACAGGAGGTTGAGAGTAGTGAGGTCATGAGTAAGGTTTCAAAGTTGCAGGAGTGTACCGGCAGGCAGGAAGGTGGTTTAAAGTGTGTCTTCTTCAATGCCAGGAGCATCCGGAATAAGGTGGGTGAACTTGCGGCATGGGACTTGGGACTTCGATGTTGTTGCCATATCGGAGACATGGATAGAGCAGGGACAGGAATGGTTGTTGCAGGTGCCGTGGTTTAGATATTTCAGTCAGCTCAGGGAAGGTGGTAAAAGAGGGGGTGGGGTGACATTGTTAGTCAAGGACAGTATTACGGTAGCAGAAAGGACGTTTGATGAGGACTCGTCTACTGAGGTAGTATGGGCTGAGGTTAGATACAGGAAAGGAGAGGTCACCCTGTTAGGGGTTTTCTATAGGCCTCCGAAAAGTTCCAGAGATGTAGAGGAAAGGATTGCAAAGATGATTCTGGATAGGAGCGAAAGCAACAGGGGAGTTGTTATGGGGAACTTTAACTTTCCAAATATTGGCAGAAAACGCTATAGTTCGAGTACTTTAGATGGGTCCGTTTTTGTCCAATGTGTGCAGGAGGGTTTCCTGACACAGTGTGCAGATAGGCCAACCAGAGGCGAGGCCATTTTGGATTTGGTACTGGGTAATGAACCAGGACAGGTGTTAAATTTGGAGGTAGGTGAGCACTTTGGTGATAGTGACCACAATTCGATTACATTTACTTTAGTGATGGAAAGGGATAGGTATATACCGCAGGGCAAGAGTTATATCTGGGGGAAAGGCAATTATGATGCGATGAGGCATGACTTGGGATGCATCGGATGGAGAGGAAAACTGCAGGGGATGGGCACAATGGAAATCTGGAGCTTGTTCAAGGAACAGCTACTGCGTGTCCTTGATAAGTATGTACCTGTCAGGCAGGGAGGAAGTGGTCGAGCAAGGGAACCGTGGTTTACTAAAGCAGTCAAAACACGTGTCAAGAGGAAGAAGGAGGCTTATGTAAAGATGAGACATGAAGGTTCAGTTAGGATGCTCGAGAGTTACAAGTTAGCCAGGAAGGACCTAAAGAGAGAGCTAAGGGGACATGCAAAGTCTTTGGCAGGTAGGATCAAGGGTAACCCTAAAGCTTTCTATAAATACGTCAGGAATAAACGAAAGACTAGGGTAAGAGTAAGGCCAGTCAAGGACAGTAGTGGGAAGTTGTGCTTGGAGTCCGAGGAGATAGGAGAGGTGCTAAATTAATATTTTTCATCAGTATTCACACAGGAAAAAGACAATGTTGTCGAGGAGAATACTGAGATTCAGGCTACTTGGCAAGAAGGGCTTGAGGTTCATAAGGAGGAGGTGTTAGCAATTCTGGAAAGTGTGAAAATGGATAAGTCCCCTGGGCCGGATGGGATTTATCCTAGGATTCTCTGGGAAGCTAGGGAGGAGATTGCTAGGCCTTTGGTTTTGATCTTTAAGTCATCTTTGTCTACAGGAATAGTGCCAGAAGACTGGAAGATAGCAAATGTTGTCCCCTTGTTCAAGAAGGGGAGTAGAGACCACCCCGGTAACTATAGACCAGTGAGCCTTACTTCTGTTGTGGGAAAAATCTTGGAAAGGTTTATAAGAGATAGGATGTATAATCACCTGGAAAGGAATAATTTGATTAGAGATAGTCAACATGGTTTTGTGAAGGGTAGGTCGTGCCTCACAAACCTTATTGAGTTCTTTGAGAAGGTGGCCAAACAGGTGCATGAGGGTAAAGCAGTTGATGTGGTGTATATGGATTTCAGTAAAGCGTTTGATAAGGTTCCCCACGGTAGGCTACTGCAGAAAATACGGAGGCATGGGATTCAGGGTGATTTAGCAGTTTGGATCAGAAATTGGCTCGCTGGAAGAAGACAAAGGGTGGTGGTTGATGGGAAATGTTCAGACTGGAGTCCAGTTACTAGTGGTGTACCACAAGGATCTGTTTTGGGGCCACTGCTGTTTGTCATTTTTATAAATGACCTGGAGGAGGGCGTAGAAGGATGGGTGAGTAAATTTGCAGATGACACAAGTCGGTGGAGTTATGGACAGTGCGGAAGGATGTTACAAGTTACAGAGGGACAGAGATAAGCTGCAGCGCTGGGCTGAGAGGTGGCAAATGGAGTTTACTGCAGAAAAGTGAGAGGTGATTAATTTTGGAAGGAATAACAGGAAGACAGAGTACTGGGCTAATGGTAAGATTCTTGGCAGTGTGGATGAGCAGAGAGATCTTGGTGTCCATGTACATAGATCCCTGAAAGTTGCCACCCAGGTTGAGAGGGTTGTTAAGAAGGCATGCGGTGTGTTAGCTTTTATTGAACATAGAAAACATAGAAAAATACAGCACAGAACAGGCCCTTCGGCCCACGATGTTGTGCCGAACCTTTGTCCTAGATTAATCATAGATTAACATTGAATTTACAGTGCAGAAGGAGGCCATTCGGCCCTTTGAGTCTGCACCGGCTCTTGGAAAGAGCACCCTACCCAAACTCAACACTTCCACCCAACACCAAGGGCAATTTGGACATTAAGGGCAATTTATCATTGGCCAATTCACCTAACCTGCACATCTTTGGACTGTGGGAGGAAACCGGAGCACCCGGAGGAAACCCACACAGACACGGGGAGGACGTGCAGACTCCGCACAGACAGTGACCCAAGCCGGAATCGAACCTGGGACCCTGGAGCTGTGAAGCAATTGTGCTATCCACAATGCTACCGTGCTGCCCTTGAGAACAAATAAATCTACACTATCATTTTACTGTAATCCATATACCTATCCAATAGCTGCTTGAAGGTCCCTAATGTTTCCGACTCAACTACTTCCACAGGCAGTGCATTCCATGCCCCCACTACTCTCTGGGTAAAGAACCTACCTCTGATATCCCTCCTATATCTTCCACCTTTCACCTTAAATTTATGTGCCCTTGTAATGGTTTGTTCCACCCGGGGAAAAAGTCTCTGACTGTCTACTCTATCTATTCCCCTGATCATCTTATAAACCTCTATCAAGTCGCCCTTCATCCTTCTCCGTTCTAATGAGAAAAGGCCTAGCACCCTCAACCTTTCCTCGTAAGACCTACTCTCCATTCCAGGCAACATCCTGGTAAATCTTCTTTGCACCTTTTCCAAAGCTTCCACATCCTTCCTAAAATGAGGCGACCAGAACTGTACACAGTACTCCAAATGTGGCCTTACCAAAGTTTTGTATAGCTGCATCATCACCTCACGGCTCTTAAATTCAATCCCTCTGTTAATGAACGTGAGCACACCATAGGCCTTCTTCAGAGCTCTATCCACTTGAGTGGCAACTTTCAAAGATGTATGAACATAGACCCCAAGATCACTCTGCTCCTCCACATTGCCAAGAACTCTACCGTTAACCCTGTATTCCGCATTCATATTTGTCCTTCCAAAATGGACAACCTCACACTTTTCAGGGTTAAACTCCATCTGCCACTTCTCAGCCCAGCTCTGCATCCTATCGATGTCTCTTTGCAGCCGACAACAGCCCTCCTTACTATCCACAACTCCACCAATCTTCGTATCGTCTGCAAATTTACTGACCCACCCTTCAACTCCCTCATCCAAGTCATTAATGAAAATCACAAACAGCAGAGGACCCAGAACTGATCCCTGCGGTACGCCACTGGTAACTGGGATCCAGGCTGAATATTTGCCATCCACCACCACTCTCTGACTTCTATCGGTTAGCCAGTTCGTTATCCAACTGGCCAAATTTCCCACTATCCCATGCCTCCTTACTTTCTGCATAAGCCTACCATGGGGAACTTTATCAAATGCCTTACTAAAATCCATGTACACTACATCCACTGCTTTACCTTCATCCACATTGGTAGAGGGATTGAATTTCGGAGCCATGAGGTCATGTTGCAGCTGGACAAAACTCTGGTGCGGCCGCATTTCGAGTATTGCGTGCAATTCTGGTCGCCGCATTATAGGAAGTATTTGGAAGCATTGGAAAGGGCGCAGAGGAGATTTACCAGGATGTTGCCTGCTATGGAGGGAAGATCTTACGAGGAAAGGCTGAGGGACGTGAGGCTGTTTTCGTTAGAGAGAAGAAGGTTAAGAGATAACTTAATTGAGGCATACAAGATGATCAGAGGATTGGATAGGGTGGACAGTGAGAGCCCTTTTTCCTCGGATGGTGATGTCTAGCACGAGGGGATATAGCTTTAAATTGAGGGGAGATAGATATAAGACAGATGTCAGAGGTAGGTTCTTTACTCAGAGAGTAGTAAGGGCGTGGAATGCCCTGTCTGCAACAGTGGTGGACTCGCCAACACTAATGGCATTCAAATGGTCATTTGATAGACACATGGATGATAAGGGAATAGTGTAGATGGGCTTCAGAGTGGTTTCACAGGTCGGCACAACATCAAGGGCTGAAGAGCCTGTACTGCGCTGTAATGTTCTATGTTCTATCACAACTGTCTTCCTTTGTGCCAGATATGATTCCAGTAAGCGGAGGCACAAAAGTCCAGTCATTAGTGAGGGAGACCTTGTTAATGTTGTAATCCTGTCATAATGAAGTGCAAGCTGGAGTTGTAAGTGAGAACAGCTAATAACTAGAAAAGAGCCAATTTGGGGGAGGTAAAGGGAGTCTGTGCTCCAGATTCCTCCTTTATTCAGTGAATAAGCAGTAAATTAGACCAGACCTTACGGGGTCGGCGAACCGGTGTGTTTCTCTCTCAGACCTGAATCCAATGCAATGTGAAGTAGCCTTTGCAGTGGTTGTACAATCGAGTGGCTTGCTGGGCCACTTCAGATGGCACCGTGAGGCAGCAGAGCTAACCATTGCGCCACCGTGCAGCCCTTTGAAATGCAAAGCTGCGCACAGGACCTGAAGTGGACCACAAAACAGAATCCGCCAGCAACTACACGCACAAGTCACACAACAAACCATGGCCTCCATGTTGGTGGCTCACTCTCACCCTCACCCCTCCACCTCTCGACTGCTGTCACATACCTGAGTGATGCTTCGTATGCCGTAGCAGCTGTTTCTGAAGTCGAAAGAGGCGCCCACAGGATGGGTGCGGACAGACGTACTTCTTCTTCAACATGTGTTGATACCTCATGTGGTGCTGAAAGAACATGACAGCCATCGTCACCATCACAAGGGACGAGGTTAGTGCAACACAGCCATCACACGAGCAGAGCGGTGTAGCCACAACCCAGCACCCCATGGAGGGCAGATTGTGTAACACCACTCATAGAGTCATAGAATCTACGGCATGGAGACAGGCTCTTCGGCCCATGCCAACCAAAAAGCCCTTCCAAGCTAACTCCATTTGCTTGCATTTGGCCCATATTCCACCAAATCTTTCCTATCCATGTATCTGTCCAAATGCCTTTTAAATGTTGTCAATGTCCCTGCCTCAACCAGTTCCTCCGGCAGCTCATCCCACATACGTAACTCCCTCTGTATAAAAATGTTGTTCCGCAGTTCCCATTAATTCTTTCCCCTCTTAACTTTAACCTATGCCCTCTAGTTCCCGATTCCCCAACCCTGTGAAAAAGATTTAGTGCATTCACCCTATCCGTGCCTCTCATGAACTTATACACCTCTATAAGATCACCCCTTAGTCTCCGACACTCAAAAGAAAAAAGTCCTAGCCTGTCCAATCTCTCCCTATATCTCAGTCCCTTGAGTGCTGGCAACATTCTTGTAAATCTCTTCTGTACTTTCTACAGCTTAATAACATCTTTCATGTAGCAAAGTGACCAAAACTGAACACAATACTCCAGATATGGCCTCACCAACATCTGGTACAACGGCAACATAACTTCCCAACATCTATACTCAATGCCCTGACTGGTGAAGGCCAGCATGCCAAAAGCCTTCTTCACTGCCCTATCTACCTGTGACTCCACCTTTAGAGAACCATACACCTCAACTCCAAGGTCCCTCTGTTCTACGATACATCCCAAGGTCCTACCATTCACCGTGAAAGCCCCACTTTGATTTGACTTTCCAAAATGCAACACATCACATTTATCTGTATTGAACTCCATTTGCCATTTCTCGGCCCACTTCCCCAGCTGATCAAGATCCTGCTGCAATTTTTGATAACCTTACTCACGGTCCACAATACCACCTATTTTAGTGTCATCTGCAAACTGTCTGATCATGCTTTGTATATTCTCATCCAAGTCGTTGATATAGATAACAAACAGTAATGGGCCCAGCACTGACCCGAGGCACACCACTAGTCACATGCCTCCAGTCCGACAAGCATCCTTCCACGTCACACTCTTCAGGATTAAATTCCATCTGCCATTTTTCTGCCCATTTGACCATTATTATTTTGACACATGTCTGCAAATTGCGCACATATTTGCTCCTCAATTTCCCGCTGACTATCTAGGGGTTTATATCTTTAAAAAACCTAATTTATTCAAAGTTAGAATACCCAATTCATTTTTTATCCAATTAAGGGGCAATATAGCGTAGCCAATCCACCTACCCTGCACATCTTTTTTGCGTTGTGGGGCGGAACCCACACAAACACGGGGAGAATGTGCAAACTTCACAGACAGTGACCCAGAGCCCGGGATCGAACCTGGGACCTTGGCGCCAAAACACTGCAGTGCTAACCATTGTGCCACGGTGCTGCCTATCGGGGTCCATATTAAACACTTAGCAATGTGGCTGTCCCTTCTTTATTTCGAAGTACGAACCACAAAATTTCATTTAATGCCACCCCAAAAATATCATCTCTCCTTACTGCAGTCTTCTTAACCATGAGTGCAATGCCTCCCCCTCTTTTGCCCCCTCCTCTGTTCCTCCTGAATATTCTGTATCCCGGGATGTTAAGCTGCCAAACCTGCCCCTCCCTCAGCCACGTCTCCGTGATGGCTACTATATCATAAATCAAACTTCGTCCTTAACTCATCTGTTTTACCTGTAATACTCAGGGCATTAAAGTAGACACCATTCAGCCTTGTCTAACTCTCCTGAAACTTACTACCGCTGTATTCCCTCTGACCTGATTACTTTTCCATGTTATACTGTGCCCTATTCTGCTAACAGTCTGCGTTCCACCCCCCTGCCAAACTAGCTTAAACACCTTCTAAAATCATGAGCAAACCCACTAGCAAGGATTTTAGTCCCACTTTGGTTCTGAGTGACACTGCACTGGTTAAACCAAATCTAATCTGGTGACACTGCACTGCTTAAACCTAATCAATACACACTGTTTAAACCTAGTCTATTCAGAATGACACTGCACGTTTTAAACCAAATCTAATCAGAGTGCAAGACACTGTTTAAACTTTTGTGACTGGCATTGCAGAGTTTTAACCTAATCTATTATGGTGACATTACTCTCTTTAAACCTAATCTACACAGAGTAACATCGCACTCTTTAAACATAACCGTTGCATTGAGACTGCTCTGTTTAAACCTAACCTATTCAGAGTAACACTGCTCTGTTTAAACTGAATCTATAGAGTGACACTGCTCTGTTTAAACCTAATCTATTCAGAGTGACACTGCTCTGTTTAAACACAATCTATTCAGAGTGACACTGCTCTGTTAAACTGAATCAGTTCAGAGAGACACTGCTCTGATTAAACCTAATCTATTCAGAGTGACACTGCTCTGTTTAAACTGAATCTATTCAGAGTGACACTGCTCTGTGTAAACTGAATCTATTCAGAGTGACACAGGTCTGAGGAAACAGAATCAATTCAGTGACACTGCTGTTTTAACTGAATCTATTCAGAGTGACACTGCTCTGTTTAAACAGAATCAATTCAGAGTTATACTGCTCTGTTTAAACCCAATCTATTCAGAGTGACACTGCTCTGTTTGCTCTGTTTAAACCCAATCTATTCATATCATAGAATTTACAGTGCAGGAGGCCATTCGGCCCATCGAGTCTGCACCGGCTCTTGGAAAGAGCACCCTACCCATGTTCAACACCTACACCCTATCCCCATAACCCAGTAACCCCACCCAATACTAAGGGCAATTTTGGACACTAAGGGCAATTTATGATGGCCAATCCACCTAACCTGCACATCTTTGGACAGGGGGTTGAAGCCGGAGCACCCGGAGGAAACCCACGCACACACGGGGAGGATGTGCGGACTCTGCACAGACAGTGACCCAAGCCGGAATCGAACCTGGGACCCTGGAGCCGTGAAGCAATTGTGCTATCCACAATGCTACCGTGCTGCCCAAGAGACACTGCCCTGTTTAAAACTAATAAATTGAGAGTGACACTGCTGTGTTTAACACAATCTATTCAGAGTGACACTGCTGTTTAAACCCAATCAATTCAGAGAGACACTGCTCTGATTAAACCTAATCTATTCAGAGTGACACTGCTCTGTATAAACAGAATCAATTCAAAGTGACACTGCTCTGTTTAAACCAAATCTATTCAGAGTGCCGATTCTCTGTTTAAACTGAATGTATTCAGAGTGACACTGTTCTTTTTAAACCCAATCTATTCAGAATGATAGTGCTCTGTTTAAAACAAATCTATTCAGAGTGGCACTGCTTGGTTTAAACCAGATCTATTCAGAGTGCCGATGCTGTTTAAACTGATTCTATTCAGAGTGGTACTGCTCTGCTTAAACTGAATCAATGCAGAATGGCACTGGTCTGTTTAAACCCAATCTATTGAGAGTGACACTGCTCTGTGTAAACTGAATCTATTCAGACTGACACTGCTCTGCTTAAACTGAATCTTTCAGAGTGACACTGCTGTTTTAACTGAATCTATTCAGAGCCACTGCTCTCTTTAAACCCAATCTATTCAGAGTGACACTGCTCTGTTTAAACTGAATCTATTCAGAGTGACACTGCTCTGTTTAAACTGAATCTATTCAGAGTGACTCTGCTCTGTTTAAACTGAATCTATTCAGAGTGACTCTGCTCTGTTTAAACTGAATCTATTCAGCGTGACACTGCTCTGTTTAAACTGAATGTATTCAGAGTGACACTGCTCTGTTGAAACTGAATCTATTCAGAGTTAAACTGCTCTGTTTAAACTGAATCTAGTCAGAGTTAAACTGCTCTGTTTAAACTGAAATGATTCAGAGTGACACTGCTCTGTTTAAACCCAATCTATTCAGAGTGACACTGCTCTGTTTAAACTGGATCAATTGAGAGTGACACTGCTCTGTTTCAACTGAAATGAAATGAAATGAAAATCGCTTATTGTTACGAGTAGGCTTCATGAAGTTACTGTGAAAAGCCCCTAGTCGCCACATTCCGGTGCCAGTTCGGGGTGGCTGGTACGGGAATGGAAATGTGCTGCTGGCCTGCCTTGGTCTGCTTTAAAAGCCAGCGATTTAGCCCAGTGTGCTAAACCAGCCCCAACAACTGGATCAATTCAGAGTGGCACTGGTCTGTTTAAATACAATCTATGGAGAGTGACACTGCTCTGCGTAAACTGAATCTATTCAGACTGACACTGCTCTGTTTAAACTGAATCTTTCAGAGTGACACTGCTGTTTTAACTGAATCTATTCAGAGACACTGCTCGGTTTAAACCCAATGTATTCAGAGTGACACTGCTCTGTTTAAACTGAATCAATTCAGACTGACACTGCTCTGTTTAAACCTAATCTATTCAGAGTGACACTGCTCTGTTTCAACCCAATCTATTCAGAGTGACACTGCGCTGTTTAAACTGAATCTATTCAGAGTGCCGATGCTCTGTTTAAACTGAATGTATTCAGAGTGACACTGTTCTTTTTAAACCCAATCTATTCAGAGTGATAGTGCTCTGTTTAAAACAAATCTATTCAGAGTGACGATGCTCTGTTTAAAACAAATCTATTCAGAGTGACGATGCTCTGTTTAAACTGTATTCATAGTGACACTGCTCTGTTTAAACCCAATCTATTCAGAGGGACACTGCTCTGTTTAAACCCAATCTATTCAGAGTGACACTGCGCTGTTTACACTGAATCTATTCAGAGTGCCGATGCTCTGTTTAAACTGAATGTATTCAGAGTGACTCTGTTCTGTTTAAACCCAATCTATTCAGAGTGACAGTGCTCTGTTTAAACTGAATCTATTCAGAGTGACACTGTTCTGTTTAAACCCAATCTATTCAGAGTAACACTGCTCTGTTTAAACTGAATCTATTCCTAGTGACACTGCTGTGTTTAAACCCAATCTATTCAGAGTGACAGTGCTTTGTTTAAACCAAATCTATTCAGAGTGACACTGCTCTGTTTAAACTTAATTTATTCAGAGTGACACTGCTCTGTTTAAACTTAATCTATTCAGAGTGACAATGGTCTGTTTAAACCAAATCTATTCTGAGTGACACTGCTCTGTTTAAACAGAATCTATTCAGAGTTCCGATGCTCTGTTTAAACTGAATCAATTCAGAGTGACACTGCTCTGTTTGAACTGAATCTATTCAGATTGACACTGCTCTGTTTAAACTGAATCAATTCAGAGTGACACTGCTCTGTTTGAACTGAATCTATTCAGATTGACACTGCTCTGTTTAAACTGAATCTATTCAGAGTGGCAGTGCTCTGTTTAAAACAAATCTATTCAGAGTGTTGATGCTCTGTTTAAACTGAATGTATTCAGAGTGACACTGCTCTGTTTAAACTGAATGTATTCAGAGTGACACTGCTCTGTTTAAACCCAATCTATTCAGAGTGACAAAGCTCTGTTTAAACCAAATCTATTCAGAGTGATGATGCTCTGTTTAAACTGAATCTATTCAGAGTGACACTGCTCTGTTTAAACTGAATCTATTCAGAGTGACACTGCTCTGTTTAAACTGAATCTATTCAGAGTGACACTGCTCTGTTTAAACTGAATCTATTCAGCGTGACACTGCTGTTTAAACCCTATCTATTCAGAGTGACACTGCTCTGTTTAAACAAAATCTATTCTGAGTGCCGATTCTCTGTTTAAACTGAATGTATTCAGAGTGACACTGCTCTGTTTCAACCCAATCTATTCAGAGTGACACTGCTCTGTTCAAACCAAATCTATTCAGAATGCCGATGCTCTGTTTCAACTGAATCTATTCAGAGTGACACTGCTCTGTTTAAACTGAATCTATTCAGCGTGACACTGCTCTGTTTAAAGTGAATATATTCAGAGTGACACTGCGCTGTTTAAAACAAATCTATTCAGAGTGACACTGCTCTGTTCAAACTGAATCTATTCAGAGTGATACTGCTCTGTTTAAACTGAATCTATTCTGAGTGACACTGCTCTGTTTAAACTGAATCTAGTCAGAGTTAAACTGCTCTGTTTAAACTGAAATGATTCAGAGTGACACTGCTCTGTTTAAACCCAATCTATTCAGAGTGACACTGCTCTGATTAAACTGGATCAATTGAGAGTGACACTGCTCTGTTTAAACTGAAATGAAATGAAATGAGAATCGCTTATTGTTACGAGTAGGCTTCATGAAGTTACTGTGAAAAGCCCCTAGTCGCCAAATTCCGGTGCAAGTTCGGGGTGGCTGGTACGGGAATGGAAAAGTGCTGCTGGCCTGCCTTGGTCTGCTTTAAAAGCCAGCGATTTAACCCAGTGTGCTAAACCAGCCCCAACAACTGAATCAATTCAGAGTGACACTGGTCTGTTTAAATCCAATCTATGGAGAGTGACACTGCTGTGTGTAAACTGAATCTATTCAGACTGACACTGCTCTGTTTAAACTGAATCTTTCAGAGTGACACTGCTGTTTTAATTGAATCTATTCAGAGACACTGCTCTGTTTAAACCCAATCTATTCAGAGTGACACTGCTCTGTTTAAACCAATCTATTCAGTGTGACACTGCGCTGTTTAAACCAAATCTATTCAGAGTGACACTACTCTGTTTAAACCAAATCTATTCTGAGTGCCGATTCTCTGTTTAAACTGAATGTATTCAGAGTGACACTGCTCTGTTTAAACCCAATCTATTCAGAGTGACACTGCTCTGTTTAAACCAAATCTATTCAGAGTGCCGACGCTCTGTTTAAACTGAATCAATTCAGAGTGACACTGCTCTGTTTGAACTGAATCTATTCAGAGTGACACTGCTCTGTTTAAACCAAATCTATTCAGAGTGCCGATGCTCTGTTTAAACTGAATCAATTCAGAGTGACACTGCTCTGTTTGAACTGAATCTATTCAGAGTGACACTGCTCTGTTTAAACCAAATCTATTCAGAGTGACACTGCTCTGTTTAAACCCAATCTATTCAGATTGACACTGCTCTGTTTAAACTGAATCTATTCAGAGTGACACTGCTCTGTTTAAACCAAATCTATTCAGATTGACACTGCTCTGTTTAAACTGAATCTATTCAGATTGACACTGCTCTGTTTAAACTGAATCTATTCAGAGTGACACTGCGCTGTTTAAACTGATTCTATTCAGAGTGACACTGCGCTGTTTGAACTGAATCTATTCATAGTAAACCTGCTCTGTTTAATCCAAATCTATTCAGAGGGACACTGCTCGGTTTAAACCAGATCTATTCAGAGTGCCGATACTCTGTTTAAACTGAATCAATTCCGAGTGACACTGCTGTGTAACCTGATTCTATTCAGAGTGGTACTGCTCTGCTTAAACTGAATCAATTCAGAGTGGTACTGCTCTGTTTAAACCCAATCTATTCAGTGACACATTGCTCTGTTTAAACTGAATCAATGCAGAATGGCACTGGTCTGTTTAAACCCAATCTATTGAGAGTGACACTGCTCTGCGTAAACTGAATCTATTCAGACTGACACTGCTCTGCTTAAACTGAATCTTTCAGAGTGACACTGCTGTTTTAACTGAATCTATTCAGAGGCACTGCTCTCTTTAAACCCAATCTATTCAGAGTGACACTGCTCTGTTTAAACCCAATCGATTCAGTGACACTGCCCTGTTTAAAACTAATCTATTCAGAGAGACACTGCTGTGTTTAGCCCAATCTATTCAGAGTCACACTGCCCTGTTTAAACCCAATCTATTCAGAGTGACACTGCTCAGTTTAAACTGAATCTATTCAGAGGGACACTGCTGTGTTTAAACTTAATCTATTCAGAGTGACAATGGTCTGTTTAAACCAAATCTATTCTGAGTGACACTGCTCTGTTGAAACAGAATCTATTCAGAGTTCCGATGCTCTGTTTAAACTGAATCAATTCAGAGTGACACTGCTCTGTTTGAACTGAATCTATTCAGATTGACACTGCTCTGTTTAAACTGAATCAATTCAGAGTGACACTGCTCTGTTTGAACTGAATCTATTCAGATTGACACTGCTCTGTTTAAACTGAATCTATTCAGAGTGGCAGTGCTCTGTTTAAAACAAATCTATTCAGAGTGTTGATGCTCTGTTTAAACTGAATGTATTCAGAGTGACACTGCTCTGTTTAAACTGAATGTATTCAGAGTGACACTGCTCTGTTTAAACCCAATCTATTCAGAGTGACACTGCTCTGTTTAAACCAAATCTATTCAGAGTGATGATGCTCTGTTTAAACTGAATCTATTCAGAGTGACACTGCTCGGTTTAAACTGAATCTATTCAGAGTGACACTGCTCTGTTTAAACTGAATCTATTCAGCGTGACACTGCTGTTTAAACCCTATCTATTCAGAGTGACACTGCTCTGTTTAAACCAAATCTATTCTGAGTGCCGATTCTCTGTTTAAACTGAATGTATTCAGAGTGACACTGCTCTGTTTCAACCCAATCTATTCAGAGTGACACTGCTCTGTTCAAACCAAATCTATTCAGAATGCCGATGCTCTGTTTCAACTGAATCTATTCAGAGTGACACTGCTCTGTTTAAACTGAATCTATTCAGAGTGACACTGCTCTGTTCAAACCAAATCTATTCAGAATGCCGATGCTCTCTTTAAACCCAATCTATTCAGAGTGACACTGCTCTGTTTAAACCCAATCGATTCAGTGACACTGCCCTGTTTAAAACTAATCTATTCAGAGAGACACTGCTGTGTTTAGCCCAATCTATTCAGAGTCACACTGCCCTGTTTAAACCCAATCTATTCAGAGTGACACTGATCTGTTTAAACCCAATCTATTCAGAGTGACACTGCTTGGTTTAAACCAGATTTATTCAGAGTGCCGATTCTCTCTTTAAACTGAATCAATTCAGAGTGACACTGCTCTGTGTAAACTGATTCTATTCAGAGTGACACTGCGCGGTTTAAACAGAATCTATTCAGAGTAAACCAGCTCTGTTTAAACCAAATCTATTCAGAGTGACACTGCTCGGTTTAAAACAGATCTATTCAGAGTGACAGTGCGCTGTTTAAACTGAATCCATTCAGAGTGAACCTTCTCTGTTTGAACTGATTCTATTCAGTGACGCTGCTCTGTTTAAACATATTCTATTCAGAGCGACACGTCTCTGTTTAAACCAATCTATTCAGTGACACTGCTCTGTTTAAACTGAATCTATTCAGAGTAACACTGCTCTGTATAAACTGAATGTATTCAGAGTGACACTGTTCTGATTAAACCCAATCTATTCAGAGTGACAGTGCTCTGTTTAAACCAAATCTATTCAGACAGACACTGTTCTGTTTAAACTGAATCTATTCAGAGTGACACTGCTCTGTTTAAACATAATCTATTCAGAGAGACACTGTTCTGTTTAAACTGAATCTATTCAGAGTGACACTGCTCTGTTTAAACAGAATCTATTCAGAGTGAAACTGCTCTGTTTAAACTGAATCGATTCAGAGTGACACTGCTCTGTTTAAACCCAATCTATTCAGAGTGACACTGCTCTGTTTAAACAGAATCTATTCAGAGTGACACTGCTCTGTTTAAACCAAATCTATTCAGAGTTCCGATGCTCTGTTTAAACTGAATCAATTCAGAGTGACACTGCTCTGTTTGAACTGAATCTATTCAGATTGACACTGCTCTGTTTAAACTGAATCAATTCAGAGTGACACTGCTCTGTTTGAACTGAATCTATTCAGATTGACACAGCTCTGTTTAAACTGAATCAATTCAGAGTGACACTGCTCTGTTTGAACTGAATCTATTCAGAGTGACACTGCTCTGTTTAAACCAAATCTATTCAGAGTGACACTGCTCTGTTTAAACCCAATCTATTCAGATTGACACTGCTCTGTTTAAACTGAATCTATTCAGAGTGACACTGCGCTGTTTAAACTGATTCTATTCAGAGTGACACTGCGCTGTTTGAACTGAATCTATTCATAGTAAACCTGCTCTGTTTAATCCAAATCTATTCAGAGGGACACTGCTCGGTTTAAACCAGATCTATTCAGAGTGCCGATACTCTGTTTAAACTGAATCAATTCCGAGTGACACTGCTGTGTAACCTGATTCTATTCAGAGTGGTACTGCTCTGCTTAAACTGAATCAATTCAGAGTGGTACTGCTCTGTTTAAACCCAATCTATTCAGTGACATTGCTCTGTTTAAACTGAATCAATGCAGAATGGCACTGGTCTGTTTAAACCCAATCTATTGAGAGTGACACTGCTCTGCGTAAACTGAATCTATTCAGACTGACACTGCTCTGCTTAAACTGAATCTTTCAGAGTGACACTGCTGTTTTAACTGAATCTATTCAGAGGCACTGCTCTCTTTAAACCCAATCTATTCAGAGTGACACTGCTCTTTTTAAACCCAATCGATTCAGTGACACTGCCCTGTTTAAAACTAATCTATTCAGAGAGACACTGCTGTGTTTAGCCCAATCTATTCAGAGTCACACTGCCCTGCTTAAACCCAATCTATTCAGAGTGACACTGATCTGTTTAAACCCAATCTATTCAGAGTGACACTGCTTGGTTTAAACCAGATCTATTCAGAGTGCCGATTCTCTCTTTAAACTGAATCAATTCAGAGTGACACTGCTCTGTGTAAACTGATTCTATTCAGAGTGACACTGCGCTGTTTAAACAGAATCTATTCAGAGTAAACCAGCTCTGTTTAAACCAAATCTATTCAGAGTGACACTGCTCGGTTTAAAACAGATCTATTCAGAGTGACAGTGCGCTGTTTAAACTGAATCCATTCAGAGTGAACCTTCTCTGTTTGAACTGATTCTATTCAGTGACGCTGCTCTGTTTAAACATATTTTATTCAGAGCGACACGTCTCTGTTTAAACCAATCTATTCAGTGACACTGCTCTGTTTAAACTGAATCTATTCAGAGTAACACTGCTCTGTATAAACTGAATGTATTCAGAGTGACACTGTTCTGTTTAAACCCAATCTATTCAGAGTGACAGTGCTCTGTTTAAACCAAATCTATTCAGACAGACACTGTTCTGTTTAAACTGAATCTATTCAGAGTGACACTGCTCTGTTTAAACATAATCTATTCAGAGAGACACTGTTCTGTTTAAACTGAATCTATTCAGAGTGACACTGCTCTGTTTAAACAGAATCTATTCAGAGTGAAACTGCTCTGTTTAAACTGAATCGATTCAGAGTGACACTGCTCTGTTTAAACCCAATCTATTCAGAGTGACACTGCTCTGTATAAACTGAATGTATTCAGAGTGACACTGTTCTGTTTAAACCCAATCTATTCAGAGTGACAGTGCTCTGTTTAAACCAAATCTATTCAGACAGACACTGTTCTGTTTAAACTGAATCTATTCAGAGTGACACTGCTCTGTTTAAACATAATCTATTCAGAGAGACACTGTTCTGTTTAAACTGAATCTATTCAGAGTGACACTGCTCTGTTTAAACAGAATCTATTCAGAGTGAAACTGCTCTGTTTAAACTGAATCGATTCAGAGTGACACTGCTCTGTTTAAACCCAATCTATTCAGAGTGACACTGCTCTGTTTAAACAGAATCTATTCAGAGTGACACTGCTCTGTTTAAACCAAATCTATTCAGAGTTCCGATGCTCTGTTTAAACTGAATCAATTCAGAGTGACACTGCTCTGTTTGAACTGAATCTATTCAGATTGACACTGCTCTGTTTAAACTGAATCAATTCAGAGTGACACTGCTCTGTTTGAACTGAATCTATTCAGATTGACACTGCTCTGTTTAAACTGAATCTATTCAGAGTGGCAGTGCTCTGTTTAAAACGAATCTATTCAGAGTGTTGATGCTCTGTTTAAACTAAATGTATTCAGAGTGACACTGCTCTGTTTAAACTGAATGTATTCAGAGTGACACTGCTCTATGTAAACCCAATCTATTCAGAGTGACACAGCTCTGTTTAAACCAAATCTATTCAGAGTGATGATGCTCTGTTTAAACTGAATCTATTAAGAGTGACACTGCTGGCTTTTGACTTCCGGGTGCGGCGATGACCAGCTGAGTCGCACGTTTCGGCAGCTCCCGGTGGAACGGACTTTTGGGCTCTTGATAGGAGCCCCAACGGCAATTTTAACGGCTAAAAACACCGTGCGGTAAACCAGAAGGGTGTTCCCCCTGGACACGGATGGAAAAAGGAGAGGAAAGTGGCCGGATTGCAGCGGATCCTTTGGAACAACGGCAAGGAAGGCAAGCAGAAACCAAGATGGCGTCGGAAGGTGGCAGTTTCATATGGGGCCCTGAACAACAAGAGTTCTTGAAACGCTGCGTGGAGGAGATAAAAAAGGAAATGAAGAAAGAGTTGTTGGCCCCGATATTACAGGCGATTGAAGGGCTGAAAGAGGAACAAAAGACCCAGGAGCAGGAGCTTCGGGTCGTGAAGGCGAAAGCAGCAGAGAATGAGAACGATATACAGGGCCTGGTGGTGAAGTCGGAGATACAGGAGGCACACCAGAAACGATCTGTGGAGAGGTTGGAGGCACTGGAAAACAACGCAAGGAGGAACAACTTGAGGATTCTTGGCCTTCCTGAAGGTGTGGAGGGGGCGGACGTCGGGGCATATGTGAGCACGATGCTGCACTCGTTAATGGGAGCGGAGGCCCCGACGGGTCCGTTGGAGGTGGAGGGAGCATACCGAGTTATGGTGCGAGGATCGAGAGCAGGAGAAACTCCCAGAGCCATAGTGGTGAGATTCCTCCGTTTTAAGGATAGAGAAATGGTCCTTAGATGGGCGAAGAAAACTCGGTGTAGTAAATGGGAGAACGCGGTGATCCGCTTTTATCAAGATTGGAGTGCGGAGGTGGCGAGAAGGAGGGCGAGCTTTAATCGGGCCAAAGCGGTACTTCACAAAAAGATAAAATTTGGAATGCTGCAACCGGCAAGACTGTGGGTCACATATCAAGGGAGGCACCACTACTTTGAAACGGCGGATGAAGCGTGGACTTTTATTGTAGAAGAAAAATTGGAATGATTGGATTATGAAAATGAACGTTTGGACAAAGTGGTGGGGCGAATGGGGGGGGGCGAAGAGGGGTTTTATGTTTTAATCCTGCGGTATGGTAACTTTTCTTTCTCCCACAGGTGGTGATGGGGGGAGGTGGGGAGGGAGAGGAGCTGGGGCGTTGGCCATGGGAGGCGGGGCCGAGGGAGAGGCGCGGGCTTGGTTCCCGCGCTATGATAATTATGGCGGGAATAGAGAAGCAGGAAGGAGGGGGCGTCGCACGGTGCGAGCCGTGATCACGGGGGGGAAGCCGAGGTCAGCCAGAGTTTGCTGACTTCTGGGAGCAACATGGGGGGAGTAATTACGCTAGCGGGGGGTCTAGCAGGGGGGGGGTGGGAAGGGGGGAATTACTGGGTTGCTGCTGCTGGGGAAAGGGGGGAGTGGGTACGGGAAAGGATGGGCGGGGGGGCACCGTCTGGGAGAGATACAGCTGCGTGGGAACTGGGTGAGAAGCTGGAAAAAGATGATGGCTAACCGGCAAGGGGGGGGGTGGGAAGCCGCCCAACTCGGCTGATCACGTGGAACGTGAGGGGGCTTAACGGGCCGATAAAGAGGGCACGAGTACTCGCACACCTTAAGAAACTTAAAGCAGATGTGGTTATGCTACAGGAAACGCACCTGAAACTGATAGACCAGGTTAGGTTGCGCAAAGGATGGGTGGGGCAGGTGTTCCATTCGGGGCTGGATGCGAAAAACAGGGGGGTGGCTATATTAGTGGGGAAGCGGGTAATGTTCGAGGCGAAGACTATAGTGGCGGATAACGGGGGCAGATACGTGATGGTGAGTGGCAAATTACAGGGAGAGATGGTGGTTTTGGTAAACGTGTATGCCCCGAACTGGGACGATGCCAACTTTATGAGGCGAATGCTAGGACGCATCCCAGACCTAGAGACCGGAAAGCTGATAATGGGGGGAGACTTTAACACGGTGTTGGAAATAAGGCTGGATAGGTCGAAGTCCAGGACTGGTAGGAGGCCGGCAGCAGCCAAGGTGCTTAAGGATTTTATGGAGCAGATGGGAGGGGTGGACCCGTGGAGATTCAGTAGACCTAGGAGTAAGGAGTTCTCGTTTTTCTCCTATGTCCAGAAAGTCTATTCACGCATAGACTTTTTTGTGTTGGGTAGGGCATTGATCCCGAGGGTGAGGGGAACGGAATATACGGCTATAGCCATTTCGGATCATGCCCCACACTGGGTAGACTTGGAGATAGGGGAGGAAACAAGAGGGCGCCCACCCTGGAGAATGGACATGGGACTAATGGCGGATGAGGGGGTGTGCCTAAGGGTGAGGGGATGCATTGAAAAGTACTTGGAACTCAATGACAATGGGGAGGTTCAGGTGGGAGTGGTCTGGGAGGCGTTGAAGGCGGTGGTTAGGGGGGAGCTGATATCAATAAGGACACATAAAGGGAAGCAGGAGAGTAAGGAACGGGAGCGGTTGCTGCAAGAACTTTTGAGGGTGGATAGACAATATGCGGAAGCACCGGAGGAGGGACTGTACAGGGAAAGGCAAAGGCTGCATGTGGAATTTGACTTGCTGACTACAGGCACTGCAGAGGCACAATGGAGGAAGGCGCAGGGTGTACAGTATGAATATGGAGAGAAGGCGAGCAGATTGCTGGCACACCAATTGAGGAAAAGGGGAGCAGCGAGGGAAATAGGGGGGGTGAGGGACGAGGAAGGAGAGACGGAGCGGGGAGCGGAGAGAGTGAACGAAGTGTTCAAGACATTTTATAAAAAATTGTATGAAGCTCAACCCCCGGATGGGAGGGAGAGAATGATGGATTTTTTGGATCGGCTGGAAATTCCCAAGGTGGAAGAGCAGGAAAGGGTGGGACTGGGAGCACAGATCACGGTAGAAGAAGTGGTGAAAGGAATTAGGAACATGCAGACGGGAAAGGCCCCGGGACCGGACGGATTCCCAGTTGAATTTTACAGAAAATATTTGGACTTGCTCGCCCCGCTACTGACGAGGACCTTTAACGAGGCAAAGGAAAGGGGACAACTGCCCCCGACTATGTCAGAAGCAACGATATCGCTTCTCTTAAAGAAGGAAAAGGATCCGCTACAATGCGGGTCCTACAGACCAATTTCCCTCCTCAATGTGGATGCCAAGGTCCTGGCCAAGGTAATGGCAATGAGAATAGAGGAATGTGTCCCGGGGGTGGTTCATGAGGACCAAACTGGGTTTGTGAAGGGGAGACAGCTGAACACGAATATACGGAGGCTGTTAGGGGTAATGATGATGGCCCCACCAGAGGGTGAAACAGAGATAGTAGTGGCGATGGATGCCGAGAAAGCATTTGATAGAGTGGAATGGGATTATCTGTGGGAGGTGTTGAGGAGATTTGGGTTTGGAGAGGGGTATGTTAGATGGGTGCAGCTGTTGTATAGGGCCCCAGTGGCGAGTGTGGTCACGAATGGACGGGGATCGGCATATTTTCGGCTCCATAGAGGGACAAGGCAGGGATGTCCTCTGTCCCCATTACTGTTTGCACTGGCGATTGAGCCCCTGGCGATAGCGCTGAGAGGTTCCAAGAGATGGAGGGGAATACTTAGGGGAGGAGAAGAACACCGGGTATCTTTATATGCGGATGATCTGCTACTATATGTGGCGGATCCAGCGGAGGGGATGCCAGAAATAATGCGGATACTTGGGGAGTTTGGGGATTTTTCAGGGTATAAATTGAACATGGGGAAGAGTGAGCTGTTTGTGGTGCATCCAGGGGAGCAGAGTAGAGAAATAGAAGACCTACCGTTGAGGAAGGTAACAAGAGACTTTCGTTACCTGGGGATCCAGATAGCTAAGAATTGGGGCACATTGCACAGGCTAAATTTGACGCGGTTGGTGGAACAGATGGAGGAAGATTTCAAGAGATGGGATATGGTAGCATTGTCAATGGCAGGGAGGGTGCAGGCGGTTAAGATGGTGGTCCTCCCGAGATTCCTCTTTGTGTTTCAGTGCCTCCCGGTGGTGATCACGAAGGCTTTTTTCAAAAGGATAGAAAAGAGTATCATGGATTTTGTTTGGGCCGGGAAGACTCCGAGAGTGAGGAAGGGAGTCTTACAGCGTAGTAGGGATAGGGGGGGCTGGCACTACCGAGCCTAAGTGAGTATTATTGGGCCGCTAATATTTCAATGGTGAGTAAGTGGATGGGAGAGGAGGAAGGAGCGGCGTGGAAGAGATTAGAGAGGGCGTCCTGTAGGGGGACCAGCCTGCAGGCTATGGTGACAGCCCCATTGCCGTTCTCACCAAGGAACTATACCACGAGTCCGGTGGTGGTAGCTACACTGAAGATTTGGGGACAGTGGAGACGACATAGGGGAAAGACCGGAGCATTGGGGGGGTCCCCGATAAGAAACAACCATAGGTTTGCCCCGGGGGGAATGGATGGGGGATATGGAATGTGGCAAAGAGCAGGTATAACGCAATTGAAAGATCTATTTGTGGATGGGAAGTTCGCGGGTCTGGGAGCGCTGACTGAGAAATATGGGTTGCCCCAAGGGAATGCATTCAGGTACATGCAATTGAGGGCTTTTGCGAGGCAACAGGTGAGGGAATTCCCGCAGCTCCCGACACAAGAGGTGCAGGACAGAGTCATCTCGAAGAAATGGGTGGGGGACGGTAAGGTGTCGGATATATATAGGGAAATGAGGGATGAAGGGGAGACTATGGTGGACGAACTAAAAGGGAAATGGGAAGAAGAGCTAGGGGAGGAGATCGAGGAGGGGCTGTGGGCAGATGCCCTAAACAGGGTAAACTCGTCGTCCTCGTGCGCCAGGCTAAGCCTGATTCAGTTTAAGGTATTACACAGGGCACATATGACTGGAACACGGCTCAGTAAATTTTTCGGGGTGGAGGATAGGTGTGCGAGGTGCTCGAGAAGCCCAGCGAATCATACCCATATGTTTTGGTCATGCCCGGCACTACAGGGGTTTTGGATGGGGGTGACAAAGGTGCTTTCGAAAGTAGTAGGAGTCCGGGTCGAACCAAGCTGGGGGTTGGCTATATTTGGGGTTGCACAAGAGCCGGGAGTGCAGGAGGCGAGAGAGGCCGATGTTTTGGCCTTTGCGTCCCTAGTAGCCCGGCGCAGGATATTGCTAATGTGGAAAGAAGCCAAGCCCCCGGGGGTGGGAGACCTGGATAAATGAGATGGCGGGGTTCATAAAGTTAGAGCGGATTAAGTTCGTCCTAAGGGGGTCGGCTCAAGGGTTTACCAGGCGGTGGCAACCGTTCGTCGAATATCTTGCGGAAAGATAGATGGGGGAAAAAAGAAGGCAGCAGCAGCAGCCCAGGACTTGGGGGGGGGGGGGGGGGGGGGGGGGGGTGGCCTGAGACAAGGCAGTTGCCAATTAGGGCTAGTTTTTATTTTTGTTATTTAATATTTATTTATTTGTTGTTGTTTTCTTTTGTTCTTGTTTAAATAAAAAAGGTCATTATTATCTGTATTGTTATAATGTTGTGTAAAGGATGCACAATGTACTGTGTTGGTTGACCAAAAATTTTCAATAAAATATTATTTAAAAAAAAAAAAGAGTGACACTGCTCTGTTTAAACTGAATCTATTCAGAGTGGCAGTGCTCTGTTTAAAACAAATCTATTCAGAGTGTTGTTGCTCTGTTTAAACTAAATGTATTCAGAGTGACACAGCTCTGTTTAAACCCAATCTATTCAGAGTGACACTGCTCTGTTAAAACTGAATCTATTCAGTGACACTGCTCTGTTTAAACCAAATCTATTCAGAATGCCGATGCTCTGGTTAAACTGAATCAATTCAGAGTGACACTGCTCTGTTTAAACTGAATCTATTCAGAGTTAAACTGCTCTGTTTAAACTGGATCAATTGAGAGTGACACTGCTCTGTTTTAACTGAAATGAAATGAAATGAAAATCGCTTATTGTCACGAGTAGGCTTCGTGAAGTTACTGTGAAAAGCCCCTAGTCGCCACATTCCGGTGCCAGTTCGGGGTGGCTGGTACGGTAATGGAACCGTGCTGCTGGCCTGCCTTGGTCTGCTTTAAAAGCGAGCGATTTAGCCCAGTGTGCTAAACCATCCACAACAACTGAATCAATTCAAAGTGGCACTGGTCCGTTTAATCCCAATCTATTGAGAGTGACACTGCTCGGTGTATACTGAATCTATTCAGACTGACAATGCTCTGTTTAAACTGAATGTATTCAGAGTGACACTGCGCTGTTTAAACCAAATCTATTCAGAGTGACACTGCTCTGTTTAAACTGAATCTATTCAGAGTGACACTGCACTGTTTAAACCCAATCTATTCAGAGTGACACTGATCCGTTTAAACTGAATCAATTCAGAGTGAAACTGCTCTGTTTAAACTGAAATGTAATGAAATTAAAATCGCTTATTGTTACGAGCAGGCTTCATGAAGTTACTGTGAAAAGCCCCTAGTCGCCACATTCCGGTGCCAGTTCGGGGTGGCTGGTACGGGAATGGAAAAGTGCTGCTGGCCTGCCTTGGTCTGCTTTAAAAGCCAGCGATTTAGCCCAGTGTGCTAAACCAGCCCCAACAACTGAATCAATTCAGAGTGGCACTGGGCCGTTTAAATCCAATCTATGGAGAGTGACACTGCTCTGTGTAAACTGAATCTATTCAGACTGACACTGCTCTGTTTAAACTGAATCTTTCAGAGTGACACTGCTGTTTTAACTGAATCTATTCAGAGACACTGCTCTGTTTAAACCCAATCTATTCTGAGTGACACTGCTCTGTTTGAACTGAATCTATTCATAGTGACACTGCTCTGTTTAAACTGAATCTATTCAGAGTGACACTGCTCTGTTTAAACCAAATTTATTCAGAGTGACACTGCTCTGTTTAAACCCAATCTATTCAGAGGGACACTGCTCTGTTTAAACCCAATCTATTCAGAGCGACACTGCTCTGTTTAAACCAAATATATTCATAGTTCCGATGCTCTGTTTAAACTGAATCAATTCAGAGTGACACTGCTCTGTTTGAACTGAATCTATTCAGATTGACACTGCTCTGTTTAAACTGAATTTATTCAGAGTGACACTGCGCTGTTCAAACTGAATCTATTCAGAGTTACCCTGCTCTGTTTAAACTGAATCTATTCAGAGTGAACTTGCTCTGTTTAAACTGATTCAATTCAGTGAGGCTGCTCTGTTTAAACTTATTCTGTTCAGAGCGACACATCTCTGTTTAAACCAATCTATTCAGAGTGACACTGCTCTGTTTAAACCCAATCTATTCAGAGTGACACTGCTCTGTTTGAACCTAATCTATTCAGAGTGACACTGCTCTGTTTGAACTGAATCAATTCAGAGTGACACTGCTCTGTGTGAACAGAAGCTATTCAGAGTGACACTGCTCTGTTTAAACTGAATGTATTCAGAGTGACACTGCTCTGCTTAAACCCAATCTATTCAGAGTAACACTGCTCTGTTTAAACCAAACCTATTCGGAGTGCCGATGCTCTGTTTAAACTGAATCAATTCAGAGTGACACTGCTCTGTTTGAACTGAATCTATTCAGAGTGACACTGCTCTGATTAAACTGAATTTTTTCAGAGCGACACTGCTCTGTTTGAACTGAATCTGTTCAGAGTGACACAGCTCTGTTTAAACTGAATCTATTCAGAGTGACACTGCTCTGTTTAAACCAAATCTATTCAGTGACACTGATCCGTTTAAACTGAATCAATTCAGTGACACTGCTCTGTGCAATCCAAATCTATTCAGAATGCCGATGCTCTGTTTCAACTGAATCAATTCAGAGTGACACTGCTCTGTTTAAACATAATCTATTCAGAGTGTCATTGATCCGTTTAAACTGAAACAATTCAGAGTGACACTGCTCTGTTTATACCGAACCCATTCAGAGTGACATTGATCCGTTTAAACTGAATGTATTCAGAGTGCCGATGCTCTGTTTAAACTGAATGTATTCAGAGCGACACTGCTCTGTTTAAACTGAATCTATTCAGAGTGGCACTGCGCTGTTTAAACTGAATCTATTCAGAGTGAGACTGCTCTGATTAAACCAAATCTATTCAGTGACACTGCTCTGTTTTAATCTGAATCGTTTCAGAGTGACACTGCTCAGTTTAAACCCAATCTATTCAGAGTGACACCGCTCTGTTTAAACCCACGCTATTCAGAGTGAGACTGCTCTGTTTAAACTGAATCTATTCAGAGTGAAACTGCTCTTTTAAACTGAATCAATTCAGAGTGACACTGCTCTGTTTAAACTGAATCAATTCAGAGTGAGACTGCTCTGTTTAAACTGAATCTATTCAGAGTGAAACTGCTCTTTTAAACTGAATCAATTCAGAGTCACACTGCTCTGTTTAAACCTAATGTATTCACAGTGACACAGCTCCGTTTAAACTGAATCTATTCAGCGTGACACTGCTCGGTTAAACTGAATTTATTCAGAGTGACACTGCTCTGCTTAAACCCAGTCTATTCAATGACACTGCCCTGTTTAAAACCAATCAATTCAGAGAGACACTGCTCTGTTTAAACTCAAGCTATTCAGAGCGACACTGCGCTGTTTAAATCTAATCTGTTCCGAGTAACACTGCTCTGTTTAAACTGGATCAATTCAGAGTGACACTGCTCTGTGTGAACTGAATCAATTCAGAGTGACACTGCTCTGTTTAAACTGAATCATTTCAGAGTGACACTGCACTGTTTAAACTGAATCTATTCAGAGCGGCACTGGTCTGTTTAAACCAAATCTATTGAGAGTGACACTGCTCTATGTAAACTGAATCTCTAAGAGTGACACTGCTGTTTTAACTGACTCTATTCAGAGACACTGCTCTGTTTAAACCTAATCTATTCTCAGTGACACAGCTGTTTAGACTGACTCTATTCAGCGTGACACTGCTCTGTTAAACTGAATCTATTCAGAGTGACACTGTTCTGTTTAAACTGAATCAATTCAGAGGGACACTGCTCTGTTTAAACCCAATCGATTCAGAGTGAACCTGCTCTGTTTAAACCCAATCGATTCAGAGTGACACTGCTCTGTTTAAACCCAATCGATTCAGAGTGAACCTGCTCTGTTTAAACCCAATCGATTCAGAGTGACACTGCTCTGTTTAAACCCCATCTATTCAGAGTGAACCTGCTCTGTTTAACCAGAATCTATTCAGAGTGACACTGCGCTGTTTAAACTTAATCTATACAGAGCGAACCTGCTCTGTTTAAACCATATCTATTCAGAGTGACACTGCTCTCTTTAAACTGAATCAATTCAGAGTGACGCTGCTGTTAAAACAGAATCTATTCAGAGTCACCATGCTCTGTTTTCACCAAATCTATTCAGGGTGACACTGATCTGTTTAAAGGGAAACAATTCTGAGTGACACTGCTCAGTTTTAACCAAATTTATTCAAAGTGACACTGCTCTGTTTAAACCTAATCTATTCAGAGTGACACTGTTCTGTTTAAACACAATCTATTCAGAGTGACAGTGTTCTGTTTAAACCCAATCTATTCAGAGTGACACTGCCCTGTTTAAACTGAATCTATTCAGAGTGACCATGCTCTAATTTAACCAAATCTATTCAGAGTGGCACTGCTCTATTTAAACTGAAACAATGCTGAGTGACACTGCTCTGTTTTAACCAAATCTATTCAGAGTGACACTGCCCTGTTTAAACTGAAACAATTCTGAGTGACACTGCTCTGTTTTAACCAAATCTATTCAGAGTGACACCGCTCTGTTTTAACCAAATCTATTGAGGGTGACACTGCTCTATTTAAACGGAAACAATTCTGAGTGACACTGCTCTGTTTAAACTGAATCTATTCAGAGAGACAATGCTCTGTTTAACCCAAATCTATTCCGAGTGACACTGCTCTGTTTAAACCTAATCAATTCAGAGTGACACTGCTCTCTTTAAACTGAATCAATTCAGAGTGACGCTGCTGTTAAAACAGAATCTATTCAGAGTCACCATGCTCTGTTTAAACCAAATCTATTCAGAGTGACAGTGCTGTTAAACCAAATCTATTCAGGGTGACACTGCTCTGTTTAAACGGAAACAATTCTGAGTGACACTGCTCAGTTTTAACCAAATTTATTCAAAGTGACACTGCTCTGTTTAAACCTAATCTATTCAGAGTGACACTGTTCTGTTTAAACACAATCTATTCAGAGTGACAGTGTTCTGTTTAAACCCAATCTATTCAGAGTGACACTGCTCTGATTAAACTGAATCTATTCAGAGTGACACTGCCCTGTTTAAACTGAATCTATTCAGTTTAAACAGTGACACAGCACTGTTTAAACTGAATCCATTCAGAGTGACAACGCTCGGTTTAAACCTAATCTATTCAGAGTGACACTGCTCTGTGTGAACATTCAATTCAGCGTGACACTGCTCTGTTTAAACTGAATCTATTCAGTGACACTGCTCTGTTTTAACCAAATCTATTCAGAGTGACACTGCTCTGTTTAAACTGAATCTATTCAGTGACACTGCTCTGTTTTAACAAAATCTATTCAGAGTGACACTGCTCTGTTTAAACCAAATCTATTCAGAGTGACACAGCACTGTTTTGAGCAGAATTTATTCAGAGTGACATTGCTCTGTGTGAACTGAATCAATTCAGAGTGACACTTCTCCGTTTAAACCTAATCAATTCAGTGTAACACTGCTCTGTTCTCTGTTAAAACTGAATCTATTGACTTCCGGGTGCGGCGATGACCAGCTAAGTCGCACGTTTCGGCAGCTCCCGGTGGAACGGACTTTTGGGCTCTTAATAGGAGCCCCAGCGGCAATTTTAACGGCTAAAAACACTGTGCGGTAAACCAGAAGGGAATCCCCCCAGACACGTATGGAAAATGGAGAGGAAAGCGGCCGGATTGCGGAGGATCCTCTAGAGCAGCGGCAAGGAAGGCAAGCTCAAAGCAAGATGGCGTCGGAAGGTGGCCGTTTGGTATGGGGCCCGGACCAACAAGAGTTCCTGCGGCGCTGAGTGGAAGAACTGAAAAAGGAGATGAAGAAGGAGCTGCTGGCCCCGATATTACAGGCGATTGAAGGGCTAAAGGAGGAGCAAAAGACCCAGGAGCAGGAGCTTCGGGTCGTGAAGGCAAAGGCTGCTTAAAATGAAGACGAAATACAGGGCCTGGTGGTGAAGACAGAGATGCACGAGGCACAGCACAAAAGGTGTGTGGAAAGGCTGGAGGTGCTGGAGAATAATTCGAGGAGGAAGAATTTAAGGGTTCTGGGTCTTCCCGAAGGCGCAGAGGGGGCGGACGTCGGGGCATATGTGAGCACGATGCTTCACTCGCTAATGGGATCGGAGGCCCCGGCGCGCCTTTGGAGGTGGAGGGAGCTTATCGAGTTATGGCGCGAAGACCGAGGGCTGGAGAAATACCTCGAGCTATAGTGGTGAGGTTTCTCCGCTATAATGACAGAGAGATGGTCCTCAGATGGGCGAAGAAAACTCGGAGCTGTAGGTGGGAGAACGCGGTGATCCGCATATACCAGGATTGGAGTGCGGAGGTGGCGAGAAGGAGGGCAAGTTTTAATCGGGCTAAGGCGGTGCTTCACAAAAAGGTCAAATTCGGAATGTTGCAGCAGGCAAGACTGTGGGTCACACACCAAGGGAAGCACCACTACTTTGAGACGGCAGAAGAGGCGTGGACATTTATTGTGGACGAGTAGCTGGAATAGGCGGGCGAGAAAAAGAACATTTGGGACTAAGTGGTGGGGTGATTATGTGGGGTGAGGGGGGGAAAAAGGGGGAGGGGATGATTTTTCAAGTTGTTAATCTTGCGACCCTGTAACTTTTCTCTCTTCCCCATGTAGTGGGGGAGGGGGGGGGAGGATGAGGAACTGTGGGCGCCGGTCATTAGGGGCGGGGCCAAGTGGGAAACGCGGGCTTTGTTCCCGCGCTATGGTAATTATGGCGGGAACAGGGACGCAGGAAGGAGGGGGCCTCGCACAGTGGGGACCGAGGACAAGGGGGGAAGCCGAGGTCAGCCAGAGTTCGCTGACTTCTGGGAGCAACATGGGGGGTGCAACTACGCTAGAAAAGGATCTAGCGGAGGGGGGGGTTAACTGGGTTGCTGCTGCTAAGGAGAAGGGGGAGCTGGTATGGGGTGGGGTGGTCGAGGCGGGAGGGCGCCGTCGGGGGGATATACGGGTACGTGGGAACCGGGTGAGGAGCTGGGTTAAAAAAGGGGATGGCTAGTCGACAAGGGGGGGGTAAAGAGCCCCCCTTAACCCGGCTGATCACATGGAACGTGAGAGGGCTGAACGGGCCGATTAGAAGGGCACGGGTACTCGCACACCTAAAGAAATTAAAGGCAGATGTGGTTATTTTGCAGGAGACGCATCTGAAACTGACAGACCAGGTCAGAGTACGTAAAGGATGGGTGGGGCAGGTGTTCCATTCGGGTTTAGATGCGAAGAACAGGGGGGTGGCTATTTTAGTGGGGAAACGGGTACTGTTTGAGGCAAAGACCATAGTGGCGGATAGTGGGGGTAGATACATGATTATGAGTGGTAGATTGCAAGGGGAGGCGGTGGTCCTAGTGAACGTATATGCCCCGAACTGGGATGATGCAAATTTTATGAGGCGAATGTTGGGACGTATCCCGGACCTGGAGGCGGGAAAGTTGGTAATGGGGGGAGACTTTAATACGGTGCTGGACCCAGGGCTGGACAGATCGAGGTCCAGGACCGGGAGGAGGCCGGCAGCGGCTAGGGTACTCAAGGACTTCATGGAGCAGATGGGAGGAGTAGACCCCTGGAGATTTAGTCGGCCTAGGAGTAAGGAGTTCTCGTTTTTCTCCTATGTCCACAAAGTTTATTCACGGATAGACTTTTTTGTTTTGGGAAGGGCACTGATTCCGAAGGTGACAGGGACGGAATACACGGCAATAGCTATCTCGGACCACGCTCCACATTGGGTGGACCTGGATGTAGGAGAGGAAAAAGAACAGCACCCACTCTGGAGAATGGATATGGGATTATTGGCGGATGAGGGGGTATGTTTAAGGGTGAGGGGGTGTATTGAAAGGGACTTGGAGCTGAATGACAATGGGGAGGTTCAGGTGGGAGTGGTCTGGGAGGCATTGAAGGCAGTGGTTAGAGGGGAACTGATATCCATCAGGGCACATAAAGGAAAGCAGGAGGGTAAGGAAAGGGAGCGGTTGCTGAAAGAACTTTTGAGGGTGGACAGGCAATATGCGGAGGCACCGGAGGAGGGACTGTACAGGGAAAGACAAAGGCTACACGTAGAATTTGACCTGTTGACCACGGGTAATGCAGAGGCACAATGGAGGAGGGCACAGGGTGTACAGTATGAAAACGGAGAGAAGGCGAGTCGGTTAGTGGCCCACCAACTGAGGAAGAGGGGAGCAGCGAGGGAGATAAGGTGGGTGAGAGATGAGGAGGGAGAGATGGAATGGGGAGCGGAGAGAGTGAACGGGGTGTTCAAGGCATTCTATGAAAGGTTATATAAGGCTCAGCCCCCGGAAGGGAAGGAGAGAATGATGTGTTTCTTGGATCAGCTGGAATTCCCGAAGGTGGAGGAGCAGGAGAGGGCGGGACTGGGAGCACAGATTGAGATGGAGGAGGTAGTGAAAGGGATTGGGAGCATGCAGGCGGGGAAAGCCCTGGGACCAGACGGATTCCTGGTGGAATTTTATAGGAAGTATATGGACTTGCTGGCCCCGCTTTTGACGATAACCTTTAATGAGGCTAGGGAAAGGGGGCAGCTGCCCCCGACTATGTCGGAGGCAACGATATCGCTCCTTTTAAAGAAGGAAAAAGACCCGCTGCAATGCGGGTCCTACAAGCCCATTTCCCTTTTAAATGTAGATGCCAAGATTCTGGCCAAGATGATGGCGACAAGGATAGAGGACTGTGTCCCGGGGGTGGTCCATGAGGATCAAACCGGGTTCGTGAAGGGGAGACAGCTGAACACGAACATACGGAGGTTGCTAGGGGTAATTATGATGCCCCCGCCAGAGGGGAAGGCGGAGCTAGTGGTGGCGATGGATGCCGAGAAAGCATTCGACAGAGTGGAGTGGGATTATCTGTGGGAGGTGCTGAGGAGATTTGGTTTTGGAGAAGGGTATATCGGATGGGTACAGCTGCTGTATAGGGCCCCGGTGGCGAGTGTGGTCACGAATAGACAGAGGTCTGATTACTTCCGTCTTCATAGAGGGACAAGGCAGGGGTGTCCCCTGTCTCCGTTACTGTTTGCATTGGCAATTGAGCCCCTGGCCATAGCACTGAGGGGTTCCAGGAAGTGGAGGGGAGTGCTTAGGGGAGGAGAAGAACACCGGGTATCTTTGTATGCAGATGATTTATTGCTGTATGTTGCGTACCCAGTGGAGGGGATGCCAGAGATAATGCAGATACTTAGGGAGTTTGGGGATTTTTCAGGGTACAAATTGAACATGGGGAAAAGTGAGTTGTTTGTGATGCATCCGGGGGAGCAGAGCAGGGGAATAGATGATTTACCGTTGAGGAAGGTAACAAGAGATTTCCGGTACTTAGGGATTCAGATAGCCACACGATTGGTGGAACAGATGGAGGAGGATTTCAAGAGATGGGACATGGTGTCCCTGTCACTGGCAGGTAGGGTGCAGGCGGTTAAAATGGTAGTCCTCCCGAGATTCCTTTTTGTGTTTCAGTGCCTCCCGGTGATGGTCACGAAGGCTTTTTTCAAGAGAATTGAGAAAGGTGTTATGAGTTTTGTGTGGGCCGGGAAGACCCCGAGAGTGAGGAGGGGGTTCTTGCAGCGTAGTAGGGATAGGGGGGGGCTGGCACTACCGAGCCCAAGTGATTATTACTGGGCCACCAATATCTCAATGGTGTGTAAGTGGATGGGAGAAGGGAAGGGAGCGGCGGGGAAGAGATTGGAGAGGGCATCCTGCAAGGGGACTAGCCTACAAGCAATGGTGACGGCGCCGTTGCCGTTCTCCCCGAAGAAATACACCACAAGCCCAGTGGTGGTGGCAACATTAAAAATTTGGGGGCAGTGGAGACGGCATAGGGAAAGGACGGGAGCCTCGGTGCGGTCCCCGATAAGAAATAACAATAGGTTTGTCCCGGGGAGAATGGATGGGGGATTTGGAGCATGGCAAAGAGCTGGGGTAGTGCAACTGAGAGATCTGTTCGTAGATGGGACGTTTGCGAGTCTGGGAGCGCTGACGGAAAAATATGGGTTGCCCCAAGGGAATGTATTTCGGTATATGCAACTGAGGGCTTTTGCGAGGCAACAGGTGAGGGGATTCCCGCAGCTCCCGACGCAGGAGGTGCAGGATAGAGTGATCTCAGAGACATGGGTGGGGGGTGGTAGGGTGTCGGATATATACAGGGAAATGAGGGACGAGGGGGAGATCATGGTAGATGAGCTGAAAGGGAAATGGGAAGAGATTGAGGAGGGTCTGTGGGCTGATGCCCTACGTAGGGTAAACTCGTCGTCCTCGTGTGCCAGGCTAAGCCTGATACAATTCAAGGTTCTACACAGGGCGCATTTGACTGGAGCATGGCTCAGTAAATTTTTCGGGGTAGAGGATAGGTGTGGGAGATGCTCGAGAAGCCCAGCGAACCACACCCACATGTTCTGGTCATGTCCGACACTACAGGGGTTCGGGGTGGGGGTGGCAAAGGTGCTTTCGAAGGTGGTGAGGGTCCGGGTCGAGCCAAGCTGGGGGTTGGCTATATTCGGGGTTGCAGAAGAGCCGGGAGTGCAGGAGGCGAAAGAGGCTGATGTTTTGGCCTTTGCGTCCCTAGAAGCCCAGCGAAGGATATTGCTTATGTGGAAGGAAGCCAAACCCCCGGGCGTGGAGACCTGGATAAATGACATGATAGGGTTTATAAAACTAGAACGGATAAAGTTCGCATTAAGGGGTTCAGCTCAAGGGTTCACCAGGCGGTGGCAACCGTTCGTCAACTACCTCACAGAACGATCGAGGGAATGGGAAGGCAACAGCAGCAACCCGGGGGGCGGGGGGGGAAGACTCGGGAGGGTTCTCAGGGATGTCTCTGTATATGTATAGATATGTGTACTAGGTAATGTATATTGGACTGTTGGATTGTATTTTTGGAGAGGAATTATTTTTGATAAGGCAGTTGCCATTTAGTTTTTTGTTTATATATTATTTATTTATTAAAAACTGGCCACTGTTATTTATATTGCTTTATTGTTGTTAAAAAGGAAAAACTTTGTACTGTTATGTTTGGCCAAAAAATTTGAATAAAATATATTTTTTAAAAAAACTGAATCTCTTCAGTGACACGGCTCCGTTTAAACCTAATCTATTCAGTGTGACACTGCTCTGTTTAAACTGATTCTATTCAGAGTCAAACTGTTCTGTTTAAACTGAATCTATTCACAGAGACAGTGCTCTGTATCAACCTAATCTAGTCACAGAGACAGTGCTCTGTTTAAACTGAATCTATTTTCTAGTTTATAAATTTAAAGTATCCAATTCATTGTTTCAAATTAAGGGGCAATTTAGCGTGGCCAATCCACCTCCCCTGCACATCTTCTGGGTTGTGGGGGCGAAACCCAAGCAAACACGGGGAGAATGTGCAAATTCTACACGGAGAGTGACCAGCGCCCGATCGAACCTGGGGCCTCGGCGCCGTGAGCAACCGTGCTAACCACTTGCGCCACCGCGCTGCCTAAACCTAAACTATTCAGAGTGACACTGCTCTCTTTAAACTGAACCAATTAAAAACACACTGCTCTGTTTTAACTGAATCTATTCAGAGAGACACTGCTCTGTTTAACCCAAATCTATTCCGAGTGACACTGCTCTATTTAAACCTAATCAATTCAGAGTGACACTGCTCTGTTTAAACTGAATCAATTCAGAGTGACGCTGCTGTTAAAACAGAATCTATTCAGAGTCACCATGCTCTGTTTAAACCAAATCTATTCAGAGTGACAGTGCTGTTAAACCAAATCTATTCAGAGTGACACAGCTCTATTTAAACTGAAACAATGCTGAGTGACACTGCTCTGTTTAAACTGAATCTATTCAGACTGACAGTGCTGTTTAAACCAAATCTATTCAGGGTGACGCTGCTCTGTTTAAACCAAATTTATTCAAAGTGACACTGCTCAGTTTAAACTGAATCTATTCAGTGACACTGCTCTGTTTTAACCAAATCCTTTCAGAGTGACACTGCTCTGTTTAAACAAAATCTATTCAGTGACAGTGCTCTGTTTAAACCAAATCAATTCTAAGTGACACAGCACTGTTTAAACAGAATTTATTCAGAGTGACATTGCTCTGTGTGAACTGAATCAATTCAGAGTGACACTGCTCTGTTTAAACCTAATCAATTCAGAGTAACAGTGCTCTGTTCTCTGTTAAAACTGAATTTATTCAGATTGACACTGCACGGTTTAAACCTAATCTATTCAGTGTGACACTGCTCTGTTTAAACTGAATCTATTCAGAGTGAAACTGCTCTGTTTAAACCCAATCTATTCAGAGTGACACTGCTCCGTTTAACCCAATCTATTCAGAGTGACACAGCTCTGTTAAAATTGAATCTATTCAGTGTGACACTGATCCGTTTAAACCTAATCTATTCAGAGTCACACTGCGCTGTTTAAACCCAATCTATTCAAAGTGACACGGATCCGTTTTAACAGAATCTATTCAGAGTGACACTGCTCTGTTAAAACTGAATCTATCCAGAGTGACACTGCTCTGTTTAAACCTAATCTATTCAGAGTCACACTGCGCTGTTTAAACTCAATCTATTCAGAGTGACACTGCTCTGTTGAAACCCAATCTATTGTGAGTGACACTGCTCTTCTTAAACCTAATCTATTCCGAATGACACTGCTCTGTTTGTACTAAATCTATTCAGAGTACACTGCTCTCTTTAAACTGAATCAATTCAGAGAGACACTGCTCTGTTTAAACTGAATCTATTCAGAGAAACAGTGCTCTGTTTAAACAGAATCTATTCAGAGTGACACTGCTCTGTTTAAACAGAATCTATTCAGAGTGACACTGCTCTGTTTAAACAGAATCTATTCAGAGTGACACTGCTCTGTTGAAACCCAATCTATTAAGAGTGACACTGCTCTGTTTAAACTGAATCAATTCAGAGTGACACTGCTCTGTTTAAACCTAATCTATTCAGTGACACTGCTCTGTTTAAACCTAATCTATTGCGAGTGACACCTGCTCTGCTTAAACCTAATCTATTCCGAGTGACACTGCTCTGTTTAAACCTAATCTATTCAGAGTGACACTGCTCTGTTTAGACTGAATCTATTCAGAGTGACACTGCTCTGTTTAAACTGAATCAATTCAGATTGACACTGCTCTGTTTAAACCTAATCTATTCAGTGACACTGCTCTGTTTAAACCTAATCTATTCTGAGTGACACTGCTCTGTTTAAACCCAATCTATTCAGAGACACTGGTCTGTTTCACTGAATCTATTCCGAGTGACACTGCTCTGCTTAAACAGAATCTATTCGGAGTGACACTGCTCTGTTTAAACCAAATCCATTCAGAGTGACACTGCTCCGTTTAAACCCAATGTCTTCAGAATGACACTGCTCTGTTTAAACCGAATCTATTCAGAGTGACACTGCTCTGTTCGAACCCAATCTTTACAGAGTGACACTGCTCTGTGTGAACTGAATCAATTCAGAGTGACACTGCTCTGTGTGAACTGAATCAATTCAGAGTGACACTGCTCTGTTTAAACTGAACCTATTCAAGTGACAATGCTCTGTTTAAACAGAATCAATTCAGTGACATTGCTCTGTGTGAACCAAATCTATTCAGAGTGACACTGCTCTGCTTAAACCCAATCTATTCAGAGTGACACTGCTCTGTTTAAACATAATCTATTCAAAGTGACACTGATCCGTTTTAACAGAATCTATTCAGAGTGACACGGCTCTGTGTAAACTGAATCTATTCCGAATGATACTGCTCTGTGTAAACTGAATCTATTCCGACTGACACTGCTCTGATTAAACCTATCTTTTCAGAGTCACACTGCTCTGTTTAAACCCAATCTATTCAAAGTGACACTGATCCGTTTTAACAGAATCTATTCAGAGTGACACTGCTCTGTTAAAACTGAATCTATCCAGAGTGACACTGCTCTGTTTAAACCTAATCTATTCAGTGTGACACTGCTCTGTTTTAACTGAAACTATTCAGAGAGACACTTCTCTGTCTAACCCAAATCTATTCCGAGTGACACTGCTCTGTTTAAACTGAATCTATTCAGAGTGACACTGCTCTGTTTAAACTGAATCTATTCTGAGTGACACTGATCTGTTTAAACTGAATCTATTCAGAGCGACACTGCGCTGTTTAAACTGAATCTATTCTGAGTGACACTGCTCTGTTTAAACTGAATCTATTCAGAGCGACACTGCGCTGTTTAAACTGAATCTGTTCCAAGTGACACTGCTCTGTTTAAACTGAATCTGTTCCAAGTGACACTGCTCTGTTTAAACAGAATCTAGTCAGAGTGACACTGCGCTATTTTAACTGAATCTTTTCAGAGTGACACTGCTCTGTTAAAACTGAATCTATCCAGAGTGACACTGCTCTGTTTAAACCTAATCTATTCAGTGTGACACTGCTCTGTTTTAACTGAAACTATTCAGAGAGACACTTCTCTGTCTAACCCAAATCTATTCCGAGTGACACTGCTCTGTTTAAACTGAATCTATTCAGAGTGACACTGCTCTGTTTAAACTGAATCTATTCTGAGTGACACTGCTCTGTTTAAACTGAATCTATTCAGAGCGACACTGCGCTGTTTAAACTGAATCTATTCTGAGTGACACTGCTCTGTTTAAACTGAATCTATTCAGAGCGACACTGCGCTGTTTAAACTGAATCTGTTCCAAGTGACACTGCTCTGTTTAAACTGAATCTGTTCCAAGTGACACTGCTCTGTTTAAACAGAATCTAGTCAGAGTGACACTGCGCTATTTTAACTGAATCTTTTCAGAGTGACACTGCTCTGTTTAAACTGAATCTATTCCGAGGGACACTGCTCTGTTTAAATCTAATCTATTCCTAATGACACTGCTCTGTTTGTACCAAATCTATTCAGAGTGACACTGCGCTGTTTAAACTGAATCAATTCTGAGTGCCACTGCTCTGTTTAAGCCTAATCTATTCAGAGTGACACTGCTCTGTTTATACTGAATCTATTCAGAGTGACACTGCTCTGTTTAAACCAAATCTATTCAGAGTGACACTGCTCTGTTTCAACTGAATCTATTGAGTGACACTGCTCTGTTTAAACCAAACCTATTCAGAGTGACACTGCTCTGTTTGAACGGAATCTATTCAGAGTGACACTGCTCTGTTTAAACGGAATCTATTTAGTGACATTGCTCTGTGTGAACTGAATCAATTCAGAGTGTCACTGCTCTGTTTAAACTGAACCTATTCAGAGTGACACTGCTCTGTTTCAACTGAATCTATTCACTGACATTGCTCTGTTTAAACTGAATCGATTCAGACTGACACTGCTGTGTATATAACAAATCTATTCAGTGATACTCCTCTGTTTATACCTAATCAATTAAGAGTGACACTGCTCTGTTTAAACAGAATCAATTCAGAGTGACACTGCTCTGTTTAAACTGAATCCATTCAGAGTGACACTGCTCTGCTTAAAGCTAATCTATTCAGAGTGACACTGCTCTGTTTAAACCAAATCTATTCAGAGTGACACTACTCTGCTTAAACCTAATCTATTCGGAGTGACACTGCTCTGTTTAAACCTAATCTATTCAGCGTGACACTGCTCTGTTTAAACTGAAACTATTCAGAATGACAGTGCTCTGTTTAAACCCATTCCATTCAGAGTGACACCGCTCTGTTTAAACCTAATCTTTTCAGAGTGACACTGCGCTATTTAAACCCAATCTATTCAGAGTGACACTGCTCTGTGCAAATTAAATCTATTCCGAGTGACACTGCTCTGTTGAAACCAATCTATTGTGAATGACACTGCTCTGTTTGTACCAAATCTATTCAGAGTGACACTGCTCTCTTTAAACTGAATCAATTCAGAATGACACTGCTTTGTTTAAACAGAATCTATTTAGTGACATTGCTCTGTGTTAACTGAATCAATTCAGAGTGACACTGCTCTGTTTAAACTGAATCTATTCAGAGTGACAAAGAACAAAGAAATAGTACAGCACAGGAACAGGCCCTTCAGCCCTCCAAGCCCGTGCCGACCATGCTGCCCGACTAAACTACAATCTTCTATACTTCCTGGGTCCGTATCCCTCTATTCCCATCCTATTCATGTATTTGTCAAGATGCCCCTTAAATGTCACTATCGTCCCTGCTTCCACCATCTCCTCCGGTAGCGAGTTCCAGGCACCCACTACCCTCTATGTAAAAGACTTGCCTCGTACATCTACTCTAAACCTTGCCCCTCTCACCTTAAACCTATGCCCCCTAGTAATTGACCCCTCTACCCCGGGGAAAAGCCTCTGACTATCCACTCTGTCTATGCCCTCATAATTTTGTAGACCTCTATCAGGTCGTCCCTCAACCTCCTTCGTTCCAGTGAGAAGAAACCGAGTTTATTCAACCGCTCCTCATAGCTAATGCCCTCCATACCAGGCAACATTCTGGTAAATCTCTTCTGCACCCTCTCTAAAGCCTCCACATCCTTCTGGTAGTGTGGCGACCAGAATTGAACACTATACTCCAAGTGTGGCCTAACTAAGGTTCTATACAGCTGCAACATGACTTTCCAATTCTTATACTCAATGCCCCGGCCAATGAAGGCAAGCATGCCCTAGGCCTTCTTGACTACCTTCGCCACCTGTGTTGCCTCTTTCAGTGACCTGTGGACCTGTACTCCTAGATCTCGCGGACTTTAAATACCCGAGGGTTCTACCATTCACTGTATATTCCTTACCTGCATTAGACCTTCCAAAATGCATTACCTCACATTTGTCCAGATTAAACTCCATCTGCCATCTCTCCGCACAAGTCTCCAAACAATCTAAATCCTGCTGTATCCTCTGACAGTCCTCATCTATCCGCAATTCCACCAACCTTTGTGTCGTCTGCAAACTTACTAATCAGACCAGTTACATTTTCCTCCAAATCATTTATATATACTACAAACAACCAAGGTCTCACTGATCCCTGTGGAACACCACTGGTCACAGCCCTCCAATTAGAAAAGCATCCTTCCATTGCTACTCTCTGCCTTCTATGACCTAGCCAATTCTGTATCCACCTTGCCAGCTCACCCCTGATCCCGTGTGACTTCACCTTTTGTACTAGTCTACCATGAGGGACCTTGTGTAGAAGCCAGGTATTTCGAATACAACTAGTATAGGTAAAAGATAGCTGTTTAAGCATAAATGTTGAGCCCCAGTTTTAAATACCCATTTATACAGCATAATTCACTTTTACTGAGGTCCGTTGTTCTGGCAAATGCATATTTTCAAAGACAGTGTGACATTAAAACAGCACAGTTGCAAAACAATTTGACACTGCTTGTGCTAATTGTCAAGGACAAGGGCTGAATACACATCAACATGAAGGCACCATTGTTCACAATGCAGATAACAGCTGGGTCAGAAAAGCTGATGTTGCACATTGAAGATGGACGGCTTGCCATCAAATCAAATGTGTTTGAGTCTAACCCAAACCAATTCGGATTCTATTGGGGTGTGATTAGATGACTTAAGACAGATATGAAAGTGTATAACTGAAAAGTTTCCACCCGCCATTTTAGTGTGTGTTGTCTGTGGTGTATTGTCTTTGGGGGTGTGTATTGAGGAGATGTCTTTGTGTTGTCTTTCTGTTAGTTTAGTCAGTTTTGTCCTTTATAGTCTCCATTTTAGTTTTATTGTCTTTGGGGGTTATGTCAGTCTACCAGTCCGTGTCAGTGATGTTAGTCCACTTTTGACTTTGAGTTTAGCTGAAGATTAGCTTTCCCTCTCTCTTCATGTTTCATTGCCAGACTTTGACCTTTTAAAAGTTACTTTCGAGCCGTCTGCCTAAGCAAAGAAAGATAATGTCTGTAATTCTCTGAAAGCTTCGAATTGTCAAGAATTGCCTTTTAAATGACTTTCAAATTGTAATCAAGCGACTACAAAGAAAACAATTCCTTTTGGCACCTGAGAAGTTTATACTGCAAATTTCTGCTGAGTTCCAGTATTTGCAAAGTGCTACTGATAACCGAATAGCAGAGATGATATAAATTCCTTCAACTATACACAGTCAAATAATACAAGGAATCGAACAACTTGGCACGGTCCAGAAATAGTACAAATCTTACAACTTGTCGTATTGCGCCAGGACTTGATTAATCAACTAAGCTTCCCCCAAACTTGGTGTAGTTCGACAGGTTAAGATGCCATAAATTAAAGTTTCCTTTACCTTGTCAAAGGCCTTTGACACTGCTCTGTTTAAACCAAATCAATTCAGAGTGACACTGCTCTGTTTAAACTGAATCAATTCAGAGTGACACTGCTGTTTATACCGAATCTATTCAGAGTGACACTACTCTGCTTAAACCTAATCTATTCGGAGTGACACTGCTCTGTTTAAACTGAATCTATTCCGAGTGACACTGCTCTGTTTAAACTGAATCTATTCAGAGTGACACTGCTCTGCTTAAACCTAATCTATTCAGTGTGACACGGCTCTGTTTAAACCTAATCTATTCAGAGTGACATTGCTCTGTTTAGACTGAATCTATTCAGAGTGACACTGCTCTGTTTCAACTGAATCAATTCAGAGTGACACTGCTCTGTTTAAACCTAATCTATTCAGTGACACTGCTCTGTTTAATCCTAATCTGTTCAGAGTGACACTGCTCTGTTTAGACTGAATATTTCAGAGTGACACTGCTCTGTTTAAACTGAATCTATTCAGAGTGACACTGCTCTGTTTAAACCTAATCTATTCAGAGACACTGGTCTGTTTAACTGAATCTATTCCGAGTGACACTGCTCTGTTTAAACTGAATCTATTCAGAGTGACACTGCTCTGCTTAAACCTAATCTATTCAGTGTGACACTGCTCTGTTTAAACCTAATCTGTTCAGAGTGACACTGCTCTGTTTAGACTGAATATTTCAGAGTGACACTGCTCTGTTTAAACTGAATCTATTCAGAGTGACACTGCTCTGTTTAAACCGAATCTATTCAGAGTGACACTACTCTGCTCAAACAGAATCTATTCGGAGTGACACTGCTCTGTTTAAACCAAATCCATTCAGAGTGACACTGCTCTGTTTAAACCTATTCTATTCAGAGTCACACTGCGCTGTTTAAACTCAATCTATTCAGAGTGACACTGCTCTGTTGAAACCCAATCTATTGTGAGTGACATTGCTCTTCTTAAACCTAATCTATTCCGAATGACACTGCTCTGTTTGTACCAAATCTATTCCGAGTGACACTGCTCTCTTTAAACTGAATCAATTCAGAGAGACACTGCTCTGTTGAAACCCAATCTATTCAGAGTGACACTGCTCTGTTTAAACCTAATCTATTGTGAGTGACACTGCTCTTCTTAAACCTAATCTATTCCGAATGACACTGCTCTGTTTGTACTAAATCTATTCAGAGTACACTGCTCTCTTTAAACTGAATCAATTCAGAGAGACACTGCTCTGTTTAAACTGAATCTATTCAGAGTGACACTGCTGTTTATACCGAATCTATTCAGAGTGACACTACTCTGCTTAAACCTAATCTATTCGGAGTGACACTGCTCTGTTTAAACTGAATCTATTCCGAGTGACACTGCTCTGTTTAAACTGAATCTATTCAGAGTGACACTGCTCTGCTTAAACCTAATCTATTCAGTGTGACACGGCTCTGTTTAAACCTAATCTATTCAGAGTGACATTGCTCTGTTTAGACTGAATCTATTCAGAGTGACACTGCTCTGTTTCAACTGAATCAATTCAGAGTGACACTGCTCTGTTTAAACCTAATCTATTCAGTGACACTGCTCTGTTTAATCCTAATCTGTTCAGAGTGACACTGCTCTGTTTAGACTGAATATTTCAGAGTGACACTGCTCTGTTTAAACTGAATCTATTCAGAGTGACACTGCTCTGTTTAAACCTAATCTATTCAGAGACACTGGTCTGTTTAACTGAATCTATTCCGAGTGACACTGCTCTGTTTAAACTGAATCTATTCAGAGTGACACTGCTCTGCTTAAACCTAATCTATTCAGTGTGACACTGCTCTGTTTAAACCTAATCTGTTCAGAGTGACACTGCTCTGTTTAGACTGAATATTTCAGAGTGACACTGCTCTGTTTAAACTGAATCTATTCAGAGTGACACTGCTCTGTTTAAACCGAATCTATTCAGAGTGACACTACTCTGCTCAAACAGAATCTATTCGGAGTGACACTGCTCTGTTTAAACCAAATCCATTCAGAGTGACACTGCTCTGTTTAAACCTATTCTATTCAGAGTCACACTGCGCTGTTTAAACTCAATCTATTCAGAGTGACACTGCTCTGTTGAAACCCAATCTATTGTGAGTGACATTGCTCTTCTTAAACCTAATCTATTCCGAATGACACTGCTCTGTTTGTACCAAATCTATTCCGAGTGACACTGCTCTCTTTAAACTGAATCAATTCAGAGAGACACTGCTCTGTTGAAACCCAATCTATTCAGAGTGACACTGCTCTGTTTAAACCTAATCTATTGTGAGTGACACTGCTCTTCTTAAACCTAATCTATTCCGAATGACACTGCTCTGTTTGTACTAAATCTATTCAGAGTACACTGCTCTCTTTAAACTGAATCAATTCAGAGAGACACTGCTCTGTTTAAACTGAATCTATTCAGAGGAACAGTGCTCTGTTTAAACAGAATCTATTCAGAGTGACACTGCTCTGTTTAAATAGAATGTATTCAGAGTGACACTGCTCTGTTTAAACAGAATCTATTCAGAGTGACACTGCTCTGTTGAAACCCAATCTATTCAGAGTGACACTGCTCTGTTTAAACTGAATCAATTCAGAGTGACACTGCTCTGTTTAAACCTAATCTATTCAGTGACACTGCTCTGTTTAAACCTAATCTATTGCGAGTGACACCTGCTCTGCTTAAACCTAATCTATTCCGAGTGACACTGCTCTGTTTAAACCTAATCTATTCAGAGTGACACTGCTCTGTTTAGACTGAATCTATTCAGAGTGACACTGCTCTGTTTAAACTGAATCAATTCAGATTGACACTGCTCTGTTTAAACCTAATCTATTCAGTGACACTGCTCTGTTTAATCCTAATCTATTGCGAGTGACACCTGCTCTGCTTAAACCTAATCTATTCTGAGTGACACTGCTCTGTTTAAACCTAATCTATTCAGAGACACTGGTCTGTTTAACTGAATCTATTCCGAGTGACACTGCTCTGCTTAAACAGAATCTATTCGGAGTGACACTGCTCTGTTTAAACCAAATCCATTCAGAGTGACACTGCTCTGTTTAAACCTAATCTATTCAGAGTGACACTGCTCTGTGCAAATTAAATCTATTCCGAGTGACACTGCACTGTTTAAACCTAATCTATTGTGAGTGACACTGCTCTTCTTAAACCTAATCTATTCCGAATGACACTGCTCTGTTTGTACCAAACCTATTCCGAGTGTCACTGCTCTCTTTAAACTGAATCAATTCAGAGAGACACTGCTCTGTTGAAACCCAATCTATTCAGAGTGACACTGCTCTGTTTAAACCTAATCTATTGTGAGTGACACTGCTCTTCTTAAACCTAATCTATTCCGAATGACACTGCTCTGTTTGTACTAAATCTATTCAGAGTACACTGCTCTCTTTAAACTGAATCAATTCAGAGAAACACTGCTCTGTTTAAACTGAATCTATTCAGAGAAACAGTGCTCTGTTTAAACAGAATCTATTCAGAGTGACACTGCTCTGTTTAAACAGAATATATTCAGAGTGACACTGCTCTGTTTAAACTGAATCAATTCAGAGTGACACTGCTCTGTTTAAACCTAATCTATTCAGAGACACTGGTCTGTTTAACTGAATGTATTCCGAGTCTCACTGCTCTGTTTAAACAGAGTCTATTCAGATTGACACTGCTCTGTTTAAACTGAATCTATTCCGAGTGAGATTGCTGTTTAAACCTAATCTATTCAGAGAGACAGTGCTCTGTTTAAACAGAATATATTCAGAGTGACACTGCTCTGTTTAAACCCAATCTATTCAGAGTGACACTGCTCTGTTTAAACCCAATGTATTCAGTGACACTGCTCTGGTTTAACCCAATCTATTCAGAGTGACACTGCTCTGTATAAACCTAATCTATTCAGAGACACTGGTCTGTTTAACTGAATCTATTCCGAGTGACACTGCTCTGCTTAAACAGAATCTATTCGGAGTGACACTGCTCTGTTTAAACCAAATCCATTCAGACTGACACTGCTCTGTTTAAACCTAATCTATTCAGAGTGACACTGCTCTGTGCAAATTAAATCTATTCCGAGTGACACTGCACTGTTTAAACCTAATCTATTGTGAGTGACACTGCTCTTCTTAAACCTAATCTATTCCGAATGACACTGCTCTGTTTGTACCAAACCTATTCCGAGTGACACTGCTCTCTTTAAACTGAATCTATTCAGAGAGACACTGCTCTGTTGAAACCCAATCTATTCAGAGTGACACTGCTCTGTTTAAACCTAATCTATTGTGAGTGACACTGCTCTTCTTAAACCTAATCTATTCCGAATGACACTGCTCTGTTTGTACTAAATCTATTCAGAGTACACTGCTCTCTTTAAACTGAATCAATTCAGAGAAACACTGCTCTGTTTAAACTGAATCTATTCAGAGAAACAGTGCTCTGTTTAAACAGAATCTATTCAGAGTGACACTGCTCTGTTTAAACTGAATCAATTCAGAGTGACACTGCTCTGTTTAAACCTAATCTATTCAGAGACACTGGTCTGTTTAACTGAATGTATTCCGAGTCTCACTGCTCTGTTTAAACAGAGTCTATTCAGATTGACACTGCTCTGTTTAAACTGAATCTATTCCGAGTGAGATTGCTGTTTAAACCTAATCTATTCAGAGAGACAGTGCTCTGTTTAAACAGAATCAATTCAGAGTGACACTGCTCTGTTTAAACCCAATCTATTCAGAGTGACACTGCTCTGTTTAAACCCAATGTATTCAGTGACACTGCTCTGGTTTAACCCAATCTATTCAGAGTGACACTGCTCTGTTTAAACCTAATCTATTCAGAGAGACAGTGCTCTGTTTAAACAGAATCTATACAGAGTGACACTTCTCTGTTTAAACAGAATCAATTCAGAGTGACACTGCTCTGTTTAAACCGAATGTCTTCAGAGTGACACTACTCTGTTGAACTGAATCTATACAGAGTGACACTGCTCTGTTTAAACTGAATCAATTCAGAGTGACACTGCTCTGTTTAAACCTAATCTATTCAGTGACACTGCTCTGTTTAAACCTAATCTATTGCGAGTGACACCTGCTCTGCTTAAACCTAATCTATTCCGAGTGACACTGCTCTGTTTAAACCTAATCTATTCAGAGTGACACTGCTCTGTTTAGACTGAATCTATTCAGAGTGACACTGCTCTGTTTAAACTGAATCAATTCAGATTGACACTGCTCTGTTTAAACCTAATCTATTCAGTGACACTGCTCTGTTTAATCCTAATCTATTGCAAGTGACACCTGCTCTGCTTAAACCTAATCTATTCCGAGTGACACTGCTCTGTTTAAACCTAATCTATTCAGTGACACTGGTCTGTTTAACTGAATCTATTCCGAGTGACACTGCTCTGCTTAAACAGAATCTATTCGGAGTGACACTGCTCTGTTTAAACCAAATCCATTCAGAGTGACACTGCTCTGTGTAAACCTAATCTATTCAGAGTGACACTGCTCTGTGCAAATTAAATCTATTCCGAGTGACACTGCACTGTTTAAACCTAATCTATTGTGAGTGACACTGCTCTTCTTAAACCTAATCTATTCCGAATGACACTGCTCTGTTTGTACTAAATCTATTCAGAGTACACTGCTCTCTTTAAACTGAATCAATTCAGAGAAACACTGCTCTGTTTAAACTGAATCTATTCAGAGAAACAGTGCTCTGTTTAAACAGAATCTATTCAGAGTGACACTGCTCTGTTTAAACAGAATCTATTCAGAGTGACACTGCTCTGTTTAAACAGAATATATTCAGAGTGACACTGCTCTGTTTAAACTGAATCAATTCAGAGTGACACTGCTCTGTTTAAACCTAATCTATTCAGTGACACTGCTCTGTTTAAACCTAATCTATTGCGAGTGACACCTGCTCGGCTTAAACCTAATCTATTCCGAGTGACACTGCTCTGTTTAAACCTAATCTATTCAGAGACACTGGTCTGTTTAACTGAATGTATTCCGAGTCTCACTGCTCTGTTTAAACAGAGTCTATTCAGATTGACACTGCTCTGTTTAAACTGAATCTATTCAGAGTGAGATTGCTGTTTAAACCTAATCTATTCAGAGAGACAGTGCTCTGTTTAAACAGAATATATTCAGAGTGACACTTCTCTGTTTAAACAGAATCAATTCAGAGTGACACTGCTCTGTTTAAACCCAATCTATTCAGAGTGACACTGCTCTGTTTAAACCCAATGTATTCAGTGACACTGCTCTGTTTAAACCTAATCTATTCAGAGAGACACTGCTCTGTTTAAACAGAATCTATTCAGAGTGACACTTCTCTGTTTAAACAGAATCAATTCAGAGTGACACTGCTCTGTTTAAACCGAATGTCTTCAGAGTGACACTACTCTGTTGAACTGAATCTATACAGTGACACTGCTCTGTTTAAACTGAATCAATTCAGAGTGACACTGCTCTGGTTAAACCTAATCTATTCAGAGTGGCACTGATCTGCTTAAACCTAATCTATTCCGAGTGACACTGCTCTGTTTAAACCCAATCTATTCAGAGAGACACTGCTCTGTGTAAACTGAATCTATTCCGAGTGACATTGCCCTGTTTAAACCCAATCTATTCAGAGTGACACTGATCTGCTTAAACCTAATCTATTCAGAGTGACACTGCTCTGTGTAAACTGAATCTATTCAGAGAGACACTGCTCTGTGTAAACTGAATCTATTCCGAGTGACATTGCCCTGTTTAAACCCAATCTATTCAGAGTGACACTGCTCTGTTTAAACAGAATCTATTCAGAGTGACACTGCTCTGTGTAAACTGAATCTATTCAGAGTGACACTGCTCTGTGTAAACTGAATATATTCCGAGTGACACTGCTCTGTTTAAACAGAATCTATTCAGAGTGACACAGCTCTGTTTACACCCAATCTATTCAGAGTGGCACTCTAAGACCTAAACCTCTTCTGGATCAGACAATGAGATGCCAATGTAACTCAAATCTAGATAAGAGTAACAGTGTAAATTTGAACCGCATTCCAGTTCATTGTGACGTTGCAATTTCAAGCTATTTGAGTTTAGAGTGACAGTACGCAACACTGTTGAAGGTAAGATTGATACTGCAGCTTAACTCTATTCTGGAGCAGAGCGACAATGCATTGTTTAACCATAATCTCCAGCCATGTCACACTGCACAGTTGTGATGTGGAGATGCCGGCGTTGGACTGGGGCGAGCACAGTAAGAAGTCTTACAAAACCAGGTTAAAGTCCAACAGGTTTGTTTCGATGTCACTAGCTTTCGGAGCGCTGCTCCTTCCTCAGGCGAATGAAGAGGTATGTCCCAGAAACATATATATATATATATAGACAGATTCCAAGATGCCAGACAATGCTTGGAATGAGAGCATTAGCAGGTGATTAAATCTTTACAGATCCAGAGATGGGGTAACCCCAGGTTAAAGAGGTGTGAATTGTGTCAAGCCAGGACAGTTGGTAGAATTTCGCAGGCCAGATGGTGGGGGATGAATGTAATGCAACATGAATCCCAGGTCCCTGTTGAGGCCGCACTCATGTGTGCGGAACTTGGCTATAAGCTTCTGCTCGGCGATTCTGCGTTGTCGCGCATCCTGAAGGCCGCCTTGGAGAAAGCTTAATCGGAGATCAGAGGCTGAATGCCCTTGACTGCTGAAGTGTTCCCCGACTGGAAGGGAACATTCCTGCCTGGTGATTGTCGCGCGATGTCCGTTCATTCGTTGTCGTAGCGTCTGCATAGTCTCGCCAATGTACCACGCTTCGGGACATCCTTTCCTGCAGCGTATGAGGTAGACAACGTTGGCCGAGTCGCACGAGTATGTACCGCGTACCTGGTGGGTGGTGTTCTCACGTGTAATAGTGGTATCCATGTCGATGATCTGGCACGTCTTGCAGAGATTGCCATGGCAGGGTGGTGTGGTGCTGTGGTCACTGTTCTGAAGGCTGGGTAGTTTACTGCAAACAATGGTTTGTTTGAGGTTGCGCGGTTGTTTGAAGGCAAGTAGTGGGGGTGTGGGGATGACCTTGGTAAAATGTTCATCTTCATCAATGACGTGTTGAAGGCTGTGAAGATGTCGTCGTAGTTTCTCCGCTCCGGGGAAGTACTGGACGACGAAGGGTATTCTGTCGGTTGTGTCCCATGTTTGTCTTCTGAGGAGGTCGGTGTGGTTTTTCGCTGTGGCGTGTTGGAACTGTCTATCGATGAGTCGAGTGCCATATCCCGTTCGTACGAGGGCATCTTTCAACGTCTGTAGATGTCTGTTACACTCCTCCTCGTCTGAGCAGATCCTGTGTATACGGAGAGCTTGTCCATAGGAGATGGCTTCTTTAATGTGTTTAGGGTGGAAGCTGGAGAAGTGGAGCATCGTGAGGTTATCCATGGGCTTGCGATAAAGTGAAGTGCTGAGGTGACCGTCCTTGATGGAGACGAGTGTGTCCAAGAATGCAACTGATTTTGGAGAGTAGTCCATGGTGAGTCTGATGGTTGGATGGAACTTATTAATGTCATCGTGTAGTCGTTTCAGCGATTCTTCGCCGTGGGTCCAAAGAAAAAAATATCATCGATGTATCTGGTGTATAACTACTTGCCACTACTTGCCTTCAAACAACCGCGCAACCTCAAACAAACCATTGTTTGCAGCAAACTACCCAGTCTTCAGAACAGTGACCACCACACCACACAACCCTGCCATGGCAATCTCTGCAAGACGTGCCAGATCATCGACATGGATACCACCATTACAGTGAGAACACCACCCACCAGGTACGCGGTACATACTCGTGCGACTCCGCCAACATTGTCTACCTCATACGCTGCAGGAAAGGATGTCCCGAAGCATGGTACATTGGCGAGACCATGCAGATGCTGCGACAATGAATGAACAGACATCGCGCGACAATCACCAGGCAGGAATGTTCCCTTCCAGTCGGGGAACACTTCAGCAGTCAAGGGCATTCAGCCTCTGATCTCCGGGTAAGCGTTCTCCAAGGCGGCCTTCAGGACGCACGACAACGCAGAATCGCCGAGCAGAAGCTTACAGCCAAGTTCCGCACACATGAGTGCGGCCTCAACCGGGGCCTGGGATTCATGTCGCATTACATTCATCCCCCACCATCTGGCCTGCGAAATCCTACCAACTGTCCTGGCTTGACACAATTCACACCTCTTTAACCTGGGGTTACCCCATCTCTGGATCTGTAAAGATTTAATCACCTGCTAATGCTCGCATTCCAAGCATTGTCTGGCATCTTTGAATCTGTCTATATATATGTTTCTGGAACATACCTCTTCATTCACCTGAGGAAGGAGCAGCGCTCCGAAAACTAGTGACATCGAAACAAACCTGTTGGACTTTAACCTGGTGTTGTCAGACTTCTTACTGTACTGCACAGTTGAACCTCATTGTAGATGCGAGTGACACTTTACGATCTAATCCTATTCCAGTGCAGACTAACAGAATCCAATTTAACACCGTCAAAGTGACGCCTCAACTTTACCCTCTTCTGGAACAGAACAGCACTGCAACATTTAACAAAAGCAAAACACAGCGATGCGGGAAATCTGCAGTTAATACAGAAAACGTAGGAAATACCCAGCAGGTCTGGGAGCTTCTGCCAATGAAGACCAGGGTTCACATTTCACGTTAAGGGCCTGAATTCTGGTTCAAGTTTAAAGGAGCTCTGAAGGCAGGTCCTTGAGCTGAAATAGTTTCTCTCTCCACAGATGCTGCGGAGATACTGGGCACTTCCTGTTTTCACTGCTAACCCATTGCTAACCCCCTTTTCTACATGTGTGGCAGTGCGCACTTTAACCCGGTTATCGATCATTATATGATACAATTCTGCATCAGAGTCAGAGCGCACCAATTAACCTCATTCTGGACACAGTTCAACCCTCATCTAAATCAGCGTGACACTGATGAGCTTAACCCGACATTCGGTCTAAGTAGCACAGTACAGCTTAACTCAGTTGTAAATCTGTGGAACAACGTGCGGTTTGACCCTACCAGAGGTCAGAATGACACTGACGTTCAAGCAGCTGCAGTTCAAGACGTTTGATAAAAATGGTTAAAAAAAAGGAATGGAAGTGTGCCAAACGGATCAAGTTTGCACTGACCTGCAGATACCTTGGATTAGCGAGGATAGTCCCACAGCCTTCCATCTCACAGCGCACGTACTGGATAGGAGGCTTCTTCCTGAGGCAGAGGAAGGAGCAGTTAGAATAACTTTTCTTCTTCTCGGACAGTTGTGAGAGTTTGGAACTCTCTGCCCCAGGAGGCGGTGTCATTGAATATTTTTGAGGCAGATGTGGATAGATTCTTGTTAGGCAAAGGAGTCATCAGGGGGAGATGGGAACGTAGAATTTGAAACACCAACAAATCAGCCACAAGCTTATTAAATGGTAGAGCAGGTTTGAGGAACAAATGGCCCACTTTTGCTCCTATTTCTTATATTCACAAACCTGGACTTTTACTTCCACAGCCACTCTTCCCCCTTCACTCCACCTCCCACAGCCCTCTCAACTGAAATGGTCACGTCTGTGGTAAACCTCAGCCTGTCTTGTCATACAATGCCTACTGTGCAGGAGGCAGCCGCTCAATTCATTCAATCTGCAACCGACCCTCCAAAAGAGCACCCCACCCTATCTGCGTAACTCCCGTTAACCTTTGGCCACTTTAAGGGGAAATTTACCATGGCCAATCCACCTAACCTGCACGTCTTTGTATTGTGGGAGGAAACCGGGCACCTGGAAGAAACCCACGCAAATGCGGGGAGGGAAAGCATGCAAACTCCACACAGTTGCCGGAGGCAGGAATCGAATCTGGGTCCCTGGTGCTGTGAAGCAGCAGTGCAAACAACTGCATTGCCCTATGCTGGAAGCATAATTCCCCAATGGTGAAGCCTCTGTCACCTGCTTGTGCATCAGTCACTGTCCCACTCGCTGGGGCTAGACTTACCGCTTTTTGGGTGGGCGAGGCCCTCTGTCTTCTTTGGATCTTCGTGGCCTCCTGTCAAAGATTGAAGAGTTGCAGTGTCAGCCACATAAATATGCAGTTTATATTGTATCGCTGCAAACTACCCATGACGAAGGACTCTCAGAAATTTACAGCACAGGTCATTTTGCCTGTTGTGCCAGTGGAGCTGAGAACCAATTTCTTCGCATATGCTTGTTTTTGCCCATTGGCTTGCAAATCAGTCCGCTCCAAGTCCATGTCCAATGTTCCTATTGAGTCCGATTCCCACTTAGTGTGACTCTCAATTAGTGCATTCTAAAACCAACAAGCTTCTGTCTAGAAACATTTCTCAGCACTTTATCTCCATTTCTTTTGCGTTGAACCTAATACCTCTAGTTTCAGATCTACTTGCGAGAGAGCAAACTACTTAGCGTTGTTTAGTCTCTCAAAACCCTTCATGATGTCAAACACCACCTCTGGACCTTCTCTGCTCCAAGGATTACAATCCCATTTTCGCCTGTCTCTCCACAATTGCAGTCCCTCATCCCTGCTATGTTACAAGAGTTTATGAAGCCACAGTTATAAGACTTGAAGTGCGGGGACAAGAGAAAAGGTTTGGGGCTAAAGAGTCCAAACAGCAAAATGTAGTCAAGAGGCATCTGAGTAATTTCCAGGGTTAATTTAGGGAGGACTAACAAGGCAAGGGAATGTACAATGAATGGTAGGATGCTCGGAAGTGCAGAGGACTAGACGGCCATTGGTGTGCATGTCCTTAGGTCTCTGAAGGCAGCAGAATAGGTAGATAACGTGGTTAAGGACGCCGAAGGGAGCTGAAACTTACCACGCGCTCGTTTAGAGTGTTGTGACACTTCATAAAACTCTAAAATCTTAACAACTGAAGTCAGGCTAACCAGCCTATAATTTACTGTCTTCTGCCTCCCTCCCTTCTTCAACGGGGGAGGGGGGTTACATTAGCCATTTTTCAATCCTCTGGGGACTCTTCCTGCCTCCAGTCATTCCTGAAAAGTCACCACCAATGCCTCCGCCATCTCCTCAGCGATCTCCTTCAGAACTCAGGAGTGTAGTAAATCCGGTCTGGGTTATTTATCCACCTTCAGGCCTTTCAGTTTTCCCAACATCTTCTTCTTCGTGATGGCCACTTCACTCGCCTACGCCTCCCGACTCTTGAGGCACTGCTATGCCACTGGTGTCCTCCACTGTGAAGATTGATGCAAAGTACCTATTCATTCATCTGCCAGGTCTTTGTTCCCCGTTACTAGTTCTCCAGCCCCATTTTCCAATGGGCCAGTGTCCATTTGTGCTTCTCTCTTTTATACTTTGAAAAAAACTCCTGTATGCTTCTTTTATATTACTACCTAGCTTGCACTCACATTTTTCTTCTCCCCCTTATTGCTTTTTAGTTGTCCTCTGCTTGCTTTAAAGGCTTCTCACTAATCCTCACCAGTGTATGCTTTTCCTTTGCTTTTATGCCGTCCTAGATATATACTAGGATTCTTTGGGAGGCAAGGGATGAGATTGCAGAGCCTTTGGCTTTGATCTTTGGGTCCTCACTGTCCACGGGCATAGTGCCAGAGGACTGGAGAGTGGCGAATGTTGTTCCTCTGTTCAAGAAAGGGGATAGGAATGACCCTGGTAATTCTAGACCGGTTAGTCTTACTTAGTCGGTGGTCAGAAAGTTAATGGAAAGGGTCCTGAGGGATAGGATTAATGACCATTTGGAAAGATGCAGCTTAATCCGGGATAGCCAACACGGATTCGTGAAGGGCAAGTCTTGCCTCACAAATTTGATCGAATTCTTTGAGGAGGTAACTAAGTGTGTAGATGAAGGTAGAGCAGTTGATGTCGTATACATGGATTTTAGTAAGGCGTTTGAGAAGGTTCCCCATGGTCGGCTCATGAAGAAAGTAAGGAGGTGTGGGATAGAGGGAAATTTGTCCAATTGGATAAGTAACTGGCTATCACATAGAAGACAGAGGGAGGTGGTGGATAGAAATTTTTCAGACTGGAGACCAGTTACCAACGGTGTACCACAGGGATCAGTATGGGGTCCTCTGCTATTTGTGATTTTTATAAATGACTTGGAGGAGGGGGCTGAAGGGTGGGTCAATAAATTTGCTGATGACACCGAGATTGGTGGAGTAGTGGATGAGGTGGAGGGCTGTTGTAGGCTGCACAGAGACATTGATAGGATGCAGAGCTGAGCCGAAAAAAGGCAGATGGAGTTTAACCCTGATAAGTGCGAGGTGATTCATTTTGGTAGGACAAATTTGAATGCGGATTAACGGCAGGGTTCTGAGGAACGTGGAGGAACAGAGATTTTGGGGTTCATGTCCACAGATCTCTGAAGGTTGCCACTCAAGTGGATAGAGCCGTGAAGAAGGCTTATAGTGTGTCAGCGTTTATTAACAGGGGCTTGAGTTTAAGAGCCGCGGGGTTATGCTGCAACTGTACAGGACTCTGGTGAGACCACATTTGGGGTATTGTGTGCAGTTCTGGTCACCTCATTAAAGGAAGGATGTGAAAGCACTGGAAAGGGTGCAAAGGAGATTTACCAGGACGCTGCCTGGATTGGAGGGTAGGTCTTATGAGGAAAGGTTGAGGGCTTTTCTCGTTGGAACGAAGGAGGATGAGAGGCAACTTAATAGAGGTTTATAAGATGATGAGGGGGTTAGATAGAGTGGACGTACAGAGACTATTTCCTCAGGTGGATGTAGCTGGTATAACTATAAGGTTCGGGATGGGAGATATAGGAGGGATGTCCGAGGTAGGTTCTTTACTCAGAGAGTGGGTAGGATGTGGAATGGACTGCCTGCTGTGATAGTGGAGTCGGACACTTTAGGAACTTTCAAGCGGTTATTGGATAGGCACATGGAGCACACCAGAATGACAGGGAGTGGGATAGCTTGAACTTGGTTTCGGACAAAGCTAGGCACAACATAGAGGGCCGAAGGGCCTGTTCTGTGTTCTAGACTTCCCTCGTCAGCCTTTGGTTGCCTTGTCCTCTCCTTTGCATGTTTTCTCCTCCTTGGGATGAATTTATGTTGTGTCTCCCGAATAAGCCCCAAAATCTCCTGTTTTTGCTGTTCAACTGTCTTCCCTGCTAGGCTCCTTTTCCAATCAACTCCGGCCAGCTCCTCCCTCATGTCTTTGTAGTTACCCTTATTTAATTGTAAGACCGCTAATCTGATTTCAGTGTCTGCCTCTCAGAGTGCAGGGCAAATTCTACCATATTGTGGTCACTGCTCCCGAAGGGTTCCTTCACCTTGAGTTCCCTAACGAAGACTGCCTCATTACACATCACCAAATCCAGAATTGCTTGTTCCCTAGTGGGCTCTACCACAAGCTGCTCAAAAAAAAAACATCAAGCAGACATTCCACAAATTCCTTTTCTTGGGATCCTTGACCAACTTGATTTTCCCAGTCCAGTCTCCGTGGATATTGAAGTCCCCAATGATGATTGTAATATTGCTTTATTTGTATGCCTTTTGTGTAATTTCAAGAAGGAATTAGGTATAGCTCTTTGGGCTAAAGGGATATGGGGGGGGGGGGGGGGGGGAGAAGAGAAAGAGGCAGGGTCAGGATATTGAACTCGATAATCAGCCATGATCATAATGTATGAGTGAGTAGGCTCAAAGCAACGAATGGCCTCCTCCTGCTTCTATTTTCTATGATTCTATGTTGATGTTTCCATCTCCTAATTTATTTTCTTCCTCACATCCTGACTCCTGCTAGGGGCCTGGAGATTAGTCCCATCAGGGTCTTTTTGCCTTTGCGATTCCTCAACTCTATCCACAGATTCAACGTTTTCCGACCCTATGTCGCATCTTGCAATCGATTTAAGTTCATAGCTTAACAACAATGCAAGCCCGCCCCCTCAGCCAGTCCTTTCGGTAGGGCACATATCCTTACATATTTAGATGGAGTCACAGAGGTTCACAGCAGGGAAACAGGCCCTTTGCCCAACATGTCCACGTCACACAGATTTTACCACTAAGCGAGTCCCAATTGCCTGCATTTGGGCCATAACCCTCAATACCCAGACTTCCCACATAACTGTCTAAATGTTTTTTAAAAGACAAAATTGTACCCACCTCTACTACTGCCTGTGGCAGATTGTTCCAGACACTCACCACCCTGTGTGTGAAAAAATTGCTCCTCTGGACCCTTTTCGCATCTCTCCTGAAAGAAGAGAGAACTTACCAATGAACTTACCGTTTTCGTATAACGTCACTCCTGGATTGTTTTTCATTTTTCAAACTCAGCCGCGACTCAGAGGTGTCCCTCTCAGCTCCTGCTCTGACTCGCAGCTCCTGCTCTTTTTAAATCTTAGCTCTGACTCACAGCTCCCATTCATCTTAAATCTCCGCTCTGACTCTCAGCTCCCGCTCTTTTTAAATCTTAGCTCTGACTCACAGCTCCAATTCATCTTAAATCTCTGCTCCGACTCTCAGCTCCCGCTCTTTTTAAATCTCCGCTCCGACTCTCAGCTGCCGCTCTATTTAAATCTCCGCTCAGACTCTCAGCTGCCGCACTTTTTAAATCTCCGCTCAGACTCGCAGCTCCCGCTCTTTTTAAATCTCTGCTCTGAATCACAGCTCCCGCTCTTTTTAAATCTCCGCTCTGAATCACAGCTCCCGCTCTTTTTAAATCTCCGCTCTGATTCTCAGCTCCCACTCTTCCTAAATCTCCGCTCTGACTCACAGCTCCCGCTTTTTAAATCTCCGCTCTGACTCACAGCTCCCGCTTTTTAAAATCTCCGCTCTGACTCACAGCTGCCGCTCTTTTTAAATCTCCGCTCTGACTCACAGCTCCCGGTCTTTTTAAATCTCCGCTCTGACTCACAGCTCCCGGTCTTTTTAAATCTCCGCTCTGACTCTCAGCTCCCACTCTTTTTAAATCTCCGCTCAGACTTGCAGCTCCCGCTCTTTTTAAATCTCCGCTCTGACTCACAGCTCCCGCTCTTTTTAAATCTCCGCTCTGACTCACAGCTCCCACTCATCTTAAATCTCCGCTCAGACTCTCAACTGCCGCTCTTTTTAAATCTCCGCTCTGACTCACAGCTCCCGCTCTTTTTAAATCTCCGCTCTGACTCTCAGCTCCCACTCATCTTAAATCTCCGCTCCGACTCTCAACTGCCGCTCTTTTTAAATCTCCGCTCTGACTCACCGCTCCCGCTCTTTTTAAATCTCTGCTCTGACTCTCAGCTTCCGCTCTTTTGAAATCTCCGCTGACTCTCAGCTCCCGCTCTTTTTACATCTCCGCTCTGACTCAGTTCTGTCATGATATCCACATCAGCATATCATGGTGCAATCACACACACGCACTGATGGACAGGTAGCTGGACCAAGCAACACACACACACAACATCGCAGCCAATCACCAGTGAGAGCACACGCACTATAGAACAGGGAACACCACAGTTCCCGCTCACTCTATCAGGAGATAGCTCAGAGAACAGTGCTCACAGCGTGCCACTTAGACAGAGACCATGTGCTGAGTGCCTCACCAAGATAGTGATAGGGCAGGGTCCACAGGTTAGCTGGTGAAGCACGAACCTCAGCCAGAAGTTATTAGTTGGTATTGTTTAAGACAATAAAACAGAGTCGTACCATCTACAGCCGTGTTGAATCATTTGTGCATCGGAACACCCAACACGACAAGCTCCCGCTCTTTTTAAATCTCCGCTCTGACGCTCAGCTCCCGCTCTGTTTAAATCCCTGCTCCGACTGTCAGCTCCCACTCTTTTTAAATCGCCGCTCTGACTGGCAGCTCCCGCTCGGTTTAAATCTCCGCTCTGACTCTCAGCTCCTGCTCTTTTTAAATCTCCGCTCTGACTCTCAGCTCCCGCTCTTTTTAAATCTTGCTCTGACTCTCAACTGCCGCTCTTTTTAAATCTTGATCCGACTCTCAGCTCCCGCTCTTTTTAAATCTTGCTCTGACTCTCAACTGCCGCTCTTCTTAAATCTTGCTCTGACTCGCAACTCCCACTCTGTTTAAATCTCCGCTCTGAATCTCAGCTCCCACTGTTTAAATCTCCGCTCTGACTCTTTCTCCCACTGTTTAAATCTCTGCTCGGACTCTCAGCTCCCGCTCTTTTTAAATCTCTGCTCCGGCTCTCAGCTCCCGCTCTGTTTAAATCTCCGCTCTGACTCTCACTCCCACTCTGTTTAAATCTCCACTCCGCCTCTCAGCTCACGCTCTTTTTAAATGCCTGCTCTGATTCATAGCTCCCGCTCTTTTTACATCTCCGCTCTGACTCTCAGCTCCCACTCTGTTTAAATCTCTACTCGGACTCTCAGCTCCCGCTCTTTTTAAATCTCCACTCTGACTCTCAGCTCCCACTCTGTTTAAATCTCTGCTCGGACTCTCAGCTCCTGCTCTTTTTAAAATCTCTGCTCCGGCTCTCAGCTCTCGCTCTGTTTAAATCTCTGCTCGGACTCTCAGCTCCCACTCGGTTTAAATCTCCGCTCTGACTCTCAGCTCCCGCTCTTTTTAAATCTCTGCTCCGACTCTCCGCTCCCACTCTGTTTAAATCTCTGCTCCGGCTCTCAACTCCCACTCTGTTTAAATCTCCACTCTGCCTCTCTGCTCCCACTCTGTTTAAATGTCTGCTCCGACTCTCAGCTCCCGCTCTTTTTAAATGCCCACTCTGACTCACAACTCCTGCGCTTTTTAAATCGCTGCTCCCATTTGTAGCTCCCGCTCTTTGATGGGCAGCACAGACACGATGGGCTGTTTGTGCTGTAAAACTCTAACACTCAATGATATGATATGCACTTGGACAAGAAACAACAATTAACCCGAAGGTCCAAGTAATAATACAACTGGTTTTGGGCTCACCAAGAAGACATGGTAGAATACTTTTTGCAGCTCATACACAGGAGGTACACATACAAGGAACCTTTGAATAGGGAAAGGCGAGGGAGGAAGGTGACGGAGTGCTGATGATAGGCTTGCACTCGAAGTTGGCAGGATGCGTCGATTTGCGTCTCGTCGGAGTTTAGCAGGCAAAAAGCTTCACTGTCTGGTTCAGCAGTCATGCCCCAGGCAGAGTACAAATTGGGAAAACATACTTCAGGAGGACTTCAACGACTTTCAGAGGGTGCAGAGAAGATTAACAAGAACAATCACATGAAAGGAGCAACTCTGGTCTGTGGAGAACCTGCGGCTGCTCACCTTACAGCAGAGGTAGTTCAGGCAATTTAATGACCTGTCCAAAATTGGGATGTTTTCACAGAATAAATGAGGAAAACCGACTTCAATTGGCTGGAGAATCAGTAATCAGGACTATTTTACACCTCCGGGTTCTGGTGCTTAAGCAATTTCTCTAGTCTCTTTGCCGAACTGAAGCCCTTTGTCCGTACTGTCCTCTTGACAAAGTTAGCTCTGGCCCTCTCTCAGACCCTTGAACAATGTCCATCAAGATACGTGCGCATGCAGTTGTACAGTGAGGAGAAAGGCACGGTGCCGTGCAAGAAAGATGCCATGCACAGCAGATACAAAATTAGAGGAAACATCGGCCTTGAGAACCTTACAAATGGGACCCACTGTTTTATACAACCCTCACCATTCCTTGCTTTTTTCTATTTAATGGTATTTTCAAAGCCATGTATCCAACACGTTTTCAGAATCGGCACATTTCTTTCAAAGGTTTATCCACTCTTTCAAAACAGTGTCAATTTGAAAACCGCCCCCGATGACCCGACGTTCAGTTGATGATGGAATGAAGTTGGATGGAAGGTTGAAGGGCGAGTGGAATCGGGTGGGCTAATCACACAAAAGGGCCATGGAATGGCGTGCTCTGCAGTCAAAGAGAGAAATTATTGCTGCCTTTACCTTTTAGGAGGCTCCACATGCTCCACTGTCTCGAGTTTCTCTTTTTCTTTCCGTGGTTTCCGTCTCGGTTTCCCACGTTCTCTGAAGATTAGAACAAATAGCAAATAAGAGCTCCTGGCAAAGCAAAGGGGAGAAGATCCATGCCAGGCAAACGGCAACCAGCAGACAATCGCATTTTGCATCCAATGAGGCGAGAGGGTACAGAGGCAAGGAGCCAGAGAGGATGGAGTGCGATAGAGGCAGCGAGGAGTAATGGAATGAGGCAGGTTGAGCGGAGAGAGGCGGTATCCGTGCACTCCCCTCTGGGCGGGTGCGGTCAGTGCGGGAGGGGAAGGTAAGCAGAGCCGGCGGGCTGGGGCGGGGCGCGCCGGCGGGCTGGGGCGGGGCGCGCCGGCGGGCTGGGGCGGGGCGCGCCGGCGGGCTGGGGCGGGGCGCGCCGGCGGGCTGGGGCGGGGCGCGCCGGCGGGCTGGGGCGGGGCGCGCCGGCGGGCTGGGGCGGGGCGCGCCGGCGGGCTGGGGCGGGGCGCGCCGGCGGGCTGGGGCGGGGCGCGCCGGCGGGCTGGGGCGGGGCGCGCCGGCGGGCTGGGGCGGGGCGCGCCGGCGGGCTGGGGCGGGGCGCGCCGGCGGGCTGGGGCGGGGCGCGCCGGCGGGCTGGGGCGGGGCGCGCCGGCGGGGCTGGGGCGGGGCGCGCCGGCGGGCTGGGGCGGGGCGCGCCGGCGGGCTGGGGGCGGGGCGCGCCGGCGGGCTGGGGCGGGGCGCGCCGGCGGGCTGGGGCGGGGCGCGCCGGCGGGCTGGGGCGGGGCGCGCCGGCGGGCTGGGGCGGGGCGCGCCGGCGGGCTGGGGCGGGGGCGCGCCGGCGGGCTGGGGCGGGGCGCGCCGGCGGGCTGGGGCGGGGCGCGCCGGGCGGGCTGGGGCGGGGCGCGCGGCGGGCTGGGGCGGGGGCGCGCCGGCGGGCTGGGGCGGGGCGCGCCGGCGGGCTGGGGCGGGGCGCGCCGGCGGGCTGGGGCGGGGGCGCGCCGGCGGGGCGGGGCGGGGCGCGCCGGCGGGGCGGGGCAGAGCGCGCCGGCGGGGGCGGGGCAGGGCGCGGCCGGCGGGGCGGGGCAGAGCGCGCCGGCGGGGCGGGGCAGAGCGCGCCGGCGGGGCGGGGCAGAGCGCGCCGGCGGGGCGGGGCAGAGCGCGCCGGCGGGGCGGGGCAGAGCGCGCCGGCGGGGCGGGGCAGAGCGCGCCGGCGGGGCGGGGCAGAGCGCGCCGGCGGGGCGGGGCAGAGCGCGCCGGCGGGGCGGGGCAGAGCGCAGCCGGCGGGGCGGGGGCAGAGCGCGCCGGCGGGGCGGGGCAGAGCGCGCCGGCGGGGCGGGGCAGAGCGCGCCGGCGGGGCGGGGCAGAGCGCGCCGGCGGGGCGGGGGCAGAGCGCGCCGGCGGGGGCGGGGCAGAGCGCGCCGGCGGGGCGGGGGCCAGAGCGCGCCGGCGGGGCGGGGCAGAGCGCGCCGGCGGGGCGGGGCAGAGCGCGCCGGCGGGGCGGGGCAGAGCGCGCCGGCGGGGCGGGGCAGAGCGCGCCGGCGGGGCGGGGCAGAGCGCGCCGGCGGGGCGGGGCAGAGCGCGCCGGCGGGGCGGGGCAGAGCGCGCCGGCGGGGCGGGGCAGAGCGCGCCGGCGGGGCGGGGCAGAGCGCGCCGGCGGGGCGGGGCAGAGCGGCGAGCGCCGGGCGGGGGCGGGGCAGAGAGCGCCGGCGGGGCGGGGCAGAGAGCGCCGGCGGGGCGGGGGCAGAGAGCGCCGGCGGGGCGGGGCAGAGAGCGCCGGCGGGGCGGGGCAGAGAGCGCCGGCGGGGCGGGGCAGAGAGCGCCGGCGGGGCGGGGCAGAGAGCGCCGGCGGGGCGGGGCAGCAGAGAGCGCCGGCGGGGCAAACAGAGCGGGGGGCGGGCAAACAGAGCGGGGGCCGGCAAACACAGCGGGGGCCGGCAAACAGAGCGGGGGCCGGCAAACAGAGCGGGGGCCGGCAAACACAGCGGGGGCCGGCAAACAGAGCGGGGGCCGGCAAACAGAGCGGGGGCGGGCAAACAGAGCGGGGGCGGGCAAACAGAGCGGGGGCGGGCAAACAGAGCGGGGGCGGGCAAACAGAGCGGGGGCGGGCAAACAGAGCGGGGGCGGGCAAACAGAGCGGGGGCGGGCAAACAGAGCGGGGGCGGGGCAAACAGAGCGGGGGCGGCGGGGGCGGGCAGACAGAGCGGGGGCGGGCAGACAGAGCGGGGGCGGGCAGACAGAGCGGGGGGCGGGCAGACAGAGCGGGGGCGGGCAGACAGAGCGGGGGGCGGGCAGACAGAGCGGGGGCGGGCAGACAGAGCGGGGGCGGGCAGACAGAGCGGGGGCGGGCAGACAGAGCGGGGGCGGGCAAACAGAGCGGGGGCGGGCAAACAGAGCGGGGGCGGGCAACCAGAGCGGGGGCGGGCAACCAGAGCGGGGGCGGGCAACCAGGGCGGGGGCGGGCAACCAGGGCGGGGGCGGGCAACAGGGCGGGGGCGGGCAACCAGGGCGGGGGCGGGCAACCAGGGCGGGGGCGGGCAACCAGGGCGGGGGCGGGCAACCAGGGCGGGGGCGGGCAGACAGGGCGGGGGCGGGCAGACAGAGCGGGGGCGGGCAGACAGAGCGGGGGCGGGCAGACAGAGCGGGGGCGGGCAGACAGAGCGGGGGCGGGCAGACAGAGCGGGGGCGGGCAGACAGAGCGGGGGCGGGCAGACAGAGCGGGGGCGGGCAGACAGAGCGGGGGCGGGCAACCAGAGCGGGGCGGCAACCAGAGCGGGGGCGGGCAACCAGAGCGGGGGCGGGCAGACAGAGCGGGGGCGGGCAGACAGAGCGGGGGCGGGCAGACAGAGCGGGGGCGGGCAGACAGAGCGGGGCGGGCAGACAGAGCGGGGCGGGCAGACAGAGCGGGGGCGGGCAGGACAGAGCGGGGGCGGGCAGACAGAGCGGGGGGCGGGCAGACAGAGCGGGGGCGGGCAGACAGAGCGGGGGCGGCAGACAGAGCGGGGGCGGGCAGACAGAGCGGGGGCGGGCAGACAGAGCGGGGGCGGGCAGACAGAGCGGGGGCGGGCAGACAGAGCGGGGGCGGGCAGACAGAGCGGGGGCGGGCAGACAGAGCGGGGGCGGGCAGACAGAGCGGGGGCGGGCAGACAGAGCGGGGCGGGCAGACAGAGCGGGGGCGGGCAGACAGAGCGGGGGCGGGCAGACAGAGCGGGGGCGGGCAGACAGAGGCGGGGGCGGGCAGACAGAGCGGGGGGCGGGCAGACAGAGCGGGGGCGGGCAGACAGAGCGGGGGCGGGCAGACAGAGCGGGGGCGGGCAGACAGAGCGGGGCGGGCAAACAGAGCGGGGGCGGGGCAAACAGAGCGGGGGCGGGCAAACAGAGCGGGGGCGGGCAAACAGAGCGGGGGCGGGCAACAGAGCGGGGGCGGGCAAACAGAGCGGGGGCGGGCAAACAGAGCGGGGGCGGGCAAACAGAGCGGGGGCGGGCAAACAGAGCGGGGGCGGGCAAACAGAGCGGGGGGCGGGCAAACAGAGCGGGGGCGGGGCAAACAGAGCGGGGGCGGGCAAACAGAGCGGGGGCGGGGCAAACAGAGCGGGGGCGGGCAAACAGAGCGGGGGCGGGCAAACAGAGCGGGGGGCGGGCAAACAGAGCGGGGGCGGGCAAACAGAGCGGGGGCGGGCAAACAGAGCGGGGGCGGGCAAACAGAGCGGGGGCGGGCAAACAGAGCGGGGGCGGGCAAACAGAGCTGGGGCGGGCAAACAGAGCGGGGGCGGGCAAACAGAGCGGGGGCGGGCAAACAGAGCGGGGGGCGGGCAAACAGAGCGGGGGCGGGCAAACAGAGCGGGGGGCGGGCAAACAGAGCGGGGGGCGGGAATCAGAGCGGGGGAGGCAGGCAGAGCGGGGGAGGCAGGCAGAGCGGGGGGAGGCAGACAGAGCGGGGGCGGGCAAACAGAGCGGGGGCGGGCAAACAGAGCGGGGGCGGGCAAACAGAGCGGGGGCGGGCAAACAGAGCGGGGGCGGGCAAACAGAGCGGGGGCGGCAAACAGAGCGGGGGCGGGCAAACAGAGCGGGGGGCGGGGCAACAGAGCGGGGGCGGGCAAACAGAGCGGGGGGGGCGGGCAAACAGAGCGGGGGCGGGCAAACAGAGCGGGGGCGGGCAAACAGAGCGGGGGCGGGCAAACAGAGCGGGGGCGGGCAAACAGAGCGGGGGCGGGCAAACAGAGCGGGGGGCGGGCAAACAGGGCGGGGCGGGCAAACAGAGCGGGGCGGGCAAACAGAGCGGGGCGGGCAAACAGAGCGGGGGCGGGCAAACAGAGCGGGGGGCGGGCAAACAGAGCGGGGGCGGGCAAACAGAGCGGGGGCGGGCAAACAGAGCGGGGCGGGCAAACAGAGCGGGGGCGGGCAAACAGAGCGGGGGCGGCAAACAGAGCGGGGGCGGGGCAAACAGAGCGGGGGCGGGCAAACAGAGCGGGGGCGGGCAAACAGAGCGGGGGCGGGCAAACAGAGCGGGGGCGGGCAAACAGAGCGGGGGCGGGCAAACAGAGCGGGGGCGGGCAAACAGAGCGGGGGCGGGCAAACAGAGCGGGGGCGGGCAAACAGAGCGGGGGCGGGCAAACAGAGCGGGGGCGGGCAAACAGAGCGGGGGCGGGCAAACAGAGCGGGGGGCGGGCAACAGAGCGGGGGCGGGCAAACAGAGCGGGGGCGGGCAAACAGAGCGGGGGCGGGCAAACAGAGCGGGGGGCGGGCAAACAGAGCGGGGGGCGGGCAAACAGAGCGGGGGGCGGGCAAACAGAGCGGGGGGCGGGCAAACAGAGCGGGGGCGGGCAAACAGAGCGGGGGCGGGCAAACAGAGCGGGGGCGGGCAAACAGAGCGGGGGCGGGCAAACAGAGCGGGGGCGGGCAAACAGAGCGGGGGCGGGCAAACAGAGCGGGGGCGGGCAAACAGAGCGGGGGCGGGCAAACAGAGCGGGGGCGGGCAAACAGAGCGGGGGGGCGGGCAAACAGAGCGGGGGCGGGCAAACAGAGCGGGGGCGGGCAAACAGAGCGGGGGGCGGGGCAAACAGAGCGGGGGCGGGCAAACAGAGCGGGGGCGGGCAAACAGAGCGGGGGCGGGCAAACAGAGCGGGGGCGGGCAAACAGAGCGGGGGCGGGCAAACAGAGCGGGGGCGGGCAAACAGAGCGGGGGCGGGCAAACAGAGCGGGGGCGGGCAAACAGAGCGGGGGCGGGCAAACAGAGCGGGGGCGGGCAAACAGAGCGGGGGCGGGCAAACAGAGCGGGGGCGGGCAAACAGAGCGGGGGGCGGGCAAACAGAGCGGGGGCGGGCAAACAGAGCGGGGGCGGGGCAAACAGAGCGGGGGCGGGCAAACAGAGCGGGGGCGGGCAAACAGAGCGGGGCGGGCAAACAGAGCGGGGGCGGGCAAACAGAGCGGGGGCGGGCAAACAGAGCGGGGGCGGGCAAACAGAGCGGGGGGCGGGCAAACAGAGCGGGGGCGGGCAAACAGAGCGGGGGCGGGCAAACAGAGCGGGGGGCGGGCAAACAGAACGGGGGCGGGCAAACAGAGCGGGGGCGGGCAAACAGAGCGGGGGCGGGCAAACAGAGCGGGGGCGGGCAAACAGAGCGGGGGCGGGCAAACAGAGCGGGGGCGGGCAAACAGAGCGGGGGCGGGCAAACAGAGCGGGGGCGGGCAAACAGAGCGGGGGCGGGCAAACAGAGCGGGGGCGGGCAAACAGAGCGGGGGCGGGGCAAACAGAGCGGGGGCGGGCAAACAGAGCGGGGGCGGGCAAACAGAGCGGGGGGCGGGCAAACAGAGCGGGGGCGGGCAAACAGAGCGGGGGCGGGCAAACAGAGCGGGGGCGGGCAAACAGAGCGGGGGCGGGCAAACAGAGCGGGGGCGGGCAAACAGAGCGGGGGCGGGCAAACAGAGCGGGGGCGGGCAAACAGAGCGGGGGCGGGCAAACAGAGCGGGGGGCGGGCAAACAGAGCGGGGGCGGGCAAACAGAGCGGGGGCGGGCAAACAGAGCGGGGGGCGGGCAAACAGAGCGGGGGGCGGGCAAACAGAGCGGGGGCGGGCAAACAGAGCGGGGGCGGGCAAACAGAGCGGGGGCGGGCAAACAGAGCGGGGGCGGGCAAACAGAGCGGGGGCGGGGCAAACAGAGCGGGGGCGGGCAAACAGAGCGGGGGCGGGCAAACAGAGCGGGGGCGGGCAAACAGAGCGGGGGCGGGCAAACAGAGCGGGGGCGGGCAAACAGAGCGGGGGCGGGGCAAACAGAGCGGGGGCGGGCAAACAGAGCGGGGGCGGGCAAACAGAGCGGGGGCGGGCAAACAGAGCGGGGGGCGGGCAAACAGAGCGGGGGGCGGGCAAACAGAGCGGGGGGCGGGCAAACAGAGCGGGGGCGGTAGGCAGAGCGGGGGCGGTAGGCAGAGCGGGTTTTAAAAGTAGGTAACAGTGGAGGTAAGGTTGCCAGACAATGGTGGAGTGAGAGGAGGGGTGAAGCAGAAAGGAGTAAAAGACGGGGAGGGAAAGGGAGGAATTTTGAGCCTGCAGCAAGATGACTGGAATGTCTCAAATTTCTGGACAAAGGGTGGGAGGGGCAGGACCGGCAGGGGCAGTTCAGAGGGCAGACTGCAGGGGTTTGCCACCTCCTCTGCCTCCGCCTTGTTACCTGTGCGGTGATGGTTCGTACATTTCATCTTTGGGATCATCGTGGAATGGGACATCATCGTCCGTCTCCACCAACTCCGGCTCTTCTTCCTCACTGCAGAAACACGCACAGGCTCAGTCAGAGAGGGTAACAACATCCTCTGTTCCTCCATCACCATGTAACTGCCTAACCTTTCACCACCGCCCCCCCCCCCCCCATCAGAATATGGAAATCTCACCATCCGACCAAATCACAGCCCAGCCCATCAGAATCATATAAAAGAATTTCAGCCCCTTTTACACCGAGAAGGATCACCGTCATCGTCACCTCTGAAATTACTCCTATGTAACTGCCAGACCTCGGAATCACTCCCACTTCACAGTGAGACCCTGGAATAACAGACCTATAGAATTTTACAACTCCGAACAACCCTTTAATACAATGTCACACACCGGCATAACATCCCACACTGTCTTGAGACCACCAAGAACACAACTGCCTCCCACCATATCCAGAGATCTGTCCTGCATTGGGCCCGATGTCCCCAGCGTCTTCAAGGGGGAGGGTCCATTACATTTATGCATTTGTGGGAAGGGCTGGCTGGAAAAGGTTCAGGGAGTTGGAGGCTGGAGTCTTGACCGTGAGCAGGCCGAGGCGAGCCTGCGGGAAGGCCTGTCTCTTACCTGTTTTCTAGTTCCGGCTCTCTGATGGAATCAGGCAGGCCAGCGGCAGCAGCTAACCCTGGGCATAGGAGAGAAGTTGAAAAGAGATGGTGAAGAGACGAGAACTGGCAGAACACAACGTATCAACACATGGAACCACTTATTTCTTCTTTGTGCCTGGGGAACATCGACTTGAGATACATGGGAGGGGAAATTCTACCCAAGGTTGTGCTACTTTGGGTAATGTTGTCTGGAGTTCTAATCTGGTGAAAAGCAATACACCCTCCCAAAACACTCATGAACGAATGGTAACTTGTTAACTCATCTATTTTCCCTTCCCCCTCCTTTGCCCTGCCCCCGCCTCTGCCCCCCCCCCTCCCCCCCAAACATCCCTGGAATGCTCCCTGAGGTGTTGTGTGATATCTGCAAGGAGATTGAGCAGTACGACTTTGACACCGAACAATGATCAGATCCGGTTCTTGGTCCATATCCAAGCACCGGGGCAATTTACATATTGTAAACTAGCTCTCCGCTTGAATAAAATGTGCATGTCCACTAGGCTCAAATACTTGCAGAGTTTCTAACTCCGGGCTGATTCCTTTTGTTCCCTGGTTCCAGCCAGATATCTGAGCCAGTCCAGTTTCAAAAAGTGCAAGTGAAGCTAATGCCTGCCAATATATGAAGAAATCAATACATTAAAAAATTATTTCTTGGTCTGTGGACATGGCTGGCCAGACCAGCAGCTACTGCCCATCCTGATCTGTTCGTCAGTTGGCAATGGTGAGCCGACTTCCTGAATCTCTCCTGTCCATGTGCTTAAGTACCAATCATGGTGCTTCCGGCAAGGGAGCTCCAGATATCGGATAGATAGATGGTGAGGTAGGGCAGGCATTTATTATTACTGGTTCATAAGATATGGGCATCGCTGGCTCGGCCAACATTTAATGCCAATCCCGAGTGGCCCCTTGCGAAGGTGGTGGTGAGCTGCCGTCTTGAGCCACTGCAGTCCGTGTGGTATAGGTGCACCCACAATGCTGTTAGGGAGGGGGTTTCCAGGATTTGACCCAGTGACAACGAAGGAATGGCAATATTTCCAAATCAGGTTGGTGAGCGGACTGGGGCGGCCCATTCAATACCTCCACCACTGACTATCCTTGACAGTCATTTTTACCATCTACAAGATGCACTGCAGGGCCTCACCAAGGTCCCTTAGGCGGCACCTTCCAAACCCATGACCACGACCATTTGGCAGGGTGGGGGGGGGGGGGGGGGTTCTCCTCCAAGTCACTCACCTTCCTCACTTGAAAATACATCGTCGTTCATTCACTGCCCCAGGGTCAAAATCCTGGACTTCCCTTCCTTACAGCACAGTGCGTGTGCCTACATCTCACGGACTCCAGCGGTTCAAGAAAGCAGCTCACAACCTTCTGAAGGGCAATGAGCAATAAATGCTGATCTAGTCAGCGACACCCACCTTTGGGTTGTGGTGTGCCAATGCATCTGTTGCCTTTGTTCTTCTAGGTGGTAGAGGTTGCAGGCTTTGAAGGTGCTGCCGAAAGAGCATTGATCGAGTTGCTGCAGTAAATCTTGCATATCATAGATTATCATAGAATTTACAGTGCAGGAGAAGGCCATTTGGCCCATCGAGTCTGCACCGGCTCTTGGAAAGAGCACCCTACCCAAGGTCAACAGCGCCACCCTATCCCCATAACCCAGTAACCCCACCCAACACTAAGGGCAATTTTGGACACTAAGGGCAATTTATCATGGCCAATCCACCTAACCTGCACATCTTTGGACTGTGGGAGGAAACCGGAGCACCCGGAGGAAACCCACGCACACACGGGGAGGACATGCAGACTCCGCACAGACAGTGACCCAAGCTGAAATCGAACCTGGGACCCTGGAGCTGCGAAGCAATTGTGCTATCCAGAAGGCTACCGTGCTGCCCATATGGCATGCACTGTTGCCCAATGTGCTCTGATGGTGCATGGAGTGAGTGCGTTCCAAGTTGATGGATGAGGTGCTAACCAAGTGGGCTGTTTTCTCCATCCTTTGTCTTTGAGAAGGTCGTGATGAGCTGCTTTCTTGTAACGATGCAGTGTCTGAGGTGTAGGTATACCCACAGTGCAGTGAGTGAGTGAGTTCCAGGATTTTGGAGCAGCAACAGTGAAGGAATGATGATATAGTTCCAAGTCAGGATGATGTTGTGACCTGGAGAGGAACATGCAGGAGGTGGTGTTCCTCCACATCTGCCACCCTAGGTAGAGGTTGCAGGTTTGGAAGGTGTTGTCAGAGGAACTTTGGTGAGTTACTGCAGTGGAGAGCATGGGTGCATGTTTGGTGCCTGGGGTGTGGTCACCATGACATCCTGGGATTATATTCATTGGAGTTTAGGAGGTTGAGGGGAGATCTAATAGAAACTTACAAGATAATGAATGGCTTAGATAGGGTGGATGTAGGGAAGTTGTTTCCGTTAGCAGGGGAGACTAGGACCCGGGGGCACAGCCTTAGAATAAAAGGGAGTCACTTTAGAACAGAGATGAGGAGAAATTTCTTCAGCCAGAGTGGTGGGTCTGTGGAATTCATTGCCACAGAGGGCGGTGGAGGCCGCGACGTTGAGTGTCTTTAAGACAGAAGTTGATAAATTCTTGATTTCGAGGAATTAAGGGGTATGGAGAGAGAGCGGGTAAATGGAGTTGAAATCAGCCATGATTGAATGGTGGAGTGGACTCGATGGGCCGAATGGCCTTACTTCCACTCCTATGTCTTACGGTTTTATGAACGAGCAAATCAAAGTCATATTTTACTGCTGTCTGGGAGTTCGAACTCTGACAGCCACTCGGCCTGGGCAGTGTGCGATTGAGAGCGATATGCAGTGAGGGAAAAAAGGCTTAGGATTAAGATTGGGGTTATCAGACGCCATTATTGTTCCAACTGTACTCACCAGCCAACGTGATACTCTCGTCCTTCTGGTCAGGGTTTGGCACCGATTCGCAAATGAGCTGCATTGTCCCAGCCTCCATGTCAGGGTCTGTGTCAACCGGCCGCTCTCTGACCAGCTCCAGGCTGTTGACCACGTGTGTGTGAAGTTCTGGGGTGGGGTATGCAGAGGGTGAGGCCTGTTCCCAGTAATGGGTCTCCCACTGGGGCTCTGGGACAGGGTCGGGCTCTGGCTCCGGCTCCTCATACGCGTTCTTGGCTCTCCATCGCCCTCGGCCTGGTTTAGTCTTCATCAAAACCACAGGGGCCGTCTTCAGTACTGGGAGCTCCGGTAAGGGCTCTACTGGGGGTTGCAAGAGAGAGAGAGAGAGACAGAGGCTATGAGAGAGTAAGAGATAGTCAAGGGTGGCGGACAAAAAGAAACAGGGAGGCCGGGAAGAACAGAGCGCATCACCGACAGGGAGAGATCGGGGAACTCGTAGGAAGAGACAGCGCAGGGATTGAAAGAAAGGGAGGAAGAAAGGGGCAGACTGGCAGGCCGGAGAGTCGAGCACAGCCAAAATGAGGAGTGGGGGGAGACAAAAGTGAATGTACTTGACAGAGAGTGTTTGAGTGAGAAATTAGACAGTGGGGGGAGAAAACGAGAGAGAACAAAGAAAGGAAGACCTTTCAGGACCACCAGGCATTTCAAAGTGCTTTAAAGTCAATTAAGTACGTTCTGAAGGGCAGCACTAAAGGAAAAACTGCAGTCAATACACTAGGTAAACTCTCACTGACAGCAACTGACCATACATCTGTATTTTGTGAAGCTGATTGAGGGATAAACAACGGACAGGACTACACTGTGTTGCTTTCAAATCGCACAAAGGGATCTTTTACATGAACCCAAGCAAGCATATGGGCCCTTGGTTTAACTTTTCGTGCAAGAGATGGATATATCTGGCAGTGCAGTATTCCATCATGACTGCACTAGAGAGCATGCCAGAGCGAGCGAGGGAAGAGCACGCGAGAGGAGGCGGCGAGCGAGGGCAGGCGAGAGGTGCCGGGGTGCGCGAGAGGATGTGGCGCGCGCGAGAGGGAAAAACTGCGCGCGAAGCACACAAGAGAGAGCAAGAGCACACAAGAGAGAGTGAGAACACGAGGGTGCACAGGAGTGCATAAGAGCACGTGTGCTTGGGAAGCTCCAGCAACAATTCTACAAAGACCTAGGGAGAGCCAGATACTGCATGGGCGGATAAAGAAATGCAGAGAGCAGCAGGGCAGGAAAAAATATATTTTTTGAGAGTGGGGCAATAGGTATAGGCTACGTGGCACCCTTCTGTGCCACTTTCAATATGCCCAGCTGGAGGTGCGGGAGATCAGTTTCGGCAAAACATAGAATGGATGTCAATGCTGCTGCACCTGACTAGCTGTTGCTGTTACCTTCTTCTGCCACCGCAAGTCCTCAGTGAGCCAGTGCAAGATAACAGTGAGGCAGCGCCCTTGTGTGGCCAGCTTGTAGCACTGCTACCCTCCAGTTCCTCACACTGGTTCCAGGAGGAAAGCGACCAGAAATTAGGTCTATCTTGTGGCCATCTTACAAAGTGCCAATGCTCCACTGGGCATTTGAACAGACAGGTTTTATTTAAACTGCTGCTTTCCTCTGGGACCTGTTGCACTCATTCGGCTGGATGAAAAGAAGAGGGTGGGTTGGGGTGGGAAAACTCGGGTTGCCCACATCGCAGAATGGTTCCAGCCAATCGGCCACTCTCTAACAAAGGGCAATTCACCTGGTGGCATTCTCCCACCTTCTCTCCTCCTTCGCCAGGTAAGAAATCATGACTGATCTGATTGTAGCCTCAACTCCACTTTCCTGCCAGAAACCGTCCCCGAACAATCATCCTCAAATCCCTTGTCGATCAAAATCTCAGCATTTAATATACTCAATGGTCCACACTTTGCACAACTTGTCTGAGCAGAGTATTCCACAGTCGAACGACCCTCAGAGAAGCAATTAATCTTCATCTCCATCATAAAATAGGAGATCTCTTACTGTGAACATAGTTCGAGAGTCCCCACGAGAGGAGAAACATCCTCTCATCACCCCCCCCCCCCCCCCCGAGAATCTTTTGAGTTTCAATAAGATCACCTCTTGTTCTTTGAAACTCCAATGGGTACAGGCCCAACGTGTTCAACCTTTCCTCGTAAGACTAACCCCGCTCAGCCCAGGAATGAGCCCACTGAGCTTTCTCTCAACTTGGCTGCATTGCAAGTGTGCCCCTTGTTAAGTAAGGTGACCAAAACTGTACATGGTATCCCCGAGATATTCCGTCCAGATTTAAATTGAATCCCACCATCAATTCTCCTCTCCACCTTCTCTTCAAGGAAAGCAGTCCCAACTTCTCCAATCTGTCCACGTAACTGGAGTTCCACATCACTGGGTCCATTCTCAGGAATCTACCCTCTACTTCCTGAATGCCTTCATACCTTCCCTAAAATGCAGTGCCCAGAATTGAATGCTGAACCAGCTGTTTTATATAAAGTTTAACCTAACCTCCTTGCTCATATACTTTACGTCCCTATTAATAAAGCCTCTGATGGTGTATGCTTGATTAATCTCAAACCTATTCTGCACCTTTCATGCTTGATGCACATCTACAGCCAGGTCCCTCTGCTCCTTTGGAGATGTCCCCTTTATTTGATGCTCCCGCTGTTCATTCCTCCAACAAACATAAATTTGGTTTACACTTCTCTGCATTAAATCTAATCAGAGTCTGCCCATTCCAACAAGCTCTCAATGTCCTTTTGAAGTGGTACACTGTCCTCCTCATGAGTCAAAATACATCCAAGTTTTGTCTCATCCGCAAGTTTTAAAATGGTGTCATCTACGCCAGGTTGCAAGTTGTACATTAATATACCCATATAATCGTGAACAGCAAGGGTTCTAACAATGATCAAGCGAACTGGTCTATAAACAATCGTCCAGTCGAAAAAACATCCATCAACCACACCCGTTTCACGTCAGAGCCAATTTAATATCCATGTTGCTATCACCCTGTTCATTCCACGAGGTCCAATTTTGCCACAGCTTGAGTGCAGCACTGCATCAAATGGCATCTGCAACTTGATGTACACCACATCAACAGCATTTCTTTTTTATTTATTTACTGGAAATGGGTGTCAGTGGCTAGACCAGGAATTATTGCCCATCCCTAGTTCCCCTTTAGGTGTTGGTGAGCTGCTTTCTTGAATCGCTGCAATTCCTGAGGTGTAGGTATATCCCGAGCTGTTAGGGAGGGAATTCCAGGATTTAAACATTGAAGGAATGGAGATATATTTCCAAGCCAGGACGGTGAGTGACTTGGAAAGGAGCCTCCAGTGGTGCAGTCAGGTATCTGCTGCCCTTGTCCTTCTAAATGGTAGTGGTCGGGGCTCGGAAAGTGCTGCCGAAAGAATCTCGGCGAGTTCCTGCAGTGCATTTTGCAGATGATACACACGGCTGCAACTGTTTGTTGGTGGCAGAGGGTTTGGATATTCGTGGAAGGGGGAGCAATCAAGCGGGCTGCTTTGTGCTGAATGGTGTCGACCTTCTTGAGTGTTGTTGGAGCTTCACTCATTCAAGCCAAATGGAGAATATTCCATTACACTCCTGATTTGAGCCTTGTAGATTGTGGACAGCCTCTGGAGGTTCAGGAGGTGAGTTACTCACTGTAGGATCGGCTGTGTGGCCACAGTAAAAAAAAAACATACCCTGATCAATCCTCTCGGTTACCTCTTCAAAAAGAACCCAAGCAAGTTAGTTAAACATGATTTCCTTTTAAATTCATGCTGGCTTTCCTTAATTAATGCACCGTTACCCAAGTGGCTATTAATTTGTTCACAAATTGTGATTTTTTGAGGCTCTCCACCCCCGGAGGTGAAACTGACTGGCATGTAATTGCTGGGCATATCATTACACCCTTTTTGGAACAAGGGTGTAACATTTACAAATCTTCAGTCCTCTGGCAACACATCTGAGTCAAAGGAAGACGAGAAATCTATGGTCAGTGCCCAACCCCATCATGGTATTTCTGCTTTTGGATTATCCTTTAGCTGCCAGTCTATTTACATTCTCTCGCTTGGCTTTTCTTCTGTGTTTCATGAATTACCATCTGAAACCTACTAAATTTCAGCAGACATCAATGTACACTTGGAGTATAGTGTTCAATTCTGGTCGCCACACTACCAGAAGGATGCAGAAGAGATTTACCAGGATGTTGCCTGGTATGGAGGGCATTAGCTATGAGGAGCGGTTGAATAAACTCAGTTTGTTCTCACTGGAACGACGGAGGTTGAGGAGCGACCTGATAGAGGTCTACAAAATTACGAGGGGCATAGACAGAGTGGTTAGTCAGAGGCTTTTTCCCAGGGTAGAGGGGTCAATTACTAGGGGGCACAGGTTTAAGGTGCGAGGGGCAAGGTTTAGAGGAGATGTACATGGCAAGTTCTTTTTTTTAAACAGAGGGTAGTGGGTGCCTGGAACTCGCTGCCGGAGGTGGTGGTGGAAGCAGGGACGATAGTGACATTTAAGGAGCATCTTGACAAATACATGAGTAGGATGGGAATAGAGAGATACGGACCCAGGAAGCCTGGCACAGGCTTGGAGGGCAGAATGGCCTGCTCCTGTGCTGTACTTTTCTTTCTTCCTTGTACATGATAAGTATTACCAAATGAAAGATAATTGCAGAGAGTTGACAAAGACACGAAGAGGTTTGGAGGAGTAACTGCAGAGACTCAACACAGGCACCACGAAGGAAAGAGGCACAAGTGCAGAGAATCTGCATGGACACCATTAGGAAAAGGGTGTCTTCACAAAACCAGCGGAGCCAAAGAGATAAGGTGCTTGTGGAAGAGCAGGACCAAGCGTAGAGCTGGTAGGATTAAAGAGTTAGACTGAGCGTGGAGCCAGGAGCATACAAGGATGCCAAAAAGAGCAGCACTGAGAGCTGGGTGGAAAAAAAGCGTGAGAAAGAGCAAGGCTGAGAGCAGAGCCAGGAGCAAGAAAGAGCGTGACTGAGTGTGGTGCTTGGAGGATAAAAGAGTGTAAGAAAGAGCGAGACTGAGAGCGCAGCCAGAAGTATAAAAGAGCGCAAGAGCGAGACCGTGCGGAACTGGGAGGATAAAAGAGCGTGAGAAAGAGCATTACTGAGAGCGGAGCAGGGAGGATAAAAGAGCAAGATTGAGGGTGGAGTTGGGATTATAAAAGAACGCATGAAGGAGCGAGACTGAGAGCGGAGGGCTGGCTTGAAGTTTGGAGCTCCTGACCTGACATCGGGATTTTGGCACAGGGATTGGATTTGTTTATTGTCACGTGTACCGAGGTACAGTGAAAAGTATTTTTCTGCGAGCAGCTCAACAGATCATTTAGTACATGGGAAGAAAAGGGAATAACGGGTATAAGTTACGTAAAAAGTGGATCTGTTGGGGAGAGCTCGCAGAGAATCGCCTCGCTCCGGCGCCATCTTCTGGACATGGGGCAAGTGGAAACAGCTGATTGGGCGAGTACGGTCAAGTAAATATTTACTACTTTTATAACATAGTTTGCAAGGTCTATATTTTGTGGTCCAATTTATGCGGGATATATTCCACAGTAACAAGGACAAGAAAGAAGGACCCTCGAGTAATTGATATCAAGTATCTTCCAAATGATTTAAGTAAAAGAGGTAAGTCATGACAGGAGAGATCATAGCCATGGTGTGCTTCTCCTGCTGTGTGTGTGCAGTCGAGAACATCTCCAGTACCCTGGACCAGTGCGTGTGCAGAAACTACCTGCAGCTGCAGCTCCCTGAAGCCCGGGTTTCAAAGTTGGAGCAGCGGCTGGCGACACGGAGGAACATCCGCAAGGCGAAGAGTATAATGGATCACAGGTATAAAAAGAGGTGATCACACCACAGGCTCAGGCTCCACAGGTAGGAAGCGAATGGATGACCACCAGGCAGAGCAAGAGGACTAGGCAGGCAGTGCAGGAATCACCTGTGGCTACTCCCCTAGAAAACAGATATATCCTTGCTACCTGTTGGGGGAATGGTCTCTCAGGGGAAAGAAGCAGCAAAGACGCAGCAGAAGCTAAACTTGTTGCATCACGGTTGGCTCTGCTGTACAGGGGAGTAAAAAGCAACAGTCATAGCGGATTCAATTATTCAGGGAACAAATAGGCTTTTCTGTGATAGCAAACGAGACTTCAGGATGGTACATTGCATTCCTGCTGGTCGGAATGTCTCAGAGGGGCTACTATGCATTTTGGAGGGGAGGGGGGTGAACAGCCAGAATTTGTGGTACAGATTGGTGCAAAGGATAGAGGTAACAAAAGGGATAAGGTCCGAAAAGCAGAATATAGGGAATTAGGAAGTAAGCTGAAAAGAAGGACCTCAAAAACAGTGATATCAGGGTTACTATCAGGGACCCTCTTATGGACTGAACTGATCTCTTCACACATCTCAACTGAGTAGTGCTACACTCTTTACGCTTCACCTGCTGCCGATGTACTTACATTGTGTATTTACATGCGTCCTATGTTTTTCATGGCTGGAACGATCTGCATGGACGAGATGCAGAATGGTACTTTTCACTGTACTTCGGTACACGTGACAATAAATCATATCGGTCAATCAATCAGGCTACCAGTGCCATGAGCTATTTCAGAGCACAAATAGCAGGATATATCAGATGACTACATGGGGAGGATTTCAGATTCCTGGGACATTGGGGCAGGGTCTGGGGGAGGTGGGGCCAGTACATAATGGACAGGTTACACCGGGACAAGGACCATGGCAAATGTCTGAGGGCAGGGTTATCAAAGTGCGGGTCGCAACCTGCAGGTGTGTCACGGAGAGATCGATGGCGGCGATACTGCGGACGAAGTGCACAAGGGCCACTGTGGCACTTAAATAGAGAATGGCAGCCATTACCGACTTTTAAATGTGAACCAGAAGACCACAAGATATAGGAGCAGAATTGGGCCATTCAGCAGTCTGCTCCGCCATTCAATTATGGCTGATATTTTCCATCCCCATTCTCCTGCCTTCTCAGTGTAACCGCTGATCCCCTTATTAATCAAGAACCTATCTGTCTCTGTCCTTAAGACAGTGACAACCTCCACAGCCTTCTGTGACTATATGTTCCCCAGATTCACCACCCTCTGGCTGAAGAAATTTCTCCCTTTCTCTCTTTTAAAAACTGTCACTTCAATCTGAGGCTGTGCCCTCAGGTTCTCGTCTCTCCGACTAGTGGAAACATCTTCTCCACGTCCACCCTATCTAGACCTCTCAATATTCTGTACATTTCAATGATATCTCCCTTCATCCTTATTAACTCCATCGAGTACAGACCCCAGGGTCCTCAACCACTCCTCATATGACAAGCCCTTCATTTCGGGGATAATTCTTGTGAACCTCTTCTGGACACTTTCCAAGGCCAGCACATCGTTCCTTAGACATGGGGTCCAAAACTGCTCACAATATCGAACTGGGGTCTGACCAGAGCCTTCTACTGCCTCAGAAGTACATCCCTGCTCTTGTATTCTAACCCTCACGAAATGAATGCTAACATTCAGTGGAAATTATACTGCTATTTGGCAGGTGCTGAGGAGCATAAAGTGGGAATAGTTGTTCTTGGGGAAATGCAGTAACGTAGGGGTTGTTGAAGGAGCACTTGCTGCGAGTGCTGGATAGTTTTGTCCCACTGAGACGAGGAAGAAATAGTAAAGTGAAGGAGCCTTGGATGACAAGAGAAGTGGGGCTTCTAGTCAAGAGAAAGGAAGCTTACCTAAAGTTGAGGAAGCAAGAATCTTGCACGGCTCTACAGAGTTACAAGGTAGACAGGAAGGAACTCAAAAATGGACTTAGGAGAGCTAGAAGGTGGCATGAAAAAGCCCTGGCGGAAGGATTAGCGAAAACTCCAAGGCATTCTACACTTATGTGGGAAATAAGAGGATATTCAGAGTGAGGGTAGGGCCGATCAGGGATAGTGGAGAGAACTTATGCCTAGAGTCGGAGGAGACAGGGGAGGCCCTAAATTAATATTTTGTTTCAGTATTCGCCAGAGAGGGACCTTGTTGCTCATGAGAACAGTGTGAACCAGTTAATAGACTCAAACAGGTTGATATTAAGAAGGAGAATGTGCTGGAAATGTTTATAATCATCAGGATAGATAAGTCCCCTCGGCCTGACGGGATATACCCAAGGTTACTACGGAAGGCGAGGGACGAGATTGCTGCGCCGCTGGCAATGATCTTTGCGTCCTCACTCTCCACTGGAGTAGTACCGGATGCTTGGGGGGAAATGAATGGTGTTCCCCTGTTCAAGAAAGGGAATAGGGAAATCCCTGGGAATTATAGACCCATCAGTCTGTCTTACGTTCCTATTGGAAAGGATTCTGAGAGATAGGATTTATGATTATTTAGAAAAACATAGTTTGATGAAAGATAGTCAGCATGGCTTTGTGAGGGGCAGGTCATGCCTCACAAGCCTCATTGAATTCTTTGAGAATGTAATGAGACACATTGATGAAGGTCGGGCAGTGGATGTGGTGTATACGGATTTCAGTGAGGCATTTGATAAGGTTCCCCATGGTAGGCTCATTCAGAGAGTTAAGGGGCATGGGATACAGGGAAATTTGGCTGTCTGGATACAGAATTGGCTGGCCGAAAGAAGACCAATAATTCTTGTGAACCTCTTCTGGACAGTTTCCAAGGCCAGCCAGAGGGTGGTGAATCTGGGGAACATATTTTCGCAGAAGGCTGTGGAGGCCGTCACTGTCTTAAGGACAGAGACAGATAGGTTCTTGGTTAATAAGGGGATCAGCGGTTCGACATGGGGTCCAAAACTGCTCACAATATCGAACTGGGGTCTGACCAGAGCCTTATACTGCCTCAGAAGTACATCCCTGCTCTTGTATTCTAACCCTCATGAAATGAATGCTAACATTCAGTGGAAATTATACTGCTATTTGGCAGGTGCTGAGGAGCACAAAGTGGGAATAGTTGTTCTTGGGGAAATGTACTCGCTGGTGGTAGTGGATGGAAAGTACTCCGCCTGGAGTACACCACTGGGTGACCAGTGGTGTCCCGCAGGGATCTGTTCTGGGATCTCTGCTCTTTGTGGTTTTTATAAATGAATTGGATGAAGAAGTGGAAGGGTGGGTTAGTAAGTTTGCCGATGACACAAAGGTTGGTGGAGTTGTCGAGGGTTGTTGCGGGTTACAACAGGACATTGACAGGATGCAGAGCTGGGCTGAGAAGTGGCAGATGGAGTTCAACCTAGGTAAATGTGGTGATTCATTTTGGAAGGTCGAATTTGAATGCTGAATACAGGGTTAAAGGCAGGATTCTTGGAAGTGTGGAGGAACAGAAGGATCATGGGGTCAATGTACAAAGATCCCTCAAAGTTACCACTCAGGTTGATAGGGTTGTTAAGAAGGTGCATGGTGTGTTGGCTTTCATTAACAGAGGGATTGAGTTTAAGAGGTTTTGCTGCAGCTTTATAAAACCCTGGTTAGACCGCACTTGGAATAGTGTGTCCAGTTCTGGTCGCCTCATTATAGGAAGGATGTGAATACTTTGGAGAGGGTGCAGAGGAGATTTACCAGGATACTGCCTGAACTGGAGGGCATGTCTCATGAAGAAAGGTCGAGAGAGCTAGGGGTTTTCTCACTGGAGCGAAGAAGGAAGAGAGGTGACTTGATAGAGGCGTACAAGGTGATGAGAGGCATGGATAGAGTGGATAGCCAGAACTTTTCCCCAAGGTGGAAATGGCTGTCACGAGGGGACATAATTTTCAGGTGATTGGAGGAAGGCATAGGGGAGATGTCAGAAGTAGGTTCTTTACACAGAGTGTGGTGGGTGCGTGGAATGCACTGCCAGCAGAAGTGGTGGAGTCAGAGTCATTAGGGACATTTAAGCGACTCGTGGACAGGCACATGGACAGCAGTAAATTGAAGGGGTGTAGGTTCGGTTGATCTTAGATGAGGGCATCGGCACAACATCGTGGGCAGAAGGGCCTGTAGTGTGCTATGTTCTATGGTATTTGCCTTCCTAACTGCTGACTAAACCTGCATGTTAATCTTAAGGCAATCCTGAACTGGGACTCCCAAGTCCCTCTGTGCTTTTGATTTCCGAAGCCTTTCCTCATTTAGAAAATTGTCTATATCTCTATTCTTCCGACCAAAGTGCATAACCTCAGTCATTTCCATCTGCCACTCCCAGCCTGTCCAAGTCCTTCTGCAGTCTCCCCGCTTCCTCAACACTACCTGTCCCTTTGGATATCTTTGTATCATTTGCAAACTTGGCAGCAATGCCCCAAGATCCTTCTTCCAGATCATGAATGTATATCATGGATAGCTGTGGTCTCAACACTGACAACTGCTAAACACCACTAGTCACTGGCTGCCATCCTGAAAAAGACCCCTTTATCCCCACTCTGTCTTCTGCCAGTCAACCAATCCTCTATCCATGCCAGTACCTTGAGCCTAACACCATGGGCTCTTATCTTATTTAGCAACCCCCTGTATGGCACCTTGTCAAAGCCTTCTGGAATAGATCATGCCTACTGGTTTTCCTTTGTCTAACTTCCGAGTTATATTCTAACATAATTTGTTTTTAAATTTAAAGTGCCCAATTCATTTAATTCCAATTAAGGGGCAATTTAATGTGGCCAATCCACCTACCCTGCACATAGTTTGGATTGTGGGGGTTGTTAAGAAGGCATATGGTGCGTTGGCTCTCATTAACAGAGGGATTGAGTTTAAGAACCGCAAGGTTTTGCTGCAGCTTTATAAAACCTTGGTTAGACCACACTTGGAATATTGTGTCCAGTTCTGGTCGCCTCATCATAGGAAGGATGTGGATGCTTTGCAGAGGAGATTTATCAGGATATTGCCTGGATTGGCGGGCATGTCTTATGAAGAAAGGTTGAGGGAGCTTAGGCTTTTCTCACTGGAGAAGGAAGAGAGGTGACTTGATAGAGGTGTACAAGGTGCTGAGAGGCATGGATAGAGTGGATAGCCAGAGACTTTTACCCAGGGCGGAGAATGTACAAACTCCACACAGACAGTGATCAAGGACCGGGATTGAACCCGGATCCTCGGCTAACAGAATTCTAACAGAACAAAATAAGACTGTGTGTAGTCTTCCAGCAATAAGCGGCAGCAGTGAGCAGGTCAGGTAACAGTGTCTAATATAAGATTTTGTTGCGACTGCCCTTGACGACAACCTACATGCGCGAGATTTGATTTTCTGTTCTCAAAAAGGTGAAGACATCATGAAGGAACTGACTGAACTCTGCACCCGATAGGTGCATTGCCCTGTCGTCCTGCTTCACAGACTGGAATGAGATCATGAGAACTCAGCAGGCTCCCCATTCATGAGTTAGTTATGGTGGATTGGGGAATGTTAATTAAAGGGATGATGGGGTGGTAAGCGAGCATGGTGTGTGTTGCGAAGGCCGGCCAGCGTGGGTTCCGAAGGTTGGCCTGTTGGAAAAATGTGGCCTGAGAAAAAAAAATTTGAAAACACTGTCCTAGTGGGAATATTTGGGCGTGGTTGGGGAGGAATTAAACTAAAATGGCAGGGGTTTGGGAACCTATGCAAGGGGTCAGAGGAGGGGGAAACTCAGACAAGAACGAAAGACAGAAAGGGGAATAAGAAAAGTGATGGGCAGAGAAATCAAGGGCCATAATTGAATGAAACAGGGTCACAGTGAAAAATAACAGGACAAGGAATATTAAAAGGACAAGCCTTTAGGCTTTGTGCCTTAATGTGCACAGCATTCGTAATAAAGTGCACGACTTAATCCCAGAAATCTTTGTAAATGGGTACGATATAGTCAGGATTATGGAGACATGGCTACAGGGTGACAAGGGATTGGAATTGAACATCCAGGGGTATTGAGTATTTAGGAAGGACAGACAAAAAGGAAAAGGCGGTGGGGTCGCATTGCTGCTGAAAGAGGAAATTAATGCAATAGTGGGGAAGGATATTAGCTCCATCGATGTGGAATCTGTGTGGAAAAAAGCAAGGCCAAAAAACACAAGTAGAGTTGTAGACGGATCACCAAACTCTGGTGGCTATGTTGGAAATAGCACAAACAGGAAATTAGAGACACTTACAATAAAGGAATATCTGTAATTAAGGGTGACTTTAATCTCACACATATTGGGAAAATCACATTTGTAACAGTATTGTAGATATGGAACTCCTGGAGTGTACATGGGATGGTTTTCTGGACCAAAACATTGAGGATCTGGAGAACAGGTTTCCAAGAGTGGATCTTGAGTAATAAGCAAGGAATAATTGACAATCTAACTGCAAGGCCCCTTGGGGATGAGCCATGGTGACATGTTAGCATTCTTCATCAAGACGGCGTGACTTACTTTGTTCTGAAACTAGGGTTCGGAATCCAAACAAAAGAAACAATGATCGTATGAGATGTGAATTAGTTATGCTGGATTGGGAAACATAACTTAAATGGAAGATGCTGGATGGGCAATGACAAACATTCAAAAAGCGCATGGTTGAATTGCAATAATTGCTCATTCCTGTCTGATGTAAAACTAAAACGACAAAGGTAGCAAAACCAGAACTTAGAAGGGAAATTAGAAATAATATTAGACTCAAGGAAGGTGCATACAATTTGGCTTGAAAAAGAACAGCTGAGCTGAGGATTGAGAGCAGTTAAGAATTCAGAAAAGGAGGACAAAGGGGTTGATTGAGAAGGGGAAAATACAGTGCAACAGTAAGCTTGTGGGGAAAATAAAAACAGACTGTATAAGCTTCTATAGGTATGTGAAGAAAAAGTTTGGTGAAGGCAAATGTAGTTCCCTTGAAATTGATAATGGGAACAAAGAAATGGCTGACCAAATAAATACATATTTTGGATCGGTATTCACAGAGGAGGAAACAAATAACCAGAATTGTTGGGTTTTAGCGCCAGAAATGTTGGGTTTTAGTAAGGGAGAGAAGTTGAAGGAAATCTGTATTAACAGGGAAATGGTGTTGGGGAAATAGAAGGCCGATAAACCCCTCGGGCCCGAATCTACATGCCAGAGTACTTAAGCAACTTGGCCCAAGAAATAGTGGCTGCATCGGTGGTCAGCCTCCAGATTTTGTAGACTCTGGAACAGTTCCGACAGATTGGAGGGCAGCTAGTGCAACCCCAATATTTAAAAAGGGAGCTAGAGAGAAAACAGAGAATTATAGATGACTCAGTCTGATGTTGGTAGTGGGGAAAATGCTAAGGTCCATCATTAAAAAAATTAATATAGTGTTAGCAACCCAAAGGTGGTTTTAAGGGGTATGTGTGTGCGTGTGTGTATATACATGTGTGTGTGTGTATTATATATGTAAACATTCCACATAAGGTAGAGTTTTAGATAAGTTTATTTAAATGTTTCTGTGCCTGAAAGGGACATGTAGTTGGATTCATGCTGGATAGAGGCATTTGTATGTGTGGGGGTTTGTTTCACTTCCAACTGGGATTCTATTGTGGTCATACCAGTTGCACCAACAGAAATTCAACAGTGTCAAGATTCATCAGTAAGAAGTCTTACAACACCAGGTTAAAGTCCAACAGGTTTGTTTCAAACACTAGCTTTCGGAGCACTACTCCTTCCTCAAATGAAGGAGGAGCAGTGCCCCAAAAGCTAGCGTTTGAAACAAACCTGTTGGACTTGAACCTGTTATTGTAAGACTTCTTAGTCTGCTCACCCCAGTCCAACGCCGGCATCTCCACATCAAGATTCATCAGATCATATAATCTACAGTGCAGAAGGAGGCCATTCGGCCCATCAAATCTGCACCGGCCATTGGAATGAGCATCCTAATGAACCCCACGTTTCCACCCTATCTCTGTAACCCCACCTAACCTTTTGGAGACTAAGGGGCAATTTAGCATAGCCAATCCACCTAACCTGCACATGTGGAGAAAACACACGCAGACACGGGGAGAAAGTGCAAACTACACACAGACAGTCACCCGGAATTGAACCTCGGATCCTGGAGCTGTGAGGCAGAAGTGCTAACCACTGTGCCACGCCTTGTGATAGAGAGTGCTACGACGTAAAAAATCCTTAGGCAACAAAGGCATGCTAAGCAACTACAGGCCCTTGCGAGATCAAATAAAAAAACATTCCATTGTTCTTAGTATTTTTGAAACTGAAAAACCAGGAAATTTGCAGATCGACAGCCAGAGAAGAAACATCTCTCGAGGAATTTCGGCTCAGAATCAAGGAGCTGGAGTCTGCCCCGGCGAATGGAAAGCTATTTCAAGTGGTGTGCCACAGGACTCGGTGTTGGGACTCCATCTGTTTGGTTTATAAGTTAACGATTTGGACTTGAATGTGGGGGACATGCCGATGACACAAAAATCGGCAGCATAGCGGATAGTGTAGAGGGTAGCTCCAAATGATATAGATGGGTTAGTGGAGTGGGCAGGAAAGTGGCAGATGAAGTTTAACTCTGGTAAGTGTGTGGCGATGTTATGGAGGTGAAACAGTAAAAGTGAATACGCAATTAACAGGAATATACTGAAAAAGATAGATGAAGTGAGAGATCTTGGCTTACAAGTGCATCAGTCCCTAAAGGCAGCAGTACAGGTAGATAAGGTGGTAAAGAAGGCTGATGGAATGCTCTCCTTCATTGGTAGAGGTATAGAATACAAAAGTAGGGATACAAGGATGAAATTGTGTAAACACTGGCGATGCCACAACTGTTCGATGAATTGCTCAGCAGCGAGTGCAGAGATGATTTATTAGAATGTTGGCTCGAGAAATGTAGCTATGAGGAGAGATTGGAGAGGTTGGGGCTGTTGAGGTTGGGAACAGAGAAGGCTGAGGGGGTATACAAAATTGTCAGAGATCGAGATAGATGAGACAGTTTCCTGTCAGCTTCCTTGGCAGAGAGTTCAAAAACCAGTGGTCATAGATTCAAGCAAAGTAGCAGAAGGATTAGCAGGGACATGAGGAAAAACTTTTTAAGCAGAGAGTGGTGGGTGTCTGGAATTCGCTGTCTTGAGTTGGTGGTGCAGGCAGAGACTCTAAACTCCTTTTAAAAGTGCCTGGATCTGCACCACAAGACATAGGTGCAGAATTAGGCCACTCGGCCCATCGGGTTTGATCCGCCATTCAATCATGGCTGATATTTTTCTCATCCCTATCCTCCTTCCTTGTCCCCAAGACCCCCGATCCCCTTATTAATATAGAACCTATCTATCTCTATCTTAAAGACACTCAATGATTTGGCCTCCAGTCTTCTGCGGCAAAGAGTTCCACAGATTCACCACAAACTGGCTGAAGAAATTCCTCCTCATCTCTGTTTTAAAGGATCGTCCTTTTAGTCTGAGACTGAGTCCTTTGGTTCTTCTAGTTTTTCCTACTAGTGGAAAGATCCTCCCCACGTCCACTCTATCCAGGCCTCCCAGTATCCTTTAAGTTTCAATAAGATCCCCCCTCATCCATCTGAACTCCAACATGCACAGACCCAGAGTCCTCAACCGCACCTCATATGGCAAGCTCTTCATTCCAGGGATCATTCTTGTGAACCTCATCTGGACCCATTCCAAGGCCAGCACATCCTTCCTTAGATGCGGGGCCCAAAACTGCTCACAATACTCCAAATGGGGTCTGACCAGAGCCTTATACAGCATCAGATGTACATTCCTGCTCTTGTATTCTCGCCCTCTCGACATGAATGCGAACATTGCATTTGCCTTACTAACTGTCGACTGAACCTACACGTTAACCTTAAGAGAATCGTGAACAAGGACTCCCATGTCCCTTTGTGCTTGTGATTTCCTGAGTATTTCCCTTTAGAAAAGAGTCTATGCCTCCATTTCTCCTTCCAAAGTGCATAACCTCACACTTTACCCCCTTGTATTCCATATGCCTCATAGTCCCAGTCCCAGAAACTACGGCCATCGCCCAAACTACAAACCCGCATAGCTTATTGCCTTAGAGACTCCCAATCCACCGCGCATGTACACTGCCCTATGCATTGAACAGCCAGGGCTACACCTGTATTTTCATAGAACCCCACCCTTGATTATTTCATGGTCATGCCTCACGTCTGGCATGGAACGTATCGAGTATGCATCACGGGAACCCTTCCCCATGTAGAAGCTCCCTCGCCAGCATCAAAATAAGTAGGCGGGTGAATTCACGTCCAAAACCAGCCACAGAAAATCTCAAAATAATTCAAAAGCAAGGGCGACTGGAGAAAAAGTCAGTGAGATTGTGGATGACGAGGAAGGCAGGGTACAATGGGAGCTGCTGAGCGACGCAGAGTCGCCGAGTAGTGGAGTGGGGAAGCAGGAAACGCTGAAAGGAAGTGGGGACGTAGGCTGCAAAGGAGAGAGAACTTTAGAATTGCTAACCAAGGAACAGTCAGCTAACTGGGAGCTACAAACCCCTGAAGTCGCTGAGGTAATGAAATCCCTGCAAAAATCTCTAGCTTCAGGATGCTAAGTCTAGGGAGCAAAATCTAAAATTGGATTTTTCAGGAGTGGAATTTGTCAACATTTCAACACAAAAGGTAGAAGTTGCAACTTTATTCCGCAAGCAGCAATTGACACTCGTTCAATAACAACTGTTGCATTTAAATTTGAGATTGTGATCACAGCGGTAGTAACTGTACAAACGGCAGTAACTGCCTGGTTAAAATCTTCTACCTTCGTGGTTCGGCGATGTAAACTCTTTTGCCGTAACCGCACCAGTCCAGGAACGGTGCATTTACGATCATGGCATTGCGTACGTAGAAGTCTGAGTTACTTTAAAAAAAGAACTTTTGTTGCCAATTTATGCCTGTTAGAACCATAGAAACAGTGCAGAAAGCGGCCATTCACTCATCCCCAAAAAAGAGAAAAAAATAAACCAGCTGCTCATTTTAGTTCCATTTACCAGAACCTGCTCTGTAGCCTTGCAGGCCACAGCACTTCAGATGAAGATCCAGGTACTCTTTCAATGAGTTGAGCGCTTCAGCCTCAACCAACTTAAGCAGTGATTTCCACATTCCCACCTCCCTGGGGTGAAAAGATTTTTCCTCAGGTCCCTTCTAATCCTTTATCAATCACCTTAAATCTACGCCCCCCTGATAATTGCCCCCTCACAGCGAGGGGAAACACATCTTTTCTGTCTACCCTGTCCCGACAGGCCTCATATTTTTGTACACCTCAATTAGGTTAACACTTAGCCTCCTCTGTTCCCCTGCAAAATGTCTCCCCATCGCTGCAATATTTAAACCTTGGCAACATTCTTGTAAATCCCTTCTGCGTTATCTCCAGAGAAAGTATGTCCTTCCTGGAATGGGGTGACCAGAACTGTTCACAAATCTCCAGCTGTGGCCCAGCCAGTGTTTTATACAGTTCCATCATTTTATCCCTGCTTTTGTGTTCACTATTTCGCCCAATAAAGAAAAGCCCTCATGATTTCTTGACCACTTTAAGGACAGAGGCAAAGTATTCATTGAGAACACTGCCCATCAAATTACCCCTCAAATGTGCAAAGATGGGTAGGTTAGGTGGGGTTACGGGGATAGGGTGGGGTAGTGCACCTAGCTAGGGTGTTCTTTCAGAGGGTAGGTGGCTTGATGGGCCGAATGGCCTCCTTCTACACTGTAGGGATTCTATGAAGTCAGTAACTATATCTGTCCCATTGATTTTGCACTCTGAAATCTGTCAATCTATTCCACTATTTGGGAATAGATAGTGCAGTCCCAGGCTGTCCCATATTCATTCTTAAGCTCAATCTATATAGTTCATTTGATGCATAATTTAGGATAGCATCCGTCATCACACCAAGAATTGATCCTTTAACCAATAATGCTGCACCCCCACCTTACGGCCTTTTAAAAAAAATAAGAAATATATCCCTCTCTATCTTGCTTTAAAACTCTCGATACAGGAATATTGAGTTACCATTTTGCCCCTCCTTCAGCCACGTTCCCGTTATAGTTGTCTCGTGCCATTTTAAATATGGTGGGTTTGATTAAATTAATGCCTTTCTTGTGTGTTGCGCTTCATGTTTAATGTGGTGCGGACAATGATTCTTGAGGATATTAATTCTTCAAATTCCACTTCTCTACAAGTCATATGTGACCAGAAATACAAAAGGCAATGTTGCTACGTGAGTGAATCGCCGAAAGGGAATTGAGAGTGAAAAAGGGACACCTGAAAATCAAACTTTAGCCCAGAAAAATAAGGTAGTCCATGTGAAAATCAAGGTCCCACAAAACTAAAATTATTTAAACCCCCAGGCACTCGCGCAGACCCTCACTGACACAACTCGCCTACCCATTTCGGACGACACTTCTGTACCTATCGCACAGATGGAGATACCCCATTCTGTAGAAAGTTGGTACCGTGTGTGGTTCACTGGGGCCGACTGATCAAATTTCAGGCGGAAGAGGCTACGCTGGCTGTTTTCAGGATACGAATGCTGTGAGGGGCAGGGCAGCTCTGTATGAGAGGTGCAGCTCACTTAACACAGGCTTCAAGACAGTTTTTGGTTACCAAGTGTTTTTGTAAAGATGCGGTGTGCCTTGAGTTTGGATGGGGTGGAGGGAGCGGGAAGGCCAACATGAAACAGGAATGGCATGGGTGAGAGAATGTGGTAGGGGGCGTGGAAATCCTGCACTCTCAGGATTAAGCCTGTGTGGGCTGCAAAAGGTTGAGGGGGTGTGAGACTTGCTAAGGGGAGTGAGGTGGGCGGAATGGACGTGTAACATACTTGGGTCAAGGCTCTCCTCGAGCTCCTCTTCCTCGGAGCGCTCGTCCTTGCAGGGGATCACCTTCCATCCGGGCTGATGGCCTCTGCCTTCCGGTCCCTGCTCCTCCAGTTCACACTCCACAATCCGAAGGGAGGTCACGGGGTTGGGGACACAGTCTCCATCGCTCTCTTCTTCCTCCTCCTCATCATCCTCTGAGCTCAGACCGCGTTCTGTCTCCTGCTCAGAGCTGGGGACATGCTCCGTCTCCTGGGAGTCAGACACCCCCGCTGTCGATCTACCAGTCTTTGTGGCACGGTGCCGCCGTCTCCGCCTCAGGTTCCAGCCCGCTGCACTCCAGCGGTAGGTGTGGCCGGCCTGGCAGGCCCAGACAGCCACGGCGGTGGTGGTGCTGCTGCCAGGCGGCAGATATCTCAGGCTGGGCAGGTGTTGACAGCCCTGGCAGTGACTGTGTGTCCAGCCCACCAGCTCCCCCAGGGCCTCGCCGCATGTGCGCAGGTCCAGCCGGCTCGCCGGCCCCTCGCCGTTTTCTGCGGAGGAGAACAAGACTCGAGGTCACCGTGCTGGCACTTCAGGGGTGGGCCTCCCGGCAAGGTCAGCTTTTTGAACGCAGCGCCAGTGACACCATCAATCCCAGCGCTGGTCTCACCCTAATGTTCTGTCCACTGGGTAGAGAAGGAGCTCACCTCCCGGGCCCCAGTCCAAACAACTACAAAGCCCCAGGAAAACTCCAGCAGAGGGACTGACCCAATCTCTCATTCACCCATCTAACACCTTCCTTCTCTTCCCTTGCACTGACTTCCTTCAGCCCCAGTACCCTCAGGGATTGCTGCATTCCTCCCGTTCTGGCCACCAGTGACTGGCAACTGAGTATGCCTTTGGCTGCAAACACCCAGAAGCCAGAATTACCACTGTAAACACCTCTCGTCACATTTGATCCTAAAAACTGATCACTCTGACCAAACTTTTCTGTTTTTTCCCAAATAGCTCAGGATGGGGCTCAAAGCCTTCTTCTTGACACACTAAAGCTCTCGTGAAGTTTTACTGCAACATCAGAGCTGTTTCGAAGACAAGCTGCAGAAATTGTCCACACAGGAACACTTGGTTACCTCAACTTTGATCCACCACCTTCCCGCTCAGCTCTCCACTCCTCCTGCTGACTCACTCTACCGCTTAACTCTTAACTGCTTATCCCCACAGTCCCCAATTTCTCCATTAGCACCACACAAGTTTTGATTCAATCCCACTCTTCACTATCCCCACAGCCCCTGCTCCCGGTGGCTTTCACTTTCTCCCGCAGGTTGCCTCTCCGAGAAACCCGCTGCATTCCACAGACCAGGCTGGTTCACATGGTCTTGTCATTTTGTGCCAGGCTCCATGCGACTCACTCTATTCCACAGCAAGCGCAATTCCAGCCACCCCTACAAATTTGTCACCTGCGATATCTGCCCGTTCCCAGAGCCCCCAGTGCTTCTTATCCTGCAACCACATGCCCAGCTCAACGACAATCCCCGGTCCCACTGATTCCCGCTCCTGTCCCCACAATCTAGTGATTTCCGCCCTTGTCCCCAATGCCCCTCCACCCCACCGCACTCCTCACTTTACGGCCACAGCCTCTGCCATCAGTCAATTTTTCTATTCCTGTGATTCAACTCCTGTGGCCCTGTCCTTATTCAAACAGTCCCATGTTGAGCACTGTCCACATAGATCCCACTTCCTCTAAATCTCTTCCTCCCCAAAGAGTCGCTGAGGCACATGAACCTAGAGTGATTTAATTGATTGAAACCCATCCTTCTGAAGGCACACCTCTGAAGGGGTGTTGGACAATTGTTGAGAGCAGGTACCCTGGCTGCTCCTTCTCCCTGCTGCATCAAATACTGCACCCAGCATTGTCTTTGAAGCCAGTCTGCAACCCTACTGACCGCTTCCAGCGGTGAGACCTCTCCAGCTCGCTGCACAGTTGTCTTCGAGCGGCAGGATTGATGGTGTTGCACGAGAGGTGCCTCGTGCTGTTAGCAAGCTGACATACCGAGCCCCTTCCTCCCAAGCAACAAGTAAATCGAGGAGCGTCCAGCAGTCAGTAGTGAAATAGGCTCACGTTACAAAGCTGCCGTGCTCCTCGATTCCGGAATCTGGCTGCAGGATTGAGAGTGTGGAGAATGGACACATGGGACAATGCACGGTGGGGTGTGGGGGAGGCGGGGAATGGGGTGCATGACCTGTGTTTGGGGGTTGTGGGGAAAGTCATGGGCTGTTGAAGCAAGTGCAAACGTGACGAGAAAACAAGGGTGAGTCACAAAATAGCAAGCTCCACATTAAATGGGCGGGGGGAAAAGGGACAAGCCCCTCCATTTCCAAGTGTCCCAGTGAAACCTTAAATAAAAAACACAAATGAAATGCTCAAGTATTGCAGTGGATACAAAACTGAGATTAAAGTTCCATTCTCCAGCACTATCATCCATCACCTCAAAGGACAACTAAAGCTTTATTCCAGAGTATGCAGGTGATACAGACATGAGGAAACGTTGTGCCCTAATTCCTGATCTGGACCCATTCACAAGAATGTTCCTCCCATCTCCCGCTCAATTGCTGCGCCACCACCTTCACCCTGCAACCCACACACACACATAGACACACACCCACACAAACACAATCCAGTCCAGGTTTTAGTTGTCCTTTAAGACAAGCACAATAATTAAGGAGGACAAAATCATAAGGCACAACACGACAGACAGTGCCGGCAGGATGGCGCTCACTAGCTGAATGGCCATGCTCGTGAGCGGTGACAACATTGACAGTGGGATGAGGTGAACGAGTGATGGATTCAGTTACTGGAGTGGTGGAAGACAAGCTCTGGATCCCATTCCCTGCAGCAGCGGTGTTTGTTGCCACCAGAGGGCCTTAGAGGCAGGGCAACGCTGCCCTCTGGTTGCACAGGGCAGGCAACGTGGCAGTTCAACCCTCCTTCGCACCCCCTGTGCACACGCCCCCTCCCAATTCCCCACCGTTCTGATTTGAGTCCTGCGGAAACTGCCTCAGGCTGTCGGAATGCCTCCCCAAGCCCTGTAACTACTCTACCCAAAAGGCAAACACAAGTAGGTGGGAGAAAGCATTTCCGCCTAAAATCATGAGGCGCAGAAGATGGCCATTCGGTCAATCAGGCCTGTGCCAACACCATGAAAGAGCTGTCCAAACAAGTTCCCATCGACTGTCCTTTCACCGTAGCCCGACAACTATTTATTATTTTTCTTCCTCCCTTTTTGAAGTATTCATCCAATCCCCTTTTCAGATCACAAACCATGTTGTTAACAAAAAACACTCATCTGACTTTTTATTTATCTACAACTGGTGAATCAGTCTGCTGGTATTCCCCATTAACTTCATTTCAACCTCCCAATGTTTTGAGCGTGTTTAGAAACTCTGCTTGACTAACAAGGGGGTCAAAGATTAGTCAGGGGGCGGGGGTATAGTCGGACAAATGTGGAGTTAAGGCCACAATCAGATCAGCCATGATTCGTATTGAATGGTCGAGCTTGTTTGAGGGGCCAAATGGCTCATTCCTGCTCCTAGTTTGCATAATTTCCACATAATTTTTCGAAAATAAATTTAGAGTATCCAATTTTTTTCAATTAAGGGACAATTTAGCGTGGACAATCTAACCGCCCTGCACATATTTTGGGTTGTGGGGGTGAGACCCAAGCAGACACCGGATAAAAGTGCAAACGCCACACTGACAGTGACCCGGATCCGGGATGGAACCCGGGTCCTCGGCGCCGTGAGGCAGCGGTCCTGTGCCACTGTGCCGTCCAAGCAATTTCCATATTCTAACTGAAGTGCTGCAATCAGAATTTTGACACACTGCCAGCCGAGGTCTGACCTATCGTTTATTAAAGCTTTAGGGTAACTTCCATTTCCTTGCCCGCCATGCCACTAATCATGAAGTCCAGGATTCTGTGCAGTCTCGCAACAGCCTTCTCAACTTGCTCTGAGCATTCGTAGATTAGTGCATGTGAACCCTCAAAATCTCTCTACTCCGTCACTGCCTTTAATTTTTTTACTATGAGTTTCTGTTGCCTCATCACCTTCTTTCCAAACCACATCACACACTGGCAGGGCTGAGTGGGTAATGCTATCATGGATTTCAAACTATGCAGCAATCCCTGAGGATTCAGGACAATCAATTAATCCAATCTATTATTTCAACTGGTTGGAGCAGCTTTGCAATTCATTCCTGCAAACGTCTCATCTCACAACAGAAGCTTGGGGCAGCATGGAGTTCTGCCAGGATCAGCATGGCAATGGAGTTAAATGCCAAGTCGGACTTGCTTCTCTACCCTGGCGTGACATTGAAGCGGCAGTGGGCTGCGACCTGTAAGCTCTGCACGAGGTCTGCTAACTGACATCGACAATCTGCGATCTCAGGGGCCGGCGGGAAAGTGCGGGACGGATTGGGGGAGGGATGGGAGGGAGTGAGTGGGCCGGTGGTTAATGAATGGAACGTGGAGTTTGCTTACCTCTGTGAGCAGCACCGAACCGCTGCAGATCTCTGTAACAAGAACAAAGAACAAGAGTGACGACAGGTGGGGGAAAACAATGAGGCACCATTCCCAACCGAAGCAAAATACAGTGGACGGTGGATATTGCAAATGAAAAAAAAAATGCTGGAAATGCTTCGATGTGGCAGAATCTGTGGAGAGGGAAATGGGCGTCACTTTTCAGGTCAATGTGCCCTGATGAAATGTGGGCGACCCTGAAATATTAACTCTTGTTTCTCTCTCCACAGAAGCTGCCAGACCTGCCGAATACTTGCAGCATTTTTCATTGCAATAAATAACTTGAATTTACACAGAGATTTCAACATAACAAAAATGTTCTAAACGAGCGAGTCATTAATTCAAACATGTTCGACATCAAGCCACAATACGAGAAATAAAAACGGAATGCAAAAGCAGTGTCCTGAGTGACAGGAGTTAAATCGCAGAGCCAGTGAGCAGATTCCTCGCATTGTTGTAAAAAACACAACACTGATGGAGGAAAGAGATTCTGTTCCTTGCTGCAAAACCGAGTACAGCACAAGAGCGAGGGCATTGGACTCAGTCATAATACATTGTGCCCTCCCTGGAAGACCGCTACGATGTGTCTCGATCCCCTCCTCCTTTCCCACAGTTCGGCACTTGGTTCTGTTGAAAATAGATCCAATTCTATGTACAATGTTAGAACTGAATCTGCTGCCACCACTCATTCATGCAGCACTCTCCAGATTGCAACAACACGACCCTTTTCAGAAAAACTCCCTCACTTTACCGCCACTTTTCTGCAGATTTAGGTCTTCTGGTTCGCGATGCTCCCACCAATGCACTGCACTGACACTTGGGCACTCTGCACTGTAAATTCTATGACTATGACTCAATGAAACCAGGGGCGTGATTCTCCGACCCCCCACCGGGACGGAGAATCGCCGGGGGCTGGCGTGAATCCCGCCCCGCTGTGTCCCGAATTCTCTGCCACCAGAGATTCGGCGGGGGCGGGAATTGCGCCGCGCCGGTCGGCAGAGATCGCGCCGGTCGGCGGGCCCACCCCCGGCGATTCTCCGGTCCGCAATGGGCCGAAGACCCGCCGCTGTAAACCCACGCCAGCCGGCGTGGATTGAACCACCTTTCGAACGGCGGGACAAGGCGGTGCGGGCAGGCTCCGGGGTCCTGGGGGAGGGGCGCGGGGCGATCTGGCCCGGGGGGGTGCCCCCACGGTGGCCTGGCCCGCGATCGGGGCCCACCGATCTGCGGGCGGGCCTGTGCCGTGGGGGCACTCTTTTCCTTCCGCCTTCACCATGGTCTTCACTATGGCGGAGGCGGAAGGGACCCCTGCACTGCGCATGCGCGGGGATGCCGTGAGCGGCCGCTGACGCTCCCGCGCATGCGTCGCACGGCAAAGTCATTTCCGTGCCAGCTGGCGGGGCGCCAAAGGCCTTTCCCGCCAGCCGGCGGGGCGGAAATCACTCCAGCGCAGGCTAGCCCCTCAAGGTGAGGGCTCGGCCCCTCAAGATGCGGAGAATTCCGTACCTTTGGAGCGGAGTGATGCCGGCCTGATTCGGCCGTATTTGGCGCCGGTCGGCGGACATCACGCCGATTGCGGAGAATCCCGCCCAGTTCTTTTTTCCCACCTTTGTCAAAACCCGTAATAATTTTGAACAAGTTGAAATAAAAACTCCCCTTAATCTGGTGAGCTCTCGCTCTCGTGGGGAACCCATTCGGTCCATCGAGTCTGCACCGACCCTCTGAAAGTGCACCCTGCCTAGAACCAATGCCCCAACCTATCCCCGTAACCTCACCTCGTGGCAATTTAGCACGGCCAGTCCACCTAACCGGCACATCTTTGGACTATGGGAGGAATCTGGAGCATCTGGAGGAAATCCACACAGACATGGGAAGAATCCACTTTGTTATTCAATGTTACATTTCTGATAATGACTTCAGCTGATGAGTTAAGATCTCACTACATCTGTTGAAAAAAATCAAGAGGTTTGTCCTCGAACTCGCCATGTTTAGTCTTCAATGTCTTTGACGTTTTGAGGATTTTAAACTTGAATTTGTCTGTGCTTCCCTGCATATAACACACATGGACTTCGTATTCTGATTTGCAGTGGCACAAAGAATAAACCCACACCTCAAGTCAACATCTTCATGCTGCTTTGTTCCTGTTTGCAGCTTTTTCTTTATGGGTTGTTCACCAGGGAACCTGGAGTTCACAGCGATTTTTTAAAATCATCAGCTCCTGGATCAGCGCGCTGACATCAGGCGGACGTCTTTTGACTCGCTGGGCTCCAGGCCTGAGCACTGCTGAGGGGCACAGATGCGCAGAACGGCTGGCATTCTGAAAGCCAGGCGTAGCCAGCATTTGTAAAAGTCGGTCCTGCCATTGCCTCACAGCTCTTTGGGTCCCGGGTTCAATTCTTGCCTCGGGTGACTGTCTGTGTGGAGTTTGCACTTTCTTCCCGTGACTGCGTGCATTTCCTCCGGGTGCTCCGGTGTCCTCTCACAGGCCAAAGATGTGCTGGTTAGGTAGGTGGGCCATGCTAAATTGCCCAAGTGTCAAAAGGGTTAGCTGGAGTTACGGGGAAATGGTGGAGGATGGGCGTAAGTAGGGTGTTCTTTCCAAGAGCAGGTGCAGACTTGATGGGCCGAATGGCCTCCTTCTGCACTGTCGGGATTCCGTTTTATTCTATTGGGCACTACTTTCCGCTATCAGGAACGTCATGATGTACGGCCCCTAAACAACACCCCTCCCCCGACACCCGGCCAAGATCACAACCCTGGTTTTGAAAGTGACTGGGCTACAAGGCAAGGAAACACCAAGATTCGTTCAACGGGAAGAATCACACCATCCAAGACCCCATCGACATGAACAGCAAAAAGCTCACTGCAGCTGGCAAAACGACATTACCAGCAAGGTGAAGGGGACAGTTCATTAATCAGCCATGAGGGAGGTACAACGAACCAGGCAAATCAAGAACCAATGTTGGACTGAGATAGCTAATGAGCTGCAACTCCTCACTGACAAGCACAACATGCAGGGCTTTTTCAGTGACACCAAGGCAATATATGGACATGACACCCGAGATTCAAACCAGTGCGGGGTAAGGGCGGATCCCTCTTGTGAGACAGAGAAAAACATAGAGAGAACACTTCAAAGACCTCCTAAACTGTGGCACAATCTTGGACGAGGATATATTTGAGGAAATCCTCCAGCTCCCTGTCAAAGATGATCTCGGACTTCCAACAAGTATGGACGAAGTCGAGCCACCAAGAGAGGATGGAAACTGCAGGCGTGGATTGAATTCCAGTGGAGAATTTCAAACTTAGGGAAGAGACAAGACCACCGGTCATCTTCAGTCGCTGTTCCAGAAAACCGGAGACAGAAGAAATTCCTGCCGACCTCTGGGATGCTGTCATCATCACCATATTCAAGAAAGAAGACAAAGCGGATTGTGGGAACTACTCAGAGGAATCTCCCTACTCTCCATCGCTGGGGAGACTATTGCGAATTCTCAGAAGAAACCCCTCCAGAAAGCAAGCGTGGCTTCCGACAAAGCCATGGAAATAGGAACATGATTTTCACAGTGCAGCAACTTCAAGAGAAATGCCAGGAGCAACATCAACCACTCTACTTGGCCTTCATCGATCTGACCAACGATTTTGGCTCAGTTAATCGGGAAGTGCTGTGGAAGATCGTGTCGAAGGCCAGCTGTCCAGAGAAATTCCTGCTCGAATCTGTCGATGATAGGATATCGTTGACAATCCTCATCGACGGAACTAAGACAGAAGCCTTTATGACAAAGACTGGAGTTAGCAGGAATGCGTTAGTGCCTGCATACCTTTCTCCATCTTCATCTCCACCATCCATCAGCTGGTCAAGTACAAGCATCCCAGCAGAGTGGACATCACCTGCAGGATGGACAGAAAGTCTTTCAACCTCAACCGGTTGAAATCCAAGAAGTAAATGACACTGACATCACACGTGAAATTTCAGTAAGTGGATGACATTGCCATTTCGACTCTCGCAGAGGAGAATCTCCAAGCCATGCTCGACAACTTAGTGCAGGAATATAAAAGAATCGGTCTCAGCCTCAACCTCAAGAATTCTCAAATCCTCTCCCTCCACCAAGATCAACAGAGCATTCCTACCAAAGGGGGATCATTTCCCCTGCATGGAGAGCCACGTCACATCCAAGGCTGACATCGATGCGGAGATCCAACATCGTATCCAGCCCGTGTGAACCTCCTTCATACACCTAAGGACGAGCGTTTCATAGAACCCCAACAGTACAGAAGGAGGCCATTCGGCCCATAACGTCTGCACCGACCCTCCGATAAAGCACCTTACCTCAGCCCAATCTCTGTAAACTCACCTAACCTAACCTTTAGACACTAGGGGGCAATTTAGCATCGCCAATCTACTGACCTGCACACCTTTGGACTGCGGGGAAAACCCACGCAGACACGGGGAGAATTTGTAAACTCCATGCAAACAGTCACCCGAAGTGAGAATCGAACCCAGGTCCCTGGCGCTGTAAACAGCAAAGCTAACCACTGTGCCACCCATTTGACGACAGTGACATTCCTCCTTTACACCAAGATCCTCATATACAATAAAATCCCAATTTTTCTCTTTGGCTCAGTAACCTTGATTACGTATAGAAGCCACCTCAAGGCTCTTGAGAGGTACCATCAACACTGATTATCTGCATCAGCTGGAAGGACAGGCGTACTCACATCAGTCTCCTTGAAGGAGTCAAGAGCACCAGCATTGAGGCCATGACTATCTAAAACCTGTTCGCTGGCCCCGCCAAATGCTTAGGATGTCAGAGTCCTGACTGGCAAAGCAAATCTTCTTTGACCAGCTCAAGGAAAGCTCCGGAACAGGCGGACAAAGGAAGCGCTTCAAAGACACCCTGAAGGTTTACTCAAGAAATGCAACATAGATCTCAATGCCTGGGAGACCCTTGTCAGAAGAAAACTACTTGGGGGAACCTCCTGATTGAAGGGACACAATTCTTCCAGGGCAGCCGGCGGTAAGAGGCCAAGGAAAGAGGACTGAGAAAGGAATACCCGCGATCTAGAATCCAAGGATGGATTCCATCTCCCAGAAATACCTGTCAATTGTGAGGCAAAGATGAGCCTCTAGGATTGGGCCCATCAGCCACGCAAGGGCCCACAGAGCCTATGACCAGTAACACGGTGTTTCTTAGATGGATAATCACACGCAAGTGATCGTATACCTGAAAATGAAATATCAACCTGCTGATGCAACAAACAGCATAAGCAGCGAGTAACAGGCAGAAAGAACTAAGCAATTCCACAACCAACGGTTGCGCCACATCCAGCCGTGAAAGGCAGTGGACTATGAAACAACTCACTGGAGGAGGAGGCTTTATAATAGTAGGGAAATGCAACACATCCATTCAAAGACTAAGGCTGAAGCATTTGCTACAGTCTTCAGCCAGAAGTGCCAAGGGTATGATCCATCTGAGCCATCTCTCGAGATCTCACGCACAACAAGTGCCAGTCTTTCGCCAACTCGATTCACTCCACATGCTATCAAGAAACAGCTGAAGGCACTGGATACTCCTGACAATATTACGGCAAGAGTGCTGAAGACTCGTGCTCCAGAGCGTGTCGTGCCCCTAACCAAGCTGTTCCAGTACAGCAATATCAGTGGTATCTATCCGCCAATGCGGAAAATTGCCCAGTACAAAAAAAAAAATGGCCCGATACAGTCCCATCGATTAATCAGTAAAATGTGGCTAGGGGTCATGAACAGCGCTATCAAGTGGCACTTGCTTTTCAATAGCTGCTCAGTTTGGGGTTCCGTCGGGATCATTTAGCTCCCGACCTCATGACCGCCTTGCCTCATCATGGACGAAAGAGTTTAACTCCAGCGAAGAGGAAAGAATGACTGCCCTTGACATCAAGGCAGCATTTGACCGCATGTGGCATCAAGGAGCTTTTGCTGGTTGGAAGATGGTTGTGTTTATTGGAGGTCAGTGATTTCAGCTCCAGGATTACGACAGGAGTTCCTCAGGGTAGTGTCCATCTTCAGCTGCTTCATCGAAGACCTTCCTTCATCAAAGACCTTCCTTCAATCATAAAAGCAGCAATGGGGACGTTCGCTGATGATTGCACAATGTGCAGCACCATAGCAGGCACTGAAGTCCAGGTCCAAATGCAGCAAAACCTGCCCAATACCCAGGCTTGGGCTGACAAGTGGCAAGTAACATTCTCATCATACAATTGCCAGGCAATGACCATCTCCATTGAGAGATAAATCTAACCATTGCCCCATGATATTCAATGATATTTCCATAACTAAATCATCCATTTATCAACATCCTTCGGTAATCATAGACCAGAAGCTGAACTGTACTGGACCGACAAATACTGTGGTACAAAAGCAGGTCAGAGGCTCAGATACCTGCAGGGAGTAGCTCACCTCGCGATTCCCCAAAACCTGACCACCACCTAAAAGGCACAAGTCAGGAGGAAGAAGGAGGCCTATGTGAAGATGAGGTGTGAAGTTTCGGTTGGGGCGATGGATAGTTACTAGGTAGCGAGGAAGGATCTAAAGAGAGAGCTAAGACGAGCTGGTCCTACTCTTTCCCTAGTCATTCGCTTATTCCTGACATACCTATAGAAAGCTTTAGGGTTTTCCTTGATCCTTCCTGCCAAATACTTCTTATGTCCCCTCCTTGCTCGTCTTGGCTCTCTCTTTAGATCCTTCCTCGCTACCTAGTAACTATCCATCGCCCCAACCGAAACTTCACACCTCATCTTCACATAGGCCTCCTTCTTCCTCTTAACAAGAGATTCCACTTCCTTGGTAAACCACGGTTCCCTCGCTCGACGCCTTCCTCCCTGTCTGACCGGTACATACTTATCAAGAACACGCAGTAGCTGATCCTTGAACAAGCCCCACTTATCCAGTGTGCCCAACACTTGCAGCCTACTTCTCCACCTTATCCCCCCCAAGTCACGTCTAATGGCATCATAATTGCCCTTCCCCCAACTATAACTCTTGCCCTGCGGTGTATACTTATCCCTTTCCATCATTAACGTAAACGTCACCGAATTGTGGTCACTGTCCCCAAAGTGCTCTCCTACCTCCAAATCCAACACCTGGCCTGGTTCATTACCCAAAACCAAATCCAACGTGGCCTCGCCTCTTGTTGGCCTGTCAACATATTGTTTCAGGAAACCCTCCTGCACACACGGTACAAAAAACGACCCATCTATTGTACTCAAACTATATCTTTTCCAGTCAATATTTGGAAAGTTAAAGTCTCCCATAATAACTACCCTGTTACTTTCGCTCTTATCCAGAATCATCTTCGCCATCCTTTCCTCTACATCCCTAGAACTATTAGGAGGCCTATAAAAAACTCCCAACAGGGTGACCTCTCCTTTCCTGTTTCTAACTTCAGCCCATACTACCTCGGAAGAGTCCCCATCTAGCATCCTCTCCGCCACCGTAATACTGCTCTTGACTAGCAGCGCCACACCTCCCCCTCTTTTGCCTCCTTCTCTGAGCTTACTAAAACACCTAAACCCCGGAACCTGCAACATCCATTCCTGTCCCTGCTCTATCCATGTCTCCGAAATGGCCACAACATCGAAGTCCCAGGTACCAACCCATGCTGCCAGTTCCCCTACCTTGTTTCGTATACTCCTGGCATTGAAGTAGACACACTTCAAACCAACTACCTGAACACTGGCCCTCTCCTGCGACGTCAAATCTGTGCTCCTGACCTCTATACTCTCATTCTCCCTTACCCTAAAACTATAATCCAATTTGTAGTTTGCAATTTCAAACAAAAATCACAACTTAAAATAAAATAAATTACATAGGTACTAGGAGAGAATTGGTTGGGGTTAATTGGGCAATAGACCAAAAGGTATAGAGGTCTACCATTCCACTAAAGTACAAAAACTCAGCATGTAGAACGCATGTGGGAGCGTTTTAGAAACCAGAAAAGAGGGCCATTACAAAGTTGATAATAAAAATAGAATGAGAATAAAAGTAGACAGGAATATAAAGACAGATTGTAAGAGTTTTTATAAGGATATAAAAATTAAGTAGCTGAAGTAAACATTGGCGCCTGAGAAGCAGACGAGCGAAATTATCATGGGGAATGGGGAGGCATTGAACAAATATTGTATGGCTCTCCTCACAGAAGACAAATTCCGTACCAGAAATAGGTGATAGCCTAGGGACGAAAAGGAGTGAAGAAATTAGGGAAATTAATATCAGCAGAGCAAAGTACTGGAGAAATTTGAGGGACTCAGATCTGATAAATTCCCGCAACTTGATTGCCTGCACCCTTGGGTTCTAAAAGAGATAACTGCAGATGCAATGGATGCGCGAGCTATAATTTTCCAAAATTCCTTCGATTCAGGAAGGTTCCCATCAGATTAGAGGTTGGCAAATATTTCATAGAATTTACAGTGCAGGAGGCCAATCGGCCCATTGAGACTGCACCGGCTCTTGGAAAGAGCACCCTACCCAAGGTCAACACCGCCACCCTATCCCCATAACCCAGTAACCCTACCCACCACTAAGGGCAATTTTGGACACGAAGGGCAATTTATCATGGCCAATCCACCTAACCTGCACATCTTTGGACTGTGGGAGGAAACCGGAGCACCCGGAGGAAACCCACACGCACACGGGGAGGACGTGCAGACTCCGCACAGACAGTGACCCAAGCCAGAATCGAACCTGGGACCCTGGGCTGTGAAGCAATTGTGCTATCCACAATGCTACCGTGCTGCCCCCAATGTTATACCGCTTCTGAAGAAAGGAGGTAGGAGAGAAAACAATGAATTACAGGCCAGTTGACGGCATGATAGCACAGTGATTAGCACTGTTTCTTCACAGCGCCAGGGACCCCGGTTCGATTCCCAGCTTGGATCCCCGTCTGTGCGGAATTTGTACGTTCCCCCCCTTCTGCATCGGTTTCCTCAGGGTGCTCCGGTTTCCTCCCACAAGTCCCAAATGTAGCCACCTGGGTTAGCCACTTCCTGACTTAAAATGGAGGTCCGCAAAGGCTGCAGGGAAATGCAGCCAACACAAATCCTGTGCATTAGAACTTGCAGAAGCCCTGACAGAACTGAAATTCACAGCCATCTGCATACTAATGAGCGATCCCCGGGAACAATCGAAACATTTAAGGTGAATAAGGCCAAGCCAGACTCCTCGGCGCCAGCAGGAGCCAAGACAAAGGAAGGGCAACGGACACTTAGGGACCGCCCAGCTCAGAGAACAACTCCAGTATTGGAGAAATCGATTCAAGTGATCGGAACATAGTCCAATCACTTGGAACCAGTTACGGGGTCCGTCCAAAGGGGCGGGAAGCCCCTGGGGACTATAAAATAGAGTCCCCAAGTTCAAATCGTCCTTCTTGGAAGGGTCACTCAGCAGCGAATCAACCCTTGAGAGTGAACTGCCCAAACTGCCGCATCAGCCAAGTAAGTCTACAGTCAATGCACGCTACGAGATAGGTGCTCCTAGCTACCAGTCCATACCAGCTTTTGAATCCTGCAGACTCAGATCGAACGAAAGGCCATTTGTTCTCCTGACCTGGTGGGCCAGTTCCGGAGCTAAGTATAGGCCTTTTAGTGATAGAGAATAGTCTAGAAGGTAGAGTTTATGCATGAGTAGTGATTTACTGTGTACAATAAATGTGTTTTGATTTGAATCTTACTAATTGGTGTGTTGAGTTATCGATCATTACTTGAACTTATACCTGGCGACTCTAGCGCAAAGGTTATAGCAACAGAGCAAATTCAGTAAAGATACAACGGGCAACATTTAAGAGCCAACCAAAAGTTAGCAACACAAAAGACGTGCTGTTGGGTGATTTGGACATTCTGAATTCTCCCTCAGTGTACCCGAACAGGCGTCATAGTGTGGTGACTGGGGGATTGTCACAGTAACTTCATTGCAGTGTGAATGCAAGCCTACTTGTGACACTAATAAAGATTAAGTTGGCCTAACATCAGTTGTTGGGAAACTGTTAGAATCTTATTCAGGAAGTCTTAACACATTTTAAAAGCTTGGTAGGATTAGAAGAAGACAACATGGTTTTACTAAAGGGAAATCGCGAGGGACAAATTTATTAATTTTTGAGAATGTAACTAGTGGGGTAGATAAATTTGAAGCAGCAAATCTGGATTCCAAATGGCTAGGTAGAAAGTTACGCTGTATGGAATGGAGTGGCTGCAACGAGATGTACACAGGTTAGGTGAGTGGGCAACCAGATGGCAGAGTGTCCTATAGGGAAGCGTGACGTTATTTACTTTGCTCATAAGAATAAAAGGGCAGAACCTTTTTTCTTAAATAGGTGAGAAATTTGAACGTGTTAATGTTCAAATAGACTTAGTTAGCTGTGCTTGTACAAGGAACACAATGTTTTCATGCAGATGCGGCAAGCAGTAAGGAAGGCAAATGGCATGTTACCCATCTGACCAAAGATGTAGGAGTAGAAATAGGCCATTCAGCCCATCAAATCTGCTCCACTGTCTTTGATATCATGACTGATCTGATATGATAATCCTCAACTCCATTTTCCCACCTTTAAGGGTGGCAACATTGGCTATCTCAGCGCCAGGGACCCAGGTTTGATTCTGATCGTAGGTGACGGAGGAGTTTGCACCGTCTCCCCGTGGTGTCTGCGTGTGTTTCCCCTGGCTGCTGTGGTTTCCTCCCACAGTCCAAAGATGATCAGGTTAGGTGGGCTTACGGGGTGGAAAGGGGGAAGTGGGCTTGGGCGGAGTGCTCCTTCGGAGGGTCTGAGCAGACCCGATGGGCTGAATGACCCCCTTCTACATGTAAGGGATTCTATGGATCCCCATAAGCCTCAATTCTTTTACTGATTAAGAATCTGTCCATCTCAGCCTTGAACATATTAAACAATCCAGCCTTTACTGACCTCTGCAGAAAAGAATTCCACAATTCACTACCCTCAGCAGGGATATTCCTCATCTCTTAAATGAGTGACCCATGAGTCTGAGATTATGCACTCTGGTTTTAGACTCTCCCACAAGGAGAAACATCTCTCAATATCTACCCTGCAAAACCCTCTTGAGAATCCTATATTTCTCAAAAAGGTTGCCTCTCATTCTTCAAAACTCCAATGAGTACATGTCCAACCTTCTTGCCCTCTTCTCGTAAGAAAATCCTTCCATATCTAGGATCATCCTAGTGAAATTTATCTGGACCGTCTCCAATGCCAGTCTATCTTGCCTTAGATGAGGGACCAAAACTATTCTAAATTAGTCCAGCTAGTGCTTTGTATGGTTTGAGCAAGACTTCCCTAATTGTATACTCCGTTCCATTTACCTTCCCTATTACATGTTGAACATGCATGTGAGCTTGTGATTTATGCACAAGGACCCCAAATCGGTTCTGCAGTCTTTCTCCTTTTGAATAATATTTAGTTTTCTCCATTTGAATAATACTGGGCAGCACAAGTGATTAGCACTGTGGCTTCGCAGTGCCAGGTTCCCAGGTTCGATTCCCTGCTGGGTCACTGTCTGTGCAGAGTCTGCACGTTCTCCCCGTGTTTGCGTGGGTTTCCTTTAGTGACCAAAAAAGGGGAGGAGGGGTTATTGGGTTACGGTGGAAGTGAGGGCTTAAGTGGGTCGGTGCAGACTCGATAGGCCGAATGGCCTCCCTCTGCACTGTATGTTCTATTCTTCCTTCCAAAGTACATAACTTCATATTTCCCTGCATTATATTCCATCTGCCAATTATTTACCCACTCACTTGTCTATAAAACTCTGTAGACTGTGTCATCCTCGCCACTTACCTTCCCACCTATTTTTGCATCATCCGCAAACTTGGCTATAGTACATTCACTTCCTTCGACCAAGTCAATTATATTTTAAATATTTGTGGCCCCAGCGCTGATCCCGGAGGCCCTTGACTAGTTACAGGTTGCCTTCCTGAAAATTCCCTTCTTATCCCAACTCATCTATCCATACTAATATTCTGTCCCTGAACACCATGGGCTCTTATCTCATTAAGTAGCATTTTGTGTGGTACCTTATCAAACCCTTTTTGGAAACGTTCACCTTGATTGTGAAGAGGTTGGAATCTTACTACAGTTTTACAGGAGTTTTGGCGATGGTGTATCTGGATTACTGTATGAAGTTTTGGACTCCTCATTTAAGGGATATACTTCAACTGGAGGCGGCACAACAAAGATTCACTAGGTTTGCCCCTGGCATGAGGGATTTGTCCCTTGATGAGGCTGAGGAAATTGGGCGAAGAGAGAGGCAATCTCATTGCAACCTACAAGATTCTGAAGGGGCTTGATCGGGTGGTCACTGAAAGATTGATTCTATTGATCAGGGAATCTAAAACATGGGCGGAGAGACTCAAGATAAGGCGGAGATTAATTTAGAACGGAGATTCAGAGAAATGTCTTCACTCAAAAGTTTTGCAAGTCTTTGGAATTCTCTACCCCAGAGGCTTGTGGATGTTCCTTCATTGAATACATTTCAGGATGGGGGAGACAAATTCTCTTCTTTTCGGGAATTAAGGGATATGGGAAGCAGGCAGCAAAATGGAGTTGAAGCTAAAGGTTTGCCATGATCTTATTGAATGGCTCGATGGGCTGTGTGGTCTACTCCAGCTCCCATTTATTTTACAATGGGCCAAATCGCCGCCTCCTGCGCTGTAACATTTCTGTGATTTCAGTCCATTTACCCATTTTATATCCATGCAGACACTGCACCTGTAATCCAATGAGATAATATTTTGCCACCATGTTTAATAAGAAGTATTCAACAAGTACCTTTACAAAAGACACAGGCGCAGCAATCGCAATCCCCTCACTAACCCGCTGCTATTTCACTGCAGAACATGATCCATTCAATCAGACTGGATAGAGCTGAAGATAAATCTCATGATTTGGCAGTGCTCAGCATACGATAGAGCGAGCCAGAACAATTAAATAAAGCAAGAAAGTCAGAGGGCCGTGATGCCTCACTGCAGAATAGCCCGTCCGCGTATATACACATTTGGTGAGGTAGTTCTACGTGCATGGGAAGCACTTTAGTGGAAGAGATCGAGGGATTGATAACATTGGACTCTACAGCTAAGATAAACGTCTAATCCTGGGTGTCAAGGTGGTCAGAAATGGTACTCACTCGAACGGGGCAGCTGACACAGTATTATTTCATGGAGCCACAGAATTCCTGCAGCGGAAGCCATTTGGCCCATCAAGTCTGTATTGAAAATCCAAAAGAGCACCCTATCTAGCCCCATTCCACCCCTGGCCCGATCGCCGCAACCCCACCCAACCTGCACATCCCTCGACACCATGGGGTAATTTAGCATGGCCTATTCATTGAACCTGCACATCTTTGGACTGTGGAAGGAAACTGGAGTACTTGGCAGAAACCCACGAAGACACAGGGAGAAAGGGCAAACTCCACACAGTCACCCAAGGCCTGAATTGAACCCGGCTCCCTGGTGGTGAGGCAGCAGTGCGAATCACTGTGCCGCCGTGCTACCCTAAACGGCACAAGGCAGCATTACAATTGAACCTCAGCAACTTACATTTACATAGCAACTTTTAACAATCATCTGAAGGGACTTCATGGGAGTGTTCTCAAACAACAACCTGACATTGAGCCGTGCTTGATGATTTTAGGACTGGTGAGCCAAAGGTATAATCATAGTGGTCTGTTTTCTTTTTACACAGGAGGAGTGAGAGATGGCGGAGAAAACATTCGGGATCATATTTGAGTCGAGAGTTAAGCAGCTGAACATTTGGTTGCTCATGATGGCACAAATAAAATCAGGGGTGCAGAAGAATTACGGAGCACAGATCTCACTGGATTGTTGGGCCAGAGGTGGGGAGGGCATAGACCATGGAGGGGTTTGAAAACAAGGGTGAGAAGTTTTAAAATCAATCTGCAGCTAGAGTCGGAACCAATGAAGTTGATAGAAGGTGAATGTGGCTTGGTTTAAGTTAGAATACAGGCAGCAGATTTTGATAAGCTCAAGTATGTGAAGCTGAACTTCCCTCCTCACGCTTTCTCTCTCTCTCTAGTCAGGGAGCCCAGTGTTTCGGCTGGACAAACAAGTGGACCCTTTGATCGCCCTTGTACAATGGCTTATTTAAGGAACATTGGCCCTGTTGTTATCCTCTGCAGGATCCCATTACTTTCTGGAATCACAGATTTGGGTCCTCCTTTAAAGGAACAGTGGCCCTTTTGTCAGCCTGCAGGCTGGAGATTGCTGCCTCCTGCCACCACGTTTCTTGGTCTCCTTTAACAAGCTTTCGGTTGTTCATTATCAATTCTGCTGCACATTGCCACGCTTAAAGGAACAGTCATATTTTTCTGATGCGCTCACCCCAGCTCCTTAACGTGGGAGCTGTTCTAGATTCACACAACACAGAAGACTATTTAGCCCATAGGATCTATGCTGTCTCTTTAAAATAGCCACCCAATTAGTCCCGATCCCACATCCCTTCCCCTTACTCAGGACATTTTTTAAAAATGATCAACTCCCATTCCTTCAGCCTTTCGTTTAATGCGTTCCAGATCACAGCAACTAACTGTATAAATAATTCTCATCTCCCCCGGTTCTGAAATGAAATGAATTGAAAATCGCTTACTGTCACAAGTAGGCTTCAAATGAAGTTACTGTGAAAAGCCCCTCGTCGCCACATTCCGGCGCCTGTTCGGTGCCTATTTTACCAATTGTCTTAAATTTGAGATCTTGGTTACTGATCCTCCTGTCATTAGCAGCAGTCTCTCCTTATTCACTCTCTTGAAACCCTTCGTGGTTTTCATCAACTATTATAATTCCTCGTTACCTTCTCTACAGTCAGAACAAGAAGCCTAGTTTCTCTCGATATTCCACCTGAGGACTCCGAAGTTGTGCTGTTAGAATGGCCGTATTCTGGAGTGATGTTAGATTGAGGCCCACTCAGCTGGTCACAGAAACTCACATGGCACTACTTAAAGAGCAAGCCAGTATCCAATATCACTCTATTGACAACATTGAACAAGCCGTACATGCTTTAATATTGCTTTCAATCCACCCCTTCAAATTGCTCCTGGTGACGTGCCCCCACCAATAATACAGTTCGACATTCCACAACTAAAAATCATCTCCAGACACTTTAGTATAGTGTTGTTGGTGGCTGGTTGTTTTCTACTGGGTGTTACGCCTAGTTGGAAATTATCTCGCACCATGTTTTCTAGAATTAGGACCATCATTTCCCCAGTAATCAACCGGAAAGTGACCAGAGATCATCAATCACACCAATGCTCCTTTTAGACATTTCTTGTACTTTTGAGAATAATCTAACATTCCAAAAGCAAATTTATTTTATTTTATTAAATATTTCTGTCCCGAAAAAAGATGATTAAGTCTTTGTTGTATTGCTGTTCGTGGGAGGTCGTCATTAACAAAACTTATAAATCACTTCATTAAATTAGGTTTTGGGGTGCCCCGAGGTCATCACAAATTCTCTCCTTTTCTAAACCTTCTGTGCACCCTCTCAAGAGACGTAGACAACAGTCCAAAAGTGTGGTGCCCAAGATTGGACACAACTTCTGCTGGGGCATAAGGGATTTATAAATTCCTCCATTAATAAAGCCAAAGATCCCTTGTATATTTAAAACGAAAAAGTGCCTAATTTGGCCCCATCTTTTTCACTAAAGCATACATAACCAGTGATTTATACAGCTTGTTCCTTCTTTTTATTATGTAAGGGGCCTTCCTGTTTGTTCCCTTCTACTCCCTTATTTCCCCCTTCTTTTATCTTTGCTGTTACATTTTTAATCCATGATTGTTAATGGATTTGTCATTTTAAGGCCAAGTAGCTTGTAAGCAGCATCAAACAAGCAGATTCCAGAAGGCTGTATTGTTTTAGACTGGTTATTGGACATTGGCTAGCCTCAGTGATGACTCGCATTGATTGATTTCGCAGGTGACCAATGAATTGGCCCAAAGGGCTGTGCTCTGCCCGGTAACAGGTTCTGGTTGGAATGTTTCTCAAAGCCACGAGGTTCCATTTTCGTTTCACTTTTGATTCTGCAGTCTGGGTGAAGGATTCCAACTAATTCTCTCCCAAAAGATCCAGTTAAACTCTCTTCATACGGCCACTGTGAGGGCCGATTCTCTCTCCAGTAGGTCTGGAGGCCATTCTCTTGGAGCAAAAGCAAGGTTTGATATGAGATAAAGTCGCTCGAGAAAGAAAGAAAGCGGATTGGAAATGCGGAACAACTGAAAGTAAAGTCTGATGAAACAGGGTCGCTGTCTCATCAGGAGAATTGAGAGTACAGGCTGTAAAACAAGAACTGTGATTCTCAGGCTACTGTGGACAGGGTAAAAAAAAGATGCTAAATGACATCAAGAAATCTATCAGATTCCATAAACTAAACTGCTTCATAGTACAAATTGTTAACTTGGCATGGAGGTTTATCATCATTGTTCAATGGTGCATTCTGTAAATGTATAACAACTTCCATTTAGATTGCATCTGTCATATAGTAAAACACTCTTCAGAGATGCCGATTCAGAAAGCATTCCATACAGAGTGCCAAAAAGTAAGGTTTTTCAAGGAGGGAGCTTTAAAGGAGCCGGGTTAAAAAAAAAACATTGGTGCCTGGATTGTGATTGTCACCAGCAAGTGCATTTATTGCCAATCCCCGATTGTTCTTTACAAGGTGACGGTGAGCTGCGTTCTTGAACGGTGGCAATCCATTTGGTGTAGCGCACCCACAGTGCGGTCAGGAAGGGAGTCACAGGGTTTTGATCCAGCAATAGTGAAAGAATAGTCTTAAGTGGAGCCAAGCGAGAGGCAAAAAGGTTCAGGAAGGGAGCTCAGGGAGCTGTCCGCAAGCTCGCCAATGGTGGAATGATAAAAATCAGGGATGGACCAGAAGCCGGAATTGGAGAAGTACAAAGATTTCACAGGGTTGTCGGGCTGCAGCAGACTACAGAGATCGGAAAGGAAAAAGCGCATGGAGGAATTTAAAAACAAAGGTGATAATTCTAATACTGAGGTTGGACCGGACTAGGATCCAGGAAAGGTTGATGAAGGTGTGAATATGGGCAGCAGAGTTTCAAGGTGGACTCCAGATTATGCAAAATGCAAGTTGGACAGCTGAGCATTAGAATTGTCCAGTTCGAGGCAACAAAAGCCTAGGGTGATAAAGAGCGTCCGGGAGGACCTCCTGCCACCGGGAAACTGGGAGATCCCTGGACCGTAGGGCCAGTAGGACGGTCTTCCAGACCGTGCCATTCTCCCTCTCTACTTGCCCGTTCCCCCGGGGGTTGTAGCTGGTCGTCCTGCTCGAGGCTATACGATCTTCACAAAAATAGTACAAAATTGACTAGAACATTTTTTAACTTTACAACAGAAACATCACTTCAAAAGTATATATTCAGATGTGAAGTGCTTTGGGGTGTTCATGAAAGGTGCTGCCGAAATTAAAATGCATTATTTTCTAAAACAGACAAATTAATACTTCACGGGCTAATGAATAACAGATTTCTAAAAAGCATGGAGTGGTGGATAAGATTTAATTCAATTCTTGAAATAGAGGAATATATGAATAAAAGAATTGCAGTGTGCCTAAGGAAATTGCAGTGTGCATAAGGATGGCATCCCAAATGATGAATATAGAAGGGCACAGTAATAACATCAACATATAAGCAGTGGGCATGGCTGACTGAGCGGGGGACACCAAAAAACTTCAGGTTAGATAGAGCACAGCTCCCTCTACACTTCTCCCACCAACTACTCCCAGGGCAGGCAGAGTACATATTTGGAAGAGTGAAGCTCTGGCGATACGCATACAGCCAAAAATCAAGAGCAGGAAAAGGCTCCTTGAGAGTGCTTTACCATTCAACAGGATAATGACTGATATCTGGCCTACACCACCTTCCCTCCCAATCCCTATATTCCTCGAGCCCAAAAACCTATCAATCTCAGTCTTGAAAATATTCGACAATTTGGCAGCTGCAGCTCTCTGGGGCAGAACATGTAGAAGTCTTAGATCCAAGTATTTAGAGCAAAGATTGATCATACACTCTCAGGCCAGGTAAAACGTGGGTTGGAATCAGCTGAAGTTCCCTCTACACAGTCCCCATCAAACACTCCCAAGACTGGTACAACACAGGCTAGATACTGAGTACAGCTCCCTTCACTGTCGCCATCAAGCATTTCCAGGTCAAGGACAGCACCAAATTAGATGCAGAGTAAATGAAATGAAAATCGCTTAATGTCACAAGTAGGCTTCAAATGAAGTCGCTGTGAAATCTCCCTCCACTTTGACCCGAACACTCCCAGGACAGCTTTGATACAGAAAAAAAGCTCCCATTACACTGCAAGAATAGCTATATCCATAGAAAAGTTCAGAAACGCATCACATAGCTGCTATCCTTCATTGAAAAGAGTTATAGTACAAGAGTAAGGAGCTCTTGCTTGAATTATAATTGGGAGTTGGCGAGATCCCATGGAGTAGAGCATACAGTTCTTGTCCTCACCAAAGGAAGGATATACTTGCCTCAGAGGTGGTGAATAAAGGTTCACTAACTGATTCCTGGATGAGTGATCTGCCCTTCGAGGAGAGATCAAGTAGAATGGATATATATCTGGTTGCTTTTCAAAGATTGAGAGGCAATCTCATTGCAAATGGGTAAATGTTTGGAAGACGTGAATAAGTAGCTGCTGGGAGTTCTTTCCGTCCCCGGCTGGAATGTCAAGAACTAGGGGTTACAGTGTCAGATGAATAGGTTTACCGTTTCGGTCGAGAGAAGGAGCAACATCTTTATTCTTTTAAAAATAAATTTAGAGTATCCGATGTTCTTTTTTTCAAATTAAGGGGCAATTTTGCCATATTAAGTGAGATAGGGAATCGCACAACGGGTAGCCCATTGCCTGATACTAATAGGTACCCAACACAGGCCTCTTCAAAACTATACTCTGGACTGCCTGTGAAAGGGGTAAAAGCTAGCACCGGCACATAGAATACACAGGATGTACAGCACAAAAAGAAAACACAGTTCATTTAGTTCTGTACCTAGGTTTGCAGAAATCGCCTCCTATCCCATTTCTTGTAACCCAGCAGCAGAATCAGCACGTTCCTTCCTCTTTTAACCCACCTTGGCCCAAAAAACGATTATAAAGGTGGCATCACAACTTCTGGTCTGGCAGCAGTGATCAGCAAATTCAGTGAACAGTAAAGATTGCCGAGAAGCCTCTGGGTTGCATAGAATCACACGATTGTTACAGGGGCAGGCCATTTGGCCCATAGTCTCATTGCCAGGTCTCCTCAATAACATCTCAGCTCACTTATTTTTTCATTCTTCAATGAAATGAGTCCAAAGACGTGCAGGTTAGGTGGACTGGCCATGCTAAATTGACTTGGCGTCCAAAAAGGTCAGGTGGGGTTACTGGATTGTGGGGTTACTGGATTGTGGGGTTAGGGTGGAGGCATGGGGTTAGATAGGGTGCTGTTTCCAAGGGTCGGTGCAGACTCCATGGGCCGAATGGCCTCCTGCTGTACTGTAAATTCTATGATTCTATGATAATGCTATGAGATATTGGCAGTGGTAAATCGACCACTTTGCTGCGGGTCTGGAGTCACACAAGGGCCAGACAAAGTAAGGATGAGGCAGCTTGCGTTCTCTAATGGAACATTAACAAAGAAGATGGGCTTTCAGGGCCATCGATGACAGCTTCCATTACTGAGAAGATCTTTCAATTCCAGATTTTTATTAATTGAAATTAAATTCCACCATCTGCTGTGGTGGAATTTGAACCAGTGTTGTCTGGGCATTAGGATGGGTTTCTTCATAACTTCTTCAGTGACATTGCCAGTATGGCACCGTCTCCAACTTCCCTGCTTTATCTTTGTAGCCCTGAAAATGTTTTCCCTTCAGGTGCAGATCCAATTCTCTTTTGAAAGACTCGGACGCCTTCGCGACACTAAGATAATGCATTCCGGTCCTGACAAGTTGCCAAACAAAAAAAACGTTTTCTTCGTATTACTGATCTTACTGTTACCAAGCACCTTAAATTGGCGCCCTCATTACCATTGTACCAACGGGAACAAATTGCTCTCTAGCGACTCTAGCTATGTCTTCCCTGTCCCCTCACAATTTTGAAGTTCCTTTCAACTATCTCAGAGGAATACCCACTCAGCTTCTTCTTTTTTCCCCCGCCTAATTGAGGTACTAGTTCTCACTTGTATTATGAACCTAACATTTGTCACCCGCACAATCTTTCCACTTCATCTCATGGTCTCAACATCGAGCAGCTCTGGGTTAGTTTGCCCATCTCATGGGAATGTATCTGGACTGCATCAAAACCGTTTCCTCTTCGTCGGAACAAAGACATAGGAGCAGGAGTGGGCCAGTCAGCCCTTGGAACATACTCTGCCATTTGATACGATCATGACAAATCTGGTTGTCGTCTTGACTCCTATCTGCTCCATAACCCTGGACTGCCTGATCTATCAAAAACTTGTCTGAAACAGCCTTGAAAAAATTCAATAGCCCAGCCTCCAATGGTCTCTGGTGAAGAAAATTGTTTTCACTGCTGGTCCTCAGAAAAATTCTCATCTCGGTCTTAAAAAGGGGATCTCTGCATTCTGCCAGGGTCACTCAGCCTAGGTTCAACCATGGAGAAAAGAGCTGAATTCCAGAGGGGAGATAAGCATGGTTGCTCTTCATATCAAGGCAATAAGGCAACATTTGACAGAACATGGCATTCAAGGACCTCTAGAAAAACTGGAGTCAATAGAAACCAGGGGGAAAATTCTCCGTTGGTTGGAGTCATGCCTGGCACTAACAAAGTCTCAGTTCCACAAGACATCACTGCAGGAGTCCCTCAGTGCAGTGTCCTCTGCCCAGCCATCTTCAACTGCTTCATCAATGACCTTCCTTCCATCATAAGGTCAGGTCTGGGGACATTCGCTGGTGACTGCACAATGTTCAGAACCATTCGACCTCACGACGGAAGCAGTGTACAAATGCAGCAAGAACAGGATATCTATGCTTGAGCTGGTAAGTGCCAAGTAACATTCACGCCACACAACTGTCAAGCAACGATCATCTCCAAAAAGAGAGAACCTAAACATCCCCTCTTGACAGTCAATGACATTACCATGACTGAATCTCCCACTGTCAGCATTATGAGAGTTTTTATTGACCAGAAACTGAACGGGGCTAGCCATACAATATCTGTGGTTATAAAGAGGTCAGAGGCTTGGAATCCTGCGATGAGTAACTCATTTCCTGACTCACCAAAACCTGTCCACCATCTACATGGTGCAAATCACTATTCTCCACTTGCCTGGATGAGTACAGGTCCAATGACGCTTGAGAAGCTTTACATCATCCAGGACAAAGCAGCTCACTTGATTGCCATTTCATCCATCGAGAAACAATCACTCCTTCCACCACTTATGTACAGTACCAGTAGTGCGTACCATCGACAGGATGCACTGCAGCCGCTCATCAATGCTCCCTCGGCAGCATCTTCCAAACCAATGACCACTACTATCTAGAAGGACAACCGTAGCAGACACATGGGAACACTACTACCTGCAAGTTCCCATCCAAGTCCCTGAGCATTCCGACTTGGAAATATATCGCTGTTCCTTCACTGTTTTGGGGGTCAAAATCCTGGAATTCATTCAATAATAGCGTTGTGGGTGTGCCGACATGACATGGACTGCAGTGGTTCAAGAAGGCAGCCCATGACCACCTTCTTAAGGGAACTGAGGGATGGGCAATAAACGCAGGCTTGTGTCTGCATACCAACTTTCTGTACAGTTTTGTTCGAGACAGCTTGTTCTCACCTTGATGAAATTGGCCCTTCTCCAGTTTAGTGTTTATTTCAGATTGATCCTCGACCTTTTCCATAGCTCACCTAAAGATTATAATACTTTGATCACTGACCTCAATAGGTCATTTAATTGACACTTGATGGACTTGACCCAAGACAGTCTCGAGAAACACACACAACAAAGTCCCTTTGCCACTTGGGCCGGAAACACAATGAGATCAAGCAAATTCAGCTGTACACTGAAACTCTTCCCACTCTCTGTCCTTTAGCCTATTACGTCCCAGGTCGACGCACAGATAACCAAAGTCACTCATTATCACTACATCGTAACTTCTACAGTGTGATTTCTGTGAAAATCCAGTTGGCCATATCTTTCCCATTAGCTGGTGATCTATAGGAAGTATCAAGTAGTGTATCAAAAGTTTTGTTTGCTTGGCTCATACACATTTAAGAATGGGAAGCGATCTGTTTGATAATCAATCATTCTTTGAAATTCCAACACATACCTGGCTGATTGGAGCTGTGATAAAGATCGAAATATTTCTATAGTACATTTTCTATCCTGTTGCAGTAAAGTTATTAAAAACCCTGGTTTAGGGCAGCACGATGGTACAGTGGGTTAGCCCTGCTGCCTCACCACGCCGAGGTCCCAGGATCGATCCCGGCTCTGGGTCACTGTCCGTGTGGAGTTTGCACATTCGCCCCGTGTTTGCGTGGATTTCGGCCCCACAACCCAAAGATGTGCAGACTATGCTAAATTGCCCCTTAATTGGAAAAAATGAATTGGGTACTCTAAATTTAGAAAAAAAAAACCTGGTTTAAAATACATGCAGGCAGTATGTCTACTAAAACTCTAATTAAAGAGTTGCAAAAGGTGAGGTAATCATTCATTCCAATGATTTATTTAGTTATAGATAAAGCACAATTAGATCTTGTTATGATTGCTGGAGATTCTCTGGAGTGTAAATAAGTTGAGGGAGCGGGGCTTACTCTTAGCTAAGCAGGTCATGGAAATTAGCGGGATATAGATGATGTAATTACTGGGAGTAACCAGGTCTGTCTGTAGTCTTACATGGAACATAGAACAGTACAGCACAGAACAGGCCCTTCGGCCCTCGATGTTGTGACGAGCATTGTCCGAAACCAAGATCAAGCTATCCCACTCCGTCATTCTGGTATGCTCCATGTGCCTATTCAATAACCGCTTGAAAGTTCCTAAAGTGTCCGACTCCACTATCACAGCAGGCAGTCCATTCCACATCCTAACCACTCTCTGAGTAAAGAGTTTGATATAGGATTTTAAGTTAAACAGCAGTCTTGCCAAATGTTGTTCGGCTGAACAGAAGTGCACTGGACCTGCTCTTCTCCAAAAGTCTCTGTACAGCTAAGCAAGTAATCGGTTTTATTAACTTAAGTGGTGATTGAACTGCATTGGGTTGCTTAATTGGAAATCATGGCAGGTGTAGACAGTAAGTTTATCTTTTCCTTTTGTTTAAGAATTGCTTAACTGATAATTGTAAAGCTATTTTGTTGATGTTAATGTGATTAATTCTGTGATTATTTTAAAGTTTGATCCTACGGCGCGGAGGACCCGGGTTTGAATCCCGGCTCTGGGTCACTGTCCGTCTGGAGTTTGTGCATTCTCCCCATGTCTGCGTGGGTTTCACCCCCACAACCCAAAGATGTGGTTAGGTGGATTGGCCACGCTAAATTGCCCCTTAAATCGTAGAAAAAATAATTGGGTGCTCGAAATTTATTTTTAAAAATAAAATAATTAAAGTTTGATTTAACATTATGGATCCCTATTGGTCAGAATCATCATCCCTGGGGTGAAGTATCCTTTCCTCAGCTTTACAAATAGAAAAATTGTTTCTGGTTTTCGCCCTGTAGCCTAACAAAACTTCTGGTCTGATATCCTAAGAGCCTTCACTGTCTCTCGCTCTGCCTGGTGCACTTCTCTGTCTCAGAACTCGATCGTTCGCCTATTGGGAATTCAAGCATTTCGTATTCTGACCCAATACAGGCCCATGAACATTAACGCTGGGCAGATCACCTATTACTGGACCTGGTCTCTACTTACCGGATGTCCACCTGCTCCTCACCCTCCTCAAGTCGGCCGCCGCTCGGTTCCGGACCACCGAAAGTGAAAGAGATGCAGCTCCGCCGGCGGGGATATTCCGACTTGCGCCTGCGCTGTGCCGGGGAAGCCCCAGGCCGGTCGCGGGCCTGGCCTTGGAGAGCTTTGGGAGTGTGCTGCTCCTGGCCCCGCAGATCGGCCACAGACACCAGCACCTTCGCCGGCTCGTCCATGTCCTGGCTCCAGCTTTCAGAGCGTGGCCACACCAGCCCGCCAGCATTCCCGGCGTTACGGTCCCACTCCACCTCCTGGCACAGCACGGCCTCCTCTACCCGCTGCTGCTGCTCGTCTACGATCAGGATCCTCCGCTTTTCGGAGAACTAGAGAGAGAGGGAGAGAGAGAAAGAAAGATAGCAGAGAGCCTGTTACTTTTAGTGTGAAAGATCAATGGACACGTCAGTCAACCTAGTAGATCACAGAAACTGGCACATAGAGGAACATCACGAATCACAGTCAAATGGAGGAAGTACCTGGCTACATTTATTCAGGAGCGCGAGCGCACATCGATCCAGGTGAGGGGGGAAATATTCAGGTCACAGGACCTGGTAATATCCACAAGCACATTACCGAGTCAATTGGAATTTCACACCTACCGAGTACATGGTTTGGAAGACACCTGTGGTGTAAATTTTCACTGATACTCTTCTTTGTACATTGGCTTTTGCTGTGCTAAGCACTGGATACAAGCGTCTGAAAAAATGCATTCCTCATCCGTTTGCGCGCCCGTCTGAAAGTAAATGCACTCCTGGATTGAAGGGTGAGCAGTAGGATCTTAAAGGGCGGTGAATAAGCAGCCGTGCCCGAGGCCGAACATTCTCCACTTAGCATCATAAGGGTCAGGTGTTTATAGACCCCCTCCGGAGACGTGGCCATAATCCATGTTGACGCTGCCCAGCGATGAACTGAGGGAGTGATACACGATCTGTCGATAGTCTGACAGGAAAAAAGGGTTGTATTTATACAGTGCCTTTCATGACAAAAGGACACGGCAAAGTGCTTGATGACCAAAGGACTACTTTGGAAATATAGTTATTGGCATCATGGACAGAACATGGCAGCAAATTTGTGCACAGTAAGATCCAACAAAAAGTAATGCAAAAAGAGCTGGATGATTTTGTTTTGTGATATAGATCAAGGGATAAATATCGTCTACGACATAGTGTTAACTCCCCTCCTAATCCTTCAAAATAGTACTATGGGATCTGCCTCGTCTGCCTGGGGCCACATCCCTTCAGAAAGACAGAACCCCTCCTTCAACACTGCATTGACTGGTCAGCTTTTTGATTTTATATACTCAAGAGGAAATGCCATCCAGACCACCAGATTGTGAGACTGAATCTTGGTCAATCTGCTGAAGCAGAGATTGCTGAAGAGTTCCTGCTGTTACTCTCCTTCCTTCTGCAAAAGAGATTCATGTCTTCCAGGTTATAGACATCCATAAAAGAAGCTGAGAGTACCTCCTCAGGTCAAGGATAACCAAATCCCTAAAGTCTGCAGGCAACCAGTGCAGAATAGGCACCCACCAGATCGTCTTTCCTCTTAATTGTATTACCTCTGTGTAATGATTTAATGCATACCCTTGTATATATGTTTTGATGACTATGTAAAAATGCTGTAGTTATTTGTTACTTTGGAGCTTTGAAGTAAAGGAGGAGGGATGCTTATATGTGTGGATTACTGTGTGTTGTTACATGATTCCATTAGGAGTTTAGTCAAGTGATAGTCCGTGACGTCGGCTACTTTGCGGGCTTTCTGGCAGTCTAGATCAAGCCATTGTACCATTCTCAACCATCTTAATAACGTTTTATTATTGTGTTCAGCCCACGTGCTTTAGCATTTCCATTCTTTTGTCCTGCAAGTACAATACGTGACACTGATCAAAGAGTGACCATTAGAAAATTGGGCACGAGAGGGGTTGAGTGTGGGGGCTGCATGGTTGACTGAGACGGGCGTTTGAACCTGCTGGATATTTTTCTGACTAAAATGATGATCCACCTTTATTGTTGCCTGTGGTTGTATAACCAATCACGATTCAGAAGATGCAATTAAGCCACGTCCACGGACAAAAAAGAACAAGATCACTTGACGGGTCCCCGTAGTTGTTAAAACCCAGTACCCATTCCGCATAACCTCTGATCCCCTTATTAATCAACAACCTATCTACCGTTGTCTGAAAGACAACTCAGTGATTTGATCTCCAGAGCCTTTTATGGCAATGAGTTCCACCTATTCACCACCCTCTGGCTGAAGAAATTCCTCCTAATCTCAGTTTTAAAAGATCGTCCTTCAGTGTGAGGCTGTGCAGACAGTCACCCAAAGTCAGTATTGATCATGGAATTTACAGTGCAGGAGGCCCTCACCTCCACCCTATCCCCGTAAACCAGTAACTCCACCTGACCCAAGGGCAATTTAACATGGCCAATCATTGGGCTGTGGGAGGAAACCGGAGCACCTGGAGGAAACCCACGCAGACACGGGGAGAATGTGCCGACTCCGCGCAGACAGTGACCCAAGCTGGGAATCTAACCTGGGACCCTGGAGCTGTGAAGCAACTGTGCCAGCCACTCTGCTACCACAACAATATGACGCAAAGTCCGAGGCATTAAATGGGACCACGTCAAGACAAGTTTTAGGAACCACTACCCTAGCCTACATACACTTCAGTTTTTTTTTTTGGAAAGCATTAGTCATTTGTTCAAGGCATGGTGGTGCGCATGTAGAGCGACTTAAAAGCCGACTTGTGGACAAGCAGCCTCTTGCCTTGCCCGACCCCTCAGCTTACTGGGATCATTGCCAGAGACCTGCTCACTGTACAACAAACACTCTTCCCTCCACCCCCAAAATCACAACTCCAAGGCTCTCACACTGTACCGCAGCTTTAAGAAAGCTGCACGAAAGCACACCACACAATCACAGCTGAGATCCTCATACTGCACACGCCCCATCATAGCCTCAAGGCCCTCACACTGTAGAACGATGCAACTGTCACAGCCAGAGATGCTCACATTGAAAGACAGTCTCCGCCCACAGCTGAGATCATCATACTGTAAAACAATAACCCCACAGTCCTGAGACACTCTCACTCTACGACAGCTCCCCTTCATAACGCCGAGACCTAGAAGACATTCCCTTGTCACAGCCGAGATCCTCCGTGTACGACAGTACCACATCACAACCCCAAGGTTCCACAAATATATAGTCCTTCCATTACGCCCAATCCCCTCACGTGGTATGACAACCCCCTCCGCCCCTCACAGCTCCAAGACCCTCACATTGTATGACAGACCCCAGCTGACTGGCAAGACCCTCACTGTATGTATGAAGCTACAAATCCCATCACAGTCCCAAGACCCTCAAACTGCATTACTGTTCCCTTCACTGCTAGAAACCATCACACTGCAACCTAATTCCCCTATCACAGCCCAAGATCCTCACAGCATGTGAGGACCATTATGCACAGCGCCAAGACCCTTAATGAAGGCCAGCCCCAATTACAGTGCCCAACCCCGGTGATCACAGCCAAAGTCCCTTACACTGTGCAACTGCCCCACAACACGGACCCAAGACCCTGACAGAAAGACAGCCACATAACACGGCCCCTAAATCCTTACATTGTATGACAAGCCCTCCCCATCACATTCCTAAGACCCACATTCTGCACATCAGCAGCAACCCCAGTTCCACATCCTCACACTGTAGACAATCCCCTGTCACAGCCCGGGACCCTCACACTGTAGAAACATTAATTTTTCTAACTCTACATCACTAATGCTGCCTCGCCTGCTAAAAGTATTAACTTACTAACAGTATTAATCCTTTGCCAGTCAATTTTAAAACAGGTTTAGTACTGTTGGTAGCTTCGCAAAACATTTTAAAGTAATAACCTCAGCTTCATGACTGCAAAAAGTAAACGCTGAGGAATTTCAGACGTTATTACCAGAGGCAGAGAATGTAGATGCCAAGGAGTAACAATCAACCCATATGAAATGTCAGTACGAAGCCTGAAGCGGTGATAGTGCGGCTGAAGCAATGGATTAGAAATCTATGTGGTCTCCCCCATCTCGGTTCGAATCGTGCTATGTTGTCCCTCATCATTGCTCAATCGAAACCAATTACCTACAGAATTAATCGTTGGTTAAAATGGAATAAAACCTCAACAAAAGCCTGTTTGAGCAGTGCAGGAAGCTTTCGGGTTCACACTATAATATGGCTATAATGTGGCTATAATTGCCCTTAACACAAGGAGAGAGCCTGGTATGAAGAAATACAAACCTGAAGCAAAACTTTAAATAGGAGGTTCATTTTTGATTACAATCCAGGTGCTTTAGATAACATAGCAATGGTGCTCAGTATTATGAAAGGATGGCGTAAGGTAGACAGAAGCAGCCATCACATACTATTTTCAGCACCAAAACAAGCCTTTCTGCCTAACAGGCTGATGCTAGCGTTTATGCTCCAGCTCCACAGAACCTCCTCCCTCCATCTGACCACACCAACAAGTTGAAGAGAAATGTCACATTGGACACTAAATGGTAACTCAGTCTCTCTCTAAAAATGCCGATAGATCTGCTGAATTTATCTGCTTTTCAACTCTTCTCCTTTTTTTTCAAGTCTTTCTCCAGCTACCCTTAAACGCATCTATGATGTTCACCTCAAGCACCCCCAATGATAATTAACATGCACAAACATTCTCACCATCCTCCGGTGCAAAGGAAGATCTACTGAATTCCCAATTCCATTTAATCAGTTGCGGTCTTGTATTTATAGTCCTTAACTTGGGTCTCGTCCAAAAGTAGAAACATTGTTTCTATACTGAAGTTCGTAAACCCCATTAAAATCATAAAGTCCTCCATGGGGACGAAAAAGACGAGGTACATTCCACCTTTCATGCTCATTTCCAGTATCAACGTTGTACATGTATTTAGCACTTTTTCCAGAGGTTCTACACCCTCTTTTTTCACAGTACTCCAAGTGGATTTGAACCAAAGCACTGTGTAGGTTTAACACAACTTCCATGCTATTCAATTTTGTTCCGAGAGAACTTCCAATGGTGGTGAAAGTTAAGAATGAAAGGCCATAGATTTTATTTACACGCACTTGGGATGTGGACATTACTGGCGAGATCACTAGTTACTGCCTACCCCAATTACCTTTGAGAAGGTGGTGGCGAGCCATCACTGCAGTATATGTGGTGTAGATTCGCCCAGTGTCTGTTACGAAGGTGGACTCAGAATCTTGACCCAATGACAGTGATGGAATGGTGATATAGTTACAAATCAAGGTGGTGTTCCTGCGCATCTGCTGCCCTTGCCATTCACGGTGGCATAGGTTGCGGGCTTGGAAGATGTTATCGAAGGAGCCTTCGTAAGTTGCTGCAGTGCATCTTGTAGATCGCACACACTGCTGCTCAAGTGCATCAGCGGTGGAGGGAGTAAATGTTGAAGGTGACGGATGGAGTGCCAATCAAGCTGGCTGCTTTGTCCTGGGTGATGTTGATCTTCTTGTGTGTGCTGGAATGGTGCTCAAATGGCAGGTATTCATTCACATTCCTGACTTGTGCCTTACGTGGGGAGGATAGGCTTTGAGGAGTCAGGCAAGTTGCACTCCACAGAATTCCCAGCTCTTGTAGTCACAGTATTTACATAGCTGGTCCAGTTCATTTTCTGGTTACCCCCAGGATGTCGATAGTGGGGAATTCAGGAGACTCTTCCCACTGAATGTCAAAGGAAGATGGTTAGATTTGACCTGGTTGGAGATGGCCATTGTCTGGCACTTGTGTGGTGTGAATGACTACAAGATTAAATCAACAAGATTTGGAGCAGAGATGGAGAAACCTCACTAGATATGGGACTAGGATCAAATTCTAGTATGGTGCTTGTGGCAGATACCATGCAAAGCTGAGATTGGATAGATGGTTAAAAGTGCAACAGGGCATTGGAACAAGTGGATTATTGCTGGCATGGCGGACTAAATGCCTACACCAGGTTGGGGCCAAATCCTTTGTTTCCAGTGGTGTGCACCGACCCTCCAAAAGGGAACCCTACTTGAACTACTCCCGCGCCCTAGCCTTGCAACCCCACCTTTCTTTAGCATGGCCAATCCACCTAACCTGCATATCTTTGGACTGTGTGAGGAAATCCTCACAGACATGGGAAGGTGCCACTCTAAACAGACAGTCACCCAAGGCTTGAATTGAACCCAGGTCCCTGGCGCTGTGAAGCAGCTTTGCCAACCACTGTGGCACCGTGCTGACCTGTACCATCTACAAGATGCACTGCAGGAACTCGCCAAGGCTCCTCAGGCAGTAATTCCAAAACAAAGGCCACTACCATCGAGGAGGGCAATAGCAGCAAATACATGGGAACACAACCACTTGGAAGTTCCCCAAGTCATTCACATCCTGACTTTGAAATATATCACCATTCCTTCACTGTCGTTGGGTCAAATTCCTGGAACTCCCTCCCTAATTGCAGTGGGTCTACCTACACCACATGGACTGCAGTGGTTCAAGCAGACAGCTCACCACCACCTTCTCAAAGGCCATTCGGGATTGTAAGGGCCCTTCTTGTTTATTCCTGCTTCTTTCCAGACTTTTCCCGTATTTCCCCTTTGTTTTATTTTTTGCGATTACCATTTTGATCCACGGATGAGTAATGGTCCTGCGACTTCACTGCAGCCTGTATCCTGAAGGCAAAGCAGCCTGCAAATGGCCTGTACCTTTAAATTCAAACAGTGGTTTGCAACAGCAGGAGATTCAGTGGTGGCTCGATTTGATTGGCTTGGCTAATGGCCAATGAATTGGTCCAAAGGGGTGGCGCTCTGCCCGCTGGCAGGTGGTGATTGGATTTGGGCACACAGCTCAAGTTTTGTGCGCCACCAGGCTTGATTTTTAATTTCCCTTTCGATTCTGAAGGCTGGATGGCGGAATCTAACCAACTCACTTCAGGAATATCCAGTTAATTCTAGCCAAAAGGCCACTGGGAGAACCATCTCTCTCTCTGCAAAACTGGGTGCAAGTCGAACTCAGAATCTGATCACTCCCTCTCTGTAAAAAGAACAGGCTGATGTGAAGCAGAGACCAGAATCTGTTAACTCTCTCTCTCCTTAACAGGCTGATGTGAAGTCAGAGGTCTCTCCTGGAAAAGCTGTGAGTAAGGTATACTGCTGAACTACAAAGAAGATCATTACACACTGTAGACCGGAGACTTTAAACCACACTCCTACTGTGAAGAGAGTGCACGGAGAACGCATTAACTGAAGCAGGGACTCTGATCTTTTGACCTTAATCCTTAACATTTGTGCAGGTAGTGGGTGGGACTGAATAATAATAATTCATCTTTATTAGTGTCACAGTAGGCTTACATTAACACTGCAATGAGGTTACTGTGAAAATCCCCTCGTCGCCCGGCACTGAGGGGGAATTCAGAATGCCCAATGCACCTCACAAGCCCGTCTTTCAGCACTTGTAGGAGGGACTGGAGCACCCGGAAGAAACCCACGCAGACACAGGGAGAACGGGCAGACTCCGCACAGACAGGGACCCAAACCGGGAATCGAAACAGAGACCCTGGCGCTGTGAAGCAACAATGCTAACCACTGTGCTACCGTGCTTAAAGGGAGTTAGGTGTTAAACAACATTTAACCAACTGTATTCACTGCATATTTCATACTTGTTCTAGTTATAAATGAATTGTAATTGTGTCACCCGGTGACTGTAATTATTGGGCAGCCAAGGGCCAAAGATTTTGGGCATTTTTATACGAATTAGAGGTTAATTCACCTGTATTGTGACTCTGGGAGAAATGGGGCTGGAATTGATTGCGCATGTACCCAGGGTGTTGTAACAGGATGGGCAACAATCGCTGGCCTAGCTCAGCCAAATCTCCATTCCATTAAAAAAAAAATGTTTTTAATCTGACATGCAGGTATGATATTATTACAAACACTGGGATATTGGTTCAGAGAAGGACAGGATTGGCAGCTCAATATTCCAGGACACAGAGTCTTTAAGCGAGTGAGGGAAGGAGGTAAAAGAGGGACTGTCACAATTTTGATCAGGTAATCAATCACAACAGTAAGAAGGGTCAATATCTCAGAAGGCTCTTCAAATGAAGCCTTTTCAGTAGAATTTAGAAACCAAGAAATATGAATCTCATTGCGGGGAATGTTCTATAGGCCCCTGAACAGTCAGAAATAGAAGCACAGTTATGTAGGCAAATTTCAAAGAAGTGTAAAAGCAATCGGATAGTGACAGTGGGGATTTCAACTTCCCCAACATTAGCTGGGCAGTCATTGTGTGAAAGGTTTAGAGGGAGCAGAATTCTTCAAATGCGACCAGAACCTTTCAAGTTAGTATGTGTAAGGTCCGACAAGAGAGGGCGCGGTCCTGGACTTAACTTTAGGTATCAAAGCCAGGCAAGTGGTTGAACTATCAGCGGGGGATAATTTTACAGACAGCAATCGTAACTCCATTAGATTCAAGATTGTTATGGAAAAGAAGAAGGATGGGAATGAAGTCAAGGTTCTAAACTGGGAGAAGACAGATTTTGGCTGAATCATATCTGATCTTAATAGAGTGGACTGGGAGGAGACACTTTCAGGTAAATCAGTGACAGAACAGTGGGATGCATTCAAGGAAGAAATGGGAGTGTACAGGACCAACATGTCTCAAGAAAATAAAAGGGAGGAACCAAGAAATCCAGTGAACCCTGGATACCGAGGGCCATTCAGCTTTGGAAATAAAGAAAAACGGAGGCTTATGGCTGATATAGAGGGCTCAAAATAGCAGAAAATCTGAGAGCCAAACAGAATGTACAAGAGGGAACGTAAAAAGAAAATTAGGAGAGCAAAAAGGGAAAATAAAGAAAAATCCTAAGTTGTTTTACAAATACACGAAGGGTAAAAGGATAACTAGGAAAAGGATAGGGCCCATTAAGGCCAACAGTGGTAACTTATGTGTGAAGCTGGAGGACGCGCGTAGAGTTCTAAAAGAATAGATTGTGTCAGTATTCACTAATGAGAGGGATGGTGTATGTATAGAAATCTGGGAGAAGGGATTTATTAAATTTAAAGAAATTAATATAGGGAGAGAGGTGGTTCTCAGTGGTTGGCAGGCTTAAAGGTAGGCAAACTTCCAGTGCTAGATGAAATGTATCCCAGGCTGTTGAGTGAGGCATGGTAGGAAATAGGAGGGGCGCTGGCAATAACTTTCAATTCCTCTTTGGCCACAGGAAGGGCACTGGAGGGAGGACAGGAGGCTAGTTAACATGGTACCATTATTCAAGAAGCGAGAAAGGGACAAACCAGAAAGCAAGCGGTCTAACTTCAGTGATGGGGAAAGCATTGGAAGTAATTCTGAGACAAAAGTAATCTTCATTTGGAGAGGCAGGGATTAATAAAGAACAATGAACATGGTTTTGTTCAAGAGGGAGATAGAGACCCGAGTGGCGTGGTGCAATGACAATAATCTCTCCATCAATGTCAGTAAAACGAAGGAGCTGGTCACTGATTTCAGAAAGCAAAGTATCGCACACACCCGTCTGCAGCAATGGTGCCGAGGTGGAAATGGTTGACAGCTTCAAATTCCTAGGTGCACATCAACTATCCGTCCTGATCCACCCACGTCTACGCTACGACTAAGAAAGCATAACAGCGTCTACACTTCCTGAGGAAACTAAGGAAATTCGGCAAGTGCACATCGACTCTTACCAATATTTACAGATGCACCATAGAAAGCATCCTATCTGGTTGCATCACAGCCTGATATGGCAACTGCTCGGCCCAAGACCGTAAGAAACCAGAGAGTCGTGAACACAGCCCAGTCCATCACGCGAAACCACCTCCCATCCATTGACTCTGTCTACATCTCCCGCTGTCTTGGGAAAGAAGGCAGCATAATCAAAGACCCCTCCCACCAAGGTTATTCTCTCTTCCATCAGGCAGGAGACACAAAAGTCTGAGAACACGTACTAACAGAATCAAAAACATCTTCTTCTCGCTATTACCAAACTCCTGAATGACCCACTTATGGACTGAACTGATCTCTTCACACATCTTCTCAACTGAGCAGTACTGCACTCTGTATGCTTCACTCAATGCCTGGATCTATGTATTTACATTGTGTATTTATGCATGTCCTATGCTTTTTCATGTATGGAGCGCTCTGTCTGGTCTATAGGCAGAACAATAGTTTTCACTGCACCTCTATACACATGACAATAAATAAAATTCATGAATTGAATTTTTCAAAGAGGTGACCAGGTGTCGAGGATGAGGGCAATGAATTTGAATTTAATAAAGTCTACATGGACTTCTGCAAGCTTTTTGATAAGATCCCACATGGGAGACAGATTGTGAAGATGGGAGCCCATGGGAATCCAAGGAAATTTGGCAAAATGGCCTTTAGTAGCCTTGCCTTTATTTGCTGAGGCTTAGAATTTGAGAGCAGGGAGGTTATGCTGAAACTGTATAAAACATTGGTTAGAGTACTGTGTGCAGTTATGGAATCTACATTATAGGATGAATGTGATTGCCCTGGAATAGGTGCAGAGGAGATTTACCAGGATGTTGCCTGGATTGGAGAGATTTAGCTATGAAGAGAGATTGAATAGACTGCAGTTACTTCCCTTGGAGCAGAGGAGGCTGAAGGGGGACATGATTGCAATGTATATAATTATGAGGGGCATACATAGCTTAGACAGGCAGAAACATTTCCTCTTGGTGGAGGGATCAATCACCAGAGAGCATAGAGTTCAGGTAAAATTTAGAGGGGAAAGACGTTTTCACCCAAAGCGTGGTGAAAATTTGAAACTCACTGCCTAAAAGAGTGGTGGAGGCCCTCATAACATTTAAGACGTATTTAGATGTGAAATTGGATTAGAATACTTAATTGCTGTTTTTGACCAGCACAGACATGATGGGCCAAAATAACTTTTCTGTGCTGCAGATCTCTAAGACTCTATTAATCCCCCTACCCCTCAGTCGAGGATAACTAACAGTATTAATATCTGTACCCCCTGTAGCCATCTGGGATGGCCACGTCCCGATTACAAAATGGACACTTGCAAAGAATGCAGGGAAAATTGGACAACATCGAAAAAGCAAGCAGGTCTGTCTGTTGATTAGAGCCTTAGCTCTCAGACAGGACCGGTACTGCTAAGCCATCTACATACTAATGAGCCATCCCCAGGAACAAAAGGCAACATTTAGGTAAACAATGCTAAGCCAGACATCCGGGCGCCAGAGGAGACTAAAACAAGCAGACCAACGGCCACCTAGAACATGCCCAGCAACCAGGGAACCCACCCCTCTATTGGAGGAAAATTCGATAAGGACGATTGGGACTTGGCCCGCCCAAAAGCGCGCAAAGCCCTTTTGGGATATAAAAAGGACTCCCCAAGAGAGGATCACTCTCTTGGCCTCGGCTCTCAGCGAGGAGAGACCCGCCAAAGCTACTCCAGACCAAGTAAGTTCCAAGTCAACGCACGCTACGAGATAGACGCTCCTAGTTACTATCCTGTACACAGCTCGACCCAGCAGACTCAGAACCGAGCAACGGCCGTTGTTCCTCTGACTGAGTGGGCACCCGAAGCTAAGTGTAGGCTTTTAGTAATAGAACATAGAACAGTACAGCACAGAACAGGCCCTTTGAAACCAAGATCAAGCTATCCCACTCCCTTCATTCTGGTATGCTCCATGTGCCTATCCAATAACCGCTTGAAAGTTCCTAAAGTGTCCGACTCCACTATCACAGCAGGCAGTCCATTCCACATCCTAACCACTCTCTGAGTAAAGAGTTTGATATAGGATTTTAAGTCAAACAGCAGTCTTGCCAAATGTTGTTCGGCTGAACAGAAATGTACTGGATCTGCTCTTCTCCAAAAGTCTCTATACAGCTAAGCAAGTAATCTGTTTTGTTAACTTAAGTGGTAATTGAACTGCATGTTGCTTAATTGGAAATCATGGCAGGTGTAGACAGTAAGTTAATCTTTTCCTTTTGTTTAAGAACTGCTTAACTGATAATTGTAAAGCTATTTTGTTGATAGTGATAGTTTAGGTTGTAGAGTTTTATGCATGAGTAGATTTGACTGTGTGTAAATAAATGAGCATTGCTTTTGAACTTACTAACTGGTGTATCGAGTCTTCGATCAGTATTCGGTTCTGAACCTTGTGGTGTCGAAAGATACCTGACGACTCTTGAGCAAATGTAATTAAACAGAGCCAAATTAAGAGACAACAGCAAATTAGCAACATTTACTGGCGACATCTGACGGGACTCAACTTAGAAGTGGCCTAACCACTCCGAGAACACCGAAATATGAATTGAGAATCCAACTGGAAACAGAAAAACCACAAGCGTAAGAACAGCACTGATCAAGCCTCCGAGATTCGGAAGTGTGTTAATGCATGCGTACTAACAGGGATATGAGGTAAACCTGAGAGATTTTGTCGCGTAAGACTGTCGGGAGTTTTGTCGGCCGAAAATTAGCGTAAGCCATACCCGTGTTTACATCACCACTTTATCACCCCGTGTTCCAAATTCAGTAGAGCACCTCGATAGAGAAAATGGCAATGAAGGCAATGGAACGCCTTATGAACCCCCAGGGATTTGAGGTTGCAGCGACCAGCAGAGTAGGACAGTGTCCCGTTTGGGAAGATGAGATCAGGAAATATCTCAAAAGGGAAAGGATGTGAATTCTGCGCCAATGAGGAAACAGGTCCCAGGAGTATAGGACATACTTGGTGGGAGAACCTGTCAGAGATACACAAGAAGAGCTTGGGGAAAGCTTGCAAGCCGATGGTAATCGTGTCCTGTTTGGCACAATTGCGAGGCACAGAGGAGGTTGTTAGGATGCTCCGTAGAGAGAGATCGAGGAGAGAGACAGAGGTAGTGAGGTAGACGTGAGCGAAGTAGAGAAGGAGAATAGAGATTTTAAAGAGCAGTTAGCAGCAAGGGACAGAGAGGTGGATGATGCCAAGAGTCTTGTCTCACGCATTTGAGTAGTTTCCAAACGCAATACGATAAGGCCTACCAGGACACGCAATGTGCGGTCTTGGTAAGACAAGAGGCCGAGCAACAAGTTAAGAAATTGCAGAAACAGTGCAATGATTTGAAAGCAGCCCTACAAGCACTCCATACTTCCACAACAGAACAAAGGCAGAGCTCCGTAGACCACGCAAAGTGCCGGAAGCAACTTGCAGAATTGCAATCTCTGCTGTCCGTTCAAAATGGGTTTCAAAGCACATTTGGACCACAATTAGATCAGGAAAACGCCCCCGACTGGCAGGGATTGAACGAGACTGCCCATAGATACGTACATGGGACATGTACGCAGGAAAAACCCAAGAAAAGGAGAACACCCCAACCGAACAGGCAGAACATCCCCCCCCCCCCCCACATGAGCCCTGTAACCACACACCGCAGGGCCGCAGCAGAAGGATAAGCAGATTTCCTTTATACAACCCCGTTAACCGTGACCCAATTACGGGATGCGTGTGGAAAAATTACACCGTTCCTTCCCACATCAGGCCCCCACCAATTTCTCGCGAAAGTCAAACAGCAGGCTACCATGTACAGCCTCGACGAAAAGTTTTAAGCCTCAACCCTTCAGTCATGGCAGCCCTTCCCGACCCACAGAATGTAGGAGGAGGCACACTTCAAGAGATGCACACAGCGATCCTTGATGCGATCGGCTACAACAGAGGAGACCCTGTAGAAGGCCTAAATAAGTGTAGGCAAAAGAAGACAGAGCACCCCACAGAGTTTGCTGGACGCTTATGGATACATTTCACAGCAGTTTTCGGAGAGTTAGACTGCGCCCATTTGTCCCTAGATAATATGGCCAAATGGACTTGAATCCTAGTCTCTCACGCGACAGACACAGGACAGAAAGCTTGCGCAAATTACGACCCCTCAGATGAGGCCCACAACGAGAAATGGGCTTTGAAGAGATTGTCCCGCGCTTGGGAGCAATCAGTCCAAAGCAAAACCGCATTTATAAAACCCGATGAAGAGCAGGCAGAGATGAATCCAGTTAAAGCGCACCAGAATCCCGCAGGGGTAAATGAGGGCAGGAACAGCCCACCCCAGCCCAAAGCTCAGGAATGTTACAACTGTGGCCAGTTAGGACACTTTGCACGTGAGTGCAACGCGCCCCAAAAGCAGCAGAGAAGTCAACAGACAGGCACCCTCAGCAGGAATAGAGCAAAGCTGATCCACAGCGTTAGCGCCCGTTCAGAGAATGCCGACATGAACGGCACCGACTGACGGTGTTCGGATTCCCCAACCTGGGTCTGCAGCACCCTTTGCGACAAGTCTGGTAGACCGGTAGTGGCAGGCAAAGTTTGTGGACACCCCGTAGAATTTCTTTGGGACACAGGAGGGTCCCGCACCACACTCAATTCCTCCACGATGTTTCAGCGAGACACATGGCCCACAACAGACTCCATCACACTCAGCAGCTTTACAGGTCATTTACAACAGGGACGCATCACAGCCCCGGTGGCAATACAAATAGAGAACATCACAACTAAGCACCCTGTAGTTTTGGTTGATCTGCCCTCGAAAGCAGAACATATCCTTGGGATTGATTTCATGAGCTCCCATGACCTTTCTTTTGACCCAATTGACAAGTGTGTTTGGAAAATGGCACAGGCAGCACGAGCCCCCTCCACGCTCACAGTAGGAAAGTACGTAAACAGGATTAGCTCAGTAGGAGACTTCTGGTTTGACACTCGAGCCATTAGTGCAGACAAACAGGTTAGGGCAGTCCTGCAGGAACACAAAGCAGCATTTGTACAGCACAAGCACGACTGTGGCAAATTGGTTGGCTTTGTGAACATTACAGGTCCTGACCCTAAACCCCAGAAGCAGTACGGATTTCCCCAGGAAGCAGAGGAAGAAATCTCCAAAGTAATAGAGAGTTTGTTGGATCAAGGCGTACTCAGATCAGTAGACTCCACAAACAACGCATCGATTTAGCCTGTCAGGAAACCGGATGGATTATGGCGACTGACCATAGATTACCAGGAACTGAACAAAGTCACCCCAGCAACAGCCCCCACCATTGCCACGGGTCCCGAGACCATGCTCAAACAGGGACTCGTCAAAATTTTTTTCGGTTTTAGACATTAGTAACGGCTTTTGGTCCATTCCATTAGCTAAAGCGTGCCAGTACAAATTTGCCTTTACATTCCAAGGGCAACAGTACACGTGGACGTGCCTTCCACAAGGCTTCCTCAAATCCCCCTCCATTTTCCACCGACAGCAGGCAAATGGATTAGCAAAGTTTTCCCGCCCCGATTGATTGGTCCAGTATATAGACGACTTGTTACTACAGACAGACACAAAGGGAGAGCACATTTCGCTTCTCGCCAAACTCCTAAAAGAAATTGGTTGTAAAGTCAACCCCAAGAAGACCCAGATTTTGAAAGAGAAAGTGATTTACTTGGGAACAGTGATCACACATGGTAAACGCGAGATCGAGCAAAAGAGAATTGACTCGATTGCCAAATTGCCCCTTCCCCACAATGTCTCAGCCCTCCGGTCATTTTTAGGAGTGGTTGGCTCCTGCCGAAACCATATTGACGGTATCACCACTAAAGCAGCGCCCCTTTCCGAACTTCTCAAGAAGCAGGCACCTTGGGAATGGCTTCCACAGCATACGGATGCCGTGGATGCTTTAAAAAGAGCACTCAGCACAGCCCCTGCACTACAGGTCCCAGATCCACTTTCCCCATACGCTATTGAGGTAGCACGCACCGACCGAACCCTTTCGGCCGTGCTCCTCCAGGAACGCCATGACCAATTACGTCCCGTAGCATATGCCTCACGCGTGTTCGATCCTGTCGAGCAAGGATTTTCTGCCTGCGAAAGGCACCTGCTCGTAGTTTTTTGGGCAGTACAGTACTTCGCCTACATTACAGGACTCAACCCCATCACCATTCTCACTGAACAAACCCCAACACAGCTATTATTAGACGACCGACTTAAGGATGGCACAATCAGCCAAATCCACGCAGTCCGTTGGACCCTTCTTTTACAGGGACGGGACATTACAGTAAAATGAACCAAGACCCACACCTTCCTTGCCGATAATTTGCAGTATACAGGCACCCCTCATGAATGTGAGATCACCACCACAAAACAGAACATAGGGCCATTTATTCCCAAAACACCTCCCAGCAAAACAGATAGTACACCCCAGATGCCCCAGCCCACAGATACGTGCGCACCCCTGAAGATTTATGTGGATGGCTCCTCCACAGTGTTAAATGGAAAGAGAATTACCGTTTGCGGTATTTACGTTGAGGACGCGCAGGGACACGTCCTAGATGAGATTGCATTAAAGTTGCCAGGACACTTGGGCTCACAGGCAGCAGAACTGGCAACAATCGAATATATTGTAGACCACACTGAATCATTCCCGACCCCAGCAGACATCTATTCGGACAGCTTGTATGTCTGCAATAGTTTGACGGAATTCCTACCCCTCTGGTAAACGAGAGAATTTATTTCTGCGGACAGTGAACCCTTACCCTCAGCCCCATTACTCCGCCATACCTTAGAGACAGCAAAGGATAAAAAATATGGAATAATTAAGGTTTGCAGTCATCACCGTTCTTCCTCCCCTGGCAACGTTAAAGCAGATGCCCTAGCGAAGGCAGGCTCCAGGCATGGTTAATTTTGGAACCCCCCGAAAGAACCCAAGTACACGCAGTTCAGGTCTCACAGACCAACATTCAGGATTTAGTGAAGGCACGGAAAGAGGACGAGAAAGTCAGCAAAGTTTTAAAGGGTACCTTCCCAGCCCCTTTTGGTAAATACAAAAACACAATCACTACACACGACGGTGTGATTTTAAAGGATGGCATTAATATAGTTCCCAGCCAGGACAGGAACCAGATCATTTGTCAGTTCCATGACAATCATGGACACCCAGAAATTGAACCCACCCTAGCCCACCTCAGACTGCTCTGCTGGTGGCCTGATTTAAAAACCGATGTAACGCACTACATACAGAATTGCTTTATCTGTGCCCAGGACAATCCGGACAGATATGCGAAAAAGGCTCAACTTAGTGATACCCGCCCCGTTAATGGACCCTGGACAAATCTCCAGATAGATTATATAGGACCCCTACCCCCTTGCAGAAATGGTTATAAGTATGTTTTGGTGGACATAGACACCTTCACAAAATGGGTGGAAGCATTTCCATCGCGAACTAATACGGCCAAGACAACGGCTAAAATATTAACACATCACATCTTTACAAGATGGGGACTCCCCCGCAGTATAGAATCCGATCAAGGCTCCCTTTCCACAGTACGTGTAATGGAAAACGTCCTCACGATCTTCGGCATTTGCCAAAAGTTTCATATCGCACACCACCCCCAGTCAAGTGGTATTGTAGATAGGATGAACAGGACATTAAAAAACATCCTCAGGAAAATGGTTCAGCAGAATAACAGCACCTGGGATTCAGTTCTCCCATTTGCTTTCATGTTTATAAGAAACACGGTATCCACATCCACCGGATACAACCCCCACAACCTCATGACCGGATGCCCCATGAAAGGCACTGAGTATTTCTTCGGACTGGATTTGGCCAGCCCCGCAGTTGCAGCCCTCGCGCATGAAAATGCTGTACAACAATTGTCAGAGAACATAAAGGCGGCCCAACGCGCAGCAGCTGTGAGACTTGGGACCGGGAAGAAACAGAGCAAGGCTTGTTTCGACAAAACAGTACACGCCACTGAGTTTGCAGTAGGACAGCAAGTGATGCTTTCCCTACACAACCCCAGTTCATTCCTTTCCCCTAAATTCTTCGGACGGTACTCCATTTCGGACCAAGTCTGCCCCTCAGTACACATATCCCAATGGTAAGTCTGCGTGGTTTCACATATATCCAGCTCAAGGCTTACGGCTCGCAGAATAACCACACACCACATCCTGCTCGCAGCAACAGACGAACACGCCCCGCCCAGAGATGACATTTTCCTACCCTCCCCCAACCAGTCCAGCCCATCCCCAGACACGACTTCAACTCCACCCCCAGAGGCACGACTCCGCCTCTCCTTTCCTTCAACCAGCAGCGACAGTGATAGCGACGGCAATGACGACAGCCACAGCACACCACGTTATGACTATACCCCTGTACCAGGCCTCACTCCCAGCGAATCCGAGCATGATTCCACTGACCTGTTCGAGATTACATATATCAAAGCCCCTGACCCAGACCCACTGCCCAATGATTACGGATTGAAACCTAGTAGCTCCAACCTCAACACACTATTCTGGCACCGACACAATTCATTCAGGCTCATCCGTAATGATGAGATGAATCCCAATTCGTCCCAAGCAGCTTTAGCACCGTTACTACAGTCAAGAGTTTGGCAGCCAGGAGAAGATGATGATGTAGAGTCTGGCTCCCACCAAACGAATCCCTTTGCAACCCTGTTCACTATTGAGCAGTGAGGTGTCCAGATAATGGAGAAAAAAGGAACCGATGGAGAGATACGGAGTCCTTTCTGATGGAACTTGCACCATGTTTGTTGTATGTTTGTTCGCTAGTGCTAATGTTAAGTGTTGTTCGTAAACTTGAAACGTTTTCACGGCCTCCACTCCTTTAATGCCCCCTGGTAGTTAATGGAACAAGTTTGTCGACAGACACTACTCATCGCTACTCTCCTGATTCGATCACGAGAGGCGGCCCCCACGACGACCACATTCTTACCCGTTCTTGCCGGTTGCTCAGGCAGTGGGCAAACGGCATTGGTCCCCGCCCTGCCCGAGGACACCCCTCTGGTCAGCTACGCTCGGGTAGAGCACCAACTGCATTGATCACCGTCCTACCCGGGGATTGCACCCATTTCTTACCCGCCGCTGCCCAAACGCACCCCATTTTGGCAATTTTAGTTCGAAATTCTTTTGTTTGGTTTTGGCAACCCTTAGGTTGCTTCCGTATGCTATTTACATCCTAAAACACTAGGATGGTAGATCGCACAGGCTGCGAGACAGCTCGCACTATGTCAGTATTTTTCTCGGATGTCTTGTCCAAATATTTGGTTTAAAAAAAAATGAGGGAGTCACAGATGGTGACCAATTATAAAGGGAAATCGGCAACAAAGGACAGACTGACAGGCATACGAGATCTTAAGCAAGATAATAACAGATATCATGCTTGTGTTTCTCCGGAACCTCAGGAATCCCAGACGAAGACAAAGAAGACAGAAAGACGGAAAGATGAAGACGACCTCCATCTTTTTCACCTGGATCTTAGCAGGATCCCTTCAGTTGCGCGCGGACGCTACCCCCCTGACCCCTACTACACAAGCCGCAAATGATTCCCACCCCTGCAATACAGAGAACCCTGCGACAGCTAACAATACCCTTACCTGGTGTGATAAGTTTATCACCTGGTACTCACTATCATATGTAGTAGAAGCCCTCTTAGTACTGGCGATACTTTGCAGTGAGCCTACCACTCTCTCACCCCGGTATACAGGTTTAGGTCCCCCATTTTCGGATTTCACCAGACCCCCGAACCTATTGAGACGGATTAAAGTGCATCCATTTCTCCTTATGTATTCTGTGAAATAAAGAGATGTAAACCTGTGCCTGACTGCCAGGCCAGAGAAATTTGTGTGCTGCTATTTTGTACAGTTTAAGATGTTGTAGATTTTTGGATTGTTTGAATGAGGATAGTTTATTGAGAATAGTTAGAGGTTCCAGCTTTTTATTTTTCTGTAATGCATGCAGTAATGTCATAGCGCTCTGTAGAGTTTTATAATAATGTATGTATTTAAAATGATTTAGGTAAAATAGTGTTGCATAGGATAGGACAGAGTGGAGCCTGATTATGGGTGCCCTGTTTGGTCAGAGGACGAAGACGACGTAGTATTGTGATCCTTCACGCTTCGCGTTGAGGATCACAAGGAGGGTGTGTAGCCATCTGGGATGGCCACATCCCGATTACAAAATGGACACTTGCAAAGAATGCAGGGAAAATTGGACAATACCAAAATAGCAAGCAGGTGCAAAATCTGTCTGTTGATTAGCGCCTTAGCTCTCAGACAGGACCGGTACTGCTAAGCCATCTACATACTAATGAGCCATCCCCGGGAACAAAAGGCAACATTTAGGTAAACAATGCTAAGCCAGACATCCCGGCGCCAGAGGAGACTAAAACAAAGCAGACCAACGGCCATCTAGGACACACCCAGCAACCAGGGAACCCACCCCTCTATTGGAGGAAAATCGATAAAAACGATTGGGAAATGGCCCAATTAATTGGGGCCAAGTTCAAGGCCCGCCCAAAAGCGCGAGAAGCCCTTTTGGGGTATAAAAAGGACTCCCCAAGAGAGGATCGCTCTCTTCGCCTTGTCTCTGTGAGGAGAGGCCCACCAAAGCTACTCCAGACCAAGTAAGTTCCAAGTCAACGCACGCTACGAGATAAGACGCTCCCAGTTGCTATCCTGTAAACAGCTCGACCCAGCAGCCTCAGAACCGAGCAATGGTCATTATTCCGCTGACTGAGTGGGCACCCGAAGCGAAGTATAGACTTTTAATAATAGTGATAGCTTAGGTTGTAGAGTTTTATGCATGGGTAGATTTGACTGCGTGTAAATAAATGAGCATTGCTTTTGAACTTACTAACTGGTATATCGAGTCTTTGATCAGTATTCGGTTCTGAACCTTGTGGCGGTGTCGAAAGATACCTGGCGACTCTTGAGCAAACGTAATTAAACAGAGCCAAATTAAGAGACAACAGCAAGTTAGCAACACCCCTTACACTGAAGGTAGCTGACAGCATTACTCCTCTCACATGGAGGGTAGCAAAATATTAATTATAAATACCCTTCAAACTGAGGGTAACCGACAGCATTAATGGCTCTGCTTTGTTGCATGCTGAGGGTAACTGACAGGATTAATCTCCCAAATCCTTCTCACCAAGGGTGTGACAGAATTAGCCCCGAAACCCCTCGATCTAAGGGTAACAGCATGAATCCCCGTGCATCTCACACAGAGGGTAACTGACAGTCTTAATCCCCCCATAAAGGGTAACTGACAACTTAATGCCCCTTCAGTGCACTTGAGGGGAACTGACAGTATCAATCCCCATGCTCCTCACACTGACGGGAGCTGACAGCATTAATCCACTGATCCACATGGAGGCTAACTAACAGTACTATACCCAGTCTATCACACAGGGAGTAACTGAATGTTAAACCTCCCCGACATGCCTCACACTGAGCGAGAGAGAATTAACACCCCCACTCCAGTCCCTCACACAGAGGGAAACTTACAGTATTAAATGCCAGGTCTCACACAGAGGGTAACTGAGTACTAATCCCCCTCAGACTGGGTGGAACTGATAGAATTAATTCCTCACCTACAGTCCCTCAGACAGAAGCTAAGTGATAGTATTAATTCCCCTACACCCAGTCCCTCACACTCATGGAAACGGACTGTGGTAACCTCGCCCCTACTCCCTCACATTCAGGGTAAAGGACAGTATTAACCCTCAGCCGCGCTCAGATCGTAATTAATAGTTTTAAGTCCCTAGTTCCTCAGATAGGAACTGACTGTTAATCCCCCAATCACTCACTCTCAGGCGAACTGACAGTGTTAACCCCTCAGTCCCTCCTCAGGGTGACAGGTTTAACCTTCCCAGACCCTCTCTCAGGTTAACAGACAGTGTTAACACTCCTCGCCTTCCAGTCCTCACTCAGGGTAACCGAGTGTAAAGCCCTCAGTCCCTCACTCAGCAAAACAGGTTCTATTAACATCCCCAGATGCTCACTCAGCGTAACAGTGTTAACCCCCCCCCCCCCTTGGGGGGGCCCCAAGACACACACACAGAGCAACGGACAGTGTTAACCTCCACAGGCCCTTACACTCAGGGTAACTATCAACATCCCCATCCCTCATTCAGAGTAACTGACAGTGTTAAACCCCTCCCAGTCCCTCATACTCAGGGTAACTTCATAGAATTTGCAGTGCAGAAGGAGGCTATTCGGCCCATCGAGTCTGCACCGGCTCTTGGAAAGAGCACCCTACCCAAGGTCAACACCTCCACCCTATCCCCATAACCCAGAAACCCCACCCAACACGAAGGGCAATTTTGGACACTATGGGCAATTTATCATGGCCAATCCAACTAACCTGCACATCTTTGGACTGTGGGAGGAAACCGGGGCACCCGGAGGAAACCCACACACACACGGGGAGGATGAGCAGACTCCGCACAGACAGTGACCCAAGCCGGAATCGAACCTGGGACCCTGGAGCTGTGAAGCAATTGTGCTATCCACAATGCTACCATGTTGCCCCATAACTGAAAATGTTAACCTCTCCAGTCCCTCATTCAGAGTAACTGACAGTGTTAACCTCTCCAGTCCCTCATTCAGAGTAACTGACAGTGTTAAACCCCTTCCAGTCCCTCACACTCAGGGCAACTAACAGTGTTAACATATCCAGTCCCTCACACCGAGTAACTGAGTGTTAACCACCCACCCACCCCCTATCACCCCACACCAACCCCACTCACTCACACTCAGGGTAACTGACAGTTTTAACCTCCCCATCCCTCTCACTCAGAACAACTGACAGTGTTAAACTCTACCTCCACCCACCACCCCCCCCCCCCATCCCTCCCTCTCACTGAAGAACTGACAGTGTACCTGACCAGGCACCGGAATGTGGCAACTAGGGACTTTTCACAGTAACTTCATTGCAGTGTTAATGTGAGTCTACTTGTGACAATAAAAGGGTGAGATCGGGGCAGCACAATAGCACAGTGGGTAGCACTGTTGCTTCAAAGCTCCAGGGTCCCAGGTTCGATTCCCAGCTTGGGTCACGGTCTACGCGGAGCCTGCACGTTCTTCCTGTGTCTGCGTACGTTTCCTCCGGGTGCTCCGGTTTCCTCCCACAAGACACGAATGATGGGCTGTTAGGTGAATTGGATATTCTGTATTCTTCCTCTGTGCACCTGAACAGGTGCTAGAATGTGGCGACTAGGGCCATTTCACAGTAGCTTCATTGCAGTGTTAATGTAAGCCTACTTGTGACAATAAAGATTATTATTATGTGAACCGCCCCAGTCCCTCACTTAGAGTAACTGACAGTGTTAACATCTCCAGTCCCTCATTAAGGGTAGCTGACTATGTTAACCTCCCCAGTCCCTCATTCAGGGTACTGACAGTTAACCTCACCAGTCCCTCTCACTCAGAGTAACTGACTGTGCACCCGAACAGGCGGCGGAATGTGGCAACTTTGGGCTTTTCACAGTAACTTCATTGCAGTGTAAATGCAAGTCTACTTTTGACAATAAAAAGATTATTGAGGCAGTACAGTAGTACAGTGGTTAGCACTGTTACTTCAAAGTTCCAGCGTCCCAGATTCGATTCCCAGCTTGGGTCACTGTCTGTGTCGAGTCTGCACGTTCTCCGTGTCTGCGTGTGTTTCCTCCGGGTGCTCTAGTTTCCTCCCAAACGATGTGCTGTCAGGTGAATTTTATATTCTGAATTCTTCCTCCGTGCACCCGAACAGGCCCTCACGCTGAGTAACCGACAGTGTTAACCTCCCCAGTCCCTCACTCAAGAGTAACTGACAGTGTTAACCTCCCTGTCCCTCACACTCAGGGTAACTGAGTGTTGACATCCCCAGTCCCTCACTCAGGTATCTGACAGTGTTAACATCCTCAGTCCGTCACCCTCAGGGTAACTGAGTGTTAACCTCCCCAGTCCCTCACACTCAGGGTAACTGACAGTGTTAACATCCCCAGTCCGTCACCCTCAGGGTAACTGAGTGTTAACCTCCCCAGTCCCTCACACTCAGGGTAACTGACAGTGTTAACCTCCCCAGTCCGTCACCCTCAGGGTAACTGAGTGTTAACCTCCCCAGTCCCTCACACTCAGGGTAACTGACAGTGTTAACCTCCCCAGTCCCTCACCCTCAGAGTAACTGAGTGTTAACCTCCCCAGTCCCTCACCCTCAGAGTAACTGACAGTGTTAACCTCCCCAGTCCCTCACCCTCAGAGTAACTGAGTGTTAACCTCCCCAGTCCCTCACCCTCAGAGTAACTGACAGTATGAATGAATCCGCACTGCCCCTCCGCTCTCTCACTGACCTGCTGCCGCTCTCTGCCAGAGGCCCCGCTGACCGGAGCCTGGGCCTGAGCTGGCGGATATATCGGGCAGCCAGGCCGGGCCTCCTCCTCCTCCAGCTCCTCCTCCTCTGGCTCTTGTTGCGGCTGCTGGATCACCACCTTCACCACCTCCTCCTGCTGCTGCTCTTCCAGCTCCTGTTTGACGGCGCAGGGCGCGGCCAGGCCCAGAGCTCGGCCCTGCTGTTGCTGTCTCCTCCTCCTGCGCCTTTCCTCCTCCTCGCCCACCGCTTCCAGCCCCCCGACTCCAGGTCCCGGTCCTGCCCGGTGACACTGCGCCGCTGGCCCACTCCGGTTCCCCGCCGCCGCCATGTTGATCCCAGCCTGGGGACCAAACACATACACAACACAGACAAACGTCACGGCCCGCGGCCCCGTGAATGCTCGCTCCCCACAGCGCGCGCGCGCGCCTGGACCAACGGCTTATTCGTGGGGGGGGTAGGGACGCGGGCTGCAGGCGTGCTGGCGCGCTCGCCCCCTCCGCCGCGCGCAACACCTACTTTGTACGCCGTGGCTTCGGTGCGCATGCGTCCAAAGCAGCGGCGGCCCGGACCCGCCCCCTCTCGGCTGCCCCGGACCCGCCCCCTCTCGGCTGCCCCGGACCCGCCCCCTCTCGGCTGCCCCGGACCCGCCCCCTCTCGGCTGCCAACCCTGAAAGGTCAGTGCGCATGCGTGCCCCCCTCAGTCCAGCGCCTTGACTGACACCTGATGTTGATTTGATTCATTATTGATGTGTTGGGTAAGCTGGGTCTGCGATGACTGTGTTTACTGTGATGTAGCAGAGAGAGAGACAGGCTTCCAACACTTGAAGAAATGCAACTCTATTTTATTAAACTCTTAACTATTAAACATGCTTGAACTGTGGGTTGACACTATGCTGAGTTGACTGGAGACCTGAGGCTAACCTGACCAGACTATCTTACTACCACATGGTGGATAGTTGTTGCTCACAGGCTCTGATTGTCTCAGAGGCTGCATCCCAAGAGAGCTGGAAAACTAGTGCCCCCTGGTTATATAGTGGCCATGTCCTGTCTGGTGATTGGCTCCTGTGTTCTGTATGTTCATTGGTCATCCTTTGTGTCACTCACTGTCTGTCTGTGCACCATCATATACTTGTGTGTATATTATGACAATTATTGTCACACATATTAGCATACAGTGAAAAGTATTGTTTCTTGCATGCTGTACAAACAATGCATACCATACATAGGGAAGGAAGGAGAGACTTCAGAATATAATGTTACAGCTATAGCAAGGTGTGGAGAAAAGATCAACTTAATCTGGACATACTAACACTCACGCCCCCTCAACCCGTCATCGCGCATGCGAACAAAGCCGCACAGGTCACCTCCTCTCCCACCTCAGCCCTGCTCGTGATGGTCGGTGAAGATTAGTAGAGTTACGTTCTTCCCTCTTGTTGGTTCCATCACCACCTGCCCCAGACCCAGACTTCATTGCCATGTCTTTTCCGGACTCGGGGACCAATTCCAGCAGTGACGGTGCTCCTGAGCTACTCTTTGTTGACCGATGATGGTGTTCAATATGCTGGAGTGGGATTGAGCCTTCTGCCCAGTAGCGATTTTGTTCCCAAATTCCACCCCTCCCTTACATTCACATGGTCCATCTTCCAGCTTGGGTCACTATCTGTGCGGAGTCTGCATGTTCTCCCCGTATCTTTGTGGGTTTCCTCCGGGCGCTCCGGTTTTCTCCCACAAGTCCCGAAAGACAACCTGGTCCATTACTCCATCACCCTCAAACCTTAATCCCTCCCAATGGAATTGCAGTAGGTGCAACAACTGCATCTATACCTCCATCCTCCTCACTTCCAAAGGGCCCAACAATCCTTTCTGGTGATGCAGCAATTCATTGCACCTCCTCCAATTTGGTCTGCTGAACTTGCAGCTCCTATTGCGGTTTCCTTCACATTGCGGAGACTAAACACAGACTGGGTGACTACTTTATGAAATATCATCGCACTGCAAATAAACATGGTGCCAACCTCCCGGTCACTTGCCATTTTAACTCAGCATATGGCTTTCATACCCACATGTCTGCCCACAGCCATCTGCAATGCTATATTGATGCCCACTGCGAACTGGACAAAGAACACCTCATCTTCCGATTGTGCACTTTGCAGCTTTCTGGACTCAGCATTAGATTCAACAAATTTGGACTGTGAACTTTCCCCTCCATCTTGACTCCCTAACCTTTTGTTCTATTATCCTTGTTTGTCCTAATATGCAACTCCCCTCTGCCACAAGTATCCCTTGTGTTAGGTTTACTGAACATTGAGCTTTAATATCCAATTAACACATTCTGAGATCCTACCTTTGTCACTATTTTTTTATTCATTGTGCCAGCATTTATTGCCCATCCTTAATTGACTTTGAGGGGACAGTTAAGAGTCACCACATTGCTGTGAGTCACTTGTAGGCCAAACCAGGTAAGAATGGCAGTTTTCCTTCCCTCCAGGGCATTTCTGAACCAGATCGTTTTTTCCGACAATCGCCAATAGTTTCATGGTCATCACCAGATTTTTTAATTTCAGATATTTTATTGAGTTTTTCATTCCATCACCTGCCCTGGTGAGATTCAAACCCAGGTCCCCAGATCATTATCCTTTGTCTCTGGATGACTTGTCCAGTGAAAATACCATTATGCCACCACCTCCTCAGTCCATAATGGCACCTTCCGGGGCAGGTCGGACCTGTATAAGAAGGATGGGTTGAATATAACCTCGAGGGGCACCAATATCCTGGCTGGGAGGTTTGCTAGAGTCAGTCTGGAGGATTTAAATGTATATGGCAGGGTGTGGGAACCAGAGCGTTAGCTTAGAAGGTGTAATAACTGAAGGGGAAATAGAGAACAAAGATAAGAGAACAACATCATCCTCACGCAGAGCAAAATAGGTGACGAGCGTGAGAAGGGAGGTGGTCAATGCAGGACTGAGAATGTTCTACCTAAATGTGCATAGTATATGGAACAAGGTCCATGAGCATGTTGCGCACATTTAAATAGGTCGATGCGATGTTGTGGGCATCGCAGAGACATGGCTGCAAGGGGATCAGAGCTGGTATCAAAATATATAAGGATATGTGTCCTATCGAAAGGACAGGCAGATGGAAAAAGGTGGTGGGGTTGCATTGTGTCGTCGTGGCCGAGTGGTTAAGGCGATGGGCTAGAAATCCATTGGGGTCTCCCCGCGCAAGTTTGAGTCCTGCCGACTACGGATATTCATTTAGGGGCTGGTTTAGCACAATGCTAAATCACTGGCTTTGAAAGCAGACCAAGGCAGGCCAGCAGCACGATTCAATTCCTGTACCAGCCTCCCCGAACAGGCATCGGAATGTGGCGACTGGGGGCTTTTCACAGTAACTTCATTTGAAGCCTACTTGTGACAATAAGCGATTTTCATTTCATTGTTAGTAAGGAATGAAGATAAATTAATAGTAAGGAGTGATATAGGATCAGAAGGAATACAATCTCTGCAGGTAGAGTTGAGGAATCTCAAAGGTTAAAAAGACCCTGATGAGAGTTATGTACAGGCCCCCTAGCAGTAATCAGGATGTGGGGCAGAAAATATATCAGGAGGTAGAGAAAGCATGTTAAAAAGGCAGCATTACAATAATCATGGGGTCTTCAATATGGAGTAGAATTGGGAAAACCAGGGTGGTAGTGGGTCTCAAGAAAAGGAATTTGTGGAATGTCCAGGATATGTTCCTTTTGGAGCAGCTTGTGACAGCCTAATAGGAAACAGGCAATTCGGGATTTGATGATGTGTAATGAGGCAGACTTGATTAGGGAACTTAAGGTGAAGGAATCCTTAGGGAGCAGGGACCACAATATGATAGAATTTACCCTGCAGTTTGAGAGGGAGAAGTTGCAATCAGATGTAATGGTATTACAGTTAAATAAGGGTAACTGCAAAGATACATGGGTGGAGCTGGCAAGGGTTTAGCGGAAAAGGAGCCTAGCAGGGAAGACAGTGGAACAGCAATGGCAGGAGTTTTGGGGGGTTATTCGGGAGGCACAACAGAAATCAATCCACAGAAGTAGGAAACATGCTAAGGGGAGGACAAGGCATCCATAGTTGACAAAGGAAGTCAAGGGCAACAAAAAAGCAAAAGAAAAAGCAAACAAAGTGGTGGGGATTAGTGGGAAGCCAGGAGATTGGGAAGCCTGTAAAAGCGAGCAGAGGACAACTAAAAAAACAATAAGGGGAAAGAAGATGAAATATGAGTGCAAGATAGCCAGTAATATAAAAGACGATAGGAAGAGTATTTTTCAACATACAAAAGGTAAGACAGAGGCAAAAATAGACATCAGACAACTGGAAAACGTGACTGGAGAAGTAATAGTACGAAACAAAGAAATTGCAGAGCAACTGAGTTACTTTGCATCAGTCTTCACGGTGGAAGATGCCAGTGGGATGACAGAGCTCCAGGGAATAAGGCGGCAGTGGTAAGTGCAGGCCTTCAGTCAGGAGAAGGCTCTGGGGAAACTGAAAGGTCTGAAGGTGGATAAATCACCTGAACTGGATGGACTACACCACAGCGTTCCAAGAGAGCTAGCTGAAGAGATTGTAGAGGCATTGGTGGTGATCTTTCAGGAATCACTAGAGGCAGGAATGGTCCCAGAGTACTGGAACGTTGCTAATGTAACCTGTTTAAGAAGGGAGGGAAGCCGAAGAAGGGAAATTATATGCCGGTAGCCTGACTTTGGTCATTGGTAAGATTTTAGAGTCCATTATTAAAGGTGAGACCACGGAGTACTTGGATGTGCATTGTAAAATAGAACTGAGTCAATACGGCTGTGTCAAAGGGAGGTCATGTCTGACAAATCTGTGAGAGTTCTTTGAGTAGGTAACAAGGAAGTTAGACAAAGGAGAACCAGTGGACGTGATTTATTTAGATTTCCTGAAGGCCTTTGACAAGGTGGCAGCAGAGGAGACTTTTAATTAAGATAAGAGACCATGGTGTTAAGGATAAGATCCTGGTATTGTTGCTCTCTTTATTTGGTTCTAAATATGGCGGTCAATATGGTCGCCTTCCTTAATTCTAATTACGTTTGCTTTAGAGTCGCCAGGTATCTTTCGATACTGCCACAAATTTCAAAACTGAATACTGATCAAAGAGCCGGTACACCCGTTAGTTAGTTCAAAATCAATACTATTTATTTACACACACAGCAATATCTACTCATGCACGAAATAGTACAGACTAAACTATCACTACTGCTAAAGCCTATATTTAGCTTCGGGCTACCACTCAGTCACAGAAACAATTCCCGTTGTTCAGATCTGAGGCTGCTGGGGTCGAAGTGGTGAAGGGGAACAGCTAAGGTCATCTGTCTGGTAGCGAGCATTGACCTTGGACCTACTTGCCTCTGATGTAGCTGGTGGAAGGGTCTCTCTGCTTTGAGAGCCAATTCCAAAAGAGCGATTCTCTCTCGGGGCCTTCTTCTTATACCCGAAGGGGCTTCGCGCGCTTTTGGGCGGGCCTTGAACTTGGCCCCAATCAATTGGGCCGTATCTTGATCACTTGTATTGATCTTGACCAATAAAGGGGTGGGTGCCCTGATGGCTGAGCGTGTCCCAGGTGGCCGTTGGCCTGGCTTTGTTTGTGCTTTCGGTTTGGGGAACTGGCGCCTCGAGGTCTGGAGCCAGATCGGGTACTTGAGTATCTCCCCTTTGTTCCCGGAGATGGGCCATCAATATGCTAATAGACCTACAGTTTCAGTCTCGCCTGGGAGCTGCGGTCCCAATACATGTACAGGCTCTGTGCCTGCTTGCTATCTTAGCATTGTCCATAGTTCCCTGCCATCTTTGCAAACATCCATTTTGTATTCTGGAAGTGGCCATCCCAGATGGCTACAGGCCCTCCTTGTGATCCTCAACGCGAAGCGTGAAGGATCACATTACCGCGTCGTCTTCGTTCCCCTCCCAAGTCGGGCACCAATAAGCACCAACAGGCTCTACACTGCTCTGTCCTATGAATTGAAACTTTCACCGAAATTATTTTATGTACATACATCATTATAAAATTCTACGGGGCGCTATGACGTTCAGGCATGCATTACAATATAAAAAACTGGAACCTCTAACTGTCCTTAACTAAACTATCCTCAATCAATCAAAATAATTTACAACATTTTAAACTGTACATTAGCAGCAACACAGGTCTCTCTGGCTTGGCAGTCAAGCACAGAGTTTTATATGTCTTTATTAGAACGAAACGAACACACAAAAAAAACGGATGTACTTTAATTCACTTAAAGGGGTTGGGGGGGGGGTCTGTTGAAGTCCGAAAATAGGGGATCTGAAGGTGTATACCAGGGTGCGGGAGCCTTTCCTTCACCATTTCCTGAGTCTAGGGGTCTGAACGACACTGCAGAGTATCGCCAGTACTAACAGTGCTTCCACAACGTAGGACAGGGAATATCAGGTGATGAACTTGTCACACCAGTTTGGTGTATCGGTAACTACCTTGGTAGACAGTGTATGGCAGGGGTGGGAAAAATTCATGGCCTGTGTGGTAGGGGTCAGGGGGGTAGCATCCGCGTGCAACTGGAGGGATCCCGCTAAGATCCAACTGTAGAGCATGATGGTTGTTTTCATCTTTCCTTCTTTCTTTCTTCTTCTTGAGGCTTCTGTGGTTCCGGAGTTCTATGGACACGAGCATAATTTCTGTTATTATCTTGTTTAAGATCTCGTGTGTCTGTCTGTCTATCTATTATTGCCAATTACTCATTATAATTGGTCACCATCTGTCACTCCCTCATTTTTTTTTTAGGACAAATATTTGGGACAAGACATCCGAGAAAAATACTGACACAGTGCGAGCCGCCTGGCAGCCTGTGTGATCTACCATCCCAGGATTTGAGGATGGAAGTAACATCTGGAAGCAACCTAAGGGTCGCCATAAACAAACAGACAAGTTTTGAACTAAAAGTGCCAAAATGGAGTGCCTATGGGTCGCGGCGGCTAAGAATGGGTGGAATCCCCAGGTAGGATGGTGATCAGTGCTGTATGTGCTCTACCCGAGCGTAGCTGACCAGAGGGGGGTCCTCAGGCAGGTCAGGGACCAGTGCCGTTTCTCCACTGCCTGAGCGAGCGGCAAGAACGGTAAGAATTTGTGGTCATCGTGGGGACTGCCTCTTTTGATGAAGAGTATGATTGATTGTCCATGGACAAACTTGATCCATTATCTGCCAGTGGGCGTTAAAAGAGTGGTGGCGTGGGGCCATGAAAATTTTAAATTGACAAACAACATTTAATCTTCACAGTAACAAGCAAACATACATGACAAACATGGTGCAGGTTCGATCAGAAAGGACACCGTAAATCTCCATTGGTTCCTTTTTACCATAATCTGGACATCTCATTGCTCTAAAGCGAACAGAGTCGCAAAGGGATTTGTTTGGTGGGAGTCAGACTCTATGTGATCATCTTCTCCCGGCTGCCATACTCTTGACTGGAGTAGGTGCGCTAAAGCTGCTTGGGGCAAATTGGAGCCCATCTCATCATTCCGGATGAGCCTGAATGAATTGTCTCGGTGCCAGAATCTTGTGTCGAGGTTGGAGCTGCTAGGGTTTAATCCGTAATGGTCGGGCGGTAGGTCTGGATCACGAGCTTTAATGTACGTTATCTCAAAGGGGTCGCTGGAATCATGTTCGGAATCGCTGGGAGTGGGGCCTGGTGCAGGGGTGCAATCGTAACGTGGTGTGCTGGGGCTGTCGTCATCGCTGTCGCTGTTGCTGTCGCTGCTGGTTGAAGGAAGGGAGAGGCGGAGTCGTGCCTCTGGGGGTGGAGTCGAAGTCGGGTCTGAGGATGGGCTTGACAGGTTGGGGGAGGGTAGGTATACGTCATTCGTGGGTGGGGCATGCACATCTGCTGCTGCAAGCGAGATGTGGTTTGCATAGTTGTTATGCGAGCCATAAGCCTTAAGATGGTTTATGTGAAACCACGCAGACTTGCCATTTGGATAGGTGATCTTATACACAGAGTGGCTGACTTTATCTGAGATGGAGTACGGTCTGGCAAATTTGGGGGAAAGGAATGAACTGGGGTAGTATAGGGATAGCATAACTTGCTGTCCTACTACAAACTCGGTGGCGTGTACTGTCTTATCAAAGCAAACTTTGCTTTGTTTCTTGTGGGTTCCAATCCTGACGGCTGCTGCAAGCTGGGCGGCCTTCACATTTTCAATAACTTGTACTGCTTTCTCATGCGTGAGGGTGGTGACTGTGGGGCTGGCCAAATCCAGTCCCAACAAATAATCTGTCCCTTTCATGGGGCGTCTGGTCATGAGGGTGTGGGGGATGTATCCTGTGGACGTTGATACTGTGTTTTGAATGAATATTAATGCAAATGGGTGAACTGTGTCCCAGGTTCTGTTGTGCTGTTGCACCATTTTTCTGAGGGGCGTTTTTAAAGTTCTGTTCATCCTTTCTACTATGCCGCTCGATTGGGGGTGGTATGCAATATGGAACTTTTTCTTCATTCCGAAAATTGTAAGGAGGTCTTTCATCACTCATCCTGTAAAATGGGAGCCTTGATCGGACTCTATACTAATTGGGAGTCCCCATCTTGTAAAGATGTGCTGAGTGAGGATTTTAGCTGTCGTTTTGGCAGTGTTTGTTCTGGATGGAAACGCTTCGACCCATTTTGTGAAAGTGTCGATGACCAACAACACATACTTAAAACCATTCCTGCAGGGTGGTAGGGGTCCTGTATAGTCGATTTGCAAATTCGTTCAGGGGTCATTAACCGGGCCGGGGGTGACTTAGCTGAGCTTTTCTTGCATATCTGTCCGGATTGTTCTGGGCACAGATTAAGCAATTCTCGATGTAATGTGTAACATTGGCTTTTAAATCAGGCCACCAGCAGAGAGGTCTGAGGTGGGCTAGGGTGGGTTCAATGCCCTGGTGTCCATGATTGTCATGGAACTGACAAATATTTTGATTCCTGTCCTGGCTGGGGACTACATAAATGCCATCTTGTAAAATCACACTGTCATGTGTCGTTATCGCGTTTTTAAACTTACCATAAGGGGCTTGGAAGTTAGCTTTTAAAACTTCCGTGAGCTGCTCATCTTCCTTTTGAGCCGTTGCCAAATCTGGAATGTTGGTCTGTGAGACCTGAACGTCGTGTACTGAGGCGCTTTTGGGGAGGGTTCCAAAAGTGACCATGTCTGGAACCTGCTTTTGCTAGAGCATCTGTTTTAACGTTACCGGGGTGGGGGGGGGGGGGGGGGGGGGGGGGAAGAACGATGATGACTTCGAACTTTGATGATTCCATATAGAACATAGAACATTACAGCGCAGTCCAGGCCCATCGGCCCTCGATATTGAACCCACACTAAAGCCCATCTACACTATTCTCTTATCATCCATGTGTTTATCCAATGACCATTTCAATGCCCTTAATGTTGGCGAATCCACTACTGTTGCAGGCAGGGCATTCCACGCCCTTACTACTCTCTGAGTAAAGAACCTACCTCTGACATCTGTCCTATATCTATCACCCCTCAATTTAAAGTTATGTCCCCTCGTGCTTCACATCACCATCCGAGGAAAAAAGCTCTCACTGTCCACCCTATCTAATCCTCTGATCATCTTGTATGCCTCAATTAAGTCACCTCTTAACCTTCTTGTTTCTAAACAAAATAACCTCAAGTCCCTCAGCCTTCCCTCATATGAACTTCCCTCCGGACCAGGCAACATCCTGGTAAATCTCCTCTGCACACTTTCCAATGTTTCCACATCCTTCCTATAATGCGGCGACCAGAACTGCACGCAATACTTCTAATGCGGCCGCACCAGAGTTTTGTACAGCTGCAACATGACCTCATGGCTCTGAAACTCAATCCCTCTACCAATAAAAGCTAACACACCGCATGCCTTCTTAACAACCCTCTCAACCTGGGTGGCAACTTTCAGGGATCTATGTACATGGACACCGAGATCTCTCTGCTCAGCCACACTGCCAAGAATCTTACCATTAGCCCAGTACTCTGTCTTTCTGTTATTCCTTCCAAAATGAATCACCTCACACTTTTCTGCATTAAACTCCATTTGCCACCTCTCAGCCCAGCGCTGCAGCTTATCTATGTCCCTCTGTAATTTGTAACATCCTTCTGCACTGTCCACAACTCCACCGACTTTAGTGTCATCTGCAAATTTACTCACCCATCGTTCTACGCCCTCCTCCAGGTCATTTATAAAACTGACAAACAGCGGTGGCCCCAAAACAGATCTTTGTGATACACGACTAGTAACTGGACTCCAGTCTGAACATTTCCCATCAACTACCACCCTTTGCCTTCTTCCAGCTAGCCAATCTCTGATCCAAACTGCTAAATCACCCTGAATCCCATGCCTCCGTATTCTCTGCAGTCGTCTACCATGGGGAACCTTATCAAACGCTTTAATGAAATCCATATACACCACGTCAACTGCTTTACCCTCATCAACCCGTTTGGTCACCTTCTCAAAGAACTCTATAAGGTTTGTGAGGCCCGACCTACCCTTCACAAAACCGTGTTGACTATCTCTAATCAAATTATTCCTTTTCAGATGATTATACATCCTATCTCTTATAAAACTTTCCAAGACTTTGCCCACAACAGAAGTAAGGCTCACTGGTCTAGAGTTACCAGGGTTGTCTACTCCCCTTCTTGAAGGAGGGGTCAATATTTGCTGTCCTCCAGTCTTCTGGCACTATTCCTGGAGACAATGATGACAGAAAGATCAAAGCCAAAGGCTCAGAAAACTCCTCCCTAGCTTCCCATAGAATCCTAGGATAAATCCCATCCGGCCCAGGGGACTTATCTATTTTCACACTTTCCAGAATTGCTAACACCTCCTCCTTAAGAACCTCAAGCCCTTCTAGTCTAGTAGCGTGTATCTCAGTATTCTCCTCGACAACATTATCTTTTTCCTGTGTGAATACTGACAACAAACATTCATTTAGCTCATCCTATCTCCTCGGACTCCACACACAACTTCCCACTACTGTCCTTGACTGGCCACACTGTTACCCTCATCATTCTTTTATTCCTGTCATATCTATAGAAAGCTTTAGGGTTATCCTTGATCCTACCTGCCAAAGACTTCTCATGTCCCCTCCTGGCTCTTCTTAGCTCTCTTTAGGTCATTCCTAGCTAACTTATAACTCTCGAGCACCTTAACTGGACCTTCACGTCGCATCTTTACATAAGCCTCCTTCTTCCTCTTAACAAGTGATTCAACTACTTTAGTAAACCATGGTTCCGTCGCTCGACCACTTCCACCCTGCCTGACAGGGAAAAACTTATCAAGGACACGCAGTAGCTGTTCCTTGAACAAGCTCCAAATTTCAATTGTGCCCATCCCATTCAGTTTCCCTCCCCATCGTATGCATCCTAAGTCTTGCCTTATCACATCATAATTGCCTTTCCCCCATCTATAACTCTTGCCCTGCAGTATATACCTATCCTTTTCCATCACTAAAGTAAACGTAATCGAATTGTGGGCACTATCACCGAAGTGCTCACCTACCTCCAAATCCAACACCTGTCCAGGTTCATTTCCCAGTTCCAAATCCAATATGGCCTCACCTCTCGTTGGCCTATCTACGTACTGTGTCAGAAAACCCTCCTGCACACAATGGACAAAAAAGGACCCATCTAACGTGCTCGAACTATAACATTTCCAGTCAATATTTGGAAAGTTAAAGTCCCCCATAACAACTACCCTGTTACTTTCGCTCCTATCCAGAATCATCTTTGCAATCCTTTCCTCGACATCTCTGGAACTTTTCGGAGGCCTATATAAAACTCTCAGCAGGGTGATCTATCATATCCTGTTTCTGACCTCAGCCCGTACCACCTCAGTAGACGAGTCCTCATGGAACGTCCTTTCTGCCACCATAATACTTTCCTTGACGAACAATGCCACCCCTCCCTTTCTTATACCACCTTCTCTGAGCTTATTGAAATATCTAAACCCCGGCTCATGTAACAACCATTCCTGTCCGTGCTCTATCCATGTCTCCAAAATGGCCACAACATCGAAGTCCCAGGTACCAACCCATGCCGCAAGTTCACCCACCTTATTCCGGATGCTCCTGGCATTAAAGTAGACACACTTTAAACCACTTTCCTGCCTGCCGGTACACACCTGCAACTTTGAAACTCATGACCTCACTACTCTCAACCTCCTGTATACTGGAGCTACAATTCAGGTACCCAAACCCCTGCTGAACTAGTTTAAACCCTCCCGAAGAGCATTAGCAAATTTCCCCCCAGGATATTAGTATCCCTCTGGTTCAGGTGTAGACCATCCTGTTTGTAGAGGTCCCACCTACCCCAGAATGAGCCTCAATTATCCAGCTTTCTGAAACCCTCCCTCCTGCACCATCCCTGTAGCCATGTGTTCAACTGCTCTCTCCCTATTCCTTGTCTCGTTAGCACATGGCACGGGTAGCAACCCAGAGATAATAACTCTGTTTGTTTTCCAAGCTGCACACCGTCTCCCTCTCTCTCTCCAGCTCCCGGAAATCAAGGCCGCTGCAACCTGGGTGTAAGTTTAAACACTTACATGATTCCAAAGCTGCACTCCGGCTCCCTCTCCCTCTCCCGCTCACGGAAATGAAGGCCCCTGGTAGCTGGGGGTAAGTTTACCTGCTTCACAAGCTGCACTCCGGCTCCCTCGCTTTCTCCCGCTCCCGGAAATGAAGGTCGCTGGAACCTGGGGGTAAGTTTAAACACTTAACTGATTCCCAAGCTGCACTCCGGCTCCATCTCTCTATCCCGCTCCCGGAAATGAAGGCCGCTGGAACCTGGGGTAAGTTTCAACACTTACCTGCTTCACAAGCTCCCTCTCTCTCTCTCCCGCACCCAGAAATGAAGGCCTCTGGATTCTGGGGGTAAGTTTAAACACTTACCTGCTTCACAAGCTGCACTCGAGCTCCCTATCTCTTTCCCGCTCCCGGAAATGAAGGTCCCTGGAACCTGGGGGTAAGTTTAAACACTTACCTGATTCACTTACCTGCTTCGCAAGCTACACTCCGGCTCACTCTCTCTCCCGCTCCCGGAAATGAAGGCCGCTGCAACCTGGGGGTAAGTTTAAACACTTACTTGATTACCAAGCTGCACTCCGGCTCCCTCTCTCTCTCCCGCTCACGGAAATGAAGGCCGCTGGAACCTGGGGGTAAGTGTAAACTCTTATCTGCTTCACTTACCTGCTTCACAAGCTGCACTCCGGCTCCCTCTCCCTCTCCCGCTCACGGAAATGAAGGCCCCGGTACCTGGGGGTAAGTGACCTGATTCCCTAGCTGCACTCCGGCTCCCTCTCTCTCTCCCACTCCCGGAAATGAATGTCGATGGAACTTGGGGGTAAGTTTAAACACTTACCTGCTTCACAAGCTGCACTCGAGCTCCCTCTCTCTCTCCCGCTCCTGGAAATGAAGGCCGCTGGAACCTGGGGGTAAGTTTAAACACTTACCTGATTCACTTACCTGATTCCCAAGCTGCAATCCGGCTCCCCCTCTCTCTCCCGCCCCTGCAAATGAAGGCCGCTGGAACCTGGGTGTAAGTTTAAACACTTACCTGCTTCACAAGCTGCACTCGAGCTCCCTCTCTCTCTCCCGCTCCCGGAAATGAAGGCCGCTGGAACCTGGGGGTAATTTTAAACACTTAGTTGATTCACGTACCTGCTTCACAAGCTGCACTCCGGCTCCCCCTCTCTCTCCCGCTCCCGGAAATCAAGGCCGCTGCAACCTGGGTGTAAGTTTAAACACTTACATGATTCCCAAGCTGCACTCCGGCTCCCTCTCCCTCTCCCGCTCACGGAAATGAAGGCCCCTGGTAGCTGGGGGTAGGTTTACCTGCTTCACAAGCTGCACTCCGGCTCCCTCACTCTCTCCCGCTCCCAGAAATGGAGGCCGCTGGAACCTGGGGGTAAGTTTAAACACTTACCTGCTTCACTTACCTGCTTCACAAACTGCACTCGGGCTCCCTCGCTTTCTCCCGCTCCCTGAAATGAAGGTCGCTGGAACCTGGGGGTAAGTTTAAACACTTAACTGATTCCCAAGCTGCACTCCGGCTCCCTCTCTCTATCTCGCTCTCGGAAATGAAGGCCGCTGGAACCTGGGGGTAAGTTTAAACACTTTCCTGCTTCACAAGCTGCACTCAAGCTACCTCTCTCTCTCTCCCGGAAATTAAAGCCGCTGGAACCTGGCGGTATGTTTAAACACCCACCTGATTCACTTACCTGATTCCCAAGCTGGACTCTGGCTCCCTCTCTCTCTTCCCGGAAATGAAGGCCGCTGGAACCTGGGGGTAAGTATAAACACTTACCTGATTCCCAAGCTGGACTCTGGCTCCCTCGCATCTCCCGGAAATGAAGGCCGCTGGAACCTGGGGATAACTTTAAACACTTTTTCAGAAAGGCAACCGGTGACGAGTGGTGTCCCGCAAGGTTCATTGTTGGGACCACAGCTGTTCTGTTTATATATTAACGATCTAGATGACGAGACTGGGTGCAATCTGGCTAAGTTTGCCGATGATACAAATATAGGTGGAGGGGCAGGTAGTATGGAGGAGGTGGAGAGGCTGCAGAAGGATTTAGACAGTTTAGGAGAGTGGTCCAAGAAATGGCTGATGAAATTCAACGTGGGCAAATGCGAGGTCTTGCACTTTGAAAAAAAGAATAGAGGCAGGGACTATTTTCTAAACGGTGACAAAATTCATAATGCTGAAGTGCAAAGGGACTTGGGAGTCCTAGTCCAGGATTCTCTAAAGGTAAACTTGCAGGTTGAGTCCGTAATTAGGAAAGCAATGCAATGTTGTAATTTATCTCGAGAGGCTTGGAATATAAAAGCAGGGATGCACTTCTGAAGCTTTATAAAGCATAGTTAGGCCCCATTTAGAATACTGTGAGCAATTTTGGGCCCCACACCTCAGGACGGACATACTGGCACTGGAGCGGGTCCAGCGGAGATTCACACAGATGGTCCCAGGAATGGTAGACCTAACATACGATGAACGTCTGAGGGTCCTGGGATTATTTTCATTGGAGTTTAGGAGGTTGAGGGGAGATCTAATTGAAACTTACAAAATAATGAATGGCTAAGATAGGGTGGACGTAGGGAAGTTGTTTCCATCAGCAGGGGAGACTAGGACCCCGGGGCACAGCCTTAGAATAAAAGGGAGTCACTTGAGAACAGAGATGAGGAGACATTTCTTCAGCCAGAGAGTGGTGGGTCTGTGGAATTCATTGCCACAGAGGGCGGTGGAGGCCGGGACGTTGAGTGTCTTTAAGACAGAAGTTGATAAATTCTTGATTTCTCGAGGAATTAAGGGCTATGGAGAGAGAGCGGGTAAATGGAGTTGAAATCAGCCATGATTGAATGGTGGAGTGGACTCAATGGGCCGAATGGCCTTACTTCCGCTCCTATGTCTTATGGTCTTACCTTCTTCCCAAGCTGCACTCCGGCTCCCTCTCTCTCTCCCGCTCCAGGAAATGAAGGCCGCTGGAACCTGGGGGTAAGTTTAAACACTTACCTGATTCACTTGCCTGCTTCACAAGGTGCACTCCGGCTCCCTCTCTCTCTCCCGCTCCCAGAAATGAAGGCCGCTGGAATCTGGGGGCAATTTTAAACACTTACCTGCTTCACTTACCTGCTTCACAAGCTGCACTCCGGCTCCCTCGCTTTCTCCCGCTCCCGGAAATGAAGGCCGCTGGAACCTGGGGGTAAGTTTAAAGACTTACCTGATTCCCAAGCTGCACTCCGGCCCCCTCGCCCTCTCCCACTCACGGAAATGAAGGCCGCTGGTCCCTGGGGGTAAGTGAAAACACTTACCTACTTCAAAAGCTGCACTCCGGCTTCCTCTCTCTCTATCCCGCTCCCGGAAATGAAGGCCGCTGGAACCTGGGATAAGTTTAAACACTTACCTGCTTCACAAGCTCTACTCCGGCTCCCACTCTCTCTCCCGCTCCTAGAAATGGAGGCCGCTGGAACCTGGGGGTAAGTTTAAACACTTACCTGCTTCGCTTACCTGCTTCACATGCTGCACTCCGGCTCCCTCGCTTTCTCCCGCTCCCGGAAATGAAGGTCGCTGGAACCTGTGGGTACAAAGAACAAACAAAGAACAAAGAAATGTACAGCACAGGAACAGGCCCTTCGGCCCTCCAAGCCCGCGCCGACCATACTGCCCGACTAAACTACAATCTTCTACACTTCCTGGGTCCGTATCCTTCTATTCCCATCCTATTCATAGATTTGTCAAGATGCCTCTTAAATGTCCCTATCGTCCCTGCTTCCACTACCTCCTCCGGTAGCGAGTTCCAGGTACCCACTACCCTCTGCGTAAAAAACTTGCCTCGTACATCTACTCTAAACCTTGCCCCTCTCACCTTAAACCTATGCCCCCTAGTAATTGACCCCTCTACCCTGGGGAAAAGCCTCTGACTATCCACTCTGTCTATGCCCCTCATAATTTTATAGACCTCTATCAGGTCTCCCCTCAACCTCCTTCGTTCCAGTGAGAACAAACCGAGTTTATTCAATCGCTCCTCATAGCTTATGCCCTCCATACCAGGCAACATTCTGGTGAAACACTTACCTGTTTCACTTACCTGATTCCCAAGCTGCACTCCGGCTCCCTCTCTCTCTCCCGCTCCCGGAAATGAAGCACGCTGGAACCTGGGGGCAAGTTTAAACACTTCCCTGCTTCCCAAGCTGCATTGCGGCTCCCGCTCTCTCTCCCGCTCCTGGAAATGAAGGTCGCTGGAACCTGGGGGTAAGTTTAAACGCTTTCCTGCTTCACAAGCTGCACTCGAGCTCCCTCTCTCTCGCTCCCGGAAATGAAGGCAGCTGGAACCTGGGGATAAGTTTAAACACTCACCTGATTCACTTATCTGGTTCACAACCTGCACTCCGGCTCCCTCTCTCTCTCCCGCTCACGGAAATGAAGGCCGCTGGAACCTGGGGGTAAGTTTAAACACTTACCTGCTTCACAAGCTGCACTCCGGCTCCCACTCTTTCCCCCTCCTGGAAATGAAGGCCGCTGGAACCTGGGGATAAGTTTCAACACTTACCTTCTTCACAAGCTCTACTCCGGCTCCCACTCTCTCTCCCGCTCCAGGAAATGAAGGCCGCTGGAACCTGGGGGTAAGTTTAAACACTTACCTGATTCACTTGCCTGCTTCACAAGGTGCACTCCGGCTCCCTCTCTCTCTCCCGCTCCCAGAAATGAAGGCCGCTGGAATCTGGGGGCAATTTTAAACACTTACCTGCTTCACTTACCTGCTTCACAAGCTGCACTCCGGCTCCCTCGCTTTCTCCCGCTCCCGGAAATGAAGGCCGCTGGAACCTGGGGGTAAGTTTAAAGACTTACCTGATTCCCAAGCTGCACTCCGGCCCCCTCGCCCTCTCCCACTCACGGAAATGAAGGCCGCTGGTCCCTGGGGGTAAGTGAAAACACTTACCTACTTCAAAAGCTGCACTCCGGCTTCCTCTCTCTCTATCCCGCTCCCGGAAATGAAGGCCGCTGGAACCTGGGATAAGTTTAAACACTTACCTGCTTCACAAGCTCTACTCCGGCTCCCACTCTCTCTCCCGCTCCTAGAAATGGAGGCCGCTGGAACCTGGGGGTAAGTTTAAACACTTACCTGCTTCGCTTACCTGCTTCACATGCTGCACTCCGGCTCCCTCGCTTTCTCCCGCTCCCGGAAATGAAGGTCGCTGGAACCTGTGGGTACAAAGAACAAACAAAGAACAAAGAAATGTACAGCACAGGAACAGGCCCTTCGGCCCTCCAAGCCCGCGCCGACCATACTGCCCGACTAAACTACAATCTTCTACACTTCCTGGGTCCGTATCCTTCTATTCCCATCCTATTCATAGATTTGTCAAGATGCCTCTTAAATGTCCCTATCGTCCCTGCTTCCACTACCTCCTCCGGTAGCGAGTTCCAGGTACCCACTACCCTCTGCGTAAAAAACTTGCCTCGTACATCTACTCTAAACCTTGCCCCTCTCACCTTAAACCTATGCCCCCTAGTAATTGACCCCTCTACCCTGGGGAAAAGCCTCTGACTATCCACTCTGTCTATGCCCCTCATAATTTTATAGACCTCTATCAGGTCTCCCCTCAACCTCCTTCGTTCCAGTGAGAACAAACCGAGTTTATTCAATCGCTCCTCATAGCTTATGCCCTCCATACCAGGCAACATTCTGGTGAAACACTTACCTGTTTCACTTACCTGATTCCCAAGCTGCACTCCGGCTCCCTCTCTCTCTCCCGCTCCCGGAAATGAAGCTCGCTGGAACCTGGGGGCAAGTTTAAACACTTCCCTGCTTCCCAAGCTGCATTGCGGCTCCCGCTCTCTCTCCCGCTCCTGGAAATGAAGGTCGCTGGAACCTGGGGGTAAGTTTAAACGCTTTCCTGCTTCACAAGCTGCACTCGAGCTCCCTCTCTCTCGCTCCCGGAAATGAAGGCAGCTGGAACCTGGGGATAAGTTTAAACACTCACCTGATTCACTTATCTGGTTCACAACCTGCACTCCGGCTCCCTCTCTCTCTCCCGCTCACGGAAATGAAGGCCGCTGGAACCTGGGGGTAAGTTTAAACACTTACCTGCTTCACAAGCTGCACTCCGGCTCCCACTCTTTCCCCCTCCTGGAAATGAAGGCCGCTGGAACCTGGGGATAAGTTTAAACACTTACCTGCTTCACAAGCTCTACTCCGGCTCCCACTCTCTCTCCCGCTCCTAGAAATGGAGGCCGCTGGCACCTGGGGGTAAGTTTAAACACTTACCTGCTTCACTTACCTGCTTCACATGCTGCACTCCGGCTCCCTCGCTTTCTCCCGCTCCCGGAAATGAAGGTCGCTGGAACCTGTGGGTACAAAGAACAAACAAAGAACAAAGAAATGTACAGCACAGGAACAGGCACTTCGGCCCTCCAAGCCCGCGCCGACCATACTGCCTGACTAAACTACAATCTTCTACACTTCCTGGGCCCGTATCCTTCTATTCCCATCCTATTCATAGATTTGTCAAGATGCCTCTTAAATGTCCCTATCGTCCCTGCTTCCACTTCCTCCTCCGGTAGCGAGTTCCAGGTACCCACTACCCTCTGCGTAAAAAACTTGCCTCGTACATCTACTCTAAACCTTGCCCCTCTCACCTTAAACCTATGCCCCCTAGTAATTGACCCCTCTACCCTGGGGAAAAGCCTCTGACTATCCACTCTGTCTATGCCCCTCATAATTTTATAGACCTCTATCAGGTCTCCCCTCAACCTCCTTCGTTCCAGTGAGAACAAACCGAGTTTATTCAATCGCTCCTCATAGCTTATGCCCTCCATACCAGGCAACATTCTGGTGAAACACTTACCTGCTTCACTTACCTGGTTCACAAGCTGCACTCCGGCTCCCTCTCTCTCTCCCGCTCATGGAAATGAAGGCTGCTGGAACCTGGGGGTAAGTTTAAACACTTACCTGCTTCACTTACCTGATTCCCAAGCTGCACTCCGGCTCCCTCTCTCTCTCCCGCTCCCGGAAATGAAGGCCGCTTGAACCTCGGGGCAAGTTTAAACACTTACCTGCTTCACAAGCTGCACTCCAGCTCCCACTCTCTCTCCCGCTCCCGGAAATGAAGCTCGCTGGAACCTGGGAGCAAGTTTAAACACTTCCCTGCTTCCCAAGCTGCACTCCGGCTCCCACTCTCTCCCCCTCCTGGAAATGAAGGCCGCTGGAACCTGGGGATAAGTTTAAACACTTACCTGATTCCCAAGCTGGACTCCGGCTCGCTCTCTCTCTCCCGCTCCCGGAAATGAAGGCCGCTGGAATCTGGGGTTAAGTTTAAACACTTACCTGCTTCACAAGCTGCACTCCCGCTTCCTCTCTCTCTCCCGCTCCCGGAAATGAAGGCCGCTGGAACCTGGGGGTAAGTTTAAACACTTACCTGATTCCCAAGCTGGACTCCGGCTCCCTCTTTCTCTCCCTGTGGTGATACACCACTGTACTTCCCTACCATTGTACATAGTATATAATAGTTGTGTGTAACGTGGTCGCTTCCATCCTGGCTCCTGTCCCCGGGAGACGTCCTGCTCCACAAGCACGTGCGGACCTCTAAGGCGGAGCCCCTGGTGGAGAGAGTCCATCTCCTCCACGCCAACCCACAGTACGCGTACATAGCGTACCCCGACGGGCGTGAGGAGACCGTCTCCATCAAGGACCTGGCCCCCTCTGGAGCCCCTGCCGCCCCCGCCCCGCAACCTCCACCCCGCTCCCTCTCTGCTCCCGTCGATCCCTCGGCCTGTTACTACTCCGTGCCAGCCGCTCTCATCCCGCAGTTTCGCCTTGAGCCAGCCGAAGCGGTGGGGGATGTCATGCCACCTCGCAACCCAGCACCACCGACCGCACGGATACCACCGGACACTACCTCAGCGCCGCAGCTCCGACGTTCAAAGAGATCGTCCAAACCCATCGTTCGTCTCGACCTCTGACGACACGGAACCTCCTGATGGACTCTGTTCACTGTGTTTGCTACTGCATATTTTCACCCCGGACTTCCTTCTAAACAAGGGGTGAATGTGGTGATACACCGCTGTACTTCCCTACCATTGTACATAGTATATAATAGTTGTGTGTAACGTGGCCCTGTAATATGTGTATTGTACTGTACCTCTGTAGAGGTTCGGTCACCGGTAGGTAACCCGACCTGGCTACGGAGAGCTCCGCCTTAGCCACTCCCCCGGGAGTTACGTATAAGAACCCTCTTCTGGGACCAGCCCCATTCTGTCTGGGGTCGTCTGTGTCGGGTAAGCCTCCCATGTAGTATATTAAAGCCTTAGTGAAAGTCTCACATGTCTTTGTGGTTCTTGACGCTTAGTGCATCACTCCCGCACACGGAAATGAAGGCCGCTGGAACCTGGGGGTAAGTTTGAACACTTACCTGCTTCACAAGCTGCCCTCCGGCTCCCTCTCTCTCTCCCAGAAATGAAGGCCGCTGGAACCTGGGGGTAACTTTCAACAATTACCTTCTTCCCAAGCTGCACTCCGGCTCCCTGTCTCTCTCCCGCTCACGGAAATGAAGGCCACTGGAACCTGGGGGTAAGTTTAACCACTTACCTGCTTCACTTACCTGCTTCACAAGTTGTACTCTGGCTCCCTCTCTCTCTCTCCCGCTCATGGAAATGAAGGCCGCTGGAACCTGGGGGTAAGTTTAAACACTTACCTGATTCCCAAGCTGCACTCCGGCTCCCTCTCTCTCTCCCGCTCCCTGAAATGAAGGCTGCTGGAACCTGGGAGTAAGTTTAAACACTTACCTGATTCTCAAGCTTACTCCAGCTCCCTCCGTCTCTCCTGCTCCCTGAAATGAAGGCCGCTGGAAGCTGGGGGTAAGTTTAAACACTTACCTGCTTCACAATCTGCACTCCGGCTCCCTCTCTCTCTCCCGGAAATGAAGGCCGCTGGAACCTGGGGATATATTTAAACAATTACCTTCATCCCAAGCTGCACTCCGGCTCCCTCTCTCTCTCCCGCTCACGGAAATGAAGGCCACTGGAACCGTGGGGTAAGTTTAACCACTTACCTGCTTCACTTACCTGCTTCACAAGTTGTACTCTGGCTCCCTCTCTCTCTCCCGCTCACGGAAATGAAGGCCGCTGGAACCTGGGGGTAAGTTTAAATACTTACCTGCTTCACAAGCTGCACTCCGGCTCCCTCTCTCTCTCCCGCTCCCGGAGATGAAGGCCGCTGGAACCTGGGGTAAGTTTAAACACTTACCTGCTTCACTTACCTGCTTCATAAGCTGCACTCCAGTTCCCTCTCTCTCTCCTGCTCCCGGAAATGAAGGCAGCTGGAACCTGGGGATAAGTTTAACCACTTACCTGCTTCACTTACCTACTTCACAAGCTGCACTCCGGCTCACTCTCTCTCTCCCGCTCCCGGAAATGAAGGCAGCTGGAAACTGGGGGTATGTTTAAACACTTACCTGCTACACTTACCTGCTTCACAAGCTGCACCCCGGCTCCCGGAAATGAAGGCCGCTGGAACCTGGGGTAAGTTTAACCACTTACCTGATTCCCAAGCTGCACTCCGGCTCCCTCACTCTCTCCTGCTCCCGGAAATCAAGGCCGCTGGAACCTGGTGCTAAGTTTAAACACTTACCTGCTTCACAGGTCCATATAGGTTTTTACGGTCTTTGGCCATTTTTAAGATGTGCTGGAGTAATGGGGCTGAGGGTAGGGGCTTTCCGCCTGCGGAACGAGTCCTCTAGTTTCCCACAGGGGTAGGAATTTGGTTAAACTGTTGCAGACATATAACCTGTCCGAATATATGTCGGCTGGGGTTGGAAACGAGTCGGGGTGATCTACAATGTACGCTATGGCTGCCAGTTCTGCTCCCTGCGAGCCTAAATGTCCTGGCAATTTTAACGAAATCACTTCTAGGGCACGTTCCTGTGCATCCTCTACATAATGACCACAACCGGTAATTCTTTTTCCATTGAAAACTGTGGAGGAGCCATTCACATAGATTCTCAGGGGTGCGCATGTGTCTCTAGGCTGGGGTCTCTGGGGTGTAGTACCTGCTTTCGGGAGTGCTGACTTTGGTATAAAGAGACCTGTATTATGTTTAGTAGAGATGATCTCCCACTCATGTGGGGTGCCTGCATCTTGTAAATTATCGGCTACGAAAGTGTGGGTCTTGGTTCTCTTAACTGTGATGTCCCGTCTCTGTCAGAGAAGGGTCCAATGGACTGCGCGGATCTGGATGACTGTGCCATCCTTAAGTCGACCGTCTAGTAGTAGCTGTGTTGGAGTGTGTTCAGTGAGAATGGTGATGGGGTTGAATCTTGTAATGTAGGCGAGGTATTGTACTGCCCAAAAGACTGCGAGCAGGTGCCTTTCGCATGCAGAAAATCCTTGCTGGACTGGATCTAATACGCATGAGGCATATGCCATGGGGCCTAATTGATCACGTCATTCTTGGAGGAGCACGGCCGAAAGGGTTCGGTCGGTAGTTGCAACCTCAATTGCATAAGGGAAAAGTGGATCTGGGACCTGAAATGCGGCGGCTGTGCTGAGGGCTCTTCTTAAAGCATCCACAGCATCCGTGTGCTGTGGAAGCCATTCCCAAGGTGCTTGTTTCTTGAGAAGTTCGGATAGGGGCACTGCTTTTGTGGCAAAACTATTGCTATGGTTTCGGCAGTGGCCAACCAGTCCTAGAACTGACTGGATGGCTGAGACATTATGGGGCAGGGGTAATTTGACGATGGAGTCGATTCTTTTCTGCTCGATCTCGCGTTTGCCATGTTTGATTACTGTACCTAAGTAAATCACTTTTTCCTGTAAAATCTGGGCCTTCTTGGGGTTCACTTTCCAGCCAATGTAGGAGTCCTAAAAGTTCATCGAGAAGCAAAATGTGCTCTCCCTTTGTGTCCATCTGCAGTAGCAGATCATCTACATATTGGACCAAACAATCGGGTCGGGAAAATCGTGCTAATCCATTTGCCAGCTGTCTTTGGAAATGGAGGGGGAGTTGTGGAAGCCTTGTGGAAGGCACATCCACGTAAATTGCAGTCCCTGGAATGTGAATGCGAATTTATATTGGCACGCTTTATCCAATGGAATGGACCAAAAGCCATTGCTAATGTCCAGCACCAAAACATGTTTTGACTGTAATCCCTGTTTGAGCATGGTCTCAGGACTCATGGCTACGATGGGGGCTGCTACTGGGGTTACTTTGTTCAGTTCCCGGTAATCAATGGTCAGTCGCCATGATCCATCGGGTTTCCTGACAGGCCAAATTGGTGCGTTATTCATGGAGGCTGCTGATCGGAGTACGCCGAACAGACTCTGTATCACTTTTGCGATTTCTCCCTCTGTTTCTCGGGGAAAACCGTACTGCTTTTGGGGTCTCGGGTCGGGACCTGTAATATTCACTAAGCCAGCGATCTTGCCACAGTCGTGCTTGTGCTGTGCAAATGCGGCTTTGTGTTGCTGCAGGACTTCCCTAATTTGTTTGTTCTGACTAATGGCTCGAGGGTCAAACCAGAAGTCCCCTACTGCGCTGATCCGATTTTCATACTCTCCAACTGTGAGCGTAGCGGGGGCTCGTTCTGCCTTAGAACATCGAACATTACAGCGCAGTACAGGCCCTTCGTCCCTCGATATTGCGCCGACCTGTGAAACCACTCTAAAGCCCATCTACACTATTCCCTTATTGTCCATATGTCTATCCAATGACCATTTGAATGTCCTTAGTGTTGGCGAGTCTACTACGGTTGCAGGCAGGGCATTCCACGCCCTTACTACTCTCTGAGTAAAGAACCTACCTCCGACATCTGTCTTATATCTATCTCCCCTCAATTTAAAGATATGTCCCCTCGTGCTAGACATCACCATCCAAGGAAAAAGGCTTTCACTGTCCACCCTATCCAATCCTCTGATCATCTTGTATGCCTCAGTTAAGTCACCTTTTAACCTTCTTCTCTCCAACGTAAACAGCCTCAAGTCCCTCAGCCTTTCCTCATAAGATCTTCCCTCCATACCAGGCAACATTCTGGTAAATCTCCTCTGCACCCTTTCCAATGCTTCCACATCCTTCCTATAATGCGGCGACCAGAATTGCATGCAATACTCCAAATGCGGCCGCACCAGAGTGTTGTATAGCTGCAACATGACCTCATGGCTCCTAAACTCAATCCCTCTACCAATAAAAGCTAACACACCGTATGCCTTCTTAACAACCCTCTCAACCTGGGTGGCAACTTTCAGGGATCTATGTACATGGACACCGAGATCTTTCTGCTCATCCACACTGCCAAGAATCTTACCATTAGCCCAGTACTCTGTCTTCCTGTTATTCCTTCCAAAATGAATCACCTCACACTTTTCTGCATTAAACTCCATTTGCCACCTCTCAGCCCAGCGCTGCAGCGTATCTATGTCCCTCTGTAACTTGTAACATCCTTCCGCACTGTCCACAACTCCACCGACATTAGTGTCATCTGCAAATTTACTCACCCATCGTTCTACGCCCTCCTCCAGGTCATTTATAAAAATGAGAAACAGCAGTGGCCCCAAAACAGATCCTTGTGGTACACCACTAGTAACTGGACTCCAGTCTGAGCATTTCCCATCAACCACCACCCTTTGCCTTCTTCCAGCTAGCCAATCTCTGATCCAAACTGCTAAATCACCCTGAATCCCATGTCTCCGTATTTTCTGTAGTAGTCTACCATGGGGAACCTTATCAAACGCTTTACTGAAATCCATATACACCACATCAACTGTTTTACCCTCATCCACCTGTTTGGTCACCTTCTCAAAGAACTCTATAAGGTTTGTGAGGCACGGCCTACCCTTCACAAAACCGTCTTGACTATCTCTAATCAAATTATTCCTTTCCAGATGATATGAATGCCTTTGCCATTCTCCACACACATTTATTTACCGGGTCAAATGAGAGGTTGTGGGAGCTCATGAAGTCAATTCATATGATGTGTTCGGCTGTCTGGGTTAGATCGACCAGAACTATGGGGTGTTTAGTTTTAATGTTCTCTATCTGGATTGCTACAGGGGCTGTGATATGTCCCTGCTGTAAATGCCCTGTAGAACCGCTGAGTGCAAAGGTGTCTGTCGTGGGCCTCGTGTCTCGCTGAAATATCGTGGAGGAATTGAGCATGGTGCGGGGCCCTCCTGTGTCCCAAAGGAATTCTACGGAGTGTCCCCGGACTGAGCCTGCCACTACTAGTCTACTGGACTTGGCCCAAAGGGTGTCGCAGACCCAAGTTGGGGAGCCCAAACGCCGTCAGTCGGTCACTTTCATTTCTGTGTTCTCAGAACGTGCACTTACACTGTAAATTGGCTTTGCCCCATTCTTATTTGGGGTGTCTGTCTGTTGGTTTCTCTTCTGCTTCTGGGGCTTACTACACTCTGGTGCATAGTGTCCTAATTGTCTACAATTATAACACTCCTGGGATTTGGGTTGCTGTGGGCTGTTCCTGCCCTCCTTTACCCATGCGGGGTTCTGGTGTGTTCTAACTGGATACATGTCTGCCTGTTCTTCCTCTGTATTAACAAATGCGGTTTTGCCTTGGATGGAGTGTTCCCAAGCATGGGACAATCTATTCAAAACCTATTTCTCGCTGTGGACCTCGCCTGAGGGGCCGTAATTTGTGCAAGCTCTCTATCCTGCCTCTGTCGCATGAGAGACTAGGATGCGAGTCCATTTGGCCATATTATCTGGGAACAAATGGGCGCGGGCTAACTCGCCGAATACTGCCATGAAATGTACACACAAGCGTCCTGCAAACGCTGTGGGGTGCTCTGTTTTCTTTTGCCGACACTTGTTTAGGCCTTCTACGGGGTCTCCTTTGTTATAGCCGATCGCATCTAGGATCGCTGTGTGCGTTTCTTGTAGGGTGCCTCCTCCTACATTCTGTGGGTCAGGAAGGGCTGCCACGACTGAAGGGTCGAGGCTCAAAACTGTGAGCTTCACTTGCTCCTTTTCATCCAGGCGGTATATGGTCGTCTGCTGTTTTACTCTAGCAAAGAACTGGTGGGCATCCGCTGTGGGTAGGAACACTGTTATTTTATCACACGCGTCCCATAATTGGGTGATGGTTAATGGGGTAGTGTATAGGAAATCTGAGTCTCCTTCTGCTGCGGCCCTGCGGTGTGTGGTTACAGGGTTCATAGGGGTGTGTTCTGCTTGTGCAGTCGGGGGTTGGGGTGCTTTTCGTTTCTGGGGTATTTCCTGTGTACATATCCCATGTACATATCTGTGGGCAGTCTCATTTAACTCCTGCCAATAGGGGCCATTTGCCTGGTCTAACTGGGGTCCAAACGTGCTCTGACCCCATTCTGAATAGAAAGCAGAGATTGCAGTTCTGCAATTTGCTTCTGGCACTTTGCGTGATCTACCGAGCTCTGCCTTTGTTCCCTCGTGGAAGTTTGGAGTGCTCGTAGGGCTGCTTTTAAATCACTGCACTGTTTCTGTAACTGCTCGACCTTTTGTTCACTTTCCTGTCTTACGTGTCCTGATGGGCTTTGTCATATTGGGACTGAAAGCTGCTCAAATGGGCGAGACAGGACTGGTGTGCCACTTGGCATCTGCCATCTCCTTGTCCCTCACCGCTAAATGCTCTCTCAGTTCCCTGTTCTCTCTCTCATATCCACTCACATCTCCTTTGCTACTCTTGTCTCTCTCCTCAATCTCCCTCCAGAGCGTACTCACGACCTCCTCTGTGCCTCGCAATTGTGCCAGCAGGACACGATTGCCATTGCTTGCGAGGCTTGCGAGCTTTCCCTCAGCTCTTCTTATGGATCTCTGTCAGGTAGTCCCACCAAGTATGCCCTATACGTCCGGGACCTGTTTCATTATTGGCGCAGAATTTACTCCAAAGGGGCCATCCTTTCCCTTTGAGATATTTTCTGATCCCCTCTTCCCATATGGGACACTGTCCTACTCTACTGGTCGCTGCGGCCTCGAATTCCTGGGGGTTCATAAGGCGTTCCATTGCCTTCATTGCCATTTTTCTCTATCTCTGTGGTCTCTCCCGAATTTGGAACAGGGGTGATAAAGTGGTGATGTAAACACGGATTCCGCTTACGCTAATTTCCGGCCGACAAAACTCCCAACAGTTTTACGCAACAAAATCTCTCAGGTTTACCTTATATCCCTGTTAGTACCCATGCATTAACACACTTCCGACTCTTGGAGCTTTGATCAGTATCGTTCTTACACTTGTGGTTTTTCTGTTTCCAGTTGGATTCCAATTCAAATTTGGGTTCTCTCGGAGTGACTAGGCCACTTCTAGGTCGAGTCCCGTCAGAGGTTGCCAGTAAATGTTGCTCTCTTTATTTGGTGCTAAATATGGCGGTCAATATGGTCGCCTTCCTTAATTCTATTTACGTTTGCTTTAGAGTCACCAGGTATCTTTCGATACCGCCACAAGGTTCAAACCCGAAAACTGATCAAAGACTCGATACACCAGTTAGTTAGTTCAAAGTCAATACTATTTATTTACATACACAGCAATATCTACTCATGCACGAATTACTACAGACTAAACTATCACTACTGCTAAAGCCTATATTTAGCTTCGGGCACCCACTCAGTCAGAGGAACAATGGCCGTTGTTCGGATCTGAGGCTGCTGGGGTCAAAGTGGTAGAGGGGAACAGCTAAGGTCGTCCATCTGGTAGCGAGCGTTGTCCTTGGACTTACTTGCTTCTGGTGTAGCTGGTGGAAGGGTCTCTCCGCTTTGAGAGCGAATTCCAAGAGAGCGATTCTCTCTCGGGGTCTTCTTCTTATACCGGAAGGGGTTTTGCACGCTTTTGGGAGGGCCTTGAACTTGGCCCCAATCAATGGCCGTACCTTGATCACTTTATTGATCTTGACCAATAAAGGGGTGGGTGCCCTGGTGGCTGGGCATGTCCTAGGTGGCCGTTGGCCTGGCTTTGTTTGTGCTTTCGGTTTGGGGAGCTGGTGCCGCGAGGTCTGGAGCCAGATCGGTTACTTGAGTATCTCCCCTTTGTTCCCGGAGATGGGCCATCAATATGCTAATCGACCTACAGTTTCAGTCTCGCCTGGGAGCTGTGGTCCCAATACACGTACAGGCTCTGTGCCTGCTTGCTTTCTGAGCATTGTCCATTATTCCCTGCGATCTTTGCAAACATCATTTGGTATTCTGGAAGTGGCCATCCCAGATGGCTACAGTATGAATAGAGGACTGGCTGACTGGCGGAAGGCAGCGTGTGGAGATAAATATGTCTTTTTCAGGAAGGAAGCCGGTGGCTAGTGGTGTGCTTCAGAGGTCGATGCTGTGACCACAACTTTTCCCAATATACATTAATGATCTGGAAGAAGGAACTGAAGGCACTGTTGCTAAATTCGCAGATGGTACCAAGATCTATAGAGGGGCAGGTAGTAGTGAGGAAGCAGGAAGCTGCAGATGGATTTGGACAGGCCGGGAGAGTGGATAATGAAGTGGCAGATGAAATATAACGTGGAAGAGGTTATGCACTTTGGACGGAGGAATGGAGGCCTAGACTATTTTCTAAGTGGGTAAATGTTTAGGAAATCAGAAGCACAAAGGGACTTGGGAGTCCTTGTTCACGATTCTCTTAAGGTTAACGTGGAGGTTCAGTCGGCAGTTAGGAAGGCAAATGCAATGTTACATTCATGTCGAGAGGTCTAGAATACAAGACCAGGAATGGACTTCTGAGGCTGCATAAGGCCCTGGTCAGACCCCATTTGAAGTATTGTGACAGTTTTGGGCCCCGTATCTAAGGAAGATTTATTAGTCTTGGAAAGGGCCCAGAGGAGGTTCACAAGAATGATCCCTGGAATGAATAGCTTCTCATATGAGAAACGAATGTGGACTCTGGGTCTGTACTCGTTGGAGTTTAGAACGAAGAGGGGTGATCTTATTGAAACTTACAGGATACTGCGAGGCCTGGATAGAGTGGATGTGGAAAGGATGTTTCCACTTGTTGGAAAAAGTAGAACCAGAGGGCACCATCTCAGACTAAAGGAACGTTCCTTTGAAACAGAGATAAGGATGAATTTCTTCAGCCAGAGGGTGGTGAATCTGTGGCACTCTTTGCCGCAGAAGGCTGTGGAGACAAAATCACTGAGTGTCTTTAAGACAGAGATTGATAGGTTCTTGATTAATAAGGGGATCAGGAGTTATGGGGAGAAGGCTGGAGAATGGGGATGAGAAAAATATCAGCCATGGTTGAATGGTGGAGAAGATTCGATGGGCTGAGTAGCCTAATTCTGCTCCTATGTCTTATGGTCTTATTGTCTTATAAACGGTGTGAGCGTTCATGCCTCTCCCATCCTTGAGGGCAGTGAGTTCCAGATTCCCACTTTCCTTTGCGTGAAAATGTTTTCCCTTAAGTCCCCATTTAATATCCTACTCTTTACCTTGAATCCATGCCCCCTGGTTATTTACTGTCACAAACCACACTGATCTTATCTGCAAAGCTATACTGTGGCGACTGGGAGATGTTAATGATATTGAATCAAAGATAAAGGGGCAATTTAGGGGTTAACAGCCTGAGGATAAAACTGCTTGCATGGAGTCAGAGAGATACACCAGCACATGGTCTGAGTTACATTATGAAGTGGAATAAACAGGATACCCCTTTCAACGGGAGTGATTCACTCAAGATCCATTGTCGTCTGGAACACTCTTATTTGACCAGCCATCGGCCTATTATGGCGTCTGATGCCCTCCTTGACCATTAGTTGTATATTCATAACATGGCCCTGTTCTTTTTTATTAATGCGATTGGTTAATCAAAAATCCAGATACCAATGATGTGTTTAAGTCTGGTTACGCCTGGGCGGAACTCAGAGAGTTCAAATCATCCTCTTTGGACAGATAGGAGCTGAAGGATTTGGAGTGGATCTGGAGGGGCCATCAAAACATTGTCAATGAGGCAGGCTTTAGACACTTTCTGAAAGAGCATCACTATCTGCAGGAATATATTCTGTAATGTAAGTACAATTTTTGACCACCTGTTTAAGAAGAGTTGAGAGCTGAATGTCATTTTATGTGCCGTGTAATGGGAAATCGTGTGTTCGGGTTAAGCAATAGTTGTAAGCTGTTATTTGTAGGTTCAAAATTTAAGTTTAAATATTGGCTTTGCTTTGGCATGATGACGTTTTTTTGTAAAAACTTACCAAGCATTATTCCTCAAGTGAATCAATCTTTCCGCACAGTCTTAAAACAAATGTTCTGGTTCTGGTCCAGTATCTTTGCCACCGTTGACATGAGGTCTGGCATCTCTAATTATACCAACTGGAACACCAGTTCATGGGGGTGCAAAGTTACTGTTTGGAGTGGTGTGAGGAGTCAAGTGAAACCCCAGTAAGATTAAGGAGCTCAGTCATTCTGTAACAATTCTGAGAGACTATTAAATTAAAGAAGACAAATACACATGAACAGGAGTCCTCTATTCTTAGCCAATTTAGTATATGAATCACTAAACAAACACACAGTTTATGTAGCACATCACCCTTGTTTCAAAAATACCTACGACCCTTGAACTTCTTAAGAATTCCCATGTCCCCCAATCAATATCCAAATTAAAAAGATCTATCAATTAAATCCAGATTATAATTACCAGACAATACAAGGCTGATGATCAAATCTTGGAAACGTTTCTTCTGGGGGTGGCATGGTGGCGCAGAGGTTAGCACTGGGTTCAATCCCGGCCCCGGGTGACTGTTCACGTGGAGTTTGCACATTCTCCCTATGTCTGTGTGGGTTTCACGCCTATAACTTAAAGATGTGCAATGTAGGTGTATTGGCCACGCTAAATTGTTCCTTAATTGAAAAAAATGGAAATGTTTCTTCCTGTTCCAGCACATATATTTAAACTCTCTTTACAAAGGTTTCTGCACTGCCTTGTATCTAAAACTGAGAGGCTGTCCTGTGTAAAACTTGGCGTCCAAGCTGCAAGATGGAAACTGACCTGTCTGCATCTGAGGTTGCAAGATGTCAATTGCCACCCCCCCCCCCCCCCCCCCCCACCCCTGCTTCTGAGTCTCCTGGAAATTATACCTTCGTTCCCCTTTGATTCTGCCTTCTGTATATTTGGCTGGCTGTCCCCTCAAATTTCTTGACATTAGAAATATGCATCACTGATCACCTAATTGTGAAGCCAGGCTGTCTCTACTAATAAGGGGTTCACACCTGATTCTATCTGCTAACCTCGTTACTGTGAATGCCGCATCTGATGACCAGCATTTGAATACTGGTACTGCTGGCGCTAACCAGAATTCTACCTGTTGCTCGACATATTGCATCCTAATATGTCTTATTAAATTTGTGTTGCTGCGGTTACAGGCAAATCCCTGAAAACCCTCTATTAAGGGGAAAGGTTTCTTCCTTTCGACACTAACTATATCCCTCATAATTAGTACACCTCGACGAGGCGTCCCTCAGCCTTCTCTGTTTTGAGGAAAACAACCAGTCTTTAGAGTTGAAAATCTCCAGCCCAGGAAATATCCTGCTGAATGTCCTCTGCACCCTTTCTAGTGCAATCAGACCGTTACTACATGGCGACCAGGCTGCATACTTTACTCTAGCTGTGACATAATCAGCATTATGTCCATGAAATATTTGTCAATCTTTCCTTAGTTCTGACCTGTCGTTTGCTTTCCATTCTTCTCCACCTCTCTTTCCGAGTTTCTAACTCATTATATTTCGATCCCTTTCAGTTTTGTGGAAGGTTTATTGTCCCTGGCTGCCCTGAGTATTTTCCACGTGTGTTCTCTTTTCAGAAGCTTCCTTTTGAACCCCAACAGGTCCTTTCCTCACAATTTACAACAGGTTGAACAAACTTGTCCCACTTTATTGTAATGGTAACATTCGAGTCTCACAACAATGCTCAGAGCCTGTCTTCCTGGTCTGAGAAGGAGATCCCGGAGTATTCCAAGCTATCCATACCATACCTTGCCTACCTGCTTCCCTTTCACTCTCCCACTTCCTATCCTCTTCAATGCGATGGGGGTGACGGAACTAATTTCAAATTTGTGGGTCAGCTCATAATCGTCAGCGGTTGTTGCTCTCGTGGCCATAGTCCTTTGATCTTCAACATAGTTTATTGTCACAGAAGGGAGTGAATTCTTAAATTCTTCTAAGAGAATAACTTCTCTCAGATCCTCATAGGTATTTTCAACTGCAAATGCTAGATTCCACCGCTACATTGTTCTGCTTAAGCCTTTCAAAGTCAGTATAAGTCTGCCCCGGTTGTTTCCTTAAATTCCAAAACGTTTGCCTCCTCCGGAGCTAATTGAAATGCACCTCAATAGCCTTTTGTTCAACCTCATCGTGATCCTTGGACAACCTTTACACGGAGAAGCAACATTTCCGCTGCCCATCCCGTCAATTTACTTTGCATGGGTAATTTTCTTTCAGCCACTCCATTTAGGTTGCTATTTCCTCAAAGGTCATGAAGCCTCTACTTCCTTCCCTTCAAAGATTAGTAAGGCTTACATAAATGTCAGCATATTCACACTGTGTTCTAACCAGGTGTAAGCTCCCTTGCAGTTCCTGACTGACTCCTTTTAATTTCATAGAACGTAGAACACAGTGCAGAAGGAGGTCATTCGCCCCATCGAGTCTGCACCGACCCACTCAAGCCGTTACTTCCATCCTATCCCCGTAACCCCTCCTAACCTTTTTAGGCACTAAAGGCAATTTATCATTGCCAATCTACCTAACCTGCACGTCTTTGGACTGTGGGAGGAAACCGGAGCACCCGGAGGAAACCCACGTAGACACGGGGAGAACGTGCAGACTCTGCGGAGACAGTGACCCAGCGGGGAATCGAACCTGGGACCCTGAAGCTGTGAAGCCACAGTGTTATCCACTTGTGCTACCGTGCTGCCCTAGTCCTTTAATTTCCAGTCCTTTAAACTGGAATTCTTGATGTCTTTTGCATTTTCCTCTTTCCAATTCCAACTTCCTCATTTTATTTTCCATTTGAAAAGCTCTATCTCTTTCTTTTTGCTGCATCTCCAATTCGTTTTATTTTTGTTGTATTTCTCTTTGTTTCATTTGTAATTAATCTGAGCTAATTGCACTCGTTTTTCCCATGATCTCGGCTATGTTTCTGGCATCTCTTTCAAATTTCAATGCTGAATGATCTCGTAAATTATCTCTGCCTTCCTAACTTTAGCCGGCACTACTATTTTTAATTCACTTGACAATTTAATTAGCTTGTCTTTTCAAAGCTTTGTACAAAAACCAAAGGTAGGCCCTTCACCTGAAGAAATGCCTCAGTAACTTCCAGAGCCATCCTGTCATACTATTATAAATCTGGTGTCTCTTTTTGATAAACACTGTACCCAAATCGTCACTGCCTACCGTTCCAAAGATCCCAAACGAGATCACAAACTATGTTAGCACACTCTCGGTCAATGTGCAGCCAATTCCTAACCCCACTTGAACTGGAGTCGCAACTCAGTTGGAATTAACTTTTTCCCATAAGACAAAAATTTATAATACAATGTACTACTTTTACAATTTGAGTTCCCTACTGACTTCTTGACATGAGAAGTTAATTTTAATTTAATTTTTTTTTATTCGTCCAAGGGATGTGGGCGTCACTGCCTCTCCCTGAGGGCATTTAAGAGTCAACCACATTGCTGTGGATCTGGACTCGCATGATGGCCAGACCCGGTAAGGATGACAATTTTCCTTCTCGAAAGGATATTAGCGAACCAGATGGGTTTTTATAACAATCAACAATGGCTTCAAGGCCACCTTGAGATTAACTTTTCCCATAGCACAAAACTTTATAACACAATGTACTGTTTTTACAATTTGACTTCCTTACTTGCTCTGCTTGACATGGATCCATTTACGATCCATGTACTAAAAATAATAAAGTCAAAATAAAAGTAAAATGAACTGAGGGAATGAACAGGATGGGCCCTGACAATAGATCGACTTCAACTGTTAAGTGTCTTTGACTCACCACAGGTGCTGTCAGACCTGTTGAGTTTATCTCGCATTTTTTGTTTTTATTTCAGATTTACAGCTTCCGTTGTATTTTGCTTTTATTTGTGTGGCGGTTCGGGGAATGGTGCGTGGTGGTCAGCAGCAGGATTCCTTCACCACGTTTGTCCTGGTCCCTTGAGATTGCATGGGGCTCGGCATCACTGTTGAAGACTCCCAAGGCAACTCCATCCCAGATGTATACCACTGTGCCTGCACCTCTTCTGGGTCTGCCCAGCTGGTGGAAGAGCATACTTACAGGGTTGGTGATGGTGGTGTTTGGGACATTGCAAGGTTTGATTCCATGGGTGTGACTCTGTCAGGCTATTCCTTGGCAATCTGTGAGAAAGCTCTCCTAATTGTTGCACAAGTTACCAGGTATAAATAAGGAGGAATTTGCAAGATCGACAGTGCCATTTCAGACGCCCTTGTTGATACTGGGTTCTCCACCCGGTTCCAATCTTTGAGCATTTTTTAGCAGTTTGTATGACATTTTGGGGGAAATTATAAATTAAAAAATCAACAAAGAAACATGGAGTTGATTAGAGGCAGGTGTCTGCCAAAATGATGAAATCCGAATTTGCCTTATCAGTGGAAAACAAGTGCTTTGCATTTGTGATGAGAAACGACACTGGGCCACAGAGGTGGTAACTTCAAAATGGAGTGATAAGGAATTTAACAGGAACCTGCCAAAAGACGACTCAAGAGGGTGAATGGCATCGAAAGGAAATGAATGGTAAAATTGTAGAACACGATGTAAGGGAAATGAGAGAGGTAGCTAACAGCAGAATTGCAGCAAAGAACAAAGAACAAAGAACAATACAGCACCGGAACATGCCCTTCAGCCCTCCAAGCCTGTACCGGTCATGATACCAACCTTTGCCAAAACCCTCTGCACTTCCTTGTGCCATATCCCACTATACCCATCCTATCCATGTGTTTGTCAAGATGCCTTTTGAGTGTCGTTACTGCATCTGCTTCTACAACCCCCGCCCGAGTAACGCGTTCCAGGCACTCACCGCCCTCTGTGTAAAAAAAGCTACCTAGCACATTTCCTCCAATCTTTGCCCCACGGACCTTAAAATTATGCCCCCTGGTGACTGATCACTCCAACCTGGGAAAGAGTGCCTGCCTATCCGCTCTATTCATGCCCCTCATAACCTTGTTGACCTCTATCAGGTTACCCCTCAACCTCCGTCTCTCTAATGGAAACAGTCCGAGTCTATTCTGCCTCTCCACATAGCTAACACCCTCCAGACCAGGCAACGTCCTAATAATCCTCCTATGCACCCTCTCCAATGCCTCCACACCCGTGTGATAATGTGGCGACCAGAATTGTGCAGAATATTCCAAGTGCAGCTTTACCAATGTTCCATACAACTGTAGTCTGACTTACCAGTATTTATACTCGATTCCCCGTCCAATGAAGGCAAGCATTCCGTCTGCTTTTTGACTACCTTGTCCACTTCCCACCTTCAAAGATCTGTGGACCTTCATGCCCAGATCTCTCTGACTTTCCGCATTTCTAAGAGTTTTACCATTTACTGCATATTTCCCCTCTATTTTAGACCTACCAAAATGCATTACCTCACATTTGTCCGGATTAAACTCCTTTTGCCATTTCTCTGCCCAAGTCTCCAACCTATCTATGCCATGCTGTATCTTCTGACAATCCTCAACACAATCTGCCACTCCACCAATCTTGGTGTCATCTGGGAACTTACTAATCAAACCGGCAACATTTTCCTCCAAATCGTTTATGTATACTGCAAACACAAGTTCCCTGTGGAACACCACGAGCCACAACCTTCCATTCAGCAAATTAATTCAGATTTAATCTCCCGAAACAAGCTGGACATTTTCCAATATCGCAGAGCCTGAAGAGTATTTCCCACACTTGGCCACTTTAACCCGGTTGTGGTATTTATTTGCTGAATTTAGCTCACAAAATTTATTAATATTAGATGTTGTTTGGGAAAGGGGTGTCTAAGAATTAAGGCAAACGTAGGTAGTTGGGACCAAGGTATAGTTTCATGTAGCATTGTGTGTATAAACATCAGTCTACATCAGTGTACTAAGTGGCAAAGTGTATTATTGTCCTTTTTGTCCTGTGTGTTTTTATCTTTATAGAATCATGGAATCTCAACAGTGCAGAAGGAGACCATTCGGCCCATCGAGTGCACTGAACCTTGGAACAAGTACCGTACCTAGGCCCACACCCCGACCCTATCCCCACAACGCAGTAATCCACCTAATCTTTTTGGACACAAAGGGGCAATTTATCATCACCAATCCACCTAACCCGCATATCTTTGGACAGTAAATGAGAATTTAGCATGGCCAGTCCACCTCATCTGCACATCTTTTGTCTGTAGGAGCATCCGGAAAAAAACCATGCAGACACGGGAAGAAAGTGCAACCTGCACAGCGACAGACACCCAAGGTCAAAATTGCACCTGAGTCCCAGGCGCTGTGAGGCAGCCGTGCTAACCACTGTGCCATCATGCAGAGCAATGTATCACATTGACCAAGCCCACAATCGCCAGTAAAATATGGTAGTGGGGCACACACCCCAAATCATTTCTGTGGAAGGATGACATTAAGAGCCATGTGGTACTATCTATACTTAATGAGCTCCATTGTTTGATGGTATAATATATTAGTGTCTAGAATACCACTGATTCTGTCGGTTTCCACCAACAATGAAGAGATGAATTGTAAAGTTCACACAGTTCTGAGGTGAACAATGATTTTACCTCCATTTGTACATTCACGGTGCTTTTGATTTATCTGCAGCAATCAAACAGATTGCTGCAAACCAGTATTGAGAATATTTTCTCAAACTCATTCCAGAACCTCCAAATTACTGTACACAAGTAGCCAGCTCATCCCAACGGTTTGGGAGAAAGTGCAGATTAGCAAATGCACAATCTACAGTTAAAATCTTGGAAGGAAGGTACAATTTGTAGGAACATCGTGGCACAATTTGGTAAGCCACTTTGGAAAACTAATTGATCCTCGTGCTGCGGTGAATGTGAACAAGTCACTGATAAGATTTTGGGCTGCAGACGGAAAAAGTTGATTGAAGCAGAGTAATTACTAGGATTGATATCAAAATTCTATCCCCATCAGCAGTTAAGAAACTGACTTGGTAAAATTGAATGCCAAAACCGTGGACATCAGTAGAATGAATACTAATAGCAGTCTAAATGAAAGCTGAGTGACGAGTTTAGATGCACTTGCTGCAAGTGAGTATTTCCATGTGTAGTTTTTGTCTCCTAAAATATCCTTGTGGTTCCTGGCAGAGAAGTGCCTCTTTGTACTATACAGAAAAATAATCTTTACAGCAACCGTGAGAAATCTTCAAGAAAGCAAGTAAACCCAATAAATCCACTTTGTCCAAGAGCACCAGAGGCCACACTGTGCAGTACATTCTTTCAGGTTAATGAATATTCTTTATTAATTTTTCACATAACGGCTGGACTGCTCGTTGGCTTGTACGTTGTCCTTCACACTATACCATAAAAAACGTATACACCACTATAAACCGGTGCTCCAAGTTACCCTTCTCCGTTTTGGGATCCTCACACATCTAACATCAAAGTTGTTTGTAACATTTAGTCGAAATGAATCCCTTGTTAGGGCATTTAAGAGTCGACTACATTGGTCTGAAATCACATGTAGACCAGACAAGGTAAAGACGGCAGGTTTCTTTCCCGAATGAGCACTAGGATTTTACAACAAACAATAATAATGGTCATCATTAAACATTTACTTATAAAATAAAAGAATTTGCATAGTCGGATTCGATCGGGCTAACCGGAGTATTACCTCGGCACTCTGAAATAGCAGTACAGTAACAATACCACTACACCACCAGTCCCTAGCTGTTGCTGTTATTCTAGGTAGCAGATTGTGCTGTCGAAGAGAATGGAGTTGCAGCGATGTATTTTTCAGTGACACACACTGCTGCCATTGCGTTTCGGTCGTGAAAGGAGTGGATGCTATAAGTGGTGAATGGTGTGCCAATCAAACGGCCAACTGTTTCCTCGATGGTCTCTAAACTCTTGCATGTTGTTTGTGAGAATGATCCCTCGGGTCACTGGATCTTTTTTTTTGATCACGCACTGGAATGCACACTGCCTGAGTCTGTCGTGGAGCCAGATAAAATAAAAGCTTTCAGAAGGCAATGAGAGAGCTATCTGAAAAGAAAGAAGATGCAGATTTCTGACGAGAAGACTAGATGAATTGCTCATTCAGAGAGATCTGATGGGCCAATCTATAATGTAACAATGCTGTGATTCTATGATCATAGAATCATTAAATGATACAGCAACGGTAAGAAACAGAAAGGCTTGCATTTTTATTGAGTCTGAATATTAGGACCACCCAAAGCCGATCACTACCATTTGCAAACAGCTTTAGAAATCTTACAATTAAAACAACACACACCCTACTTAATGACACAGACACAACCATCCGCTCCCTTCAGAACAGGTGTAATAAATTATTTTCCTTGTTTTGAAGAGTACTTCAGAGCATCTTAATCATAATGTAACTAATTATTTTAAGATGTAACTAGTAGAGTTGACAAGGGGGTGCCAGTCGATGTGGTATATTTGGAATTTCAGAAAGCGTTTGACACAGACCCGCACAAGAGATTATCATGCAAGATTAAAGCGCATTGATTGGGAAAAGAAAATTGAGATGGATAGAAAACTGGATGGCAGAAAGGAAAAAAAGCATAGGAATTAACGCGTCCTCTTCAAATTGGCAGGCAGTAACTAGTTGGGTGCCACAGACAGCGGTGTTGGGACCCCAGCTCTTCACAATATATATCAATGGTTTGGACGAGGGAACAAAGTGTAACATCTCAAAGTTTGTAGATGATACCAAGTTAGGTGGGACGGTGAACAGTGACAAGGATCAGAGATCCTCCAGCAATGATCTGGACAGTTAGGGTGAGTGGGCAAATGAATGGCAGATGCAGTATCATTTGGATAAATGTAAGATTTTTCTTTTGGAAGCAAAAACAAGAAGGCAGATTACTACCGGAATGGCTGTAAATTGGGAGAGGGGATTGTGCAGCAGGGCCTGGGAGTCCCTGTCCACCAAGTAAGCGTGCAAGTGCAGCAGGTGGTAAAGAAGGCAAATTGTACGTTGGCTTTCATTGTGGGCCGTTTCGATTACAGGAGCTTGGATGTGTTGTTGCAATTATACATGGCTTTGGTGAGGCCACACCCAGAATATTGTGTGCAGTTTTGGTCTCCATTTCTGGTGAAGGATGTCTGAAGGTTTACAACGCTGATTCCAAGGATGGCAAGACTGACTATGAGGAGAGATTGAATAGATTAGGATTGTTTTCGCTGGAGTTCAGACGAATAAGGGGAGATCTCATAGAGACTTCTAAAATTATATCAGGACTATGTAAGGTGCATGCAGGGTCGATGTTCCCGATGGTCCAGAACCAGGGATCACAGTCTGAGGATTCGGGGGAGACCATTTAGGACAGAGATGAGGGGACATTTCTTCACCCAAAGAGTGGTGAGCCAGTGGAATTCATTACCACAGGCAGTAGTTGAGTCTAAGACATTGCATACATCCAAGAGGTGGCTAGATATTGTACTTGAGGTGAATGGGATCAAGGGTTATGGGGAGGAAGCAGGATTAGGCTATTGAATTGGACGTTCATCCAAGATCGTGACGAATGGCAGAGCAGTCTCGAAGGGCCAAATAGCCTGCTTCAGCTCCTATCTTTTATGTTTCAATGCTTCTATGAATACAATACTTTTTGCTTCGTGAACAGTATGTCGCTTCTACAAGTACAGAGACGCCACAAAATCATGCTCTACTTTACATCAGATGCAGGAAAAACAATTTTCTTTTTCTGGTGTTAAGAACACGGGTGATGGTAAATGCTGGGTTATTTTAAATCCCAGCAGGAAATTAAAAAAAATACCCTCAACTGTATTTTTAAATTTGATATTATGTGAGAAAAGGTTTGAAACCAGAGAATGATGTCTCAGGCATTGTGTGACGATTTTAAATCAAATAATTTTTTGTGAAAAAATAAGTAAACAACAATAAAGTCAGCAAAACTGCACTTAACTGAAACAATGGCATTACAATGTATCACCAACATAAACACCTTTATTTCAATTCCTTCAATTTTTCTAAATGTTCACAACATCGTTGGTTTTCAAAATATATTTAAGAAATCCAGTAACAGTTAACACACAGGGCAGTCATATCTCTTTCAGTTCGCTCTGAGGCAGCTCAACACAACTGGCAGACGGTGGCAGAGAGGCGTCAAAGGACCCAGCTGAGTGTGGCAGAGAGATGTCACTGCGTTGGATTACAAGAGCAGTCAGCGCAGTCACTATGACTGAACAGCGGATCACGGAAGAACTCGGTGCTAAGGAATGGTAAGCCCTAAGCGTTGCATTACTGTAGTGTTTCCATCCTTCCCTCCTACTCTAAACAAAATAAAAGGGAGCGAGCGATTAAGAGAGGCTGATAGGAAATTTGTTGGAGCCTAAAAGGTGCAGGGAACTTGTCTACAGCTGCAAGGAATAAATTGAACCGTGACATCACAGCCAGCAAATAAGTCATTGGCTGGAGCTGGTAAGTAGTTTTTATTTATTTACTTTTATTCGTTTTCTCTTATTCTCCCCTGGCGTTCTGGTAACATTAACTGAAGGGTTAAGTCACAACAGGCGATCCCAGACCCATGCCATGACCCTCCTGTGTTCCTGACTCCTTCACATGCAGAAAGTGTGTCCAGTTGCAGTTCCTGTCAGACCACTTGACCTCTCTGGAGCTGCAGGTGGATTCACCCGTGATGCTGAGAAAATCTGCATCGCACGTTCTGTACGCTGGTCACACCACATATAAAAATTACTGAGGGAGATAGGGAATGGGTGACCAACAGACAAAGAGTACGAGTGCAGGGGTCCCATGCGGTCATCTCCTTCCAAAACAGATACATCGTTTTGGATACTGTTGGGGCAGCTGGCTCACCAGGAGAAGGTGGCTTCCGCCAGTTTCAAGACACCGTGGCTGGCTCTGCTGCACTTGAGGGCAGGTAAAAGAGTGGCAGAGTGGCGGCACAGTGGCACAAGGGACCCGGGTTCGATGCCAATCTTGGGCGACGGTCTGTGTGGCGTTTGTACATTCTTCCCATGTTTGTATGGGTTTCCTCCGGTTGCTCCAGTTTCCTCCCACAGTCCACACATGTGCAGGTTAGGTGGATTGCAAATGCTAAATTGTCCCTAGATGGGGTTGCAGGGATAGGCCGAGGTTAGGGTGCTCTTTCAAATGGCCGATGAAGACTCAATGGGCCGAATGGCCTTCTTCTGCATTGTAGCGGTTCTATGATAGTGATAGGGGATTCAATTGTAAGGGGAATAGATAGGTGTTTTTATGGCCGCAACCGAGACTCCAGGATGGTGCGTTGCTTCCCTAGTGCAAGTGTCAAGGATGTCCTGGAGTGGCGGCAGGAGAGTGAACAGCCAGCTGTAGTGGTGCATTTAGGCAGGAATGATATAGGTGAAAAATGGGATGAGGTCCTACAGGCTGAATTTAGGGAGTTAGGAGTTAAACTATAAAGCAGGACCTCAAAGATAGTAATCTCAGGATTTCTACCAGTGTCACGTGCCAGTCAGAGTGGGAATGGCATGATAGCTAAGACAAATACGTGGCTTGAGGGATGGTGCAAGAGGGAGGGATTAAAATACCTGGGACATTGGAACTCGTTCTGGGGGAGGTTGACCAGTACAAATCGGATGGTCTGGACCTCGGCAGGACCGGAACCAAATTCCTAGGGGGAGTGTTTGTTAGTGCTGTTGGGGAGCCTTTAAACTAATATGACAAGGGAATGGGAATGTTGCAGGAAGTCGGAGGGAAGTAAATTGGGGACAGGAACAATAGGAAGTAAATGGAAAAACTGGAAGTCAGAGAAACCAAAGACAAAAATAAAAAAGGGCTATGTTACATCATAATTCTAAAAGGGCAATAAACATTTTTAAAAAAACAAGCCTGCAGACTCTGTGTCTCAATGAGAGCAGTATTTGTAACAAAGTTGTTGAAGTAACTGTGCTGACAATCATTAACAGATCTGATATAATTGGGATCACGGAGACCAGGCTCTAGGGTGACCGAGGATGGGAACTCAACATCCAGGGGTATTCAATATTGATGAAAGATAGAAGGAAAGGAAAGGGAGATGGGGGAAATTTTTTGGTTAAAGAGGAGATTAGCCTGGACGATGTGGAATCTGTGTGGGTAGAGCTGCAGAACATAAAACACAGAACATACAGTGCAGAAGGTGACCATTCGGCCCATCAAGTCGGCACAGACCCACTTAAGCCCTCACTTCCACCCTATCCCCGTAACCCAATAACCCCTCCTAACGTTTTGGCCACTAAGGGAAATTCATCACGGTCAATCCACCTAACCTGCACGTCTTTGGACTGTGGGAGGAAACCGGAGCATCCGACGGAAAACCACGCAGATACGGGGAGAACATGCAGGCTCCACACAAACTGACCCAGCGGGGAATCAAACCTGGGACCCTGGCGCTGTGAAGCCACAGTGCAAGCCACTTGTGCTACTGTGTTGTCCTACACCAAAGGTGAAACAACGTTACTGGGAGTATTTTTACAGACCACAAAACAATAGTTGTGAGGTTGGAGATGGCATCAAATAGGAAATTAGAGATGCATGCAGTAAGGATACAGCGGTTATTACTGGTAACTTCAATCTGCATATTAATTGTGCTAATAAATGAGGAGGATTTCCTGGAACGTATAAGGGATGATTTTCTCCACCAATATGTCGTAACACAAGTAGAGAGCAGGCCATCCTAGATTGGGTGTTGTGCAATGAAGGAGCATTAATTAACAACGTTGTGGTTCGAGATCCTTTAGGGAAGAGTGACCATCTATGGTAGAATTCTTCATTAGGATGCAGTGACACTGTGAAGTCTGAGACCAGGGTCCTGAACTTAAAGAAAGCTAACTTTTATGATATGAAACGTGCATTGGCCAGGATAAGCTGGCAAAGAATACTTGTGAGGTTGTCAGTGGACAGGCAATAAGGGGCAATAAGGCAATAAGGGGGAGAAGATGAAGTACGGGTGCAAGCTAGCTAATAATATAAAGGAAGATAGGAAGAGATTTTTTTCAATATATAAAAGGTAAGAGAGAGGCAAAAATAGACATTGGACCACGAGAAAATGTGGCTGGAGAAGTAATAATAGGGAACAAAGAAATGGCAGACGAACTGAATAGTTATTTTGCATCAGTCTTAACGTTGGAAGACACCAGTGGGATGCCAGAGCTCCAGGAGAACCAGGGGGCAGAGGTGAGTGCAGTGACCATTATAAAGGAGAAGGTTCTGGGGAAACTGAAAGGTCTGAAGGTGGATGTCACCTGGACCGAGTGGACTACACCCCACGGTCCGAAATGTGATAGCTAAGGAAAGTGGAGGCATTAGTGGTGATCTTTCAGGAATCACTGGAGGCAGGAAGGGTCACAGAGGACTAGAAGGTGGCGAATGTAACACCACTGTTTAAGAAGGGAGCGAGGCAGAAGAGGGCAAATTATAGGCCGGTTAGCCTGACTTCGGTCATTGGTAAGATTTTAGTGTCTGTTATTAAAGATGAGATCGCGAAGCACGTGGAAGTGCATGGGAAAATAGGCCTGAGTCAGCACGGCTTTGTCAAAGGGAGGTCGTGTCTGACAAATCTGTTGGAGTTCTTTCAGGAGGTAACAAGCAAGTTAGACAAAGGAGAAACAGTGGACGTGATTTATTTAGATTTCCAAAAGTACTTTGACAAGGTGCCGCATAGGAGATTGTTAAATAGGTTAAGAGCTCATGGTGTTCAGGGTAAGATCCTGGCATGCTGACAGGATTGGCTGACTGGCAGAAGGCAAAGAGTGGAGATAAAGGGGCCTATTTCAGGATGGCAGCCGATGACTAGTGGTGTGCCTCAGGGGTCTGTGCTCTGACCACAACGTTTTAGAATGTACATTAATGATCTGGAAGAAGATACTGAAGGCACTGTTGCTCAGTTTGCAGATGAAACAAAGATCTGTAGAGGGACAGGTAGTATTGAGGAAGCAAGGGGGCCGCAGAAGGACTTGGACAAGCTAGGAGAGTGGGCAATGAAGTAGCAAATGATATACAATGTGGAAAAGTGTGTGGTTATGCACTTTGGAAGGAGGAATCTAGCCAGAGACTATTTTCTAAATGTGGAAATGCTTCGGAAAGCAGAAGCCTTGTTCACGATTCTCTGAAGGTTAATGTGCAGGCTCCGTCGGCAGTTAAGAAGGCAAATGCAATGATAGTATTCATGTCAAGAGGGCTAGAATACAAGAGCAGGGATGTACCTCTGAGGCTGTGTAAGGCTCTGGGCAGACCCACTTGGAGTTTGTGAGCAGTTATATGCCTCATATCTAAGGAAGGATGTGCTGGCCTCGGAAAGGGTTCAAATGAGGTTCACAAGTATGATCCTTGGAACAAAGAACTTGTCATATGAGGAACGTTTGAGGACTCTGGGTTTGTACTTGTTGGAGTTTAGAAGGATGAGGGGGAATCTTATTGAAACGTACAAGATACTGCGAGGCATGGATAGTGTGGACGTGGAGAGGATGTTTCCACTTGTGGGAAAAACTATGAACAGACGACACCATCTGAGATTAAAGGGACAATCCTTTAAAACAGTGATGAGGAGGAATTTCTTCAGCCAGAGGGTGGTGAATCTGTGGATCTCTTTGCCGCAGAAGGCTGTGGAGGCCACTTCACATGGTGTCTTTAGGACAAAGATAGATAGGTTCTTGATTAATAAGGAGATCAGGGGTTATGGGGAGAAGGCAGGAGAATGGGGATGAGAAAATATCAGCCATGATTGAATGGCGGAGCAGACTCGATGGGTCAAGTGACCTAATTCTGCTCCTATGTCCTATGGCCTTATGATAGGCAATGGCAGAGATTTAAAGAACACGTGGATGAACGTCAACAATTGCAGGTCCCTGTCTCGTGCAAGAGTAAACCCGGTAAGGTGGTTCAACCATGGCTAACACGGGAAATCAGGGGTAGTGTTAAAACCAAATAGGAAGCATATAAATTGGCCAGAAAATGCAGCAAGCCTGAGGACTGGGAGAAATGTAAAATTCATCAGAGGAGGACAACAATAATAATAATAATCTATATTGTCACAAGTAAGCTCACGGTAACACTGCAATGAAGTTCACTGTGAAAGGCCCTTATTCAGCACATTCGAGCGCCTGTTTAGGTACACGGAGGGAGAATTCAGAACGTTCAAATTATCTAACAGCACCTTCGGGACTTGTGGGAGGAAAGCGGAGGACCTGGAGGAAACGCACACAAGACACAGGGAGAACGTGCACACTCCACACAGACAGCGAAGCAAGCCAAGGATCGAACTTGGGACCCTGGCACTATGAAGCAACAGTGCTAACCACTGTGCAACCGTGCTGAAGAAAACAGAATATGAGAGTAAGCTTGCAGAAAACATATAAACTGACTGCAAACGCTTCTATAGATATGTGAAGAGAAAAAGAATGGAGAAGACAAATGTAGGCCCCTTACGGTAAGAATCAGGTGAATTCATAATGGGCAACAAAGAAATGGCAGACCAGTTGAACACATACTTTGGATCTGTCTTCACTAAGGAGGAAACAACAAACCTTCTGGAAATACTAGAGGGCCTGGTATGAAATAGGAACTGAAGGAAATCCTTATTAGGCAGAAAACTGTGTTGGGGAAATTGATCTATTTAAAACCCAATAAGTCCCCAGGGCCTGATGCAATAATCCCAGAGTACTGACGGAAGTGGCCCCAGAAATATTGGACATATTGGTGATTATTTTCCAGCATTCTAGAGACTCTGAAAGAGTTGCAATGGATTGGAGGTTACTCAAAGTAACCCCACTTTTTAAAAATGTGAGTGAGAGAATACGGGAAATTATAGACCGATTAGCCTGACATCGGTGGTGGGGAAATGCTGGAGTCAGTTATTAAGGATGAGATAACTGAAAATTTGGAAAGCGGGAACAAGATTGATCCAAGTCAGCATGAATACACTAAAGGGAAATCATACTTGAACAGACTTCTGGAATTTTTTGAGGATGTGACCAGTAGAGTGGACAAGGGTGAACCAGTGGATGTTGTATATCTGGAGTTTCAATAGGCTTTTGACAAGGTTCCACAAAAGAGATTAATGAGCAAAGCAGAAACTCATGTTATTGAGGCAATGTATTGACGTGGATAGAAGCAGAGAGTGGGAATAAACGGGTCCTTTTCAGAGTAGCAGGCAGTGACTAGTAGGGTATCACAGGGTTCAGTGCAGGGATCCCAGGTGTCCACAATATACATTAATAATAATACTCCTTTTAGTGTCACAAGTAGGCTTACACCAACACTGCAATGAGGTTACTCTGAAAATCCTCTAGTCGCCACACTACAGCACCTTGTCGGGTACACTGAGGGAGAACACATAGAAACATATACCATCCTGATGGGACTGTGCAGGCTGAATGCGGGAAGAATGCTAGGAACGTCCAGAACTAGGGATCAAAGCCTAAGAATAGGTAAGCCATTTAGGACTGAGATGAGGAAGACCTTATCCTCTCAGTGTTGTGAACTTGTGAAATTATCTACCACCGAAAGCAGTTGGGGCCACTTGGTTTGATATATTTAAGAGGGAGCTGGACGTGGTCCTAACGGCTAAAGGGATCACGGGGCATGAAAAGAAAGCGGGAGTGGGGTACTGAATTTGCATGATGAGCCATGATCATATTGGATGGTGGTGCAGGCTCGATGGACCGAATGGCCGAGTCCTGCACCTATTTTCTGGTTCTATGTTTGGCTGATTGAATCAGGCTTTCTTCATAGTCACAGCTGGCTTTGAGTTAAAACACCTAATCCTGATCTTCGCTGAGGTCTCAAACAGCCTAATTTGGATGGGTGAGATGCTTCTGATATACAGTGGGCTGGATTCCCCGGCCGCCTAACCTCTCATCCTCCATGGCTTGCCAGTCACTGGCGGCGGGATTCTCTACTCCCCTTACTTAACAAAGAGATTTCCATTGAAGCCTCGAAACCCATGGGTGGGGGTGCACTGCCGGCCCTGAACAGGGAATCCTGACGCTGGGAATTTCGGCCATTCTCCTCCTTTTGATCCTTCCTTATCTGAACTAACTTCCTCATCAGTCCAACTTACTTACCGTCCTTTTGTGAGCACCGTTTTAGAATGAAAATGCAAATTCAGACCTTCTCTCCTCCTTTGAACCTCAAACATCTTAGTCAAAGCCTTTATGTTCCATTCCCCGTTGTTATCAGTATGCCATTGCTCAACATATATTTGCGGCAATTGTTCACCCTTTACGTCTTGCATCCCTACCTGAAGGGACTGAGATCGTTCTCCCTTTTCAATTTTGAGTATTATGCTCAGACCAAGTCATGTAATGAACTAATGCCCCCCCAGAATTCAGAAAAAAATACATATTGGGTTGACATAATTGGACTACGCGATTAATGCGATAAGTAAGCTACAAAATAATCAAGATTAAACTCCCCTAAAGTCCCCACCTTGAGGCTGAGAATGAGAGGGCATTGTAAGCCTCAAATAATTAAATTACTGTGTTTCTTATGCATAGAAAATAGAAGCAGGAGAAGGCCATTCGGCCCTTCGAACCTGCTTCACCAATCATTGCGAACAAGGCTGAAAATCGATTTGAATGCCCTGATTCCACCTTCGCCCCATATCTCTTGATCCTTTTAGCCCCAAGAGCTATATCTAATTCCTTCTTGAAATTACACAATATTTTGGCCTCAAGTACTTTCTGTGAGTGAATTCCACAGATTCACAACTGTCTGGTTGAAGAAATTGCTCCTCACCTCAGTCCTACAAGTTTATTCCCTGACCATCAATGTATCACCCCTAGTTCTGGACTCCCCCACCATCGGGAACATTATTTCAGAATCTACCATGACTAATCCTGTCAGAATTATATAGGTTTCTATGAGATATCTCCCATTGTGTTTTATCCTCTAAGTGTTGGGCACTAGAATCTCGGAATCCTGTGCATTACACTCCACTTTCCTCAACATGGTAGCCCATGTTTCCTGGCCCGTTTGTGTCATTGCAAATCATAAACATTTACTAATCCTGCTATCATATAAAAAAGATAGAATTCGATCAACTGCCAGTTCATTCATTAATTCCCATGTGGATCAAATGCAATTTCACTTCGTGAGTCATGTAAAAGGTGTTTCAGCTTTCATAGGATAAATCTGAAAATTGTAACACTTGTCTCATTGTTTTGCTCATTTTATTTCTTTTCACTAAACCTTGAGTGGGGTGGTCAATACAGAAAGTTCACTTTTTAAAATTAGATTTCAGTTTCCACTTCCCATAATTTTTGACAAATTCCATAATCCATTGTAATTTATATGTGATCTCTGAATAATGCCAATTTCATTGACATTCGCTGTGTCTCACATTCCCCACCTGCAAATCACCTCACCCAGTATTATTCAAAATAACAATGCATGGACTACAATTATTCTCCAGCTCCCCCTTCATGTGTATCCAGTTTGTGGATACCTGCTTACCTGGCTATTACTTATTCAGTCCACATTCTTTATCCTTTCACGTTAAGTTTGCTTTCATAGTCAGGTATCAGTGTGCTGAATTATGTGCCAACTATTTTAAAGTCAGTTTCTCTGTAGATTATGTGACAGTGCATTGATAATTTAAAGGTGTTATTTCATCTTACTGGCCGCATTAACCATTTCTTGCCATGTTGTTTGTCCAATAATGCGCATGCCTAAGACCTGTTCTTCAGAGCATTATTCCAAGAGCATCTCAACCTTTGAAACAACCGATTTTGAACTGGTTTCCTGAACATTAGCTACTTCACACTTAACTAATCTTTTCACATATGCGGTGCACCAAGTGTCATGCCACACATTCCTTAAATTCTTGTGATCTTATCAAAGGATCTCAAAGTTTTTGTGCATCTCTTCAGTTTTGATTCCGGAGCGTTGGCTGATAGCCAGAGTATCAAATTAAGTTATCTGAAAATAAGCATTGACAATGACACAAACATCACGAGAAAGCTATCAATTTACTATCCTTTTCTTGCTTTTAGTCTCATCTGTTCGTTCCTTTCAGTAGAATTATACATCACTGCCAGATTGAAGTATTTCACTGAATAGTACCAGGTGTCTCAATTCCCATTTGGTGTTACGATTTCGTATCTAAATCTTTTACTCTCAATTAATTAATTAGATCCAATTTGATGCGACCCAGTAGTTTCTATCCTATCCCATTCTCGAGCCCTGGAGAAATTTTAAAAATAAAAAAAAATTCCCATATAAATATATATATATATATATATATAAATTACTGGAATCACTTTCAATTCAAGTACCTCTTTCTCTCAATTGATTTATTTTTTTCAGAATACTGACTCTTACGAATTAAAATTAATACATCAATTCCAATTCATTGTGCCGAGACGCTTTTTGCTGAAAATCTGCACAGAGATGCAATTCCTGCCGACCTCGGGGATGCCATCAGCAAGATCCTCAGGAAAGTAGACAAAGCGGACTTTGGGATCTAATGAGGAATCTCCGTTCGTTGCATCGCAGCGAAGATCATCACCCAAATCGTCGATATCCACCTTCTCCCAGTCACTGAAGAAATCCTACCCGAAAACCAATGTGGCTTCCGACCAAATCGAGGAATGACGGATCTTATTTTCACAACTTGGCAGCTTCAAGAAAAATGCCAAGAGCAACAGCAACCACTCTGCATTGCCTTCATCGATCGCTTGACCCAGTTAATCGGGAAGTGTTATGGGCGACTCTGTCAAAGGTCGGATGTCTAGAGAAATTCATCAACATCTCCCCTCTCCTCCATGACAAGACGTTCGTGACAGTTCTCATTGACAGAAATAAAACAAAACATTTGAGGTTAAGAGTGGATTCAAGCAGATATGTGTCATCACCCAAACCATCGTCATTGCCTCTAGCCTTCTCCTTGTGAAGAGCAAGCTTCCCAGTGGAGTGGACATTGTCTACAGGATGGATAAAAAGCGTTTCGACTTCAACTGCTTAAAATCCAGGAAAAGAACGATACATATAACACTGGTGGAACTTCAGTGAGTGGATGCCGTAGCAATCTCCATTCTCTTAGAAGAGAATCTCTAAGCCATGCTTGACAATTTCATGGAACAATACCATACAATTGGTATCAGCCTCAACCTCAAGAAGACGCAAGTCCTTTGCCATCCCGTCCCAGGGCGGGATCCATCACTTCCTCCATTAAGTTCAATGTTGAAACCCTACCAAACGTGGGTCATTTCCTATACCTAGGGAGCCACCTCTACTCTAAAGCTAACCCCAACGTGGAGGTCCAAGATTATATAGATAATATCTAATCTGTAAGTGCCTCCTTCGGGCGCCGAAGGACGAGAGTCTTTGACGACCCCAACATTCGTGCTGACACTAAGATTCTCGTGTACAATGTGGTCATCCTCCCACCTCTACCATACGGATCAGAAACTTGGAGTATGTACAGATGCCGACTCGAGGCCCTGGAGGAGTACCAACAACGCTGTCCGACATACATTCTCTGCATCAGCTGGGAGGGCATGCGTTTAATATCATTGTCCATGAAAGAGTCCAGAGCAGCAGCATCTGGGCCATGATCATCCAAAAACAGCTCTGCTGCGCTAGGCATGTGCTTTGGCTGGCGGCCAAAACAAATCTTATTTTCCCAGCTCAAGGAAAGCTTTAAAACAGGAAGAGGACAAAGGAACACTTTGAAGACACCGTGAAGGCTTACCTCAAGAAATGCAGCATCGGCATCAATGCCGGGACGACCCTTACTCCGAAGGGTTCTGCTTGGAGGAACCTCCTGTTTCACGGGACACAATTATTGGAGGACATCGATCGACAAGAGGAGGCTCGAGAAAGGAGCCTGAGGATGGAATACCAGCGACCTAAAGTCTAAGGACCTATCTCCCCTGTGGAAACCCCTGCCAAGTGTCCTGTCAAAGATATGGCTCTATGACCAGGCTCATCTGCCATGCAAGGACCCACAGAACCCATATGGGTAGTAACGTGGAGTTTCTACATGTAGGCAATCATACTTGCGAGCGAATGATCTCTGAAGATGAAGAGCATATCCAGAGGATCAACCTAAACTGTGTGTATACGGTCTTTTTATTGGTTTCTGAGAATCCCTTTAAAGTTCAAGTACCTCTTTCCCTCATTTTTGTTTTCTGGAACACCGACTCTTATGAATTAAAATTAATTGATCAATTCCAATTTCTTACACCCAGGCTTGGTGTTTTTTCTCGGATAATCATTGGTTAATGTGTTTACATCAAATGTCCCATACACGAGCACTGGATTCTGGAATTTAGAAATATATAGCCCAAATATGTTCAGGTACTTGTTTACGAAAAAGACAAAGTCTTTCGTCTCGACTATTACTGTGATTTTGAAAATCTGCAGAAAAATTGACAAATTCTTGAGGCAAATCTTATTCCACTTGCAGTGAGAATGTGAACCTAGGTACTAATTAACATATGCGAGAATGAGATAGTTTTAATTTGATGGGGATAATTGGAATTTGAGTTATTTGAAATGGTAATGACAAATACTGTGTTGGATGGATTTTCGGTTAAGAAATTCTTGTCATGTTTAAAGAGTTGCTCCTGACACCAATGTCTGAATGCTAAAATATTTTTTTGAGATTGGATAATGAAAAACAAGTTTGAAAGAAACGATTGTTAAATAAAGATGCGACCGGAACATGTTCTTGTTAGATTTTGAAAAGGGTAGGGATGGATTACGGCGCTGAGGACCTGGGTTTGAATCCCGGTCCTGGGTCACTTTCTGTGTGAAGTTTGCACATTCTCCACGTGTCTGCGTAGGTTTCACCCCCACAGCCCAAAAGATGTGCAGGTTAGGTGGATTGGCCACACTAAATTGTCCCTTAATTGGAAAAAAAAATTGTGTATTCTAAATTTATTGAAAAAAATAAAAAGGGTAGGGACATAATGATGGCCATCTGAGATATTTTGCTCCGCCACATTTCAAATTTATAAAGAAATGCCTTGCGCCTGCTGCAACCTGAATATAATTACAACTGAAGATGTATTTATATTTTTAGATGAATTGGGAATTACAAAATATTAACTTTCTAAATTGTCATAGAATCATAGAACCGCGACACTTCAGAAAGAGGCCATTCGGCCCATCCAGTCTGCACCGACCCTCCGAAAGAGCTCACTACACAGGCCCACACCTCCAATGCCATCCCTGCAACCCCATCTAACCTGTTGGACGCTAAGGGGCAATTTAGTATAACCAGTGCACTTAACCTGCATTTCTTTGTCCAATATGTTCCGCAGAATTAGCCCATTTTGCTCGAAGCAGAAAACATAATAATAAAAATATTCTTCATTGTCACAAGTAGGCTTACATTAACACTGCAGAAAGTTAGTATGAAAAGCCTCTAGTCGCCACATTCCGGCGCCTGTTTGGTGCACGATGGGAGAATTCAGAATGTCCAAATTACCTAACAGCATCTTTTTTGGGACTTGTGGGAGGAAACCGGAACACCCGTAGAAAACCCACACAGACGCAGGGAGAATGCGCAGACTCCTCACAGACAGTGACCCAAGTCGGGAATCGAACCTGGGACCCTGGCGCTGTAAAGCAACAGTGCTAACCACTGTGATACCGTGTGTTTTCTTTTGCAGATGGCAGCTTCTCCATGGTGGCTCGTGAAGTGGTGGAAGATATTCAGTGTTTCAGTGTAGGTCCGTCCATTTTGGGTGGGGATCAATCAGGTAGATAAATATCCCCATGAAGGGCTCAGCGAAGTCGCAAGCAAGTGCGTCCAGGGGCATCCTCACCACTCCCAAGGGTGGAGCAAAACTGACAGAGCGAGGTTCTGGTGTTCCAGGCAAGCCACAAATTACTACACCATTTAGTCAATTTCGCTGTTGTTCCCTGGCAACCTCACGTAACCCCTTGCGAGCACCCTCATCTTAGAAACACCTTGATGTCTGCTATGCAAATCTTGGAATATATAGTTCTGACCTGGCAGCAAATTGACCACACGGGCTCATAACAGGAGGATGCCATCATCCACTGAGTTCCTGCTGTTTTGCCAGATAGACACGCAGTTTCCCTGTTTTTTTCCCCCTTGTAGCCCAACATGTAGAACCATGTGGCACAATTTCACCAATGATAGGGTCCCTTTGGGTCCTCGTGCTGATTTGTGCAGCATTCATGGTTAGGGTGCCCATGAAGTTCAATGTCAGTAAGACTCTGTCCAATAGTTGTGAGACGGCCTTACAGACAGCAGGGGACAGTTGAGGGCATCCTCGTGTTTTTTGTTATTTGTTCATTGGAAAAGGGCTTCGCTGACTGGTCCAACATTTATTGCCCACCGTGAAGCACTTGCGTTCAAACACATTGCTTTGCATCTAGAGTCACGTGTAGACCAGACCAGGTAAGGACGGAGTATTTGCTTCCCTGAAGGACGTAAGTGAACCAGATGGGTTTTTACGGCAATCAACAATAGTTTCATGGCAATTTTCATTTGCCATGGTTGGATTCGAACCCGGGGGGCCCAGGGAATGACTCTGGGTCTCTGGATTACTAGTCCAGCGACAATACCACCACACTACATCCGACCCTCTTCTAAGTTGCCCAGCTGTTCCTTCTCAGTGGTTCATGTAATGAACACATCGGCCAGACAGACAGCGATCCTGGGAATCCCTTGTAGGAGGTTTACCATTAGGCACTTGAAAATCGCACAAGCTCACTGACACCCCGAATGGAAGTCCGGTATTCTGTGGCGTTGTTGGCGTTGATGGTCACATATTTTTGTGACGCTGCAACTCGAGGTACGCATGTCTCATGTCCAGCTTCTGAATGAGTGACCCGTGGCCAACTTTGCATACGGATCATAAATGGTACCAGTACACGTGGCAGTCCCTGCTTACTGTTATTTTATAATCGCCACATACGCAGATGGACATGTTGGCGTCAGCGCCGGGACCAGTGGCATTGGCCACTCTTTGAACCGGACCAGGTGAATGATGCCCAATCTGTCCAGCTGATCAGTTCAGCAACTTTTATAAGCAGGTCCAGGCCCGGGAAACATTTGGCTACTTTCTGATGATTCACACAGATAGCCATCTGGAAGATTTGTTTCCATTTCAGGAGGAGTCTTTGTAACCTATCACGGCCTAGGAGGCTGTATCTGGGACTTGTATACCTACCAATGATAGCTTAACCAAATTTTATCCATGGGGGACCAGGTCACTGATGTACCAATGATGGTCAGCGCTTCCCTGGTGTATGTTGTCAGCCGGGCCTTGGGAATCACTGAAGCCTAAGTGTAGAATTGCCATGCGGAGCCTATACAATGTGTGATGTCTGATAATAGGGTCAGCAGCCCTGTGTCGATTTCCATGTCCAAGGGTTGACTGTTGACTTGGAACTTTATTCCAACTGGGGATACATCGGGGGGCGTCAGGCAGTTCAACTGCATTGGGTCTTCTTGCTCAGGCTGGGCAATGTGCAACGCCTTGGCTCGCGGTGCTTGTGCCGCCTGGCCAGGGCTACACGCTCACAATCGATTCTGGTAGCCGCGATCGCTATGATTCTTTCAACCGCAAGTGCCGCACTGCTGTGGCTGATGATAATCATCCTCTGGGGAGATGTCCCGTTGGACCGTGGTGGTTCTTAGCCATTGGGTCTGCTGACCGCGATTTTGTTTTGGTGATGAATGTTCCCGTGAGCACTATCCATGGAGAGTTGTTACTCTTTGGAATAGGGAGGAGAGGGGGGGGGGGGGGTAGCAAATGACGTGAACCCCATAATCCATCGAACACTACAACCCCTAGACTTCCTTTTCCGCATTCACATAGGAGAGTCACAGCTCTCTGGCCATTTTCAGTGATTCCAAGATTGGCTCTGCTATCAGTTTCCTTTGAGCCGCCATATTGTTGATTCCACACGCCCAACGATCTCTTAACGGGTTAGGGGGGGATGGGTCAAAGTAACAATGTTCAGGTAATGTGTGAAGGCGCGTCAGAAATACGTAACGGATTCCACAGTTATTCATCTGACCGTATTTGAACCGGTAGCTCTGCGTATTAATTGCGACTCACAGCCACCGGTAATAATGCAGGTTGGACAATCTTGCTCAGGTTTCTCGAGTACGGTGCCCTGCATAGTGTGGCTCTTGATTTCTCGGAATGTCCGATCCTTGCAGGCGGTCAGGAATATTCTTTTCTGTTAGTCGCCTCCAACAATATCATTTGACTGGAAGAAATGCCGGATTTATTCGGTATACTGATCCCAGTCTTCTTCATCCGAGTCAAAGCATCCTTTCCAAAATCCCGAGACCCTCGCTCCTGTGCTAGGGTATTCCAGTGTGGTCAGGTCTTCAAGACTCACAGATACTGCTGTCCTCATTGTCAGGATAAAAGCTGAGGAGGACCGAGAATGCAAGTTACATAAGTCAACATGAAGTGAAGGCCACAATGCAACATGTATTTCCAAGGTCCCAACTGGAACTACCTATCTCGCCAGTCCCAGTCTGCCTTTAGAAGGCAAAATAAACAAGGCCCGCCTGGGCAGTCCTCCGCGAACTATCGAGGGAGATCGTATTCCATGGCCCTCACATGAGATCAATAGAGGTGTTCCCGTGGGTCCCGTGAGGGTGACTACACCCACCCACCCACACGCAGATAAACATAGCAGTGCTTCTTACAGAGACAGAAAGCTGCAACGTCATAATCCCTACATCAACGTTAGAAAAACAAAAGTTCCTGAATTCTTATTTATTCAATAATAGCTTTAATTACCAATATATAATTTCAGTCAATTTCCAAGTCTTAATGTTATCCTCGTACCGTATTCTGTGGTTATTCAACATATCACACTCATTCTCGCCGTTCTGCAAATGTTCCTTCTTTATCCACGGTGATGCGATGATGCGTCAGTACAATGATGTTGTCACACAAATTGTTAATGCCCCCAGACAATGCTTCAAATGTCCATATTTAACTAACCTCTGAGTTGTCACACACCACAATGAAACATTTTGTGAAATTAACATATGCACACTCATTAATCACATTCACTTTTCATAATTCCATGCACGCCTAGAAATATGAACTCCTGTAATGAGATAAATTCAATGTGTCCAAAATATCCCCAGATCTCTGACTCCATTTAATTGGTAATAAATCAGTCCCCTATCAGTGACTCGTGTTTTATACTGTTCATCGTTATGTTGCTGTTACTTGCTTCTGTGGTTACTTGCAATGAGGTACTTTATTTTTTAAAAAAGGATAGAGTGACGAAGTTGCTTACAACATTAAAACTAATAAAGTCATTTACAAAGTACTTATATAAAATATATACAGAATTGTTGACTGTATCACTAGAGATAACACAGCATGCAATGTGTGAGAGCAAGATTCATCGAATTTGCAATTGGTCGATAGGTACCGTTGTGTTCTGCAAAACGCCATTAAAACATGCGATTATAAATATGTGGCTCTGGCACATTATTTTGCTACAGTTAATTTTTCTTGTATCTGTCAGTGCTTGGACGAAGTCAATCAAAGTTACAGAATAGGTTTGCAAATCTTACAAAGTTCCAGAAATTACACAAATTCTATGTAAAATGCATATGCATTGAAGGCTTGAAATGGATTAGTGTGCTAAATATAATACAGCATATTCAACTAACATTTTTGAAATTTAAAAGAACTATAGAGTTATAATAGTTGATTACAGAACTTACTTCTGAACCTACAAAACCAACGATTACTTTGCAAGAAGGTGACTCCTTTTAAACATCAGAAGTTCCCCTGCACCATCTTAATGATCAAGGCTGAAGGTTGTTTCTTCATTTACGGAATAATATTTGAATTTACTGAACGCAACTGATACATAGGCTGGATTGGACGTCGATGGTTCCACACTAATAATTTCCCTAACCAAACAAAATTATAATTACCCATCCAAGTTTTGAAGGAGGAAGCAATTTTCAGTCTCTTTTTGGGGCCATTCTCTCCTGATGTAAACTGATTGCTCAGTGATCCTTGAATTGACCCAGCAATTCCCAGAAGGTCTCCTCTTTGTTTATGGGCAGGACTAAATGCAAGAAGTAGTGTCTCCTGTTGACTCAGTTCCCCAGCTAAGTACAATATCCAAATTGCACTGGGATTGACCAGCGTCTCTGTCTGACCGCTTAAGTGCTTCCCTTAAACTCCTGTGTGAGCCAGTAAGTCTTCCTGAGTAGCTGTGTCACAACCAAGGCAACTTTTGCGTGCAAACGTGATCTTCTCTACTGTTGCAAGACTGCTCGACTAATAACCCTGAAGTACAAACGTGTCTCTCTAAACCATTCATCTCCCAATAAGCCAAAGAACCCGTTTTCTTTTCAACTCTGAACTTCATCTCGTCAACCTGTACCGAGACAAAGACAACTATCACTTCCAAAGGGGCTCTATCCCACTTCTTCAAACATACGCAAGCAGTGTTTGCACAAATTTGCTGGGAATATTTTCGAACCTCTCTGTAGAGATAAAAAAAATAATTTTATATTCCATCTTCTCAGTAGTGCCAGTAGTCACCAATGGGTTCACAATGACCCTGTAATCTTTGGACTTCCCCTGCGCTGTTGGCCTGGCAGGCTCATCGAGATCCTTTGTCACAAAACTAACCCAAGTGTTCCTGTTCACTCTCAAACGCTTGCGGTCACCAATATGTCAGACCTATGTATTTTTTGAACTAAAATTCTAATCGTGTGCCTTTAAGACTTCAAACATTTAGGCAGCAGGAGGCAGTTTCCATGAAGTAACTCAAGAAATCTTGAATCCATTGCAGATTAATTCAGCAAAAAGCCGTATTGAGTTGATATACTTTGAATATTTGACTAATGCCATAACTAAACTGCAAGCTAATTATTGTGCAGATAATAGTTTCCTGCACTCTCTGCAACATGTAATATTTTGGTCGTGTCACAACTCTTGGCCGTATCCCGGTTTGAGGGGGAGGTCATTTTACGGAAGAATAGCGTGTTGTTCAAAATCGAAAAATTAGTTTTAAGATACCTGGCAACAGAATAAATTCAAAAGATGCTATGGGTGTTAACGAGCAAAATTAGTCTTTACTGTCCAAGTTCAGAAAGAGAAAACAATTTACAAGACCTACCGTATGCCCGAAGTATGGAGTGCATGTGAATAAACCAATCCATTCAGGATGAGCAAACCTCAAGACACAATAATTGACAGGTATGCCCAGTTTCCATGCGTTTATCAACACAACACCTTCGTCTCACTGTGAGTCCCTAACTTCACTGAAACTTTGTCTCTTTCAGGAGAGATTCCGAACTTCACCTTCGAAGATCTTACATTTGAAACGTCCCTAAAAGTCACTGCAATTCCGACGCATTTGACGTTGGCGCCGCTCGCATGGATTTCATCTCTGCTTCTCAGCTTACTTCCCCTTGCATTCCTGACTACACTCAACACCAACTGATAAGCACAATTTCAGACGTTTGGCCATGCTAGACAGAACACCACTCCTCCAAATGGGTGTATTTGCCCTTTAAGCCCACAACACGGAGTCAGTGACCGACTGGGGCTTGGGAACTCAGGTCTTCTATTGAGTTCGCTGCGATTATCAGGGCTTCCAGGCAGCTCATTCCACTGAATGTTTTCTAACAACGGCCCTTATCATGACTGTTAACCTAATTGGGACATCTTCATGTCCCTTTTCTCACTTTGTAACGTTTCTCTTTCGATTAAAAGCCGATTGACTGACTAAAGACTGACTGTTCACTTACCGTTGAATTGATATGGTGAGCTACCAAAAGACGCGAAGAGTTTCCCAGATTTGTTTATGGTCAGGAACAAATGGAGCAAGCAGTGAAATATCCTTTACCTTACATGTGACACTTTCTACAATGTACACGCTTACAAAGCACACAGAGACATCGTTTTCATGGCAGTACATTGTCCAAGGACAATCTTCACATTAATCACCATAAGCAAGGAAACAACCATCTATAAGAAAAAACATTGATCAATTAACTGTCCGAATTCTACTTTCCTGATATTCACGTGTTTGGTTATTGATACAAGTTTCATTTTATTTGTCGAGTCCTGCGCACATGCGTTACTTTAAGGAGCACAGCTATTTGTCTCTCGTGCTACTCAGGGATAGGGAGGATGGATGATAGAATTTAGTTGAAGATCAAGGACAGCCATGATTGAATTGAATGGGGTGTGAGCAAGCTCGCCTGGCCGATTGTTCTACTTCTGCTGCTATTTCTTCGTTTATTATAACTCCATAGATAGATGCAGACAGCTCCCGTTAGCTGAGGGATGATGAATGGAAAGCCATTGCTGCAACGATGAATGACAAAGGCGATTTACATTTGGCGGTGGAGGAGCATACGTTTAGATGTTAAACTTTGAGATTGTGGAACTGGCACAATCGGAAATTATTTGAAAAAAGATAAACAAAGGCATAAATATGTCCCTCAATAGAAGTAGGCGGCTGTTATTGATTCGAGGAAAATAATGATTGGAAACAATTGGTTGGTAATAAAGTTTGCGTGGTCGGAGGGACTGCTAACCTGTAAAAGGTAAGTGACATTTTTAATACCAGTTGAGATTTTAAATTAACATCGGCAAAAAAAATCCAACGCCACAATGATGAAACACATTCCTGCTGCCGCCATCGTTCTATACTGATTAAGAGGCACTGACCTTTTAAATTACACGGAGACACCATGGTGACGGTTTGTGCTGGGGAAATTAGGCTTTGTGACAATCCCTTCAAGTTTACAGATAATAGTGCAGCAGGGTGGCGCAGATAGTTAGCACTGCAGCCTCAGGGCGCCCACGTCCCAGGTTCGATTCAGGCTCTGGGTCACTGTCCGTGTGGAGTTTGCACATTATCCCGGTCTTTACGTGGGTTTCACCCGCACAACTTAAAGACGTGCACGCTAGGTGGATTGGCCACGCTAAATTGCCCCTTAATTGGAAGAAATGAATTGGGTGCGCTAGATTATTTGAAAAAATTATAGACAATTTATAAGCAATTACGGCCGGGGTTTCCGGTCGTCTCGAACCCGAAACCGGAAATTTTTGCCAGCGGTTAACAGAGAACAAAGAACATAGAAAATACAGCACAGAACAGGCCCTTCAGCCCACGATGTTGTGCGGAACCTTTGTCCTAGATTAATCATAGATTATCATTGAATTTACAGTGCAGAAGGAGGCCATTCGGCCCTTTGAGTCTGCACCGGCTCTTGGAAAGAGCACCCTACCCAAACTCAACACCTCCACCCAACACCAAGGGCAGTTTTGGACATTAAGGGCAATTTATCATTGGCCAATTCACCTAACCTGCACATCTTTGGACTGTGGGAGGAAACCGGAGCACCCGGAGGAAACCCACGCAGACACGGGGAGGACGTGCAGACTCCGCACAGACAGTGACCCAAGCCGGAATCGAACCTGGGACCCTGGAGCTGTGAAGCAATTGTGCTATCCACAATGCTACCGTGCTGCACTTAAGAACAAATAAATCTACACTATATCATTTTACCATAATCCATGTACCTATCCAATAGCTGCTTGAAGGTCCCTAATGTTTCCAACTCAACTACTTCCACAGGCAGTGCATTCCACCCCCACTACTCTCTGGGTAAAGAACCTAACTCTGATATCCCTCCTATATCTTCCACCTTTCACCTTAAATTTATGTCCCCTTGTAATGGTTTGTTCCACCCGGGGAAAAAGTCTCTGACTGTCTACTCTATCTATTCCCCTGATCATCTTATAAACCTCTGTCAAGTCGCCCCTCATCCTTCTCCGTTCTAATGAGAAAAGGCCTAGCACCCTCAACCTTTCCTCGTAAGACCTACTCTCCATTCCAGGCAACATCCTGGTAAATCTCCTTTGCACCTTTTCCAAAGCTTCCACATCCTTCCTAAAATGAGGCGACCAGAACTGTACACAGTACTCCAAATGTGGCCTTACCAAAGTTTTGTACAGCTGCATCATCACCTCACGGCTCTTAAATTCAATCCCTCTGTTAATGAACGCGAGCACACCATAGGCCTTCTACACAGCTCTATCCACTTGAGTGGCAACTTTCAAAGATGTATGAACATAGACCCCAAGATCTCTCTGCTCCTCCACATTGCCAAGAATTCTACCGTTAACCCTGTATTCCGCATTCATATTTGTCCTTCCAAAATGGACAACCTCACACTTTTCAGGGTTAAACTCAATCTGCCACTTATCAGCCCAGCTCTGCATCCTATCGATGTCTCTTTGCAGCCGACAACAGCCCTCCTTACTATCCACAACTCCACCAATCTTCGTATCGTCTGCAAATTTACTGACCCACCCTTCAACTCCCTCATCCAAGTCATTAATGAAAATCACAAACAGCAGAGGACCCAGAACTGATCCCTGCGGTACGCCACTGGTAACTGGGATCCAGGCTGAATATTTGCCTGGCTCTACAATTTCATCTCTTGCTTCCCATAGAATCGTAAGATATATCCCGTCAGGCCCGGGGGACTTGTCTATCCTCAAGTTTTTCAAAATGCCCAACACATCTTCCTTCCTAACAAGTATTTCCTCGAGCTTACCAATCTGTTTCACACTGTCCTCTCCAACAATATCGCCCCTCTCATTTGTAAATACAGAAGAAAAGTACTCGTTCAAGACCTCTCCTATCTCTTCAGACTCAATACACAATCTCCCGCTACTGTCCTTGATCGGACCTACCCTCGCTCTAGTCATTCTCATATCTCTCACATATGTGTAAAAGGCCTTGGGGTTTTCCTTGATCCTACGCGCCAAAGACTGTTCATGCTCTCTCTTAGCTCTCCTAATCCCTTTCTTCAGTTCCCTCCTGGCTATCTTGTAGCACTCCAATGCCCTGTCTGAACCGTGTTTCCTCAGCCTTACATAAGTCTCCTTTTTCCTCTTAACATGACATTCAACCTCTCTTGTCAACCATGGTTCCCTCACTCGACCATCTCGTCCCTGCCTGACAGGGACATACATATCAAGGACACGTAGCACCTGTTCCTTGAACAAGTTCCACATTTCACTTGTGTCCTTCCCTGCCAGCCTATGTTCCCAACTTATGCACTTCAATTCTTGTCTGACAACATCGTATTTACCCTTCCCCCAATTGTAAACCTTGCCCTGTTGCACGTACCTATCCCTCTCCATTACTAAAGTGAAAGTCACAGAATTGTGGTCACTATCTCCAAAATGCTCCCCCACTAACAAATCTATCACTTGCCCTGGTTCATTACCAAGTGCTAAATCCAATATTGCCCCTCCTCTGGTCGGACAATCTACATACTGTGTTAGAAAAGCTTCCTGGACACACTGCACAAACACCACCCCATCCAAACTATTTGATCGAAAGAGTTTCCACTCAATGTTTGGGAAGTTAAAGTCGCCCATGACTACTACCCTGTGACTTCTGCACCTTTCCAAAATCTGTTTCCCAATCTGTTCCTCCACATCTCTGCTACTATTGGGGGGCCTATAGAAAACCCCTAACAAGGTGACTGCTCCTTTCCTATTTCTGACTTCAACCCATACTACCTCAATAGGGTGATAGTCCTTGAACTGCCTTTCTGCAGCTGTTATACTATCTCTAATTAATAATGCCGCCCCCCCACCTCTTTTACCACCCTCCCTAATCTTATTGAAGCATCTATAACCAGGGACCTCCAACAACCATTTCTGCCCCTCTTCTCTCCAAGTTTCCGTGATGGCCACCACATCGTAGTCCCATGTACCGATCTATGCCTTAAGTTCACCCACCTTATTCCTGATGCTTCTTGCATTGAAGTATACACACTTCAACCCATCTCCGTGCCTGCAAGTACTCTCCTTTGTCAGTGTGCCCTTCCCCACTGCCTCATTACACGCTTTGGCGTCCTGAATATTGGCTACCTTAGTTGCGGTCCAATTATCCAAATACCTGAAGCCCTCCCTCCTACACCATTCCTGCAGCCACGTGTTCAACTGCACTCTCTCCCTATTCCTAGCCTCGCTATCACGTGGCACTGGCAACAAACCAGAGATGACAACTCTGTCTGTCCTGGCTTTTAACTTCCAGCCTAACTCCCTAAACTTGTTTATTACCTCCACACCCCTTTTCCTACCTATGTCGTTGGTACCAATGTGCACCAGGTCTTCTGGCTGCTCCCCCTCCCCCTTAAGGATCCTGAAGACACGATCCGAGACATCCTTGGCCCTGGCACCCGGGAGGCAACATCCCTTCCGGGAGTCTCGCTCGCGAACACAGAATCTCCTATCTATTCCTCTGACCATTGAACCTCCTACAACTATTGCTTTTCTATTTAACATAGAAATTACAGTGCAGAAGGAGGCCATTCAGCCCATCGAGTCTGCACCGGCTCTTGGAAAGAGCATCCTACCCAAGGTCTCCCCCTTCTCCCCCTAATGTGCCTTTAAAAGGTCCACCAAATACTCCGTCCTCTTCGCAAGCGTTACAGCGGTCGTTAGCAGCGGAAAATTTACCTTTTCCATTCTAATACAAAATATCAATTAATTCAGCTGTATGTATAATTTCAGCAGCAAAATTTAAGGCAGTTAATATGCGGTTAGCTGAACCTCAAGCATGACCGTTCCCTTCCAATATGAGGTGTAAAATATTCGCCGGTAATTGACCTGTTGGATCATGCACAGCAGTAAGCCTAAAACATAGGCCAGAAAATTCATGAAATATTTTTTCGAAATGACAAAGCGTCTCAATCCCAATGAAGAGACTACACGGAGCCACGTGTTGTATACTGTGCTCTACCTCGAGCAGGAAGCTTTCGTTCCATTTTTCCTATTTTTCATCAATGACCAAATAAATATCCAAGGAGCTTTCGCTACTTTAATGAACTCTTTCCTGAAATTAGCTTGTGTCGCTGCGTAAATGCACGTGTTGGTACAAGACTTCAAATGTGTGAGCATATATCCGCATATCAGAGCAATGTATCTCGGATCCTTATGGTCTAACTGGCCATGTTCGAACGGGGTACCAGACCAATGAAGGACCACCGTTGTCAGACTCAACAATATAAAATTGGCCGATACGGCTAACAGTAAAATAATGGATTTCCGTCGGCTCTCCATCTCTGGATCGCGTTGATTCCCGCTACTCCTATACCGGAGTCTCCTACGGACAATATTGGTGATTACAATGCGTCTCACCGTCAAGCAATTAAACAGCAATATCAAAGCGAAAGGAACAAATGAATTTAAAATACTTTGAAACTTGAAATAGGTTCTCCCGGTAGGCGACATGAAAAAGTCCATTCTGGGCCGGACACCCCAGGGAATATTGTTAATTATTTTTCTACGTTCATACGCAAACCAAAATGGGACGTTCTCTAGACATATTAGCACTGATACGACTGTCATGGTAGTGCATGCAGTTCTCACGGTGCAGTACCTGGATTTCAGCTTCTGGCAACATATAGCTACAAACCGGTCAAATGTGAAGGCAACGGTAAACCACACCGAGAAACCCAGGTTGGTGCAAGTAAAATATAACATCAGCTTGCGAACGACAGTGTAGGAGAGAAGTGAATTCGGAAAGCGTGAGAGAAGAGTTTGTTGCCCAATCCTTGAGTTGAGAGTGGTCAGTAAATCTGTTGCTGCCATCGCCACCATGTAGACAGAGAGGCATTGGGAAAGGCCACAATTCCCTCTGCAGAGCGTCAATATTGCCAGTACATTCACTGTGTGAAAAAGAGGCGTTAATAAGGGGGAAGCTTCGATCAGTTTCATTGCATATTTTTGGCAACGCACAGGTACTTTCCATTCCAGGATTGTTGGCGCCGCTGGTTCGGGGCCGTTGTTGTTGATCCTGATCCCTAACTGACTGACTGAGCAGTTAAGATTCAACCACATTGGCCTGGAACTGGCGGCTCCTGTAGATAGTTTTTATCTTGCTTTAATTTTATTGGAATGGCTAACCATTAGTCACTATGTTCCATATTTTTAATTGAACTACAGCGTCACCCGTGATAGGATTGACACTCGGGTCCTGAGAGTATTAGCCAATCCAGTGACATTGCCATTAAACCACCAACTGCTCTACTTGCAGAGACTCTATTTATAATTGGGGGCATGGTTCCAAAGATTCTTCCATTGCTTCCGAAACAGTTCGATCATAAAACACTGTACATCCTTCCTCCATGTTTTGTTTTGGACAGTAACGGGTTGTTCGGATTCATAATGGTAAATAGTTATTAAAAAAGCGTTTTCACCCCATACAATCCAGACACTCGTGAGAGTGTGTGTGTGTGTGTGTGGGGGGGGGGGGGGGGGGGTCGTGGATAGGTGGGTGGGTATGTGGGGAGGTAGTCGGGGAAGAGGGGCGGAGGAGGGGGGGGGGGGGACTGGGATTATCCGTCAGCCGTCCGTCAATGTCCTGCACCAAGTTACTTTTCCATGGGCATCACGATTCAATGCAAACAAGCCTGCATTCAGTCCACACCTGCACGGATACATCTTATTTCCATGGAGTCTTTACAGAAGAACTAAAATGCCCCAATGTGCTTCATAGAACCGTTACAAAAGTCACGTAGACACGGGACAACAGAGAGGGATTTTGAATGTGGCGCCAACAGCTGGTCAAACCATTAAATTCTGAGGGGTAACTTTGATACAGGAAATCAAAGGTGAATTTGAATTCGATGAATTTGAAATGTAATTTGTGAAGCAGGGGAAAAACTGGAGTAATGTGAGAGTTCAGGGTGAGGACAGTAGCAATTTGACCGATATGTGTTGATCTTTGATTTGGGGGAATCTAATTCTCTCCCTCTCCCCCAGGGGCAGATACATATGCAGCTAGATGTGGGGCATTGGCCCGACATGCGGGCGAAGAATGAAGCAAGGAAATGGCCAGGGATAGCTGTATCTGTGATTGGCACGGCGTGAGTTAATCACTGCAAAACAAGCTATACTTTTAATTGGGTTTCATTGTGTGGTTCTATGTAAGACGAGTAAAGGCGACTTAGATTCGTGTAAGGCAAAGGTGTTTGTATGTTTGGGGGTTTAGTAAGTTCGAGCTGTGTGTGTCTTCAGTGCTTAGAGAGGGTTATGAGGTGACGGGTGAACATGCTTCGTGAGGTATAAAGTCGCTGCTTAGCAACTGGAGCACCCTTTCGTAGGAAGATTCTGGTGATTGCGTGTTTTAATTCAATTCGCAGCAGTTGGTGGTAGGAGACCATCTCTCGGTTTTGCCAGAGGAAAAACCGTACCATGCAGTAATGGTTAAGAAAACGAGTTGCAGAAACTAAAAGAACAGCTCGTTAAGGAAACTGCAGCAATGAAGGGAAGTTTCCAAGTCATCTGAATTTCAAGGAACATAAGACTCTGGTAACGGAACAGGATACTGTTTAATAAAGCCATACAGAGTTGAAAATGAATTGGATCGTGAGAGGCAAGAATTATGTGAGAAATATTTCTAATGTTGGTGATATCTTCCCATCGTTTTTTTAGACGTTATATTAACGGAAGACTTAAAGGAGAGGTAAGAAATCGAGAGGTGAATTTATTTAAAATAGTACAGCAGAAGCTTTGTTTGAAAGGATAGTTTGAAAACCTGGAGTTGGACTTTTTAATTGAAAACCGCTGTTGAAAAGCGTTGTTTGAAAGATGATTTTGAACCGTGATTTTTTCGAGTGAAATTTGGAAACACTCACATGACAATCATCTGGCGGGGGGTGGGGGTGGGGGTTGGGGGGGGGGGGCGAGTGGGTTGTGAGAGGCTTCCATGGAACTTCAGTTGAGTAGCCACGGCCGTTTGTTTCAAAGAGGGGTGTTATCTTTGAAAATTATGCATTTGTGAAGCAAAGTGAGGAACAAAAGGGGAGCGTATCAGAATCAAAGTGTCTATGTTCAATTGATCCTTTTCTTTCCTTGCTGTTCAAAGCTAATTGTCAGTCCTGTGATTCTGTTCCTCCACGTTTTCTTAAAAACAAATAGAACGTCATAGTTTCTGCGTAAAGGGTCTATTCTTGCACCTTCCCGTCCAGTATTATCACGAACTGGGAACTTACATATATTTGAACATTAAACAGTTGTTGTACTGAAACACATCTCTTCATGAAGATTGCACAGTATGTTCTATCTACATCGTTGGATAAGTTAGCACCGCAGGCCCATGGAGCAGCTGATGCGTTTGGCATTTCGTTTCTTTGATTTATTTAGAGAGCAGGGTGGCAGAGGCGACAGTAGATTATAATAACATTCAAAAGCGTTTCCCAAAAGCGACTGGAACAGAAATAATTCAAATAAAGCATACAGCTAAAAGGAAAAGGTTCAATACAGTGCACGGCAATTTATTCTCAACAGGCCAAAGGGATCTGAGCCGAGCTGGTGCAACACGACCCTGAAAATCGTTTCCAGCCGAAGGGTTGGGAAACTCAAGAAACATTTCTAAAGAAACAATAAGCAGTCTCACTGAATTGCTGAGTTGCACGTGTATTCCAGAAGAAGAATTAACAAATTAAGCGAGTTGAGTACTAACCACACCAATGAGATATCACCACCACTTACTCAAGTGAAAGTAAGGAAGGGGAACTAACGTCCGCATTGTTCAATGATGCCTATATCCCATGAAGGAACAATTTAAAAACATCATTTGGTGATGTGTGAACTATTGTGTAGGGGATTAACTTCGCTTCCTCATGTTGCAGAGACGGGAGTTGAACGCACGTATCCCTCAACCCAACGACCAGTGTAGCCCATCAGAGCCTGCGTGTGGACTAAACTCCTAAATATCCAGTTTATATTCAGCAAATTAAAATGCTGTGCAAGTGACTTTGAAAGGGCAGAGATTCTCGGTCCATGCCACCGTCATCAATTTACATTCAACATTAAGATACACTAACTTACCAGGAGTACCAACGGCTGCGAGCACTGGATAATACATTGCATTGATCTGTATAATTAGTCGCCGTTCCATTCTTTAGAACAATGTTCGGCAGATGCTCTTTTTATGCGGCACTGATTGGAACGTACCTGAAGTCACTTCGTGCCACCTTTTATAACACAAAACCGCACCCAGTTGAGATAAACACACACCTTGCGCAATCTTTCCTTAGGTCACAGTCACATGTCAAACAGAGAGTGCCCACCCCGCCTAAACACACACACAGTTAATTGCATTCAAAAAGGCAATGGGGAAATGGAGCAGCTGAGTGCAAGAAAATCCGTTTACAAAAAGGCTCAGCAGAAGGAAAGCGCAGAGGAAAGAAGTTTCATTCACACAAGTAATTGACTATAAATATATTTGTAAATAAGATAGATTTTCATGCTCGTATGTCCAGGAAACGTCCTACCTTAGATTCAGCCGTGTTGCATGACAAAAATAAAGTTTAATTACTAATCTTTTAGCAAACATCACGGTCGTTCGGTCGAAACCCTTGAACTCTCTCTCTCTTGCAGCACGATGGATGTACAGAAAACGGGTTGGTAGACAAGAAATAAAGAGGAGGAATTAACGGTTCTTTTTCAAATTGGCAGGCAGTGGCTAATGTGGCACTGCAGGGATCGGTGCTAGGAGCCCAGTTATTCACAATATATATTAATGATTTAGATGCGGAAACAAAATGTAATATGTCCCAATTTGCAGATGACACTAAGTTGCGTGGGAGACTGATCTGTGAGGAGGATGTAGAGATCTTTCAGTGTGATTTAGACAATTTGAGTGAGTGGGCAAATGAGTGGCAGATGCAAAATGCAAGGTTACCCACTTTGATAGCAAAAACGAGAAGGCAGACTATTATCTGAATGACCATAAATTAGGAGAGTGCAATGAGACCTGGTGTCTTCGTACACCTGTCACTGAAGGTAAGCATGCAGGTACAGCAGGCGGTAAAGAAGGCAAACGGTGTTTTGGCCTTCGTAGAGAGAGGATTTGAATACTGGAGCTGGGATTCTTACTGAAATTATAAAGGACCTTGGTGAGGCCATACTTGGACTATTGTGTGCCGTTTTGGTCTCCTTATCTGAGGAAGGATGTTCTTAATCTCGAAGGAGTGCAGTGAAGGTTTACGGGACTGATTCCTGGGATGGCGGGACTGACGCATGAGGAGAGATTGAATTGGTTAGGATCGTGTTCGCTGGAGATTAGCAGAATGTCGTGGATTTCCTGAAACCGATAACGACAGGATAGGTGCAGGGAGGATGTTCTTGATGATGGGTGTGTCCAGAACCAGGGGTCACAGTTCGAGGCTACCAGTAGACCTTTTCGGACAGAGATGAGGAAGAATGTCTCCACCCAGAGAGTGTTGCCCGTGGAATTCATTACCACGGGAAGCAGTTGAGCCCCAAACCATACAGGTTTTCAAGAATCAGTTAGATATAGCAGTTAGGGCGAAGAGGAACAAATGATATGGGGCAAAGCGGGATTATACTATTGAGTTGGATGAAAAGCCATGAGCTTAATGAATGGCGGAGCAGGCCCATGGTCAGCCGAATGGTCTCCCCCTGCTCCTATTTTCTGTGTCATCAGATAGATTGGAGAGATTCAAGAAGGTGACTACCACATTCGCAGAGGCAATTAGGGAGGGGCAGTAAATGCTAACCCACATGGACGCCTGCTGCGTATCTCCAGCACCTTGTGTTTTCGTTTCAAACATCCAGCATCCGGGGTATTTTGCTTTCATTGTGTTGTCGCCGTTCACAAGGCGATTTCTCAGATCGCCCTTTGGCAGTCAGTGCCTGCTTCCTTTCTGCGTGTGCAACCTATGTTTATCAATGCCCCTCGTCCAGTCTTCAATTCTTTCTGTCCAATCGATGTCTCTTCTGTCTCTGTGCGCCCAGTGTCAGTGTTTCAGGACTTTCAGTATCAATTTGACGGATGATCTGTTTGTGTGTCTGTCCAATTTCTGTGAGACAAGTCTCTGCTTATTCACCCTGGGCGTTCAGTTTGACTGTGTCCAGTCTGCCTGTGGTCATTCTGCGTCTGTACAGTACATCCGTGTCCTGCCTGGTGTATACAGTCTGTTTGAAATAATCTGTGCACATCCAGTTTGTGTGTGAGGAGGAGGTGTGAGTTTAGTGTCTATGTTTTGGTTCAATGATGAATGCAGCAGAGCATGCCAGGAGCAGCGCCAGGCAAATCAAAAATTAGGTGCCAAGCAACATAGGCCAAACTGCTCCAGTGCAGCGATAATATTGGCATCTATCCGACAAAGTACACAATCGTTTGGGTGTGTCCTGAACACAAGAAACAGGACAAATTCAACCCAGCCAATTACTGCCCAATCAGTCTACTCTCCGTCATCAGCAAAGTAATGGAAGGAGTCATCAACAGTGCTATCCAGCAGCACCTTTCCTCGCAAAACCCTCCAGTGTTCACGTTGGGTTCCGTCCCGGTCACAGCTCCTAGCCTCGGTCACAGCTCCAAGCCTCATAACCCCCTTGATTCAAAGATGGACAAAAGAGCTGAATTCCAGAGGCGAGAAGCGAGTGACGTCCCTTGACATCAAGGCAGCATTTGACTGAGTAAGGCATCAAGAGGCTCGAGGTAAACTGGAGTCAATGGGAATCAGTGGGAAAACTCTACGCTGGTTGGAGTCAGAGCGGCACAAAGAAGATAGCTGTGACCATTGTAGCTCAACCATCTCAACTCCAGGACATCACTGCAGGCGTTCCTCAGGGTAGTGTCGTAGGCCCAACCATCTTCAGCTGATTTATCAGTGATCTACCTTCCAATTAAGGTCAGAAGTGGTGGTGTTTCTGGATGACTGCGCAAAGTTCAGCACCATTCATGAATCCTCAGATAATGAAGCAGTCCATGTCCAAATGCGGCAAGACATGGAGACTATCCAGGCTTGAGCTGACAAGTGGCAAGTTATTTACAAATGACACAGGTGCGAGGCAATTGCCATCTCCTTCAAGAGAGGATCTAATCATTGCGACTTTATATGCAACAATATTACCATCGCTGACCCCCACAATCAACATCCTTGGAGTTACTGCTTATCAGAAGCTGAACTTGAGTAGCCTCAGTAATACTGTGGCTACCAGAAAAGTTAAAAGACTAGGAATGTTGCGGGAGTAACTGCTCATAATACCCCAAAGTCTGTCCACCATCTACAAGGCACAAGCCCGGAGTTTAACACAATGCTGTACACTTGCCTGGATCGGCACAGCTCCAACAACACTCAAGAACCTCAGCACCATTCACGACAAAGCATCCCGCTTGATTGATATCTACTTCCAAAATCAATCCATCCACCACCGTCGAACAGTGGCAGCTGCGTGCATCTGGGAACCTCACCACCTGGAGATTCCCCTCCAAGTCGGCGGGCGTTCTCTCCTTCTTCTGTACTGCCATGTTTCTCTGGCCTTATTTTACATTTCAGATTATTTCCTAGTTTTCATTTCCCTGGCCTGAGACAAGCGATACCTTGCGTGCAACGATCCAGCGTGTTTTCATCATCCTTTTAAGCATGGGAACTAAAGCAGTTTGACTACATAGAAACCCACCATTTAACAACACTGTGTACGTTATGTTTCCTTTGATTAACTCGATGTGCTCGACCCAAAGGTATTTTCAGAAGGCGACGATACCCTACGTATTAACACTGGAATGATGCGTGCAACCATATTAAAGAAAAATTAAGAAACGTTCAGATTTTTCGGGCATAATATCAAATATAGTTGAGGCTGAGCAAAGAGGTTAATTCCTTTCCTTGGCGATTACATTTTCTCCGTTAATGATGCTCTTTTGTTTTAAATAGCAACTATTTTTATTTAACTGAATGTATTTATTTCACCCGACATGTAGAACCATGTGGCACAATTTCACCAATGTAGGGTTCCCTTGGGTCCACTTGCTGATTTGTGCGACATTAATGGTTAGGGTGTCCATGAAGTTCAATGTCAGTAAGACTCCGTCCAATACTGGCGGGACGGGCTTACAGGCAGCAGGAGACAGTTGAGGGCATCCTATTGTTTTTTTTTAATCCATTCATGGGATGTGGGGTTTGCTGGCTGGTCCAACATTTATTGCCCATCCCTGAGGGCACTTAAGAGTCAAACACATTGCTTTGCACCTGGAGTCACGAGTAGACCAGACCAGGTAAGGACGGAGAATTTCCTTCCCTGAAAGACATTAATGAACCAGATGGGTTTTTACAATCAATGGGCAATCAATAATGGTTTCATGGTAATCTTTAGACGTTATGTACAGATTTCGTGTATTTAATTCAATTTTCACCATTTGCCATGGTAGAATTCTAACCAGGCGCCCCCAGATAATGACTGTGGGTCTCTGGATGACTAGTCCAGCGACAATATCACCACACCACTGCCTCCTCTCTTCCAAGTTGCCCGGCTATTTTTTCTCAGTGATTCCTGTAAAACACACATCGGCCAGATAGACAGCGATCCTGGGAATCCCTTGTCGGAGGTTTTCCATTAGGGGCTTAAAAATCGCACAAGCTCATTGACACCCTGAATGGAAGTCCGGTGTTCTGTGGCGTTGTGGGGGTCGATGGTAACATATTTTCGTCACGTTGCAACTCTCGGTACGCATGTCTCATGGAGAGCTTCGTGAATGAGTGACCCGTGACCAACTTTGTATACGGATCATATGTGGGACCTGTGCGCGTGACAGGCCTTGTTTACTGTTATCTGATAATCGCCAGTACGCAAATGGACTTGTTGGCGTCAGCACCGGGACCAGTGGCATTATCCACTTTATGAACTAGACCAGGAGTATTATGCCCAATCTGTCCAGCCGATCAGTTCATCGTGAACTTTATAAGCCGGGCCAGGCCCTGAAATATTTGGGCTTGCCGTCTGGGTCGACATGAATATATGCTTTGACCCTACTTTATTTTTCCCAGGCTCTCCTGGAAAACCTTCGCCTACTTTCTGAGGATTCATACAGACAGCCAAGAGGAACATTTGTTTCCAGTTCAGGAGGAGTCTTTGTAACCTATGACGGCCAAGGGGGCTGGGTCTGGGACTTGTATAACTACCAATGATAGCCGAACCAAATGTTACTAATGGGTAACCAATGATGGTCAGTACTTCCCTGATGTATGTTGCCAGCAGGGCCTTGGTATCACTCAAGCCTAAGTGTAGGATTGCCATGCGGAGCCTATACAATGTATGATGTCTGCTAATAGAGACAGCAGCCACGGTGTCGATTTCCATGTCCAAGGGTTGGCAGTTGACTTGGAACTTTTTTCCAACTGGGGGATACGTCGGTGGGCGTGAGGCAGTTCAACTGCATTGGGTCGTCTTGCTCAGGCAGTGCAACGTGCAACGCCTTGGCTCGCGGTGCTTGTGCCGCCTGGCCAGGGCTACACGCTCACAATCGATTCTGGTAGCAGCGATCGCTATGATTCTTTTAACCGCAAGTGCAGCACTGCTGTGGCTGATGCCAATCATCCTCTGGGGTGATGTCCCGTTGGACCGTGGTGGTTCTTAGCCATTGGGTCTGCTGACCGCGATTTTGTTTTGGTGATGACTGTTCCGTGAGCCCGATCCATGGAGAGTTGTTACTCTTCGGAATAGGGAGGGGGGGGGGGGGGGGGGAGGGAGTAGCAAATGACGTGAACCCCATAATCCATCGAACACTACAATCCCTAGGCTTCCTTTTCCGCACTCTCATAGGATAGTCACAGCTCTCTGGCCATTTTCAGTGATTCCAAGACTGGCTCTGCTATGAGTTTCCTTTGAGCCGCCATATTGTTGATGCCACATGCCCAACGATCTCTTTTAAAAATATATATATATTTATTAAAGTTTTTTAACTCAAATTTTCTCCCTTACAAACAATAACCCCCCCCCCCCCCCCCCCACCCCTCATAACAAAAAAAAACGAGAAATCGCGCAGAGCAAGATATATACATGGCAAAATGATATATTTACACAGCTTTGTACACTGGCCCTCACCCGTACGGGCCAGTTTCCCCAACCGTTCATGTTATCTCTTGCTCATCCACCCTTCCAGGCAGACCCCCCTTCCCCCCCTCGCCCCTCCCAGGACGTCCCCTCCACCCCCCCCCCCCACCCCCAAGGTTGCTGCTGCTGCTGATGGACCTTCCTCTAACGCTCCGCGAGATAGTCTAGGAGCGGTTGCCACCGCCTGTAGAACCCCTGCACAGACCCTCTCAAGGCGAACTTAATCCTCTCCAACTTTATGAACCCAGCCATATCATTTATCCAGGCCTCCAGGCTGGGGGGGTTTTGCCTCCTTCCACATTAGCAAGATCCTTCGCCGGGCTACCAGGGACGCAAAGACCAGAATGCCGGCCTCTTTCACCTCCTGCATTCCCGGTTCGTCCACTACTCCAAATATTGCTAGCCCCCAGCTTGGCTTGACCCGGACTTTCACCACCTGAGATATTGCTCCCGCCACTCCTCTCCAGAACCCCTCCAGTGCCGGGCATGACCAAAACATATGGACATGGTTCGCCCAATGATCTCTTAACATCTTAGCGGGGAATGGGTCAAAGTCGCAATGTTCAGCTAATGTGTGAAGGCGCGTCAGAAATACGTAACAGATTCCACAGTTATTCATCTGAGTGTATTTGAACCGGGAGCTCTGCATATTAATTGCGACTCACAGCCACCGGTAATAATGCAGGTTCGACAATCTTGCTCAGGTTTCCCGAGTACGGTGCCCTGCATAGTGTGGCTCTTGATTTCTCGGAATGTCCGATCCTTGCAGGCGGTCAGGAATATTCTTTTCTGTCAGTCGCCTCGAACAATATCATTTGACTGAAAGAAATGCCGCATTTGTTCAGTATACTGATCCCAGTCTTCTTCACCCGAGTCAAACAGCCTTTTCAAAATCCCGAGAACCTCGCTCCTGTGCTGGGGTATTCCAGTGTGGTTAGGTCTTCAAGACTCACAGATACTGCTGTCCTCATTGTCAGGATAAAAGCTGAGGAGGACCGAGAATGCAAGTTACACAGTACGTAATAAGTCAACATGAAGTGAAGGCCACAATGCAACATGTATTTCCAAGGTCCCAACTGGAACTACCTATCTCGCCAGTCCCAGTCTGCCTTTAGAAGGCAAAATAAACAAGGCCCGCCTGGGCAGTCCTCCGCGAACTATCGATGGAGATCGTATTCCATGACCCTCACATTAGATCAATAGGGGTGTTCCTGTGGGTCCCGTGAGGGTGACTACACCCACCCACCCACACGCAGATAATCATACCAGTGCTTCTTACAGAGACAGAAAGCTGCAACGTCACAATCCCTATATCAACGTTAGAAAAACAAAAGTTACTGAATTCTTATTTATTCAATATAGCTTTAATTACCAATATATAATTTCAGTCAATTTCTAAGTCTCAATGTTATCCTCGTACCGTATTCTGTGGTTATTCAGCATATCACACTCATTCTCACCCTTCTGCAAATGTTTCTTCTTTATCTACGGTGATGCGTACAATGATGTTCTCACACGAATTGTTAATGCCCCCAGACAATGCTTCAAATGTCCATATTTAACTAACCTCTGAGTTGTCACACACCACAATGAAACATTATGTGAAATTAACATATGCACACTCATTAATCACATTCATTTTTCATAATTCCATGCACGCCTAGAAATATGAACTCCTGTAATGAGATAAATTCAATGTGTCCAAAATATCCCCAGATTTCTAACTCCATTTAATTGGTAATAAATCAGTCCCCTATCAGTGACTCGTGTTTTGTACTGTTCATCGTTATGTTGATGTTACTTGTTTCTGTGGTTACTTGCAATGAGGTACTTTATTTTTTTAAAAGGATAGAGTGACGAAGTTGCTTACAACATTAAAACCAATAATGTCGTTTACAAAGTACTTATATAAAATATATACAGAATTGTTGACTGTATCACTAGAGATAACACAGCATGCAATGTGTGAGAGCAAGATTCATTGAATTTGCAATTGGTCGATAGGTACCGTTGTGTTCTGCAAAACGCCATTAAAACATGCGATTATAAATATGTGGCTCTGGCACATTATTTTGCTACTGTTCATTTTTCTTGTATCTGTCAGTGCTTGGACCAAGTCAATCAAAGTTACAGAATAGGTTTGCAAATCTTACTAAGTTCCAGAAATTACACAAATTCAATGTAAAATGCATGTGCATTAAAGGCTTGAAATGCATCAGTGTGCTAAATATAATACAGCATATTCAAGTAACATATATTGAAATTTAAAAGAACTGTAGAGTCATAATAGTTGATTACAGAACTTACCTCTGAACCTACAAAATCAAAGATTACTTTGCAAGTAGGTGATTCCTTTTAAACATCAGAAATTCCCCTGCACCACTTTAGTGATCAAGGCTGAAGGTTGTTTCTTCATTTGTTGAATAATATTTGAATTTACAGAACGCTGGATACATAGGCTGGATTGGACGTGGATGGTTCCACACTAATAATTTCCCTTACCAAACAAAATTATTATTCCCCATCCAAGTTTTGAAGGAGGAAGCAATTTTCAGTCTCTTTTTGAGACCATTCTCTCCTGATGTAAACTGTCTGCTCAGTGATCCTTGAATTGACCCAGCAATTCCCAGAAGGTCTAACCTTTGTTCATGGGCAGGACTAAATGCAAGAAGTTGTGTCTCCTGTTGACTCAGTTCCCCAGCGAAGTACAATATCCAAATTGCACTGGGATTGACCAGCATCTCTGTCTGACCGCTTAAGTGCTTCCCTTAAAGCTCCTGTGTGAGCCAATACGTCTTCCTGAGTGGCTGTGTCACAACCAAGGCTGCTTTTGCGTGCAAACGTGATCTTCTCTGCTGTTGCAAGACTGCTCCACTAATAACTCTGAAGTACAAACGTGTCTCTCTAAACCATTCATCTCCCAATAAGCCAAAGAACCCGTTTCCTTTACAACTCTGAACCTCATCTCGTCCACCTGTACCGAGCCAAAGACATCACTTCAAAAGGGGCTCTATCCCACTTCTTCAATCATACGCAAGCAGTGTTTGTACAAATTTGCTGGGAAAACTTTCGAACCTTTCTGTAGAGATAAAAAAAGTTTTTTATATTCCATCTTCTCAGTAGTGCCAGTAGTCACCAATGGGTTCACAATGACCCTGTAATCTTTGGACTTCCCCTGCGCTTTTGGCCTTGCAGGCTCATCGCATCCTTTGTCACAAAACTAACACAAGTGTTCCAGTTCACTCTCAAACGCTTGAGGTCACCAATATGTAAGATCTATGTATGTTTTAAACTAAAATTCTAATCGTGTGCCTTTAAGACTTCAAACATTTAGGCAGCAGGAGGCAGTTTCCATGAAGTAACTCAAGAAATCTTGAATAAATTGCAGATTAATTCAGCAAAAAGCCGTATTAAGTTCATACACTTTGAATATTAGACTAATGCTATAACTAAACTGCAAGCTAATTATTGTGCAGATAATAGTTTCCTGCACTCTCTGCAACATGTAATATTTTGGTCGTGTCACAACCCTTGGCCGTATCCCGGTTTGAGGGGGAGGTCATTTTACGGAAGAATAGCGTGTAGTTCAAAATGGAAAAATGAGTTTTAAGATACCTGGCAACAGAATAAATTCAAAAGATACTGTGGGTGTTAACGAGCAAAATTAGTCTTTACTGTCCAAGTTCAGAAAGAGAACACAATTTACAAGACCTACCGTATGCCCGAAGTATGGAGTGCATGTGAATAAACCAATCCATTCAAGATGAACAAAACGCAAGACACAATAATTGACAGGTATGACCAGTTTCCATGCGTTTATCAACACAACACCTTCGTCTCACTGTGAGTCCCTAACTTCACTGAAACTTTGTCTCTTTCAGGAGAGATTCCAAACTTCACCTTCGAAGATCTTACATTTGAAACGTCCCTAAAAGTCACTGCAATTCCGACGCATTTGACGTTGGCGCCGCTCGCATGGATTTCATCTCTGCTTCTCAGCTTACTTCCCCTTGCATTCCTGACTACACTCAACACCAACTGATAAGCACAATTTCAGACGTTTGGCCATGCTAGACAGAACACCACTCCTCCAAATGGGTGTATTTGCCCTTTAAGCCCACAACACGGAGTCAGTGACCGACTGGTACTTGGGAACTCAGGTCTTCTATTGAGTTCGCTGCGATTGTCAGGGCTTCCAGGCAGCTTATTCCACTTAATATTTTCTAACAACAGCCCTTATCATGACTGTTAACCTAATTGGGACCTCTTCATGTCCCTTTTTCCACTTTGTAACTTTTCTCTTTCGGTTAAAAGCTGACTGACTGACGAAAGACTGACTGCTCACTTACCGTTGAATTGATATGGTGAGCTACCAAAAGACGCGAAGAGTTTCCCAGATTTGTGTATGGTCAGGAACAAATGGAGCAAGCAGTGAAATATCCTTTACCTTACATGTGATACATTCGACAAAGTACACGCTTACAAAGCACACAGAGACATCGTTTTCATGGCAGTGCATTGACCAAGGACAATCTTCACATTAATCACCATAAGCAACCATCTACAAGAAAAAACATTGAACAATTAACTGTCCGAATTCTACTTTCCTGACATGCAAGTGTTTGGTTATTGATACAAGTTTCATTTTATTTGTCGAGCCCTGTGCACATGCGTTACTTTAAGGAGCACAGCTATTTGTCTCTCGTGCTACTCAGGGATAGGGAGGGTGGATGATAGAATTTAGTTGAAGATCAAGGACAGCCATGATTGAATTGAATGGGGTGTGAGCAAGATCGCCTGGCCGATTGTTCTACTTCTGCTGCTATTTCTTCGTTTATTATAACTCCATAGATAGATGCAGACAGCTCCCGTTAGCTGAGGGATGATGAATGGAAAGCCATTGCTGCAACGATGAATGACACAGGCGATTTACACTTGGCGGTGGAGGAGCATACGTTTAGATGTTAAACTTTGAGATTGTGGAACAGGCACAATCGGAAATTATTCAAAAAAAAATAAACAAAGACATAAATATGTCCCTCAATAGAAGTAGGCGGCTGTTATTGATTTGAGTAAAAAAATGATTGGAAATAATTGCTTGTCAATAAAGTTTGCGTGGTCGGAGGGACTGTTAACCTGTAAAAGGTAAGTGACATTTTTAATACCAGTTGAGATCTTAAATTAACCTCGGCAAAAAGAAATCCAACTCCACAATGATGAGACACATTCCTGCTGCCTCCATCGTTCTATACTGATTAAGAGGCACTGACCTTTTAAATTACACGGAGATAAGATGGTGACGGTTTGTGCTGGGGAAATTAGGGTTTGTGACAATCCCTTCAAGCTTACAGATAATAGTGCAGCAGGGTGGCGCAGATAGTTAGCACTGCAGCCTCAGGGCGCCCAGGTCCCAGGTTCGATTCAGGCTCTGGGTCACTGTCCGTGTGGAGTTTGCACATTACCCCCGTGTTTACGTGGGTTTCGTCCGCACAATGGCCACGCTAAATTGCCCCTTAATTGGAAAAAGTGAATTGGGTGCGCTAGATTACAGAAAAAAATTATAGACAATTTATAAGCAATTAAGGGCGGGGTTTCCGCTCGTGTCGTCCCCGAAACCGGAAATTGATGCCCACGGTTAATGTGCCTTTAAAAGGTCCACCAAATACTTTGTCCTGTTCGCAAGCGTTACTGCGACGGGAATTAGCGGAAAATTTACCTTTTCCATTCTAATACAAAATATCAATTCATCACAGCTGTATATATAATTTCAGCAGCAAAATTTAAGGCAGTAAACGCTGAATCCCAGATGTGCGATTAGCTGAACCTCAAACATGACCGTTCCCTTCAAATCTGAGGTGTAAAATATTCGCCTGTAATTGTCCTGTTGGATCATGTACAGCAGTAAGCCTAAAACGTAGGCCAGAAAATTCATGAAACATTCTTTCGAAAAAACAAAGAGCCATAATTCTAATGAAGAGACGACATGGAACCACGTGCTGTGTACTGTGCTCTACCTCGAGCAGGGAGCTTTGTTCCATTTTTCCTATTTTTCATCAATGACCAAATAAATATCCAAGGAGATTTCGCTACTTTAATGAACTCTTTTCTGAATTTAGCTTGTGTCGCTGCGTAAATGCACGTGTTGGCACAAGACTTCAAATGTGTGAGCATATATCCGCATCTCAGAGCAATGTATCTCGGATCCTTATGGTTTAACTGGCCATGTTCGAACGGGGTACCAGACCAATGAAGGACCACCGTTGTCAGACTCAACAATATAAAATTGGCCGATACGGCTAACAGTAAAATAATGGATTTCCGTCTGCTCTCCATCCCTGGATCGCGCTGATTCCCACCACTCTTATCCCGGAGTCTTCTGCGGCCAATATTGGCGATTACAATGCGTCTCACCGTCAAGCAATTAAACAGCAATATCAAAGCGAAAGGAACAAATGATATTAAAACACTTTGTAATTTGAAGTAGGTTCGACCGGCAGGCGACGTGAAAAAGTCCATTCTGGGCCGGACACCCCAGGGAATATTGTTAATTATTTTTCTACGTTCATACGCAAACCAAAATGGGACGTTCTCTAGACATATTAGCACTGATACGACTGTCACAGTAGTGCACGCAGTTCTCACGGTGCAGTACCTGGTTTTCAGCTTCTGGCAACATATAGCTACAAACCGGTCAAATGTGAAGGCAACGGTAAACCACACCGAGAAACCCAGGTTGGTGGAAGTGAAATACAACATCAGCTTGTGAACGACAGTGTAGGAGAGAAGTGACTTCGGAAAGCGTGAGAGAAGAGTTTGTTGCGCAATCCTTGAGTTGAGAGTGGTCAGTAAATCTGTTGCTGCCATCGCCACCATGTAGACAGAGAGGCATTGGGAAAGGCCACAATTCCCTCTGCAGAGCGTCAATATTGCCAGTACATTCACTGTGTGAAAAAGAAGCGTTAATAAGGGGGAAACTTCGATCAGTTTCAGTGCATATTTTTGGCAACGCACAGGTACTTTTCATTCCAGGATTGTCGGCGCCGCTGGTTCGGGGCCGCTATTGTTGATCCAGATCCCTAACTGATTGACTGGGCAGTTATGAGTCAACCACGTTGGTGTGGAACTGAAGGCCCCTGTAGATATTTTGTCAGGTGTACAGTATCCGCAATATCTTGTTTTCATTTTATTGGAATGGCTAACTATTAGTCACTACGTTCCATATTTGTAATTGAATTTCAGCGTCTCCCGTGATAGGGTTGGCACTCGGATCCTGGGAGTTTTAGCCAATCCAGTGACATTGCCATTAAACCACCAGCTACACTACTTGCAGTGACTCTATTTAAAATCGGCGGCATGGTTCTTCCATTGCTTCTGAAACAATTCAATCATTAAACACTGGACATCCTTCCTGCATGTTTTGTTTTGGATAGTGACGGGTTGTTCGGATTCATAATGGTGAATAGTTATAAAAAAAGGATTTTCACCCCATACCATCCAGACAGTCATGAGAGAGAGTGTGTGTGGGGGGCTTGGGTGGGTGGGTGGGCGCGGGGATAATCGGGGAAGGAGGGGCGGGGGAGGGGGCACAGGGGTCATCCGTCAGTCTCCCGTCAATTTCCTGCACCGTTATTTTTACATGGGAATCACGTTTAAATGCAAACAAGCCTGTATTCAGTCCACACCTGCACGGACACATCCTATTTCCATGGCGCCTTTACAGAAGAACTAAAATGTTCCAATGCTCTTCATAGAACCGTTACAAAGGTAACGTAGGGACAGGACAACAAAGATAGATTTTGAATGTGGCGCCAACGGCTGGTCCAACCATTAAGTTCTGAGGGGTAACTTGGATACTGGAAATCAAAGGTGGGTGCGATGGAGAGAATGAATTTGAAATGGAATTTATGAAGCAGGAGATAAACTGGAGTAATGTGAGAGTTCACGGTGAGGATAGTGGCAATTTGACCTATATGCTTTGATCTTTGCTTGTGGGGGTGGGGGAATCTAGTTATCTCCCCCTCCCCCATGTGCAGATACAGATGCAGCTATATTTAGGGCATTGACCCGACATGCAGATGAAGAACGAAGTAAGGAAATGGCCAGGGATAGCTCTATGTGTGATTGGCACGGCGTGAGTTAATCACTGCAAAACAAGCTACAGATTTAATTGGGTTTGATTGAGTAGGTCTGTGTAAGACGAATAAAGGCTACTTAGATTCGTGTAAGGCAAAGGTGTTTGTATGTTTGGGGGTTTAGTAAGTTCAAGCTGTGTGTGTCTTCAGTGCTTAGAGAGGGTTATCAGGTGACAGGTGAACATGCTTCGTGAGGTATAAAGTCGCTCCTTCGCAACTGGAGCACCCTTCAGTAGTAAGGTTTTGGTGATTGCGTGTTTTAATTGAATTTGCAGCAGTTGGTTGTAGGAGGCTAGCGCGGGAACATCTCTCGCTTTTGCCAGAGGAAAACCCATACCATGCAGTAATGGTTAAGAAAAGGTGTTGCAAAAACTAAAAGAACAGCTCGTTAAGGAAACTGCAGGAATGAAGGGAAGTTTCCAAGACATCTGAATTGCAAGGAACATAAGACTCCTGCAACGGAACAGGATACTGTTTAATAAAGCCATACAGGGTTGAAATTGAATTGAATCGTGAGAGGCAAGAATTATGTGAGAAATATTTCTAATGTTGGTGATATCTTACCATCGTTTTTTTTTAGACGTTATATTAACGGAAGACTTCAAGGAGAGGTAAAAAACCTAGAGGTGAATTTCTATTAAAACAGTGCAGCAGAAGCTTTGCTTGAACGGATAGTTTGAAAACCTGGAGTCGGACTTTTTAAATGAATACCGCTGTTGGAAAGTGTTGTTTGAAAGATGATTTCAAAACGTGATTTTTTGCAGTGAAATTTGGAAACACTCACGTGACATTCATCTGGGGAGATTGTGAGAAGCTTCCATGGAATGTCAGTTGAGTAGCCACGGCCGTTTGTTTCAAAGTGGGATGTTATCTGGGTCTGGTTTAACACAGTAGGCTAAACAGCTGGCTTGTAATGCAGAACAAGGCCTGCAGCGCAGGATCAATTCCCGTACTTGCCGCCCCGATCATTCGCCGGAATGTGGCGACTAGGGGCTTTTCACAGTAACTTAATTGAAGCCTACTTGTGACAATAACCTATTAGTATTATCTTTGAATTGTGAAGCTAAGTGAGGAGCAAAGGGGCAGGGTATCAGACTCAAAGTGTCTATGTTCAATTGATGTTTTTCTTTTTTTTCTGTTAAAAGCTAATTGGCAGACTTTTGACTCTGTCCCTCCACGTTTTCTTAAAAAAAAAATAGAACGTTATGGTGTCTGAGCCAAGGGTCTATTCTGGCACCTTCCCGTCCTGTATTATCAAGAACTGGGAACGTACATATATTTGAACATTAAACAGATGTTGTACTGAAAAAGATCCCTTCATGAAGATTGCACAGTATGTTCTATCTACATCGTTGGAGAAGTTACCACCGCAGGCCCATGGAGCAGCTGATGATTTTGACATTTCGTTCCTTTGATTCATTTGGAGACCAGTATGACGGAGGCGACATTAGATTCGAATAACATTCAAAAGCGTTTCCCAAAAGCGACTGGAACAAAATTAATTCAAATGAAGCATTCAGCAAATAGGAGAAGGTTCAATACAGTGCACGTATTTCCACCATTTATTCTCAAAATGGGCCAAAGGGATCTGAGCCGAGCTGGTGCAACACGACCCTGAAAATCCTTTTCAGCCGAGGTGTTGGGAAACTCAAGAAACATTTCTAAAGAAACAATAAGCAGTCTCACTGAGTTGCTGAGTTGCACGTATATTTCATAAGAAGAATTATCAAATTAAGCGAGTTGGGTTACTAACCACACCAATGAGATATCACCACCAATTACTCAAGTAAAAGTAAGGAAGGGGAACTAACGTCCGCATTGTTCAATGATGCCTATATCCCATGAAGGAACAATTTAAAAACATCATTTGGTGATGTGTGAACTACTGTGTAGGGGATCAACTTCGCTTCCTCATGTTACAGAGACGGGAGTTGAACGCATGTATCGCTCAATCCATCGCCCAGTGGAGCCCATCAGAGGCTGCGTGTGGACTAAACTCCTAAATATCCAGTTTACATTCAGCATATTAAACTGCTGAGCAAGTGACTTTGAAAGGGCAGAGATTCTCATCCGTCCCACCGTCATCAGCTTACATTTAACATTAGGACATACTTACCAGGAGTACCAACGGCTGCGAGCACTGGATAATACATTGCATTAATCTGTATAATTAGTGGCCGCTCCATTCTTTAGAACAATGTTCGGCTGATGCCCTCTGATTGGAACGCACATTAAATTATTTAGTGCCATCTTTTATAAAACAAAACCACGCCCAGTTGAGATAAACACGCACCTTGCGCAATTTTTCCTTAAGTCACAGTCACATGTCAAACAGAGAGTGCCCACCCCCGCCTAAACACACACACTTAATTGCATTCAGAAAGGCAATGTAGAAATGGAGCAGCTCAGTCCAAGAAAATACGTTTAGAATAAAGCTCAGCAGAAGGAAATCGCAGAGCAAATGTGTTTCATTCAAACAAGTAATTGACTATAAATATATTTGTAAATAAGATAGATTTTCATGCTCGTAAGCCCAGGAAACGTCCTACCTTCGATCCAATCGTGTTGAATGACAAAAATAAAGTTTAATTACTAATCTTCTAGCAAACATCACAGTCGTTCGGTCCTTGAACACTCTTTCTCTAGCAGCACCATGGATGTACAGAGGGTTTGTAAACAGGAAATAAAGAATAGGAATTAACGGTTCTTTTTCAAATGGTCGGGCAGTGACTAATGTCGTACTGCAGGGAACGTTGCTGGGACCCAGTATATATTAATGATTTAGATGAGGGAACAAAATATAATATCTCCAAATTTCCAGTTGACACCAAGTTGCGTGGGAGACTGAGCTGTGAGGAGGATGCAGAGATCCTGCAGTGTGATTTGGACAGGTTGAGTGAGTGGGCAAATGGGTGGAAGATGCAAAATGCGAGGTTATCCACATGGGGGCACTGGCGACGGCACCACTGTCGCTCTCGCCGACAAGGTACACCACGAGTTTCAGTGGTGGCAGCAACGCTAAAGATCTGGGACAAGTGGAGACGGCTTAGGGGTGCAATGGGAGCCTCGGTGTGGTCCCCGATCAGGGGTAACCATCGGTTTGTCCCAGGGTGGATGGACGGGGGGTTTCAGAGCTGGTATCGGGCAGGGATTAGAAGAATGGGGGACCTGTTCATTGATGGGATGTTTGCGAGCCTAGGGGCACTGGAGGAGAGGTTTGGGCTACCCCCGGTAAATGCTTTCAGGTACATGCAAGTGAGGGCATTTGGGAGGCGACAGGTGAGGGAATTCCCATTGCTCCCGGTACAGGAGATTCAAGATAGGGTGATTTCGGGTGTATGGGTCGGAGAGGGCAAGGTGTCGGCGATATACCAGGAGATGAAAGAAGAGGGGGAGTCGTTGGTAGAGGAGCTGAAGGGTAAATGGGAGGAGGAGTTGGGGGAGGAGATTGAGGAGGGGCTATGGGCTGATGCCCTAAGTAGGGTTAATTCCTCTTCCTCGTGTGCCAGGCTTAGCCTGATACAATTTAAGGTGGTTCATAGAGCGCATATGATGGGGACGAAGCTCAGTAGGTTCTTTGGGTGGAGGACTGATGTGGGAGGTGCTCAGGAAGTCCGGCGAACCATGTCCATATGTTTTGGTCATGCCCGGCACTGGAGGGTTTCTGGAGGGGCATTGCGGGAACAGTATCTAAGGTGGTGAAAGTCCGGGTCAAGCCAAGCTGGGGGCTAGAACTATTTGGAGTAGTGGACGAGCCGGGAGTGCAGGAGGCGAAAGAGGCCGGCATTCTGGCCTTTGCATCCCTAGTAGCCCGGCGAAGGATCTTGCTAATGTAGAAGGAGGCGAAGCCCCCCAGCGTGGAGGCCTGGATAAATTATATGGCTGGGTTTATCAAGTTAGAAAGGATAAAGTTTGCCTTGAGAGGGTCAGCGCATGGGGTTCTACAGGCGGTGGCAACCGTTCCTCGACTATCTCACGGAGCATTAGATGAAGGCAGCAACCCGGGGGGACACATCATTCATGGGGGGGGGGGGGGAGTGGAGGGAGGGGGGGGGAAAGGGGGGTTTCTCTGGGGGGGCATTCGAGCAAGAAAATACACGAATGAGTCAGAACACTGACATGTACGGGAAGAATCCAATGTACGAAGCTCTGTATGATATCGATTTACCATGTTCATGTCTTGCTATGTGAGCTTTCTTTCTTTTTGTTACCGGGGGGGGGGGGGAGTTTGATTGTAAGGGTGAAAAATTTTGTTAAAAAATTCTTAATAGATATATTTTTTTAAAAGTGGTCAGTTTCTGAACAATGGTAACCCCAGGATTTTGACAGTGGGGGTTTCAGCGATGGTAATGCCATTGATTGTCCAGGGGCGGTGGTTAGATCCCCTCTTGTAGAATATCGCATTTTGTGGCACCTGTGTGGCGCGAATATAACATGCTACATGTCAGCCCAAGCCTGGATAATGTCCAGATCCTTATCTGAGGAATCACGAACAATGCTGAATATTTTCCAGTCCTTTGTAAACATAACCACTTCTGAACTTATCATGGAAAGCAGGTCATTTATGAAGCAGCTGAAGACGGTTAGGCCGACGACACTGCCCTGAGGAACTTCTGCAGTGATGTCCTGACCTGCAACCACCAAAATAATCTTGTTTTTTGCCAGATATTATTCCAAGCAGCTGAGAGTTTCCTTCCTGGTGCCCATTGACTCCAGGTTAGCTCGGATTCCTTGAGAAACCCCCCTTCCCCCCTCCCTCCACTCCCCCCCCCCCCCATGAATGATGTCCCCCCCCCCCCCCCCGCCCCCCCCCCCTCGGTTGCTGCCTTCATCTAACGCTCCGTGAGATAGTCTAGGAACGGTTGTCACCGCCTGTAGAACCCGTGCGCTGACCCTCTCAAGGCAAATTTTATCCTTTCTAACTTGATAAACCCAGCCATATCATTTATCCAGGCCTCCACGCTGGGGGGGGATTCGCCTCCTTCTACATTAGCAACATCCCTCAAATGCGACATTGATGTCAAGGGCAGTCACTCTCACCTCACCTCTGGCATTGAGCTCTTCTGTCCATGTTTAAGCCAAGGTTGTAATGAGGTCAGAAGCTGAGTAGCCCTGGGGGAACCCAAACTGAACGTCCATGATCAGGTTATTCCTGAATAAGTGCCGCTTGATAGTACTTTTGATGACTCCTTCCATTATTTTGCAGATGGCCAGAGAGTAGACTGGCAGGCCGGTAATTGACCTGGCTGGAATTGTCCTGATTCTTGTGTACAGGACACACCTGGGAAATTTTCCACATTGTTGGACAGATTGCAGTGTTGTAGCTGTACTGGAACGGCTGGGATAGGGGTGCGACAAGTTCTGGAGCACATATTTCAGCAATATTGTTGGAATATTATAAAGACCCGTAGCCTCTGAAGGGTCGGGCAGCATGGTCGGCACGGGCTTGGAGGGCCGAAGGACCTGTTCCTGTGCTGTACATTTCTTTGTTGTTTGTTCTTTGTCCAGCACCTTCAGCCGTGGTGTGAATCGTATTGGTTGAAGATTGACATCTGTGATGCTGGGGACCTCCGCAGAAGGCGAAATGGAACATTCACCCGGAAAATCTGGGTGAGGATTGTTGCGAATGCCTCAGCCTTGTCTTTTCCACGTATAGGCTGGGCTCCACCATCATTGAGGATGCGGGTATTTGAGGAGCCGCCTCCGCCTGTAAGTTGTTTACTTGTCCACCACCATTCAGGGCTCGCTGCGGCAGGAGTACAGATCTTGGACTGATGCAACCGACCGCCGTTGTCTTAGAAAAAAAAAAAACGATTCCCAGAGACCACCCACGGAAACTTAAAGGAGCAATATGTCGGCCAATGGGGCATTCTGGAACCAGAGGTCTTAGCAAAAATCGTTTTCAGCCGAGGTGTTGGGAAACTCAAGAAACATTTCTAAAGAAACAATAAGCAGTCTCACTGAGTTGCTGAGTTGCACGTATATTTCATAAGAAGAATTATCAAATTAAGCGAGTTGGGTTACTAACCACACCAATGAGATATCACCACCAATTACTCAAGTAAAAGTAAGGAAGGGGAACTAACATCCGCATTGTTCAATGATGCCTATATCCCATGAAGGAACAATTTAAAAACATCATTTGGTGATGTGTGAACTATTGTGTAGGGGATCAACTTCGCTTCCTCATGTTACAGAGACGGGAGTTGAACGCATGTATCGCTCAATCCATCGCCCAGTGGAGCACATCAGAGGCTGCGTGTGGACTAAACTCCTAAATACCCAGTTTACATTCAGCATATTAAACTGCTGAGCAAGTGACTTTGAAAGGGCAGAGATTCTCATCCGTCCCACCGTCATCAACTTAAATTTAACATTAGGACATACTTACCAGGAGTACCAACGGCTGCGAGCACTGGATAATACATCGCATTAATCTGTATAATTAGTGGCCGCTCCATTCTTTAGAACAATGTTCGGCTGATGCCCTCTGATTGGAACGCACATTAAATTATTTAGTGCCATCTTTTATAAAACAAAACCACGCCCAGTTGAGATAAACACGCACCTTGCGCAATGTTTCCTTAAGTCACAGTCACATGTCAAACAGAGAGTGCCCACCCCCGCCTAAACACACACACTTAATTGCATTCAGAAAGGCAATGGAGAAACGGAGCAGCTCAGTCCAAGAAAATACGTTTAGAATAAAGCTCAGCAGAAGGAAATCGCAGAGCAAATGTGTTTCATTCAAACAAGTAATTGACTATAAATATATTTGTAAATAAGATAGATTTTCATGCTCGTAAGCCCAGGAAACGTCCTACCTTCGATCCAATCGTGTTGAATGACAAAAATAAAGTTTAATTACTAATCTTCTAGCAAACATCACAGTCGTTCGGTCCTTGAACACTCTTTCTCTAGCAGCACCATGGATGTACAGAGGGTTTGTAAACAGGAAATAAAGAATAGGAATTAACGGTTCTTTTTCAAATGGTCGGGCAGTGACTAATGTCGTACTGCAGGGAACGTTGCTGGGACCCAGTATATATTAATGATTTAGATGAGGGAACAAAATATAATATCTCCAAATTTCCAGTTGACACCAAGTTGCGTGGGAGACTGAGCTGTGAGGAGGATGCAGAGATCCTGCAGTGTGATTTGGACAGGTTGAGTGAGTGGGCAAATGGGTGAAGATGCAAAATGCGAGGTTATCCACATGGGGGCACTGGCGACGGCACCGCTGCCGCTCTCGCCGACAAGGTACACCACGAGTTTCAGTGGTGGCAGCAATGCTAAAGATCTGGGGCCAGTGGAGACGGCTTAGGGGTGCAATGGGAGCCTCGGTGTGGTCCCCGATCAGGGGTAACCATCGGTTTGTCCCAGGGAGGATGGACGGGGGGTTTCAGAGCTGGTATCGGGCAGGGATTAGAAGAATGGGGGACCTGTTCATTGATGGGATGTTTGCGAGCCTAGGGGCACTGGAGGAGAGGTTTGGGCTACCCCCGGTAAATGCTTTCAGGTACATGCAAGTGAGGGCATTTGGGAGGCGACAGGTGAGGGAATTCCCATTGCTCCCGGTACAGGAGATTCAAGATAGGGTGATTTCGGGTGTATGGGTCGGAGAGGGCAAGGTGTCGGCGATATACCAGGAGATGAAAGAAGAGGGGGAGTCGTTGGTAGAGGAGCTGAAGGGTAAATGGGAGGAGGAGTTGGGGGAGGAGATTGAGGAGGGGCTATGGGCTGATGCCCTAAGTAGGGTTAATTCCTCTTCCTCGTGTGCCAGGCTTAGCCTGATACAATTTAAGGTGGTACATAGAGCGCATATGATGGGGACGAAGCTCAGTAGGTTCTTTGGGTGGAGGACAGATGTGGGAGGTGCTCAGGAAGTCCGGCGAACCATGTCCATATGTTTTGGTCATGCCCGGCACTGGAGGGTTTCTGGAGGGGCATTGCGGGAACAGTATCTAAGGTGGTGAAAGTCCGGGTCAAGCCAAGCTGGGGGCTAGCACTATTTGGAGTAGTGGACGAGCCGGGAGTGCAGGAGGCGAAAGAGGCCGGCATTCTGGCCTTTGCATCCCTAGTAGCCTGGCGAAGGATCTTGCTAATGTAGAAGGAGGCGAGGCCCCCCAGCGTGGAGGCCTGGATAAATTATATGGCTGGATTTATCAAGTTAGAAAGGATAAAGTTTGCCTTGAGAGGGTCAGCGCATGGGTTCTACAGGCGGTGGCAACCGTTCCTAGACTATCTCACGGAGCATTAGATGAAGGCAGCAACCCGGGGGGACACATCATTCATGGGGGGGGGGAGTGGAGGGAGGGGGGGGGGAAAGGGGGGTTTCTCTGGGGGGCATTCGAGCAAGAAAATACACGAATGATTCAGAAAACTGACATGTACGGGAAGAATCCAATGTACAAAGCTCTGTATGATATCGATTTACCATGTTCATGTCTTGCTATGTGATCTTTCTTTCTTTTTGTTACCGGGGGGGGGGGGGGGGGGAGTTTGTTTGTAAGGGTGAAAAATCTTGTTAAAAAATTCTTAATAGATATATTTTTTAAAAGGTGGTCAGTTTCTGAACAATGGTAACCCCAGGATGTTGACAGTGGGGGTTTCAGCGATGGTAATGCCATTGATTGTCCAGGGGCGGTGGTTAGATCCCCTCTTGTAGAATATCGCATTTTGTGGCACCTGTGTGGCGCGAATATAACATGCTACATGTCAGCCCAAGCCTGGATATTGTCCAGATCCTTATCTGAGGAATCACGAACAATGCTGAATATTTTCCAGTCCTTTGTAAACATACCCACTTCTGAACTTATCATGGAAAGCAGGTCATTTATGAAGCAGCTGAAGACGGTTAGGCCGACGACACTGCCCTGAGGAACTTCTGCAGTGATGTCCTGACCTGCAACCACCAAAATAATCTTGTTTTTTACCAGATATTATTCCAAGCAGCTGAGAGTTTCCTTCCTGGTGCCCATTGACTCCAGGTTAGCTCGGATTCCTTGAGAAACCCCCCTTCCCCCCTCCCTCCACTCCCCCCCCCCCCCCATGAATAATGTCCCCCCCCCCCCCGTTGCTGCCTTCATCTAACGCTCCGTGAGATAGTCTAGGAACGGTTGCCACCGCCTGTAGAACCCCTGTGCTGACCCTCTCAAGGCAAATTTTATCCTTCCTAACTTGATAAACCCAGCCATATCATTTATCCAGGCCTCCACGCTGGGGGGATTCGCCTCCTTCTACATTAGCAACATCCCTCAAATGCGACATTGATGTCAAGGGCAGTCACTCTCACCTCTCCTCTGGCATTGAGCTCTTTTGTCCATGTTTAAGCCAAGGTTGTAATGAGGTCAGAATGAGTAGCCCTGGGGGATCCCAAACTGAACGTCCATGATCAGGTTATTCCTGAATAAGTGCCGCTTGATAGTACTTTTGATGACTCCTTCCATTATTTTGCAGATGGCCAGTGAGTAGACTGGCAGGCCGGTAATTGACCTGGTTGGAATTGTCCTGATTCTTGTGTACAGGACACACCTGGGAAATTTTCCACATTGTTGGACAGATTGCAGTGTTGTAGCTGTACTGGAACGGCTGGGATAGGGGTGCGACAAGTTCTGGAGCACATATTTCAGCAATATTGTTGGAATATTATCAAGACCCGTAGCCTCTGCAGGGTCGGGCAGCATGGTCGGCACGGGCTTGGAGGGCCGAAGGACCTGTTCCTGTGCTGTACATTTCTTTGTTGTTTGTTCTTTGTCCAGCACCTTCAGCCGTGGTGTGAATCGTATTGGTTGAAGATTGACATCTGTGATGCTGGGGACCTCCGCAGAAAGCGAAATGGAACATTCACCCGGAAAATCTGGGTGAGGATTGTTGCGAATGCCTCAGCCTTGTCTTTTCCACGTATAGGCTGGGCTCCACCATCATTGAGGATGCGGGTATTTGAGGAGCCGCCTCCGTCTGTAAGTTGTTTACTTGTCCACCACCATTCAGGACTCGCTGCGGCAGGAGTACAGATCTTGGACTGATGCAGCCGACCGTTGTCTTAGAAAAAAAAAACGATTCCCAGAGTCCACCCACGGAAACTTAAAGGAGCAATATGTCGGCCAATGGGGCATTCTGGAACCAGAGGTCTTAGCAAAAAGGCAGCAAATTTTAAATGGATTTGAGGAAATACTACTTCTCCCAAAGGGTTGTAAATCTGTGCAGTGGACTGTCCCAGGGTGCGCTGGATACTAGGACAGAGAGTAAATTGTAAGGAGGAGTTAGACATACTTTTAATTGGTAATGGTTTAAGGGGTTACGGAGAACAGGCTGGACGGTGGAGTTAAGGCCAGGATGAGATTAGCCATGATCGAATGGTGGAGCAGAGTCGATGGGTCAAATGGCTCGATTCTGCTCCTATATCTTATGAGATTATGAATTTATGAAGCATCAGAGATGTAGTTTGGATACTTTGCATCTTCTTCGCTTGCCCGAAATGCTGCCGACGATCTTATTAACAAATCCTCAGGTCAGAACAAAGATTTCATTAAATGCCATGAACATGGGGCCCCAGTCCCAGATCCTGCCTTTAATGCTTCTCAGAGGGAAATTCTGATTCCATCTTACGATTTCTTTCACGTAGAAAAGACTAAGCCCCAGGAGCATGGAAGGGAGATTTCTCTCACGGGGAATAAAATAGAGAGTATCCCGGTCAAATTGGAAACGGAACAAAATGGGAAACTATTGGTGCTCCGCAGTGAAGCGGCTAGGCTGATGCCAGTCAGTGGATTGCAGATTCGCATAACCCTTGCTTCCTCGGTATCAATGAAAATTGTAATGCATTCCTGCAGCTACGGAAGCAACGATATTTTCTCCCATTTCCGTGCATTGCACAACTACGCTTCCAAAGTTAACGTGACACGTTGTTCCAGGAGACAGCCATATTCTTTCAGTTAAGTAGAAGTTTTGATTTGTTCAATAGCCAAACTGGAGGGCGTGACTGCGATATGCCCAGGTGTGAGCTTTCAGGATGGAGCTATAGACAGGCCCTGGCTGCTTGACCAACAAATGCGAGGTTATCTCCACCTGCATGGGCGACAAGATGGATTTGCAGAGTAAATGAAAGCAACATGCTACAAGGCTACCATCAATTGTGTGGATTACATTTTCTGGTGTATTCTCAGGACTCATAATGATGCATTTTGAAGAAGTAGATTAAGGCTGGTATAATGGTTACTGCATTGAATTTTATATAGCTGGCATAACACCCTACCCGACATATAATGGCGAGAGATTGAATTGATAATATGAAGTGGCGGCCCGAGGAGTTTCTCAATTTGTTATCCCGGTGCAGCTGAATTTACCACATTTCCATTTCTTCTTGAATTTTCTGCGAGGATCAGCGGATGCGGCCAGGCATTTGAATAATGCCTTACGGTTTGGAGCAGAAGACCTTTTAAACTGAGGGAAAGACGCAATACGTTTTTAAAAATGACATATTTCCGAATATCACGACTTGCATTGTGCAGCAACACAATTTCATTTTGCGCCCTCTGCTGTTCAATGCAGTGCATTTTGCAAATGCTCCTTCCAACAGCAAAACGATCGCGAGGGCACTGATGGGATGAATATGTTATCAACCCAGTATGCAAAATGCATGTTTTATGTTGCCAAATAAGCCAATGTTTTTAGCATGCAAAAGGATGCAACATTTTCCAAGCTCAGCAGCTACGAGTTTCTAGCGACAATATTCCCTGTTGAAATCCAGCCAAAATAAAACATAAATTGATCAGAAATGAAAACGGCCGTGAACAATGTGCACGAAACGATTATAAAACAGGGCAAAAGAAGATCGATTGTCCATTGCGGAATTTGCAACACATGAAATGGTGAACATAATGCACTATAGTATTATATAATGGGTGATGGTGGTGAGATGTGTTACCTACATGGGAACTGTGCAACAAGACATGAAGGTAAGTATGCAGGTGCAGCAGGCAGTAAAGAAGGCAAATGGATGTTAGCCTTCATATCGAGACGGTCCGAATACAGAGGTTAGAGCGTTTTGATGCAGTTATACCGGACATTGCTGAGACCACACCAGGAATATTGTGTGCAGTTCTGGTCGATTTATCTGAGGAAAGGGGCATCGGTTTAAGGTGCGAGGGGCAAGGTTTAGAGGAGATGTAGGAGGCAAGTTTTCTACACAGAGGTTAGTGGGTGCCTGGAACTCGTTATCTGAGGAGGTGGTCGAAGCAGGGACGATAGAGACGTTTAAGGGGCATCTTGACAAATACATGAATAGGATGGAAATAGAGGGATACCATCCCCGGAAGTGTAGTTGATTTTAGTTTAGACGGGCAGCATGGTCGGCACAGCTTGGAGGGCCGAAGGGCCTGTCCCTGTGCTGTACTTCTCTTTGTTCTTTGACGCTCTTGCTATAGGGGGAGAGCAGCCAATAGTTACCAGGCCGATTCCTGGGATGGCGGGACTAACATTTGAGGATTGAATGGCGAGGATTATATTCGCTGGAGTTGTAAAGAATGAGATGGGGTCTTATAGAAACTATATTATAAAGTTCTAACATTACTAGTCAGGGTAGATGCAACAATGATGTTCGCGACAGTGGGTGCATTCATAACAAGAGGTCATAGTCTAATGATACGAATCAACGTTTTAGGACTGAAAGGTCTGAAATATTTTCATCCATAGATTGATAAATCTATGGAATTCGTTACGACAGGAAGCATGAGGTCGCATCATTTTATAATTTCAAGAAGGAATTATTTATAGCTCTTTGGAGTAAAGGGTGCAAAGGATGTAGAGTGGAAGCGGGACACGGTTACTGAGTTTGATGATCAGCCATTATCACACTGAATGGTGCAACAGGTTTGAAATGCCGATTGGCCTAGTTCTGCACAGGTTTTCTATGTTCCTATGCCCACCTACACCAATCACAGATTAATCACGAATCCCCTAAGTCAATTTATAATTATCCTCTTCCTCATCTCATTTAGGCCAAGCGGAATGCAATATCATCATTGATATTATGGGTTTTGGCTCGGAAAGAGTTACTGAGCAACAGCTTAATTGAACAAGTTGCCAGCAAGTGACTGCTGTCCAGGGGGAAGTAGAAGTTCTGGCGTGAGAACAGAGGTCAAGTGGCACTTTACGGCCAAGGCTTAAATGGAAAGCAAAAGACGTAGCACGCCTGTCAAGTCATATCCTCTCTTTTCTTTAAGGTATTTACAACTCTCCAGCTTGTCTCCTCTCTCCTAAATGCTTAAAGTCTCAAATTAACTCGATTACAATATTAGGTGAAATAATATCTATAATTTACAGAAAATTCAGCTATTTTAAGAAACACCTTTTGAAAACATTCGGATTTGACTCATCATTTTTTTCTGTTACTCCATCGAAATGATTAATCAAATACGCAAAACCAGACATGAACATAACACTTCCGTGTCCATAGGACCATACGACATAGGATTCCCTTGTTAATCAAGAACCTATCGATCTCTGTCTTAAAGGCACTCAGTTATTTGGGCTCCATAGCCTTCTGCGGCAAAGAGTTCCACAGGTTCACCACCCTCTGGCTGAAGAAATTCCTCATCATCCCTGTTTAAAGCATCGTCCTGTCAGTCTGAGATTGTGTCCTTTGGTTCTAGTTTTTCCTGGAACTGGAAACATCCTCTGCATGTCCACATTAACAGGCCTCGCAGTATCCTGTGAGTTTCCATATGACCCCTCACCCCCCCCCCCCCCCACCCCCACCCCCATCCTTATATTTCAACAAGTCCACTTTCCTTAATTAATATGGATTCCCACAACCACCTACTAATTTTTCCTGGGCCAGTGACAGAGTGGTTTCACTGCTGCCTCACAGCGCTAGAGACGCGGGTTCTATTCCATCTTAGGTGAATGTGTGGAGTATGCACGTTCTCCCCGTATCTGCGTGGGTTTCTTCTGGGTGTAATGTTTTCTTCCACAGTCCAAAGACGAGCAGGTTAGGTTGGGTTATAGTGCTACGGGAAAAGTGCGGGAGAATAGACCGAGGTAGGGTGTTCTTTCGATCGACTGACTAGCTTCCTTCTGCACTGCAGGTTAAGTGGATTGGCCATGCTAAATGTTTCCTTAATGTTCAAGGAAGTGCAGGGCAGGTGGATTGCTCATGCTAAATTGCTCCTTACTGTACAAATATGTGCAGGTTAAGTGGATTGGCCATGATACCCTTCCTCTCAGTGTCCAAAGATGTGAACGTCACGTGAATTGGTCATGTTAAATTGCCCCTTTGTGTCCAAAGATATGCAGGTGAAATGGATTGACCATGCTAAATTGTCACTTCGTGTCCAAAGATGTTCATGTTATGTGGGTTGGGTTGCAGGGATCGGGTGGGGGAATGGGCTTCGGTAGGTTGCACTTTTGGATTGTCGGTGCAGACTCGACGGGTCGAATGGCTTCCTTTTGTACTGTAAGGTTTAAATGGAAGTTGTTTCTTACATCTCCCCCAATGTAAATGATAAAATGAAACACTTAAGATTTACCGAACACGATTTTTTTTACATCTCAGGGTGCAATACTTTTGGGTTTTAAGTTCTGTCGCAGCACACTCTGTCTAATGAGGATAGTCAAATAATGGTTACATCCTCCACAATATATATTCTTATTTCAGATGCATACATGACACAATTTGATCCATTCCTGTGCTTTGTTTAAAATAGACGAAATTTGACATTCAAGATACTTGTCAATAGATTAAAACCACACGATTTCACAGCTTTTGAACAAAGAACCACAATGAACTTTACCATACAGGGGAAGAAAAATGAAACAATTTACTATATCTATCTTCTATTACTTTCCCGGTCAATATGAGATCCATGTGAATGAGCAGGAATGATCAAAAATACTACCCTATAAAACAAATGAGAGGTGATAAAGATGGTGCCGATCAATTTTTCAAAACCGCACTGACATCAGCAATATTTCAGCCAATTTAGCTGAAAGTTTCTCTTTCTCACAAAGTACTTCAATCATCACGTTCAAAAGATTTAATCTTGCAATTCTCTCTACAAGTCGCTTATTCTTGGATGACATCAATGATCGCCCCACTCTCAGGGTTTCAATCTCATATACTGAGATTTTGTACCTCTGGATTATCGAGTATTGAATCAAGCATTACCCATAACAACACTTTCAGTTTGTCGCCCGCATTGACCAGCAGACTACTGCTCCTAATCGTCCACGGCAAGGATTCACCAAACTCCTGCTCATTCCTGGGACATCAACGCTTTTCACTCACCGCCTGCTGCCTGCAGCCATTTTCCTGTTTGGAGACTGTTTCATTGATCCTCTCTTTTTTTTATTACTTAATTGGAACTGTCTCGGTCCCTGTCACTGTGCCCTAACAGAGAACAACTTTTTGGTACCTCTACCCACCCTCTGAATTTGGAATCTCTCATTTCCCGTTCCGGCTACACTTCGGGATCTGTGAGCCTGAGACACTCAGATAGCAGTGTGTGAAAGTGAGTGCTATAAAATCTTACCACCGGGATACTGAGGCCCTCGCTTTGGGATGTATGAGCTGGAGAAACTCAGAGAGCAGTGTGGGAAGGTGAGTGCTATTAAAACTTACCATCGGGATTCTGAGGCCTTTACTTTGGGTACTGTGAGTTGTAGAATCTCAGAGCAGTGTGCGAAGGTAAGTGCTATTAAAACTTACCATCGGGATTCTGAGGCTTTAACTTTGGGTACTGTGAGATGGAGAATCTCAGATGGCACTGTGGGAAAGTGAGTGATTCTCTGAAACTGACATCGAGTTCCGACTGGGAAAAAACCTGAACAGTGACATCACAGGAAATCTGTTATTTGATAATAAGGAAGCTGTGCTAAATTTGAAAATCCATTTAAATTACTGGTTTTGAATTGCTTTGAGACTCTGGTAATATGGAGAAGTATAAACATTTTCAATAAAAATAGTCTCAAAACCAAATTAAAAACTAATTAAATAAAATAGAGGTGGAGGGTTAGGTGATGTATTATTCACGGACGATGTGGGAGCTGGTGGACGCCATTATGGTTCCCAGTGACATGGTGCTGGTTGCTTGAGGAACTCCAACTCACAGTTGATGAGCTGCATTCTGAGTTTTGGACACTGCGACATATCACGGAGAGGGAGAGGTACCTGGACATGTATTATAGCAGGCTGTCACACCCCTCAGATGAAATACCTTGAATTCGGCCAGTGGTCAGGGACATGAGGGTGTGGTTGCGAGTGAGGCAGGTAGCGGGTACAAGCGGTAGGGTTGCAGGAGACTCAGCCTCTGAGCCTTTCCAACAAGTTTGAGATTATTGCTCCGTGTGTGGACGGGAACGGGGGCTGCAGTGCGGATTAGCAAACTGACCAAAACACTGTGGCACAGGGAGCCATTCAAGTGGCGGGTAGAGAAAAAAAGTAGTCGTAATTGGAGATAGTATAGTTAGGGACATTGACAATGTTCCCTGACCGGGATCGAGAATCCAGAAGGTAGTGTGGCGTGCCTAGTGCTCTGGTTCGGGATATCTCATCTGGGCTGCAGAGGAATTTGGGGTCGTCCACGCTAACGACATAGCAGCACAGTGGCACAGCGGGTAGCACTGTTGCTTCACAGCTGCAGGGTCCCAGGTTCGATTCCTTGCTTGGGTCACCGTCTGTGTAGATTCTGCACATTCTCCCTGTGTTTGCGTGGGTTTCCTCCGGTTGCTCCGGTTTCCTCTCACAAGTTCCTGACAAGACGTGCTGTTGGGTAATTTGGACTTTCTGAATGCTCCCTTTGTGTTCCCGAACAGGCGCCAAAATGTGGCGACTGGGGGCTTTGCACAGTAACCTCATTGCAGTGTTAATGTAAGCCTATTTGTGGCAAAAAATATTATTATAAGGACAGAGGTTTTGCTTTGTGCACCTGGGCGCTGAATTAAAAAGCTGAACCAAATTAGTAATAATCTCTGCATTACTACCTGATGCACGAGCTATTTGACACAGGGTCAATAAGATTAATAGGTAAATGTGTGGCTCAAAGATTGGGGTGTGTTTGAATTTCATGGAAAATTGGCACCAGAAGTGGGGAAAAGGGTAACTTTCTCGATGGGACATCTTCAGCTCAATCATGGTGGGACCAGTCTTTGCGAATCGTGTAACTAGCGATGTAGACAGGGCATTTAACTAAATAGTGGGGGTGGGGGGGTCAGTTGTATGGGGAATTTGTAAATCAAAGTTAAGAGAGAAGATAGAAGTGAGGTTAATGACGAGATCTTTAAACTAGTTAACGGGCCGAGGCCCAGGAGAGGTTAGTAAAGGTTCCAGACTACGTAAGAGAAAAGAGCGTGTAGAAGGTGGCAGGAATCGAACCTCAGGCAGAGCAAAAAATGTTACAAGTATGAGAAGGGGTCAATGCAGGACTGTGGTTGTTGTACCTAAATGCGCACTTATACGGAAGAAGGTAAATTAGCTTGTTGCACACGCTGAAATTAGCCGGCACAATGCTCTTTTATATTAATCTTTATTGTCACAAGTAGGCTTGCATTAACACTGGAATGATGCTACTCTGAAAAAGCCCTGGTCGCCACATTCTGGCGCCTGTTCGGGTACACTGAGGGAGAATTCAGAATGTCCAATTCACCTAATAAACACGTCTTACGGGAAGTGTGGGAGGAAACCGGAGCACCCGGAGGAACGCCACGCAAACACAGGGAGAACGTGCAAACTCCACATTACAGACTCAACACAGACAGTGATCCAAGCCGGGAATTGAACCTGGGAACCTGGCGCTGTGAAGCAACAGTGCTAACCGTTGTGCTACCAGGCTGACCTTGGAGGGCAGCACAGAGACGAGGCTGCAAGGGAATCAGGACGGGGATATAAATATCCAAGAATATGTGTTCTATCAAAAGGACAGAGATGGGCAAAGGGGGCGTGGTTGCATTCTCAAAGAACTTAAATCGATAGCAAGTTGCGATATTGGATCAGAAGCATAGAATGTGTGTCAGTAGAGTTGAGAAATCGCAAAGATAAAAATACCCGGATGAGAGTTATGTTCAGGCCCCCAAGCAATCGTCAGGATTTAGGGCAGAAAATAAATCAGGAGATACAAAAGCATATAAGAAAGGCAATATTAAAATAATTATGATGGATTTCAATATGCAGGTAGACTGGCAAAATTTGGTTGGTGGTGGACTCCAAGAAAAATAATTCGTTGAATGTCTAAGAGATGTTGTTTTTCAGCAGCTTGTGACATAGCCTACAAGGGAACAGGCAATTCTGGATGTGGTGATGTGTAATGAGGCAGACTCGGGGGGGGGGGGGGGGGGGGGGGTCAGTGACGAAAATATGATAGAATTCACCCTGCAGTTTGAGAGGCAGAAGCTGCAATCAGATGTAACGGTGTTACAACTGAATAAAGGTAACCACAAAGACATGAGGGAGGAGCTCACCAAAGTTGATTGGACGAGGAACCAAGCAGGAAAGACAGTGGAACAGCAATGGCAGGAGTTTTTGTATGTTCTTAGGGAGGCACAAGAATATCTCATCCCAAGTCGCAGGACACATACTAAGGGGAGGATGAGGCATCCGTGGCTGACGAGGGAAGTCAAGGACAGCACAATACCAAAAGAAAAAGCATACAAAGTGACAAGGATTAGTGGGAAGCCAGAAAATTGGAAAGTCTTAAAAGCGAGCAGAGGACAACTAAAAAAACAATAAGGGTGTAGAAGATGAAATATGAGGGTACGCTCGCTGGCCATCACTAAGGATATGTATCTGTGGAAACTGAAATATCTGAAGGTGGATATAATCACCTGGACCGGATGGGCTGCACTCCTGGGTTCTGAAGGAGGGGTTTGTGGAGACATTGGTGTTGATCTTTCAGTAATCACTGGAGTCAGAGAGGGTTCCAGAGGACTGTAAAATAGCTGATGTAACACCGCTGTTTAAAACGGGAGGGAGGCAGAAGACGGGACATGATAGGCCAGTTAGCCTGACTTTAGTCATTGGTACGATTTGAGAGTCAATTATTAAAGACGAGATTGCGGAGTATTTGGAAATCCATGGTAAAATAGGACCGAGTCAGCATGTCTTCCTTAAAGGAGGTCATGTCTGACAAATCTGTTAGTATTCTTTGAGGAGGTAACGAGGAAGTTAGACAAAGGATAACTAGTTCAGTAAGAAGTCATTCAAACCCATTGCACATATTATATAACCAAGCCTGCATTTTTGTTGACTTGTCTTTAATTCATTTCCCATGACACATGCACCTGCAGAGAATACAAAACATCAGCTCTAAATGTTCCAGGATCTGCAGGCATTTACGGGGAATACATAGCAGTTCTGTTTGTGGTGTGTGCGAAATAATGCTTTATGACTTCATATCCGGGTGTCTTTGCTTTGATTTTCAGGTCATTTCCTAGTTCTGATGTTACTGGCCACGACAACGATTGCTTTGCGTGCAACGATCCAGCGTGCTTTCATTGTCATTTAAGCCATGCTGTGGAGATCCCGGCGTTGGACGGGGGAGGGCATAGTAAGAATTCTCACAACACCAGTTTTAAGTCCAACAGGTTTGTTTCGACTCACTAGAGTTTCGGAGCACAGCTCCTGCCTCAGATTTACCGGAGGAAGGAGCTGCGTTCCGAAAGCTAGTGATTCGAACCAAATCTGTTGGACTTTAATCTGGTGTTGTAAGACTTCTTACGAGAAATGAAAGCGGCCGTGAACAACGTGCAGGAAACGATTATAAAACAAGGCAACATGTGAATCACCTTGTCCCACTTACAGGTATTCCTCTGCCAGCTACCATGAAGCGGTCTGGAGACTGGGGAACTTCATTAGTCCATCACTGTCCTTGCAGCATTCCTCCCTTGCAGTATCCCGCTCCGCCCACTGGCTTGGGAAAGCGGGCAGCATAAGCAAAGACCCCTCCCAGCCGGCTTATTCACTCATCCAACTTCTTCCATTGGGTAGGAGACCAGGAGTCTGAGAACACGAACTGACAGATTCCAAACAGCTTCTTTCCCGCTGTTACCAGATTCCCAAACGACACTCTTATGGACTGATCTGATTAACACGACACTCCTGTATGCTGTAAGGGCAGGGCGGTAGCACAGCGGTTAGCACAGTTGCTTCACAGCTCCAGGGTCTCATGTTCGATTCCGGGCTTGGGTCTCTGTGCAGTCTGCACATTCTCCCCGTGTCTGTGTGGGTTTCTTCCGGGTGCTCCGATTTCCTCCCACAGTCCAAAGATGGGCAGATTAAGTGGATTGGATTTACAAAATTGCTCCTTATTGTCCGAAGGGCTTGGTGGGGTTACTGGGTTCTGGGATGGAGGTGTGGCTTTATGTGGTGTGCAGTTTCCAAGGGGCGATGAAGACTCGATGGGCCGAGAGGCCTCCTTCCACACTGTAAATTGTTTGTGGTATGGTACCTCGCCTCTGGCCAGAGAGGAAACAAACATTTGCGTCAGGGCCCCGTCGTCCCCTCGTCTCCTGCATAGCATGGGGAAGTCCAGTCTTTCTGCTGATGTGATTTCCTGAACAAAGCATCTGTGTTGAAATTTTTGTAGCTCCTTGATGCAGTTTGTGTCTGTGTCTCATTCAAGTTAATCCTAGCCCTGTGCTGCAAAGCACTGCATGCCCGATACAAAATGCAGCATCACACATGTGGAACAGTTATATTTGTGATAAATTCTTTGCACCTATTACTTTATTCCTGCCTTCGCGAGAAAAAGGCTACCATTAGGCTCGTCTTTATGCTATTTTCTGCGTTTGCTCAAGAGCTTTTAATGAGTTGTGTACTTGGAAACTGGAATAAAGTCTAACAAAACATCCAAAAGGTTTGTCAACTTGTCTTCCATTTCAAAACTTCATACCGAGATGCCAATGCCACTATTACTTTCTAGGTGTCTTGTTATTGACTACCCTTTAAAGTGTTCTGGCATTTCTGATGACTCCTGACTAAGAGGACTGTGTCTATTTTCTGTCTCCGAATTTTCTTAATTAGTGGATTATATTCGGCAGCTATTACTTTGTTGAAAACAATTAATAAAAATGTGTGACGTATTTGCAGCATCGTATTAATGCAGCAAAACATCAGACTGGTTTATAGCCAATGAAGTGCTGTTAAAATACAAAATACTTTTGATAGTTGTGCCACTTGTGACGTTGCAATCCGGGCCACAATATGACAATGAAACGGCGAACCGATTTTTACGGAGGTTATCTCCGTCGCAGTTTCAGTGTTACTGGGCGCACGTCAACAGTATAAATTCCACTGAATTGAATGATATTCTGCAGAAGAGAAGCATACCCTGCTCGAGTCTCTCTTCACAGATGCTGCCAGACCTGCTGTGATTGTCCAATATTTTCTGTTTTGGTTTCAGATGGCAGCATCCGCAGTAATTTGTGTTTATCCTAGTGAGATTGTTCACATCAGCTAAGGTCTTGGATAGGCAAGCATAAAACCACGGACCTCCTGTGTTTCACGCTGTTCGATTTCGGAGGGTCTTCTTGCAATTAGCGGCATTATTCATTAAAACGTTTAATCTTTTGTCTATTAACCCTACTTTCGTTGATTGTCTTTTCGTTAAATGCTCTTATTGGTCGAATATTGAAATTCCTGACCCAACATTATTCATTGCACAGGCGGTAAGTAATAGGGCGGGAATGTCCATCAGCCGAGACTGAAATAGGGAAACGTGATTCTGACGTCAATGCGTTCCAGAATAGACATACAGTAAACACTATTAGCATATAATTGGCGTGCATGATCCGGTATTCTCCAGGGCCCCCGCGATTCTTCCCCTCCACTGGCTTCCTGATAGCGAGTTCACTAGTGGTTTTATAAATCGTGAAACTGGCGCCATGACTGATGAGGGAGCGAGAGGACAGCACGGTAGCATTGTGGATAGCACAATTGCTTCACAGCTCCAGTGGTCCCAGGTTCGATTCTGGCTTGGGTCACTGTCTGTGCGGAGTTTGCACATCCTCCCCGTGTGTGCGTGGGTTTCCTCCGGGTGCTCCGGTCTCCTCCCAGAGTCCAAAGATGTGCAAGTTAGGTGGATTGGCCATGATAAATTGCCCTTAGTGTCCAAAATTGCCCTTAGTGTTGGGTGGGGTTACTAGGATATGGGGATAGGGTTGACCTTGGGTAGGGTGCTCTTTCCAAGCGCCGGTGCAGACTCGATGGGCCGAATGGCCTCCTTCTGCACTGTAAATTCTATGAAATTCTATGACAGGAGGTAGGGCATGGAGAGGCGCGATGGTGGGCTATCAGTCCTGACACTGGCCAGCATGGCTGCGGTGCGGGCGGTGCCCTGCGAGTGCGGCTGAGGGTGTGTGTGACGTGGTGATGGGGGGTCAGGGATTTGTGACACGGGTAAACCCCCACGAGACTGGGGCTGTGCCCAAGCATGGACAGCCATTGCCGCAGCCTGAGAGGTAGCCAGCTTTTTATGCACCCCACTGACCATCAACCTTGCCCCCTGGTCCAGCAGAGTGACACCTGGCATATGGGTGCCTCCACCCCATCACGACGTACCCAGGCGCCGCTCTTTACCCTCACCCCACCTCCAACTTTCCACCATCAGGTGGTGGATTATCAGGCAGCCGACGCAGGACACTGCACACTATAGCCTATACAATGGCAACAGGTGGGTCTGTGGAGCATAACGCTGGCAATGGCAGCAGCAGCAGATGATACCCCTGGCAGCAGGGATAGGTGCCAAGGCCAGAGTCCACAACAGTTTTGTCCACCAACTGGACCCAGGTACAGGGAGGAGCAGTTTCACTTGATGAACGTGCAGGTGATATGTGACAACCAGATGCGCTCCTGCACGTCTGCACCTGATACCTGCAGCGTGTGCATGATGCCTTCATCCTGACACACTGAGCAATTTTATGCACTGCGGTCATGGCTGATGACGCCTATCCCGAGGCCACAGACCAAGACGGTGACCTGTTACAACGACGGACATACCTCGACTAGGGTCATGGTCGAGTGGTGCTTCGGCATTCTGAAGATGCAGTTCAGGTGCCTGGAATTCTCTGGAGGGGCCATCCAGTACAGCGCTGGGAAGGTCGCCTGCATTGTCGTAGCCTGCTGCATCCTCCTCAACATTGCGCAGCAGAGGGGTGATGTGCTCGAGGAGGATATAAACGCCAGGCCTCGTCCAATGAGGAGGATGCGTGGGAGGGCAAGGATGAGTAGACCTGGGGCCCAGGCAGGGACAGGGTGGGCGCACAACAGTTGTGCCAGAGCCATCTTGCATGGGACGCTCTGATCACCACCAGCTTCACCGACTGCGGATTCTGGCCAGGATCACGGACACCGCACCACGCCCCCTCACCCGCCCCCTCCCAGCCACACCCCACCTCTGTAATACATAACTGAGTTGGTAGTAAATGCGGGTATGGTACCTGGGATGGAGGGTGTTGACAAATCACTCTTCAAAGAGAGTGGGTGCTCCGCATCGTTTGACAACGTCTGACCCCTGCCCTTGGTAGCAGTTTCCACTATCCATCTGGCTGATCCCTGTATGCGAGCTGGCTATCACATCTCACGGCGCCATCAAATCACTGGGTTTGTGGAGCTGGGCATAGGGTGGGTGGGAGGGTGGTTATGGCACATCAGAGCGGTGACCACTGGCTGAACTGTTCTCGTCCGGCCAAGGTCTGCATGCTCGTGGTTACAGAGCTCAATGAGTGGACTGAGTCCACCTGGGACTGTGCCACATCATGTCATAACTGTGCCATCACCTTCTAGGTCTCTGCCACGTCAGCCAGCCACCAACACTCCCATCCATGGCCCGCTGTGACTGGACCATGCCCACAAGCGCTACTGTAATGTCCAGGTGGCTCTGGCATATGTCTGCCTATGAGAGGAAACCCTGTCCTGGACCTCACATATCCCCTGCACAGATTCCCCCAGGCCTTGGACATGCTTACCCGTAGCCAAATCCATCATCCCGAAGGACATCACTGAAGTCGCCACGCGTGCAGTGTTGGCCTGGGTGGCATGGATGGTCGGCACCATCTCCTGCTCCTGAACACAGTTGGCCTCCTTGACCTGCGGCTGAAAGTACTGGATGCTCGCCGAGAACCCCTCATGGAGTTAGTGCCTCTGAGAGTACATCTCCACAATCGATGGGATTGTCCTTTCGACAAGTCCGAAACCCAACTGGACGGCAGCTATCCCAGGGATCATCCTGCCATCCGACCGTCCGTCCCTTCGGGAGTTCCTACCTCCACCTGATGTACTGTAGAATCTGTGTAGTGAGCACCTGAAAGAGTCCCAGGAGCCTCTTCACTAAAGTGCCCAACCGAGGTGAGTGTCTGTGTGATGGTGGAGGGTTTTAGACACCGTGTTAACATCGGATAAAGCTCAGGGGGTGCCCTGGGCCTCAGGCATGTTGGCCCCCTCCCTGTCAGTGTCATCATCGCTGCTCGGCACATGGGGGGGGTTTCTGCCTTTGGCTGTGTGTGGAGCAGGGGACACCAGAATGACACGACCCTTCACCAGCAGTTCCTGCAAGACACCAAATCAGATGCATGATTAGACCGCGGGCTGGGGTGGAGGGATGGGGTGGAATGTTGTTAGGGTGGTGTAATGTGGGGGTGAGGGTTGTGTAGTGGTAGTGTTAGGTGGGAGCGAGGATGTTGTGGGAATGGTGTAGATTGGGGTTGACGGTGGTATGGGGTAATGTGAGGGTGGTGTGTTGTGCTCGTGTCGGTGGTATGAGGGTGGCGTAGGAGTCAGGGGTGTGTAGGGGTGGTGTGGTGTGGGGATACGGATGTTTCGGGGGTGGTGTAGTGTGTGGTTGAGGGTGGTATGTGGGTTGTCTGGTGGTTGTGTTGTGCTCGTGTTGGTGGTGTGAGGGTGGTATGTAGGTGAGGGTTGTGTCCGGGTGGTGTGGGGGCGATGATGTTCTGGGGGTTGTGCAGTGTGGGGGTGAGGGTGGTATGAGGGTTGTGTGAGGGTAGTGGTGGGGGGGGTGAGGTTGTGTCGTGGTGGTGTGGTGTGGGGTTGAGGGTATTGTGCGGGTGGTGTGAGGGTGTTTCTGTAGTGCTCATGTCGGTGGTGTGAGGGTGGTGGTGGTGGTGGTGGGGGGTGAGGTTGTGTCGGGGTGGTGTTATGTGGGTTGAGGGTGTTGTGCGGGTGGTGTGAGGGTGTTTCTGTATTACTCATGTCGGTGGTCTGAGGGTGGTGGTGGGGGCTGAGGTTGTGTCGGGGTGGTGTGGTGCGGGGGTGAGTGTTTTGTAGGGGTGGTGTGCTGGTCAGGGTCGTGTGGCTGCGATTGCGGTGTTGTGGTGAGAGTGGTGAGGGTGGCGTGGGGGTGGGTGAAGATAGGAAGGGTTGACACATGGTATGAGGAACCACAGCTGAGTGGGGTCTCATTTTGTCGCCCGAGGCTGGTCTCCACCCGTACAACTTCCCTTTCTGAGTGCCCGCAGAGCACGACCGAGGCCCACTGCTCTGCCATGGTGAAGGGCCTCATGTCCAGCGGTTCCCCTCTAGTCTTTTCCCACTCTCTATGGTTATGAGCGTCCCGCTCTGGGTTGGATAATGGGCCAGTGGGATAGAGACAGGTGCCAGGTTCACAGTGCTCAATAAACATCCTATCCACCCTGAGGAGGTCGTGCAGTTTTTTCTGACTGCCGGCCTTTCTGGCTGGTGTTGCTGGTGACGCAAACGTCTCTGCCTCGTGCGCCCAGGCATGGCGAATGGCGGCGACTGGCAGCCTCCTACCTGGGCTGTATACAGTGAGGCCCTCCTCTCCTCCAGGGCAGCGAGGCGGATCTCAGAGATCTCCGGGCCACTCTCCTTGCTGCCATTTTGTGTCCTGTAATGCTGTGTCTGGGGAGTAAAGTGTGTACATGAGGGTGCAGCTTATCAGCCCCCTGAGTGTTACTCACGAATCCGGCTAATCAGGTGCCATTTCTCATTGGAAGCTATTGTGTTCGACATGATGCCGGTGCTACCCCTTCACAGTTGCTGAATGGGACCAGTTGCTGCCTTGGAAGTCCAGGGACGGGATTTTCCGTTTCTGAGAGACTAAAAGCTGGATTCTCCGCTGTCTGGATTCTCTGTTGCACTGGCAGCCCGGGGATGTCCCGTCGGAGTAGGACCGCCCACAGTGAGAAACCCCATTGGCCGGCTGGCGAGACGGAGTATGCCGGGGGCACGTTGCGCCAGAAATCTGATGCAGTGTGTAATTGAAAATATGGAAAGATATGTCATTTGAAAGATGGAAGTCTGGCAATACCTGATCTAAGAAACATGAGCGAATGTTGGAAACATGAGGAAAAATCCCACAAAGGGTTAACAGCAGCTGCAGGAGAGGGCTATGAAATGCAGATAGCCTTTGTGAAACAGGCTTATCAAACAAAACAAGCAGGTCATTCAAGTCACAATCGAGTGAATTTTAGTATACAGCTAAAAGCAATGTTTCGCACCTTCTTGAAGTTAGCTATCTAAGTAAGCAGCTGGAAAAGAAGGGATGAGGTTTTCAGTTGAATTAGGTGACAAATATATAGGTGTGAAGTTCTGCTGACATCAGGTAAATTAAAGAATGCTGGAGACAACGTGTCTACGGGAACACACGTTAGACCCTGAGCTGGGGACACAATTTGATAATAATAAAACGATAGAAATGACAGGAATCAAAAGTGACACCACTTTGAAATCAAAGCATTTTTGAACATCACAAAGGATACAATATAATCAGAGATCTATGAGATGAGGTCATGCTGAAAATGAATACTTAGTCGTGTTAGAACCATTTAGATTAAAGGTACCTTTTACAATCCACGTGAAATAAAAATTACTTTACAATAAAGTCATAATAACTTAATAACTGACAGAAAGATATATAAACCCGAAGAAAGGCACAGCCAGCAGAGTCAACTCAGAGACAGCTCAGAGTCAGCTCTCATAGCTCGGTCAAGGGAAAGGGACAGAGCAAAGCAGCCGAGCTAAAACAGCAAATACGCCTAACGAAGACCAGAATTTAAAGAAGACTGATTGTCAAGGTGGACCTGAAGGTCTCTTCAACCAACCAGGAGACTCCAGAAGCAAGATGTTTTTACTTTTCTGTAAAGACTGTGATTGCATCTTGTAAAAGAAAAAATATAATAATAAAATAACTTAAAAGTTTTAACCTGAAACAGTGGTTATTACAAAGCCTACCTTACTTACCTAGCAACGCACGGATCGAGGATATCAATGCTACTAAGTAGTAAGTAGGTAAAATTCTTCTGTGAAGGTATGGGTTATACCGGGGATAACTTGAAAACGTAGTTTGAACTGAATAGCACCCACCTAAGACTGCACAGGAGTCAGGGAGTGAGAATCCTTGTTCACCATTTAGAATGTCGACCCTTTTTGGTATAGGGGAAATTCGAAGAATAGTGGTGAGTTTTGAACTTCATGGCGCCCAACGTGGAGGCCTAGAACATTATAAGTTTCTAGGTAAAGCGAGGCTAGAATATTAGAAGTTTCTAGTTAAGCAAAGCGGAGGCTAGAATATTAAACGTTTCTAACCGACACAGGGCTAAAATATTAGAAGTTTCTAGTTCCCAAACAACGGTTAGAATATTAGAAGTTTCTAACCGGCACAAAGGCTAGAATATTAGAAGTATTCTAGTCTATGTGCGAGTCAAACTTTACCTGCCGAGTATAGTTTGGAAAGTCATGTGCGATTGACTTTTGTCAGGATATTCTGTGGATCGAGGGGACATAAAACTTAGGTTGGGTGTGAAAATCAGTAGGCTAGAAGAATCTGACCTGAGAAAAATTCTGCAAGACACCTTGGTGACAGCACTAGAAATCTTGCGTCCATTACTGGTAAAAGGAGGCCAAAAAATAAATTATCCTGAGAGTGAGGCAAATTGTGAGGGAAAGCCTAGATAAATAGGGACGCCTAGAAACTATTAGAGACCAATAACCAATCGACCCTTAACTAAAACAGGAAGATAGTGCCTTAGTACCCTAGGATAGGGCCCAGAAAGGGTACTTATCCATAATTTCAGAGCTGACCTGAAAGGGACAACCAGGAACAGAAGTTAGAATTCCGAAAAATGGCAATTAGAATAATCCTCTTGCTCTGAAACACGGTCAAGAGAGTTGGAGCAATAAAACAAGAGTGGAAAAGATTAACAGATGCACTAAACTCCTGGATAAGAGAGACTTATCAGAACGGAGGGGTCTCAATTTATGTTAAGAGTACCTAAAACCCTACAGAATAGAGGTCCAAGATCTCAGTGGATAAATGTGTGTGTGTTTTTAATAAGGATTTGTGAAGCCCTACATAGTAGAGATCCAAGATCTGTGTGAATGAGTGAGTGAGTGTATGTTTAATAAGGATTTGTTACTATCCTTTGGTGTTTCTATTTTTAAAATGTTGTATTTTGCAAAACCGAGTATCACATCAATTAGAAGTTATAAACAGTAGATAGAAATGTGATCCGTATTATGAGGTAGTAAATCAGTATGTTCAGAACTAAATTGGTCTCAGAATAAACAGATAAAGACGTTTTTACACGGCAGCAGTCAACTGTGTGCGGTAAATTATTTTGAAACTGGTGTGTTGAAATTGACATGGCATAGCTCCGCAGGGTCCTAGTGCCAGATCATAACAAGAAAGTCAGTCGTAGGAAAAAATGATGTTTGCAATGTTAAATACATTGAAGAAGAAGCTTTAGAGAATAATGATATTGGACAAAAAGTTAGATTAAGAGAATTACTTGCAGTATCAGGAAATGAGGATCGGATGGCAGGGAAAGATTTAATAAAAATAGATGCAGGAAAAATTAAGATATTAAAACCAATTGATAACACAGAGGAAATTTGGGTGAAGCTAACAACTAAAACTGAAGGAAAAATAATCAATGAAGCTGGAAAATGTAAAGACAAGATCATTCAGAATCTGGGTAATCATACAGTTAAATTAGAGAAGCATGGTGCCTGGAGCAAAAGAAATTGTATCACAATTAAAACACATGACCCAATTGTTGGGAAGACAGTGAATTGGAACCCGTTAGCAGCATTGATAGGACAGATGATAAAGATAAAATGTCATGTTCGGAACTTACCTTCATAAAAAATCGGTCATAATAAAGAATAAAGAAATTAAAGTAAATGCAGTGGCAATACCGGAATGTATCAGGGTAAGGTTTCAACCAGATTGGATCACTGAGTGAGCAAAAGAGGAGTTTGAGATTATTCGAATCTCACTCAGGGGTGCAATGACAAATGGAGGAAGCTTTACAGGCCTTAATTGTATGATGTATATGAAGGATAAGGAAAATAAACCAGTTCAAAAAGAAAAAGGAAAGAATTGATGGCAAAGGAAATCCGGAAGTCATTGAGAGGGTACTTTTGCAGCATCCAAACGAAGATAGAAAGTACAAATTAAAGAATAGGGCCCTCTCCACTTGAATACTTAGTTATGTTAGAAAATTTTAGATTAAAGGTACCATTTACAATCCAAGTGAAATAAAAGTTACTTTACAATAAAGTCATAAAAATTTAATAACTGTTAGAAAGATATATAAACCCTATGAAAGGGGACAGCCAGCAGAGTCAGCTCAGAGTCAGCTCTCATAGCTCGGTCATGGGAAAGGGACAGAGCAAAGCAGTCGAGCTAAACCAGCAAATACATCTAAGGAAGACCAGAATTAAAAGAAGTGTGATTGTCAAGGTGGGCTTGAAGGTCTCTTCAACCAACCAGGAGAATCCAGAAGCAAGATCGTTTTACTTTTCTGTAAAGACAGTGATTGCATCTTTTAAAAGAAAAAATATAATAATAAAATAACTTAAAAGTTTTAACCTGAAACAGTGGTTATTACAAATTCTACTTTACTTACTTAGCAATGTGGTACCCAGGGTCGATAAGTGGTAAGTAGATAAAATCCTCTGTGAAGGTATGGGTTGCACCAGGGGATAACTTGAAAACATAGTTTGACCTGAATAGCACCCACCTAAGCCTGCATAGGAGTCAGGGAGTGAGAATCCCTATTCACCATTTAGAATGCCGATCCTTTTTGGTATAGGGGGAATTCTAAGAATAGTGGTGATATTTTAAGTTCAGGTGGGACGGAGTGTTGACGTCGACGCAGAATACTTGAAGATCCAGAACAGCAAAACGACGCTGCACCTGGACCGATTGTGCTACTGTTGAGGGGCTAGCACTGGTGTCACGTAGAACACAATCAATTCCAATGAGAAACAGTGTAGAATTCGCCGGACACAAGATTAACACTCAGGAGCTGCATATACACACTTCACTCCCCACACATACTATGCCAGCCACCAAAAACAATAATACTCCTTATTGTCAAAAGTGGGCTTACAATGAAGTTACTGTAAATACCCCCAGTCGCCACATTATGGCGCTTGTTTGGGTACAGAGAGGGAGAATTCCGAATATCCAATTCAGTCAACAGTACAACCTTTGGGACTTGTGGGATGAAACCGGAACACCCGGAGGGATCCCATACAGACACAGGAAGTACATGCAGACTCCGCACAGACAGTGACCCAAGCCGGGAATCGAACATGGGACCCTGGAGCTGTGAAGCAGCAGTGCTAACCACTGTGCTACCATGCCGCCCAAGATGACAACAAGACACGTAGCCCCTGGCTTTGCGGACGCAGAGCTTGAGAACCTCCTGGATGCCCTGGAGGAGAGCTGGATGACCTTATACAATGGCACGGGAAAGAGGGTGCCATCTCCCGCCATTCGCCATGCCTGGGCAACATTGGCAGACGTGATAATCGCGGTGCACAACATTCTCTGGATTGGCCACAATACAAAACAAAACTGCCTGTCCTCCTCAGGGCGGCCACGGTGATTCGGCAGCACTGTGCCCCTGGCCTCATCCCCGTCCCACACACCCATAGCCTTACCCCCAACCCGAAGAGAGTCCGCAACTCCACCCTGCACCACATGCCAGCACGCATACCGTCCGCAATGTCCACCAGCAACCCAGCCCCTGGGCTGTATGCAGCAGACTGGCTTACGCAGCGTTTTCCGTTTTGTCCCCACTTACAAGAGATGGCCGCATATAGCCGCCAGGAGAAAAAAGACAGGAGTTGGATCAGCGGACCTGCAGCCCTTACCCATGGCAAAGCCGTGGGCCCTGGATGTGTTTATCGTTCCGGTGAAAAGGGAGGTCGCCGGGGTGAAGTTCGGCCTTGGGCGAGGAAGTGAGACCACGCTTAGTTGCAGTTCTCCGTGATGCTTGTGTCAACCCCCGCCCCCCAAACCAGCCACACACCACCCTCACCCCGATACCACCCTCCCTCCCACCACCCTCCACCCCATACTACCCCATACGAGCCCCACACCACCTTCACCCTACAGTACCCCCACCCCTCACCCGACTCCTCATCAACCTTTACCACCCCACACCCTCACCGGCACACACACCACCACCCAACAGCCCGCTGTATAATCATGAGTCTTGTCTTGTGTCTTGCAGGAGCTGCGGGGATGGAGCCGGTCCATCCAGTATCCCCCGTCCCCTCCCTCCCGTGGGCCGAGCAGCAACGAAAGCAGCTCAGATGGCAGCCCTTCGCCCGAGGCTCAGGAGACCCTAAAGCTCGAGTTGGAAGGTGATACTGACTTTCCGACACTGCACTCTCCAACAACCTTTACAATCTCTGAGACACTCACCTCATTTGGTACATTAATGAAGGGGTTCCTGGGACAATATTCGATGCGCACCACACACGAATCTGGTACAGAATGTGGAGGAAGGAGCACACGAGGGGGCGGGTCGTTGAAGAGCAGATACACCGCTGGAACTCACTGCCGTCCAGACTTGATACGGGCTTCTGGAACGGCCAGTCCCGTCGATTATTGAGATGCTGTCGCAGAGGCACGCACTGATGAGAGGTTGTCAGCGAGCATCCATCATCGGCAGGTGATGTGTGTAGAGTTAAATGCATGCCGAAGCAGGAGGTGGTGCCGGCCATGCGTGCCACACAGGACAATACCTCATTCTTGACGTCCGTGGCATTGAAGGCGACGGTTTTGGCTATTAATCAGCATGTTAGCGGCCTGGGTCATTCTGTACAGGCGCTGAATGTGGCCCAGGACTGGGTTGCCTGCTCGCTGGAGATTATGTGCCAGTGCTACCTGGAAATCGCAGTGGCGCTCCCCAGCGTGGCCCAGTAACAGCAGGCCATGGTTGGGAATGTTTGCAGTATCGTCCAGGCAGTGGCCGGCGTGGTACAGATGCATAGGGAGGTAGTGCAGTCCTAGAGGGAGATGGCACAATCACTGGTTTATGTTAAACAGACCCAGAAGTTGATATTATAGTCAATAGGTGATGTGGTGCGGTCCCAGACGGAGATAATCCAAAACCTGGCTGTGAGCATGCAGGCCCTGGTCGAGACCAAAGAACAATGAACAATACAGCACAGGAAGAGACCCTTCAGGACTCCAAACCTGCGCCGGTCACGTGTCCTATGTAGACCAACCTCCTGTATCCTTCTGTACCCCGTCTGTTCACGTGCCTTTCCAGATATGTCTTAAATGTCGTTCACCAGCTAGCCATGATGCACCTTATCAATGCTTTACTAAAGTCCATATGGACAACATCCACAGCTCTTCCCGCGTCAATCACTTTTGTCACCTCCTCAGAAAACTCAATTAAATTAGTGAGATATGACCTCCCTTGTACAAAATCAAGCTGCCTGCCGCTAATAAGACCATTCACTTCCGAATGTGCATAGATCCTATCTCTGAGAATATTTTCCAACAGTTTCACTATCACTGACGTCAAGCTCACTGCCCTCTAATTACCCGGGTTATCCTTGCAACCCTTCTTAAATAATGGTACAGCATTGGCTAGCCTCCAATCCTCTGGGATCTTGCCTGTGACCAATGAGGACACAATGATTTATGTTAGAGACCCAGCGATTTATCTCTCATCTCCCTCAGTAATTTGAGATAGATGCCATCTGGCCCCGGCAATTTGCAACCTTAATGCTTTTTAACACACCTAAAACTTCCTCGCTCATATTAATGACTTGTTCTAAAGTATTTACTCTGAGACACCATCAATCAATGCCCCTCTCCTTTGTGAATGCAGATGCAAAATACTCATTAAGGATCTGATTACTTCTCTTGGTTTTGCACATAATTTCCCTCCTTGGTCCTTGAGTGAACCAACTCTTTCTCTAGCTACCCCCTTGTTCCCAATATACGTATAAAATACCTTGTAATTCTCCTTCATCCTATCTGCCAAGGACATTTCATGACCCTTTATTGCGCTCCTAGATCCTTGCTTGAGCTCTTTTTTACTTTCGTTGTATTCTTCAGGTGTTTAATCGGTTTTTAATTGCCTGTAACTCAAGTATGCATCTTCTTTCTTTTTGACAAAACGCGCAATTTCCCTGGTCATCCATGGTTGCTGAATTCTGCCTTTCCTGTCCTTAGTTTTTACTGGCACATGCATGTCTTGCACTCTCATCAACAGCTACTAAAAAGACTCCCACATGCCAAAAATTGATTTACTCTCAAACAGCCTCTCCGGCACAGCAGCCTCCAAATCCTGCCTAATCTGGTTGTAGTTAGCCTTCCCTTAATTAAGCAACTTAACCCTTGGACAACACTCGTCCTTTTCCATGGGTATCCGAAAGCTTACGGAATTGTGACCACTGTTCGCCACATGTTCCCCCATTCCGATGTTGATGACCTGGCGTGGCTCTTTCCATAGTACTACGCCCAGTATAGCCCACTCTCTAGTCTGCTTATCGAGAGTTGTTACAAAAAACCTTCTTGGACACATTTAACAAATTCCTCACCATCCAGACCCCTAACCCTAAGGAACGTCCAGCCAGTATGAGGACAATTAAAGTCTCCCACTACAACAACCCTATTATTTCTACTTCTATCCAGCATCTGCTGACATATCGTTTCTTCAACTACCCGTGGGATTTTGGAGGCATGTAGTACACCCTACCACAGTGACTGCTCCCTTCCTGTTTCCGAGTTCTACCCACAGTGCCTCGTTACTTGATTCTTCCATGGTGTCCTCCCTTTGTACAGCTGTAATATGATCTCTAACAAGTATTGAAATCCCCACCTCTGTTACCTTCTTAAAACACCTATATTCTGGAATATTTAGCTGCCAGTTCTGTCCCTTTTTTAAACAAGTCTCGGTTACAGCCTCCAAGTTCCACGCATGAATCAAGGATTTAAGTTGATCTGTCTTACCTGTTATACTTCGTGCATTGAAGCAGATACACTCCAGACCTCCAGGCGCACTGAGTTAGACCTCGCCCAGCCTGCGCTTCCTCTTAGCCAGCCTTGCCCTGGTGCCATGCTCATCCCAGTCTCTGCATTCCCTGGCGTACTGTTCTGATTCCACCCCCTGCCGCATTAGTTTAAACCAACCCAAACAATACTAGCAAACCTCCCAACCAGGATGTCAGTTCAGATGTAACCCATCCTTCTTGTACTTCCCTGTAAGACATCCTAGCGATCCAATAAAACTGAAACTCTTCACCCTGCACCAGTTGTTTAGCCACGTGTTCAACTGCACTATATCCCTGTTGCTCGCCTCGCTAGCACGTGGCAGGGGAATAATCCTGAGATTACTACCCCAGAGATCTTGTTTTTAATCTATTGCCTAACTCCCTAAATTATCATTGCAGTGTCTCGCTACTATTCTTACCTATGTTATTCATGCCAAAGTGGGCAATGACCTCTGTCTGATTTCCCTCCCGGTTTAGGATGCTTTGTGCCCGCTCAGAGACATTCAGGATCCTAGTACCAGGGAGGCAAACTACCTCTGGAGTCCTTTTCACGACCGGGTCTATCTGTGCCCATGACTTTTGAATCCCCTGCCACTATTGCTTTTCTACCCCTTGTAACCCCCTCCCCTCCCCCCGTCTGTGCAGCAGATCTAGTCGTGGTGCCTTCGCTCTGGCCCATACTGCTGCTGTTGTTCCCTGACGGACGTTCCCACTCATCAGTCTCCAAAACTGCACACTTGTTAGCTAGGGGACAGCAATAGGGGACCACTGCACTCTCTGCCTACCCCGTCTGGCGGTCACCCCTCTATCTCCCAGTACCTTGGGTGTGACCACATCTCTGTAGCTATTATCTGTCACAATTTCAGCTAATTGGGTGTTCCTCAGTGCTTCTAGTTGCTGCTCTAACCGATCCATGCAGGTATATGTTAAAATTGTGCGTGGTGCGTATTGAAGTGTCTATGATACCCCACATCGTAGCAAACTACCCCGTGAGTTCACATATCTCCCTCTTATGGTTCTTAGTTTAAACAACGAAATGCTAGTTAGGCCCAAAATTTACTGTTGCTGCTTTCACGAATAGACCTCCCAAAATTGAATGTGTCTCCTGGTTACTACAGGTTGGTTTTCAATATTACATCTCGCTTGCTACCCTGAAGTAAGTATGAGAGAAAAACAATCTTACCTTACAATAAAATGCAGCTCAGAATCTACTCCGATGAGCCTCGGAATGAAAGGGTTAAGGACACGAGTCACCTGAGTTATAGTGAAACAATCAGGAGCCGCTCTCTCTTTTGCAAGTCTGACGTCTGCGGAAGGTTCACCTAGCGCTCAGTTTGAACACTGCCCCCTCGATTCCCGGCTGCTCCTGCAGTGCCTGTAAAGGTACGTTCACGAGCGAGAATAGTCCTGAAATCCGGAACGCACTCAATTTCAACAATTCCCAGTCGGTATGCTCCACCCTACGGACTCTGCTCCCGCGATTCCAGGCTGCTCCTAGAGTTCCTGTAAAGGTAAGTTCTCGAACGAGAATAGTCCTGAAATCCGCAACCCACTCAATTTAAAAACATGCCTGTCGTTCGGCTTCCCCCTCCGGAGTCTGCTCCCGCAATTCCCGGCTGCTCCTGGGTCTCCTGTAAAGGTAAGTTCCCGAGCGAGCCAGAGAGGACCGCTAGGACTGGCCGCAGCAGGTGGCTGGGGAGACTCAAGGGTTAGCTCCGCTCGCATCCCCATCCCATGGAGTCGCCGTCGGGCCATAGGGCATCCCGAGGGAGGAGGGGGTGATGAGCCCATGCCCGTGACTTCTGTAGGGGTGGGACTGAAACAATGCAGCACCTCGTACTCGCCCCTGGTGCACCTGGAGGGCAGCGGGCAGAACAGGGCGGCACCATACCACCTGCGACACCCGAGCAGGAGCCAAGCCCATCCAGGCTTGGTCGCCCCAGATGACGCCCACCAACTGGGTCCCAGGTCACAGGGCGGGTATCTGATTAGGCCACCTCCTCTGTACTGTCTGGGGATCTATCTAGATGTAGCGTTACAACCCGTAAGGCCGGAAAGTTAGACGCCAGGGTGCAGGCTGCAATTTAGTTATAGGGGCAAGGCGCGTACCTGTATATATTTGTTCATATTAAGCACCTGTTAGCACTGTTGAACCCTGACTTGGCGCTCTGTCAGATGGGTGTGAGGGTTGGGGTGGTCTAGGCTGGCTAGAGAGGGGGCTTGGGGAGAGAATGGGCGGACGTTGTGGGTGGGCTGTGCTCCCCACCCTCGCCCACACCACCCCGACAATCTCAACCACCGTCACCCCAGAGTAACGATGGAATCGTGTGATGGAATGGCCAGCTGGTATGCAGGGATCACCTGGGTGGGAGGTGGAAAGTGTTACAGAGGGAAGGAGTCACACGTTCCCAAACTATGTGGAGCACCAGAGCTCATCGTAGAGCGGGTTGTCATCAACCTCCATCCTATGGGCCAAACCGGCTGTCGCTACCAACCCATTCCGCCACTCCGTAGAGAGGCAAGTATGTATTACAGAGGGAGTTGCGGGCAGGGACATGCCGGAGTGAGGGTGAAGTGAGTAGGTGCGGGGTGAGATGTGGTGTCCATGCCTATGGTCAAGTCCCACTGTCTACTTATCGAACCTGGGGGCGATAAGAGCATCCCATGCGCGTTGGTCCTGTCGTGCAGCTTCCGGTGCCTGCCGTGGCCCATGTGCTGCTCATCCACTCCCTCCCCCCGCATCCTGCTGATCGGATGAGGCCTGGCATTCCTCTTCCTCGTCCAGCACGTTGCCTGTCTGCTGCGCGATGTTGTGGAAGACACAGCAGGGCACCACAATGCACGTGACCCTATTAGCATCTTACTGGAAAGCCACTCCAGAGCCGAGGGGGCACGCGAACAGTATCTTCCAGAGGCTGAATCATTATTCTATCATGGACCTGGTCTTTGTATGGGCATCATTGCAGCAGGTCCCTGCATCGGTCTGTGACCTGCATTTGGTGTCATCAGCCACACCTGGAGTGGATAACCCCTGTCACTTATGAGTCAACCCACCAGTTGCGTGGGAGGAGGGGTGGCGTCGCAAACATGTCAGGATTCGTTGAGTGTGCCAGGATGAAGGCGTCGTGCACACTGACGGGTAGCAGGTGTAGACGTGTCTAATTCGCAGCTCATGGCCGCCTGTCAGCTGCAATTTCATCGAGAAGAACCCCTTCAAGTTTGTGTAGAGCGGCCTGTCATCTGCAGGTGCTCGTAGGGGAACATGCATCCCGTCAATCACCCCAGGATCGCATTGATCGTGGCGAACCCCGCTGCCGAGAAATTCTTGACCCCGCTCAGCATCTGGAAGGACCCCGTGCATTAAACGTTCAGATCGACCATTACCTCAACACCAACCGGGAGCAGGTCTCTTCCCGCATACCCCCGTGGTGCCAGTTGTGCCATTATCTGGCAGATATGTCTGACTGTCTCTCTGATCAGCTAGCGTCTTTAATGGCATGCTCGGTCCAGCAGGTCCAGATATGACAGGTTTTGCCAGTACACATGGGGCCTCATGCGGTGCCTCCTTTCTGGCCATGTTGGGCGGTTCGCTCTGCATCATGGGAGACTGCCACCTGATCGTGTGTGGTATGCCCCGTTACTGCACGTTCTGTTGCTGTAGCTTGCTCCTCCTCCTCGAGCAGCTCCTCATACAGCCACAGGGCACACTTAGGGCTGTGGTGACTAACAGAAAGGCTGAATTCCAATATCCATCATCTGCAGGGGTGAAAAGCCGACGTGTTAGCATGGTGCACCCCCATGACAAACCTGTTCAGTGGTCGTCGTAGGATTTTTGAATTTCTATCACCACGCCACTGACTATCACATAGCACATAGGCAAACAAGACTCTTTGGAAATGAGGCCAGGAGTTGCAACAACGTCGAAACTGTAAATTAAGGCCGGATATGACCTTTCAGGTTGGCGCTAAGGATCACTTGGTATGGTTTCAAATGAATTCTTCCCAAACTCCTGATAAGTATTTACCCTTTAACCAACACCGCAAATGAAGTAGATTATGTTGCAAATAAAATAATGCTCATATCGCGAATTTCAGGTATGAAACATGTCAGAATGACACTTCAGAAATATTCTTCCTTGGATATGTTGTACGTTGGCATCACCCAAAGTAAGAAAAATGTTGGGTACATGCGCTCTATATCCTTTACGAATTCTTTGTCAGTATTATCAACCTGGGTCACCAGTCCAAATCTTGCTATACGTCCTGATGATATGACACATTTGTACTTTATTTTACAGGCCGCAGCCTTTTAGCTGCCAATCACAGCGAGATCAGCATTGGCATGGTGGATATGGTGAAAAGCATTGATGCGTATATCTTCAGCCAGAGTGATCAATCCACTAAAGTTGCCTTTGAAAACATCAACACAACAGATGAAACAAAACACTTGATTATGCTCAGCACAATACAGATCAGAATATAACATGCAAAATACTTAGAATCCAAAATATCTGGCGCGAAAATATTACTTTGTCGAATATTCCCTTAAGAATTACACTTCTAAAGATACAACTTGTTAACAGGCAGCTAATATCGCTGACCTTTTTTGAGAGCGCTTGATTATTTTCCTAATTCCACGGATTAAGTTCGTACCCCATATCCTAATATGATGTTAAAACAAATCAATCTAACTGAGCCTTGTCACAAATGATCTACTCCCGTTCTTTAGTCATTTTACAATCAAAGAATTGGATTGTGAGAAATTGGTGCCACAGTGAACTGCTGATGTTTGGCCTCAAGAATAAACTGTGGCAGTGAGGTGGGAACCCATTCCTATGAACAACCTGTATCTGCACGTTAATGCCAAGAAGAAAAGGTTATAGGCTACAGAAGATCATGAAAGAAATCATAACTTGAATTGCAAATCTCTGACACCACAGGAAAAAGCGCATGATTTAGGGAACAAACTGTAATGTCAAATTTTAGTCCCAAAACTTTAATTTGCACGTTAGGGCCGAGTGAGGTTATCCCTGACTCGTTAGCTTCGAATTTTGCCAACCCACTTAGACAGGAGATTTCACTTACTATAAAAAGAATTCAATGCACATGGCTCGTGGGCCAATTGATTAGTTTGAATACAAATAGTTATGCTTCGAACGTTCAACTAGAATGAGGCATCAGCACAATCCCTATCTAATTTGTTTGGAATCTGTAATAAAGTTTCAGAGTCCGATCATATTTTGCAGTCATCTTGAGCCACACATGAAGCCCGCCATAATAATCTGTGCCAGCATACGTCCGGGATCAAGCGAAAGATGATTCGTTCAGTTTACTTGGCTACATCAGCCACTTACGCACGTGTCATGAATGTGCATATGCCTATGGCCGAGGAAGATACAAGTTAAACCATTTATTTCACGTAGAACTAGCATTGAGCATGATGCATCCATTCTGGAACAGAGGATCGAAGTCAGACAGAGGTAGTTCGCGAAGCCAAATTTCAGGAAGCTCATTTCACCAATCCACAGGTATTCAAGGAGGTCAGCTCAGTGACAACGCCCATCTGCATTGCGACTGGCATGATCTGGAGACATTGTGGACAGGCAGAGACTCACGGTTCAGAATCCCGCCACCTCCTTTTATCTCGTCAAATTGTCCATTCCAATCCAACTTCAGAACTGATGCATACAATTATGTCTTAAACAGCGTCATATGGTGGCATAGCGCTAAAATTAGCGACAAAGGACTCGATTCTCCAAGGAACTCTGTGGACATTAGTTCAAATGTATCCGAGGTAGCTGCTGGAGTTTGAATTTAGTTAAGGAAATCTGGAATTAAACGCTGGTATCAGTAGAGTTCATCATAAAGCCTTTGTCGATTGTCGTAAAAAGTACGAAGGGACGTTATGTATTGGCCCTGACATGAGTAAAATAGTTAAATTCTACAGCAGTAAATGCCCAGGAAGGCAACGTCTGACCCAATGTGGCATAAATGATTCACAGCAAAACTGAAGTAATTCTAAGTGATGGCGAAAACATGCAACTCGTGGCATGTTTTTACCCTTTGTAAAGTCTGTTACGTGGCGAACAATTAATTTCAATTGTGCAAGAATACCCAAGGTTAGTGCCCACGGGCGAACCATATTCAATTGGTCTCTCAATGGCCTGGCTCCAGCTAAAATTTCAGGAATGGAGATGATTGCATTATGTTCATTCTTGTTCACAGCTGCCCAAATATTGAAACAGCCAATCCCGCATGCAGTTCGACCAAAACATCTCCTGAACTGGGCTGATAAGCGGCAATTAACATTCGTGCCCGACAACTACCAGGAAATAAAGATATCAAAAATAAATCCATCTAACCGTAGCCAGTTTGGGTGGAGATCTGAGAGTGCATGTGTGGTTTGAGGGAGCGAGTACCTGGCGTCTGGACCAGAAAAAAGTGTCTGCGCAGCATCCGGGCATGCCGGAGAGTGCGAGACATGGTGGGATTGGTTCTCGGGTAAGGAAGAGTGTACCAAACACGGGGGAGGACGTGACAGCTGTTTGGGAAAGGCGTGATGGTGGTGAGGTTGCGAGATAAGACTGAAGAAATTGACTGCTGGTGGGAGAGGACGTGACTAGGTGAGGAAAGAGACGTTTAGTGGGTGGGGATGGCTGATGAAGATTACAGGTGGTGGGGAGGGGGATGTTGGAGATACGTAGCCGCTGGCAGTGGTGGGTAGCAGGTGAAACAGGCATTAGGTAGGGTGGGTGCAGGGCGGAAGCGGCTGCTGCTGCGATTGGGGGTGAGGAACTGCCTGCCGGTGAGGGGCAGGGGTGGGGGTGGACGTGGAGGGGCAGCGAGGTGGAAGAGACTGCTTGAGCGTGCTGGAGGTGGGAATACACTGAACTGCAGGGGGGGGGGGTGAGGGATTATCTTCTGATCGGGATGAGGGTCAGGGTCTCTCTTCTGGCGGAGAGGGGGAGAGCATCAGGCTGCTGGTGGGCCGTGTGTGACGAATTCGCTGCTAGTGGGGCGGGTGTAGAACTGGCTCCTGGGAGATCGGGCGATTTGAGAGTGGTTGCCGGTGATGTGTGTGTGTGTATGTGGTGGTGCTGGTGGTGGGTGGGGGGGGGGGGGGCGCGTGGAGGAGGAAAGGACTTTGATTCTGGTGGCTTGTGACGTGTGAGAAGGGACGGCTTCTTGGTGGTTCCATCTGCAGAAGAGATTGGCTTTTGGTGGTGCGCAGTGGAGAAGGAAGTTTCTTGGATTCTGGCGATGGGCGAGAGGAACAAGTCTGGGGAGCAGAAGACTCTGCATTCTGGAGGTCGCGGCAGGAGAAGGGTTTGGCAACATATTAGTGAGATGGGTAAGGAAAACCATGGCGTCTGCTGATGCTGGATGGGAGGCGGTGTTGGTTACAGGCGAGCTGGGCGGAGAGGAACTGGCTGCTGCAGAATGGGGGAGGGGAACTGAATTCTAGTCGCGGAGAGGGAGAGGCACCACTTCTGGCGGTGGGGGGTGGGGGAGGGGGGGTGGGGGGTGTGTGTGGGGGGGCGGTTTGGAGCCTTCTGATTCTCGGAATGCTGGCGAGAGGCCGACTCCTCGTGGACCTGAGGGTCGAGAGGATATGCTGACTGCTGTTGGGTATGGCGATAAGATTAGGCACCTTGTGAGGATAGAGGAGAGCGACTGGCTGCTGCTGGGGTGGAAAAATATGATCTGGCAGCCGGTCGGGATGGAGGAGCGGGGTTGGCTGCTGGTGTGGTGGAGTGATAGCATCTCGCTGCTGGTGGAGATGTGGGTGAGCGATTGACTGCTGATCGGAATGGGATAGAGGGTGTGGCTGCTGCTGGAACCGTAGCACCAGAGATAGAGCCATATAATTCATACAGTGCAGAAGGAGTTTTCGTCGACCCACCGAAAGAGCCCCCTACACAGGTCAACTCCCCAGCCTTACCCCTATAATGACACTAACCTCCACACTCATGGACACTGAGGGACAACTTAGCACGGGCAATCCACCTAAGCTGCACATCTTTGCACTAAGGGACGAACCCGGAGCACACGGTGGAAACCCATGCAGACACGGGGACAATGTGCAAACTCCACACAGACAGGTAGCCAAGGTCAGAATTGAACCTGGGTCTCTGACGCTGTGAGCGAGCAGTGCTGACTGGGAATGGGATGGAGAGTCTGGAGGTTGTTGGTGATGGGTAGAAGCGATGGCCTCTGATGCAGCTAGGGAGAGGGTCTATCTGCTGGTGCCGATGGGGCAGAGGGACTGGTTGCTGTTGGTGATGGGGAGAGAAACTGTCACTGGTGGGGATGGGGAGAGCGAATGGCCTCTGGTGAGGTGGGTAGAGAGACTGGCTACTGGTTGCGTAGGGGGAGAGGGGCTGGCTGCTGTTGGTGATGGGGAGAGGGCGAGGCTGTTGGTGGGAGTGGCGGAGAGGGACCGTCTGCTGGTGGGGCTGAGGGAGAAAGATTAGCAGCTGCTGGTGATGGCGAGAGTGGCTGGATGGTGGTGAGAATGGGTGGAAGGGACTAGCTGGTGTTGGAGATGGGGGTGAGGGACTGGTTGCTGTTTGTGCCGGGGAGAGGGATTAGCTGCTGGCTGGGATGGAGACAGGGGCTGGCTGCTGGCGGGGCTGAGGGAGAGGTACTAGCAGCTGGGTATGTGGTAGAGCGAATGGCTGCTGTTCGTGATGGGGCGATAGAAATTGGCTGCAAGTTATTATAAGGGCGTGTGAACTGGGTGTGTGAACGTGGATGCTAGTGGTGGTTAGAAGAGCTCACCTTTTTTCGGGGCCTGGGAGAAGAACTGAATGCTGGTGATGAGGGGGGTTGTCTCTGAGTAACTGGCTGCTGATATGTCTGTGAGTTATTGGATGGTGGTGCGGAGAACACACTTACTGCTCTTGTGTTTAATTGTTTGTCCATGTGTGCAAGGGAGATTACGGCGAGGGATGGCTCCATTCGGTGTTTTTCTGTTTGTATGTGTGTCCGTCCGAGAGGGAGAGAGAGAGAGAGAGAGAGAGAGAGCGAGAGAGAGAGAGAGTAAGAGCAGACAGAGAGAGAAATAGAGTGAGAGAAAGTGAGAAAGACAGAGAGAGAGAGAGACAGCGAGAGTCAGAGAGATAAAGCGAGATAGATATAAATCTGGTTTCGGGAGAGGACTGCGAGTGACCGAGTGAGTGTAAGTGAAATTGACAGACTGAGTGAGCGTTTAGTGATGATTGCAGCACCTTGAATGAATGTGGGGCGAGGCATTGAGTTCCAGAGTGAATGTATGAAACTAATTGCGGTAGGCTAATTGTGTGGCGGCAATGGGAAACGGAGTGAGTGTATGTGAGTAAAAGTGAAAGATTGCATGAGTGCCCGGGGTGTGTGCAATTGACAGCGCGATTGTTTGGGAGTAAGTGCTGCACGTTGAGTGCACGCATGCGGGCAGTCGACAGTCTTGAGTGTCCGGAAAATAGTGTGGCACACTAAGTGAATGCGGGAGGGTGAGTGTGAGTCTGGCCTTGCAACCAAACTGAGTTTATTCACTCACTCTCCACAACCACACATACACTGACATCCACTGACATTTACTCACACCCACGAATATACACCGATGCTCTCAATTTCCGGTGATCTTTCTTATTTACTTTGCTATAACTGAACAATTCTAGCGAACATTTCCCTATAGTTGTGCTCAAAAATGATTCAACCTTTCTTGAAATTCGGTTTATTGTTGCGCCAATCAAATTTTCTCATCGGCCCTTGGGGAACAAAACGTGGAAATTCCCTAATGCCAAGTTCCTCCCCTCCCCCCGGGACCTGTCCTGCAACCCCCCCCCCCCGCCCCCCCCCCCCCCCACCACCACCACCACAAACTAGACAACAAGGTTGGAGCAGCCTGAATGAATTCGATAATCTTCAATTAGTTGCACATGCATTTTATATTGTAGGAACATTCTGTAGAATGCTTTGGATTCAGCCTGCAGAGGTGGGGTTTCCCAATCAAGGCTGGTTCTTGTGTTCATCGGACCTAACTCACTGTAAATGATTTAAATAATTGCAATTTAAAATGTTTACCTTAATGTTACTGTCCTGGGATACTGCGAAATTCACAGCATACGGTGTTTAGCCATGCACAAAACCAACCATTCACATCCCTTCAAAAGAGGTTTGAAACCTTCTCTGCCAGAAGAAGCTGGACAAAAATCGCATTTAGAAAACATTGGAATTTAACAGCTAGCTGTTTGTTAAATGGACGTTGGATGGAATTTGTGATGGGAAACTTACATTACAGACACATATTTTGGTGGAGGTTTGGGGTCCGTGTTGCAGGCCGTGGCTCTGCCTGACATGAATCCTAAGAATCACCGGAGCATTAGAAGAAGGAACAAGTGGATATTGCATTCTGTCCCTCTGAACAACAACTACATTGCCCATAATAATTTGTCCCTTCCAGTTCTTTCATTCGGAGGAAAGTGTAGTTATCATTGCCTGAGAAGTGTCTTGAACAAAAAAAAATCAACATTCAAACTCCGCACAAACCAAAGCACAGAATTCACGAGTTATGAAATAAAATCAGAAGATGCTGGATAAACGCAGCAGGTCAGTCAACATCTGTGGAGACCGTAACACATTTCGAGTCCACTGACCCATCTCCGAAACTTGACTTTTTAATGTATGCAACAATGTTCCTGGTGTATCTGATGTCGACGTGCAGTGGTGAATATAACAGGAACATCAGAATCTATTAATCTAAAAACGGAGACAATTGATGTTCAAGGGTAGTTTAACTCGGAGGGTCAATTCTTAATGTGCTCAGGTACCTTTAGTCAGCTCGAGGAAGTAAAAAGAGAAAAAAATACTGCGTTGCAAAGCAAATATGAGGAAGCCAATGCCTCCATTTATAGAACTTCTTTGAAACAATCAACGCATAGAATTCTTTCTGTTCACATGAAAGTGATAGAACATTTCAAAACCGGTTCGACTTGGTTTCACCAGGAAGGCAGCTCCCGGATTTCACACAGAGGACGGAGCTCTGAATCGCTCAACTCCAGGTTCACACAGTAATCTTCTGTTAAAATAAAATCAGGACATTGCACCTGATTTGGAGCAATGAAATAACGCGCAAAATCAACAGGGATTTCCGAAGAAACAAGGAAAACTTCGTGAATCGAGGTAGTTCGACATTTTCAGGTTGATTGTGGCACTCCCTTTCCCAGTTCTCAGTTTCATTTCACAGAATAACAAAATTGTTCGTGTGCAGAGGAGGCTGTTTTTAAAAAAATCCTTCATGGGATGTGAGCGTAAGCTGGCTGCGCCAACATTTATTGCCCATTCCTGAGGGTATTTAAGAGTCAACCACATCCCTGTGGATCTGGGGTCACATGTAGACCAGTCCAGGTAAGGATGGCCGATTTCCTTTCCGAACGGGCATGAGTGAATCAGATGGACCTTTACGACAATGGTTTCAAAATTATCATTCGACCTTTAATTCAAGATTTTATTCAATTCAAATTTCCCCGTCTACCATGGTCCGATTCGAACCTGGGTCCTCAGAGCATTACCCTGGGTCTCCGGATCAGTAGCCCAGTGACAATACCATCAGGGAACTGCCTCCCCTAATGTGACCCATTGTGTCTGCACTGGCTTTCCAAACACGGATCATAGCTCAGTGATCCATGCCGATTCCCCATACCCCACACACTCCGTTTCTATAGATGTCATAATCTGATGTCCTCTTGGACGCCTGGATTGAATTAAACTCAATCACACTTGCAGTCAGTGCATTCCGGATCTGTACCAGGCGTGTGAAAATGTTTTATTCTCACTTCACATTCGCTTTTATTTAACGAAATCAAAGGAGCTATATAAAACAATGTGTAATTATGTGTGGCCGAACAGGGACCACGTGCTGTTCATTTTCATGCGGTTAACTGACGGTTCAGCTAGTTCCTTGTCATTAAAAAAAATACATTTTCGGGTCGCTAGTTCAAAACAAATATCCTCTTGTTAACACAATGTCCAGGAGTTCTATTTCGCTGGATCCACCGCGTTTAATCCATTGACTGCATTTCCACATATTAGACCATAGAGTCATAGAATCATATTATTTACAATGCAGAAGGAGGCCATTCGGCCCATCGAGTCTGCACCGGCCCTTGGAAAGAACACCCCACTGAAGCCCACACTTACCCAGTAACCCCACCTAACCTTTTTTGGACACTAAGAGCAATTTGGCATGGTCAGTTCACCTCACCTGCACCTCTTTGGACTGTGGGAGTAAACCGGAGCACCCGGAGGAAACTCACGCAGACACGAGGAGAACATAAAGACAGTGACCCAAGACAGGAATCGACCCTGTGTTTCTGGAGCTGTTAAGCAACTGTGCTAACCACTGTGCTACCGTGCTACGCTTTACACACCTTTACAACCTTTACACCCCACTTAGGTTGGCAAGCATATACAGTTTTCACAGATAGTTCCCCTCGCTGAATCTAAATGAGTGATGCTACTCAACCATCTTCCATGGATTCCCTCTGACAAACCCTCTAGATGATTGATACATGAGTTTTTAAAAAAACTCTGCTCACCAAAAAGACGCTTTAAAATCTTCTTTCGAACAATGCTGTTCAGCAGAATGAAGAATCCACTCCAGGTTTTCTAACTACCTTATCAATCAAAGCTTCCTTTCCACTGTTCGAACACAATTTCCATCTCCAGATTTTCCAATTACCCTTTGTCTTAAATGCGTTCACAGAAACTCCGAGATCCCGTCACCGAGTTGCAGAATTATTTTCAGTGTGATTCCCAAGCTTCAATAAGACCTCACAAATCTTTGAACTACGTCGGATGTCGTTTTGGCCCCCATGAGCCAACCTCTTTCCAAATTTATCTGTGGCTTTTCTGGAAAACACTCTGCTCTTGATCCAGTTTCCTCCAGTTTGTTTACTTCCTGTCATTTTCTCTTCATTCCTCCATTGTTCTTAACTCGCTGTTTATTAAGTTTCCAACAACAGTTTTCTTAGACATTATTCCACGCTGTGGTAATTCTCCCAGCAAAGGTCCTAGAGATGTACCATCTTTAGCTTCCAATGACGACATGCTATGAATTCAGTTAAAAATGCAACCACACAATACTTTTGCTGAGATAAATGTGCATGAATAGACCATTTCGCCTCACATGCAAACACCCTCATCTAATTTGAATCTAAGTAGAGGTTGGTGTGTTGCCTCCCAGGTGCCAGGGTGCGTGATGTCTCGGATCGTGTTTTCGGGATCCTTAAGTGGGAGAGGGGGGCAGCCCCAAGTCGTGGTCCAACGACAAAAGTAGGAATAGGGATGTAAGCAGGAATTCAGGGAGCTAGGGTAGTAACTTAGATCTAGGACAAACAGAGTTATTATCTCTGGGTTGTTACCCGTGCCACGTGATAGCGAGACGAGGAATAGGGAGAGAGAGGAGATGAACACGTGGCTACAAGGATGGTGCAGGAGGGAGGGTTTCAGATTTCTGGATAATTGGGGCTCATTCTGGGGTTGGTGGGACCTCTACAAACGGGATGGTCTACACCTGGACCAGAGGTACCAATATCCTGGGGGGGGGGGGGTTTGCTAATGCTCTTCGGGAGGGTTTAAACTAGTTCAGCAGGGGCTTGGGAAACTGAATTGTAGCTCCAGTATACAGGAGGTTGAGAGTAGTGAGGTCATGAGTAAGGTTTCAAAGTTGCAGCAGTGTACCGGCAGGCAGGAAGGTGGTTTAAAGTGTGTCTCCTTCAATGCCAGGAGCATCCGGAATAAGGTGGGTGAACCTGGGACTTCGACGTTGTGGCCATTTTGGAGACATGGATAGAGCAGGGACAGGAATGGTTGTTACAGCTGCCGGGGTTTAGATATTTCAGTAAGCTCAGGGAAGGTGGTAAAAGAGGGGGAGGGGTGGCATTGTTAGTCAAGGACAGTATTACGGTGGCAGAAAGGGCGTTTGATGAGGACTCGTCTACTGAAGTAATATGGGCTGAGGTTAGAAACAAGAAAGGAGAGGTGACCTTGTTAGTGGTTTTCTATGTAGAGGAAAGGATTGCAAAGATGATTCTGGATAGGAGCGAAAGCAACAGCGTAGTTGTTATGGGGGACTATAACTTCCCAAATATTGACTGGAAACGCTATAGTTCGAGTACCTTAGATGGCTCCGTTTTTGTCCAATGTGTGCAGGAGGGTTTCCTGACACAGTATGTAGATAGGCCAACGATAGGCGAGGCCATATTGGATTAGGTACTGGGTAATGAACCAGGAAAGGTGACAGATTTGGAGGTAGGTGAGCACTTTGGTGATCATGACCACAATTCGATTACGATTACTTTAGTGATGGAAAGGGATAGGTATATACCGCAGGGCAAGAGTTATATCTGGGGGAAAGGCAATTATGATGCGATGAGGCAAGACTTAGGATGCATCGGATGGAGAGGAAAACTGCAGGGGATGGGCACAATGGAAACGTGGCGCTTGTTCAAGGAACAGCGACTGCGTTTCCTTGATAAATATGTACCTGTCAGGCAGGGAGGAAGTGGTCGAGCAAGGGAACAGTGGTTTACTAAAGCAGTCGAAACACTTGTCAAGAGGAAGAAGGAGGCTTATGTAAAGATGAGACATGAAGGTTCAGTTAGGGCGCTCGAGACCTTTAAGTTAGCTAGGAAGGACCTAAAGAGAGAGCTAAGAAGAGCCAGAAGGGGACATGAGAAGTCTTTGGCAGGTAGGATCAAGGCTAACCCTAACGCTTTGTATCGATATGTCAGGAATAAACGAATGATTCGGGTAAGTGTAGGGCCAGTCAAGAGTCAAGGACAGTAATGGGAAGTTGTGCTTGGAGTCCGAGGAGATAGGAGAGGTGCTAAATGAATAGTTTTCGTCAGTATTCACACAGGAAAAAGACAATGTTGTCGAGGAGAATACTGAGATTCAGGCTGTTAGACTAGAAAGGCTTCAGGTTCATAAGGAGGAGGTGTTAGCAGTTCTGGAAAGTGTGAAAATAGATAAGTCCCCTGGGCCGGATGGGATTTATCCTAGGATTCTCTGGGAAGCTAGGGAGGAGATTGCTGAGCCTTTAGCTTTGATCTTTAAGTCATCTTTGTCTACACGAATAGTGCCAGAAGACTGGAGGATAGCAAATGTTGTCCCCTGGTTCAAGAAGGGGAGTAGAGACAACCCCGGTAACTATAGACCAGTGAGCCTTACTTCTGTTGTGGGCAAAATCTTGGAAAGTTTTATAAGAGATAGGATGTATGATCATCTGAAAAGGAATAATTTGATTAGAGATAGTCAACACGGTTTTGTGAAGGGTAGGTCGTGCCTCACAAACCTTAATGAGTTATTTGAGGAGGTGACCAAGCAGGTGGATGCGGGTAAAGCAGTTGATGTGGTGTATATGGATTTCAGTAACGCATTTGATAAGGTTCCCCACGGTAGGCTACTGCAGAAAAAACGGAGGCATGGGATTCAGGGTGATTTAGCAGTTTGGATCAGAAATTGGCTAGCTGGAAGAAGACAAAGGGTGGTGGTTGATGGGAAATGTTCAGACTGGAGTCCAGTCTGTGTATCACAAGGATCTGTTTTGGGGCCACTGCTGTTTGTCATTTTTATAAATGACCTGGAGGAGGGTGTAGAAGGATGGGTGAGTTAATTTGCAGATGACACTAAAGTCGGTGGTTTTGTGGACAGTGGGGAAGGATGTTACAAGTTACAGAGGGACATAGATAAGCTACAGCGCTGGGCTGAGAGGTGGCAACTGGAGCTTAATGCAGAAAAGTGTGAGGTGATTCATTTTAGAAGGAATAACAGGAAGACTGAGTACGGGGCTAATGGTAAGATTCTTGGCAGTGTGGATGAGCGAGAGATCTCGGTGTCCATGTATATAGATCCCTGAAAGTTGCCACCCAGGTTGAGAGGGCTGTTAAGAATGCGTACGGTGTGTTAGCTTTTATTGGTAGAGGGATTGAGTTTCGGAGCCATGATGCCATGTTGCAGCTGTATAAAACTCTGGTGCGGCCGCATTTGGAGTATTGCGTGCGATTCTGGTCGCCGCATAATAGGAAGGATGTGGAAGCATTGGAAAGGGTGCAGCGGAGATTTACCAGAATGTTCCCTGGTATGGAGGGAAGATCTTACGAGGAAAGGCTGAGGGACTTGAGGCTGTTTTCGTTAGAGAGAACAAGGTTAAGAGGTGACTTAATTGAGGCATACAAGATAATCAGAGGATTGGATAGGGTGAAGAGAGGGTGCCTTCTTCCTCGAACGGTGATGTCTAGCACGAGGGGACGTAGCTTTAAGTTGAGGGGAGATAGATATAAGACAGATGTCAGAGGTAGTTTCTTTACTCAGAGAGTAGTAAGGGCGTGGAATGCCCTGCCTGCAACAGTAGTGGACTAGCCAACACTAAGGGCATTCAATGGTCATTGGATAGACATATGGACGATAAGGGAATAGTGTAGATGGGCTTTAGAGTGGTTTCACAGGTCGGCGCAACATTGAGGGCCGAAGGGCCTGTACTGCGCTGTAATGTTCTATGTTCTATGTTCTAGAGTTTCACTCTTCTCCAGGAGCAACACTAAATTGAATGAAATCAATACATCTCAATACAATAATTATAATATTGAACAATAAAGATAAACCCCTTGAAACCTCCGTTTTCATGACAAAGACCAGTGCTTGAAAGCGATTGCTGTGCTAAATATAGCTCGGCACATTAAACTAGGACATTACCACAAGTAATGAAATCTAAACGTGGCAGAGAATTAGAAAAACTAATTACACAACTGAATTATAAAACTTACAATATCAAAGATATTTACATCCTGTCAAACAGAGTAACATTCTTCTTTTAAACATCACAGGTTAAACTGCACTAATACACTGCACACAGCTGCATATTTTAAAATTTATCTTTGCACATTGGTATTGAAATTAGAGGAACAAAGTTGATAGGTTTTAATCGTTAGGGAGGTTCCTGGTCCCACATCCGAACTGTTTAACATTGAAGCCATCGATTGAACCATATGGTCTTTTTTCCGTTTTCTAGTTTGAGTTTGACACTAACAAATACGAAGCCATGTAATGATCTACAGTTTCAGTATTCATCATAAGACTTCAATTATGTGATTAATGCACATAACTAAACAATAACATATTTGTCACCAAATGGCAAACATAAACCTTTGTGCAACTTGCAGTTGAGTTGGCGCACAGGAAACATTGTTTTGCCCTCCAGACCTCCCCACACACTTTTTTTTTTAGCGTATCTAGAGACGCTTTTCCAATACCTTTTTACAGGTTTCATATTCTGTTTGCTCTTTCTTTATTATTTTCTTCATACTCCTCAGCTGAATACTGAACTGCTCACAAACTTCAGGCTCCGTACATTTTTGCAACCCCATATATCTCATCGCTTCATCTCATAGAATCCCGACCGTGCAGAAGGAGACCATTCAGTCCATCGCGTGTACACCTACCCTCTGAAAGAGCACTCTGACCAGCCTCGTTTTCTTTCTTGTCCCTGTGACCTCAGAATCCCACCTAACCTGTGGACACGAATGGGAAATTTAGAATGGCCTGCACATCTTCTAAGTGTGGGAGGGAACCGCAGCACGCGCAGGAAGCCTACAGAGTTGTGGGGAGAGCATGCAGACTCCACACAGGCAGCCACACAAGGCTAGAATCAAGCCTGGTTCCCCAGTGCTGTGTGGCTGCAGTGCTAACCACTGTGCCACCGTGCCGCCCAGAATCTTGAACATCTTTAGTGCACCACATTTGAATTACCATTCTGAGTGGCGTGCTAGGTCTCAGAGCTTTATTGTAAAGACACTTTGTCATAAACAATACATGCATCATTTTAATGCGAACCATTATTGCTGTTAACGTGGTTGTCCAATCCAAGACAACCATTTGGTGATTTTTAAAATTCTAATTTATTAACTTGCACGAGATAGATTTTGCTGTTTGCTACCCTTTGAACAATAAATGTTCGCAGCCTCTTGCTGTTTTTTCGCTCCACCAATACCGATTCTACAACATTATTCTCCTATCTAAGTTCCTCTTTCAACGTGATGATTTTGTCCCATTATTGAGTGTTAACTCTATACCCCCACTGTTTTGGGGGTGATTTGGCGTCCACAGCCTTCAGCGGCAAAGAGTTCCACAGATTTACTATCCATGGCTGAAGAAATTCCTCCTCACCTCTGTTTTAAGGGATGAGGTGAAACAGCTTATCGGCGCTTTGGAAGATCCATGAGTTACAGAATGTCCAACTGCTCTGCTACCTTAAAGGGACAGTGGACCTGCACACCAAAGTCACTCTGACCATTTGGGCTTACCAGTGCTCTGCCGATCACTTATTCCTTGCCTTGTCTGTCCTGTCCAGATCGGATTCCATTTGCCACTGATCAGCGCATCTGAGCCAATCGTCTATATCCCTCTGTAATCTAAAGCTACGCTCCTCACTCTTTGCCACCCCACCAATTTTCGGATCATCTGCAAACGTACTGATCAACCGTCCTAAATTCTTACCTAAATAGTTTATATAAACGACAAACAGAAGGGCCTCAACATTGACCCCAGCGGAACCCCACTGGAAACAGGCTTTCAGTCAGAATAACACCCATGGCCCACCACCACTTTCCCTCTGCCACTCCTCTATTTCTGGGTCCAATTTGCCAAATTTCCTTGGATCCCATGGGCTCTTACCATCGTTATAAGTCTCCCATGTGGGACCTTAACGAAAGCTTGGCTGAAATCCAAGTAGTCTACGGCAAATTTACTTCCCTCAGCTAAATACCTTTACAAACCCACGCTGACTCTTCTTATTTAATCCCTGCCACCCCAAATGCAAATTAATTCTATCTCTCCGAAATGATTCGAATAGTTTCTCCACATTTGAGGTTGGACTGGCTGGTCTGTAGTTTCCTGGTTTATCACTTCCTCTTTTATTGAACAGTGGCACCACAGTGAGTATCCTCCAGTCCTCTGGCTCCTCTCCTGTGCCTAGAACGGAATGAAAAATTATGACAGCACCCTTGCTATTTCCTCCACTGCCTCACTCAGCAGCCTGGGATACATTTCAACCGGCCCAGGTGAGATGTTTAACTTTAAGCCTGACAAACCACTCAGAACCTCCTCTCTCTATGTCAATCTCTTTATTTTGATCACATTCTTTCTCCCTGATTTATATACCTACAACGTCCCTCTCACGAGTGAATGAAGACACAAAGTATTAATTTAGAACCCTACCTATATCCTTCAGCTCCACGCACAAATTATCACTGCGCCCTTAAAGTGCCCTATTGCTGCCCTAGTTATCATTTTACCCTTAATGTTCTTGCAAAACAACTTAGGATTGCATTCATTTTAACTGCGTGAATCCTCTAATGTCACCGTTTTGCTGACCTAATTTCCTTTTTCAGTTCCTCTCTGCACATTATATACACCTCTGGAACTTCTGCTGTTTTGAGCCCTCTACATCACTCATAGACCTTTCTTCCCGCATCCAATGCTGTGTATCCCACCATATCAAGGAGTCGCTGAATTTGTTGGTTGCACCCTTTTTCTTGTTTGGAACATGTTGGCCCTGTAATCTCCCTATTTCCTTCTTGAATGCGTCCCATTGCTCTGTCAGGTATTTAGCTAAAGTTGTCTGCTCCCAAGCCACTCCGGCAGAATCATATCTAATCTTATTAAAATTGTCCTTCCCCGATTGGAACTTTGACCTCAGACGTATCTGACCCATAATGATCTTGAATCTAACACAGTTTTGATCACTCTCTTCAAAATGCTCCCTCACTGATACTTCAACCACTTGCCGGGCTTCGTTACCGAAATTTAAGCCCAAGACCTCCCTCTCTCTTGGTGAGCCTTCAACCTACGGGCTTAAAATGCTCTCCTGGATGTATTTTTAGAGTTCAACTTCCTTTAATTCTTTAACGCTATGGCTACCCGAGTTAATGTTGGGGAAGTTGCAATCCCCCACTGTCACTACCCTATTACTTTTACCCTCCTCTTAAATGTGCCCATATATCTGCTATTTCTATCGGACTATTAGGGGGCCTATAGAACACTTGCAGCAATGTGGCAACCTTCTTAATGGCAGTTTAAAATACGTTCGCTGGACCAGGAAAAGACGTTTCCCAGTCTTGATTACCATCCCTTTATTGCGTGCTGTAAAATAGTTCTGCGTAATTAAAATGTTGTTCGAGGAACAGGGGATGTCACACGGATTTCAGGTATGTAGTTAGATTATTGGCTAAGTGACACTTATTACAAAAATTGTGTGTGTCAGCAATTCATGCGCCTTATTTTCTGAAATAGAGTAGTATATTTGTCTTTTTCTTCTTCAATTATTTTTTACACGGCGACTGGGCTTTTCATTCCCACTGGGGTTTCACTTGTCTCCTCATACCAAAACAGAACAAACATTTACTCCCCCAGTACCTGCGTTCCAAGTTTGGACACCCTCGCTGATAACATCGCGTGGTTGGAGACTACGCTCCTTTCAGCAACAGTCAGATGATCAATCCTCGATTGCTAGCTTGGTCTCTTTAATTTCTCGCACATTGCCTCACCTAATCTCTTGCCCTGGTTATCGCCCACAGTTTCATGGGATACCTAACACTAGTGGCAACTTGTTTTATTGAGGGAAAATCATTCCCCTCTTACAGCTCCCACAGGCCCAGTAACTTACTGACCTTCCATGAACCGAAACGTAGCTCCCATACCAACGTATCAGCCGAACGATCACAGTTGCATTAAAAAGAGTGACAACTCTTGGATTGTTTAATGCCACGCTGCTCTAAACTGGCTTCCCCAGTTCCTGTGTTCCTCTTGTCAGTTGTTATCGGCAGTGGCGGCACTAATGTAAAGTTGCCATTTTGGTGCGAAATTACTGAGACAACGATACACAGCTGCTGCTGTCGTGCTAAGAATGTTCCATCGTTCTGGTGGCGATTGTGATATTGTAATAGACGTCCAGTATTGAGAGATGCCGAATTGTTGGAAGATTAAAAAAACAGAGGGACTGATGCACTATCTGGCACAGTTGAGAAGGAGCACTTCACTGTAACCGAGATAGGTACTGTGTTGTCGGATCAACAGGAATGAGGAAGCTCTGACAAAATACAGCTTTAACATTGAGGCAATGCATCACGCGGGTTGTCACAGTGTTACAACTGCGCCTTGGCTACCTTATCGTGTTGGGGAAAATTAAAGCTATAGCTCCGAAGGATTTACAGAAGGATCGTAGAGTTTTCTCTATCTGCGCCCCCTATTGTACCTGAACCAACGCAATTAGTTCCGGCCATTACAACATTGCTGAGTTTAATCCTCGCTCGGCGCATTTTCATGCTAATATTCACCAGAGCATTGACCACAATGTGAAAGATAATTAAATGTGGTACGGTGTTCTGTATTCGTGATGTAGTGCAGTGCAGTGCGGTGCTGGAATGCGATTGTATCGGGCTCGTCTTGGCTCCTGGATATGGAAAAAACCGTGTATCCGAAACTTTACGGTCCTTGAATTTTATTCCCAATCTCGGTGGCTGTTGTCAGGTACATCATCCTAGTTCCTGGACAAGACCTTCGTCTTGATTTAAGAGACAGGGCGGAGTTTCTTAGACAGTCGTTACAGGTTTTTAAAACTTTCATAACGCAGGTCCAGAAAGGCGCGAATTGTTTCCCTGCTATTACATGTGCATGGTTTGCGAATTACAAAAAACCTGTGCAGTTACATGCCACATTAAATTGACCTTTTTACTACAATTGCACAACAGCTGGCATTGATGCGGGCGGGTCGGCGAATTGGCATGGGGGGGGGGGGGGGGAGAAAGTGAGAGAAAGAGAGGGAGAGATAAAGAGAAGTAGAGAGCGAGTGATAGCTAGGTAGGTAGATAGAAAGAAAGAAAGAATGATAGAAAGAAAGAAAGGAAGAAAGGCAGAAAGAAAGATAATTTACCGATATTTCACATCTTTTTCGCCTTCAGTATTCCTGGACGACAGATCAATAGTACAAGTTTCACTGCGCTGAATAACATTCCTCAGAATAGAGGATACTCCTGGAGAGATACTCTTCACATCGATAGCAGTGCCTGGCATACAAAGAAGGGAAGTAAAAATCATGGACGTGTTGCGTTTCATGGAGATTATTTGCTTCTGCTTATCGTGTAAGTATTCGCACTATTCTTCTAAAACGATGCGTTTGATTCTATTGCACCTACTTTCGTTGATTTGCTTTTCATAAATCATGTTTTGGTCGAATATTTGGATTCTTGAACGAACAATGTTCATTGCGTAGGAAGAAAAATTTAACACAGTGTTGTTGACTTATGGCTTTACTTGTTATTTGTCCTGATCTAACGTTTGTGAAATAACTGATTAGCAGTCTCGATCTGTACGAACGCTGAATAACTGAACAGGAATCGGTGGGATATTTTTTCCGGTTAACTGCAGGCAAGAATAAACCTATCTGACCTATCCTCACAGTATTTCAGTAGGTGGGCAATTGGCCGAGTTTCGAGGTTGGTAACTGGCATATAATTCACAATATCGGAATTTCATGTCGGTTCTATGCACAAGAGGAAATACAAACACAATAATCTGACAATAATCGATACATTTATGCCACCACAATGACGTTTAGCATTTTCTTACTGCTTCTTTTATTTCGTTCATTTCTTTATGACCGTTAGACATAAGAGCAGAAGTAATCCACTCGCGTAGAGTCTGCACGGCCATTTAAGGAGGTCACAACTGATTTGAAGTACTAATGCACAACTCCAGTTTCCCGCCTTATCCTCATAATCCGTGATACCCCCGCAGAATAAAGCTTAGCCTATTAACATATTTAATGACCCAGCAGATACAACCGTTTGCACCAAAGAAATCCACAAATTCACAAAGCGCAGTGGAAATCGGTTCCGTCTCATCGTTTGACTGGGCGACCCATTCCTCCGAAATTATGTCCTCTAGTCCTGCACTCCCAAAAGGGGAAACATCCTCTCACCATCTATTCTGGCACCCCCTGGGAAGCTTCTGTCTCAATAAGGTCAAGCCTTATTCTTATAAACTCCAATTAGATACAGGCTCAGCCTACTCTACACCTTCTCATATTTCTGGCACGAGAAAATAACAGAATGCTACATTACGCAGGGCATAAATGAAATAACTACCAAATAATATACCGTACATACATGATCGGAAAGAAATAGAATGAAGTATGATCTTGTAAATCCCTACCGCTTTTCATTAAACAATTAACGTACTCAATAATTTGCACCATACTTTCACTTACTATCTCATTTTTGTCGTCCAACTATCTATCCAAATTTCAAATTCCTTATAAAAACTGGTCATGTTTCAGTGGTCGGAATATGGATTTGAATTTTGACCACTGCACAACCGACGTTCGAACAGTACTAAGCAAACATGAATAGTTCTTAGCTGAGGGAACACCATAATGTTGGAGGTGACACCTTGCTGTTCAGACTGTGAAAACGGGCCCGACCTGCCATTTAAGGACCGAGTTAAAGGTCACATGAGACTACTTGAAGTAAATGAGGGCATACTCTGTAAACCGAGGCAACTATTTACCTTACAATTAACATCGCAAATTATATAGGTTATGTGCTAATTGAAATATTTCTGTTCCCTGGATTGTGGTGTAGGAAAATGAGGTTTTCCATAGTACAGTACGGCATACACTTCAGACATATTCATCTTTGGGTGTAATTTACATTGGGAACCTCCCCCCCTCCTCCCCCACCCCTCCAGGTGCGACCTATGTTACATAAATGCGATATATTTTATTTACATATTCTTTGTATGTGTTCTCAGCTTGGGTCACAAATGTAAGTCTATTTGTCAGTCCTGATGTTGGGTCACATTTATACTTTATTTTACAGACCAAGGCCTTTGTGCTGTCAATGTCACAGAGAACGAAAATGTAATCCATCTTGGCATGGAGGAAAGTTCTGCAGCTTACATCTTCATCCAGAGTAATCAGTCCGATAAGATGGCAATAGAAAACTTAAAGTACGACAGTAAAAAACAAAATATTTGATGAGGTTTGGCAGAATGCAGAACGAAACCTGAAATCCCAAATACCTAATGGCCTTAGAAGAGAGCACATGCTAGCAGTTTACGCCTATACGGCAGACTTCCCCACAGACATCCCGTTCTACATAATATTCAATAATGAGGTTAGAAAATATGGATCTAGTGATGAAATCTACGCCAAAGACTTCACGTTCAAAAGTTTTCATTATTTGCTAACCGTCGACCTGCAGAAACTAAAAAATGATTCCAAACGTTCAAGTGAAAGGACCTACAGAGGGATTAAAGTTCTGGCTGAGGGCCCGCAGGGATCTGAGATGCGATTTGGTTTATTTGCTTCTTCTTCACTTGATGCAGACGAGGCAAAAACATTCAGTGACACCACAACGAAGACTAACACGCTTTTCAACATAAGTACACTGTACGGTGCCATAATTCAAAACTACTCCTTTTTTCCTTCCGAGATGGAAGTTCTGATTCCACCTTACGAGGTGTTTGAAGTCGGAGAAACCTCCCCGTGGGAATATGGCAATAGGATTTCTCTGATCGGACAGGGGAAGCAGGGAGTCCAGGTGAAGTTGGAGAAGGGCAATCGTGGAGAGCTAGTTGTGGTACGAAGTGAAAGGATTCCAACTTGGCAATTGGATGAACTTTAGATTCTGTCGGTGTTGCTTTTCATCTCGGTGAAAATGAGTAGTGCTTCCTACAATGTTGCATTTATGGGTATCTGTTTTCTGGCTACGTGCAACGTATTGCTAAATCTCTGGGGTTCGATTGAAGTATCTCAACATATAAGCTGAGAATTGAGAGCAGCAACTGGCAATTCATTGCAAGAGCCTACTCGGGCATTCAACGATAACATGATCAGTCTGATCTTGCCTTCAGCTCTATTCTGCGCTCTGCCCTCTGCCCCTCCGCATTCTCTTCGCTCGTCTATATTTCAGTAATACGTCTAATTTAACCTTCAACAAAATAATGGAGCCAGAACGATGAACCAATTATTTTCACAGCTGAGTTGTTCCGATTTAGAACACATTCGTGAAAGCACTTGTAATGGCAACTTTTAAAATGTACATAATTCGAGACGGTGTGGGAAGATTATGGATTTTGTCTTATTGGGTAGCTCTGTAAAAGAGCCAGAAAAAGAACGATAAATCAAAATTCTTCTGTGTGATTTTAGCCGAACTGTCCTCACAATGGTTAGCAGCACTTGTAGAATGAGAACTATCGGGTCAGTGTTTACAGCATCTACTCAACTAAATAAAAAACAGTCGGTGGTTCTGAATCAAAACATGTTCCACCACCATCCCGCGGATGACGACACATATTGCTGAAATTTGATCAACATTTGTAAAAAACCCGGAAATATTGTGCTTATGGGCCCGAATGGCCCCTCCTTTGTCAATGCAGTCCTTCACGATTCATGGCTCGTTCATGAGTATGAATAAAGCATTCATGAGCATTGACGAATCTGATGAGGCCTTAATTAATGTTTTCTGTCTAATTCAGCGCACCACGCTTGTTGAAACCACGAATCAATTAAACCGGAATATCCCATAGATGTGGAGAAATTGCAAAAGCCGGGTTTGTTCACCCGAGTGTGTCAAAGATTAAGCGCCCATATAATGAAGATCATACCTATCAAGCCTCCCTCGTATCTTCTACACAGCACCAGAACATTGAATTGCCGAAACTTGCCAGGTACATGTAGCGCTTACTGCAGAAATGCTGAAGACCAATTCATCTCTTCTGGGAGAGAGATGGCAGATAAAACTCCTGATTCAATCTAGGACATAATGTATCTGAATCTTTTGGCCTGTCGTTCGTCATATCACATAACGAACAGCACAACACACCCGTCTCTCCATGTTGCACGTGGAAGTTAGAGAGAAAAACTGAAAAATCAATTTTGATATTTCATATTCCATAAAGCCTATTCCCATTTTCAAACATAGCGTATATTTTGGCTTCTGAACTGGGCAGCAGGATTTCAAATTGACTTTCCATTAGCATGAAACACCCTCCCGGGCCTGAGATTGGTTCATGCTGAGTTAGGGTCCACAATGAAAATGGGCACTTTAGCTACTCACAAATGTTTCAGAAGAACGGTTCCTGTTTTTCTTTCAAGCGCCGACACAGCCACAATAACGAACGGCCTACTAATGTACCCAGTGCTATCGCTAGAGCTAGAGCTGAAACCACTCGAGGCAGTCTCAGAAGACTGGTGGAGTCTATGGTGTCCGCCATTGCAGAAACAACACACGCATTTTGAAAAATGTTACTTTGCTAGATTTCAATCGATAATTTCTGGGGTGGCGGTAAATGTTCTCCATTAAATCTGTTCAAATTTCCCTGATTGAGCCGTACAGGAGCAAATGACTGTCGCTTCGGGTGATGTACATGATTTCCGCTTATAACATGTTCATGCTTACGTCCAGTTGTGCATGCTTGTATCAAGGTTGTAATGAGGTATGGAGCAGAATGGCCCTGTTTTCCACCAAAAGAACCGTGAACAAATTAAAATTTTGCTGGTTAAGTACCACTTGCAAAGTAACGTTCAATGATTTCTCTGATCACTTTGCTGATGAATCAATGCAGACGGTTGGATATTATTTGGCCGGGTTCGATGTTTTCAGCTTTCTGTGAACAGAACACATCTGGGAATTTTTTTGTCGCAGTCGTAAAGATGCCAGTGATATAGCTGAACTATCATAACTTGGCTAGGCACTTCGATTTTTTACCAGAATGCTAACAGGCCCTTTGCTGCGTCCATAATCTTCAGCTGCGTCGCGATATAGGATGGGGTGAATTGAATTGTCTGATGTTGAGCACATGTGATGCTGGGGAGTCCAGGAACGGTGTCCAAGTGGGCGTTCCGCTGTGTAACTATCCGTGATAGTTGTACATTCAGCGTATGGAGCAGACGAGAAGTGTGTCTCCTCGCTTTATTTTAAAAGTACTTCAACAGTAAGGCCAGCATGTTCAATCCACTGACATGATTAATGGGAAAGGGGTGGAGTGGTGAGGGCGATTTCAATTGCAAAGTGCCGATAATTCTAGCAATAATTTACCCAATTTGTTCGATCAGGGTCAGTCCTGCTCCACCCCATCTTGATCAGGCAGAATATTGTGCATTTTCGTGATTACGGTGTAAACGGTCCGACGTTCGAGGCAGCATCCTGATGAACTCGCTCAGCCGACGATTATACACCAATTTCCAAAGAGGATCGATGCAGAAATCAAAACACCTCATACGGCACTGTCTTCCAAACGGTAATATTAAATGACTAGTTTTAAACTGTTGGTGAATGAACGGGTCGATAAATACTTTCTTTACCAGATGAATGAGTGAGTGCATTAATTTAGAGGTGGGTAATTGGGTAAGTTGATGAGATGGGAAAGTAGTCATGACGGTCTGGTTTATATGTAGCTGTTTGTGTGCAATGATACGGGTGAGAGACGTAGCTAGGAGAATATGGAGTGACTGGATTAGTAGGGGATGTGGTTTATATGGTTTGGCGAGTCAGTTCGGTAAGTAGGTAGTGTATGCCGATGATATATGTGGGTTGGATGGATCGGGAATTGAGTTGGTGAGGAGGCAAATCGATGGGCCAGCCGATCGGCTTGGGTATGTGGATGATGTGGTGCATGGGTAGTTCGGTGGTGTGCAGAGGTGATGCTCTGTTTAGGGGTTGAATGGCCAGTTAAGTTGCTATGGAATCTTAGATGGTCCTTGAGTTTCGTAGGGTTGTAGGTTTCTCCGGTGATCAGAAGTTAATCTGCAGTCCTTAGAGAATAGATAGATGTGGGTGGTCAGGTCTTTCGTCTGGGGGAGGATTTATGAATTAGTATCTGAAATGCATTAGACTACAATTATACACCAATTATAACTCACCTCCTGATCCTCCCAAGTCTGTCCACCATCTAAAAGGCACAAATCAGGAGTGTAATACACTTTACTTGCCTGGATGAGTAAAGCTCCAACAACACTCAAGAAATTCGACATCATCCAGGACAAAGCAGACCGCTTGAACACTCCTGCTTCCAAAAAACATTCAAACCCTGCACCACGGTCGAACAATAGCAGCCATGTATACCATCCACAAGATGCACTGCAGTAACCCTCCAAGGTTCCTTAGGCTGCACCTTCCAAATCCACGACCGCTACCCTCTCGAAGGACAAGAGCAGCAGATACTTAGGAATACCAACATCAGGAGGTGTCGCTCCAAGTCAATCACCATCCTGACTTGGAAATATATCGCCGGTCCTTTTCTGTCGCTGGGGCAAAATCCTGGAACTCCCTCCCTAACAGCACTGTGGGTGTTCCTACACCTCAGGGACTGCAACAGTTTAAGTAGGCCGCTCATTACCACCTTCTGAAGGGCACCTAGGGATGGGCAATAAATGCTGGCCTAACCTGCGATGCCCACATCCTTAAGTTACTCAAAAATATACGTCTCACTTTCATCCTATCTGATCATGAGTCGAGCTGCCTGTGTGTCCATAACCTCGCATGTTTCAATATCAGTTCATGCACTGAATCAACTATCCGTGTGTTTTTACACCAGCGGTCTACTAATCTTTTAATTCTCTTGAAGTACCACTGATCCTCAGTCATACTGAGCTCATCCTAATATTTGCAGTTATTCGCCTCTTGCCCGCATTTCACCAAGATCTCTCTGTGCCCAACCTGCCCATGCAATTGCTTTCAAAAGCACAGAATTGTAGCCGCCTCTACCATTGGCTCTGGCAGCCCGTTTCAGATGTACACCACCCTCTGTGGTGAAAATTGCCCTCTAATCTATTTTGCATCTCTCCCCTCTCACCTTAAACCTATGCCTTCTAGTCCTCTACCTTTTGGAAAATATGTTGATTACCTTATCTATGCTCCTCGTTATTGTATAGACCTCTTTAAGATCACCACTACGCCTCCACTCTCCAACGAAAAAAGCCCCAGCCTATCCAGCCTCTCCTTATAACTCCGACCATCAAGTCCTGGTAGCATCCTCTCAAATCTCTTCTGCACTCTTTCTAGTTTAACAATATCCTTCCAATAATAGGGTGACCAGAACTCAACACATTATTCCATGTGTTGTCTTACCAATGTCTTGTACAATTTCAACATGTCGACATAACTCCTGTATTCAATATTCTGACCACTAAACCTAGCTTGCTGAATGCGTTCTTCACCACCCTGTCCACCTGCGACTCCCCCTTCAAAGAGCTATTAACCTGTACTCCTAGATCGCTTTGTTCTGTACCTCTCACAACTCCCTACCATTAACTGAATAGGCCCTGCCCTGATCTGATCTACCAAAATGCACCACTTCACATTTATCCAAATTGAACTCCATCTGCCATTCATCGGCCCACTGGCCTCCAGTTTGAAAAACAACCCTCCATAACCACCCTTTGGCTTCTGTCGCCAAGCCAATTGGCTACTTCATTTTGGATTCCATGATATTTAATTTTTTGCAACAACCTACCATGCGGTAACTTGTCAAAGACCTTGCTAACGTCCATGGAGACAACTTCGACAGCACTGCCGTCATCTACTTTCTTGGTTACCCCTTCAAAAAACACAATCAAATTCGTGAGACATGACTTTCCTCTTACAAAGCGATGCTAACTTTCCCTAATTAGCCCTTGCCTGTCTAAATACCTGTAGACCCTTTACTCAATATACCAGAACAACTTACCCATTAAAGAAGTAAAGTTCACCAGTCTTTAGTTCCCAGGTTATAGCACCTCTCCTGCTGCTGTCGATGATTCAAATATCTCATCTAGGGGGCCGGAAATTTCCTGCCTATTCTCCCATAACATCCTGGGATACATTGCATCAGGTCCCAGGGATGTTCCGATCTTGATGCTCTTTAATAACTCCAGCACCTCCTTCTCTATAATATGTACACTTCTCAAGACATGGCTCCTCCCCCCCCCCCCCCCCCCCCCCCCCCAATTTCGATAACATTGATGCCTTTCTCAACAGTAACTACTGCCGAGAAATATTCATTTACGACCTCGCCCATACCTGTGGATCCTCACGGTAGCACAGTGGTTAGCACTGTTGCTTCACAACGCCAAGGTCCCAGGTCCGATTCCTGGCTTGGGTCACTGTCTGTGCGGATTTTGCACGTTCTCCGCGTGTCTGCGTGGGTTTCCTCCTGGTGCTCCGGTTTCCTCCCACAAGTGCCGAAAGACCTGCTGTTAGAGAATTTGGTCATTCTGAATTCTCCCTCCGTGTACCCGAAATGGCGCCGGAATGTGGGGACTAGGGGCTTTTCCCGGTAACTTCATTGCAGTGTTAATATAAGCCTACTTGTGACAATAAAGATTATTATTATTAATACATGGATGACCTTGTTTTTCCTTTTGAGGCCCTACGCTCTCTCTCGTCACTCTTTTTGCCCTTTATGCATCTGTAAACTTCTTCGGATTTTACTTTGTCTTATCTGCCAAGACAACCTCATAGCTCCTTTCTGCCCTCCTGATTTCTCGCTTAACTCTACTCCGACAAGCCCTATCCACTTCAAGGGATCCACTTGATCACAGCTGTCTGTGCTTATCATATGCCGCCTTCTTCCTTTTGACCATGGTCTCAAAATCACGAGTCACCCAGGCTTCCCTCCTTCTACCAGCCTTCAATCTAAGGAATGTGATCATCCTGAACCCTAGTTAACACCCATTTGAAAGACTCCCACTTGCAACTGCCGCCTTGCCTGTAAACAGGCTCCGCCAATCAACTTTGAAAGTTCCCGCCTAATACCATCGAAATTGGCCTTGCCCCAATTTAAAATTTGAACCTTGGGGCCAGAAGTATTTTTCTCCATAGCTATCTTAAAACTAATGGAATTATGATCTCTGGTCCCAAAGTGACCCCCTCACCAGCACTTCCGTCACCTGCCCTTCCTTATACCTCAAGAGGAGTTTAGGTTTTTCCTCTTCGCTCGTCGGGCCATCCACATACTGAATGAGGAACTCTTCCTGAATATATTGGACACATTTCTCTCCATCCAAACCCCGACTGGTATACTTCTTCCAGTTAATGTTGGGAAAGTTAAGGTCCCCTACTATTACTATCTTATTTATCCGGCAGCTATCTGTAACGCCCTAACGTATTTACTTCTCGATTTCCCGCTGACGATTTGGGGAGCTGTAGTACAGCCCCATGAAAGTGATCTCACCCGTTTTATTTTTCATTTCTATCCATATAGACTCAGCGGGCGAACCTTCGGATGTATCCTCTCTCTGGACTGCCGTGATCGTGTCCCTAATCAAAAACGCAACTCCCCCTCCTCTCCTATCTCCTGGTCTACCTTTCCAATAGCATCTGTACCCTGGAACATTGAGCTGCCCGTCCTGCCCCTCCTTTAGCCATGTTTCAGTAATAGCTATAATATAAGAACATAAGAACTAGGAGCAGGAGTAGGCCATCTGGCCCCTCGAGCCTGTTCCGCCATTCAATGCGATCATGGCTGATCTTTTGTGGACTCAGCTCCACTTTCCGGCCCGAACACCATAACCCTCAATCTCTTTATTCTTCAAAGAACTATCTATCTTCATATTAAAAACATTTAATGAAGGAACCTCCACTGCTTCACTTGGCAAGGAATTCCATAGCCTCACAACCCTTTGGGTGAAGAAGTTCCTCCTACTCTCAGTCCAAAATCTACTTCCCCTTATTTTGAGGCTATGCCCCCTTGTTCTGATCTCACCCGTCAGTGGAAACAACCTGCCCGCATCTATCCTATCTATTCCCTTCATAATTTTTATTGTTTCAATAAGATCCCCCCCCCCGCCCCCCCCACATCCTTCTAAATTCCAATGAGTACAGTCCCAGTCTACTCAACATGTCCTCATAATTCAACCCCTTCAGCTCTGCGATTAACCTAGTGAATCTCCTCTGCCCCCCCCCCCCCTGAATCTCCTCTGCACACCCAGGCCCATGTACGTATCAACGCCTTGTGTTCATCTGCCTTGCCCGTGAGGCTTCTTGCATTGACATGACTGCAGTTCAATCTGTGTCTCTGCCTTCCACGTTTCCTCAAAGTCTTTGTGCCCTTCCAGCTGTGAACTCAGTGGCATCTTCCATCATCTTCGCTCCACAATGTACAGCTGCGGTATCAGCCTCATGGCCCACAGCGTGAAGATACCGAATTAAACTGCTTTACCTCTCAAAACTGTCTTGCCAACGATATTTGACACTTTGACTAACCCTTTGGCACCTGCTCTAAAAATTTCTTATGTTGCCTCAGGGTAAAACTGTATTTCATATAACACCTGAGAAGCGCCTTTTCTTGAAATCAAAGATATTATCCAAATAAAATGCAGCGTTATTTTTGGTGTCTATGCAGGGACGGAAGTCTTTTCATTCACACTGGGGCATTCAGGGCTAAGCTTTTTCGTGCATGTGCAAGAAATATTTTCAGACAACTGCATCGATATAAATACGGTTTTGTTAAAATAATGGGCAGCACGGGAGCATAGTGCCGAGCACTATTGCTTCACAGCGCCAAGGTCCCTGGTTCGACTGCCGGCTCTGTGCGGAGCCTACACGTTCTACCAGTTTCTGCGTCGGTTTCCTGCGGTAGGTCTGATTTCCTCCCACAAGTCCAGAAATACGTGCTGTTAGGTGAACTGGACATTCTGAATTCTCCCTCTGTGTACCGAACAGGCACCTTAGTGTGGCGACCAGGGGATTTTCACAGTAACCTTATCGCAGTGTTAATGTAAGCCTACTTTTGACAATAAAAAGTTCATTATTATTATTACGGTAGCAAAGTGGTTCACAGCGCCAGGGACACGGGTTCGATTCCCAACTAGGGCCACTGTCTGTGCGGGGTCTGTACGTTCTCCTCGTGTCTGTGTGGGCCCCCTCAGGGTGCTCCGGTTTCCTCCCATAAGTTCCAAAGGCGTGCTTGTTAGGTGAATTGGACATTCTGAATTCTCCCTCAGTGTACCCTAGTGGCGACTAGAGATTTTCTCAGTAACTTCATTGCAGTGTAATGTAAGCCGACTTGTGACACTAATAACGATTATTATTATAATGTTCAAGTGCACAAACATTCGAGGATTGGCGAAATTGAATCTAATGCCCCGCATTTCCCCATTTTAAGTTTTGGAGTTCAGTAATGTTGGGAACCTGGTTCTGTTCTAATGGATACCGTATTTTGGTACCTTTCAGTGAGACATTCAATGCTTGATACATGTTTCTATATATCAGTAAAAGACCTGGACCAGCAGTTGCATCTGAACAAAGAATTCAGGCGGAATACCTCTCGTTGCGCAGGACGTGAGAATTTAACGTTTTCCTCTCCTGCGTTTGGTCTGAGTGTGACCCACGTACAACACGGTTGCAGCTTTGGACATACAGCATGTCCCATTAAAATGTTTAGCTGTAAATAATTAATGTTAATTGACGCACCACATGTCCGTTAAAACCGGGGATAAATGCGGTGGGAGATAAAACCTGTGTTTTTTATGTGATTATTGTGGTTATATCTTTTTCTTTGTCCAGGACATATACGATGGAAAATAAAATAATTCCTTTAAAATTGTTGTATTTGTGTGTGTTCTGTGCTTTTCTGTGCGTTGTGTGCTCCTGCGGTTGTGTAGGACTGCTTGTGAGCCTGCGTTCGTGTGTATATTAGAGTGTGTGTGATCGTCTGCTTATATATGTATGTTTCCATGTGTGTGTGGGTGTATTTGTGTGCACCTTGTGACTGCCTGCATATGCGTATGTTTGTGCGTGTGTATATAGTTTGGTGTGTATCTGCAAATGCTTGTCTGTGTGTGATAGTGTGTGTATACGTTGGCACCTGTGTATGCTTGAATGTGTCCTCAACGAAATTCTCCCTCAACGTGGTAATATTTCAATAAATGAATGCTGCATCCCACCCTGAGTCAATATTTATTTTTGAAAATTTGAGACCAAGAGCGAAACACATCTAAATTGCGGAACAGGTATCGCCTTAGTAGCAATGCACTTCGAATCGCAGTTATATCTCGCTCTCCCGAGGTCAAGAAGTCTTACAACAGCAGGTTAAGTTCCAACAGCGCAGCGCTGCGAAAGCTAGTGATTCCAAACAAACCTGTTGAACTTTAACCTGGTGTTGTAAACTTCTTACTGCGCCCTACCCAGTCCAACGCCGGCATCTCCACACCATTCCTAGATCAAGGCTAACTTTGCAATTGATCTTCCTTAACTTTTGTAAGGCTTTTCCTTTTCACGGGTTTTGCATTTGGAAAGATAAATGCGGCCACAAAAACCTTCGGCAGGTGTGTCACACATTATATATATTTCAGAAGTCCACATTGATCCTGATCAGTCTGAACATCAGGTTCTACATATCATTCTATCGCATCGCTTATAATTGTTTTCAACATTTACTACTGATGTCAGACTGACAGGTCTGTAGTTTCCTGTTTTGTCTCCCCCTCTTTTCTTAAATACTTTTAAATACGTTAATAAACTTTGCTGCACTTCAATCTGAAAAAAAATAATCAGTTTCTCTGTCATTTCTTCACTCCACTTTTAAATTCCACAGTCTCTTCCAGGAGAACATTGTTGTTATTATTATTATTAATGTTATTATTTCCTCTTTTACTGGTTGTGGACGTCAATAACTAAACGAGTGTTCATGACCGAAACCGCAATCGCAGTCTTCTTGACATGCTACTGTCCATTTGGTGTTGGTTCACTCATAGTGCTTTTAGGAGGGAGCTTCAGGATCTTCACTTCGCGGCAGTTGCTGAACAACGACATTGTGACATGGTAGGATGGTTTCCGCTTCGGAGGGTAACTTATAATTGGTCAACATTTGTTTTTGCTGGTAGTTTCCATTTCACATACCAAACATTCTTTAACATATATCTGAACGCAAAACTGACATCAAAGATGAAAACTGTTGTCTCACTAGAAATAATAACAATGTTTATTAATGTCACAAATAGGCTTACATCAACATTGCAATATGATTGCCAGAGATTGATCCACTGGGTGAGGTAAGTACTGCTTAACAACTTCCTTACCTTGCAGGTCAGCTGTTAGTTACGGGAGATCAGTTTCGGGAGCAGGCCTATTGGCTGACTGTAAATCAGGAAGGATACAAAGGGTGTGGCTGAAGTGCCTATAGAAACAGAGTGCTGGAGGCAAACAGAGTGTATCTGAGTTTGGGTAAGGCTGAGTTCGGGAAAGAGGTGAGTGAGGGCTGTGTTGTTTGGAGTTTGGTGTTTGGGGTTGAGTTTCCCCCCCCCCCCAAAAAAAAATCCAATTAATTAAGTAAATTAATTAACTAGTTAAGGGAATTTGGTGCTCATCTTAAGGAGGTGCAGAGAAGCAGACCTGTGAGGGAGTCTCGGGAGCAATTACATCACAGCCAGCAGGTAAGTGATTGGCTTGTGACTGGTAAGTGATTTCTCTCTCTTTGACTTTCTCTTAGCTGTGTAGTGTAGTTCAAATTTAACTTCAGGTTTAAGTCATGGCAGGAGAGCTCAGACCCGTGTCATGCTCCTCTTTTGAGACGTGGCAAGTCAGGGACCCTTCTGGTGTCCCTGACTCCTTCATCTGCAAGAAGTGTGTCCAACTGCAGCTCCTGTTAGACCGCTTGATGGCTCTGGAGCTGCGGATGGACTCACTTTGGAGCATCCGCGATGCTGAGGAAGTTGTGGATAGCACATTCAGTGAGTTGGTCACACCGCAGATTAAAATTACTGAGGCAGATAGGGAATGGGTGACCAACAGACAGAGTAAGAGTAGGAAGGCAGTGCAGGGATCCCCTGCGGTCATCTCCCTCCAAAACAGATTTACCGTTTTGGAAACTGTTGGGGGAGATGTCTCACCAGGGGAAGGTGGCAGCAGCCAGGTTCATGGCACCGTGGCTGGCTCTGCTGCACAGAACGGCGGGAAAAAGAGTGGCAGAGCTAGAGTGATAGGGGATTCAATTGTAAGGGGAATAGACAGGCGTTTCTGCGGACGCAAACGAGAATCCAGGTTAGTATGTTGCCTCCCTGGTGCAAGGGTCAAGGATATCTCAGAGCGGCTGCAGGGCATTCTGGACGGGGAGGGTGAACAGCCAGCTGTCGTGGTGCATATAGGCACCAACGGTATAGGTAAAAAACGGGATGAGGTCCTACAAGCTGAATTTAGGGAGTTAGGAGTTAAACTAAAAAGTAGGACCTCAAAGGTAGTAATCTCAGGATTTCTACCAGTGCCACGTGATAGTCAGATTAGGAATGACAGGATAGCTAGGATGAATACGTGGCTTGGTGGATGGTGCAAGAGGGAGGGTTTCAAATTCCTGGGACATTGGGACCGGTTCTGGGGGAGGTGGGACCTGTACAAATCGGACGGACTGCATCTGGGTGGGACCGGAACCAATGTTCTCGGGGGTGTGTTTGCTAGTGCAGTTGGGGAGGGTTTAAACTAATGTGGCAGGGGGATGGGAACCAATGTAGGAAGTCAGTGGGGACAGAAACAAAAGGCAGGAAGGGAGAGTGTGTAAAGCATGACCAGAGAAAGCAGGGCAGAGAGCAAGAAAAGTCTACATTAAACTGCATTTATTTCAATGCAAGCGGCCTGACGGGCAAAACGGATGAACTCAGGGCATGGACGGGCACATGGGACTGGGATATTATAGCTATGACTGAAACATGGCTAAGGGAGGGGCAGGACTGGCAGCTCAATGTTCCGGGGTACAGATGCTATTGAAAGGATAGAACAGGAGGTAAGAGAGGAAGGGGAGTGGCGTTTTTGATTTGGGGGAACATCACGGCAGTACTTAGAGGGGATATAACCGAGGGTTCGCCCACTGAGTCTATATGGGTGGAACTGAAAATAAGAAGGGAGAGATCACCTTGGTAGGACTGTACTACAGACCCCCAAAAAGTCAGCGGGAAATTGAGGAGCAAATATGTAAGGAGATTACAGATAGCTGCAAGAATAATAGGGTGGTAATAGTAGGGGACTTTAACTTTCCCAACATTGACTGGGACAGCCATAGCATTAGGGGCTTGAATGGAGGGAAGTTTGTTGAGTGTATACAGGAGGAATTTCTCATTCAGTGTGTGGATGGACCGACTAGAGAGGGGGCAAATCTTGACCTCGTCTTGGGAAATAAGGAAGGGCAAGTGACAGAAGTGTTAGTGAGGGATCACTTTGGGACAAGTGACCAAAGAACAAAGAAAGAACAAAGAAATGTACAGCACAGGAACAGGCCCTTCGGCCCTCCAAGCCCGTGCCGACCATACTGCCCGACTAAACTACAATCTTCTACACTTCCTGGGTCCGTATCCTTCTATTCCCATCCTATTCATATATTTGTCAAGATGCCCCTTAAATGTCCCTATCGTCCCTGCTTCCACTACCTCCTCCGGTAGTGAGTTCCAGGCACCCACTACCCTCTGCGTAAAAAACTTGCCTCGTACATCTACTCTAAACTTTGCCCCTCTCACCTTAAACCTATGCCCCCTAGTAATTGACCCCTCTACCCTGGGGAAAAGCCTCTCACTATCCACTCTGTCTATGCCCCTCATAATTTTGTAGACCTCTATCAGGTCGCCCCTCAACCTCCTTCGTTCCAGTGAGAACAAACCGAGTTTATTCAATCGCTCCTCATAGCTTATGCCCTCCATACCAGGCAACATTCTGGTAAATCTCTTCTGCACCCTCTCTAAAGCCTCCACATCCTTCTGGTAGTGTGGCGACCAGAATTGAACACTATACTCCAAGTGTGGCCTAACTAAGGTTCTATACAGCTGCAACATGACTTGCCAATTCTTATACTCAATGCCCCGGCCAATGAAGGCAAGCATGCCGTATGCCTTCTTGACTACCTTCTCCACCTGTGTTGCCCCTTTCAATGACCTGTGGACCTGTACTCCTAGATCTCTTTGACTTTCAATACTCTTGAGGGTTCTACCATTCACTGTATATTCCCTACCTGCATTAGCCCTTCCAAAATGCATTACCACACATTTGTCCGGATTAAACTCCATCTGCCATCTCTCCGCCCAAGTCTCCAGACAATCTAAATCCTGCTGTATCCTCAGACAGTCCTCATCGCTATCCGCAATTCCACCAACCTTTGTGTCGTCTGCAAACTTACTAATCAGACCAGTTACATTTTCCTCCAAATCATTTATATATACTACAAAGAGCAAAGGTCCCAGCACTGATCCCTGTGGAACACCACTGGTCACAGCCCTCCAATGAGAAAAGCATCCCTCCATTGCTACCCTCTGCCTTCTATGGCCTAGCCAGTTCTGTATCCACCTTGCCAGTTCACCCCTGATCCCGTGTGACTTCACCTTTTGTACTAGTCTACCATGAGGGACCTTGTCAAAGGCCTTACTGAAGTCCATATAGACAACATCTACTGCCCTACCTGCATCAATCATCTTAGTGACCTCCTCGAAAAACTCTATCAAGTTAGTGAGACACGACCTTCCCTTCACAAAACCATGCTGCCTCTCACTAATGCGTCCATTTGCTTCCAAATGGGAGTAGATCCTGTCTCGAAGAATTCTCTCCAGTAATTTCCCTACCACTGAAGTCAGGCTCACCGGCCTGTAGTTCCCGGGATTATCCTTGCTACCCTTCTTAAACAGAGGAACAACATTGGCTATTCTCCAGTCCTCCGGGACATCCCCTGAAGACAGCGAGGATCCAAAGATTTCTGTCAAGGCCTCAGCAATTTCCTCTCCAGTCTCCTTCAGTATTCTGGGGTAGATCCCATCCGGCCCTGGGGACTTATCTACCTTAATATTTTTTAAGACACCCAACACTTCGTCTTTTTGGATCACAATGTGACCCAGGCTATCTACACCCCCTTCTCCAGACTCAACATCTACCAATTCCTTCTCTTTGGTGAATACTGATGCAAAGTATTCATTTAGTACCTCGCCCATTTCCTCTGGCTCCACACATAGATTCCCTTGCCTATCCTTCAGTGGGCCAACCCTTTCCCTGGCTACCCTCTTGCTTTTTATGTACGTGTAAAAAGCCTTGGGATTTTCCTTAACCCTATTTGCCAATGACTTTTCATGACCCCTTCTAGCCCTCCTGACTCCTTGCTTAAGTTCCTTCCTACTTTCCTTATATGCCACACAGGCTTCGTCTGTTCCCAGCCTTTTAGCCCTGACAAATGCCTCCTTTTTCTTCTTGACGAGGCCTACAATATCACTCGTCATCCAAGGTTCCCGAAAATTGCTGTATTTATCTTTGTTCCTCACAGGAACATGCCTGTCCTGTATTCCTTTCAACTGACACTTGAAAGCCTCCCACATGTCAGATGTTGATTTGCCCTCAAACATCCGCCCCCAATCTATGTTCTTCAGTTCCCGCCTAATATTGTTATAATTAGCCTTCCCCCAATTTAGCACATTCATCCTCGGACCACTCTTATCCTTGACCACCAGTACTTTAAAACTTACTGAATTGTGGTCACTGTTACCGAAATGCTCCCCTACTGAAACATCTACCACCTGGCCGGGCTCATTCCCCAATACCAGGTCCAGTACCGCCCCTTCCCTAGTTGGACTGTTTACATATTGTTTTAAGAAGCCCTCCTGGATGCTCCTTACAAACTCCGCCCCGTCTAAGCCCCTGGCACTAAGTGAGTCCCAGTCAATATTGGGGAAGTTGAAGTCTCCCATCACCACAACCCTGTTGTTTTTACTCTTTTCCAAAATCTGTCTACCTATCTGCTCCTCCATCTCCCGCTGGCTGTTGGGAGGCCTGTAGTATACCCCCAACATTGTGACTGCACCCTTCTTATTCCTGATTTCTACCCATATAGCCTCACTGCCCTCGGAGGTGTCCTCTCGCAGAAAAGCTGTGATATTCTCCCGAACAAGTAGCGCAACTCCGCCTCCCCTTTTACATCCCCCTCTCTCCCGCCTGAAACATCTAAATCCTGGAACGTTTAGCTGCCAATCCTGCCCTTCCCTCAACCAGGTCTCTGTAATGGCAACAACATCATAGTTCCAAGTAGTAATCCAAGCTCTAAGTTCATCTGCCTTACCCGTAATGCTCCTTGCATTAAAACATATGCACTTCAGGCCACCAGACCCGCTGTGTTCAGCAACTTCTCCCCGTCTGCTCTGCCTCAGAGCCACACTGTCCCTATTCCCTAGTTCTCCCTCAATGCTCTCACCTTCTGACCTATTGCTCCCGTGCCCACCCCCCTGCCATACTAGTTTAAACCCTCCCGTGTGACACTAGCAAACCTCGCGGCCAGGATATTTATGCCTCTCCGGTTTAGATGCAACCCGTCCATCTTATACAGGTCACACCTGCCCCGGAAGAGCTCCCAGTGGTCCAGATAACGGAAACCCTCCCTCCTACACCAGCTGTTTAGCCACGTGTTTGTCTGCTCTATCTTCCTATTTCTAGCCTCACTGGCACGTGGCACAGGGAGTAATCCCGAGATTACAACCCTCGAGGTCCTGTCTTTTAACTTTCTGCCTTGCTCCCTGAACTCCTGCTGCAGGACCTCATGCCCCTTCCTGCCTATGTCGTTAGTACCAATATGTACAACGACCTCTGCCTGTTTGCCCTCCCCCTTCAGGATTCCCTCTACCCGTTCGGAGACATCCTGGACCCTGGCACCAGGGAGGCAACATACCATCCTGGAGTCTCTTTCACGTCCACAGAAGCGCCTATCTGTGCCCCTGACTATAGAGTCCCCTATTACTATTACTCTTCTGCGCTTTGACCCTCCCTTCTGAACATCAGAGCCAGCCGTGGTGCCACTGCTCTGGCTGCTGCTGTTTTCCCCTGATAGGCTATCCCCCCCCGACAGTATCCAAAGGGGTATATCTGTTCGAGAGGGTGACAACCACAGGGGATTCCTGCACTGACTGCCTGCCCTTTCTGGTGGTCACCCATTTCTCTGCCTGCACCTTGGGTGTGACCACATTTACATAACTGCGATCTATGACGCTTTCCGCCACCTGCATGCTCCTAAGTGCATCCAATTGCTGCTCCAACCGAACCATGCGGTCTGTGAGGAGCTGCAGTTGGGTGCACTTTCTGCAGATGAAGCCATCCGGGACGCTGGAAGCCTCCCGGACCTGCCACATCTCACAGTCAGAGCACAGCACCCCTCTAACTGACATTGTGTCAATTAATTAAAATTAAAATTTGTCTTTTTTTTTTTTAAATACTTTTTTTTTAAAAATTGCAAAGTTACTGTCAACTATCTGTTTCCTAGCACTAGATTTCTAATAGAAATGCGATAGCTAACTATAATATTCTCCGATCTCTGGCTTAGATATCCTCTAAATTATAATTAAGTTATTATGTTTAATTAGTTCCCAAATACTCATTTTTTTTTTTTTTAATTTAGGTTAGAATCCCAACCAGCCACTCAGGTCACAGCTTTTCTGTGATGTCACTTGTTTCCCCCCGACACACACAATTTGAAAAAAGGTATAAAAGTAAAAATCACTTACTTACCTTCTGAGTGTCTGAGATGTTCTCAGGTTCTCTCGCTGACAGAGACTGCTCCTCCACCTCCGATCCTTGACCTGCACAATGCTAATAATATAATAACATAATATGGCACTTACCTTACACCAATGGGTCTTATTATTAGGTTAGAGGAGGAGGGCGGGTGGGAGACACTACACGTGTAGTGTCTCGGGTTTCCTCTCCACCAGAATTTATTGGTTGGGGGGGGGGACTTGCCAGAGGTCGAACTTCCGGTTCCCGCCTTATATAAAAACAAATAAAACAGAAAAGAAGAACAGACACGGGACCAGGTAAGGCCTTTTAAACTCACTACTCACCTCCCAGAAGGCCCCTGCGCACCGCTGCCACCGAAATCCAAAGGGCTGCTCCTGTAAAGGTAAGAGCTTTTAAACTCACTACTCACCTCCCAGAAGGCCCCTGCGCATCGCTGCCGCCGAAATCCAAAGGGCTGCTCCTGTAAAGGTAAGAGCTTTTAAACTCACTACTCACCTCCCAGAAGGCCCCTGCGCACCGCTGCCGCCGAAATCCAAAGGGCTGCTCCTGTAAAGGTAAGAGCTTTTAAACTCACTACTCACCTCCCAGAAGGCCCCTGCGCACCGCTGCCGCCGAAATCCAAAGGGCTGCTCCTGTAAAGGTAAGAGCTTTTAAACTCACTACTCACCTCCCAGAAGGCCCCTGCGCACCGCTGCCGCCGAAATCCAAAGGGCTGCTCCTGTAAAGGTAAGAGCTTTTAAACTCACTACTCACCTCCCAGAAGGCCCCTGCGCACCGCTGCCGCCGAAATCCAAAGGGCTGCTCCTGTAAAGGTAAGGGTTTTTAAACTCACTACTCACCTCCCAGAAGGCCCCTGCGCACCGCTGCCGCCGAAATCCAAAGGGCTGCTCCTGTAAAGGTAAGAGCTTATAAACTCACTACTCACCTCCCAGAAGGCCCCTGCGCACCGCTGCCGCCGAAATCCAAAGGGCAGCTCCTGTAAAGGTAAGAGCTTTTAAACTCACTACTCACCTCCCAGAAGGCCCCTGCGCACCCCTGCCGCCGAAATCCAAAGGGCTGCTCCTGTAAAGGTAAGGGTTTTTAAACTCACTACTCACCTCCCAGAAGGCCCCTGCGCACCGCTGCCGCCGAAATCCAAAGGGCTGCTCCTGTAAAGGTAAGAGCTTTTAAACTCACTACTCACCTCCCAGAAGGCCCCTGCGCACCGCTGCCGCCGAAATCCAAAGGGCTGCTCCTGTAAAGGTAAGAGCTTTTAAACTCACTACTCACCTCCCAGAAGGCCCCTGCGCACCGCTGCCGCTGAAATCCAAAGGGCTTCTCCTGTAAAGGTAAGAGCTTTTAAACTCACTACTCACCTCCCAGAAGGCCCCTGCGCACCGCTGCCGCCGAAATCCAAAGGGCTGCTCCTGTAAAGGTAAGAGCTTTTAAACTCACTACTCACCTCCCAGAAGGCCCCTGCGCACCGCTGCCGCCGAAATCCAAAGGGCTGCTCCTGTAAAGGTAAGAGCTTTTAAACTCACTACTCACCTCCCAGAAGGCCCCTGCGCACCGCTGCCGCTGAAATCCAAAGGGCTTCTCCTGTAAAGGTAAGAGCTTTTAAACTCACTACTCACCTCCCAGAAGGCCCCTGCGCACCGCTGCCGCCGAAATCCAAAAAGGCCCATAACTCCATTAGTTTTAAGATAGCTATGGAGAATGATAGGTCTGGCCCAAGAGTTAAAAATCTTAATTGGGGCAAGGCCAATTTTGATGGTATCAAGCAGGAACTTTCAGGGGTAGATTGGGGGAGACTGTTGGCAGGCAAAGGGACGGCTGGTAAATGGGAGGCTTTTAAAAATGTGTTAACCAGGGTGCAGGGCAAGCACATTCCCTTTAGAGTGAAGGGCAAGGCTGGTAGAAGTAGGGAACCCTGGATGACTCGAGATATTGAGACGCTGGTTAAAAAGAAGAAGGAGGCATATGACGTACATAAGCAACTGGGATCAAGTGGATCCCTTGAAGAGTATCGAGAGTGTCGAAATAGAGTTAAGAGGGAAATCAGGAGGGCAAAAAGGGGACATGAAATTGCTTTGGCAAATAATGCAAAGGAGAATCCAAAGAGCTTCTACAAATACATAAAGGGGAAAAGAGTAACTAGGGACAGAGTAGGGCCTCTTAAGGATCAACAAGGACATTTATGTGCAGAGCCACAAGAGTTGGGTGAGATCCTGAATGAATATTTCTCATCGGTATTCATGGTGGAGAAAGGCATGGATGTTAGGAAACTAAGGGAAATAAATAGTGATGTCTTGAGAAGTGTGCATATTACAGAGGAGGAGGTGCTAGAAGTCTTAAAGCGCATCAAAGTAGATAAATCCCCGGGACCTGATGAAATGTATCCCAGGATGTTGTGGAAGGCTAGGGAGGAAATTGCGGGTCCCCTAACAGAGATATTTGAATCATCAGCAGCCACAGGTGAGGTGCCTGAAGATTGGAGAGTGGCGAATGTTGTGCCCTTGTTTAAGAAGGGCAGCAGGGAAAAGCCTGGGAACTACAGACCGGCGAGCCTAACGTCTGTAGTTGCTAGAAGGTATTCTGAGAGACAGGATCTACAAGCATTTAGAGAGGCAAGGACTGATTCGGGGCAGTCAGCGTGGCTTTGTGCGTGGAAAATCATGTCCCACAAATTTGATTGAGTTTTTTGAGGGGGTGACCAAGAAGGTAGATGAGGGCAGTGCAGTAGACGTTGTCTACATGGACTTTAGCAAAGCCTTTGACAAGGTACCGCATGGTAGGTTGTTGCAGAAGGTTAAAGCTCACGGGATCCAGGGTGAGGTTGCCAATTGGATTCAAAATTGGCTGGACGACAGAAGACAGAGGGTGGTTGTAGAGGGTTGTTTTTCAAACTGGAGGCCTGTGACCAGTGGTGTGCCTCAGGGATCGGTGCTGGGTCCCGGTTATTTGTGATTTATATTAATGATTTGGATGAGAATTTAGGAGGCATGGTTCGTAAGTTTGCAGATGACACCAAGATTGGTGGCACAGTGGATAGTGAAAAAGGTTATCTAGGATTGCAACGGGATCTTGATTAATTAGGCCAGTGGGCCGACGAATGGCAGATGGAGTTTAATTTAGATAAATGTGAGGTGATGCATTTTGGCAGATCGAATCAGGCCAGGACCTACTCAGTTAGTGGTATAGAGTTGGGGAGAGTTATAGAACAAAGAGATCTAGGAGTACAGGTTCATAGCTCCTTGAAGGTGGAGTCGCAGGTGTACAGGGTGGTGAAGAAGGCATTCGACATGCTTGGTTTCATTGGTCAGAACATTGAATAAAGGAGTTGGGACGTCTTGTTGAAGTTGTACAAGACATTGGTGCGGTCACACTTGGAATACTGTGTGCAGTTCTGGTCACCCTATTATAGAAAGGATATTATTAAACTAGAAAGAGTGCAGAAAAGATTTACTAGGATGTTGCCGGGACTTGATGGTTTGAGTTATAAGGAGAGGCTGGATAGACTGGGACTTTTTTCCCTGGAGCGTAGGAGGCTTAGGGGTGATCTTATAGAGGTTTATAAAATAATGAGGGGCATAGGTAAGGTAGATAGTCAACATCTTTTCCCATAGGTAGGGGAGTCTAAAACTAGAGGGCATAGGTTTAAGGTGAGAGGGGAGAGATTCAGAAGGGCCCAGAGGGACAATTTCTTCACAGAGGGTAGTGAGTGTCTGGAATGGGCTGCCAGAGGTAGTAGTAGAGGCGGGTACAATTGTGTCTTTTAAAAAGCATTTAGATAGTTTCATGGCTAAGATGAGTATAGAGGGTTATGGGCCAAGTGCGGGCAACTGGGACTAGCTTAATGGTAAAAACTGGGCGGCATGGACTGGTTGGGCCGAAGGGCCTGTTTCCATGCTGTAAACTTCTATGATTCTATGATTCACTGCGCACTGACAAAGAGCGACAGAAATATGGAGGAATGGGGAAAAGTACAGAAGAATAGGGTGACAGTGGCAGAAGGGTGTTGCAATAATTGTATCGATATTTTTTCTGAGATAAACACAAATGCTTTACTGTAATTTCCCATGTTGTTTTGAGAGGGCGAGGAAATTTTTCGTGTAAGGAGTAGAAATAGTAAGTTAAATATAGGAATAGAACTGTAGATATATATATAAACAGACAAATTAGGAACAGGAGTTGGCCAGGTAGATAGATAGATAGATAGATAGATGGATAGATAGATAGATAGACAGATAGATAGATAGATAGAAAGATATATAGATAGATAGATAAATAGATAGATAAGTAGATAGATAGAATTTCTAAGACCACAGATCTACAGTACACGTTCTGCTTTCATCGGGTATAGTCTTCAGTCCAAAGAGATATCCTGCAGAGACAGCGCTCAGAGAAATATTTTTTAATTCACCCGGTCAGCAAAGGAACAGAAGAGTAACGCAATGCACTTTCAATTTTATCTGTGCTCGTTTCCTTTTGCTCTAATCTGCATTATTTGTCCACGTGATTAACAACGCCAGTGCAAAAAAATCCTCAGCTCTGTCTGAAATGGGCGACCCTTTATTATTAAACAGTCACACCCTAGTTCCAGATTCTCTGTCAAGAGGAAATACCCTCTCCACAACCTTCCTGAACAGATTCGGCAGCATCTGAAATATTTCAATCAAAGCAGATCTTACTCTTCTAAACTTCAGCTGAGACAAGCTTAGGTTTACCACCCTTTCCACACGAGACAACCAGGCCGCTCACGTATTACCCTGATTCAACTTCCAGGACAGGGCAGCAATGTATTTTCCTTAGGTTGAGGCATTAGACTCAGTTTCTCATATTTCCTGACAGGTGACCACAACATAACCCAATGGGCTATTGTGAGGAAAGATGTCGTTCTATTCAATGTCACAGTTGGACAGCACCGGACGTCTGATGCAGCCTCGGACTGCAGAGAAATTCCGCTTCAAAAGATTTCATGATCTTCTGACGTCGCCTTGGAGAAACTAAGAATCGATACCCTGAGTCCAATGACGGAGAATTACACGGGGATCCAGCTGTTGGCAATGGGGCGAAAGGATCAGAGATGCGATTTGCATATTTTGCTTCTTCTTCACTTACGCAAAAAGATGCCGATGACTTTATGAACAAATCCACAAGTCAGAACAACTTTTCCACTATACACCATACATAGAGCACACCCCAAGCCAAGCCCGCTCCTTTAATGCTCCTCAGATGGTGATTTTGAGTCTACCTTACGAAGTGTTTCAAGGGGAAGAATGGAATGGAGATTCCTCTTACAGGGAAGATGATAGACGGTATCCCATTCAAATTAGAAAACGGGGGAAATGGGAAACGAATTGAACTTCACATTGAAGGAGCTGTGATGACGAAAGTAAGTGCATTGTGGAGTCTGGTATCCCTTGCTTTCTCTATTTAAAAACAAAAAAAAAGGCAAATTTCTGCAACTGTTGAAGCAGCGAGTTTTTAACCCATCACTGCATAATACAACTTAGGGCAGCACGGTGGCATAGTGGTTAGCACAATTGCTTCACACCTCCAGGGTTCCAGGTTCGATTCCCGCTTGGGTCACTGTCTGTGCGGAGTCTGCACGTTCTCCACGTGTGTGCGTGGGTTTCCTCCGGGTACTCCGATTTCCTCCCACAATCCAAAAGTGTGCAGCTGAGAAGGATTGGCCATGCTAAATTGCCCTTAGTGTCCAAAATTATTCTTAGGTCTGGGTGGGGTTACTGGGGTATTGGGGTAGGGTGGAAAAATGGACGGGTAGGGTGCTCTTTCCAAGAGCCGCTGCAGACTCGATGTGCCGAATGGCCTCCTTCTGCACTGTTACTTCTATGAAATCTATGAACTTCGCTTCCAAGGCTAGGTGTAACTGGACCGAAATGATATGGAAATGAATATAAAAGTAGCAGAAAACTAACCAAAAAGTGGGGAGTGATACGCCACCCATCGTGTTCGGCGATTCAATAAGATTACGGGTGCTTTGATGTTGACCCCCGATCTCCATCCCCCTTCTTCATTACTGTTTATATCCTTACTGTTCAAAATCTGTCTCTATTTGTAGTGATAAAAGTTTTGAGTGTCCAAGGGCAAGGTATTATTTTCACAGCAAATGGTTGTAAACTGTATCATACTGCCATTCAAATGGAAATTAATGAATTGCTTCCAAATGAAACTAATCAGGTATATTGGCAATAATAAGGAAGTTGGGCGACACATTTCCATCTGAGCCTATGTTTTTTTATTATGTTAAATTCTCCGGCAATGCTTAACACGATTTCGTGATGAATAGACATCTGGCTAAATATGATCTACCTCGGCTAAATGACACGAGATCTATGTATTTAAATAAAAAATAGCTTTCCCTTTGCTGCATTGAACATGACCCGAAGCACACAACAATGGATGTTGAAAACAGGCCCAATGTGTCTTTTCAAAGAACAAATCGATTTTTACTTTAAAAGTGGAACAATCTCTAGCTTTACGAGGAAATGTTGGATTGTGTGATTAACCTGGTCATCCATTTCAAGTAGTTGCGCACATGCATAGCGGGCCGCAGGGTCTGTATCCAGCACTGTCACTGAGCAGAAATAGCAGCATCAGTGGGGAATAGGTATCTGGCGGCTTCAGAGAGAAGGCTACTCGTCATGTTCTGCCAGTGAGAATCCTTTGTTCTTGAGACAATTTCGTCGTCTCTCTATAATATTGTATATTATCCATTCGCTCAGCTTGCTGAGTACAAAACAAAACCATACATTTGCGTCGTCCGTGACACTGTATTACTGTGTATGAGCCCCCCTTGTTTGAAATGTTTAATGATTTGTGCACAACTGCGCAGTATGAGAGACCCTCCCGATAACATGGCTGCTGTACATTTTATATCCTTCTTATTACTATGGATCGGCTTCTGTATTCTACATTGGTTTCTAATATGCATGTTTGTCTCTTCTCGCCCTGGCGTTATGCGTACACAACGTGGAATCCGGGGAAATTTCTCAAAGTAGCCCAGGTACATAAGAAGACAAAAAAATGATTTATCCTGCTCCAGTTTAACTTCACAAATCTCTACTTTCCTGGAGGATTTCTGGGCAGTAATATTGAGGGAGATCCTTTGCACCAAAACTCAAGAATCGCTGATCATTTTAGCAGTGCCACTGTAGACCTGACTTGAACAGAGCTCATTATATCCATGGGTTTCTCTATTCTGCCCCGAATGTCCTGCAGAAACAGCGCTGTGTATCCGGGCGGCTGGGTCAGTTCCCCAACTGCTGCAGCTCTGACTTCACAACGCGAGATCACGCTTCTCAGATCCAACCTGAACCTCTCAATCTAGATATGCGCATGGGGAGACGCTATAATCGCTGTTTTGCAGTGTAGCACACTCCATAAGTTTATAAAACCATAGTTTATATGAGCAGAATTGGTCCATTACGTCTATCGAATCTGCACCACCATTCGATCATGGGTGATATGTCTTTGGTTGCGATTACACCTTTTAGCTAATATATGTGCCAAAGAACTTCAAGATATATGAGCAATCGAAACTCGTCAACAGACTGCAAATGTCCAGGTTTTGGTCCAAGTGTGCCTTCGTGGCGGATTCGCACCCGCTTTACTATATGACTAACGTTAATCAATTAAACCGATGAATTTATATAAGTACAGTAACTGGTTAAATTGATTGAATAACGAAATAATCGATTGAAGCAATATGTTTAGATAAACATGACAGGACAGGAGCTTCATTTCACCAGCAGACGCGGGAGTTTGTGGATAACTGTGCGAAAGTGCATAACAGAGTGTCTGAGTGTCAAGGAACCTCATCTCACATTTGTTGAGTTCGTGCCCGAGCGGGGGGCATTGCGGGTTCTCAAGCAGAGGGTGAGTCAATGTGACACCTTGTTCCTGTCCAGACTCGTTTAAGTTAAATAGAATTTTAGTTTTGTTCAATGGCCAAACAGGTGGGTTCGACTGCGATTCGAGAATTTGAGAATTCAGGATCGTGAAATAGAGATGCCCGGATATGAGCCCCCGGAAAAACAGGTGCAAGGTCGTGCCCCCCCCCCCCCCCCCCCCCACTGCATGCGTGATAATGGGCTTGCAGAGGAAATGCAACCATCATGGTACAAGGCTAGAATAAAATGTGGAGATTACATTTTTCTGGTATATCCTTAAGACCCATAATGATGCATTTTGAAGAGACGGTTCTGATGTATATGATATAACATTCTTCACGACATTCAATAAAACTTAGATGTTGAATTGATAATTTGAACTGGCGGCCCGAGCCGTTCCAGAATTTGTTACTCGATGGAGCTGAATTTACCGCATTTCTATTTCCTGTTGGAATTTCTGCCGGGATCGGCGCATCTGGCTTGACGTTTAAACAATACCTAAAGTTTTCGTGCAGACGAGCTTTTAAAGTGAGGGAAAGACTCAGGGGAAAGGTTTTAAAGGTGACTTATTTCTGTAAACCGAATATCACGACTTGAGTTGTCCACAGCAGCAGTACAGATGTCGGTTGCTCCCTCTACTTTTAATGAAGTGTATTTTGCAAATGCTACAATTCATCAATAATAATAACGCAAGGTCAAGATGCTTTCACCACACTCTGCAAAAAACAGGTTTCTAAACGAACCAATCTTTCTGGCATGCAAAGCGATGCAATATTTTGCAGCCTCAGTAGCCATGGGTTTGTCGGTGCCGTCTTCCCTTTTGAAATACAGTCACAATAAAACATGCCAACTGATGAGAGATAAAAGTGGCCGTGAACAATGTGCAGAGATCGATGATTAAACATGACTGAAGAAGATCGGTTGTGTATTGCGGAATTTTAAACAAAACAGATTGTGTAAATAATGGGATTGAGCCAATATAGTCATATATAAAGGGCTATTGTTATGAGAAATATTATTCCAATGGCCAGATGGGAATGTGCAACGAAATCGGGATGTCGTCATGCACCAGTCGCTGAATGTAAGCATGCAGGTTCAGCAAGTTTCAGTCCAGACGCAGCGATGTCTTGCTGCAGTTATACAGGACTTCTGTGATACCATGCTTGGAATATTGTGTGCAGGTTGATCTCCTGACGTGTTGAAGGATATTCCTGTTATAGAGGCAGTGCATATAACGTTTATGACACTGATTCTTGGGATGGCGTGACTGACATATGTGTAGAAGTTGAAGCGGTTAAGACAATATTCGCTGGAGTTCAAACGAACGAGACGGGATCCCATAGAAATCTATAACATTCTAACAGGACTAGCCAGGGTAGAGGCAGGAAGGATGTTCACAGTGTTCGCGGTGTCCAGAACTAGCTGTCATAGACTAAGGACACGGTGTAAGATTTTTAGGTCTGGGATGAGGCGACATTTCTTCACCCAGAGATGGATAAACCTGTGCAATTTGTTACGGCAGGAAGCAGTTCATGTTTTCAAGAAGGAGTTAGAAATAGCTGTCGGGACTAAATGGATAAAAGGATATGGGAAAAAATCGGGTGAAGGGTACGAAGTTGGACGATCAGCCATGCTCATGTTGAATGGCGATGCGGGCTTGAACGGCCAATGGTCTACTCCTGCTTCTATTTTGCATGCTTCTGTGCCACCTAGACCAATCACAGATTGATCACGAACCCCTTAAGTCAACAAATAATTATCCTCTGCCTCATACATTTAATTTGAGGGAGACCTTTAGAATCAAACTGAACAATACCTAATTAAATAATCGGCGTCCCACTGTATGAACACGCTGAGGATGAAAGTTCAAGAATAAGAATTTTACTGATAATTTACAGAACATTCAGCTATTGCATCAAAAGTCTTTTCAATATCCATGGACAAGTCAACATTCGGATTAGACTCACAATTTTCTCTCTCATTTCATCGAAAAATACAATTCAAGACGTGAAACCAGTCAGGAAAGTAACACTTCCGTGTCCAATTAAATTAATTATTGTGAATTTCAACAAACTACTGAAAACCTCTCCTTTAAATGTTCAAGAATGTCCTACTTAGATTTTTGGTCCAAACGGCGATCACACACATCGGAAGGTCCTGTACCCTGCAACTTCCACCGAATGCTGGCTTACATGGACAAGGGGTATATAGAAAAAAGCATTTAATCACAGCTCATAAATTAGTGCTTGTTGTAGCTGTAAAAATCTAAGAATAGTATGATCTCTGTCCTCTATTGATGTTTGATCAATTTGTTCTGAATTATTCCCCAGCACCAGGTTCGGAAAAGCCCTTTCTTCAACGGAAAACAAACATACAGAGGCAGACCGTCCTCCCACCCAAATTTTAGAAATTCTTCCCCCTCTTTCCCCTTTACATGATCAAAGTCAATGTCTATATTTGGAGAGCCATGATGTTGAGGTGCCGGCGCTGGACAAGGGTGGGCACAGTAGGACGTCTCACAATAACAGGTTAAAGTCCAGTGGATTATTTGAAATCACAAGCTTTCGGAGAGCTGCTCCTTCCTCGGGTGAGTCTGCTTCACCTGCTGATGCTGTGAGACTTCTTTCAATATTTGGATATTTGTAGTCTGACATTGAAACTATTGTGGAATTTCATTAAACATTTTTCTTTTCTGAATTTTCCACTCCTTGGTAGCCTGCAGAATAAAAACACCACTATTATTTCTGAACAGTTGCCAAATAAGTTCTATCCTCGAAAGCACTAACACATGCCAGTTCCCAATTCCAATGCCCACTTCCTTAACTAATAAAGTACCCCCCCCCCTTGGTGAAACCATTAAAAAAATGTTACAGGAATGTATAACAGCTGGTGAATTGATTGGTAAACACCTCGTTTAGATGAGAGAAGGGAAGGGAAGGACAATATATCAAAGTGTTCCTTATAATGATGTGTCTCGAAAGTAAACATCGAGAGAACATAATCTGATTGTTGGAGAGTGCACAAGAGCACACACATTTTAGAGAATTGGCGTAAGAGGCAATCGTAATAAGAGCCAATGGCACGAGGTGGAACACGTTTAATCAGAACAAATGGTTAGTTTTTGTGCCGCAATGCCTGCGAGTGTTCCTGAAAGCGAATATAACCATTGGTTCAAAAGCGAATTGGATAAAGAGAAAATAAATACAGTGTTTCGAAGCAGTGCGAACAAATGGAATCAACCGACTTGATGTGACTGAGAGCTGACACCAAAACAATGGCCCGAATGGTTGATGTCTTCGGCAAACACTCTGTTCATCTAAGTATGATCTGTGTAGTCCATGATGTGACTTCCCCACTTAAAGGTGTTCAATTTGTAAGTGCCCAATCTGCGTCTTGTCTGTTTATCGGTTATAAGTGTTTATCCATGTTTCTGTTTGCCGATCCTACATTCACCCAGCCTCTTTTTGTTTGTTTTTGTTCAGGTCATGAGGTGCAATCGCCTATGACATCATCGGATTTTTTGCTCGTCCTTTATTGTAGTTGGAATGCGATAGTTATCTCCAATTCTGGAAGATATGGTCCTTGGAGGATGGTGAAGGGTTTTTTCAGCTGTTTGTGTACACACCAAACCGCTCCCCTTTCTCATCTGATCGTCAAAAGTTGAAGCGATGATTTGCTGTGTCGTGTTAACAAAGGACAAAGAACAAAAATGCACAGCACAGGAACAGACGCTCCCGGCTCCCCGAGCCTGTGCTGATCGTGCTGCTCTAAATGAACAAAAAAACCTTCTGCCCTTATTCAGTCCGTATCCGTCTATTTTCTCCCTATTCACGTACCCATCCGGATGCCTGTTAAATGTGCCTGCTTCCGCGACATCTTGTCGATGCCTGGCCAAGGCACCCACCACTCTGCGTGAAAAGTTTATCCCGCACCTCCCTTAATCTTTCCTCCTCTCACCATGAACCTGTGGCCCCTTGTAAGTGACACTTCCAACTTTGGAAAAATACTCTGATAATCTACACTGTCTATGCCTCTCATAATTTCGTAGATATCTATCGGTTCTTGTTGCAGAACATCCTAGAGAAGACCGTCATAGAGGGTTCTCACTGCAACCACGCAGCACTGTGGCATAAACAGCTAATGTTCAAGGAGATTATGAAGACCCAAACAGGCGCGCTATTTTCTCTTGGATGGTGTGATTAATGTTGAATAGTTTTGGAACGGATTTGATTCCGTCATTCAGATAAGTTGCAAAATCAATGGCACCCCTGACTTGTGCCTTTCAGATGGTGTAAATTGCTTCGGGACGTCGTTAGGTCAGCTGATGCAGATATAATTTCGATACTCTGAAGCTCTCGTTAGCAAAGGTAAGCCCCTGTCTCGTAAAATTGCGTAACCTGGCATTGGTGACTCCAACCTATCCTGGAGTCCTGCCCAACAAATGTGATTGAATTCTTTGAGCACGTGACTCAGTGTGCAGATGAGCGTCGTGCAGTTGATGTAGTTTACATGGATTTCAGCAAAGCATTTGACTAGAACCCACATGGAAGCCGTCTAAAGAAGGCAATGACACATGGGATACAGGGGGACTTGTTAAGGTGGATTCAAAGCTGTCTGTGCTGTCGGAAGTAAAGAGTTGTTACAGACGACTGCTTTAGTGATTGGAATTCAGTGTCCAGTGGCGTACCACAGGAATCTCGCTGGGTCCCCTATTATTCGTAATTTATATAAATTAATTGGATGACTGTGTAGTGGGTAGGATCATACGTTTTCTGATGACACAAAGATAGGCCGGGTGGTTTACAATGAGGCTCAGAGTCTTGCGTTACAGGAACAAATAGACGGGATGGTCAGATGGACAGAACAGTGGCGGATGGAATGTAATCCTTAAACGTGTGAGATGTGACACTTTGGAACGAGCAATTTCACAAAGGAATATTCAACGCATGGCAGCACACTGAGAAGCCTGAGGAACAAAGATACATTCACGTGTTTGTAAATCGATCTCTGAAGGCAGAGGGCATGTTGAGAGAAAGACTTATGGGGCATCTTCCTTTATTAATCGTGGCATAGATTACAAAAGCAAGGAAGTCATGTTGGAATTATATAGAACATTGGTGAGGTCACAGCTGGAGAACTGTTTGCAGTTGTGGTCGCCAGGTTATAGAAAGGATGCGGTTGCTCTGGGGTGACTGCATAGGCGATTCACCAGGATGTTGCCTGGTATGAAATATATGAGTTGTGATGAGAGATTGGATAGGCTTGTGTTGTTTTCGCTGGACCGGAGAAGACTGGGGAACAACATAATCGAGGTGTACATGTTTATGAGGGGCATGGACAGGGTGGATGGGGAGAAGCTGTTTCTCTTAGTTGAACTTAGTTGTACGAGGGTACACAAGTTCAAGGTGAGAGGCGGGAGGCACAGCGGGGATTTGAGGAAAAACGTTTTTCCCAAAGGTTGATGACAGTCCGGAACGCACTGCTTGGTTGGGTGGTAGAGGCGAGTTGCCTCTCATCCTTTAAAAGGTGCATGGCTAAGCACTTGGCACATCTTTACATTCGAGGCTATCGGCAAAATGCTGGCAAATAGGATTAGGACTGGCAGATCAGGTGCCTGTCATGTGACGGTGCAGACTCGATGGGCCGAAGGGCCTTTTCTGCACTGTATTCTTCTGTGATTCTATGATCCATATATTGGCATACTCATTGGTGCTGTATCCTGAGACTGAACGATGACGTGCTTACGAAACAGAAAATGCTGGAAATTCTCAGCAAGTCTGGCAGCATCTGTAGGGAGAGTAAAGAGGTAACGTTTCGAGTCCGATGACTCTTTGTCAAAGCTAACAGACAGAGAAAGTGGGAAATATTTATACTGTGGAGCGAGAATGAAAGATGAGTCATAGTCACAGAAACCCGGTGAAACCGGGTGCTAATGGCCACAGAAACCAAGGGGAAAGTCTGCTAATGGCAGACCCCAGAGAATACAAAATATGTGAAATGTCAAACAGCAGGGAAACTAACATCAGAAGATGAACTGTAGATGTGGGGGGAGGGGAAGCGGGAACCAAAGGGAAGAATGGTGAAAGAAAGGTGGATAGGGTTGGGGGGTGGGGGGGGGATTAAATCTACATTAAGAAAGAAAAAAAGAAAAGACAGTTAAAATGAAATAAAAACAAACGGGTCGAGGTGGGGTAGAGCTGATCAGCTGAAGTTGTTCAATTCGATGTTCAGGCCGGAAGGCTGTAGCGTGCCTAACCGGAAGATGACATGCTGTTCCTCCAGTTTGCGTTGCACTTCACTGGAACATTGCAGCAGGCTTAGAACAGACATGTGGGCATGGCAGCAGGGTCTTTTGTTAAAATGGCAAGCAATAGGAAGATCAGGGTCCTGAATGCACACAGACTGAAGATGCTAAGCAAAGCGATCACCCAGTCTGCGTTTGGTCTCTCCGATATTGAGGAGACCACATTGGGAGCAGCGAATGCAGTAGACCAAATTGGAAGAGATGCAAGTGAAACGCTGCTTAACCTGGAATGAGTGTTTGGGGCCTGGGATGGTAAGCATGGAAGAGTTAAAGGGGCAGGTGTTACACCTTCTGTGATTGCATGGGAAGGTGCCATGCGTGATAGGAGAGGTACTGGATATGGTGGAGGAGTGGACGAGATTGCCTCAGAGGGAACGGTCTCTGAGGAATGCTGACAGAGGGAGTGAAGGGAAGATGTGTTTGGTGGTGGCATCACGCTGGAGTTGGCGAAAATGGCGGAGGATTATGCTTTGTAAAAGGAGGCTGGTGGGATGAAATGTGAGAAGGAGGGGGACTCTATCCTTGTTCTTGGAGGGAGTGGAGGGGGCGAGTGTAGTGGCGCGGGGGATGGACCGCACACTGTTGAGGGCCCTGTCCACAACTCTAGGTGGGAAATCACGGTTGAGGAAGAACGAACCCATTTTCGAAGCACCATTTTGGAAAATGGCATCATCGGAACAAATGCGACGGAGGCGAAGGAGTTGAGAGGAAGGTATGGAGTCCTTACAGGGTGTAGGGTGCGAAGATCTGTAGTCCAGATAGCTGTGGGAGTCAGTGGGCTTGTAGTGGATATTAGTGGATAGTCTATTGCCGGAAATGGAGACAGAAAGATCAAGGAAGGGAAGGGAAGTGTCTGAGATGGAAGGATAGAAGGAAGCAATTCGGCCTGCCGTCCAGGCAAGAATAATTAACTTTGCCTCGAAACTAAACATTTTCTCAGCTGCCGCCCCCCTCCAGGTCCTATCCAAATCGCTTTTGAATGCAACGACTGCATTTTCCTGCGGATTATCATCGCTCTGCTTATAAAACTATGTCCTCGCCCTATTAGGCACAGCTCTAAATTGTGCAGTGGCACTCCAGACATGGCAGCAATACTGAAGATGCTACTCATCGCTGTCACCGCGCATTGCTGACAGAGTGATGTTTGAAGTCTTAATGGAAGCATTTTCCTTGTACACCAGGGTATCGCCTGAGGCAATGGAATTTCAAATACTTGCTTGTAAATAATACAAAATGTCTAAAACATCTGTAATCTAATCATGTTTCAGTATCATTACCTCTTGAGTCCACCCCAATGAACAAACGGGTTTGGCGGTTACCAGAATGATAACAGTTTTGGGGTGATTCTATCGATTAGGGAGCTACAATATCATCTGCTCTTTCATCTTGATCTGCGATAAACCCTTTCACAAAAAGGGATGCGACGTGTCACTCCACGAGATTGAGTTCAGAAGTTAAGAACATAAAGGCGCCTCAATCAACCACAATCACTCCCAACGAATGTTATTCTCCGCTTGTATACAAACTGAATCTTCTCTGAACATTGTTCTCCCTGTAACATGGGAAGATATTATTCAATCTCTCAATGTGTAGGTCACAGTGATGGTGTCGTTCTGGTTTACTTTCAACTTAGACTGCCATCGTCCCAGGGGATAATTGTCACGCGAGAGTTTGAATAAATAGGAAAACACTTTTCGTTAGTTTTCTTCATTGAGGCCTTCGATGGTAAGGCTGTCGTTTATTATGCTTCTTCAATTATCTTTGATAAGTCTCTGGTGAGCCACCAGCTTCAGCCGCTGCTGTCACTGTGGTGTAGATACATCGACTGTGATGTTAAGAGGAATTTTTGGATTTCTCACCCAGTGACAGTGAAGGAATGTTGATACAGCTCCCAGTCAGTGCAGAGTGTGGCTTGGAAGGGAACTTGCACGTTCTAGTTACCCCATACGGTTTCTACCATTGTCATTCTTGGTGCTCGAGCACGTGTGTCTGGATGGTGTTGTCTAAGGGGCCTTTGTGAGTTACAACAGTGCATTTGTAGCCCCTATTCACTGCTGTCAGTGTGTCCTGTGTAGAGTGCATTGTCGAAGTTTATGATGGCTTTGGGTGATGCAAGTGGATGCGGATGGATTAGTTTGCAGGGGGCAGGCCGGATTATATCTTGTTTAACGACGTTACCAAATGAAGTACCTTCCGGATACTGGATGGTATCGAAATTCTGAAGTATTCTTGCAACCACACTCATCCCCAAATATTACATACTATGACCTGCTGGGAGGTGATATATTTTTGTTTCCGATTATGAACAACTTCAAAAGTTCAGTTGAACGCGCAGGCATTTCGAAACTGTGCCGGAAATGTCAATTTCTCCAGTAGCTCATTGATATGAAATTTTACACTGGTGTTTGCCTCGAGAGATGATTCTCTGCAGATCCGGACATTTGCAGGATCTTCTGAAAAGTTTAATATAACTGTAGTTTGCCTTTTGCTGCATCTCAGCGTAATTTTTCTGCTGTTTAAAAATGCGGAGAATGGATAATTGTGTATTAAGATGAAATGTGTACATTGGTAGGTCAGGAGTACCCTCTGTAACCATCAAGAAAGAGAGCATAATTGAAGTCCTAATCCATCCCTATTCTACTACAACATTGCATTTCCTCATTCAATTCCACCTGTTTGAGATGGTTCCATTTTTGAGTTAATGTTATGTGTTAAGAAGTTTGCCCTTCGAATAATATTATGACTTTGGACGAAATATCGCTCTTTTGTGAAGAAAACAAATATCGATGATTCAAGGTGGGGAAATGTACCCTCTGACATAAAGAGCAGGATGAAGAGACTAACTAGATTACAAAAGTGAAGGACTGTGATAGGGCAATGACAGGACAGATTAAATGAAAAAGTGTTTCATGAGATCAATACCAAATGGAGCGTTGCTGATATTAGAAATGATACAGCAACACAAGAAATAGCAGCAGGAGAAGCTCAACCAACATGTTCCGCCAATCAATACTATCGTGGCTCATCTGGGGCGTCATCTCCATTCTCCTGCCCGCTCCCGCGGTTCTCTGAGATACAAAATCGTGCTGTCTTCTAGTCTAAAATATATTAAACTGTGGAGAACCTGGGTTAGAAAAATCACAATTATTCACAGCTCCTTCCGTGAAGTAATGTCTCTTTAAAGCAGTCAGAAATTATTTCCTTCCTTATTCTGAGGCTCTGCCTTCGTATTTTAACTTTCGCCGCCAAAAGAATCAATCTCTCAGCTCAGTCTAACAAATCAATCTCCTTCAGAATCATATGTGTTTCAATTAGATTGCCTCTCATATTTCTAAACTCCAGAGTATAAAAGCCCAAGTTATTTAGCTTCTTGCCATCGCCAGACCCGCACTGGAGGGCCAAATCAGTAAAGCTCCGCTGTGCCACCTGTAATGAACGTGCATCCTTCCTGAAACACGGAGAACAAAAGTGCAAACAACATTCAAGGCCTGGTCAAATCAAAACTTAATGCAACTGTGGTAAAACACCTTCACTCCTCTAATTCCGTTTGCTTGCAATAAAAGATTTCAAATGAAACACAGTGTGCTTAGATCAGGATATGAATGTTTGCCTAGCAACCAGGCAATGGTATCGTGAAGGACTGATCAAAGGAACGGGACACACCGAAATCAGCAAAATAAAATGCAATATAAACAACTACGAAACAGAGCATCCAGAGGCCTTGTTCATCGTGGCCGGAGACTTCAACAAGGTCAACCTCAAGAGTGTACTGCCAGAATTCCACCAGCACATCTCCTGTCCCACCAGGGGCGACAACACTCTTGACCACTGCTACTCAAAAATTAAGGGCACCTACCGTTCCATCTCCCGACCGCATTTTGGGAAATCAGACGATAAGACGGTGCTCCTTCACCCTGCATTCAAGCAGAAACTCAAGTACGAGAATCCAGCTAAGAAGGTCGTGCAGTGCTTGTCCAAGGAAACAGAAGAGCTCTTACGTGACTGCTTGGAGACAGTGGACTGGTCCGTATTTAAGAACTCAGTGACCAACTTACATGAGTATGCCACCACCGTCACAGACTTCATCAGCAAATGTGTGGATGACTGCGTGCCAAAGAAAGCAGTACCTACGTTCCCCAACCGGAAACCACGGCTTAATCACGATATTGACTCCCTACTGAAGGACAGACCTGAGGCATTTAAGTCAGGCGACCCTGAGCTATGTGCGAAATCCAGGTAAGACCTCCACAAAGCCATCCGAGATGCCAAGAGCGAATATCAAAGGAAGCTAGGTTCACAGACAGACTCTTGGTGATTGTGGCAAGGACGAAACAACATAACGGGCTACAAAGCGAAGCCGAGAAGTATCTCCGGCAGCAGCTCACCACTCCCCGATGAACTTAATGCATTCTATGCTTGGTTCGAGCAGGAAACCAACAATCCGCTGCCGAGTGCCCCAGCAGCCCATAACTCACCCACACCCACCATCACAGCTTCCGTATTCAGATCGGCCTTCCTGAAAGTGAACCCTCTGAAGGCGATGGGCCCGGACGGGGTCCTTGTCGTGCACTCAGAGCCTCCATGGACCAGCTTTCAGAGGTATTCACGGACATCTTTAACCTGTCCCTGCTCCACTCCGAAGTCCCCATTTGCTTCAAGAAGACCCCCATTACACCGGTGCCAAAGAAGAACCAGGCAACGTGCCTCAATGACTACCATGCGGTGGCCCTGACTTCAGTCGTAATGAAGTGCTTCGAGAGGTTGATCATGAAGCACATCACCTCCATACTCCCAGAACACCTTGATCCACTGCAATTCGCATATCGTCGCAACTGGTCCACAGCAGATGCCATTTCCCTGGTCCTACACTCATCCCTAGAGCATCTCGACTCCTACATCAGACACCTATTTATTGACTACAGCTCCGTCTTCAATACCATGATCTCAGCCACGCTCATATCAAAGCTCCAAAACCTAGGACTAGGCTCCCCACTCTGCAACTGGATCCTCGATTTTCTGTCCAACAGACCACAATCAGTAAGAATGAACAACAACACCTCCTTCACAAGAGTCCTCAATATAGGGGGACTGCAAGGCTGCGTACTTAGCCCCCTACTCTACTCCCTGTACACACACAATTGCGTGGCAAAATTTGGTTCCAATTCCAACTACAAGTTTGCTGATGATACGACCATAGTGGGCCGGATCACGAATAACGATGAGTCAGAATACAGGAGGGAGATAGAGAACCTAGTGGAACGGTGCAGCGCAACAATCTCTCCCTCAGTGCCAGCAAAACTAAAGAGCTGGTCATTGACTTCAGCAAGCAAACTACTGTACACACACCTGCCAGCATCAATGGGGCCGAGGTGGAGATGTTTGCAGTTTCAAATTCTTAGGGGTGCACATCTCAAAAAATCTGTCCTGGTCCACCCACGTCGACGCTACCACCAAGAAAGCACAACAGCGCCTATACCTATAATTTGGCATGTCCACATTAACCCTTACCAACTTTTACAGATGCACCATAGAAAGCATCCTATCTGGCTGCATCACAGCCTGGTATGGCAACTGCCCGGCCCAGGACAGCAAGAAACTTCAGAGAATCGTGAACACCGCTCAGTCCATCAATCGAAACTGCCTCCCCCCCCCCCCATCCATTGACTCCATTTACACTTGCAGCTGCCTGGGGAAAGCGGGCAGCCTAATCAAAGACCACTCCCACCCGGTTTACTCACTCTTCTAACGTCTTCCATCGGGCAGGAGATACAGAAGTCTGATAACTGCACGAACAGACTCAAAAACAGCTTCTTCCCCGCTGTTACCAGACTCCTAAATTTCCCTCTTATGGACTGACCTCATTAACACTACACCGTGCATCCTTCATCCGATGCCGGTGCTTATGTATTTACATTGCATACCTTGTGTTGCCCTATTATGTATTTTCTTTTATTCCCTTTTCTTCCCATGTACTTAATGATCTGTTGAGCTTCTCGCAGAAAAATACTTTTCACTGTACCTCGGTACACGTGACAATAAACAAATCCAATCAACTCCAATCCAAATGAAACAAGATGGAGGTGAAGGCGGGCATCTTGGTTGTCAGTGTGTTGTAATGATATGTTTTTCCCAGAGCTGTGAGAATGTCTCGATCTTCACAACGTTGCTCAGCAATTGAAAGTATTCTGCTAAAATGAAATCTCAAGCTGCAAACATTCTCGGCTGACATTTTGTACAACTCTTATTGTCGATTCACTTCCACAAGATGTGGGCATGTCGCTCATGCACAGTATATATTACACATACGTTGTCGAAATGTTTCAAAATCTGTTTCAATTAAAGTGTGTGGAACTTAATTGCGACGGCGCTTGCAACGGCGCTTACGATAATGCAATCATTTGTATTTTCAATTTGGGCCGATTACGCGGAGTTGCAAGATCACGGTGTTTCCGCACGGCTGTCAGTTGACCACTTTAGGTGTTTCGAGCAAGTGGGCAAAGTAGCGAAAGACAGAACCTTTTGTTTTAATCAATCTTGGGTGTATTGGCTGGGCCAGATTTTATTTCCCACCTATCGATCACGAAAAATAAAACCGCGTCAGTTCCAACCGGAATAGCCGGCATTTACATGGGGTCAACTCAGAACGAACCAGCCTAAAAGCATTTGTCCCCGAATTTGTCAGCCACATTTAAGTCATGTCTGTGTGTGATATTCTTTTTTATTAAGTGGCAATTAATATTGCCAATGCACCTAGACTGCACATCTTTCATTGTGTGGGAGCAAACCCCATGCAAACACGGGAAGAATGTGCAACGGCTGTGATATTGTTATTCATTGGTGCAATGGACGTCGCTAGCTAGGCTGGCATTTGTAGTCCATCTCTTATGGTTATTGCCCGTTGACCGGGAACAACCTGGGTTCAACTGGCCTAGCGGTCAGAACTGCTGCCTCACAACGCCAGTGACCGGGTTTCAATTCTGGCCTTGGGTGACTGTCTGTGTGGAGTTTGCACTTTCTTCCTGTGGGTTTCCTCCGGCTGCTGCGGTTTTCTCCCACAATCCAAAGATGTGGAGTCTAGGTGGATTGACAATGCTAAATTGCCACTTAGTGTCAGTTGGATTACGGGGATAGGGCGGTAGGATTTTCGCATGGTCGGGGTAGTCTGGATTGGCTGAAGGGCCTCCTTCTGCACTGTAGGCATTCCATGTTCTATATTCAGTTGCTAACCAGCCAAGAGATAATTCTCTTTCAGCATGATTACCTTGAAAAAGGTTTGTTAAGCAGCAAAAATAGGAAAGCAGATTATTATTAATGAGTGTAAATTGAGAGAGGTGGATACTCAGCGAGACCTTGGTGTCCTTGTGCATCAGTTGCTGAAAGTATGCGCGCAGGTACAGCAGGTGGTAGAGAAGGTACATGGGTTGTTGGCCTTTATAATGAGAAGATTTGAGTAAAGTAATAAGGATATTTTTCTGCCATTTTATAAGGCATTTTGGTGCCCTTATCTGAGGAAGGATGTTCTTGCCATAGAGGGAGTGCACGGATTCCTGGGCTGGCGGGACTATCATATGAGGAGAGACTAAGTCGGTTAGGATTATGTTTTTTGGAGTTTAGAAGAGTCAGAGGTGATCTCACGCAAACTTATACAATTCTAATGTTAGATTAGACAGGGTTGATTCAGAAAGAATTCAGCACAGCCAGAAACCCAAGCCGAGAATTGAACCAGGCGTTGTGAAGCAACAGTGCTAACCATTGTGCAACCGTGCCGCCCATTGAATGGCGGAGCGGGCCCGAACGGCCGAATTACTTCCTTGAGGAAGATTTACCTGAAGCGTTGCCGTCAGATACTTTCAGATTTAGAGAGGGACGAGGGGAGTTCGCAAAAAGACAAACATTGTGTCTCCAAGGATCTAGAGCTACGACTTAATCCTCAATCCGAAATGGGGAATGTTTAATGCCTAACACCCACAGTTAGAATCCAATGAGTTTAATCAGATCATCCAGCTGAGTTAAAGATAGATATGGAAAGGAAGGCTATGACCAAAGGCTTGCTCGTGGAAATGTAGGCTGAACTGCACAGGGTACTGGAGGGAAAGCATAGGAATTTTCACAAACTCATAGATAGCCTCGAACAGATAGCCACATTAGTCCCAATTATATTTAAAGGGGGATTTCATCTTACAAATTCATTTTTACAGGATGTGGACTTCGTTGGCTAGACCGCCGTTTGTTGCCCATTCCTAATTGCCCTTGAGAAGTTGGTGGCGAGTGCCTTCTTGGACATCTGCAGTCCCTGTGGTCTCAGTACGCTACTGTGGTATTTGCGAGGATGTTCCAGGACTTTGACCCTGCGACAGTGAGGCAACGCTGACATATTTTCAAGTCGGGTGCTAAGTCATTTGGAGTGGAACTTCTAAGTGGTGGTGGCCCCATGCATCAGCTGCCTTTGTACGTCTCGCAGCGTGTGGCCTGGAGGGAATCTTTCAGGTGGTGGCTGCATTTCCCACCACTGTCCGACTAAAGTGTAGGAACAGAGGAATAGGAGTGGGCCAGATAACCAGTCTATCCTGCTCCACCATTCAATGCGATCATAGCTGATAGGACTCTTCAATGCCTTTCATACCCACTATCCCGATAAACCTTTCCATTATTGTCAATCAGAATTTTTTCAATATTTGCCTGAAACATAACAACGACTGAACCTGCACAGGTCTCTGGGGGAGGTAACTCCAAAAACTCACAATCCTCTGGATAAAGAAATGTCTCCTCATCTCGGTACTAAGTGGAATCCTCTTATTTATGAAGCAAATCCACTGCTGTAGACTTTCCAACCAAGGGAAATATTTTACCAGTCTTATCCCTTTCAGTATTTTGCTGGCTTAGATCTGATCATCTATTAACCTTCGATGTTCTAAAATTACAGGCCAATTTGCCCAGTCTCCCTGCATAAGACTGTCCCCCATCCCTGGAACAAGTCTGGTAAACGTTTGTTGCACTCAATCTATGACTATAATTTCCTTTCTGAGATAAGGGGACCAAACCTGCACACAACGCTCCAGGAGCTGTCTCAGCAAACTTATATATAGGTCCTCATTGATCTTGTCCTAATATCCTCTTTCGCTAAATATTAGTGGTCTCACATTTTGAAGGTTTTGCTAAAATGGCCTTCGCAAGTTGTTAAAATGTTGTCTAAATGTAACAGTGGTGTTGGCAGTGTAAGTTGAACGTACTGGTGATGGGTGATGGTCAAGCAAGTTCCTGATACTGGATGGCATCAAACGTATTATTAACTTTTGGAACAGCATTCCGCCCAATGTGTTCCATGTGAGTTCCATGCAAGATAAGAGAGCTTATTTCGTTCCTCTTTAATATGAGCAAGTTAATAGCTTTAGAAAAAGGTTCAGAATATTGCCAAACTCTGCTGGAAAATGGTACAGCTTCTTATTTTTGCTAATGTTTCAGATTTTGCATTTGCAAAACATTGTCCACAATACATTCCCAGCAGGTAATGCAGGTATCTGTGGAGATAAGCATAATTAATGCTTCAGGGCAGTGACTTAAAGGTACCGATTGACCTGTTGAGTATTCCCAGCATGTTCCAAAGTGCAGATTTTGATATTAAAATTCGAGCATTGCCCTGAGATTCATTCCTGGGTTCAGATTGAGAAGCATGAGTGTATACACCAATGTGCGATGAGGAAGCATTTCTTCATTCAGAAGTTTGTGTAACGCTGAAATTCTCTATCCCAGAGAGTTGTGAGCGCTAAATATCTTCAAAGTAGACATCATGGAACACTGAAGTGATCCCTGGATGTGGGAATAGTCCTGAGTTAATTAATCAAACCGAAAGGAAAATTTATTATAATCACACAGAGAGATGGGAGCAGAGAGAAATACACAATTATTCGAAATGTCAGATAGAGAATATAATAGACGTCAATAATTCAATCTCCTCATTGGTTGAGAGTGACGCAGAAAATACCTCCTTGGAAAGAAGGATCCGCTTTGAAAGGAGTCAGAAAATAAGGCAACACGTAAGAGCAGGTTTCAAAATAGACATTATTCAATACAAGAAGTAGGAATTTAAATTACGAATTTTGGGAGAATTAAATTGAAAAGTCATTACGCTGCAAATGCGAGATTTTGGAAAAGTGTAAGTGGGCAGAGAAAATTGGATCTCAATATACACAAAGTTCACAATGCTGTTCGAAAGCCATGTTTGTTATTTCCGTTTGTAATGTCAAGAAATGGTTCATAAAATCACCGGATTTTGTTGGAATATTCAGACTTGTGGTTCGACATTAATTGGGAGACTCGTGGTTCATGCTGGTCACCACTCTTCCACAAGGACTTTACAAAGGGGACAAATGACTCTTACTGGCCGGTTTAAAGGATTAAACTCTTCATTTGTAGGGAGTTGTCCGGGCAGTTCATGTTGTTGTTCTTGAAACGTAAACGATTAACAGATGACCCATGGTGATCTTCCATATAATGTGAGATTTGGAGAGAGTAAAAGTGGAAACGATTCCCTCTGCGTGCAAGTAAATAACTCGGGTGTCGTGAATTAAAAGTCATGACGATAAGAAAAAGAGACGATGGAAGCAGAGCCATTATTTTCACTCAGGCTTGATGGTATCTGCAACGGTCAACTGAAAAGGTGCTAGAAATTAACTTCATGAATAATCTAAAAAGGGAATTGGAAAGGTATTTGAAGACAAGGATGCATCCTACGGACACAAAATGAGCAAAAACAACGCTGGGACAATAAAGAATAACAATGCATTTGTATAATGACAAGCGGGCACACACACATCTGAAGAGACAGACGGCTGCAGGTATAATTGAACATATGATTAGATAGAAGTAGAGAGAGTCAGAAATAAAATTGCCACTAATCTGGCTGATTATTTGCTATATTTCTCGCAGACATTTCGTATATAAAGATGAGAAAAATGACTGTTGCCGAAAAGTGTGCAATGCCATCCCGCGTCAGGCCCAATTCGGCCGAAAGGAATGTTGTGAAATTTGAATAAGAAATATGAAAAACGAAACTTGAATCTGAATGAAAATGTGAAAAACAGCTAATGGGCATGTTTCGAACCTGCGCAATGAGGCCTCAGTGGATTTCTGGTCCATTGCCTCAAACAGTCGACCACGACTACACGAGCTCAAAAGTCACCTCGGTGAGATTTTGCTGGATAGAAATGTGATTCACAATGCTGCTGACTACATTTTGATTTGAAGCGGAAAGTTATTTTTCAATCAGAGTAGATGCACAGAAAGTCAATTTTGAGCATTACTGTGTTAATCATAAATAGTCTTCCATTCAGAAACTGATGCAATTCAAACGCGAAATGCCAGAATAGCTCTCTTAAAGGCGGTATAGGAAAGCAAGGGGCAGCACGGTGGCGCAGTAGTTAGCACTGTTGCCCTCAGGCGCCGATGCCCCAGGTTCGATCCTGGCTCTGGGTCACTGTCCGTGTGGAGTTACACCTTCTCCCTGTGTTTGCGTGGGATTCACTCCCGCAACCCAATGACATGCACGCTAGGTGAATTGTCCACACTACATTGCCCCTTAATTGGAAAAAAAATGAAAATTGGGTACTCTAAATTAAAAAACAGATATAGGAAAACAAGTTTTTGTTGAACAAGGAACCATGATTTGACTTGGCCCACTACAGCGAATGCTCACCAGACTGTCGGCTGGAATGAAAAGGCTGTACTATGAGGGGAGGTTGGATCGAATCGGTTTCTTAAAATAGCGCTCACGAGATCCAGGAGGATACCATGATCGATCTCACCTTGAGACTCGGAGAATGTAAGCTGGTGCGCCGAGACCTGCAACGCTCGGGCTCTTAAACTCGCCCTGTAAAATCCGGCCTGAATGTGACCGACACTTCTGGTAGTCCCGCCTGGGACCTGGACTTGTAAGCTCGGTCGTGGCCTTTACACTACGTTAACTAAGTGAATGTACTTTGTTGAATCTGCGGTGTGCAGAATGCTTAGACGAAAGTAGAAATACGCAATAATGTCAATTTCGATACAATTACAATACTCCTCCATTCCCTCCCGCGCCTTCCCCAATCTGCAGCAAGACCCGTTTTTTTTATACAACTAGGGCTCTCCTTGTAAAGTGGTTCGCGCATCCACTTGAAGGGGAAGGCCTGCCAGTATTAAAGGGGAAGTTCATATCTCGGAGAGGTCACAGGAAACCCTATAGTCCTGTTCCCGGGACCTACATTGGGTTATAACACTCAACGCCCCCCGCCCCCCCCACCCCCCCAGATCCCGCCCCCCCCCCCGCCCCCCTCTCCCCCCCCCCCCCCCCCCCCCCCCCCCCCCGCCCCCACGAAGTCCGGAGCAAAGTACATATCTATAGATCAGTGCTCCCGGTCGTTCGATCGTTTCGTCTGTGGGTGGCGTTCAGGCACTAACCTTGCGCCGTCAAGAGGCATACATCGCACCCTGGAGTGGTGTTGACATGACAAGCGTCTGGGCAGCCGCGGCAATGCCAGCTTGGCTCGGGAGCCCGCCGGACACCTCCTGTGCCGGTCGAATGTCCATTTCGGCTTCCGTGTCAGATCTAGCTGATTCTTCGCCGGAATCTCATTGTCATCAAAAATCATCGCTGTATCATCGGCAACCAACGGAGCCGGGCGGCGTTGGCGATAACAGGGGTGGTCGAGACAGTGAAGAAGACGAGAAGATGAGACGCCTGAATCAATGGCCGGTACGGTGGGAGTATCGGGATCGTGGCTTTGGAGATGGTCCGCATGTTGATTAGACACGCAGCCAGATGCGCAGATTTGGAAAGAAATCGGACCTGCTTGCACTATGATGTGAGATGCCAGCGTTGGGCTGGGGCGGGCACAGGAGGAAGTCCTACAATACCAGGTTAAAGTCCAACAGGCTTATTTGGAATCACTAGATTTCGGAGCGCAGATCCTTCATCGGGTGAGTGGAATCACTCACCGGATGAAGAAGCTGTGCTTCTAAAGCTAGTGATTCCAAGTAAGCCTGTTATGGCGTTGAACACGGCGTCCAGGATCCAAGCGGCCCCCACCACTGAAGTGGCGGAGGTGTTCTGCATCTCCCGGTGCGGACCGGCCCAGTGGCCTGTGCCCAGTGGCCCTGGATCGGCCCTGAATGCGGCGGACATTGTTGCCAATATCCGTGAGAATGAGACCCAACCAGGTACAGAGGCAGTAAACCATCAACATATTGGCTGTTGCGATGTCCATTGTGGCATGCGGTACTGTCCGGAATAAGAACCTCGTTAAGCTGGTCTCCAGGATCCTGGAGGCTGTTTTTTTTAATGCCGAGCTTAAACGTGTTCACTGGCCAACCAATTCGAAGCTGGAGCAATCCTGACATGAAGGATATGTTGGCTGTCGTGAATGGCGCAAATTCTACACTCGTAAACGCCGTAGCATTGACCGATACGAACAACTCAGGTTTGCTCTTCGTGTAGGAAATGTGACGGAGATTTGCTGTGGTGGTGCGGGCCATCGTGGCCTGTACCTTGAGCATCTCCATTCACTTTGTCGGCATTGACGAGGACGAAGACTCGGAGCGCGGTAGGAGGGAGCTGCGCCCATGTTTGAGGACCACCACGCGAGGCCCCAAAGGAGCATGGCATCGTCTGTACTACGTTCCGGCATCTTTGTCCCCTCGGCCTTTAGGTAGAGCTCTGTGCCGAGCCCAAACTGCACCATAGATGGATGTGAGGGTGCTGAGGATCAGTCTGGGTCCACCCTGGATGCGGGATGGTGTGACCGGTAGCGAGTCCATAAAATAGAGCGTGGCAATGACATCGAATGCGGTCGCTGGTATAGGTGGCCAGGTCAGCAAAGGCTGACGACTGGACGCATCGGTGTGGAAAATCTCGGTCCCGGAGCAGTGTTCCAACACATCGTCATATGCCCATCGCTGGATGCGGGCGGATGCGATGGGAGAAAGTCGCCCGATCCTCATTGAATACCCGTAGGAGGGGCGTGTGATCAGTGAGAAAAGTGAAGCGATGACCGTAGACATATTGATGGAATTTGTTAACCCCGGATACGACAGCTAAACCCACCTTCTCGATATAGTCAGACCGCATTTCTGCATTCAACGTTCATGAGGCTGATGTGATGGGAAATTCAGATCCATCGTTCATTTCATGGGTCAGCACGGCCCCGATGCCATTTGGATAAGCCGCGCAGATCAACAGGAGTGACCGGAATCGGTGGAAGTGGGTTAGCAGTGTTGATGAGGAGAGTTATTCTTTCACATTGACGAAAGCCACTTGGTGCTCTCCGCCCCACTCGCAGTTTTTCCCTTTTTCAACAGACAGTGGAGGGGAACTAAAGTGGTGGCCAGGTTTGAGAGGAATTTGTGTCGTGAAGTATATGATACAGACCGGGCGCAGATGGGGTCCACATTTAATCGGGCCGCAGCTCTTTTTATGGTGCCGAAGCCATCCTGTTATACCGATAGAATCATAGAGAGAACTCGCTCGGCGACATGTGGGTGCATGTGACACACCCACTGACAATCTAACCGCAAGTGGCTTAGCCAGTCACGCCCAACAAGCTCTCACCGTTCCCGTGGACCTCCACCAGAGGAAGGTTTGCAGATTGTTGACCTTACTCAACTGGAAACGTTTAAGTGCCCGCTTTTACCAGCGGTGTGTCCATATAAGTGGCAAGCCTTGCGTTGTGTACAAAAGGGTCTGCGATTGAAGGCCAGAACGAATGAGGTCGAATGTACGGTGATTGACTAACAACACTGTTGTTTCAGTGTCGAGTTCCATGCAGATTGGGTGTCCTTTAATCCGCAGGGAGATCCAGATCGGTGCTACTCTTGGCGGAGCCACACTTGTAACTGCTGTCTGCATCTTCCACGTATTAAGGTATGTAATGTAAGGAGTGATCACACATAGCGGGTATGCGTGCGGGTCGATCCTCGCATGGCCTCCTGTCTCTCTGGTTTCTACGGCCTGCTGCGGCCCTGCTGGCTGCTTGTCATATTCCTGTTCTTCCTTCTCGGGGGCAACATCCGGTAGCGTCCCCGGTCTCTATTACCCTGGTCCGTGTTCTTCCGATATGTGTCCTGTTGGCAGCTGCCAGCACCTCAGATCTCGCCGAGTGTGATAATTGCTTGTGATTCGTCCCAGACCGAGCACTGTCAGTGCCTGGATGTCCTAGACTGGAGGTGGCTATCGCCACCCCGTGTTGCATGTCCAGCTGGGCCTCAGCTAGTAATTTCTGTTCTGTGGCCGCATTGCGGAGTCCACACACCAAACGGTCCCTGAAGGTCTCAGTCTGTATCACTCCGAATTCGCACGTGTCAGCCTATTTTCGGAGGTGGGTCAGTAAATCAGTCACCGACTCGGCTTGGGACTGAGCAGCTTAGTGGAACCGGAACGGCATACGATGATAAGTGGTTTCGGTTCGAAATGCTCTCCTATCGGGTGGTGAACTACTAGGATTCTGGGGAGTGAGTCAAGTTCTTTATCACACTGTAGGTGAGCCCTCCGCAGTAATATAACAGTTTTCCGTGCATTAGCAGTAATATAATTCGTTCGAAAAAAATAGTCCATGCGTTCAACATATTGCCCCCAATCATCAGTACCTACATGAAAAGGTTGCTGCTTTCCTAAGAGTTGCATTTCGCTGGTGATTCGTGGAGCCTGCCAACGCCTGGAAGATGCGTGGTGTTGAATCAGCGATAAGGAGAACGCATAGATTGAAGTAGAAATTACAGAACAAGGTATATTTCGACACTCTTACAATACTCCTCCACTCCCCTAAGATCTCCTTACCCGACCTGCAGCTAGATCGGGTTTTTATACAACTGGTGCTCGCGTTGTAAAAGGGGACACCCACTCGACGATTAAAGCGGAAGGCCTGCCAGTCTTAAAAGGGAAGTTCATATTCCGTGGAGGTCACGGGAAATCGTACTGTCATGATCCCGGGACCTTCATTGTGATAATAGTACAATTCAACTTCTTCTCTCGGACAGCCTGAGTTTTATACTGGCGACAAGGGAACAAACAGCAAGTGTGATACTGGACGGTCTGATAGCACCGGCATACTCCAGAAAGGGAATGTTAAAAATGCCTTTTTTCTGGAGGCTAGAGGCACTTCCCGCAGGTGTAAAAAACTGAGCCCAGTATATGGCGCGGATGCGGAAGTACTTCTAGGCAGATGGTATCAGTGGGGACGCCCGAAAGAATGTAATACTTCTGATCGCCTGCAGGGGATCGATATCGCCATTATCAGAGTCTTATCTACGTGGCGGACCACAATGCGAAATCTTTAGCGAGGTCATGTTCTGTATGGGAATATTACCTGTGGGTTTCAGTGCTACCAATGCCCAGCTGGCAGCAGAAACATGGGAGCTGCTGACCATTATAAGTACGATGCTGATCTTAGCCACCAACGGACAGCATAAAGTCAGGCCATCCTGAAAGAGATGCAAGGACCAGGACTCAGTTTTCTTTTTTTTGGAAAATCTTTTTATTGGCTTTTCTCATATTTATAAACAGTTGTTACTTATATACACTACATTTTTCTTGACCGCGCTAATTTGCTTTATTTTATAGAGAGGTTTGTTTTGTCCTTCATTTGACTAACTGTACGTATATCTTGCTGCCCTCTGAATCGGTCTATGATACCCCCCCCCGCTTCCTTCTTCCCCTCCCAGTGGTTTCAGCACCCTTCCTCTTCTCGTGTGTTTTCCCCATTTTTCTCCTCCACCACCCCCCCCCCCCCCACCCCTCCCGGGTTGCGCATTCCTTTGGTTCTTCATCTTTTTTTCCCCCTGGATAACTCCTCGTTGCTGGCCTCGAACAGGTTTTGGAACAGGCCGACAACTGCCCCCAAGTATCCAGGAACCCTTCCTCTGACCCTCGAAAGGCGCACTTTATCTTGTCCAGGTGGAGAAATTCCGAGAGGTCAGCGAGCCAGTCTGCAGCTTTGGGTGGTGCTGCCGATCGCCAGCCGAGCAGGATTCTCCGGCGTGCGATTAGGGAAGCAAAAACAAGGGCGTTGGCTCCCTTCCCCATGTGCAGCTCTGGCTGCTCCGATACCCTGAAGATTGTCACTATTGGGCATGGCTTCACCCTCACCCCCACAACTTTAGACATTGCCTCGGAGAAGGCTGTCGAGAACCCAGCAAGCTTGGGGCAAGCCCAAAGCATGTGGGTGTGGTTGACCGGACCCCTCTGGCACCGTACACATTTATCCTCCACCTCGGGAAGAACCTGTTCATTCGGGTTCTGGTCAGGTGCGCTCTGTGCACCAGTTTGAGCTGCATTAAGCTGAGCCTTGCACAGGAGGAGGTGGCGCTCACCCGGCTCAGTGCTTCGCTCATGAGTCCCCATCCTACCTCTGTCCCCAGTTCGTCCTCCCATTTTTGTCTGGTCCCATCCAGTGGTGTTCGGGCTCTGTCCAGTAGCTGTCTGTATATTTTCCCACATGCCCCCACCCCTTCTTGCTGCTTGTTCCTATCAGGTCCTCTGGTAGTGTGCTTTCTGGGGCCCCGGGGTACCCTACTGCCTCTTTGCGGAGGAAGTGCTTTAGTTGGATGTGTCTCAATTCCTGTCCTCTTGCCAGTTTCCACTTCCTCGCCAGTTCGTCCAGTGTCATCAGTCTCTGCCCTACGTCCCCGATCGTCAGTGTGCTCCCGTCCCGCCTCCATATTTTGAAGGTGGTATCTAGCATGGCTGGGGGGGGGGGGGGGGGGGGGGCGGGGGGGGGGGGGATCTGTGATTGTCGCAGATGGCGGCCATAAGGCACATTTTGGTTATCCCGAAGTGTTGTCTCAACTGGGTCCACGTTCTCAGCGAGGCCGCTACCACTGGGCTCGTTGTGTACCTTGTTGAGCAGGATGGGAGTGCTGCTGTGGCCAGGGCCCAGAGGGTTGTTTCTTTACAGGATGCCTCCTCCATTTGTGCCCAATCTGCGTCGGGTTTTTGTACCCATCCCCTCACTTTTTCTGCCGTTGCTGCCCAGTGGTAGTATTGTAGGTTCGGTAGACGTTCCCTCTTTGCAGTGTCGGCTTAGGAATTCTCGGGTTCCCCGTGCTCTCTGTCTCCTCTCCGGATTCCCTTCCAGTATTTTGCGTCCGGAGGGTTATCGCCAGGGTTTTGATCGCTAGCTCGAACAAGAGTGGGGACAGGGGGCAGCCCTGTCTTGTTCCTCTCTGAAGCTGGAAGTATTAGGACCCAGTTTTCTAGGCCATAATTGGTTGCAGAGACGCCACGTGGGCTGGCAACAAATCATGTGGATGTTCACAGGTCCTCGGAACAAATTCCTCGGAAAGTATCTGAAGTTTTAAAAGCATTTGTCTTTGCAGGGGCAGGCCAGTCGATTTCGGCGGGAGAACAGCTGGTGAGTCAGTTTCAGCGGGAGCAGTGCGGAAGTGGCTGCTGGGAGGTAAGTCTGTCCTTTAAAAGCACTTGTCTTTGCAGGGGCAGGCCAGTCGATTTCGGCGGGAGAACAGCTGGTGAGTCAGTTTCAGCCGGAGCAGTGCGGAAGTGGCTGCTGGGAGGTAGGTCTGTCCTTTAAAAGCACTTGTCTTTGCAGGGGCAGGCCAGTCGATTTCGGCGGGAGTGGAGCTGGCTGGTTAGTCAATTTCAGCAGGAGCTGAGAATTTTTTTTTTTTTAATTAGTGTTTTAGGCGGGAACAGGAAGTCGACCCGCGGACGTCTGGGAAGACCCTCACCAATAAATTCTGGTGGAGAGGAAACCCGAGACACTGCACGTGTAGTGTCTCCCACCCGCCCTCATCCTCTAACCTAATAATAAAACCCATTGGTCTGAGGTAAGTACCATATTTTATTATATTATTATTATTTTTTATAAAAAATTTAATTTAGTTGTTAGCCAGATCCTGGTAGAAAGTTAGAGGAATGGCAGGGAAGGGAGTGCAATGTTCCTCCTGCAGGATGTTTGAGGTGAGGGATGCAGTTAGTGTCCCTGCTGATTTTACCTGCAGGAAGTGCTGCCATCTCCAGCTCCTCCAAGACCGAGTTAGGGAACTGGAGCTGGAGTTGGAAGAACTTCGGATCATTCGGGAGGCAGAAGGGGTCATAGATAGCAGCTTCAGAGAATTAGTTACACCAAAGATTGGAGATAGGTGGGTAACTGTAAGAGGGACTGGGAAAAAGCAGTCAGTGCAGGGATCCCCTGCGGTCGTTCCCCTGAGAAACAAGTATACCGCTTTGGATACTTGTGGGGGGGACGACTTACCAGGGGTAAGCCATGGGGTACGGGCCTCTGGCACGGAGTCTGTCCCTGTTGCTCAGAAGGGAAGGGGGAGAGGAGCAGAGCATTAGTAATTGGGGACTCTATAGTCAGGGGCACAGATAGGAGATTTTGTGGGAGAGTGAGAGACTCACGTTTGGTATGTTGCCTCCCAGGTGCAAGGGTACGTGATGTCTCGGATCGTGTTTTCCGGGTCCTTAGGGGGGAGGGGGAGCAGCCCCAAGTCGTGGTCCACATTGGCACTAACGACATAGGTAGGAAAGGGGACACGGATGTCAGGCAGGCTTTCAGGGAGCTAGGATGGAAGCTCAGAACTAGAACAAACAGAGTTGTTATCTCTGTGTTGTTGCCCGTGCCACGTGATAGTGAGATGAGGAATAGGGAGAGAGAGCATTTAAACACGGGGCTACAGGGATGGTGCAGGCGGGAGGGATTCAGATTTCTGGATAACTGGGGCTCTTTCTGGGGCAGGTGGGACCTCTACAGACAGGATGGTCTACATCTGAACCTGAGGGGCACAAATATCCTGGGGGGGGGGAGATTTGTTAGTGCTCTTTGGGGGGGGGGGGTGGGGGTTTAAACTAATGCAGTAGGGGCATGGGAACCTGGATTGTAGTTTTAGGGTAAGGGAGAATGAGAGTATAGAGGTCAGGTGCACAGATTTGACGTCGCAGGAGGGGGCCAGTGTTCAGGTAGGTGGTTTGAAGTGTGTCTACTTCAATGCCAGGAGTATACGAAACAAGGTAGGGGAACTGGCAGCATGGGTTGGTACCTGGGACTTCGATGTTGTGGCAATTTCGGAGACATGGATAGAGCAGGGACAGGAATGGATGTTGCAGGTTCCGGGGTTTAGGTGTTTTAGTAAGCTCAGAGAAGGAGGCAAAAGAGGGGGAGGTGTGGCGCTGCTAGTCAAGAGCAGTATTACGGTGGCGGAGAGGATGCTAGATGGGGACTCTTCTTCTGAGGGAGTATGGGCTGAAGTTAGAAACATGAAAGGAGAGGTCACCCTGTTGGGAGTTTTTTATAGGCCTCCTAATAGTTCTAGGGATGTAGAGGAAAGGATAGCGAAGATGATTCTGGATAAGAGCGAAAGTAACAGGGTAGTTATTATGGGAGACTTTAACTTTCCAAATATTGACTGGAAAAGATATAGTTCGAGTACAATAGATGGGTCGTTTTTTGTACAGTCTGTGCAGGAGGGTTTCCTGACACAATATGTTGACAGGCCAACAAGAGGCGAGGCCACGTTGCATTTGGTTTTGGGTAATGAACCAGGCCAGGTGTTGGATTTGGAGGTAGGAGAGCACTTTGGGGACAGTGACCACAATTCGGTGACGTTTACGTTAATGATGGAAAGGGATAAGTATACACTGCAGGGCAAGAGTTATATGTGGGGGAAGGGCAATTATGATGCGATTAGACGTGACTTGGGGGGGGGGGGCGGATAAGGTGGAGAAGTAGGCTGCAAGTGTTGGGCACACTGGATAAGTGGGGCTTGTTCAAGGATCAGCTACTGCGTGTTCTTGATAAGTATGTACCGGTCAGGCAGGGAGGAAGGCGTCGAGCGAGGGAACCGTGGTTTACCAAGGAAGTGGAATCTCTTGTTAAGAGGAAGAAGGAGGCCTATGTGAAGATGAGGTGTGAAGTTTCGGTTGGGGCGATGGATAGTTACAAGGTAGCGAGGAAGGATCTAAAGAGAGAGCGAAGACGAGCAAGGAGGGGACATGAGAAGTATTTGGCAGGAAGGATCAAGGAAAACCCAAAAGCTTTCTATCGGTATGTCAGAAATAAGCGAATGACTAGGGAAAGAGTAGGACCAGTCAAGGACAGGGATGGGAAATTGTGTGTGGAGTCTGAAGAGATAGGCGAGATACTAAATGAATATTTTTCGTCAGTATTCACTCAGGAAAAAGATAATGCTGTGGAGGAGAATGCTGAGCCGCAGGTTAATAGAATAGATGGCAATTGAGGTACGTAGGGAAGAGGTGTTGGCAATTCTGGACAGGCTCAAAATAGATAAGTCCCCGGGACCTGATGGGATTTATCCTAGGATTCTCTGGGAGGCCATGGAAGAGATTGCTGGACCTTTGGCTTTGATTTTTATGTCATCATTGGCTACAGGAATAGTGCCAGAGGACTGGAGGACAGCAAATGTGGTCCCTTTGTTCAAAAAGGGTAGCAGAGACAACCTCGGCAACTGTAGACCGGTGAGCCTCACGTCTGTAGTGGGTAAAGTCTTGGAGGGGATTATAAGAGACAAGATTTATAATCATCTAGATAGGAATAATATGATCAGGGATAGTCAGCATGGCTTTGTGAAGGGTAGGTCATGCCTCACAAACCTTATTGAGTTCTTTGAGAAGGTGACTGAACAGGTAGATGAGGGTAGAGCAGTTGATGTGGTGTATATGGATTCCAGCAAAGCGTTTGATAAGGTTCCCCACGGTAGGCTATTGCAGAAAATACGGAGGCTGGGGATTGAGGGTGATTTAGAGATGTGGATCAGAAATTGGCTAGCTGAAAGAAGACAGAGGGTGGTGGTTGATGGGAAATGTTCAGAATGGAGTACAGTCACAAGTGGAGTACCACAAGGATCTGTTCTGGGGCCGTTGTTGTTTGTCATTTTTATCAATGACCTAGAGGAAGGCGCAGAAGGGTGGGTGAGTAAATTTGCAGACGATACTAAAGTCGGTGGTGTTGTCGATAGTGTGGAAGGATGTAGCAGGTTACAGAGGGATATAGATAAGCTGCAGAGCTGGGCTGAGAGGTGGCAAATGGAGTTTAATGTAGAGAAGTGTGAGGTGATTCACTTTGGAAGGAATAACAGGAATGCGGAATATTTGGCTAATGGTAAAGTTCTTGAAAGTGTGGATGAGCAGAGGGATCTCGGTGTCCATGAACATAGATCCCTGAAAGTTGCCACCCAGGTTGATACGGTTGTGAAGAAGGCCTATGGAGTGTTGGCCTTTATTGGTAGAGGGATTGAGTTCCGGAGTCGGGAGGTCATGTTGCAGCTGTACAGAACTCTGGTACGGCCGCATTTGGAGTATTGAGTACAGTTCTGGTCACCGCATTATAGGAAGGACGTGGAGGCTTTGGAGCGGGTGCAGAGGAGATTTACCAGGATGTTGCCTGGTATGGAGGGAAAATCTTATGAGGAAAGTCTGATGGACTTGAGGTTGTTTTCGTTGGGGAGAAGAAGGTTAAGAGGAGACTTAATAGAGGCATACAAAATGATCAGGGGGTTGGATAGGGTGGACAGTGAGAGCCTTCTCCCGCGGATGGAAATGGCTGGCACGAGGGGACATAACTTTAAACTGAGGGGTAATAGATATAGGACAAAGGTCAGAGGTAGGTTCTTTACGCAAAGAGTAGTGAGGCCGTGGAATGCCCTACCTGCTACAGTAGTGAACTCGCCAACATTGAGGGCATTTAAAAGTTTATTGGATAAACATATGGATGATAATGGCATAGTGTAGGTTAGATGGCTTTTGTTTCGGTGCAACATCGTGGGCCGAAGGGCCTGTACTGCGCTGTATTGTTCTATGTTCTATGTTCTATGTATGTTTCCCGAGAGGGCCTAGGAAACGTAGAAGGAGCCAGAACAAACATTTATGTTGATGGGGTGGCGGAAAATAAATATTCGGGGCTCAACGAGTCCCACGTGCCATACTTACAAATGTAGACAGCATATTCCGATGGTGAGAGAACTTGGGCATCAGAACTTGATCGGCCACGTTCACGGAATGGGCAGCCCCAGTGGCCCTGATTTTGAAACCAGACAGGTCAGTCCACCTCTGAGGCGAATGTAAGGTGATGATGAACAGTGCATCCTGGTTGGACTGATACCCCACGTTATAGGTAGATGACCTGTACGTTAATTTAACCTGGAACACTCATCAACAAATCTCGACAGGCGCCATGTGTTCCTCCAGTTGGAACTAAATGCGGCATTGTGGACGCATTTTTCCTTCAACGCCCACAGAGGATTGTACAAATATATCCGCCATTTGTTTGAGGTATCATCAACACGTGCAATGTTTCCGGCATTAAGGGTTATAAGAAGAGGCAGGATAGGCTGCAACCTTTTCACTTGGAGCGTAGGAGGCTTAAGGGTGCACTTCCAGAGGTCTATAAAATAATTAGGGGCAAAGATGAGGTAGATGGTCAACATCTTTTTTCAACGGTAGGGGGGTCTAAATCTAGAGGGATTTGTTTAAGGTAAGAGGGGAGAGATACAAAAGGGTCCAGAGGCGCACTTCTTTCACACAGAGGATGGTGAGTATCTGGAACGAGCTTCCAGAGGCAGTAGTAGAGGCGGTTACAATTTTGTCTTTTAAAAAGCAATTACAGTGACATGGCAAAGCTGGGTATAGAGGGCTATGGGTCAAATTCGGGTAATTCGGACTAGCTGAGCCTCAAGAACTGGGTGGCATGTGCAAGTTGGGCCAAAGGGCCTGTTTCCATGCTGTAAACATCCGTGACTCTAAGGTCTTTAAGATAGATTCTTTCACCAGATGGTAGTGAACCTATGAAATTGTTTACCACAGAAGGCTGTGGAGGACAAATCACTGAATGCATTTCAGAAACAGAGAGATTTTTATATTGGAAAGGCGTCAACAGTGTGGCAGAGAGCGAGACTGTGGCGCTGACATATTCAACCATGTTGAATATCTACGTTGAAACCTGTACAAGACTCGAAGGCCGAATGACTGAACAGCCTTCTCCTGGTCGGAATTTCGATGTTTTTTATGTTGATTACAGTTTTGACCTGTTTTCTGAGTTTTTTGATCACCCTTTTTTAAAATGTTCCTTTCCTAACAAGTCACCATTATCTAATTCATCCGGATCGATTATTTGTGTTTCCATTGTAGACAGTTAAAATGGCTAACTCCCTATTTAGAATGGCTAACTCCCGATTTAAAATGGCGAACGGCAAAGGCTGATGGGAAAGCCAGCCAACAGGACACAAACAAGTAGCTGCGGGTTGAGTGTGTATTTACCTCTGGAAAGGCCAGACAAGATCGATACCGGCACCATCAGCATAACAAAACACCAGCCATCTGCATATTAATGAGCAATCCCCGGGAACAATGAGCAACATTTAGAAACATAAAGCCTAACCAGACTCCATTGCGCCAGCAAATGCCCCTACACAATGGGAGGTGAACGACCACCTCAAGACCGCCCATCGATCAGGGAATCGCTCCAGCATTAGAGAAAATCGAACCAAGTGATTGGGACAAAGCCCAATCACTTGGAACCAGGTACAGGGTTCGCCCCGAAAGACGGGAAGCCCCTGGGGGCTATAAGAATCAGGTCCAAGTTCAAATCGGCCCTCTGCTTATCTTCTTGATCGGGTCACTCAGCAACGCGAACCAACCCTTGACAGTGACCGGTCCAGCCATCGCTGAAATAGAGTAAGTCTTACATCAACGCTCGCTATGAGATAGGCGCTCCTAGCTACCAATCTGTACTTTGAAACCCGCAGGCTCAGAAGCCGACCGAAAGGCCATTCATTTCCCTGACCTGATGGGTCAGTTCCCAGTTAAGTATTGGCCTGTTAGTCGTAGAAATAGCTTAGACGTAGAATTTATGCGTGAGTAGTGATTACTGTGTATAATAAATGTGCTTTGATTTAAAACTTACTAAGTGGTGTATTGGATTATTGATCATTACTCGGACTTGAACCACGTGTCGGTATCAGAAAGAAACCTGGCGACTCAAGAGCAAAGGTAATAAAACAGAGCAATTAAACTAAGGCAAAAGTTAGCAACACCATGCTTTGCGACAAGGCATTGAATGTAATACATTTCCAAGTAAAGAGCTGATCGAAGATGGGACTGATTTTAATCATGGAGCTGGGAGCTGTGTTTGCACGTTCACAGGCAACCCAATGTACAATATTCATGTGCAACACCTTAGCCTTTCGCTCACCACATCTGGATAAATGCAGCTTTTAGCATGGATTAAATGGTCGGCACAAACTGTCAGGTAATTGTCCGGGATAATGAATTCATTAATTTCATATTTTAGCCTTTTTCGAATCTCTCGGCCCATGTAGAAATGTCGCTCATGAATCATAGGCAACCAGTCTGTCTTAGGTAAGTGCACTGCCTCGGTGAAGTACGAAGGAAGGTAATGTCTTGCAAATAGAAAATGCTGACATTAATTTCAGTGAATCATTATAGAAATGTGGAAAGGTTTAGGGGCGGAGTCCAGAACTTTAGAACAGGTCAGCTAAAAACACGACTGTCAATGATGTAGAGATTACAATCGCGAATTGACAAAATGAGCGAAGAGCTGACATCTGGAAAGCTAGTTGGACTGGAGGAGGCTACAGCGAAAGGGAAGTGCGGTGTAAAGGGGCACCAGTGTAGCACAGTGGTTAGCACAGTTGGTTCACAGCTCCTGTGCCCCGTGTCCGATTCACCGCTGGGTCACTGTCTGTGTGGAGTCTGTACGTTCTCCCCATGTCTGCATTGGTGTACTCCGGGTGCTCCGGTTTCCTTCCATAGTCCAAAGATGTGCAGGTTAGGTAGATTTGCGAGCAGTGAAAACTTTTAAGCTCGGCATTAATCACTTTGTTGGGAGTAGTTGACTTTACCTTCCCTCATATTGACTGGAAATCATGAAAGCCAGGGGCTTGGATGAGTCCAGGAGGGCTTTTTGATAAAGTATGTTGACAACCCAAGCAGGGAGGGGGCAATACTCCCAACATAGTGATTTCACCCTTCTGATTCATGACCTTCACCCATAATGCCTCACTGCAAGGTCCATCCAATGTGTCCTCCCGCAACTCGGCAATGATCTGCGCACTAATCAGCAATGTTTCCCCTTCTGTCCCGTCTAAAACAACAATATCCCGCAATCTTATGCTGCCAGTCCTGTCCTTCCTTTAAACTTCTCGCCGTAACGGGGAATGGGGAATGAGCTAGGCCAGGTGATTGATGTTTCAATAGGGGAGCATTTTGGGCTGAGCGACCATAATTCTTTACGGTTTCGTGTCGTCATGTACAAGGGCAAGTGTTGCCTGCGGGTGAAGGTACTTAATTGGGTTAGGGCCAATGACATCGAAATAGACAGAAACTGGGGGATGTGGGTTGGAGCGACTATTTCAAGGCAAATCCACACCTGACACAGAATCAGAGTATCCCTACAGCACAGAAAGATGTTTTCGGGCCACCGAGACTGCACCGAACCTTTTAAACACCACCTGACTTAGGTCATATCGCCCCCCCCCCCCCTGTAACCGCACCCTAAGGGGTAATTTAACATGTCCAATCCACCTAACCTGCACTTCTTTGGACTGTGCAAGGAAACAAGAGAACCTGGAGAAAACTCACGCTATATGGGAGAAAGTGCAAACTCAATTGACAGTCACCCAAAGTGGGAATCGAATCCGTGTCCCTGGCGCTGAGAGGAAGCAGTGCTAATCACTGCGCCACCGTGCCGCCATATAGGAGGCCTTTAAAGGCCAGTTGCTTGACGTGCAGAACAGGCATGTTCCCGCCAAAATTAAGGGTAGAAATGGCAGGTTTCGGAGTAATGGATGACAAGAGGAATTGTAAGCTGAGTCAAAACGAAAAATGAAGCACACATAGGTCTATCCTATTACTTAATGAGTACTTTGTATCAGCAATCATCAGGGAGAAGGACATGATGGATGTTGAGGGATAGGTGTGTGAACGCTCTTGCGAACATCAATATATCAAAGGAGGAAGTGTTGCGTGTCCTAACTTGCGTTAAAGCCGTCAAGACCCGGGGCCGGATAGGATACGAATTATCCCCGGATTCTGGAGGAGGCAAGGGAGAAATAGTTGGCCCTGAACATCTATCTTCGCATTTTCTTTGACCACAGGCGAGGTTCCAAAGGACTGGAGAGTCTCCAATGTTACTATCTTGTTTACGAAAGGAGGCAAGGATACTTCAGCAAATTATAGGCCAGTGAGCCTGACAGCAGTGGTGGTGGAAAAGATACTGAGGGACAGGATATATATACATTTCGAGGAGCATGGACTAGCTTGTGACAGGCAGTATAGTTTTGTGCAGTAAATTTCATGTCTCACAAACTTGATTGCATTTTTTGAAGAGGTGACAAAGACAATTGATGAGGGAAGGGCTGTGGATCAAGTTTATATGGACTTTAGTAAGGCGTTTAACAAGTTCGCACAGGGAAGACTGGTGCACAAACTAAAATCAGTGGTTTTCTGGTAGGCTGGGTAGATGGATACAGAACTGGATTGGTTATAGAATAATAATAATAAAACTCGCTTATTGTTACAAGTAGGCTTCAATGAAGTTACCGAGTCAGAGAGAGTAGCGGTGGAAGGGTGTTTTTCTGAATGGAGATCTGTAGCTAGTGGTGTTCTGCAGGGATCAGTGCTGGGACCTCTGCTGTTTGTAGTATATAGTTCCGATGACTGTCGGATGTTACAATATGATATAGATAGGTTGGAGACTTGGGCACAGAAATGACAGATGGAGTTTAATCCAGATGAATGCGAGGTGATGAATTTCAGAGGATGAAATCGAGTATGAATAATGCTATAAATGGCAGAACCGTTAGGTATATTGGCATACAGAGGGATCTGGGTGTACAGGTGCACAGTACCCCAAAGCAGGCAACAGAGGTGTCCACGGTGAATAAGATGGCATATGCTATGTTTGCATTCATCAGCCGGGGAATTGAATACAGGAGTCTGGAAATCATATTGCAGTTATTTAAATAGTTAGTTAGGCCGGATTTGGCGTATGTTGTGCACTTCTGGTCGCCACATTTTCAGAAGGTGTGGAAGCTTTGGAGAGAGTGCAAACACGTTTCTCCAGGTTGTGGCCTGGTATCTAGGGTGTTTGCTATGAGGAGGGGTTGAATAAGCTAGGATTGTATTCACTGGAAAAATGGAGGCTGAGGGGAGACCTGATAGAGGTCTCCAAAATTCTGAGAGGCATAGACAGGACGGATTGTCAGAGGCTTTTTCCAAGGGTGGAAGTGTCAATATACAAGGACACAGGTTTAGGGTGAGAGGAAGGACGTTTAAGGGACATGTGAGGCGTAGGTTTTTCAAGCAGAGAGTGGTAGGTACCGATAACACGTTGCCCGAGGATTTGGTGGACGCAGGCACATTAGCAACATTAAAGAAGCATCAGGATGAGTACATGAATAGGGAGCAAATAGACGGATATAGTCCGAGTAAGGCAGACGTTTTTTTTTTAGTTAGGGCATCATGACCGACGCACGCTTGGAGGGCCGAAGAGCCTGTTCCTGTGTTGTATTTTTCTTTGTTTCTCTAAAAGAAACAAGGTTATTAAACCTCCTCTTAACTTGCTCTGCTGGGTGTGGAACATTCCACCTTCCTACTCTTTCCACATAACTGTAGTCCCTCATCTCTTGTATTATTCTAGTTATCTCCTCTGCACTACCTCTGTGGCCTTATCCTCTTTGCAAGTGTGATGTCATTAATGGGCAATGATGCACCCGATGGGCTTTGGGCATTCAATGAGAAAGGTTCAGCACATCTTCCCTGCGTACGTATTGCAATCCCGCTTCTGGCTTCTAACTTAGTGTTGTCTCGGAACTTCGAAACGGCAGATTGAGCATCTCTGTTCAACTGACCGTTCCTGACTCTCCGTGACTAACACACAATCTTTATGTGCACTAAGTGTTTGGAAAACTCAACCCGTTTTACACCATCTGCGTAGGGAGAAGCGGAATTAACTTTTGATGCCCGTGTGGCGCTCCATCAGAGCTTTATTTGACAATGTCTATGTTCTACATATAAACCACAATACAAGTGAGGACTGTTTGCATCCTTGGTGCTGATAATTGGCCAATTCAATTCTGCAAATACCTGGTATATTCTGTTTTGTTTTGTTTTCGGGCGGCAGCGATTCAGGATCCTGCAATTTATTCTCCATCTTTGTTTATTTACTGATCATATTATCTCTCCTTCTAGCCTTGGACCATTTTTGTCGCTTGTCTCATTGAATCCTGTCCTCCCATCCTTCACAGGCATTGCCTTGTATTCTTCTTTTCACTCTCCTGAGATACAAGAGACTATCCACACTCCTCCTTCTCAAACATAGCAGCTGCATTATCACTCACAGAGCCACAGAGAGCGGTCAGTTCCACAGGCTCGTATAGCAAAAGTGTTCAGTCCCACTCTCCTCTCACCTTCCAGAAATATGTTTTAATCTACCATTGAAACAGAGCAGGAGATAAAGAAGGGGTTTCCATTTCACTCCAACTCAGTGCAGCGGACAGGAACTTACAGAAACCACAGCCTTCAAATCACATTGACTGTAAGATAGAAAGGGACTCTGTCAATCTCACCGCCATAGGGCTGATTGAATAACAGGTCGAACGATACAAATCGAATACAAATCATGTCACAATGCCTGATTTAAAGGTTCAATGTTATTGACAATCATGATCACAGTTACTTACTAATAGAAAATCAGATCAGTCTGGATTCTGGAGATCCTGAAATAAATGCTGAAAATGCTTGAACATCGCAGCAGGTCTGAAAACCCAGAAGAAGATTCGCAAGGCTCAGAAGGTAAATTCGGTTTCACTCCACAGATTCTGCCAGATTTCCAATATTTTCTCTTTTATGTCAAACTTCCGCACTGAGATCAAATATTTTTCAAAATTCAGTAGGTGGAGAAGTAACATTTGTTTTTTTAAAAACTTTTTTTTATTCGTACATGGGACGTGGACGTCGGTGGCTAGGCCAGTATTTATTACTCATCGCTCTCATGCTGGATGTCGGATGTCCGCTATTTGCATATACAAAGCTTCAGGTTCCCAGCGAGATGTAAGGATTTGCATTCCTCGAGCAGTCTGAACGTTCCCATCTTCCGAAAGATGCTCAGCAAAATCTATGTTCTTTTTCGAATGAAATTTCACAATTCTGAACGTCAAATGGCCCCCGAAGGTATGAATAATAGTGTTTACAGTAAAATAGAGGGATACAACTCAAAATATGTATTGTACAGGTGTTCCACGATTCGACACCGTGACTATTGCTGAAAGGATCTATTCAAAAAATAGGGATCCTGAATTTGCGCCTGACCTCTGCCTTTGCCCATCTGGCGAATGCATGGGTTTAGCTAAAAGTCGTCCATCATAGAGACAACTGTGATTTTGTGCATAAGTGATCGACGTTATCTTTGGAGCTTCATGTCGAACCTATAATTTTGTATAATTTCCTTCATTATTGAAAAGTAACTGGATTGTGTCACTGTGTGTGATACAGAACAAAGTTGGGAGGAGGGAATGTTGGAATTTTTCTATACAGACGTTTGACTGACAGGTGTATTACCAACCCCACAATTTGTGATTCGTAACATTCAGAACTTTACTCGCAATGACTGGCGTTCACACTCTGCCGCATCAAAATCTATTTGAAGTTGTTTACTCACTCTTAAAAGCTCCTCTGCGCCTTTGAAGATTTCCGCTCCAATTTCTGCAACTTAATATCTCACCGAAATAAATACAATCCACAATTTTTAATGCCCTTGGAAACAACAGGTGTCACATCACACGTCACAGGTACGGAGCGAGTAGTTTGTGCCTATCAGACATATTTCAATAATTATGGAGGACTGCAGTATGCAAGTGGACTGGGAACATCAGTTTGGTATCCAATCCCAAGGAAATAAATGTTTCGGATGTCTATGAGCTGATTTGTCTGGGGCAGCATATGGTAGAGGCGACGAGGAAACAGGGAATTCTGGATTTGGAAATGTATAAAGAAGCAGACTTTATTCGGAAACCTTTGTGAAAATATGTTTACTACTTTTACAATTGTTTGTAATAACATTCACCAGGAATACTACACAAGAAAGAGGAATCTGCGAAATAGGTGCACAAAAATAAAATACACACAACAAACAGTTATACATCGAAGTGTAATAAATGTCGGGGAGTGGGGACGTTTGTGACTCCCGGTTGCTAGTTACCGCAACCCTACTGTTTTACGTATGTACACGCTGCCAGCTGCCATTTGAACAAACTAGCGGGCGTGTTTTGCGTCAACAGGCATGCCTCAGCGTTGCTGTTGTAGTCGTGTCCAGGCGCGTCCCACGATATGTCCCTTCTGACTTCCTTATTGCCCTATATTTGCTTGATGTCCTGTCCCCACTGACCACCTTTTCCTCCTCGCCAATCTCCTCCCCCCCCCTTTCCCCCCGTCCACTCTTATTCAGCTTTATTTTCCTCATCTGTCGTCCGTTTTGGTCTTCCCCCCCCTCCCTCCTATCCCCCCCCCCCCCCCCCCCGCCCCACACACACACAGACCAAATATTTGTTGCTGGACACAAACAGATCTTCTAATAGGCTGGTGAAGAGCCTTCACATGCTGTGGAAGCCTTGCTCCTATTTCCGAATGGTGAATTTTATTTTTTCCAATTTAAGAAATTGTCCAGAACATGTGGGTGTGGTTGACCGGGCACCCCTGACAACATTCACATTTGTCGTCCACCTATGGGAAGAACCTGTCATGTATGTTCTGGTTAAGTGCACCGTGTTCATTACCTTTAATTGTGTTGGGCTCAGCCCTGCACATGAGGAGGTGGAGTTTGCTCTGTGCAGTGGCTAGATCCAGAGCCTCCACCCACCCACCCCCCCCCCCCCATCCTCGTGCTCAGTTTTCCTCCCATTTATCCCGTTTCCCATCCAGTGGTGACTTTGCCTCCTCCAGTAGTCCTGCATATATGTTACACAGCTACCGTTGCCTAGAAACTTTGGACATTGCGAACAGACAGACGTTCCACGTTCCACGTTCTCAGAGTGGTAAATAACATTAGGCTTCCTGAATACATGGCTGAGAGAAATGGGAATGAGGCTGTGGCTATCGATTGGAGGGACATAGTCCTACAGAAACTCTCCTCCATTTTCGCTCTCCACCCTCGGCTCTTTGACACAATCTTGTACTCTCTGTTCCATAGCGGGCACGTTTTAGATTAGGAGATTCGGGAGTAACAGGTATTCCCATATATCTCCTTCCCTGTAGTACCCTCATTCTGATCATTGTGTTCTCTCGCCCCCCCGCCCCCCACAGACACACATACATACACACACAGTCGCCATGGTTAATTTATTTACTTTGGGCAAGAAGGCTTTTGTGATGAAGATCGGGAGGGATCTGAAAAGGGAGCGGTTCCGAGGCAACACGTTCATCTTTTTCAAAGCATACATTTTTATTGAATTTGTAACTTGTTATGACAGCAAAGGAGAAACCATAACATACTGCAACAGTACCCACACATAAATCAAAAAGAAAAAACAAGCAGCAATAGTAATATGAACTTCAACAACTATAATATTGCCGAGAACAGTAAACCTTTAGCTCGTCCGCCCCACCCCTCCGTTAACAGCTAACAGTGACCAATACTTTAAATTGTAAAATAAGCGGCCGCCGTCTGTGACAGCACGCATCAGTCGGCCTTCCTATTGTAAACTTCAAATTCTCAAGGTTCAAGAATTACATTAGATCACGTAGCAAGAGCACTGGGTGGCGGCCTGTCTCCAGCTTCGCAGTATTTGTTGCGGTGCCACCAGCGATGCGAATGCCAGAGCATCCATCACTGACACTGTTGTCAGTTCTGGTTAATCTGACATTTCAAATGTAGAGATTAATGAACAGGCTTCGAAATCAATCTTCAGTATTGCCGACATGATGCAGAAAAATAGGATTTGGGGCAGGACCAGAACATGAGCATATGGTGAATATTCCCTCTCTAGAACAGCTGCCACTTATGATCAACTTCCCAGAAGAGTGTACTCATCCTGACCTTGGTTTGGTGTGTCCTAAACACGGTCTTACGTTGTAATAGGCTTCGTCTCGAGCAGGATGAAGTAGCATTTACCTCACGGAAGTACTCACGCCATTACTCTTCCTCTAAATTAGGCTCTAGTTCCTCCTCCCATCTGGTCTTTACCTCATCAACCGAAACATGCTCTACCTCCATTATCCGTCTAAATAACACAAATGTGCTACCTGCTTACGAACTCACACAGCAGAGGAAGTCTCCAGAAAATTGGACGGTGTTGCCTCCAGTTAAGTCGGAAGCTATCGCGTGACAAGGTCTCGCACCAGAAAATATCTGAACCTATCCGATGCCCCAAATCTGCCTTTTCCTTCAATGCGTCCCAGCTCGCAAACTCTCCATCCAAGATAAATTCCTCATCCTCTTCAGTCTCTTCTCTTTCTATCTACTAAGTTAAACATCCAATTTCGCTTCCTCAAATAATTGACTCCAACAGCTTCGGGTCCACTTTGACGTCGCCCTCACCTTCAAATTCTGACGAAGCTGCCACCATATTTTTAATGTCGAGATTACAAACAGTTTCCCAGAATATTTCGCTGGTGAAAGTGGATAAGGATGGCGTTAGCAAGGCTTCCAGACCTGGTCCACTACATAACCCAGACTCGACCTATGCCCAGCTAACTTCCTGAAGCCAAATCCACTTTCTCCACATTGTCCGCCCAATAATTATGTAACAAATGCGGCAGTGCCAACCCTCCCACATGCCGTTCCCTCTGTTAGACCCCTCTCTGGATCCTAGATGTTCCTCTGGTCCATATAAATTCCATTATGAGCCGCTCCACGCCGTAAAGAAACGGGACTTTGCAGAAAAAACTTGGAGTCATTGAAATGACTCAAACAACGGCAAGATGTCTATTAGAATAGATTGAACATGACCGGTCAGCAATAGTGGAACGATCTCTCATCTTTGTAAGTCCGTACTGCATATGCTGCCCAAGCTTGTGAAAATCAAATTGCGGACTTGCGTCCAGTCCGGACCACCTGAACCCCTAAATAGCAAAAAACATTTTCCGCCAGATGAAAGGGGACTCTCCTTGACCCCACATCTTCCCTCGGGAGGCGAACTACAAAACACTCACTCGTCCCAAGATGTATATCCTGGAAAGGACCGAGATTCTGCAATACTACCATTATCACTCCCATGCCAACTCTAGATTCTTAATTTATATTAGTAGGTCGGCCGCGTATGCTGTACTCCACACCTCACAATTGCTTTCCACTTCTCCGAGGCCCTAAAAGCTATCGCTAATGGTTTGATTGCCAGCACAGACAACAGCAGGGGCACAAACATCCCTGTCTCGTCCCCGTGTACAGCCGAAACAACTTAAAATTCAAATTGTTCGTTCAAATGCTTGCAGTTGGTGCTTCATATGCTCGTCCCAGGGCAGAAACCAAGGACCAACCACAAACCTTTCCATACAGCGAAAAAGTAGATCCATTCGACCCTGTCGAAAGCGCTTTTGGGTCGAGAGACACAATAGACATCAGTTCTGGTCTCTCCGCCGGCGCAAGAACTAAGTCGTCTTGCATCAGAAGATAGGTTTGCCCCTTTCAAACCTCGTTTGATCTTTCTCCATTACTTCTCGGGGCAATACTCTAGCCTCGGCACTAGGACTTTAGCCAACAGTTTGCGTGCATGTGAAGCAGAGAGACTGGACAATACAACACACACTTTGTGGCGTCCTTTTCCTTCCTCAGAAGAAGGTAGATATGTGCTCCTCCAATCGCCTTGAGATGGGAACCCGGTGCAAATCGCTAAACATCCTCAGAAACAATGGCGCCAACTGGTTCGTGAACATCTTGTACAATTCTATCGGGAACTGATCGGGTCCTGTTCTACGTTGCTTGCATCTTACTCGAAGCCCAGCGGGCATCCTCCAGTTCTAGCGGCGGATCCATTACTGCCCCCAACACAAAGCTATGGCGTTGGATCATTCATCTATTCCTTATTCACATCTATAATTTCGTCTGCTACCTCCTGACACGCCCGTCTGTTCACCCGATCCAAATGTGACCATATGAGATGATCCCGCCCCTAATGATAACTTTAAAGGCCTCGCACAGCGCAGATGGAGAAACCATCCAATTTTCATTCAATTGGATGTAGTGTTTAAAAGCCCTAAAATATGCCCACTGAACCCTGAACCTGATAACAGAGCCACTTCTAACTTCCAGCCTACGCATTAAGCTTGACCCCCCTTCCAACTGTAAATGCACCAGGTGTAGCGCATGGTCAAAAGTAGCCACAGCCAAGCATTCCACACTCTTCATCCCAGGTAACCAGACCCTACTCAGAGCGAAAAAAATCAATACGTAATTAAGCCTCCCGTACTGTGGAAAATAATGAAAACTCTTTAACCCCCGGATACATAAACCGCCACATACCTACACCTCCTTCCTCATCCATAAATGCTGTAAGGATCTTCGCTCTCCCCAAAAGGATCAGTGATTTAGCCCGAACACTCCATCTTTGGAGTTAAAACAGAAATGCAGTCCCCCCCACCCCCCTCCCCGACCACCCCTGCTATAATTATCTGCCGTGTGGCCAGTTGTGGAATGTTAGCCAGCAACTGTTTCATAAAATTGTCATTGTCCCAATTCTGCGCTTATACTTTCCCCCCCTTCAGTCCGCCAGTGACTAACACACATCGAGCCCCTGGATCAGCCAAGATGAGCTCTTGCCTCCAAACGAACCTTGTTGCCAATGAGAATCGCCCGTCCGTCTCTCCTACGTCAACGCCTGAGTAAAAAGCTTGATTCTCCCAGGCCTTCCATAACATGATCTAGTCCCGTGCCCGCAGGTCAGCTTCTTGCTGGAACACCACATCAGCTCCAGTCCTTTAAAAACATTTTTAAAAATGAGAGTACCCAATTCATTTTTTCCAATTTAAGGGGCAATTTAGCGTGGTCAATCCACCTACCCTGCACATCTTTGGGTTGTGGGGGCGAAACCCTCGCAGACACGGGGAGAATGTGCAAACTCCACACGGACAGTGACCCAGAGCCGGGATCGAACCTGGGACCTCGGCGCCGTGAGACTACAGTGCTACCACTGCGCCACTGTGCTGCCCTCCAGTCCTTTTAAATGGGAAAACAAACTCTTGCTGTCTTCACAGCGATCGCCTCCTCTATACTCCCAGGCACCTAACCCTAACCCTAGATGATTAATCTAGTTGGAAATTTCAACCCCTCTTCCCACTGAGTCAGCCATATTCCCCGTAGTGCAATATCACGACCCAAATTCCAGGGTCCCAGGCCCATCAAATATGGCCGCCAGTCTCCCCCAGAGGGTGTGATAAAGATAAGTCTCTGTTCACTGCCAGTCCCCCCAGCACCCCATTGCTCCCACCCCCTTCCAGGCCTACGAATTTAGTGGCACCATATCACCCCCCCCATCCTCCCAAAGCACAGGCACAAAACTATAGCTAGGCGTATTGCATCCAACCCAACATGTCAGAATAGGCCCCACCCTCTTCCCCACACCACTGCCAATTTCTAGCTCCCCTGTCCCTATTGGAAGGTATCAGCTACCGAACAATGTCCCCATAATAATTCCCGTCTAACATCAACCAATATGTCCCCTTTCACCCCCAGCCATATCCGTACCCCAATAAATCCAACAAAACTATCTGACGCAGCGCCAAGAATAAGCAAGCAGCACCTACCAAATCCCGTAGTTACAAACTCCCTTCCCTCACCAGGACAAAAATGAAACGGTGGTAAAATAAGAGTAACACTAACATATCCACATCATACAACCAATCTCTTCATAAATGGAGTTCAAGATATGTCTCATTACACTGGATTCAAATTCTCCAACGGAGGGCTGTTTGCTCCAGCAAAATGTCGATACAATAGTCCTTCAAGTTCATTGTCACCCTTAAATGTGCCATTTGCATAGGTCCAAACCTCTTGACCTTCTTGTAAAGCACCTGTTTCGTCCTGCTGAACGTAACTCTTCTCGCCAGCTGAACTCCAACATCCTGATAAATTCAGACCGTGCGCCTGTCCCAGTCGACGTGTCGAGCCCTCTTTTCCCATTACAAGATCCTTTCTTTCATCTTATAATTGTGGAAGACTATAACCGCCCGCGGTGGCTCATTTGACCTTTGTTTCGGTCTGAGCGCTCAATGTGCACTCTAGAATTCTACAAGGGCGATCACTTCCTCTCCTCAAACGAGCATACAGAACATCTCCGGAAAATATTGGGTTACAACCCCCCACGCCCTCGGGCAGGTCAAGCAACGTCAGCGTCAGCCGCCGTGACCTGTCTTCCTGGTCCTCCACTTTACATTTCAGGTTTTTGTTGTTTGCCACCACCGACAACTCTGCCTCCATCGAGGCAAACCGATCGTCGAAACCTGACAAGTTCCCTTGCACCCCCTCGAGCGTTTCGCCCTAAGTCCTCACCTCGTTTGAGGTTGAAAACAACTTCTGACGGATCAGAGCCAAGGCTTCTTCAATAATAGTTTAGAACGATTGTTTTAATGCTTGGCCCTGCAGCTCAAACTGCTTATCAATCCACTCACCATTTTTTCCCAATTCTTGCGTCAGTCAACACGGTGTGATGTGTGCGGCGGCGACCATTTCACTCCTTCATACTCCTCCGACCGGCTTTCCTGCTGAGCCATTTATGAGTTGAGTTTTCTCCTCAACTTAGGACCCAGAAACGCAGAAAAAAAGGACAAAAAAGCCATAAAACGTGACCTTGGCTGGAGCAGCTATGAATGCGTCCCGACTATACATGACGTCACCCGGATGTCAACACGTTCACTTGATCATTTGCACTCTCTCGGCAGGGATGTTGGGAGCGACTGCTACCTCCACAGGTCCCTCCTTACCTCCTCTACCACACTCAAAAGGTTCCATTTGTCGATCCGTGTCCAGTCGTGGGCTATTTGCATCCCCAGGTGTCTCAATTTGGTTTGGGTCAGCTTGAATGGCAACGTCCCATATCTGGTTCGACCCTCCCTCGTGGAATCACGGGGAAGATTTCGCTCTTCCTCAGGTTGTGGTTGTAGCCTGAGAAGGCTCCGAATATCCTTAGGATTTCTATTATTCTTCCCATGATGGCTAAGGAATTTGAGAAATAGTGGAGCAGGTAATCCGCATAATGTGAGAATCTGGGTTCCCTGTCTCCCCTCTGCATGCCGCTCTACCCCTTCGCAGCTCTAAGGTCTATAGCCAATGGCTCGATTGCCAGGGCAAATAGCAGTGGGGACAGCGGGCATGCATACCTCCTGCCTCTATGCAGCAGGAAGTATTCGGAGCTGGTGACGTTCGTCTGTACGCTTGCCATGGGAACACTGTACAGTAGTTTCACACACTAGGCGACCCGCCTGGCTCAAAGCTATACCATTCTAAAACCTCTATGATGTACCACCGCTCGACTCTGTCGAAAACCTTCTCTGCGTCGAGGGAGATGATCAATCCTGGTGTCACCTCCCAGGCAGAGACACGATGACGTTGAGCAGGCATCTGATGTTCACCGTTAGTTGTCTGCCCTTGACAAAGTTCATCTGATCGTCCACCGCTACTTCTGGCATGCAATTCTCCAGTGGCCACTTCAGGGCATTCTCCAGAGCTTTAATGTCAGTGTTCAAGAGTGTGATGTGTCTGTATGAACTGCACTCCATTGGGTCATTGCCTTTTTTAGTGATCAGTGACATGGAGGCCTGTTCCAGCGTGGGTGGCAGGATCCCTCTCGATAGCGAGTCATTAAACATCCGAATCCACCCGGAACCGATGCCTTCTCCGACTGCATGAAGTTGATATTCTCCGTAACTTTTCCAAGTTCTTGTGGGGCCTCCAGACGCTGTTTCGTTTTCCTGTCCCACAATTGTTATTTCGAGCCCGTCGAGGAATGATTTGATCTCCGAATCACTAGGAGATGGACAGCTCGTGGTAGAAAGTCGCGAAGGCCTCATTAATCTTGTCTGATGTTGTGACCAGTTTGCAGTGACTAGTTTCCCGTCTTTCACCCGCACTACTTCCCACTCGGCTATCTGCTTTCACAGCCGGTGAGTCAGCAGGGGGCTGGCCTTTTCACCTGTTCATAAAAGGTCCCCATATCTTGCCGAGTTGGTGAACTGCTTTCCTGTTGGAGAGCATCTCAAATTCTTATAAACGTTTCCTTTCCGCCTGTAGTTCTGCGGTCGTGGCAGTGGAGTACTGCCGATCAACCTCCAATATGGACTAAATCAGCTGTTGCCCAGCCGTCCTCTCCTTCCTTTCGCTGAGTGCCTGGTATACTATTACCTCTCCCCTTACCACCGCCTTCAGTACCTCCCAGAATGTGGACGGTGGGACGTCCCCATTCCTGTTACAGGTTACATGTCCAGAAATGGCTCAAGGTAGAATGTCTTGTTGGCGGGGAGGGCTGAGTTCAGCCTCCATGGGGGACGTTAGGCCCGGCCCGTTTCTAACCTCACATGGTCTGGAGAATGGACGTAGATTACTGTCGCGGAATATTCCACTCCCACCAACCCTGGAAGTACCGATTCCCCTTCTACGAAGAGGTCAACGCGGAGTATAATTTGTGAATTTGTTATAGAAGGAGAAGCCATTCTACCTCGGGTGTGTGAACCTCCATGGGTCCACTGGCCCCTACCCCCATCTGCTCCACAAAGGCATTCGCTCCCCTTGCCAAGGCAGATTGGTTCCCCGATTTGGTGATGGATTTGTGCCTCTGTGGGTCATGAACGCAATCGAAGTGTCCTCATGTTCTGTTGGTGGAAATCTCAGTCTGGGATTTCTGTTATGCTCTTTTGATAAAGTCTGCGTCGTCCGGGTTAGGGGCGTATATACTCACAAGTACAACTGGTGCACCTTACAGGACTCCGCTGACCATTTTATCCTATCTCCCCGGGACCATCACCGTATTCGTTGGTATAAAGGCTGTACTATTACTGAAGAGTATGTCCACCCCACCAGCCCTCTGCCCATAGCATGTTTTGTACTTCTGGCCCATCCAGCTCTTTATTACCCTCAGTCAGTCCTTCTCCGCAAAAACTAATGAGCTAGTCATTGACTTCAGGAAGCAAAGTATCGTACACACCTGTGTGCATCAGTGTTGCCGAGGTGGAGATTGTTGATAGTTTCAGGTTCATAGGTGTGCATAATCACGAACACTATGTCCTGGTGCATCCACGTTGCCACTGCGACCAGGAAAGCACAACAGCACCTATACTTTTTCATGGTAACTAAGGAAATTCGGCATGTCCACATTGACTCTTACCAATTTTCAATTATTATAGATGCACCACATAACGCATCTATCTGGCTGCATCACAGGCTGGCACTGCAACCGCTTGGCCCAAGAAACGACAGAGTGTCGTGAACACAGCGCAGCCTATCACGTGAACATTCCTCCCATCCATTGACTCTGTCTACAGCTCCCGCTACCTTGGGAAAGTGGGCAGCATAAGCACCCCTCCCCTCCCCTTCATGTTCAAACCTCTTCGATCGGGTAGGAGATATAATGGTCTGAGAACAGACATTGAAAGATTCAAAAATAGCTTATTCTCGGCTGTTACCAGACTCCTGAATGAGCCTCTTATGGACAGAACTGATTACTCCACGCATCTTCTCTACTGAGTAGTACCACACTCTTCACCACACCTTCACCCGATGTCTGTGCCTATGTATTTCCGTTGTGAATCTATCGAATCTCCTATGTATTATTTTTGTGCATGGGAGGATGTGTCGGGACTGTACGCAGAACAATACTTTTCACTGTACATCGGTACACGTGACAATAAACCTAAACCTAAAGGTGTGTTTCTTGAGGAAGACTACACTGGTCCTCAGGTTTTTCAGGTGGACGAAGACTCTGGATGTTATAACTGAGCTGCTAGATCCCGTGATGTTCCAAGTGGCTATCTTGATGAGGGGTTTCTGTTCCCCCTTTCTGTGGGGTGAGACATGCATGGATGTGCAGTCCAGGGTTTCCCTTTCTCTGGGGGCCAGCCAAGATGGCCGCCGTTGTCTTTTCTGGTTTTGCAGTCCCCCGATGCGAACTGCTGACAGCAGCATTCTTCCCTTCCCATCCAATACCTGTTTCCCGATCCCCCGTTGATTCTCATCACCCTCTGCGATCACCTAGCCCTCCGCACCCGCCGCGCCCCTGTGCCCCCCCCCCCCCCCCCCGCCCCCGCGCCTATTCCTCCTTTGTCCTTCTCCCCTCTTCTGCCCGCCATTTTGTTCTGCCCTGCCACTACTTTCTGACAGGCGCTGCCGCCCTCTCTGCAGCTGCTCCACGGACACCTCACCCCCTCTGCTTACTTCCATGTGTTCATATGGTCACCATCGGGTCACCCCCTGCAGCGTTTCCTCCTCTCCTTCGCCCGTTCTGTTCCTCCCCCCTCCATCTCGCTTCGGTGTATCTTTGCCTTACCCCCCCCCCCCTCCTCCTCTCTCACTCCTAACCTCACGGCTTGCAGGTGATCTTATCAGCGAGCGCCAAAGACAATCCAGGTAAAAATTATAAATAAACTAATAGAATATTTTTAGTGGGTCATGTGCGTTCATTTCTGCTGTCTTTCCAACCCGTTTTTATTCATGAATGAATCTGCTTCTCTCAGCGAGTTGAAGTAGTCCTCGTTGTTGCCATATGTCTCCAGAGTCCTGCCGGGACAATGTCCTGAACCATACTTTTCTGTGAAATTGGGCCGCCTTGGCTCTGTTGAACACGGCCTGGCTTCACCATGTTGGTTCCATGATCTGAAACAAATTTTTGAGGAGATTGTGGCGGCATTGCTTGTGATCTTTCAGGAATCCCTGGAGTCAGGGAGGGTCCCATATAATTGGAAGATGGCTAATGTAACACTCTTGTTTAAGAAGTGAGGGGTGCAGAAGAAATGAAATTAAATGAAAATGAAAATCACTTATTGTCACAAGTAGGCTTCAATGAAGTTACTGCGATAAGCCCCTGGTCGCCACATTCCGGCGCCTGTGGTCGTTGGCATGATGGCAGACGTGACTCGTGCTGTTCCACAGGGGTCAGTTTTGGGGCCACAACTATTCACAATATACAATAACGGTCCGAAAAAAGGAACTGAGGGCACTCTTTCCATGTTTGCAGATGGTGAAAAGATACGTGGAGAGACAAGGTTCCTGCTTGCGTTAGTTCCGGAGAAGAGACACACGAAACCTTAACCATCTCCCCACAGATATTATCAGACTTTCTGAGAGTTATTTCCGGCATTTTCTGTTTTTATTACATATTGGCGGCATCTGCAGTATTTTCCTTTCATTGAAAGATATAATTTATATATTTACCCACGGGGGCACTCTGGTTTCGTCGCTGGACTGGTAATCCTGAGACCCAGGATAATGATTTGCGGACCAGGGTTCGAATCCCACCACGGCAGGTGATGCACTTTAAACTCAATTAAATAGCTGGAATTAAAAGCCGTTGTCGTTTATCATAAAATACCATCTGGCACAACTGCAAACTGCCCGTTAGGGAACGAAATCGCCTATCCTTACCTGATCTGACCTACATGTGACCTCATGCCCACAGCAATGCAATGTGGCCTCTTTCAACCCCTTTGTGCCAATCTTGGGAGAGTTGTCTTCACACCTTACAGGCGCCACCATATCGTCATTCTAGCAGAGGTATATACAGTCGGAGTCGGAAGGGAGTTGTCTTGGGAGTCTTAGACATCGACTCTGGCCCCAGGGAAGTCCCCTGCTGATTACCAACATCAGCTGATAAATCAGTGCTCCTCCACCTTGGACAGCACTCCGAGGAAGCACTGCGGGTGGAAAGGGAGCAGAATATGCTCTGGGTGGGGAACTTCAATGTATGTAAACAAGTACCACCAGATACGGAGTTGGGCGGGTTCGAAAGGACTTAGCTGCAGAAGGTGGTGAGGGAACCAACAAGAGGGGAAAACATACTTGACCTCATCCTTACCAAACTGCCTGCTGCAAATGCATCTGCCCATGACGCAATCGGTAGGTGACCACCGCACAGTCCTTGTTTGTCTTCACATTGAGTTTATCCTCCATCGTGTTGTGTGGCACTACCACCGTGCTAAAAGGGATAGATTTGGAACAGATCTAGAAACTCAAGACTGGGCTTTCTGAGGTGCTGTGGGCCATCATCAGCAGTAGACTGGTATTCCACCCCAATCTGCAAACTCATGGCCCGATATATCGTCCACTCTAACATTACCACCAACCGAGGGGACCAAGCCTGTTTCAATGAACAGTTCAGGAGGGCATGCCATGTCATCCTGGTAAAGTTACAACACAGGACAGCTAGTGTGCCAAATAGCTTAAGCAGCAGTTAAAAGACAAAGCTACGCAATTTCACTGTGAACATAGTCTGCAGTCCTGCCACATCCAGCCATGAATGGCGGTGGACAATTAAGCAACTCACTGCACGAAGAGGCTCCACAAATATCTCCATCTTCAATGATTGAGGAGCCCAGCACTTATGTGCAAACGACAAGGCTGAGGCATTCGGAGCAATCTTCAGCCGGAAGTGCCGAGTGGATGATCCGTCTCGGTCTCTTCCAGAGGACCCCAGGTTTACAGATGTCAATCTGCAGTCAATATGCTTCCCTCCACGTGATATCAAGAAACGGCTGAAGGCACTGGATACTTCAAAGGCTATGGGCCCTGACAATATTCCAGCAAAAGTACTGAAGACTTGTGCTCCAGAACTTGCCGCACTCCTAGCCGAGTTGCCCAGCACAGCTACGACACCGTCATTTACCCGGCAATGTGGATACTTGTACATGTGTATCCTGTAAACAAAACACAGGACAAATCCAACACAGCTAGTTACCGCCCTATCAGTCTACTGTCCACCATCAGCAAAGTGATGGAAGGAGTAATCAACAGTGCTATCATGACTTCCGGGTGCGGCGATGACCAGCTGAGTCGCACGTTTCGGCAGCTCCCGGTGAAACGGACTTTTGGGCTCTTGATCGGAGCCCCAACGGCAATTTTGACGGCTAAAAACACTGTGCGGTAAACCAGAAGGGAATCCCCCCTGGATACGGATGAAAAAAGGAGGAGAAAGTGGCCGGATTGCAGTGGATCCTTTAGAACAGCGGCAAGGAAGGCAAGCAAAAACCAAGATGGCGTCGGAAGGTGGCAGTTTAACATGGGGCCCTGAACAACAAGAGTTCTTGAAATGCTGTGTGGAAGAGCTCAAAAAGGAAATGAAGAAAGAGCTGTTGGCCCCGATACTACAGGCGATCGAAGGGCTAAAGGAGGAACAAAAGACCCAGGAGCGGGAGCTTCGGGTCGTGAAGGCAAAGGCAGCCGAGAATGAGGACGACATACAGGGCCTGGTGGTGAAGACGGAGACGCATGAGGCACATCAGAAACGATGTGTGGAAAGGTTGGAGGCACTGGAGAACAACACAAGGAGGAACAACCTGAGGATTCTTGATCTTCCTGAAGGTGCGGAGGGAGCGGACGTCGGGGCATATGTAAGCACGATGCTGCACTCGTTAATGGGAGCGGAGGCCCCGGCGGGTCCGTTGGAGGTGGAGGGAGCATACCGAGTGATGGCGCGAGGACCGAGAGCAGGAGAAATTCCCAGAGCCAGAGTGGTGAGATTCCTCCGTTTTAAGGATAGAGAAATGGTCCTTAGATGGGCAAAGAAAACTCGGAGCAGTAAATGGGAGAACGCGGTGATCCGCGTTTATCAAGACTGGAGTGCGGAGGTGGCGAGAAGGAGGGCGAGTTTTAATCGGGCCAAGGCGGTGCTTCATAAAAAGAAGATAAAATTTGGAATGCTGCAACCGGCAAGACTGTGGGTCACATATCGAGGGAGGCACCACTACTTTGAGACGGCGGATGAAGCGTGGACTTTTATTGTGGAAGAAAAACTGGAATGAGCTGGTTATTAAAAAGAACGTTTGAACAAAGTGGTGGGGCGAATGTGGGGGGCGAAGAGGGGGGTTAAAAAGGGGGAAAGAGGAGTTTTATGTACTAATCCTGCGATGTGGTAACATTTCTCTCTTCCACAGGTGGTGATGGGGGGAGGAGGGGAGGTGGAGGAGATGGGGCGTTGACCATTGGGGGCGGGGCCAAGGGAGAAGCGCGGGCTTGGTTCCCGCGCTATGATAATCATGGCGGGAATAGAGAAGCAGGAAGGAGGGGGCGTCGCAAGGTGCGAGCCGAGGTCACGGGGGGAAGCCGAGGTCAGCCAGAGTTTGCTGACTTCTGGGAGCAACATGGGGGGAGTAATTACGCTAGCGGGGGATCTAGAGGGGGGGGGAATTACTGGGTTGCTGCTACTGGGGAGAGGGGGAGCTGGTATGGGAGGGGATGGGTGGGGGGCACCGACTTGGGGAGATACAGCTGCGTGGGAACCGGGTGAGGAGCTGGAAAAAGGGGATGGCTAATCAACAAGGGGGGAGGTAGGAAGTCCCCCCAACCCGGCTGATCACGTGGAACGTGAGAGGGCTGAACGGGCCGATAAAGAGGGCACGGGTACTCGCACACCTTAAGAAACTTAAGGCAGATGTGGTTATGTTACAGGAAACGCACCTGAAACTGATAGACCAGGTTAGGCTACGCAAAGGATGGGTGGGGCAGGTGTTCCATTCGGGGCGAGATGTGAAAAACAGGGGGGTGGCTATATTAGTGGGGAAGCGGGTAATGCTCGAGGCAAAGACTATAGTGGCGGATAACGGGGGCAGATACGTGATGGTGAGTGGCAAACTACAGAGGGAGACGGTGGTTTTGGTAAACGTATATGCCCCGAACTGTGATGATGCCAATTTTGTGAGGCGGATGCGAGGACGCATTCCGGACCTAGAGATGGGAAAGCTGATAATGGGGGGAGATTTTAATACGGTGTTGGAACCAGGGCTGGGTAGGTCGAAGTCCAGGACTGGAAGGAGGCCGGCAGCAGCCAAGGTACTTAAAGATTTTATGGAGCAGATGGGAGGTGTAGACCCGTGGAGATTTAGCAGACCTAGGAGTAAGGAGTTCTCGTTTTTCTCCTATGTCTATAAAGTCTACTTGCGAATAGACTTTTTTGTGCTGGGAAGGGCGTTGATCCCGAAGGTGAGGGGAACGGAGTATACGGCTATAGCCATTTCGGATCACGCTCCACACTGGGTGGACTTGGAGATAGGGGAGGAAACAGGAGGGCGCCCACCCTGGAGAATGGACATGGGACTAATGGCAGATGAGGGGGTGTGACTAAGGGTGAGGGGGTGCATTGAAAAGTACTTGGAACTCAATGATAATGGGGAGGTCCAGGTGGGAGTGGTCTGGGAAGCGTTGAAGGCTGTGGTTAGAGGGGAGCTGATATCAATAAGGGCACATAAAGGGAAGCAGGAGAGTAAGGAACGGGAGCGGTTGCTGCAGGAACTTTTGAGGGTGGACAGACAATATGCGGAAGCACCGGAGGAGGGACTGTACAGGGAAAGGCAAAGGCTACATGTAGAATTTGACTTGCTGACTACGGGCACTGCAGAGGCACAATGGAGGAAGGCACAGGGTGTACAGTACGAATATGGGGAGAAGGCGAGCAGGTTGCTGGCACACCAATTGAGGAAAAGGGGAGCAGCGAGGGAAATAGGGGGAGTGAGGGATGAGGAAGGAGAGATGGAGCGGGGAGCGGAGAGAGTGAAAGGAGTGTTCAAGACATTTTATAAAAAAATTATATGAAGCGCAACCCCCGGATGGGAGGGAGAGAATGATGGGCTTTTTGGATCGGCTGGAATGTCCCAAGGTGGAAGAGCAGGAAAGGGTGGGACTGGGTGCACAGATCGAGGTAGAAGAAGCGGTGAAAGGAATTAGGAGCATGCAGGCGGGAAAGGCCCCGGGACCGGATGGATTCACAGTCGAATTCTATAGAAAATATGTGGACTTGCTCGCCCCGGTATTGACGAGGACCTTTAATGAGGCAAAGGAAAGGGGACAACTGCCCCCGACTATGTCTGAAGCAACGATATCACTTCTCTTAAAGAAGGAAAAGGACCCACTACAATGCGGGTCCTATCGACCTATTTCCCTCCAAAATGTAGATGCCAAGATCCTAGCCAAGGTAATGGCAATGAGAATGGAGGAATGTGTCCCGGGGGTGGTCCACGAGGACCAAACTGGGTTTGTGAAGGGGAGATAGCTGAACACGAATATACGGAGGCTGTTAGGGGTAATGATGATGGCCCCACCAGAGGGGGAAACGGAGATAGTAGTGGCGATGGATGCCGAGAAAGCATTTGATAGAGTGGAGTGGGATTATTTGTGGGAGGTGTTGAGGAGATTTGGTTTTGGAGAGGGGTATGTTAGATGGGTGCAGCTGTTGTATAGGGCCCCGATGGCGAGCGTGGTCACGAATGGACGGGGATCTTCATATTTTCGGCTCCATAGAGGGACAAGGCAGGGATGCCCTCTGTCCCCATTATTGTTTGCACTGGCGATTGAGCCCCTGGCGATAGCGTTGAGGGGTTCCAAGAAGTGGAGGGGAGTACTTGGAAGAGGAGAAGAACACCGGGTATCTTTGTATGCGGACGATTTGCTACTATACGTGGCAGACCCGGCGGAGGGGATGCCAGAAATAATGCGGATACTTGGGGAGTTTGGGGATTTTTCAGGGTATAAATTGAACATGGGGAAAAGTGAGTTGTTTGTGGTGCATCCAGGGGAGCAGAGTAGAGAAATAGAGGACCTACCGTTGAGGAAGGTTACAAGGGACTTTCGTTACCTGGGGATCCAGGTAGCCAAGAATTGGGGCACATTGCATAGGTTAAATTTAACGCGGTTGGTGGAACAAATGGAGGAGGATTTGAAGAGATGGGATATGGTATCCCTGTCACTGGCAGGGAGGGTGCAGGCGGTTAAGATGGTGGTCCTCCCGAGATTCCTCTTTGTGTTTCAGTGCCTCCCGGTGGTGATCACGAAGGCTTTTTAAAAAAGGATTGAAAAGAGCATCATGGGTTTTGTGTGGGCCGGGAAGACCCCGAGAGTGAGGAAGGGATTCTTACAGCGTAGCATGGATAGCGGGGGGGGGGGGGGGGGGGGGGGGCTGGCACTACCGAGCCTAAGTGAGTATTATTGGGCCGCTAATATTTCAATGGTGAGTAAGTGGATGGGAGAGGAGGAGGGAGCGGCGTGGAAGAGATTAGAGAGGGCGTCCTGTAGGGGGACTAGCCTACAGGCTATGGTGACAGCCCCATTGCCGTTCTCACCGAGGAACTACACCACAAGCCCGGTGGTGGTGGCTACACTGAAGATTTGGGGACAGTGGAGACGGCATAGGGGAAAGACTGGAGCCTTGGGGGGGGGGGGGGGTCCCCGATAAGAAACAGCCATAGGTTTGCCCCGGGGGGGAATGGATGGGGGATATGGAATGTGGAAAAGAGCAGGAATAACGCAACTGAAAGATCTGTTTGCGGATGGGAAGTTCGCGAGTCGGGGAGCGCTGACCGAGAAATATGGGTTGCCCCAAGGGAATGCATTCAGGTATATATGCAACTGAGGGCTTTTGCGAGACAACAGGTGAGGGAATTCCCGCAGCTCCCGACACAAGAGGTGCAGGACAGAGTGATCTCAAAGACATAGGTGGGGGATGGTAAGGTGTCAGATATATATAGGGAAATGAGGGACGAAGGGGAGACTATGGTAGAAGAACTAAAAGGGAAATGGGAAGAAGAGCTGGCGGAGGAGATCGAGGAGGGGCTGTGGGCAGATGCCCTAAGCAGGGTAAACTCGTCATCCTCGTGTGCCAGGCTAAGCCTGATTCAGTTTAAGGTATTACACAGGGCGCATATGACTGGAGCACGGCTCAGTAAAGTTTTTGGGGTGGAGGATAGGTGTGCGAGGTGCTCGAGAAGCCCAGCGAATCATACCCATATGTTTTGGTCATGCCCGGCACTACAGGGGTTTTGGATGGGGGTGACAAAGGTGCTTTCAAAAGTAGTGGGGGTCCGGGTCGAACCAAGCTCGGGGTTGGCTATATTTGGGGTTGCACAAGAGCCGGGAGTGCAGGAGGCGAGAGAGGCCGATGTTTTGGCCTTTGCGTCCCTAGTAGCCCGGCGCAGGATATTGCTAATGTGGAAAGAAGCCAAGCCCCCGGGGTGGAGACCTGGATAAATGACATGGCAGGGGTTATAAAGCTAGAGCGGATTAAGTTCGTTCTAAGGGGGTCGGCTCAAGGGTTCACCAGGCGGTGGCAACCGTTCGTCGACTACCTCGCAGAAAGATAGATGGAATGGAAAAAAGAAGGCAGCAGCAGTAGCCCAGGATCGGGGGGGGGGGGGGGGAGGAGGAGGGGTGAGGAGGAGGAACCAGAAGGACTCTCAGGGTTGTTAATATATACTGTATAATATGTATAGGTCGTTGCTACAGATAATTATATATTGGACTGTTAAATTATATTTTTGGAGAGTGTTACTTGTGATAAGGCAGTTGCCAATTAGGGTTAGTTTTCATTTTTGTTATTTATTATTTATTCATTTTTTTTGTTTTTGTTTTGTTTATAAAATAGGTCATTGTTATTTGTGTTGTTATAATATTGTGTAAAGGATGCACAATGTACTGTGTTGGTTGACCAAAAATTTTCAATAAAATATTTTTTAAAAAAACAGTGCTATCATGAGGCACTACTCAGCAGTAACCTGCTCCCGGACGCTCAATTTTGGTTACTTCAGGGTGACGCAGCCCTTGACCTCATTATAGCCTTGGTTCAAACATGGACAAAACAACTGAATGCTAAAGGTGAGGTGAGAGTGACCTCCCTTAACATCAAGGCAGCATTTGACCGAGTATGACATCAAGCAGCGCTCGCTAAATTGGAGTCAATGGGAATCAAGGCACCGGGGCCGACAATCAATTTTCCCATACGGAATCGGGACCGGTGCCGGTTCCCCCATTCTGCTGGCCCCAAAAATGAAAATGAAATTAAAATCGCTTATTGTCACAAGTAGGCTTCAATCAAGTTACTGTGAAACTCTTCGCTGGTTGGAGTCATACCTGACACTAATGAAGATGGTTGTGGTTTCTGGAGGTCAATTATCTCAGCTCTTGGACGTCAATGCAGGGGTTCCTCGCGGCAGTGACCTCGGCCCAACCATCTTCAGCTGTTTGATCAATGACCTACTTTCAAACATAAGGTCAGAAGTGGGAATACATGCGGATAACTGCATAATGTTCAGCACCACTGACGACTCCGTAGATAATGAAGCAGTCTATACCCTATGCAACAAGACTTGGACAATATCCAGGCTTAGGCTACCACGTGGCAAGCTACGTTCGCGCCACACAGTGGCAGGCAATGACCATCTCCTACAAGAGAAGATCTAACCTCTGCCCCTTGACATTCGATGGCATTACCAAGGCTGAATACCCCACGATCAACACCTTGAGGGTAACCATTGACCAGAAACTGAACTGGACTAGCCAAATTAATACTGGCTACCAGGCAATGGCTCAGAATCCTACGGCGAGTAACTCAACATCTGACCCCGAAAGCACGCGGCACCATCTACAAGGCACAAGTCAGGAGTACAATAGAATACTCTCCCCTTCCCTGGATAAGTGCAGCTCCAACAACAGTCAAGGCGTTCACAGCATCCAGTACAAAGCACCCCCTTGATTGCTCCCCCTTCCACATAAATTCAAACTCTCCACCACCGACGAATTCTGGCAGCCGTATGTAGGATCTATCAGGTGCACTGCAGTAACTCACCAAGGTTCCTTAGACAGCACCTTCCAAACCTACGACCACTGTCATCCAGAAAGACAATAGCAGCAGATACCTGTGAACCCCACCACCGGGAGCTTCCCCGCCAAATTACTCATCACCCTGACTGAGTAGTATATAGCAGTTCCTTCACTGTCGCAGGGGCTACATCCAGGAACACACTATCTAACAGCACAGTGGGCACACCGCATGGACTGTAGCGTTTCAAGAAGGCAACTCGCCACTACCTTCTGAATGGTAACTAGGGATAGGCAATAAATGCTGGCCTAACCAGCTACGCCCATGTCCCGTTAGTGTATGGAAAAAAAACACCTCTGGAAATGCAGGAGGAACATTTCGAATGGTTTGCAGCGATAACTGTGGCCAAGCATTCGATGATTGAATGATTGAATGAATTGCTCTGACGAAGAGTCATCCAGACTCGAAACTTTTGCTCGGTTCTCTCTCTCACAGATATCCTGAGATCTGCTGAGCTTTCCCAGATTTTCTGTTTTTATGTGAGATTCCGGTAACCACAGTAATTTACCTTCAAATTGAATGATTGATGTCGCTGCACGTTAGCAGGAACGAGTTGGGAGGCATAAAAGATGGAGCTTTTTTGACGAAGACTTTGTGTTGACAGATATATTGACACCCCGATATTTTGTGGTTCATACAATTTGCAACTTGACCGAATACGCATACTTGTGACAACACTCTGCCACAACAAACGCCAGTTGAAACCCAAAACCACACTCAAAATTAATTTTTGTGTCTTTGTAGCTTTCCACCAAAATCTCACTGAAAGATATGCAATCTTCAAAGCTTTGAAGTCTCAATGCAGATGCTTGGTTAACAAAAGTTGCCACATGCACGCCACTGGTAAGGAGTGAGTACTTTATATAGGTTAGGACATTTGTAAAATGAAGACAAAGAGGGTCTGCCAGTCTGTCTGTGTGGGGAATGCGCTGGGGACCGCAAGAGGTTCAAACGCAAAATGCATAAGGCAGTGAAATTAGCTTTGAGGGCCTTGATAGCTCAGTGGGTAGAGCGCCAGACGTTTAATCTGATGGTCCAGGTTTCAAGTCTCTTCGAGGCGGCGCTTTTGGCTGAAGGTTTTAGCTCCTCAGGGAACGACAGGAAAAACGAACAATGCATGTACAATACTTCAGAGAATGCGGAAGAAGCGTAGCATCATCATATTCTCTAAATTGCGGCAGCCTTCAGCATTTTGAAGAATGTTTCCTAGATTTTCAGCTCACGTGAAAGGTTTCTCTTGGATCTTGTTCGTGATTATTTCCACATGGTATTATGGTCATATTCAATCACTTCTCAACTTAGTTAGCCAGTTTAAGTGAGTGAGCACAGCGATAAGGGGTAAACGAGACTGGGTGTGAATAAAGACACGGGCAGTAGCCTTTTAGATGATCTCCAGTTTCTGGAAGTCAGAATGCGGGAGATCAAACAGCAGTAAATTGGAGTAGTCAAGTCGAGAGGTAAGAAAGGCTGAAATGCTGGTTCCAGTCACAGATGAGCGTAGGCAGGAAACTAGGTGGATGATGTCACAGAGAGGGGCCTTGGTGATGCTGCAGACGTAACCAGAAACGCAACTTGGATTTCAATATTCCAAGTGTGTGACGAGTCTGTTTCCGCCTGAAACAGTTGTTACAGAGAGAATCATATAGCAGGTCACAATCCACAAAGTTGAGGCACCCGGCTCTGGGGTTCTGTGCTGAACCTCTCTTTTGTCTCTCACCCTGCCCAACCAATGGACCTGGATGTGACCAAATCTGATTCCGCAATCAGCTCCCACTGTGATTGGGTGATTGGGTGGGTGGGGGGGGGGGGGGGGGTGGGGCGGTGGTGGTGGTGGGGGGGGGGGGGGGGGGAGGGCTTATGTGGTGCGAATAGGCGTAAAATGCTTTCAGGAATATTAATTACAACGTTACCATTTCACAAAAGAAGATTTACTGCATCTGAAGAATTTCCGTTTTGTAAGACCACATTTATTACTTTAAATTATTTCAACATGTGAGAAGTTGGGAACTGAACCATCTGAGGTGCAGGGAATGGGAGCAGTCCTTTCGCCTGCAATCCTACTGGGGCACTCTGCTTGCGCTGACGTACGGCCGCTCTATGTACACCATTTAATCTGGTCTTCCAAAGCTCACATCTTACACTTGGTTGGATGCTCTTTGGCCTGCCTGATACTTGCTGCTAATTTACTGCCGGTCCTCTAAAGGTTTCGTCTTGCCTTCGGCCCACTGTACTATGGCGTGGAAATACAGCGATTCCGTCAATTGTCCTCACCCACCTGTTACCAACATGTCCCCTTCGGTCATAGCTCATTAATCTTATACTTCTCCTGTATGCTTCCTTTCAATCCACCCATGGTGACCGCCTACCCCTGACATGCTGAGCCAATGCCATGTGTCAACTTATCTATGGACAGAGAAACAATTATTTGTCCTAAACATAGTGGCTGTTACCAATCACCCACCAACTCTACCTACCTCTACCCCCAAACCCACAAGTTTTGACAATCAATATTATTGTCAAGAACCACGTCTAAACAGCGCTCAATTGTTTTGTCTATTAGTTAATTGAATAATTGCTGTAACAGTATATTTCACTGCGCTCTTGACCTGTTCGCGAAATTTGGACTGAGTTGCCCCATAAATAAATGTGTTTGTGCAGCAACTTAAATTTCGCAACACAAATCCAACTTGTTGAAATGTAAATTCGGAATTGTTAAATTTTCTGTGATTTGCCCCTGAAATGTTATAATATGAGAAACGTAAAACATACACCAACCACAAAAGGATGAAGCAACCGGATATGGTAAAGAGTAAAATCACAGGCTTCCTTCTGTTCTCCATTTGTGGGTCACTGTGATTCTCTCTCTTTCGCTGGCTCCTCAGTCCCTTACGGACTCGACTGACAACTAAAATGTGCCTGACTGTAAGAGTATTGAGCAATAGAATTAAAGCGAATGGGAGCAAAGGGTTTAAATCTGTATCTAACCAATCGAAACCTATCCACGCCAGCTCAATAAAATAGCGCGGATTTATATAACAGAACAACGGAACATTTTTTATTATCTCTCCCGGTAGAAGCATTAAGTAGAAAGGTACTTTTTTTATAGAAAGAAAAATGCTGGTTGTTTGTAGAACTGCGGCCGCAGTTTTCTCTGTGCAATAATTTGTTTTCAGCTTCTGGCAACAAATGGCAACAAATCGATCAAACGAAAACGTGACAGTAAACCAGACAGATAGGTCTGCAGCTGCACAACGCAAGACAGTGATAGCACTACACACAGGGGTGATGTACAGGAATGATCCCGGAGAATAATAATAAACAATTCGCCATAGTATGATTTCAGTGATAATGACCAGGAGATCTGCTCATGCCATTGCCACAAGGTAGCGAGTGGTGCAGATGGAGAGGCCACATTTACTCCGGGATAGGATCGCAATCGCCACCAGAGAATCATAGAAGTTTACAGCATGGGAACAGGCCCTTCGGCCCAACCAGTCCATGCCGCCCAGTTTAACTTTAAAGAGGCAAAGAAAAAGTGCTGAAAATTACCATTCGATTATTCGCAGCGCCTGCTTCAGAGCGTGTCAAACGTTTGTGTTACATCTGGTCATATATAATAAATCTAAAAAGCAGAATGCACGCCCAGCCCAATCAATTATAGCTTTCACGGAGTCTGGCATAAAACCTTTACCAGCTGGTGGGTTAGTCGCCCACATACAGTGCAATTGTACAGCTATAGATACGGCAATTATTAAATGGTAGCTAGAGTCAGGTATTTCACTGACTTGTGTGAGGTGGTCAAATGCAGTTCGTGATCTACAAATTTGATCTAAAAGCAGGTGGGGGAGGCGAGTCAATTCAGGACAGTTTAAAAAGAGCCACTTGTAAACTCACTCCCAGTGAGTTCTCCCAGTGAGCCAGGGAGAAGACAGCCAGGGGTGAGACAGCAAAGAGTGAGTTTGGGAATTTGAATCGAGGTGGGAATTGAATTGAATTGAATTGAATCAGTAAGGCAGCTCCTGTTAAATTTCAGGAGTTTAAATAAATTTAAATTAAGCTAGTATTGTTCAGTGTCGGTTAACAAGGGCTGCCCCACACACTCACATAACTGGCTGGCAGTTAAGTATCAGTCACTTTAATCTACTTTGATCTAAAAACAGGTGGGGGAGGGGAGTCAATTCAGGACAGTTTAAAAAGAGCCACTTGTACACTCACTCCCAGTGAGTTCTCCCAGTGAGCCAGGGAGAAGACAGCCAAGAGTGAGACAGCAAAGAGTGAGTTTGCGAATTTGAATCGAGGTGGGAATTCGAAGCTGGGTGGGGAGGAAGTGCTTTTTATTCCTGGCAAGTGACTGGTAAGTAGTGTTTCTGTTTTTCTGTTTCTTTTCATTGGTATATATTTTTTTTTCTTCGTTGTTTATTTATTTATTTAAATTTATTTGGGGGTAATTGTAATTGTTGAAGTTAACCGAAGGTTTAAGACATGGCAGGAGATCTCAGACCCGTGTCATGCTCCTCCTGTGCGACGTGGGAGCTCAGGGACACGTCCACTGTCTCTGGCTCCTTCACGTGCAAGAAGTGTGTCCAGTTGCAGCTCCTGTTAGACCGCTTGACGGCTCTGGAGCTGCGGATGGACTCACTTTGGAGCGTCCGCGATGCTGAGGACGTCGTGGATAGCACGTTTAGCGAGTTGGTCACACCGCAGGTGAAAGGTATTGAGGGAGATAGTAAATGGGTGACCAAAAGACAGAGCAAAAGTAGGAAGGCTGTGCAGGTGTCCTCTGCGGTCATCTCCCTGCAAAACAGATATACCGCTTTGGATACTGTTGAGGGAGATGGCTCACCAGGGGAAGGAAGCAGCAGCCAGGTTCATGGCACCGTGGCTGGCTCTGCTGCGCAGCTGGACAGGAAGAAGAATGGCAGGGCTATAGTGATAGCGGACTCAATTGTAAGGGGAATAGACAGGCGGTTCTGCGGACGCAATCGAGACTCCAGGATGGTATGTTGCCTCCCTGGTGCAAGGGTCAAGGATGTCTCGGAGCGGCTGCAGGACATTCTGGGGGAGGGAGTGTGAACAGCCAGCTGTCGTGGTGCACATAGGCACCAATGATATAGGTAAAACACGGGACGAGGTCCTACAAGCTGAATCTAGGGAGCTAGGAGTTAAACTAAAAAGTAGGACCTCAAAGGTAGTAATCTCAGGATTGCTACCAGTGCCACGAGCTAGTCAGAGTAGGAATGTCAGGACAGAGAGGATGAATAAGTGGCTCGAGAGATGGTGCAAGAGGGAGGGATTCAAATTCCTGGGACATTGGAACCGGTTCTGGGGGAGGTGGGACCAGTACAACCGGGCGGTCTGCACCGGGGCAGGACTGGAACCGATGTCCTAGGGGGGGGGGGGGGGTGTTTGCTAGAGCTGTTGGGGAGAGTTTAAACTAATGTGGCAGGGGGATGGGAACCGAAGCAGGAAGTTGGAAGGTAGTAAAACAGGGACAGAAATACAAGGCAGTAAGGGGGAAAGTGTAAGGCAGAGAAGCCATAGTCAAAAATCAAAAAGGGCGACGGTGCAAGGTACAGTGACGGAGGGGAGCTCAGTGAATAGGACCAGGAATACTAAAAGAAATAAAATGGGAAGTGAAAACATTAATGGTAAGCCACGCGGCAGGTTGTTACAGGAAGATATGGGTTCGACGACAAGGAAAATTAGGAGAAATGTTAAGAGGAAATATAACTTAGGAGAGGTTACTGATCGAGGTGTTAAGATTCAGAACAGAGGTAAAAAAAGCCAACATAAGTGTACTTTACCTGAATGCTCGTAGTATTCCGAATAAGGTAAATGAGTTGATGGCGCAAATCATCGTGAATGACTATGATTTAGTGGCCATTACTGAAACATGGTTAAAGGATGGTCACGACTGGGAGTTAAATATCCGAGGGTATCAAACCTTTCGGAAGGACAGAGTGGCTGGTAAGGGAGGTGGTGTAGCTCTGTTATTTAAGGATGACATCCGGGCAACAGTAAGGGATGACATCGGTGCTATGGAGGATAAGGTTGAATCAATTTGGGTGGAAATCAGGAATAGTAAGGCGAAAAAGTCACTGATAGGAGTAATCTATAGGCCACCAAATAGTAACATTATGGTGGGGCAGGCAATCAACAAAGAAATAACAGATGCATGTGGGGCAGCACGGCAGCCTTGTGGATAGCACAATTGCTTCACAGCTCCAGGGTCCCAGGTTCGATTCCGGCTTGGGTCACTATCTGTGCGGTGTCTGAACATCCTCACCGTGTGTGCGTGGGTTTCCTCCGGGTGATCTGATTTCCTCCCACAGTCCAAAGATCTGCAGGTTAGGTGGATTGGCCATGATAAATTGCCCTTAGTGTCCAAAATTGCCCTTAGTGTTGGGTGGGGTTACTGGGTTATGGGGATAGGGTGGAGGTGTTGACCTTGGGTAGGGTGCTCTTTCCAAGAGCCGCTGCAGACTCGATGGGCCGAATGGCCTCCATCTGCACTGTAAATTCTAAGAAAATACACTATGAAAAAACACTCTATTTAGAAATGGTACAGCAGTTATCATGGGGGATTTTAATCTACATGTTGATTGGTTTAACCAGGTCGGTCAAGGCAGCCTTGAGGAGGAGTTTATTGAATGTATCCGTGATAGTTTCCTCGAACAGTATGTAATGGAACATACAAGGGAACAAGCGGTCCTAGATCTGGTCCTGTGTAATGAGACAGGATTGATTCAGGATCTCATAGTTAGGGATCCTCTCGGAAGGAGCGATCTCAATATGGTGGAATTTAAAATACAGATGGAGGGTGAGAAGGTAATATCAAGCACTCGTGTTTTGTGCTTAAACAAAGGAGATTACAATGGATGAGAGAAGAACCAGCTAAGGTAGACTGGGAGCAAAGACTTTATAGTGAAACAGTTGAGAAACAGTGGAGAACCTTCCAAGTGATTTTTCACAGTGCTCAGCAAAGGTTTATACCAACAAAAAGGAAGGACCGTAACAAGAGGGAAAATCGACCGTGGATATCTAAGGAAATAAGGGAGAGTATCAAATTGAAGGAAAAAACATACAAAGTAGCAAAGATCAGTGGGAGGCTAGAGGACTGGGAAATCTTTAGGGGGCAACAGAAAGCTACTAAAAAAGCTATAAAGAAGAGTAAGATAGGTTATGAGAGTAAACTTGCTCAGAATATAAAAACAGATAGTAAAAGTTTCTACAAATACATAAAACAAAAAAGAGTGGCTAAGGTAAATATTGGTCCTTTAGGGGATGAGAAGGGAGATTTAGTAATGGGAGATGAGGAAATGGTTGAGGAACTGAACAGGTTTTTTGGGTCGGTCTTCACAGTGGAAGACACAAACAACATGCCAGTGACTGATGAAAATGAGGCGAAAGATGAAAATTCTCCTGGACCTGATGGAATGCATCCCAGAGTGCTAAAAGAGATGGCTAGGGAAATTGCAAATGCACTAGTGATAATTTACCAAAATTCACTAGACTCTGGGGTGGTCCCGGCGGATTGGAAATCAGCAAACGTGACACCACTGCTTAAAAAAGGAGGTAGGCAGAAAGCGGGTAATTATAGGCCAGTGAGCTTAACTTCGGGTAGTAGGGAAGATGCTGGAATCTATCATCAAGGAAGAAATAGCGAGGCATCTGGATGGAAATTGTCCCATTGGACAGACGCAGCATGAGTTCATAAAGGGCAGGTCGTGCCTAATTAATTTAGTGGAATTGTTTGAGGACATTAACAGTGCGGTAGATAACGGGGAGCCAATGGATGTGGTATAGCTGGATTTCGAGAAAGCCTTTGACAAGGTGCCACACAAAAGGTTGCTGTATAAGATAAAGATGCATGGCATTAAGGGTAAAGTAGTAGCTTGGATAGAGGATTGGTTAATTAATAGAAAGCAAAGAGTGGGGATTAATGGGTGTTTCTCGGCTTAGCAATCAGTAGCTAGTGGTGTCCCTCAGGGATCAGTGTTGGGCCCACAACTGTTCACAATTTACATAGATGATTTGGAGTTGGGGAGTAAGGGCAATGTGTCCAAGTTTGCAGACGACATTAAGATAAGCGGTAAAGCAAAAAGTGCAGAGGATACTGGAAGTCTGCAGAGGGATTTGGATAGGCTAAGTGAATGGGCTAGGGTCTGGCAGATGGAATACAATGTTGACAAATGTGAGGTTATCCATTTTGGTAGGAATAACAGCAAAAGGGATTATTATTTAAATGATAAAATATTAAAACATGCTGCTGTGCAGAGAGACCTGGGTGTGCTCGTGCATGAGTCGCAAAAAGTTGGTTTTCAGGTGCAACAGGTGATTAAGAAGGCAAATGGAATTTTGTCCTTCATTGCTAGAGGGATGGAGTTTAAGACTAGGGAGGTTCTGCTGCAATTGTGTAAGGTGTTAGTGAGGCCAAACCTGGGGTATTGTGTTCAGTTTTGGTCTCCTTTCTTGAGAAAGGACGTACTGGCACTGGAGGGTGTGCAGAGTTGATTCACTAGATTAATCCCAGAACTGAAGGGGTTGGATTACGAGGATAGGTTGAGTAGACTGGGACTGTACTCGTTGGAATTTGGAAGGATGAGGGGGAACTTATAGAAACATATAAGATTATGAAGGGAATAGATAGGATAGATGCGGACAGTTTGTTTCCACTGGCGGGTGAAAGCAGAACGAGGGGGCATAGCCTCAAAATAAGGGGAAGTAGATTTAGGACTGAGTTTAGGAGGAACTTCTTCACCCAAAGGGTTGTGAATCTATGGAATTCCTTGCCCAGTGAAGCAGTAGAGGCTCCTCCATTAATTGTTTTTAAGATAAAGATAGATAGTTTTTTTGAAGAATAAAGGGATTATGGGTTATGGTGTTCGGGCCGGAATGTGGAGCTGAGTCCACAAAAGATCAGCCATGATCTCATTGAATGGTGGAGCAGGCTCGAGGGGCCAGGTGGCTTACTCCTGCTCCTAGTTCTTATGTTCTGATGTGATCAAAGCTCAGTGCAATTCTACAATGAAAAATGCTCATAATAATAGATATTACGCCTTCACTCTGTTTGTTTGCACTGAGGTCTGGTTCAGGCCGACACGATGTTGCTCCAATACCAGGAACTCGATAATCGGAACTTATGAGAAGTGCAAACATAGCTTTGCCATCACCTGGGGCAATAGATTAAAATAATATAGGCAATTCAAGACATTTGACTGAACAAAATAATTTCACTCATCGATTTCCCGTATACTCTTGTCCACTAGATCAGCGTGTAATACAATCAGGCACAAAGTAAAACGAGCGAAAATTAAGACACATGCTTATACGTCTCGGAATAATACAGATTTACAGCGCAGGAAGAGGACCTTTGGCCTGTAGTGTCTGCGTCGGCGATTAAGCTACTTTCTAACCCATTTTTACAGCCCTTGGTCGGCAGCCTTGAATGCGATGGCGATTCAAGTGTTCATCTAAATGCTTCTAAAATTGCTATATTCACTTACAAATGACACCAATAACAACAAGAATAATATAATATATTTTCAGGAAACTGTCTCTGGGATAATGCATTTTATGTATGAGGTAATCTCTCCCTTCATGCTGTGGAGAATTTGTTCCTGTTAAATTGTGAATCAGTACATACCCAGAGCATTTAATTTATGGAATCGTGAAAGTCCTTGGGGATACCTGGATTGGTACATTGCTCACATTGTCTTTACCTTGATTTGCACAAAAAGATTACAGTATTGGATTACGTCCATGTAGCTACAGAACAACATACATTCGTAGATAAACATGAAACATTCTAATTCCTGTGCGCTTCTCATTGATTAACAAATAAAATGTAGTTGTTACATTCTTTCAGCCATAAGATTGTTCTTTCAAACAACAGGAGGTCAATGACTGGTGCGTCAAGAGGAAAAGATTGGTGAAGACAAGTGGAAGTGTCTTACAGTCAGAAACAGGGGAATGTATAATAGGGGACAAATAGATGGCTGAGCAACTAAACACATACTTTGGTCCTGTCCTGACAAATGTGGGCACTATCAAATACTAGGAATGTCGGCTAACGCAGGGTTTAGTGAGACGGAAGAGCTGAAGATGATCACTATTAGTAGATAAATGGTGTTGGGGAAATTGATGGGATTTAAGGCTGATAAATCCCCGCGGCCTGATAATCGGTATCCCTGAGTACTTAAGGAAGTGGCTCTCGAAGTAATGAACGCATTTGGTGGTCATCTTCCAAGATTCTATATACTCTGGAACAGTTCTAGCAGATTGGAAGGTAGATAATTTAACTCCAGTATTTAAAAAGATAGGTAGAGTGAAAGCAGAGAATGACCGACCAGTAAGCCTAAAGTCAGCAGTGGGAAAATGTCTAGAATCCATAATCAAAGATTTTATAACAGATAACTTAGAAATTAAGGACAGGATCGGACAGAGTCAGCATGGATTTATGATGGGGAAATGATGCTGTTATACCTGGTGCGGATCTTATTGGCTGGGGACAATTGGTTGCTCATTGGTATCTGAGCAATATGAGCTCCCCTCATGCTGGAATATTCATGGCCCTTAGAACATTGGCGATGAGGGTTATAATTGGATAATAGTCCACGCCACCACATTGGCCTTTTTGTTGGATTCACGTTGGAAGGTTATGGACGCGTGATGGAGAGTTGGAACCAATACGTACAAAGAATGTGTTACTACTTCCGGGTGAATAAGATCACCGAAAACGAACGGCTTGTGGCTTTTTTGCGAAGCGCCTGTGGCGGTCATAAATTTGGAATGATAAGAAACCTTACATACCCAACCGCACCTGCCAGTAAAACGTTTGATGCAGTCATGACTTTGGTCGGACAATATTTTAATCTAACCCGGTGTGCGTGATAGTCCAATGTTACTGGTTTAAAACCGCAGGAAGGACCCTTGGGGAATCCCTTGCTGTGCAGAATTGCGGAGTACTGAGAATATGATGATATTTTGTCAGACGTGGTATGAGACTGGCTGGTTTGTGGGTTCAACAACGTCGACACCCAAAATAAACTGTTAGCCGAGCCAATAGTGACTTTTCAGCAGGCCATCCGGATAGCGTTGTCCCGAGAAAGCATAGAACGGTGAGTACAGGAGTTGCAGGAAATAGTGGTGCACGCTCTGAGGCACGGCCCCTTCCGTAGGAATACGCCTCTCCGCCCCACCGTCATTCCTTGGACGGGGCGCTAGAAGGGCACACACCGGTGACCGTCGGAAGTTCCTTCCTGCAGAGAGCCTTCTCAGAGCCCATGGATGTGGAGCTGTATAAGTGCAGGGAGTGTGGGCGCCGACCCCGGCGCGGATGCTGGGCATGGCTGTGTCAGAAGCCCTGTTGCTCCAGCACAACCTGGGGCCAATCCAGAGCCCGTACTTTTCATTTGGCTGAACCCGAGGATGATACACACAAGAATGAGGGGACGGCGGGAGGTTGCCTGCAACAGCATTGTGTGACATCCAGCCGAGTAACCCCCATTAAAGTGATGGTATGTGTAAATGGTCACCCAACTGAAATGGAGTTGGTCACCGGTGCAGCGGTCCTCGTGGTCGTCCAGAAGACGTGTGGCCACATCAAGCGGAGTGTACAGAACCTTGTGTTGACTGATCGCCGCTTCATAAAAACCAGTTAGGCCACCCATTCGGGGGAAGATTCGACATTGCTTGGACTACGATTACCCCTGTCGCGTACAGACGCCACATAGGGTGTCTCCAGCTCATCGTAGTGCCAAGGGCCCAGTCTGTTGGGTCGGGACTTATTGCTCCATTTGTGGCTGCAATCGCAGCACATTCTTCAAACGTATTCTGGCGGTTCGACTGAGGTATTAGAAAGATACCCAGAAGTGTTTCAGCCCGATTTGGAGAAGATAATAGGGACCGTAATACAAATTCAGGTTGACCCGCGGTATTTCCGTGCGTGCCCAATTCCGTATGCCTTTCTGGAGAAAGTGGAACCAGAAGTAACTCGTTTGTAGGCCCCTGGGTATTACCAGGCCTTTCTTTTTGTGGGCAGCACAGTAGCAGAATAGTTAGCACTGTTGCTTCACAGGTCCAGGGTCCCAGGTTCGATTCCCGGCTTGTGTCACTCTCTGTGTGGAGTCTACACGTTCTCCCGCTGTCTGCGTGGGTTTCTTCCGGAATCTCAGGTTTCCTGGCACAAGTCCCAAAATATGTTTGTTAGGTGAATTGGGCATTCGGAATTATCCCTCTGTGTACCCGAACAGGCGTTGGAATGGGGCAGCTAGGACTTCTCACAATAATTTCATTCCGGTGTTAATGTAAGCCTACTTGTGACAATGACGATTATTATTATTATTTCGCCAATTCGACCGCGCCGGTCACTAGTAATGAAGCCACATGACACGGTTAATTTATGAAGCGGCGATAAACTAACGGTAAACACAGCTTCCCGGCTAGACTAATGCCCCATGGCCACATAAAGGATCATTACACAAAACTAGCATGCGGATTCTCGTTCACAAAGTTGGATATGAGTCACACCTATCTGCAGCTGGAGTGGGATCCTGCCTACCGACATTATCCCACCTCCAGTATGTGACTATAAATACGCACAATTGCCTGTACGACTGTGCACGATTGCCTTTTGGAATGTCCTCTGCCTGTGCTATTTTTATGTGTAATGGAGAACATCTTGCGAGGGTTGCCACGTGTTGCAGTTTATTTAGACGACGTCTTGATTATGGGAGTTTGGGAGCGAAAGCATTTAGATAATTTTGAGGTTGTGCTTAAGAACTTCACAAAGGTTAGAGTCCACGTTGCACAAAATACATCTTTCAGGCGAAGGAAGTAATCCGCTTTGTTATCAGGTGGACCGCAAAGGCTTGCACCCCATCGTGGTGCACGCAATCCAAAATCCGAATGGACATCAGGTCGTTGTTCTTTTCTCGGCCTCGTAAATTACTACGGGAAATTTCTCCCCAATCTGGAAGCCCCGTTACAACTTTTGTTGAAGAAGAATCACATCTGGGCTTGGGGTCGGCCACAAGAAACCGCTATTCAGGAGGGAGCCAGCAGTTGTCTCGTCTGTGTTACTAACCCACCATGATCCTGAAATGTTTTGGCTCATTATGTGCGATGTCACACAGATATGCAACAGTTGAAGCGTTCGTCTCGGAAACGCTGTTCTCCTCGTCCTTATACGTTACCCAATCCAATGCGTAATATGCATGACGACCAGCTTGATGTCAAAAGAGTCCAACGCCTTCCTTTGCCAGGGACTTCGGCGGATGCCTCGGACTCTGGGGGGGGGGGGGGATGTTATAACCTACCAGGGTTCCAGTGGCGGGGGACAATTGGTTGCCCCATGGTTCTTGATGAATATTCGCTCCCCAATGAGTGGGTGGGGAGGGGGCTGGGTCAATCATTAGCAGCACAGCTGTATAATTAGAGATGACCAGCGTGGTACTGACCAGAGAGGGAAGCAGTATGAACTACGGGCCCTGTTTGGGAACTCTCGTAAATAAACGTACTTTCTGCTAGACTCTGCAAATACATGCGAGAGTCTTCGTGGCCCTCACAAAACATGCTTGACAAATCAACATGAATTTTTAGAGCGTGTAACTAGTAGAGTTGAGGAGGGGAGGTGTGTAGATGTAGTATACGTGGACTTTCGGAAGTCTTTTGACAAAGTCCCACATAAGAGCTGTGTGCGTGAAATTAAACTGCATGGGGTTAGGGGCACTGCATTGTATTGGATCGAAAACAGTTTGGAAGACAGGAAACAAAGAGTAGGAAATAACGGGTCTTTGTCAAATGGGCAGTCAGTGACTAGTGGGGTACAACAGGGACCGTTGATAGGAACCCAGCTATTCACAATATATATTAATAATTTAGATGAGGGATCAAAATGTAAATCTCCAAATTTGCAGATGATACCAAGTAGGATTGGAGGATGAGCTGTGATGAGGATGCAGGGATCCTTCAGTGTGATTTAGGCAACGTGAATAAGTGGGGAAGTGAATGGCAGATGCAGTACAATTGTGAGAAATGGGTGGTATCCACTTTGGTCGCAAAAACGAGAAGGCAGACTGTTGTCTGAATGGCTACACATTACGAGATGGGAATGTGCAACGAGACCTGGGTGTCCTCGCACCAGTCACTGAAGGCAAGCATGTGGGCACAGCAGGCGGTAAAGAAGTCAAACACTATATTGGCCTTCATAGCGAAAGGACTCAAGTACAGGAGTAGGGATGTCTTGCTGTAACACCGTAGAATTATTGTCTGAGATGCAGCTAGAGATCGATGTTGAAAAAGGAAAGTTAGATTTAAAAAGATCTAACTTTGGAACTCAAGCATTTTACACGTCCTCAAGCCAGATAAGATTGTCCAAATTTGCGGGGATATGAACTAACTGTCAATCAAGCATGAAAAGTCGATTGGTAACCCATACTTACCACTAAAGACATGAATGCAACACTTGTGGTTTTTTTTACGTTCAATAAACTGGGGATCAGCCATATTTACGTGCAACTGGACATGGACGAAGCATCCGCGATTATGTGTTCAACGATACTGGAGAGGCATAAATATCCTGGCCGCGAGGTTTGCTAGTGTCACACAGGAGGGTTTAAACTAGTATGGCAGGGGGGTGGGCACGGGAGCAATAGGTCAGAAGGTGAGAGCATTGAGGGAAAACTAGGGAATAGGGACAGTGTGGCTCTGAGGCAGAGCAGACAGGGAGAAGTTGCTGAACACAGCGGTTCTGGTGGCCTGAAGTGCATATGTTTTAATGCAAGAAGTATTACGGGTAAGGCAGATGAACTTAGAGCTTGGATTAGTACTTGGAACTATGGTGTTGTTGCCATTATAGAGACCTGGTTGAGGGAAGGGCAGGATTGGCAGCTAAACGTTCCAGGATTTAGATGTTTCAGGCGGGATAGAGGGGGATGTAAAAGGGGTGGCGGAGTTGCGCTACTGGTTAGGGAGGATATCACAGCTGTACTACGGGAGGACACCTCAGAGGGTAGTGAGGCTATATGGGTAGAGATCAGGAATAAAAAGGGTGCAGTCACAATGTTGGGGGTTTACTACAGGCCTCCCAACAGCCAGCGGGAGATAGAGGAGCAGATAGGTAGACAGATTTTGGAAAAAAGTAAAAACAACAGGATTGTGGTGATGGGAGACTTCAATTTCCCCAATATTGACTGGGACTCACTTAGTGCCAGGGACTTATGTGGGGCGGAGTTTGTAAGGAGCATCCAGGAGGGCTTCTTAAAACAATATGTAGACAGTCCAACTAGGGAAGGGCGGTACTGGACCTGGTATTGGGGAATGTGTCCGGCCAGTGGGTAGAAGTTTCAGGAGGGGAGAATTTCGGGCACAGTGACCACAATTCAGTAAGTTTTAAAGTGCTGGTTTGCAAGGATAAGAGTGGTCCTAGGGTGAATGTGCTAAATTGGGGGATGGCTAATTATAACAATCTTAGGCGGGAACTGAAGAACCTAGATTGGGGACGGATGGTTGAGGGCAAATGAACATCTGACATGTGGGAGGCTTTCAAGTGTCAGTGAAAGGAATTCAGGACCGCCATGTTCCTGTGAGGAAGACGGATAAATACGGAAATTTTCGTGAACCTTGGATAATGAGAGATATTGTAGGCCTCGCCAAAAATAAAAAGGAGGCATTTGTCAGGGCTAAAAGGCTGGGAACAGACAAAGCCTGTTTGGAATATAAGGAAAGTAGGAAGGAACTTAAGCAAGGAGTCAGGAGGGCTAGAAAGGGTCACGAAAAGTAATTCGCAAATAGGGTTAAGGAAAATCCCAAGGCTTTTTACACGTATATAAAAAACAAGAGGGTAGCCAGAGAAAGGGTTGGCCCACTGAAAGATAGACAAGGGAATCTATGTGTGGAGCCAGAGGAAATGGTCGAGGTACTAAATGAATACTTTGCATCAGTGTTCACCAAAGAGAAGGAATTGGTAGAGTTGAGTCTGCAGAAGGGTGTGTAGATAGCCAGGGTCACATTGAGATCCAAAAAGACGAGGTGCTGGGCGTCTTAAAAAATATAAAGTTAGATAAGTCCCCAGGACCATTTGGGATCTACCCCAGAATACTGAAGGAGGCTGGAGAGGAATTGCTCAGGACTTGACAGAGCTCTTTAGATCCTCACTGTCTTCAAGCGATGTCCCGGAGGACTGGAGAATAGCCAATGTTGTTCCTCTGTTTAAGAAGGGTAGCAAGGATAATCCAGAGAACTACAGGCCGGTCAGCCTTACTTCAGTGGTAGGGAAATTACTGGAGATAATTCTTCGAGACAGGATCTACTCCCATTTGGAAGCAAATGGGCGTATTAGTGAGCAGCAGCATGGTTTTGTGAAGGGGAGGTCGTGTCTTACTAACTTGATATAGTTTTTCGAGGAGGTCACAAAGATGATTGATGAAGGTAGGGCAGTGGATGTTGTCTATATGGACTTCAGTAAAGCCTTTGACAAGGTCCCTCATGGTAGACTAGTACAAAAGTTGAAGTCACACGGGATCAGGGGTGAGCTGGCAAGGTGGATACAGAACTGGCTAGGTCATAGAAGGCAGACAGTAGCAATGGAAGGATGCTTTTCTAATTGGAGGGCTGTGACCAGTGGTGTTCCGCAGGGATCAGTGATGGGACCTTTGCTGTTTGCAGTATATATAAATGATTTGTAGTAAAATGTAACTGGTCTGATTAGTAAGTTTGCAGATGACACGAAGGTTAGTGGAATTGCGGATAGTGATGAGGACTGTCAGAGGATACAGCAGGATTTAGATTGTTTGGAGACTTGGGCGGAGAGATGGCAGATGGAGTTTAATCCGGAAAAATGTGAGGTAATGCATTTTGGAAGGTCTAATGCAGGTAGGGAATATACAGTGAATGGTAGAACCCTCAAGAGTATTGAAAGTCAGAGAGACTTAGGTGTACAGGTCCACAGGTCACTGAAAGGGGCAACACAGGTGGACAAGGTAGTCAAGAAGGCATACGGCATGCTTCCCTTCATTGGCCGGGGCGTTGAGTATAAGAATTGGCAAGTCATGTTGCAGCTGTATAGAACCTTAGTTAGGCCACACATGGAGTATAGTGTTCAATTCTGGTCGCCACACTACCAGAAGGATGTGGAGGCTTTAGAGAGGGTGCAGAAGAGATTTACCAGAATGTTGCCTGGTATGGAGGGCATTAGCTATGAGGAGCGGTTGAATGAACTCGGTTTGTTCTCCCTGGAACGACGGAGGTTGAGGGGCGACCTGATAGAGGTCTACAAAATTATGAGGGGCATAGACAGAGTGGATAGTCAGAGGCTTTTCCCCAGGGTAGAAGGGTCAATTACTAGGGGAGCATAGGTTTATGGTGAGAGGGGCAAGATTTAGAGTAGATGTACGAGGCAAGTTTTTTTACACAGAGGGTAGTGGGTGCCTGGAACTCGCTACCGGAAGAGGTGGTGGAAGCAGGAACGATAGTGACATTTAAGGGGCATCTTGACAAATACATGAATAGGATGGGAATAGAGGGATACTGACCCAGGAAGTGTAGAAGATTGTAGTTTAGTCGGGCAGCATGGTCGGCACGCGTTTGGATGGCCGACGGGCCTGTTCCTGTTCTGTACATTTCTTTGTTCTTTGTTCTTTGTTTGATACGTGAAAAGGTTTGTATGAATATAAGTGTTTATCTTTCGGGGTATCATGGGCGTGCGCAATTTTGCAATTTTGCCATGGAAAGTTTGTTGCAGGGGCAGCCGAAAGTTGCAGGTTATTTAGATGACGGCCTGATAATGGATCCTCTGGAGAGGAAAACTTAGTAAACTTGGAAGAGGTGCTACGAATATTCATGAACATTGGCGTGCGCTGCAAACGGTAGAAGTGACGATTCCAGCCCAACGAGATGACCTATTTGGGCTGCAGGGTCTACAAAAACGGGTTGCACCCATTTGATGAGAAGGTAAAAACATTAAAGAAGTGTGCCCCTCAAAAACACGATGGCATTGATGTCCTTCTTTGGATGATTAGCCATAATGGTTGATTTCTACCGAATCTGGGCATCTTGTTTGCACCGTTCGATGCTTTCTTGACAAAACACCAGAAATGGCTTTCAAAAGGCTCTTCAAGAGCTTCAGTGAAGATAAAAGCATCTTCAGTCCGCTAGTTTACTGGTCCATTTTGACCCTCAAATATAACTTGTCTTTATCTGAGATATATCTCCATGTGGATTTGAGATGTTCGTTCTCATCAATTGACTGATGGAGAGACAGGCGCATCATTTATGTATACCCGACCCTCTCCGAGACATAGAACGCATACTCTCAAGTTGAAAAAGAGGGGCTACCGGTCATGTTCAAACTTCCTAGATTTTACCAATATGAATGGCATTTTAATTTGGTGTTGGATCAGAAGGACTCGCTAGGATTATTGAATGAAGAAAAGACCATTTTAACTATTGCCTCTGCCTAAATACAACACAGTGAGTTGCTACTTTCAGCATATGAATGCACCGTGGAGCATAGGCCTTGGACCCAGATATGAGGCACTCATGCGTTGATGCACCTCTCATTTCCGTAACGTCCACGTGCACACTAGTGCCCGAAGAAGTCGTGATAAATTTAAACTTCTTGGAGGTGCTGTCCGTGTTGATAAGGCAAATCAGGCCGAGAACGCACAATGGCCGTATCATGTCAAAATCAAGCATATGGTTTTGAACGCTGTTATGGCTAGTCCTGTTTCAGAAATATTGAAACCTTGTTTGACCAGGAGACATCAGTTGAACTGCGACGAGGTCTGCTCCTGTGCTGTTCACGTGTCGTTACTCCAGGCCCCAGTAGACGGTTGCTATTGGACGAATTCCATATTGCTCACCTGGGCATAACTAGAACGAAGATTTTGGCATTGATCTTTCCATGGTGGTGCGCCATCGATGCCGACATTGATCTTTGGATGGTGGTGCGCCACCGATGCCGACATTGGCAGCATGGTCGAATATGTCTACCAGTGTCAATAGCAGCGGAGGATGCTCACTGCCGTCCCTCTGCAACCCTGGGAATGTCCCGGTAGGCCTTGGTGATGGTATATGTCGACTTTCCTGGGCCTATCATGGGGATCAGATTACTTTTGTAGGTGGAGGGAGAATCTTAGTAGATGGATGTATAGCGAATGAAGACATCCAAATCCTTTGCGACAATCTAACTGTTATGCCAGTGTGTTTGTGTTTAATGTGTAACCAAGGACCCGTTTTCGGGCAATGGTACCTTTTTTTACCAGTGCGGAATTCAATCAAGTTATGCCTTCCATGGGGATCAGACAGTAGAAATGGGCACCTTGCCAGCCATCGTCGAACCGGTTAATGAAGTGCACTGTGCAGATCTTCAAAGTCAGAGTAAGAAAAGTGTCGTCGTCCTCCTTGGATATCGAAATGTCATGGTGTATGTTGTGACATAGGGGTGCCCCGCACTCCACGGCAAGAGTTGCCCCACTGGAGCTAATCATGGCCCATTGTTTGAGGAAAAGACTGAGCCTAATTTTCTTCAATTTTGCAGGGAGCGTTGAGTCCAGGCAAGATGACCACAATGGAACGATCACTAGTCGACCACCGCAAGCGCATTTGAAGTAAATGAGGTGGTCTCCATAAGAGGTAGCAGCCTCTTCAACATGGAAGCGACATATCGGGGTCATTGGATGGTCCACGCAGTGCTATTGATCTAACCCAGTTGATCTACCTTTTCATCAGGGCCATTCAGAATAATGGAGCAGGTCATTAAGAGTAGATCTATATCTTACACAGTGAGTAAAAAGCAGCAACATCCCGGAAAAATTATCGTAGAATTTACAGTGCAGAAGGAGGCCATTCGGCCCATCGAGTCTGCACCGGCTCTTGGAAAGAGCACCCTACCCAAGGTCAACACCTCCACCCTAACCCAATAACCCCACCCGACACTAAGGGCAATTTTGGACACTAAGGGCAATTTATCATGGCCAATCCACGTAACCTGTATATCTTTGGACTGTGGGAGGAAACCGGAGCACCCGGAGGAAACCCACGCACACACGGGGAGGATGTGCAGACTCCGCACAGACAGTGGCCCAAGCTGGAATCGAACCTGGGACCCTGGCACTGTGAAGCAATTGTGCTATCCACAATGCTACCGTGCTGCCCAGCGTACCGAGATAACCCGGAACGCTGGACTCCTTCTTCCAAAAATGTTTGTTTTTGTCATGGTCATAACAACGATATTGGAAGCTCAGAAACATAGGTAAGGATTCCCATGGAAAGAAATCTAGTGATAAGCAAAGTGAAGCTACATATTGGTCCTGACAATATTGAATCGAACACTGGATTGAATAGGCGAACTGAACTTCTGCACATTTCGTCCATCGCCAAAGTGTGTCAATTTTTCAACGTTTGAAACCACCTGATTAAAATAGAAGGAGAAATGCAAATACATCAAATAAACTCATGTAACCTGTCAATTGAGTAGTTCACTGTCAACTTAATCGTGGACGTTTTATTCTCTAAAATCCGCCAAGAGCAACCTTTGTCCCATGCTATCAGCATCTTATAATGTGAAGTTAATAAACAACTTTTACGATGTCTAATGCAGTATCTGTGAAGTTCGGAATCGGTTCCAACTCCACGGGCTGGTTAATAAATCGATTGAACTGGAGATTAAAGTGAGTATGTCAACATTGCATATTTCATCCGAACGATATAATACTTTTACAAGGATGAAAAAAAATCAGAAACGTTTAGTTGGAAGAGTCACTCAGGTCGATATCAATAGCAGTTGCCTGTGTACAAGGAGTGGTTTTTCAGAGCAGATTGAAGGTCATCTTTATGGCTCGGTGCTGTGACTGACCTTTAGTTAGTACGTGTTCGTTTAGAAACAATTCACAACACTAATTTACACAGAATATCTTGAACCTGCATTGAACGCTTTAGCACAAGGTAAGAAATGGATTTAAGGAGTACAATTACTGTGCGCTAATGCACTAGAGTATGGTAATCGCCGAGCATCGGTGTAAGTATTGCTTTGCATCGACAAGGTTGGGTAAAAATCACGTAGAAGGACATAGATTACGTATTTAAAACGCTAATTCATTTCAGCACATGCAGTGAACAGCTAAAATAAATAATCCAAATGTACGTGCATCAGAGTAACGATTGATCATTTCAGGAAGATGTGTACATATATTCTGTAGTTTTATTCAGAGGGGTTGGTTTGCAGCATTGAACCCCAGAGTCTGATAGCCATGGCTACAAACAGCATAACTCTAGTTAGTCTTTGACGTGGAATTTATTGTAAGGCGATTATAAATGCAAATCAGTGTTCAATACAACAGCACTTTTGCAAAGTAATTGTGGAATATTGAACACAAAGCTGCAAAGTTTTGTATTGGCAAGAGAAATAACCAATGAAAAAGCTCAAGTTTTAATTTTAAAAATAATCTAACTGCGTTCCTTTAGAGTATCAAAGAACGTGGCAAGCTAAATGAACAATGCGCATCGAGAGCAAGTTATATGGCGAAACATATTTTTTTCAGTTGTCATGCATTGTTTCATATGTCATTCGAAAATATGCAGACTGGGTAGTTACTTGACAAGTTTGTGATAAAAACGATACAGCCTGAACTCAGCGCCGCGATGTCCACTCATGCGCAGTTGGACCGGAGCCAACGAGTGCATGCATAGTGGCATTCTTCCCTGTGGCGGCCGCAATGCCAAATGGCGCAGGGTTACATGAGCCGGCGCGGTGGAAAGGAGGGGGGGCAGAGAGGCCAGCCCGCCGATCGGTGGGCCCCGAACGTGTTTCAGGCCACTACGGAGGCCCCCCTGGGGGTTGGACACCACCCCCCGCCCCCGTTGGACCCCCCCTACCCCCACAGGCCAACCCTTCAACGCGTGGTCCTGCCGGCTCAGAGGATGTTAGAACGGCACAGTTGGACTCGGCTTTTTGTTGACGGCCGCTCGGCCTATCCACCACGGAGAATGCCGCGCACCAGCCCGTACCACGACCGGCGCAGCGCCGAGCACGCCGGCGAATTCCGCCCCCAGATCAGCCATAAACTTGTAAAATCACGAGAATGCCGGAAGGTCGAATGCTCTACTCCTGCTCTTTGCTCTTACATTCATACAGAACAGCCAGAAAGAAAATATGACTGAACAATTCATAAGAGGGTGTCTCTCCAAGCGAGAACTAGGCCAAATAAAACAGGTTTTGGTGGATAAGCGAACAGGAAAATAAACCTGGAAGATGGTGAGCATGGAAGGAGAATTGCAGCTAACATAGGGAGGAATCCGGGGCGCGATTCGCCACTCCCACGCCGGTTGGGAGAATCGCCTGGGCCGCCAGAATTTCCGGGGACGCCGGTCCGACGCCCTCCCGCGATTCTCCCAAGCGGCGAGAATGGCCCGGTCGAGTTTCGCGGGCCGCAGGCTGGAGAATCGCCGGAGACACCCAAAATGGCGATTCTACGGCACCCCCGCTATTCTGAGGATCGGAAGGGCCGAGCAGACAGGCCAAAAAGGCGGGTTCCCCCCGGCGCCGTCCACACATGGTCGCTGCCGTCGTGAACGGTGCGTGAACGCTGGGGGGGGGGGGGGACGACGGCCTGGGGGGGGGGGGGGGCGGGGTGGGGGGGGGGGGCGAGGGGGGCTTCACCTGGAATGTGGGGTGGCCCGCGATTGGTGCCCACCGATCGTCGGGCTGTCCTCTCTGAAGGAGGACCTCCTTCCTTCCATGGCTCCGCAAGATCCGTCCCCCATCTTGTTGCGGTGCGGACTTACAGAGTACGGCAACCGCGCATGCGCAGATGACGCCCGTTATGCGACGTCGGCCGCGTCATCTATACGGCGCCGCTTTTACGCGGGCGACAAGGCCTGGCACGTGTAGATGACACGGCCCCGATCCTGGCCCATTATCTGGGCCTGAATCGGTCGGGACCGGGGCCGTTCCGCGCCGTCATGAAGCTCGACGGCGTTCACGACGGTGCGGCCACTTCGGCGTGGAAGTGGAGAATACCGCCCCCGGAATCATCTGGCAGCTGTTAAGAACCCCGCTGATGCTTAATGTAAGGGTGTCCCAATACTCAGAAGGGTGTTTGGAACATCAGTACATTTTCAGTTTGGTATATTCTGAGGAAGGAAATGAAAACTAGGGAAGAATCGTCCAGTCGTTTTTTTGATCAATTGATAAAGAATATCTATTAACTGAAAAGAAAAACACACAAAAAAAGTCTATGAACTACAACAGTGCACGTGACACCATTGCTGGCTACACAGTCTTACATGATTCACCTCTTTGTTCCCGACTACCTTGGTTTCCTGATCCCCGAGACGACCGCTGTTCCTAAACAACATCCAATATTATATAAATCTATGATCTAAATCCAGGAGTTAATTACCACGGGAAGTTTATTTCTCCTCATCTGGGAAAACCTTTTATAGTGTCAGAAAATGCGGCATCTTCTTGGTTCGAACTTATGGATTTTCGTTGCCTATACAGCAATAGCTTTTTTCAGGATTGTGTTTGCACAGCTCGGTGTGGCAGTGATGATAGCTGCTGCTACATTGCCACTTTATGCAGTTATTGTGCTGTGTAGATATCATTATTTTCCTTTAGTATCACCCAACCCATCGAGTCCGACCTTGCGTATGTGCCAGTTTGCTTATATTTCAACTTTGAAGTTATCCAATCATTTTCCGCTAGTAGCAATACGTAAACATCAATATGTCACTAGTATGTTATTTCAGTGGTCAAAACCCCTTCAGAAGGCACCTTTACCAATGTCCCCCTTTTGCTTTATGTCCCTGATTCATTTTTAATCTTAATTTTCACCAATTCTTTACACAGCATGCGAATGATGAACACTGACGATGGGTCAGTTATGAGCCTATCAGGAACACGCAGGGTAAATTATGATTAAAGATAAAATACCAGACTAGCACGTTTACTGTAAACTTAAAGATACAAAATACTGATAAACTTCCAGGAGACGCAGAATGCCTGACGCAGGATGGGTTGAAATCCACTGCCAAAGCTTGTTCGAAATCCTCGTTACGCTTCCTCGCGCACTCATGGAACCTTGGGTGCGATTCTCCACTCCCACGACGGTTGGGAGAATCGCCTGGGCCGCCAAAATTTCCGGGCACGCCGGTCCGACGCCCTCCCGCGATTCTCCCAAGCGGCGGGAACGGCCGCAGGCCAGAGAATCGCCGGGGACACCCAAAATGGCGATTCTCCGGCACCCCCGCTATTCTGAGGCCCGGATGGGCCGAGCGGCCAGGCCAAAACTGTGGGTTCCCCCCCCAGCGCCATCCACACCTGTCGCTGCAGTCGTGGGCAGTGCGTGAACGCTGGGTGGGGGGGGGGGGGAGCTGCCTGTGGGGGGCCGAGGGGGGATCCTGCACCGGGTTTTGCCTGGAATGTGGGGTGGCCCGCGATCGATGCCCACCGATCGTCGGGCCGTCCTCTCTGGAGGAGGACCTCCTTCCTTCCGCGGCCCCGCAAGATCCATCCCCCATCTTCTTGCGGGGTGGATTTAGAGAGGACGACACCCACGCATGCTCGGGTTGGCAGACGACAAGGCCTGGCGCGTGTAGATGACGCGGCCCCGATCCTGGCCCATTGTCAGGGCCTGAATTGGTCGGGAACGGGGCCGTTCCACGTCGTCGTGAACCTCGACGGCGTTCACGACGGCGTGGCCACTTTGGCGTGGGAGTGGAGAATCCCGCCCCTTGTATCCAAATTAACTGAAGAAAACCGTGGAGGCAGCATTTATGCTTGTCAAATATTATTAACGCACTCATATTTGAATAACGTAACACAAACAAATGTGACACCATTCACATTTACAATGGTGGGTGGCACGCTGGCGCAGTGGTTGGCACTGCTGCCTCAAGGTACCGGGATGTCAAATATAATGAAAGCAACATACACGACAGAGTATCTGGAAATGCAGATTGTTAAGTTTTGTATAAATTCAATTGAAATAAAATATAGTATGTGCAGTTTGAAATAATTTAGCAAGGTCCAGAATGTTTTAACTTTCAATACATACGTTAACTGTGGCAGCTCAAAACCTGTTTCTGCTTGCCTTACAGTGATTGAATATACCGCAGAAATGGACGAAAACTGTACAGCACCGCTGGCAGGAAGTATATCCGCTGTAATATTTGTGGCAGGAGTCAGTATCTTTGAAACCTTTTATTTGACGAAACGGAAGTATAAACCGGAAAGAGATTACGCACAACTGCGGGGAGAAAACGGAAATATAATTCCAGGTGAAATATTTAAGACAAAACACGGCAAACTACAAACGGTTTGAGAGCGGAGGGACGAGGAAACGAAGACTAGTAATAAACATAGTAACGAACTCACAAATATTCCACTGCAAATGCATAGGAAGTGTAAAGTGATAGGCTGGGTGATTACTATTATCAACAATGAGCGATATGAAGCCCAACTGGATAACTAGCAATTTGTGTTTATTTAACGTTAAGTGCCGGTACAGATTGCTGAAGTTAATTCAGGCAGAAAAATAATAACCAGTTAAACGTGTACAGTTACTTAAGGAGAATGAGCACATACCTGTGAAACTCACGTTGTGTTCACGTAATGTGAAGATTCAAGGTTATAATTTATTTCTCTTCATGTGAATTGTATATACTCTTTTTAAAAGGTATAAATAAAGTTATGATACACAAAATTAAAACTTAAGCAGCGGGGCAACCTGTGATAATTGGATATGAAATCAATGACTAAATGGCATGAAATAAGGTAATTGGTTGTCTTTCAGATTGATGATTAGGATCTGACAATGTTCGTTAAAAAAAGCATTATTAGAAGCTGCGAATGCAGAAGTATCATGCACAGGTCTGCGCAGTTTGGAGGCCATAATGATACCTATGGCCGGAATTCACCTGCCGTTGGGGTTCTCGGTTCAGCCGGCACTCCATCGCCGCGGATTTCGCAGCTGCGTGGGGTGGTTTCAATGGAAACGCCCATTGGGAAGAGGCTGGAGTAGAGAATCCCACCGCCAGGAAATGCCGCGTCGCCGTGAAACATTGGCAGGGGTGGGGGTGGGTGGAAACTCAGCCCGTTGAGTACAAAATTCAGATAGGTTTTGAAACTGGATAATGTTCTTCATGACCACAACTGGGAATTTGTGGCGATTCACTGTTCCCGCCGGCAGCCCACCCTTACCGGCGGGTTTCCCGTCGGCGTGGAGTGGCATCAATGGGAAATCCCTTTGACAACCGCAACAATAGTGAATCCCGAAACCAGAGAACGACCTGCCGCCGAGCACCATGCGGTGGGGGAGCGTAGAATCCTGCACTTTAACTTTCCGAGGCAAGAGAAGCTGCATGCAAAATTATAGTGTCCTTCTCATGAATATCGGGTCTCTTAACTGAACAGCAAAGCAGCAATAGAGAACCAAATATTAAAGATTGTCGGCATCACAAAGGCTGATTGCATAATAAATCAATAAGGCTGAAACATGAAATTACAAAGACATTTCTTAAATTAAATATTTGGGGAGAAATCAGTACAGATCTCAACCTTGAAACTGGTGGCCGTCGACAATAGGACAACATACCAAATGGTTGAAAATAATGACACCCCGAAAAGCTAACGTGGTCCATGCCATTATATCGCTTATATTTGGTCGTCAGAAGGGACAGCTAAGTAATAATGTGACGAAAGTGATAATTATACTGTTAAAACAAGACATCACTGCAGGTGTTCCTCGCGATAGTGTCCGAGGCCCAATCATCTTCAGCTGCTTCATCAGTGACCTCTCTTCCATTTTAAGGTCAGAAGTAGGGGTGTTTGCAGATTACTTAACAATGCTCAGCAGCCCACTTAATTGCTACCACTTCCACAAACATTCAATCCCTCCACCACTGACGAAAATTGACAGCCATCTGTACCATTTACAACATGCATTTAAGTAATTCATCAAGTTTCCTATGGCAGCACGTTCCAAACACACAACAACTAGCATCTGAAGGCCAGGAGCAGCTGATACCTGGGAGCCACATCACCTAGGGTTCCTCTCTAAATCATTCACCACCACGTTTTGGAAATATATCACCGTACCTTCACTGTCGCTGTGTCAACATCCTTGGATCTCCCTAAATAACTCCCTGTGTGTCTACCTGCACCTCAGGGACAGTAGCAGTTCAAGAATGCAGCTAACCAACACGTCCTGAAGGGCAACAAGGGATGGACAATAGATTTTCACCTAACCAGTGACGCTGCATTGTGGACCCATATGGTGAGCCGTTGCATAATTTGTATCAATTCCCATACTTGGCAGCCTCCTCTTGGTGCGAGCAAACATTAAAAATGAAATCCAGCATCGACCCAAATGCATCAGTGCAATTTGTGGACGCTTGTGGAACAGTGTTCGAAGACCGAGGCCTCAGATCCAGCACCAAGCTCATGGACTATTGAACAGCCGCGGTCCCAGTCATATTAAATGCTCCAGAAACATTGACGAGCTACAGCAGACACCTCGAATCGTGGAAAGAAATCACCAAAGTTGACACCTAAAAAGGGTACACATCCACTGGCAGGATAGGTGCACTAATGTGAGCATCCTCTACTAGGCTAATCTGCCCAGTATCGAGGCACTGGTCTCGTTCGACGCGCTGCAATGGGTGGGTCAGATAGCCCGCATGACCACCACGTGACTCTCGAAACAAGTGCTCTACTCCGAGGTTCGCAATGACAAGCGGCCACCAGGAGCGAGGAGGAAACGCTACAAGGACACTGTGGAAGCCGCCCTAAATAAATGCAACATCCCAATCGACACGTGGGAATCATTTGCCTCAGGACGCACAAACTGTAGCAGAAACAACTGCGAAGGCACCAGTCACCTCAAGTATCGCAGGGTGGAGCTCGAAGAGGTCAAGCATTAATAGCAAACCGAGAAGACACAATCTAGCGTGTCCATCCGACCTCATCAAACACCACTTGCTAAATATATGCCACAGTCTGTTGATCCAAGATTGGACATTCGGCCAACAAGGAACACACCCATCTCCGCCGACTGGAAGCAAGTCATCTTGGAACCTGAAGGACTGCCGGAGAAGAAGACATAATTTAAATAATTTAAAAAAATAATATAAATCAAAAGGAATCAAAGAAATCGAAATCAGCGGAAGATGTGAAGTTATGCTGAATCAAGGCTGAGTTACAGACGATCTTATTTACCCCGCTTCAGGACTATACACAGGAGCGGGCACACCACATAATAATAAGTTGTTGTCTGTAATTGACCCTCTTCTTGATCTGGAGTAGTTAATCGTCTGGGCAATGCAGTTATGCTGGTTTCTGCAAAGAAGTACTAAAACTGCACTGGGCACATTATAATGGTTAAGAAATGGTGCCATGACGTCGCAGAAAGTGACACCATGGATCGAAAGCATGTGAATTGAGCAGGGTAAAGAAGCAGCCTGCCCCCTGTACTGAACACACTTAGTTCCTTATGCTTCTTTAGTTTGTCCGCCTCTGTGCCTCCGAGCATCAAACCTGCGGAAGCAACACAGAAACTGGCGGCGAGGATGCAGAAAGCACCTTCCAGCCAGCGGGGAGGCGGAAACAGGGCAGCATGGTAGCATGGTGGTTAGCACAATTGCTTCACAGCTCCAGGGTCCCAGGTTCGATTCCCGGCTTGGTTCACTGTGCGGAGTCTGCACGTTCTCCCCGTGTGTGCGTGGGTTTCCTCCGGGTGCTCCGCTTTCCTCCCACAGTCCAAAGATGTGCAGGTTAGGTGGATTGGTAATGCTAAATTGTCTTTTGTGTCCGCAATTGCCCTTAGTATTGGGTTGGTTTACTGGGTTATGGGGATAGGGTGGAGGTGTGGGCTTGGGTAGGGTGCTCTTTCAAAGAGCCGGTGCAGGCTCGATGGGCAGAATGGCATCCTTCTGCACTGTACATTCTATTTTAAAAAAACATCGTTGGAAAAGTCGAGAAAAAGGACTTTGAAGAAAAGCTCTCCACGTGCTCGAACAGAACAGGCTTTGTGGACGTGAGTAAGAATCACCCTGCAATGTGATAAAACGGCGTTTGAAGGATAGATCAGAATTCCGGGGGTATGTAAGCAACAGGTTGAAGTTCGTGTTGTGCCTTGTGTTCAAAAGATAATGCAACTTGTTCTGCTGAAAACACGTCGCGTACTCTGCTTACGAACGACCCACCATGAGAAAGAAAAGGGGGAAGATTTGGGCGGCGTGGCACAGTTGGTGGAAAATGCAGAGCGATAGAGCACCTATATGGAACAATTTGATTACTTTCTGCCAGGTAATAAAATCTAAGATCTAAGGGTTCCAACATTCCTGAGCGCAAAGGGGGAGAACACAGAAACGGCTTATTCAGCAGGAGATTCCTTATCAGTAGTGCCAATCAGCTGCCATTAAGGAATGTTGCCTGCAGTACCTACCTGCAAAGAAGTTGCGAAAGTCTTAGTTTATGAGGTGGCAAGAGGGCAAGATGACCCAAGGACAATGGATAACAGAGTCTGTAAAACATCTTGAAGGGCATCCATTTTTGTGAACTGATAACGAAGCCTCATGCTGCCCAGTAAAGACCAATTGTTGTGCCTGGATTGTATCCAGACTAGGTGGTCTGTGTAACTGTTCGAATTGTATAAAGAATGGATATTTTGTTATGTTTAGCTGAGAGGCGCACGACTTGTCTTGCAGTTACTCCCCGCTCGCGTACTACACTGTTTGACGTTTGGGGGAAACCCCAGTGTTGACCGATTGTTTTGGATTCATTTCCGCTCGCATTAATAAGTATCAAAAATCAAGCCTTCGTTGTATTCGCATGTGCTTCTTTGTTTAGTACTAAAAAAATATATATCAACAAGTTTTTTGAGCTGGAGTATCTTATACTTCGAACGGGTAGACAATTTCCAGTACGATTTAGCCTAACAAGATGGAAGAATATGCATGTTTTCCTGAAAGGTCTTGCTCCAAAGATCTGCACAGATACACACGTAACCGTGATTGCTAACTTTATTTCTACATGGCATTTGAACTGTATCAATGTGATTAATTGGAATGTATAGGATGAAAGGGACAGGCTTTTTCTCCCTCTTTTACTTGGAAACTGTATTGCCTGTTAATTGGAAAGCTAATATCGTGTTGCTAATGTGATTGCTTCAGTGCTTTAATTGAATCAATTTTTAACGTGAAAGAAAGTTACTGGGTAGTGCTACTAGTCCTGACATTTAGCAGTTTTCCCTCATAGTCTGACAATGTGAACATTTTTGGGATGTTCGGCGGGACGCCAAACACTAGTAACATTAAATACGGATTCAAAGTAACCAGGACGCACCATAATGAAGTCACTGACTTCTGAAAAGACGATCGAGGGGTTCGGAGAAGGTTTAGTAATGTGCATATCTTTAACAATTAGTCAGAGATACCTGACCTCAGCAGATCTCCCAATAACTTGAAAGTTGCTAAAAGAGAACGGTATACAACATATTAGAGTAAAATAAGGGCCCATGGTATTCGATGCAAGGTACTAATATGGATTGACGATTGGCTGTCAGGCAGAAGGCAGAGAGTTGGGATAAAAGGTTCTTTTTCGGAATGGCAACCGGTGACGAGTGGTGGCCCGCAGGGTTCAGTGTTGGGGCCACAGCTGTTCTCTTTATATATTAACGATCTAGATGACGGGACTGGGGGCATTCTGGCTAAGTTTGCCGATGATACAAAGAAATGTGGAGGGGCAGGTAGTATGGAGGAGGTGGGGAGGCTGCAGAAAGATTTAGACAGTTTAGGAGAGTAGTCCAAGAAATGGCTGATGAAATTCAACGTGGGCAAGTGCGAGGTCTTGCACTTTGGAAAAAGGAATAGAGGCATGGACTATTTTCTAAACGGTGACAAAATTCATAATGCTGAAGTGCTAAGGGACTTGGGAGTCCTAGCCCAGGATTCTCTAAAGGTAAACTTGCAGGTTGAGTCCGTAATTAAGAAAGCAAATGCAATGTTGTCATTCATCTCAAGAGGCTTGGAATATAAATGCAGGGATGTACTTCTGAAGCTTTATAAAGCATTAGTTAGGCCCCATTTAGAATACTGTGAGCAACTTTGGGCCCCACACCTCAGGAAGGACTTCCTGGCACTGGAGTGGGTCCAGCGGACATTCACACGGATGATCCCAGGAATGGTAGGCCTAACATACGATGAATGTCTGAGGATCCTGGGATTATATTCATTGGAGTTTAGGAGGTTGAGGGGAGATCTAATAGAAACTTACAAGATAATAAATGGCTTAGATAGGGTGGATGTAGGGAAGTTGTTTCCATTAGCAGGGGAGACTAGGACCTGGGGGCACAGCCTTAGAATAAAAGGGAGTCACTTTAGAACAGAGATGAGGAGCAATTTCTTCAGCCAGAGAGTGGTGGGTCTGTGGAATTCATTGCCATAGAGGGCGGTGGAGGCCGGGACGTTGAGTGTCTTTAAGACAGAAGTTGATAAATTCTTGATTTCTCGAGGAATTAAGGGCTATGGAGAGAGAGCGGGTAAATGGAGTTGAAATCAGCCATGATTGAATGGTGGAGTGGACTCGATGGGCCGAATGGCGTTACTTCCGCTCCTATGTCTTATGGTCTTCTGGTCTTATCCCTACCATATCAGCTCCTCCAAATGGACGAACAGAATGTTTTATGGAGACACCGAGTAAAATACAACCAGAGAACAAAGGGAATTCACCAAATGTCGAAATTAATTCCTACTAATGTATTGAAACACCGCTACCCAAATCAAAAAAAATCCATCGAGCACCACTCTTGATGAAGTGATAATTACATTCGGCATTCGACTTTTTGAGTCCTCCAAAGATTAAAGGCATAGTTTAAAGGAAAGAACCAGGTCAGATCTAACGGTGAGCTGGATTCTCCTTCGGCGAGATGCGCTGTTTCGCACTGACGCCCGCGGAATTCCCAATGGTGTGGGGGTGGCGACATTGGAAAACCCCATTAGCCGACTGCCGGGACGGAGGATCTCACTGCAGGCTGGCGCGTGCCGCTCAAGGAAACGGACGCGGCGGGAGGGGGAATCCTGCTCCGTGTCGTCCAATGATGACAAGACTTTCTGGCTAGGAACTCCTGTACAGGATGGCAATCGGTTACTGCCACGATCATTGCACAGACTGGAATTGGTTAAGTACCTACTTTCCCATGTTGATGGCATCTGGTGTACACAGGTTGACCAACTGTTCGTCCTGAGAACTGATACATCAGTGCTAGATGCTACAGTTACTGGGAATTGAACTGTACAAGGTCCTATCCTGAACCTTCCTCAAACCCAGACACCAACAGAACCAGTTGAAAAAAACAACTGATCAATTTCACCAAGCAGAAAGGCAACTTCCAGTTAAAATGTCGACAACTGTCAAAACAACCGCCAGCAATGTTCGTGCAAAGTCCGATTCGCTGAAGGTTGAAACTAGTGCCAAACAGCAGACGCCTGAAGTTCGCAGGAAACCATTCAGAGAGCGACGACTCCAAAATGAACTCACCTATTGAGTATTGGCGTTTGATTATTGTTCAAGTTGCACTTGGTTTAATTAGTTGGGAACGGGTGGTTTAAACAGGAAGCAAATGTTGTGCATTTATATTAATTTCTGAGAAACAGCATTGAAGGTGAAATCAGAACCGCTGAATGATATATGCATAATATATGCTTGAATGAAATGTGTTTGGGTGAGCGTTTGGATGTTGCTGCAGAAACGGCTGTGGCGGACGAGCGGAATGGGAGCGCGCTGCGGTCTCCGCAGCTGAGGAGAAACAAAACCATGTCAGCAGCAACTTTCTGGAAGACAGAATAATCGGAACAGATACGTAGTGATGTAGAACCTTCGAAATTAGTTTAGAGCCATTTAAGAAAGCATTGTCTGATGAAGTGTATTCGAGGCAATGTTGGGAGACTTGTGATGAAGAGCGAAATTAGGGAAGGGGAGGGAGATTTAGGTGTTGGTCCATGTCAATATAAGAGATAGGTCGGAATTGAAACAACAATTCATGACTGTTTTCAGCGGCGGATGAGAGCACGAAGCAGCCGCGATATCGGATTAAAATCTCAAACCATATATAGGTGTATTTACTGAGCACACACATCCATGTTAATACTTAATTATTGATGATGCATCTTGTTTGCTTTCCTGAATGAATGTGAGGCACTGATTGCTCTAATCTATAGACTACCAACGATATTCAGTTTGACTAAAGATCCTCCCCTCGTTCCAATTATCTGGAGTTAGTGTGCCCTACGTACGCAGTTGTGAACGCTTACATATTTCACATTCCTCGTGGTAAAAGTACTCTTTCCGTACCCTCAGTTACGTCCACGCTACATCTATAGCGTTTAACTGTTCTCCATTGAGTCAGTTAGTCAGCTATGATCAGCAGTCACAAATTTCAAACTGAATTGCTCGGAGTTTCATTCAATGGGCTCCTCTCTGTTTTACTTTAATATTCTAACACATTTAAATTACTGATATATTCGATTGTCTAGTCTTATCATCCAAGAAGGTGAAGAGCTCAAACTGAATATATCCTTTGCAAAGGTGAGTCGTCTTTTCAGTTTGAAAGTATACATTTTTTATTGTCAATGCAATTGGTTAAGAGTAACAATTATTTGTTGACGGGACCGAAATTTTAAAAAGCCTTCATTTATACCTTGACAGAAATTTCATATCTCAATATGCTATTGAATTTCGTGAGCTACACTGATATTCAGCTAAACAGAATTATTAATGTCGAGCGGAAAAGATTGGAACATACAATTGTAAATTGCGTGAAGGAAGTTAGTCAGATGCTTTTCGATGAAACAGCATTTACCCACACAGAGAATGAGGTAGGTGATGGATGTTTGTGGATCCTTTAATGTGACATGGATAAAATGTTTGCCCACAGATTGAATGTCTTCCTTATACAAAATGAGCATCGCCAGTACTATGTTGTACTGGTTTAACTTGAGTAGTGAAGCAAAATAGAATCGTTGCCAATGCAAAGAACATGTATCGGACTTCGGTGAGATTTATTTCAGGCAACTTAATTCGTTCTTTCATTTTGTTGGTGTATTTATCAATGTTGCAAGGCTCTCTCGTACACAGCGTGGAAGTTCATTACCACAGTCAATGGAGCCTAAATATCGGCGAAATAACCTTCTTCCCGTGACAACCACAATAATTTTGCTCACAGCAGAACGAAATCTGTTCCACCACATTATTTCTTCAGATAACGAAACATAAAACATTGGAACCAGCAAAGGCTAGCCAACGCAGGAGCATTCTTAAGTAACCAGAACTAATCAGACACAGCAGCCAGAATTCTCAAAATATATTTTCTGTGGGCTCGCCGGTCACCCAACCCGTTGTTTCCTGCCGGGGCGCCGTTCCCTGGGGGCGTGATTCACGACACCCGCCTCTGGTAAAAGGGATTTCCCATTGAAGCCACCTACCCCGGCAGGAAATTGGCGAACCGGGGCGCGCTGTGGGTGGAAACAGTGAATCCCAACCATTATATATATCTACCTAGACGTTGGTTACAGGTCTATCGAAGAGGAGTCGCACTTCCAAGGGAGATTACATACGCAGGTGGTGCACTTCTCTAGATTGTAAATGTTCAATCCGTTTTTTTCTTACATTCTTCACACATTTGTGGTCAACTGTGAACTCAATCTAATCCTGTTTAACACCATAACTAGGCCATATAGCATGAGGTTTGGACTTATCAACAAGGGGACAACGTTACCTGGGAGGCATTCGTGCAATGGTACTTTCTCTAGAAGAGTCATGAAAGGCGCAGTGTAAATCTCTAGGGATATGGGCTTGAATGCCACCTGGGCAGATGGTTCAATTTGAATCTGATAAAAATAAAATATGGAATTAAAATTCTCATATCGTGAAAACATCCATCAGCAATATCCTTTACTAAAAGGACATCTGCTGATCTTACGTGGTCTGGACTACATGTGAATCCAGATAACTGGCAGCCTCTGACTCTTTAACGCTCTCTGAAATAGCGAGACAAAGTGCTTAATTTAGCGCTAATTAACGATGGGCAATATATGTTGGCCCAGATATTCACACCCATATACCATTAATGATATGAAATAAGACTTTGTTGCCATAAGGACTGTAGTCTTGTCACTCCAACAGCTTTCATGGATAGATGGACCTGCGGCAGGTCGATTGCCGAGAACTCGATCATGTAGATTTTTGTGCCCTCCTGATTTCCTCACAAACTGCCACAGTGTCAGAAAAATTGTCCTATTGGACTAAGGGAGACGTCGGCTGTGCTGCTACCGAATGAGCTTTTATGATGGACATTGAATTCTGATGCCATTCCCAATCTCATGGATTTATCTAGAGGAGCACTAATTACTTATCAAAAATAGATAAGTGACAATCAACAGGCATTTAATTCCGTGCCTGTGTTTGACCTGACGCTACGAGAAATCAAACGGCCCAGGTTCATTAGTGAGAATCCTCCCATCACCTCACTTCTGATTGTTTAATTCGTTGTCAGTACATCAGGCTGCATATTGATTAGTCTGTGGGATAGTCGTAAAATGTTAGCAAGGAGAACTTTGCAGAGTAACTGGTCAGGATTTTTTGTTGGCGTCCCCAGAGCTCTGAGGTCCATGAGGTTTCTTTTAGGTTATATCCAGTCACAAACTGACGTTTAAATTGGCGTTTAAGGTCAATTCCAATGTAGTTAAAAGTTTCCATCATTGATATCTGCCTGGTGTCATATGAAGGTCAGACCTGGTGAGGCGACCAGATTCCATTCCTTGAAGAAAATTAATTAACCACATGAGAGATAATCAGTATTGTTTCATGATACACACTCATTATGTGATGGTGTACGAATTAAGTAATGGCATGATGGGAAAACTGGTCAACTATTCGGTCCCATGTAAGAAAAGCTGACCTAGCCATTTCAATGTACCAGACCCCTTTGTAAAACTAATACGGCTGACTCGACATAACCTAAAGCATGAATAAGATCAGAGAAGGTCAAGCTATTCCAAAATGCCTGACCTCCTAATTTCTGATAAGGCTAACTCGTCATAACCCAGGGCGGTATGAATAAGACAAGATAAGCAATGGATGAGTCTCCTCCGACCTTTCAATCTTCTATCAAAGGACAAGATAATGTTATGAGGGATGAGACAAAGAGTCCGAGAACATCAACAGGTCAGCAGGTTTATGACATTGCTTCCGTTTCTACTTCCGATCGAATTCCTGACTAAGTTGTAGTCACAGAATCTTGATAATGATAATGTATAAATACTGAACTGATTTTCTGTAAAAGCGCAGACTTGAGTAGGAATCAGCAGTGGTAGTAACTGCTCTCCGACCTCAAGTTTCAGCCAAAACTGCATGAGGTATTTTCGTAAAAAAAGCCTTGTTATTTTACTATAACAATCTATTGTTGAGTCTTTACCACAGTCAAAGAAGCAAGAAAATATTGACTTCTACAATTAGATTTATAGACTGCTCTGAGTTTAAATTATACCAGCTGCCGTGGTGGGATTTGAACCAGTTGTCCCTATTGCAGCATTACTAATACACTGACTAGTCTCTGATATTGTTAGAATTTAAAAGTATAATGCTTATGATGACGCTGACGGGGTTGTTCTCTAATTCAACCATCTTCAACTGATTCATCATTGATCATTCTTCTGGCATATGGTGATAAGTAGAGAGGTGCACTGATGAGTGCACAATATTTAGCACCATTTACTCCTCCTCAAATTCTGAAGGCGTCATGCTAAAATGTCGCAAGCACTTGAGAATAAAAAGGACAATGCTGAAATGTGCCAAGGACAATTTGCCCCATAAAAGAACCATGCAATGACTATCTCCAACAAATGCGAATCCAACCATTTCCCTCTTATATTCAAAGCAATGACCATCGCTGAATCCCCCTGAACAACTTCTTGGGGGGGGGGGGCGGGGGGGGGGGGGGGGAATCATTAACCATAAACAGAATCATGAATAGATAGATAGATTATCTGACTAAAGCCGGATGTAAGTAAGCAACTTTAAAACTCAATGCAAAGTCCCTCACCACCCTGACCTGGGACTATAGCATTGTTCCTTCATTCTCACTGTGTAAAACATATGGAACTCCCTATCCAACATCTGTGTACCTACACTGCTGAGACCTGCGATTCAAGGAGGTGGCTTTCCACCATCTTCCCAAGCTCACTTAGGGATGGTCAATAAATGCTGACCTAGCCAGTGATACCCACATTCCATAAATTAATTTAATGAACAATTGGTGATACTTGGGCCAACTAAGGATATTAGATGATGTATCAATGACCAAGCGCTTTCATTAGCTAGGTCTTTGCATCTTAAATTTTCAAGTCAAAGATGGCAAAGAGACAATATATATCGTCGTGACGCAATTTAGCTTGGAACTTGGATAACTTAAGGAGGATGAGAGCGGTGAAAACCTGAGTTCAATTGATACAATTTGTCAATGATTTATTTAAGAATGACACATTACAGTTAAAGTCCAGGGCATTCCTACAAAGGGTAATAGCAATTAGAGCACAACAATGGATTGCTGGACGATGTTGGAGATCGATGACATGTCGAATTAAGTAAATTGATCATTTCATGTCTGTAACGTGATTAAATCACCCGAGGTGGGGAACAAATGCAATACATTGAAAAGCGAATTGAAGAATAACATTTTACTACCAAAGAGAGTACGTAAATATAATGACATTAAATTTAATAGGAAATTTAATCACCTGATATAGGAATGTAAATTGAAAAGTATTGGCAACTGTCTTGTTCTGGCTGATTAGGTTCAAAGAATATATTTTCTACTACAGACACAGGGCAATTGCGGAATACTTTTTGAAAATTTTCTCAGGGTGATCGCTAACACAAAGAATGCTGGCCCAATGTTGCCAGAAGACAAGATAGTTCAGCTAAAGGGAAGAACATTAATTGGCAATGTGTTCTAAAAATCATGACTCCATCTACATTGAATAAAACAATAAGAAGGACTTTGGCGGGAGTCTGCAGCGTCCGAAGCCGAAATCGGGAAAAGTGATTGGGCGAAGAATTGGCTGCACACCAAAATCGTGGCGGGTATCGATTTGACGCCAAATCGCAATTCTCCGTCACCTCAACTGTGGCGTCAATGCAAAGTTAACTGCAGGTGCGTTACAGGTTGCACTGCAGTAAACGCCATTGCATATCATTAGCAGGCCCGACCCGGTATGGTCCGCGGCCGCAATTCTCAACGTCCGATCGGTCGAAGTACCCAAGGCGTGTTTAACTTGTGCTTTGAAAAATCGTGAAACGTCGGGGCTGATGAGAGAAAGAGAGAGCTGGTAGGGCACGGAAAGGCGCGACTCTTGGCTCCCGGTCTTGATACTGGCTGGGCTGGCTGGAGTGGGAGGAGGGGGGGTTGGCCCAGCCAGGGCAGCGGTAGCGGGACTGATTGAGGGCGGGCTGACTGGCCAGGGCGAAAACCCTTGGGACTGGGCAGTGACCAGTCCCGGGCCACTAGCCGTGCCCTGCAAAGCCGCCATCTTGGTGCCCACCCCACTGACAAACCTCAATGATCCATGGTTCAGCAGAGCAAAAGCAGCCGCACGGGTGTCGCTACCCCCACAGCATAGCCTTCGCCATAGTCTCCCCCCCCCCCCCCCCCCCCACCACCACCCAACAGACTTCCACCCGCCGGTGGGACATCCGGGACTCCGCCAATAATAGTCCCTAAGGTGCGCCAGGTGCAAGCCGTGGAACCTTCCGTTGTCAAGGGAAGCGCCAGCCGACGATACCTCTGGGAGCAGGGACCGGTGCCAGGGCAAAAGGACATAATGACGTAGGCCATCGTCGGTGCACGGATGCAGAGATGGGGATGGAGACATATGGGCAGAGCCCGCAGTGCCAACCGGGCCAACCAGGTAGCCCAGCGGACCTGGTTGGGCACGGGGGTACGCATCATGCTAACATGTCGGCAGACCATGTAGCTTGTAATTCTACTGGCAATGGTGGCTTTTCTGCTAGCCACCCCAGCCCTGGGAGATGCCCTGCGACTGAATGATCTGGCACTGTTGGGGGACGTGGAAGCTACAGAGCGGACCCTGAAGCAGCGGAGCCTACCCCAGAGGAACATGAGACAGCCAACCAGCATGGACAGTCACCTACCCAACAGGCCGAGAAGGGTAAAGCGCAAAGGAGGTACCACATTTACCGGCAGCGACTGTCATTCGAGGAGTTACCGGAGCGGGCATGCCATCGAGACTCCTGCTGAGCAGGGAGACAGTGCTATGTATCTGCCAGATCATGGTGCACGTGGCTGAGGACAATGGCTCCCAGTGACAGTCAAGGTAATGGTCGCCCTGAGCTTTTACTCTACGCGGTCCTTTGAGGCATCAAATGGAGGCCTTGCTAAGATCTGACAGGGCTTACTGAAAGGTGCGTCTGCACCATTGCGGAGGCCCTGTATGCCCGGTCAGCACAATACGTCCATTTCAATGTGCACCAACATATCAAGGATACCCGGTCAGCGGGTTCGCTTGCAATCGCTCAGATGCCCCTCGTCCTGGGAATTATCGATGGGATGCTTGTCCCTCAATGAGCACCTGCAGGTGACAGAACGATCTACATTAACCAAAATGGTTTCCACTCAATGAATGCGCAGCTACTAAGTGAACATCAGATACGCATCATGGACATCTGCGCTGATATCTGGCTCCTTGGTGATGGGTTATCCACTACGGTCGTGGCTGATGACACCTATCTGGAGGACACTTACTGATGCCCGGACCAGCTATAACACTATCTATGCAGAGACAAGAGCGTGATCCAGCCGTTCTTTGGCCTCTGGATGATGCGTCCATAAATGGACCGCTGTGGAGGGGTACTCCAGTATGACACTGAAATTGTCGCACGCATCATGGCGACGCAGCAGAAGGGTGACGTGCTGCAGGAAGAGGGTGAACACCAATCCTTGACTGACGAGGAGGAGCACGTGGATGGGCAAGACATGGGGCGCAAGCAGGCATTGGATGCCGCACGATGTGTGCGCCAAAAAGCCCTGGACGATCTGATTTTTCTCCAGGGATCACTGACAAAGGGAGAGGGGAAAAGGCCAGGGGAAAGGACTCAGAATCCTAGCCTCACACCCTCGCTCCTGCTGCTTGCAACCCCTCCATGATACATGCCTGCCGCACTACAGATTGCAGCCCCTTGGCAGTTGGCAGTAACATCCAGTCTGTTCCATGGGATGGAGGGTGATGACAATCGACTCTATGATGATCTCGGGTACTCTCCATCATAAGAACATAAGATCATAAGAACTAGCAGCAGGAGTAGGCTATCTGGCCCTTCGAGCCAGCTCCACCTTCCAATGAGATGACGGCTGATCTTCTGTGGCCTCGGCAACACATTCCCACTTGAATACCATAACACTTTCTTCCATTATTCTTCAAAAACCTATCTATCTTTATCTTGAAAACATTGAATGAAGGAACCTCAACTGAGTCACAATCCTTTGGGTGAAGAAAATTCCTCCTGAGCTCAGTCCTAAATCTACTTCCCCTTAATTTGAGCTTTGCCCCCTAGTTCTGCTTTCACCCACCAGTGGAAACAACCTCCCCACATCTATCCTATCTATTCTCTTCATAATTTTACATGTTTCTATAAGATCCGCTCCGCATTATTCTAAATTCCAACGAGTACAGTGCTAGACTAGTCAACCACTCCTCGTAATGCAACCCCCTCAACTCTGGGATTAACGGAGTAAATCTCCTCTGCACATCCTCAGCTCCAGTACATCCTTTCTCAGGTAAGGAGATCAAACCTCAACACAATATTCCAAGTGTGGCCTCACTAACACCTTATACATTTGCAGCATCACCTCTCTAGTCATAAACTCCATCCCTCTAGCAATGAAGGACAAAACTGCGTTCGCCTCCTTAATCATCTGTTGCACCTTTAAACCAACTTTTTGTGACTCATGCACTAGGACATACAGGTCCCACTGCACAGCAGCATGCTTTAATATTTTATCATTTAGATAAAAATCCCTTTTCCTTGCATTCCTACCAAAATGGATAGCCTCACATTTGTCAACATTCTATTCCATCTGCCAGACCCTAGCCCATTTACGTAACTATCGGAATCCCTCTGCAGACTTCCAGTATCCTCTGCACGTTTTATTTTACCACTCATCTTCGTGTCGTCCCCAACTCCAAATCATCTATCTAAATTGTGAACAATTGTGGGCCTAAAACTGATCCCTGAGGGACACCACTAGGCACTGATTGCCAACCAGAGAAAAAACCATTAATCCCCACTCTTTGCTTTCTATTAATTAACCAATCCTCTGTCCATACTACTACTTTGCCCTTAACGCCTTGCACCCTTATCTAATGCAGCAACCTTTTGTGTGGCACCTTGTAAAAGGTTTCTGAAAATCCAGATACAGCACTTCCATTGGATCCTCGTTATCTACCGCACTGGTAATGTTCTCAAAATATTCCACGAAAGAAGTTAGGCACGACGTGCCCTTTATGAACTTATACTGCATCTGTCCAATGGGACAATTTCCATCCAAATGCCTCGCTATTTCTTCCTTAATGATAGATTCCAGCAACTTCCTTACTACCAAAGTTAAGCTAACTGGCCTATAATTACCCGCTTTCTGCCTACCTCCTTTTAAAAACAATGGTGTCACGTTTGCTATTTTCCAATCTGCCGGGACCACCCCAGAGTCTAGTGAATTTTGGTGAATTATCACGCGTGCATTTGTAATTTCTCTAGCCATCACTTTAGGTACTCTGAGATGCACTCCATCAAGGCCAGGAGACTGGTCTACCTTTAGCCCCATTAACTTGCCCATCACTACCTCCTTAGTGATAACAAACGTCTCAAGATCCTCACCTATCATTGCCTTGGTTCCATCAGTCGCGAGCATGTTATTTGTGTCTTCCACTGTGAATATCGACCCCAAAGACCTGTACAGTTCCTCAGCCATTTCCTCATCTTCCATTATTAAATCTCCGTTCTCATCCTCTAAAGGGCCAATGTTTACCTTAGCCACTCCTTTTTGTTTTATATATTTGTAGGAAGTTTTACGATCTGTTTTATATTCTGAGCAAGTTTACGCTCATAATCTACTTTCCTCTTCTATATAGGTCTTTCAGTAGCTTTCTGTTGCCCCCTAAAGATTTCCAAATCCTCTAGTCTCCCACTAATGTTTGCCACTTTGTATGCTTTTTCCTTCAATTTGATACTATCCCTTATTTCCTTCGATATTCACGGTCTATTTTCCCTCTTTCTACCGTCCTTCTTTTTTGGCTGTATACACGTTTGCTGAGCACAGTGAAAAATCGCTTGGAAGGCTCTCCACTGTTCCTCAACTGTTTCACCAGAAAGTCTTTGGTCCCAATCCCCTTAGCCAGCTCTTCTCTCAGCCCATTGTAATCTCCTTTGTTTAAGCACAAAACACTAGTGTTTCATTTTACCTTCTCACCCTCCATCTGCATTTTAAATTGCACCATATCGTGATCACTCCTTCCGATAGGAGCCCTATGAGATCATTAAACAATCCTGCCTCATTACACAGGACCAGATCTATGATCGCTTGTTCCCTCGTAGGTTCTATTACATACTGTTCTAGGAAACTATCACGGATACATTCTATAATCCCCTCCTCAAGGCTGCTTTGACTGACCTGGTTAAACCAATGGACATGTAGATTAAAATCCCCCATGATAACTGCTGTACATTTCTACATGCATCAGTCGTTTCTTTGTTTATTGCCTGCCCCACCGTAATGTTATATCTGGTGGCCTATGGACCACTTCTATCAGTGACCTTTTCACCTTACTATTCCTGATTTCCGCACAAATGGATTCTACCTGATCCTCCATTGCACCCTCGCTACTGCCCAGATGTCATCCCTAAATAACAGAGCTACACCACTTCCCTTAGCATCCACTCTGTCCGTCCGAATAGTTTGATATCCTTGGATTTTAACTCCCAGTCGTGAACATCCTTTAACCACGTTTTAGTAATGGCCACTAAATCATAGTCATTCACGATGCTTTGCGCCATCAACCCATTTACCTTATTCCGAATAGTACGAGCATTCAGGTAAAGTACCCTTATGTTGTCTTTTGTGCCTTCGTATTAAAATATTAACAGCTCTATCAGTAACGTCTCCTAAGTTATTTTTCCATTTCTCATAATTTTCCTTATCACTGAACCCATATCTTCATGTAATAACCTGGTACTTTGCTTTCCATTTATGTTTTTACTTAGCGTTTTATTCCTTTTTGTATTGATTCTTTTTAGTATCGTTTGACAATATCAGAGCCCTGCCCACGGTAGCAGTTCCCATGCGAGCTGGCCATTATACCACAGTCCCATTGGATCCTTAAGGTGACAGTGATGGGTTTGGTCAGCGAAGCGGGTGGGAGCCCAAGCCACCGCCATCGCACCCCTCTCTGACCAGCACAGACCAGCCCACTCCTGACAGCCATCTAACAGAGCACCGAGGCAGGTTGTAACAGTGTTAACATTTATTTAATATGCACAAATATTTATAGATACGTGCCCTAGCTTTGCCTGCACCCGTGCCGACATAACTATCAGCCCTTATAGTCCTTAACGCTACGCCCAGGTGGATACACAGCCGGTCCTTGAGGAATAGAGGCGCCTGCTGTGATTCCCGCCCTGTGAGTCCTGTCCCCACTACCGTTGGTGGTCGTCTTCTGCGATGACCGGGCCTGGATTTAAAATAACTTACCTTACAGGAGCATCTCTTGGAGTTTCAGCGGAGCGGAGTGCGGGGGCTGCTGGTGGGTGAGAATTGAAGTTTAAAATAACTTACCTTACAGGAGCATCTCTTGGAGTTTCAGCGGGAGCGGAGTGCGGGGGTTGCTGGTGGGTGAGTATTTTAGTAGACACTTACCTGGTCCCGTTTCTGTTGCTGTTTGCTGCTGTTGTATTTTTAAAAAAACAATTATTTTTTAAGGCGGGTACAGAAAGTTCGACCCGCGGACTTCTGGGAAGTCCCTCACCAATAAATTCTGGTGGAGAGGAAACCCTAGACACTACACGTGTAGTGTCTCCCATCCGCCCTCCTCCTCTAACCTAATAATAAAACCCATTGGTGTGAGGTAAGTACCATATTGTATTATTATTATTATTATTTTTTTAATTTAGTTGTTAGCCAGATCTTGGTTGAAAGTTAGAGGGATGGCAAGGAAGGGAGTGCAATGTTCCTCCAACAGGATGTTTGAGGTAAGGGATGCCGTTAGTGTCCCTGCTGATTTTACCTGCAGGAAGTGCTGCCATCTCCAGCTCCTCCAAGACCGAGTTAGGGAACTGGAGCTGGAGTTGGAAGAACTTCGGATCATTCGGGAGGCAGAGGGGGTCATAGATAGCAGTTTCAGGGAATTAGTTACACCAAAGATTGGAGATAGATGGGTAACTGTAAGAGGGACTGGGAAGAAGCAGTCAGTGCAGGGATCCCCTGCGGTCGTTCCCCTGAGAAACAAGTACACCGCTTTGGATACTTGTGGGGGGGGGGGGGGGGACTTACCAGCGGTTAGCCATGGGGTACGGGCCTCTGGCACGGAGTCTGTCCCTGTTGCTCAGAAGGGAACGGGGGAGAGGAGCAGAGCATTAGTAATTGGGGACTCGATAGTCAGGGGCACAGATAGGGGATTTTGTGGGAGCGTGAGAGACTCATGTTTGGTATGTTGCCTCCCAGGTGCAAGGGTACGTGATGTCTCGGATCGTGTTTTCCGGGTCCTTAAGGGGGAGGGGGAGCAGCCCCAAGTCGTGGTCCACATTGGCACTAACGACAGAGGCAGGAAAGGGGATAAGGATGTCAGGCAGGATTTCAGGGAGCTAGGATGGAAGCTCAGTACTAGAACAAATAGAGTTGTTATCTCTGGGTTGTTGCCCGTGCCACGTGATAATGAGATGAGGAATAGGGAGAGAGAGCAATTAAACACGTGGCTACAGGGATGGTGCAGGCGGGAGGAATTCAGATTTCTGGATAACTGGGGCTCTTTCTGGGGAAGGTGGGGCCTCTACAGACAGGATGGTCTACATCTGAACCTGAGGGGCACAAATATCCTGGGGGTGTGGGGGGGGGGGTGGGAGGTTTGTTAGTGCTCTTTGGGGAGGGGGGGTTAAATTAACGCAGCAGGGGCATGGGAACCCGGATTGTAGTTTTAGGGTACGGGAGAATGAGAGTATAGAGGTCAGGAGCACAGATGTGACGTCACAGGAGGGGGCCAGTGTTCAGGTAGGTGGTTTGAAGTGTGTCTACTTCAATGCCAGGAGTATACGAAATAAGGTAGGGGAACTGGCAGCATGGGTTGGTACCTGGGACTTCGATGTTGTGGCCATTTCGGAGACATGGATAGAGCAGGGACAGGAATGGATGTTGCAGGTTCCGGGGTTTAGCTGTTTTAGTAAGCTCAGAGAATGAGGCAAAAGAGGGGGAGGTGTGGCGCTGCTAGTCAAGAGCAGTATTACGGTGGCGGAGAGGATGCTAGATGGGGACTCATCTTCCGAGGTAGTATGGGCTGAGGTTAGAAACAGGAAAGGAGAGGTTACCCTGTTGGCAGTTTTCTATAGGCCTCCAAATAGTTCTAGGGATGTAGAGGAAAGGATGGCGGGGGTGATCCTGGAAAAGAGCGAAAGTAACAGGGTAGTTATTATGGGAGACTTCAACTTTCCAAATATTGACTGGAAAAGATATAGTTCGAGTACATTAGATGGGTCGTTTTTTGTACAGTATGTGCAGGAGGGTTTCCTGACACAATATGTTGACAGGCCAACAAGAGGCAAGGCCACGTTGGATTTGGTTTTGGGTAATGAACCTGGCAAGGTGTTGGATTTGGAGGTAGGAGAGCACTTTGGGGACAGTGACCACAATTCGGTGACGTTTACGTTAGTGATGGAAAGGGATAAGTATACACCGCAGGGCAAGAGTTATAGCTGGGGGAAGGGCAATTATGATGCCATTAGACGTGACTTGGGGGGGGGGTGGGATAGGTTGGAGAAGTAGGCTGCAAGTGTTGGGCACACTGGATAAGTGGAGCTTGTTCAAGGATCAGCTACTGCGTGTTCTTGATAAGTACGTACCGGTCAGGCAGGGAGGAAGGCGTAGAGCGAGGGAACCGTGGTTTACCAAAGAAGTGGAATCTCTTGTTAAGAGGAAGAAGGAGGCCTATGTGAAGATGAGGTGTGAAGTTTCAGTTGGGGCGATAGATAGTTACAAGGTAGCGAGGAAGGATCTAAAGAGAGAGCTAAGATGAGCAAGGAGGGGACATGAGAAGTATTTGGCAGGTAGGATCAAGGAAAACCCAAAAGCTTTCTATAGGTATGTCAGGAATAAGCGAATGACTAGGGTAAGAGTAAGACCAGTCAAGGACAGGGATGGGAAGTTGTGTGGAGTCTGAAGAGATAGGCGAGATACTAAATGAATATTTTTCGTTAGTATTCACTCAGGAAAAAGATAATGTTGTGGAGGAGAATGCTGAGACCCAGGCTGTTAGAATAGATGGCATTGAGGTACGTAGGGAAGAGGTGTTGGCAATTCTGGACAGGCTGAAAATAGATAAGTCCCCGGGGCCTGATGGGATTTATCCTAGGATTCTCTGGGAGGCCAGGGAAGAGATTGCTGGACCTTTGGCTTTGATTTTTATGTCATCATTGGCTACAGAAATAGTGCCAGAGGACTGGAGGATAGTAAATGTGGTCCCTTTGTTCAAAAAGGGGAACAGAGACAACCCCGGCAACTATCGCCCGGTGAGCCTCACGTCTGTAGTGGGTAAAGTCTTGGAGGGGATTATAAGAGACAAGATTTATAATCATCTAGATAGGAATAATATGATCAGGGATAGTCAGCATGGCTTTGTAAAGGGTAGGTCATGCCTCACAAACCTTATCGAGTTCTTTGAGAAGGTGACTGAACAGGTAGACGAGGGTAGAGCAGTTGATGTGGTGTATATGGATTTCAGTAAAGCATTTGATAAGGTTCCCCACGGTAGGCTATTGCAGAAAATACGGAGGCTGGGGATTGAGGGTGATTTAGAGATGTGGATCAGGAATTGGCTAGCTGAACGAAGACAGAGGGTGGTGGTTGATGGGAAATGTTCAGAATGGAGTTCAGTTACAAGTGGCGTACGCAAGGATCTGTTCTGGGGCCGTTACTGTTTGTAATTTTTATCAATGACCTAGAGGAAGGCGCAGAAGGGTGGGTGAGTAAATTTGCAGATGACACTAAAGTCGGTGGTGTTGGCGACAGTGTGGAAGGATGTAGCAGATTATAGAGGGACATAGATAAGCTGCAGAGCTGGGCTGAGAGGTGGAGTTTAATGTAGAGAAGTGTGAGGTGATTCACTTTGGAAGGAATAACAGGAATGCGGAATATTTGGCTAATGGTAAAGTTCTTTAAGTGTGGATGAGCACAGGGATCTAGGTGTCCATGTACATAGATCCCTGAAAGTTGCCACCCAGGTTGATAGGGTTGTGAAGAAGGCCTATGGAGTGTTGGCCTTTATTGGTAGAGGGATTGAGTTCCGGAGTCAGGAGGTCATGTTGCAGCTGTACAAAACTCTGGTACGGCCGCATTTGGAGTATTGCATACAGTTCTGGTCACCGCATTATAGGAAGGACGTGGAGGCTTTGGAGCGGGTGCAGAGGAGATTTACCAGGATGTTGCCTGGTATGGAGAGAAAATCTTATGAGGAAAGGCTGATGGACTTGAGGTTGTTTTCGTTGGAGAGAAGAAGATTAAGAGGAGACTTAATAGAGGCATACAAAATGATCAGGGGTGGACAGTGGACAGGGTGGACAGTGAGAGCCTTCTCCCGCGGATGGAAATGGCTGGCACGAGGGGACATAGCTTTAAACTGAGGGGTAATAGATAGAGGACAGAGGTCAGAGGTAGATTCTTTACGCCAAGAGTGGTGAGGCCGTGGAATGCCCTACCTGCAACAGTAGTGAACTCGCCAACATTGAGGGCATTTAAAAGTTTATTGGATAAGCATATGGATGATAATGGCATAGTGTAGGTTAGATGCCTTTTGTTTCGGTGCAACATCGTGGGCCGAAGGGCCTGTACTGCGCTGTATCGTTCTATGTTCTATGGATGGGGCTGGGAGCTGCTCTTGTCCCTGGTGGCGTGATGCCACCCTGTTCTGTCCACTGCCCACCTGATGTGAAAGGGACAAGTGGCCGTGTGTCCGAGGTGCTGCGGTGTTCGGGCGCCTATCCTGCGGGAGCCACTGGCACGAGCCCCATCACCACCTCACTCGGGGCGATGACGGCCCCAGGGCGACACCACGGGACGGGGTTGCGAGCAGAGATAGCCACTGATGCTGCCAATCCACCTGGCGCCGCTGGGAAACCTGTATACCCACTCTGTCCTCGATCAGGGTCTGCATGCTCGCGGCCATGGAGCGAAGCGAGTGGACCCACGCCGTCTTGGACTGTACCACATCAACCATTGACTGCGCCACCTCCCTCTCTGTCTGCGTCACGTTGACTGCGCCTGGGCAACGCCGGCGGCTTTTTCAGCGATTTCCCGCTGTGACTGGGGCACGTCCAGAACGCACGCTGCAATTTCACGGTGGCTGTGCACCTGGCTGCTGCGAGCCGGCAACCATATCCTGGCCCTCGGCCAGCGACTGCACAAATTACCCCAGCCCTTGGTCATGCTGATTTAGAGCCCAAACCCTCGTCTCTAATACTGCCATAATGGACGCCACTCGTGCATAAAGAGAGTGTGACTTCTCCCTTCATCAGGATTAACAAAGAAATCCTAAAAAAACGTGAACAATTTCCCGTATCTGGAGAGTCACCTCACCTCGGAAGCTCACAATGATGTGGAAGTCCAACATTATATGCATCCACCAGCGACTACTTCGGACTCCTAAAGTCGAAAATCTTTGTCTCCTGCGACATCTATGCTGGCAGCATGATCCTCGTGGATAAGGTGGTCGTCATCCCAATTCTTCTACACGGTTCAGGAACTTCAACTATGAACACACGCCACCTCAAGGCACTCAGCAGGTGCCATGAACACTGAGACAGCTTCTTCGTATCAGCTGGGAGAACGGGCATATTAACATCAACACCCTTGGACCAAGTACAAGAATATTGAGGCCATGATCATCCAAAAACCACCTCCAGGCCGGCCATGTGCTCAGGGTGTCAGCGTCCCGACTGCCGTGGAAAATCTTCTTTGGCCATCTCAAAGAGGGCTTCCGAACAAGAGGAGGGAGGGGAAAGACGCGCTTTAACGGCCCACCTGAAGCACTACCTCAATAAATGCAACATAAATGTTAATGCCTGGGAGAACCTTGCTGAATAGAGATCTACTTGGAGGGACGTCGTTATTGAAGGGACGTAGTTCTTCGATGACACCTGAAGGCAAGGATCTATAGTCCTATGACCGGTCTCACCTCCCAGAAAATTCTGCCAATGTGCAGTCAATATGCCACTCCTTGGTGAGACTCATCAGTCATACACGAAGTCCAATAACCTATGTACATGGTACAACCATGAATTTCTTATGTTGACAATCCTACTCATTAGCATGTGATCGCCGAAGAATAAACCGAATGTTCCCTGCAAATAGCGAATGAAAATTATTCGTTAGCGGCAATTATGACACGCTTACTCCAGAAGGGTAAAAAGCTTTCGTAGAAAAGTCGGGTTACTTATCTTAAAAAGGTTGGTAACCAGTTCGCTCTGCAGGTGCCACATGTGCAAGTGTGAGATGAAATGCTCTGCAACATTGAGGACGTCCCAGTACGATACGGAAATTCGCCAGGATGTTACGATATCTCATGGAAAATGTGTTTGCAGTTAATGCCTTTAAAAAAATCCGGGATGTCAGAAATTTACGATATTCTTTTGGAAAGAATAGAACATGAAAGATTGGAGGGATCAGAACCACTTAAATCTTCGGGATAAAATACGTACGCTCCAACCACGTTGCCAATCCCCGGATAACCCATCTTCTTACCATCCCCCTCTCCCTCTCGCGATCAATGACTCCTCAGCTCCCAGCTACTTAACCCGTGACTGAAATACCGATACCCTCCAAACATTCCAACACCAACGCACTCTAAATCCACCGATCCTTCAAATCGACAGGACCCACCTTCCTGCTACTCATCTATAACCAATTCTGCCCACTTGTTTATCTTCTCCCTGATTCCACAAAGTGAAATGATGCAAAGGGATCTTTGACCTTTCGAAGTAATTGACCGCCAGCGCTATTAAAATTTGGTGAAAAAAATGTTGTAATTTGTCGAAGCTTCTCTGCTTGCACTCGTCCGGACATTTTGAACGAATACAAGTCGTTCAAAGCAACAGTTTCGTTTCAGTGTCTGAGAATGGAGTTTTTATCGGTTGGTTATTAAACTCTGATTAGCAGAGTCGTGCCATGGACACTAGCCGATTTAATGGCGACTCACAGCTAATTGCAAGCATTGTTTTGAATTTTGAATAGTCAGTGTTGCTCTAATTAATCAAGGTTGAGCCTCGATAGATTAATCAGCGAATACCGTCCACCAAGATGTTTCACTGATACTGGTACAAAACCCGTAAACGTAATTTCTGCTGCAAAATACAGGGCATGATTTATGAATATGTTTTTCATTCCAAAAAATGTATTCTTGCATATTATTTAAATTTTGCTAGGCCTTCAGAACAAATCAAACGGTAAGAGGTATTTCCTGAGTTCAAGTAGCTTACATTCCATAAACAGAAACAAAACCTGATGGAATAACTCATCAGTTCAAGCAAAATTTGTCGAGAGCGAAAAAGAGCTAACCTTCCGAGTTGATATGACTGTTCTTCAGAGCTCTACTTACAGACAACTACCCTCAGAACAACGTCCATCTGGGGAAGCACGGTAGCGTTGTGGATAGCACATTTGCTTCACAGCTCCAAGGTCCCAGGTTCGATTCCGGCTTGGGTCACTGTCTGTGCGGAGTCTGCACATCCTCCCCGTGTGTGCGTGGGTTTACTCCGGGTGCTCCGGTTCCCTCCCACAGTCCAAAGATGTGCAGGTTAGGTGGATTGGCCATGGCAAATTGCCCTTAGTGTCCAAAATTGCCCTTAGTGTTGGGTGGGGTTACTGGGTTATGGGGATAGGGTGGAGGTGTTGACCTTGAGTAGGGTGCTGTTCCCAAGAGCCAGTGCAGACTCGATGGGCCGAATGGCCTCCTTCTGCACTGTAAATTCTATGATAAAATCAAGCATAGCAAACTTAGAAAAATACATAGAAAAATATAGGAACAGGAGGCCGTTCGGCTCTTCAAGCTCGTTTCGCAATTCATGATGATCATTGATGATTATCCAAATTAAACGCTTAACCGCGCTCCCCCCCCCCCCCCCCCCCCTTATCATTTGCTCCCATTCGCGGTAAGTGCTGTATCTAACTGCTTCTTGAAACCATATAGCATTTTGGACTACCAAAACGAAAGTAGGAAGGAACTTAAGGAAGGAATCAGGAGGGCTAAAAGGGGTCACGAAAAGTGATTGGCAAATAGGGATAAGGATAATCCCAAGACTTTTTACACGTACATAAAAAGCCGGAGGGGAGCGAGGGAAAGGGTTGGCCCACTGAAAGAAAGGCATGGGAATCTATTTGTGGAGCCAGAGGAAATGGGTGAGGTACTAAATGAATACTTTCCATCAGTATTCATCAAAGAGAAGGAATTGATGGATGTTGAGTCTGGAGAAGGGTGTGTAGATAGCCTGGGTCACATTGAGATCCAAAAAGAGGAGGTGTTAGCCGTCTTGAGAAATAATTAGATAGATAAGTCCCCAGGGCCTGATGGGATCTACCCCAGAATACTGAAGGAGGCTAGAGAGGAAATTGCTGAGGCCTTGACAGAAATCTTTGGATCCACACTGTCTTCAGGTGATGTTCCGGAGGACTGGAGAACAGCCAATGTTGTTCCTTTGTTTACGAAGGGTAGCAAGGATAATCCAGGGAACTACAGGCCGATGAGCCTGACGTCAGTGGTAGGGAAATTACTAAAGGGAATTCTTCGAGACAGGATATACTCCCACTTGGAAGCAAGTGGACGTGTTAGCGAGAGGCAGCACGGTTTTGTAACGGGGAGGCCGTGTCTCACAAACTTGATAGAGTTTTTCGAGGAGGTCACAAATGTGATTGATGCAGGTAGGGCAGTGGATGTTGTCTAGAGGACTTCAGTAAGGCCTTTGACAAGGTCCCTCATGGCAGACTGGCACAAAAGGTGAAGGCACACGGGATCAGGGGTGAGCTGGCAAGATGGATACAGAACTGGCTAGGTTATAGTCGGCAGAGAGTAGCAATGGAAGGGTGCGTTTCTGATTAGAGGGCTGAGACGAGTGGTGTTCCTCAGGGATCAGTACTGGGACCTTTGCTGTTCATAGTATATATAAATGATTTGGAGTAAAAAGTAACTGATCTGATTAGACCATAAGACCATAAGACATCGGAGCGGAAGTCAGGCCATTCGGCCCATCGAGTCCACTCCACCATTCAATCATGGCTGATTTCAACTCCATTTACCCGCTCTCTCTCCACAGCCCTTAATTCCTCGGGAAATCAAGAATTTATCAACTTCTGTCTTAAAGACACTCAACGTCCCGGCCTCCACCGCCCTCTATGGCAATGAATTCCACAGACCCACCACTCTCTGGCTGAAGAAATTGCTCCTCATCTCTGTTCTAAAGTGACTCCCTTTTATTCTAAGGCTGTGCCCCCAGGTCCTAGTCTCCCCTGCTAATGGAAACAACTTCCCTACATCCACCCTATCTAAGCCATTCATTATCTTGTAAGTTTCTATTAGATCTCCCCTCAACCTCCTAAACTCCAATGAATATAATCCCAGGATCCTCAGACGTTCATCGTATGTTAGGCCTACCATTCCTGGGATCATCCGTGTGAATGTCCGCTGGACCCCTCCAGTGCCAGTATGTCCTTCCTGAGGTGTGGGGCCCAAAATTGCTCACAGTATTCTAAATGGGGCCTAACTAATGGTTTATTAAGCTTCAGAAGTACATCCCTGCATTTATATTCCAAGCCTCTTGAGATGAATGACAACATTGCATTTGCTTTCTTAATTACGGACTCAACCTGCAAGTTTACCTTTAGAGAGTCCTGGACTAGAACTCCCAAGTCCCTTTGCACTTCAGCATTATGAATTTTGTCACCGTTTAGAAAACAGCCCATGCCTCTATTCCTTTTTCCAAAGTGCAAGACCTCGCACTTGCCCACGTTGAATTTCATCAGCCATTTCTTGGACTACTCTCCTAAACTGTCTAAATCTTTCTGCAGCCTCCCCACCTCCTCCATACTACCTGCCCCTCCACCTATCTTTGTATCATCGGCAAACTTAGCCAGAATGCCCCCAGTCCCGTCATCTAGATCGTTAATATATAAAGAGAACAGCTGTGGCCCAAACACTGAACCCTGCGGGCCACCACTCGTCACCGGTTGCCATTCCGAAAAAGAACCTTTTATCCCAACTCTCTGCCTTCTGCCTGACAGCCAATCGTCAATCCATGCTAGTACCTTGCCTCGAATATCATGGGCCCTTATTTTACTCAGCAGTCTCCCGTGAGGCACCTTATCAAAGGCCTTTTGGAAGTCAAGATAGATAACATCCATTGGCTCTCCTTGGTCTAACCTATTTGTTATCTCTTCAAAGAACTCTAACAGGTTTGTCAGGCACTACCTCCCCTTACTAAATCCATGCTGACTTGTCGTAATCCGACCCTGCACTTCCAAGAATTTAGAAATCTCATCCTTAACAATGGATTCTAGAATCTTGCCAACAACCGAGGTTAGGCTATTTGGCCTATAATTTTCCATCTTTTTCCTTGTTCCCTTCTTGAATAGGGGGGTTACAACAGCGATTTTCCAATCCTCTGGGACTTTCCCTGACTCCAGTGACTTTTGAAAGATCATAACTAACGCCTCCACTATTTCTTCAGCTATCTCCTTTAGAACTCTAGGATGTAGCCCATCTGGGCCCGGAAATTTATCAATTTTCAGACCTATTAGTTTCTCCAGCACTTTCTCCTTTGTGATGGCTACCATATTCAACTCTACCCCCTGACTCTCCGGAATTGTTGGGATATTACTCATGTCTTCTACTGTGAAGACTGACGCAACGTACTTATTTAGTTCCTCAGCTATTTCCTTGTCTCCCATCACTGGATTACCAGCGCCATTTTGGAGCGGCCCAATGTCTACTTTTGCCTCCCGTTTGTTTTTAATGTATTTAAAGAAACTTTTACTATCATTCCTAATGTTACTGGCTAGCCTACCTTCATATTTGATCCTCTCTTTCCTTATTTCTCTCTTTGTGATCCTCTGTTTGTTTTTGTAGACTTCCCAATCTTCTGACTTCCCACTACTCTTTGCCACATTATAGGCTTTCTCTTTTTCTTTGATGCATTCCCTAACTTCCTTTGTCAGCCATGGCTGCCTAATCCCCCCTCTGATAACCTTTCTTTTCTTTGGGATGAACCTCTTTACTGTGTCCTCAATTACTCCCAGAAACTCCTGCCATTGCTGTTCTACTGTCTTTCCCACTGGGCTCTGCTCCCAGTCGATTTTCGTCAGTTCCTCCCTCATGCCCCTGTAGTTACCTTTATTTAACTGTAACACCTTTACATCTGATTCTACCTTCTTTCTTTCAAATTGGAGATTGAATTCTACCATATTATGATCACTGCCTCCTAAGTGTTCCCTTACTTTAAGATCTTTAATCAAGTCTGGCTCAGTACATAACACTAAGTCCAGAATGGCCTGTTCCCTCGTGGGCTCCATCACAAGCTGTTCCAAAAAGCCCTCCTGTAAATATTCAATGAATTCCCTGTCCTTGGGTCCACTGGCAGTTTTATTTACCCAGTCCACCTGCATATTGGAATCCCCCAGAATCACTGTGACTTTGCCTTTCTGACATGCAATTTCTATTTCGTGGTGCATTTTGTGCCCCCGATCCTGACCACTGTTAGGAGGCCTGTACATAACTCCCATTATGTTTTTTTTGCATTTGTGGTTCCTCAGCTCTACCCACACAGACTCCACATCATCTGACCCTATGTCGTTTCGTGCTATTGATTTAATTTCATTCCTAATTAACAAGGCAACCCCGCCCCCTCTGCCCACCTCTCTGTCTTTTCGATAATTTGTGAATCCCTGGATGTTTAAATGCCAGTCCTGAACCCCCTGAAACCACGTCTCTGTGATGCCTACCACATCATACCTGCCAGCCACAAGCTCATCTACCTTGCTCCGTACACTGCACGCATTTAAATATAGCACCTTTAATTCTCTATTGACCGTCCCTTTTTGTTTTCTTAGTGTGGTGGACCTTGATTTACTGAGCCTTTCCATACACTGTGTCTTATTTCGTGGGATTGGGACTATCGTAACCTGTCCTGAGTTTTGTCTTTTCGTGCTTTTTTGTATTCCTAAGCAGCTACGCTTCCCACTGATTACTTCACCTCTTAATTCCCTGACTTTCCCTCCCCCCCCCCTCCCCCAATCTCTAGTTTAAAGTCCTATTGACCACCCTATTTACTCTTTTCGCCAGAACACTGGTCCCAGCTCGGTTCAGGTGGACACCATCACAACGGTATAGGTCCCCCCTGTCCCAAAACTGATGCCAGTGTCCCATGAAAAGGAACCCCTCTTTCCCACACCACTCTTTCAGCCAATTAGTAAGTTTGCAGATGACACAAAGGTTTGTGGAATTGCGGATAGTGATGAGAACTGTCAGAGGATACAGCAGGATTCAAATCGTTTGGAGACGGGGGCAGAGAGATGGCAGATGGAGTTTAATCTGGACAATGTGCGGTAAAGCATTTTGGAAGATCTAATGCAGGTAGGGAATATACAGTGAATGGTAGATCCTCAAGAGTATTGACAGTCAGAGAGATCTAGGTGAGTACAGGTCCACAGGTCACTGAAAAGGGCAACACAGGTGGAGAAGGTAGTCAAAAAGGCATACGGAATGCTTGCCTTCATTGGCCGGGGCATTGAGTATAAAAATTAACAAGTCATGTTGCAGCTGTACAGAACCTTAGTACGGCCACACTTGGAGTATAGTGTTCAATTCTGGTCGCCACAATACCAGAAGGATGTGGAGGCTTTAGAGGCAGAAGAGATTTACCAGGATGTTGACTGGTATGGAGGGCATTCGCTATGAGGAGAGGTTGAATAAACGTGGTTTGTTCTCACTGGAACGACGGAGGTTGAGGGGTGACCTGATAGCGGTCTACAAAATCATGAGGGGCTTAGGCAGAGTGGATAGTCAGACGCTTTTTCCCAAGGTAGAGTGGTCAATTACTAGGGGGCGTAGGTTTAAGGTGCGAGGGACAAGGTTTAGAGGAGATGTACGAGGCAAATTCTTTACACAGATGGTAGTAGGTGCGTGGAACTCGCTGCCGGAGGAGGTTGTGGAAGAAGGGACGATAGTGACGTTAAACGCATCTTGACAAATACATGAATAGGATGGGAATAGAGGGATACGGACCCCGGAAGTACAGAAGATTTTAGTTTTGACGGGTAGCATGGACGGCACAGGCTTGGAGGGCCGAAGGGCCTGTTCCTGCGCTGTACTTTTCTTTGTTCTTTTGTTCTTGGTTCTTTGACTCAACTATTCCTATGGTAACGTGTTTCACAGGCTCACTACTCTCTGAATGAATACATTTCTCCTAATCTCTGTCCTAAACGGTCTACCCCGTATCTTCAGACTCTGAACCCTGGTTCTGGACACACCTACCATCTGGACCATTCTGCCTGCATCTACCCTAACAATTGCTGTTTGAATTGTATTAGTTCGTATGCGATCCCGCCTCATTCACCTGAACTCCAGAGAATGCAATGCTAACCAATTCAATCGCTCTTCATACGTAAGTACTGCCATCCTAGGAATCAGTCTGGTAAACCTTCACTGCGCTTCCTCGAAATCTAGAACATTCTTCCTCAGATAAGGAGACCAAAACTGCATACAATTTCCAGGCTTGGCCTCACTAAAGCCCTCTATAATTGCAGCAACACATCCATGATGATGCGTATTCGGTCTTTGCCTCTATCAAATTCCTTGTCACTCGAAAATATCACGGGTACATCTCATTGATTTCCCAATTGTCTAGATAAGCTATTTTCATGAATATGCAATGCATAACTGATAATAAATACGTGTCTGTTAATGTGTTCACTGAGAAAATCTCTTCCGCTCTTTTGTGTACACAATTGCTGTCGCAAGGTCGATTTTTACTTATTGCTGTGCAAATTGCATCTTATTTTATCTTTCTATGTTCGTGTTACCGCTGCTCGTAGGCAAATCATAACACGAAGATGTAAACGTGCTGAAAGCATGTTTTCGCCTAATTATATATAATGAAACAATAACAGGTCGTAAATATAGCGACGATGTCGGCGTTGGGCACAGTACGAAGTCTTACAACATCAGGTTAATGTCCAAGAGGTTTGTTGGAATCACTAGTTTTCGGAGTGCAGCTCCTTCATCAGGTGAGCGTGTTGAAGGAGCTGCGCTCCGAAAGCTAGTGATTCCAAACAAACCTGTTGTAAATATACAACGAAAACGTCCAAAATTGTAGGGAGATTGACTGAAGGATAACATAATTAATTACCAGTGGCATATTTCATTAACGTTTCAAAGTACAATACATTTCACAAACTAAATGTGTTTCGAGATGGAGAGATAGCATTCATACATAGAACATGGAGGAGGGACTGATAAGTCATTGCTACTATAACAATTAATTACTTCGAAACATGCAAGGAATTAAACGTTCATTGAGCTAGATAGAAACATCATCGGCCGGTAAAACGAGCAATGGATTCTCCGAGAGCTTATTTCAAGCTAAGAACAATTCGGAATTTCATCCACATCTTTATCATTTCATTTGGCGAAAATTCTGTTGATGAATCTCTGTGGTTTTATCTCCAGTATTTCAGGAGCAAAGGTGATCGATGTGTACTGTGGGATGTTAGAAATAATTTGTCGATTTAAATGATTTCTATTCAGTCCTTCTGGATAAGAAAGGGTGGAATTCTGGATGGATGCATTTTAAACTTAGGTCTCTACATATATTGAGGATCTGGTTTCAGTTCAAACTGTGTCTCTATTGTGCTTAGAGGTTGACAGAATGAGCACGATGTGAGTACTATGGAACTGCTGCCACTCAGAATCAAGGACCGCGATCGATTCCAGCCTAAGGTGGCTGTGTGGAGTTTGCACAATCTTCCCATGTCTGCGTGTGTTTCCTTCAGGTGCTCCGGTTTCCTGACGTAGTTACAAAGTGCAGATCAGGTGGATTGGCAATGTTAAATTCCCCATTTGTGTCGAAAGATGCTCTGGTTCGGTGGTGTGGGCATGATCAATGCAGGGGTTTAAAGGGATAGAGCGGGGAATAAGCCAAGGTAGAGTACCCTTTCAGAGGGTCGGTGCAGCCTTGCTGGGCCTATTTGCCTTCTTCTGCACTGTAGGGGTTCTTTGAACAGTATAAGGGATGAAGATGTAAAAAAACACACTTAGCAAAGGTTGATCTCGAAGGTTAAACTTAATTAACTTTAGGCATCAGTGCAAGATGCAGTAAACAGCCAAACAAGCGAACTATTGGAAGATTGTCGTCAAAACAATAATGAAATTATTCAGTGAGGAGATAAATTAAGGTAAATTCAGAAGAAGATGGATGGTATGCACCGTCCCACTTCCAAAGTTGTTCCTGTGAATGAGAATGCCTTTTAAATAGAGATCCAGTTGAACAAAGAACTGATCAAAGTAATATTGCTGCTGTGTCAACGTCACTGATGGATAATAATTAAACAATTGAAATACATGCATAATTCGAAATTGCGACGAGTTACAAAGAAGGTCTGAAATTATAGAAGTCATAGAATCCCTACAGTGCAGAAGGAGGCCATTCGGCCCATCGAGTCTGCGCAGACCCTCACCTGAGGAAGGAGCAGTGCTCCGAAAACTAGTGTTTGAAACAAACCTGTTGGATTTTAACCTGGTGTTGTAAGACTTCATTCCATAGTTAGTGTTCTGGGTAACAGGGACTGACAATCTACTGAAAATCTTTTAGCATAAGATATATTTTGCAAACTGTTTTCTCCTTAACTTCTGCATATGCTTGTTAAGAGAATTGGGAGTGAATGAATATTTCACCATTGTCAAACGTTTCATGCTTACTGATTGTGTTATTGTTGTTAAACACTTATTGGTAGTCCTGTGAATTCACTCATACTCTTTTTCTAAATACAGTGGTAGAGGTTAACGTCTTTTGAGCCCCGATTCCATTTTTCATGTTCCCCTCCAGTACTAAAATCCTAATAACAATATAAAGGCTCCAACAAACAATCCTGCTGGATTTATTTGTTTCAAACAACGTCTACATGTCACCTCCTCGATTATCATAAACCTTTAGCAGCTCAGACCTATCACTTTCAGGCAATGTTCGTGTTTTTACCAAACCTCCATTCGTCTTTCTTCCACTATGAGAGTCCTTAAAGCTTAGCACTTTGCTCATGTTTCGTAAGAATATTCGCTGCCCCTGAATCCCGAAATTAGAGGAAGGAAGTGAGAAAGAGAGTTCTCTCGGACATCCTGCATCGCGTTTATAATCACAAATGTGTTTGATCTTCAGGAAATCAGGAACCTTGCTGAACGGGATCGGAGAAAAGAGGCGTGCCAGCTCGTTTTCGATATCCTGTTGCAAAAGGGATCCCGGGAAATCAGAACATTCTTCAAAATATTTCTTCGACTGCAGAACCCCAGAGAGCCTAAAGTTGTATTGACTGAAATACATTACTTTGGAGAAGAAATAAACGGTACGTGATAAATAATTTCAGGAAGAAACGAAACGCATGCTCCTTCAATGGTGTGCAATTGAATGTTCGATGTATTGTAATTAATAATTGAAGGTAATCTTTTAAATCCACTTTAGAAATGGTATTTCTCAGCGCATTTCACTTATATGATCAATCTAAGCATCTTTTCTGTAAATTCAATGTACAGGGGGAATTGTAAATGATGCCCTCTCCAATATTCTCGGATTTCATTATGTGTTTAAGTACTTCAACATAAAGCTGTCATTTTGATATTAGTAGGATTGCTAATTTTCATCCAATTCCCCAATTCTCCTCCAGGTTAAAGACCAGCAGGTTTGTTTCACTGTTGGACTTTCACCTGTGCGCACCCCAGTCCAACACCGACATCTCCACAGCATGCCTATTCTCCTCGACATTGTAATGTCTGAATGGTACTACTCCACACTCAACAGGCAATAACACGATTGACGCTAAATTGGTGGATGTACGGGATATGACCCTGAAACAATATTAAAAATTACATCGATGCGCTGTCAATGCAAATACAGATTTTTCAGATTCTGGTTGCCCACTTAGAATTCTCGTGCAGTTGTATCAATCCAGTTGCATTGTGCATTTCAACAAAATGGAATGTTAAGATTGGGAATCGCATGGCCATGATGCAATATCTTGCCAAATTGTAAAATCCTGCACGCAGCTGGAACGACCCTGGTGCATGGTTCATTTTCATATTGATCTGGCGGGACCCTGATAGGGTTGAAATTCCTGTGAACGTTGGATTTGTTTCATTGACACATGTACCGAGGTACATTGAAAGGTATTGTTCTGCGTACCGTCCAGACAATCATTTCATTCATGAACAACACAAAGGAAATCTATAAATACACAACGTAAATACATAGGTACAGGAAACAGTTGAACATTCGTAGTACAGTACAAATCAGTACAGAAGATGTGTGAAGATATCAGATCAGTCTGTAAGAGAGTCACTCAGGAGTCTGTTCGCAGCAGTGAGGAATGTGCTCTTGAACCTATTAGTGCGTGTTCTGAGAATTGTGTATGCCCTGCACGGTGGAAGACGTTCGAAGTGTGATTAACCCGGGTTGGGGGGGGGGGGGGAAGAGGGGGGGGGGGGCGTGGGGGGGGGGGGGCCTAGTTGATGATATCACACTTTGGAATTTAAAGTTGTCAACCATCACCACCCCGGCAGCATTGATGAAAACAGGGATGTGTATGATACTTTGCTTCCTGAAGACAATGGCCAGCTCTTTACTGTTGCTAACATTAAGGGAGAGATTTATGCCGTTATACCACTCCACTAGATTCTCTATCTCCCTCCTGTACTCTTACTCGTTGTTGTTTGAGTCCCGACCCACTATGGTCGTGTCATTAGGAAACTTGTAGTTGGAGTTGGAGCCAGATTCTGCCACACAGTCGTGTATGTATAGGGAGTACAGTAGGGGGACTAAGAAGGTAGCCTTGTGGGGCGCTGGTAGTGAGGACTACCGCGGAAGAGGTACTGCTGGTATATTCTTTCTGATTGCGGTCTATGTGTCATGAGGTCTATGTGTCGAGCATTCAATTGCAGATGGAGTATCCAAGTCCTAGGTTTTGGAGCTATGATATGATCTTAGCTGGGATTATGGTGTTGAAGACAGAGCTGTAGACAATTAACAGGAGTCTGATGTATGAGTCCTTATTGTTCAGGGATGAGTCTAGGGCCATGGAGATGGGGTCTGCTGTGAACCAGTTGTGGCAAGTTGCGAATTACAGTGTATCAAGGCATTCTGGGAGTATGGACCAATCTCTCGATGCACTTCATAATGATAGATGTCAAGACCACCGAGTGTTAGGTATTGAGGGACGTTGCCAGGTTCTGATTTGGCACCGGAATGATGTTGGTCTTCTCGAAACAGATGGGAACCTCGAAGCAGCGCAGGGCGATGTGGGAGATGTCCGTGAACTCACATGCCAGTTGGTCGTTGCCGAATCTGAGAGCATGGTCAGGGACCCAGTTAGTACCTGCCGCGTTCTGAGAGTTCACTTTCAAGACAGTCGATCTGACTTCAGAAGCTATAATGGTTGGTATGGGTCAGTCCGAGGCTGCTGCGGCAGTTGACAATGGTTTGCTGGCTTCATCATCTAACCGAGCACATAATGCATTGGGGTCATTGGGGAGAGGGGGAGGGGTGGTGCTACCGCCGGATATCCTACTTCGCTTTGCTTTGTTGCCCGTTATGTTGTTTCACCCTTGCCACAACCGACGAGAGTCCATGGTTTTGGCCTGTGAGTCTGGCTTATTCTGGTATTGTCTCTTGGTATTCCTGATGACTGTGGAAGTCTGGATTTCTTGTATAGGTCAGGGTCGCCTGTCTTGAACCCCTCAGACCTGGGCTTCAATAGAATCTCCCGGTTGATCCATGGATTCCGGTTGGGAAAATACGTAGTACGTTCGTTTGCATGCAGTCTTCTATACCCTTGCTGATGAAGTCTTTGACTCGTTTAGGTTCCATAATATGACCAGTCCACTGACTCCAAGCGACAAGTAGGAGCTTTTCTGTTGCTTCGGAACAGCACTGCACGGCCAGGTCTTCCCCAGATTCTCCTGCTTAATTTTCTGTTTGTTAACCGGGAGATGAAGCACCATCTTATGGTCCGATTTTCCGAAACTGGGTCCGGGGAATGTATCGGTAGACATCCTTGATGTTTGTATAGCAGTGGTCGAGGCTGTTGGCGTCCCTGGTGGGACAGGAGATGTGCTAGTGGAATATTGGCAGTGCACAATTGGAGATGGCCTGGTTAAATCCCCAGCCACAATATACAAGGCCTCTGGGTATTCTGTTTCACTGCTATTTATAGTGGTGTACAATTCATCAAGTGCCTTCGTCACGTCCACCTGAGATGGGATGTAGACCACCGTGATAATGGCAGAAGTGTACTCCCGTGGAATGTAGTATGGGTGACACTTCATGGTCAGGTGTTCCAGGTCGTCGTTCACCAGGGCAGCCAAGTTCAAGCACCAGGTAGAGTTGATGAGGAGGCAAACCCCTACATCCTTCGCTTTGCCTGAAGACACTGTGCATTGAGACGCAGTTAAAATGTGTGGAACACTTTGGTGAGGCAGGTGTGAGCCATGTCTCTGCGAAACAAAGTAGACTTCAGCCCCTTACATCCCTCTGAGAGGTAATTCGAACATGTGGACGTTAGCTACGAGTATGCTGGGAGAGGACACTAGAACCCATGTTGTTTCAGTCTCTGTCTGACTGTCACGTTCCCCATACTTCCTCGGTCGGCAGCTGCTTCTGTATGGTCCTGGGATCTGCTGGGAGAATTCTGACCTTGTGGAAGGTCGGTAGTTGCATCTGCATGGGTCCACCCTGCTGGTTTCGATTTTGGGGTTGCATCTGATGGAGTACTGGGCACGTGTAGCGAGTTTTGGGTCGCTGGGGGTACATTTTCATGATCCGGTCGGGCCCCGGGGATCCGTGAGTACGGATGAACCTTTCGCAACTTTTGGGCCCTCGCGTGGGGTCTCCTACGTTTTGCGTCGCTGGCAGCGTCTTCCTGGGTCATTTTGGATCTGGTCCCGTGTTCGGTTCCAGCGTTAAAGGTCTGGCCGGGCGCTCCTGGAACTGAGCTTTGGAGGAGACCTGATGGGGCCTCCGCATGGATTCTATTCCTTTCCTCCATCTGCCAGGATGTCGGGACGCTTGGCATCTCTCCGGGTTGGGTCCCTGCTGGGGCTCTCCGGGTTGAATCAGGCCGGGTTCCGTGGTCGGGGCCGGGTCGGCCATTCCAGCGGCAGTATCGGGGCTACGAAAGCTGACGTCGATTCCCAGGCCGAGTCGGGCGCTCCGAGGGCCGTGTCGAGTCCGATGCGAGGTCGGGCCTGATCCACACCCAGATCCAGGCCAGGGTTGGGTCGTCGTCTTAGTCCTGCCGGTTCGCGTCGGGTCATTTGGCTAGACCCATGGAGGATCCTCCGACCTGCAAGGGACCATAAAGGATAAACGTTAGAGATAGTATTAGTACTAGAATTATATCTCAAAAAATAAGTACGATTATAAGACATGTAGGGGATGATCTGTGTGAGTGAGCTTATAGAGTTTCGCCACGCTCCGGCGCCATCTTGCAAAATCACATCCTATGTTGTCGGGGAAATCGGTAAGATTTAAAAGAGCTGAATTTCCCAACGGTCTGGAGCATTTCTTGCAAGAAAGCAATTCAAATCTATATAGCACAAACATTACTAACAGCCGACACTAAAATAAAAAAGACGATGACTTTTGCCTTTACAATCTGGGCATGTCACCCAGCCGGTGTTAGTGTTCACCATTCTTCCCGTCCATGCGTAACATTACAAGAATAAGTCCAGAGTAACTTGGCGCTCACCAGCAGACTACGTCGTTCATGCAATTCCCCTTTAAAACGTTTTGTGGCCTTATAAAATCCCTCCCCTAACCCTTACAATTTAATGTGTGAATCCCACCAGCAACGTTCATCTCCCCTGCAAATGAGACACTCTCTTAGCAATCAATTGTATTGTTTTAGGCACTTTCAAAAATATAACATTGTAAACACTTCAAACAATAATCTTCTGGATATAGTACAGTAAGAATATCACTTCTTTCTCTCATTTTGCATTTAAATAGTTTGCCTTGGCGACATTGCAAGGTTTACTCGTAGCAACAACGTGAATGTGAAAATTAAATTTTAAAGTCTACCTTATCTGATTTCGTAGAACATAGAAAAATACAGCACAGAACAGGCCCTTCGGCCCACGATGATGTGCCGAACCTTTTTCCCAGATTATTCATAGATTATCATTGAATTTAAAGTGCAGAAGGAGGCCACTCGGCCCACCGAGTCCGCACCGGCCCCCGGAAAGAGCACCCCACCCAAAGTCAACACCTCCACCCAACACCAAGGGCAATCCCGGGCACCAAGGGCAATCCACCATGGCCAATCCACCCAACCTGCACACCCCCGGACCGCGGGAGGAAACCGGAGCACTCGGAGGAAACCCACGCAGCCACGGGGAGGATGTGCAGACTCCGCACAGACAGCGACCCAGGCCGGAACCAAACCTAGGACACTGGAGCTGCAAAGCAACCGTGCCATCCACAATGCCACCGTGCCACCCTGAAGAACAAATAAATCTACACTCTATCATTTTACCGTAATCCATGTACCTATCCAATAGCTGCTTGAAGGTCCCTAGTGTTTCCGACTCAACTACCACAGGCAGTGCATTCCATGCCCCCACTACTCTCTGGGTAAAGAACCTACCTCTGACATCCCCCCTATATCTTCCACCATTCACCAAACAATTATGTCCCCTTGTAATGGTTTGTTCCACCCGGGGAAAAAGTCTCTACACTGTCTACTCTATCTATTCCCCTGGTCATCTTATAAACCTCTATCAAGTCGCTCCTCATCCTTCTCCGTTCTAATGAGAAAAGGCCTAGCACCCTCAACCTTTCCTCGTAAGACCTTCTCTCCATTCCAGGCAACATCCTGGTAAATCTCCTTTGCACCTTTTCCAAAGCTTCCACATCCTTCCTAAAATGAGGCGACCAGAACTGTACACTGCACTCCAAATGTGGCCTTACCAAAGTTTTGTACAGCTGCATCATCACCTCACGGCTCTTAAATTCAATCCCTCTATTAATGAACGCTAGCACGCCATGGGCCTTCTTCACAGCTCTATCCACTTGAGTGGGAACTTTCAAAGATGTATGAACATAGACCCCAAGATCACTCTGCTCCTCCACATTGCGAAGAACTCTACCGTTAACCCAGTATTCCGCATTCATATTTGTCCTTCCAAAATGGACAACCTCACACTTTTCAAGGTTAAACTCCATCTGCCACTTCTCAGCCCAGCTCTGCATCCTATCTATGTCTCTTTGCAGCCGACAACATCCCTCCTCACTATCCACAACTCCACCAATCTTCGTATCATCTGCAAATTTACTGACCCACCCTTCAACTTCCTCATCCAAGTCATTAATGAAAATCACAAACAGCAGAGGACCCGGAACTGATCCCTGCGGTACGCCACTGGTAACTGGGATCCAGGCTGAATATTTGCCATCCACCACCACTCTCTGACTTCTATTGCTTAGTCAGTTCGTTATTCAACTGTCCAAATTTCCCACTATCCCATGCCTCCTTACTTTCTGCAGGAGCCTACCATGGGAAACCTTCTCAAATGCCTTACTAAAATCCATGTACACTACATCCACTGCTTTACCTTGTCCACATGCTTGGTCACCTCCTCAAAGGAATTCAATAAGACTTGTAAGGCAAGACCTACCCCTCACAAATCCGTTCTGACTATCCCTAATCAAGCAGTGTCTTTCCAGATGCTCAGAAATCCTGTCCTTCAGTACCCTTTCCATGACTTTGCCTACCACCGAAGTAACCCTAACAGGCCTGTAATTCCCAGAGTTATCCCTATTCCCTTTTTTTTGAACAGGGGCACGACATTCGCCACTCTCCAATCCCCTGGTACCACCCGTCTTGACAGTGAGGACGAAAAGATAATTGCCAATGGCTCTGCAATTTCATCTCTTGCTTCCCATATAATCCTTGGATATATCCCGTCAGGCCCGGGGGACTTGTCTATCCTCAAGTTTTTCAAAATGCCCAACACATCTTCCTTCCTAACAAGTATTTCCTCGAGCTTACCAATCTGTTTCACACTGTCCTCTCCAACAATATGGCCCCTCTCATTTGTAAATACAGAAGAAAAACACTCGTTCAAGGCCTCTTCTATCTCTTCAGACTCAATACACAATCTCCCGCTACTCTCCTTGATCGGACCGCCCCCCGCCCCCCCTCCCCGCCCCGCTCTAGTCATTCTCATATTTCTCACATATGTGTAAAAAGCCTTGGTGTTTTCCTTGATCCTACCCGCCAAAGATTGTTCATGGCCTCTTTTAGCTCTCCTAATCCCTTTCTTCAGTTCCCTACTGGCTATCTTTTATCCCTCCAACGCTCTGTCTAGACCTTGTTTCCTCGGCCTCTCTTGACATTCAACCCAACTTGTCAACCATGGTTCCATCACTCGACCATCTCTTCCCTGCCTGACAGGGACATACATAATCATGGACACGTCGTACCTGTTCCTTGAACAAGTTCCACATTTCACTTGTGTCCTTCCCTAACAGCCTATGTTCCCAACTTATGCACTTCAATTCTTGTCTGACAACATCGTATTTACCCTTCCCCGAATTGTAAACCTTGCCCTGTTGCACGCACCTATCCCTCTCCATGACTAAAGTGAAAGTCACAGAATTGTGGTCACTATCTCCAAAATGCTCCCCCACTAACAAATCTATCACTTGCCCTTGTTCATTACCAAGTACTAAATCCAATATTGCCACTCCTCTGGTCAGGCAATCTACATACTGTGTTAGAAATCCTCCTGGACACACTGCACAAACACCACCCCACCCAAACTATTTGATCGAAAGAGTTTCCACTCAATGTTTGGGAAGTTGCTTCCCATAGAATCCTTGGATATATCCCGTCAGATATATCTAACCAGTCTACCCTGTGACTTCTGCACCTTTCCAAAATCTGTTTCCCAATCTGTTCCTCCACACCTCTGCTACTATTGGGGGGGGCCTATAGAAAACTCCTAACAAGGTGACTGCTCCTTTCCTATTTGTGACTTCAACCCATACTCCCTCAATAGGCTGATACTCTTCGAACTGTCTTTCTGCAGCTGTTATACTATCTCTAATTAACAATGCCACTCCCCACCTCTTTTACCACCCTCCCTAATCTTATTGAAACATCTATAACCAGGGACCTACAACAACCATTTCTGCCCCTCTTCTATCCAAGTTTCCGTGATGGCCACCACATCGTAGTCCCAAGTACCGATCCAAGCCTTAAGTTCACCCACCTTATTTCTGATGCTTCTTGCGTTGAAGTATACACACTTTAACCCATCTCCGTGCCTGCAAGTACTCTCCTTTGTCAGTGTTCCCTTCCCCAGTGCATCATTACACGCTTTGGCGTCCTGAATATCGGCTACCTTAGTTGCTGGACTACAAATCCGGTTCCCATTCCCCTGCCAAATTAGTTTAAACCCTCCCGAAGAGTACTAGAAAACCTCCCTCCCAGGATATTGGTGCCCCTTTGGTTCAGATGCAACCCGTCCTGCTTGTACAGGTCCCACTTTCCCCAGAATGCGCTCCAATTATCCAAATACCTGAAGCCCTCCCTCCTACACCATTCCTCCAGCCACGTGTTCAGCTACACTCCCTCCCTATTCCTAGCCTCGCTATCACGTGGCACCGGCAACAAACCAGAGACGACAATTCTGTCTGTCCTGGCTTTTAACTTCCAGCCTAACTCCCTAAAGTCGTTTATTACCTCCATACCCATTTTCCTACCTACGTCGTTGGCACCAATGTGCACCACGGCTTCTGGCTGCTCCCCCTACCCTTTAAGGATCCTGAAGACACGATCCGAGACATCCCTGGCCCGGGCACCCGGGAGGCAACATACCTTCCGGGAGTCTCGCTCGCGACCACAGAATCTCCTATCTATTCCACTAACCATTGAATCGCCTACAACTATTGCTTTTCTATTCTCCCCTCTTCCCTTCTGAGCCCCAGAGCCAGACTCAGTGCCAGAGACAGGGCCGCTAGGGCCTTCCCCCGGTAGGTCATCCCCCTAACAGCATCCAAAACGGTATACTTGTTTTGAAGGGGAACGGCCACGAGGGATCCCTGCACTGTCTGCCTGTTTGTTTTTTTCCCCTGACTGTAACCCAGCTATTCTTATCCTGCACCTTTGGTGTGGTTACCTCCCTGTAATTCTTCTCTATCACCCCCTCTGCCTCCCGGTTTATCCGAAGTTCATCCAGTTTCATCTCCAGGTCCCTAACACGGTCTTTGAGGAGCTGGAGTTGGTTGCACTTCCCGCAGGTATAGTCAGCGGGGACACCGGTGGTATCCCTCACCACCCACATCCTACAGGAGGAACATGCAACTGGACTAGCCTCCACCCCCTCTTACCTTACAGAGTATAGCTGCCCTGTGGACCAACTGGATCTCCACCCTCCGACTCCGCTCCCATTCAGCTGCACTCTCTGTAAACTCCTGGCTCTCTTCTCACTCTTTGCGGAAATGTAGGAAACAAAATGAAAGGAGCACTTTACTCCCTCCTCATCTAACTCCCCCAGTCACCAAACTCTCACTAGAGCACTCAAATGCACCAAATTCAGCACTCCCTCAGTCACCAAGCTCTCACTAGAGCACGCAAATGCACCAAATTCAGCACTCCCTCAGTCACCAAGCTCTCACTATAGCACTGAAATGCACCAAATTCAGCACTCCCTCAGTCGCCAAACTCTGACTATAGCACTCAAATGCACCAAATTCAGTACTCAGTGCAAACAAAGTCTGCACTGTAGGGGATAACCTTTATACCGTGAATCTAGCCTGAAAACTGGCCTAATCCAATTAACTAATTAACAAGCTCCAGCTGCAAGTGCCTGCAAGTGGAAGCTTTGTTTAAAGCTGATTGGAAATTCACCTTATTTTAAAACAAACAGCAACTTTTAAGTTAATTAACTAAATAAAAGAAAGACTAGACTTTAGATAAACATGAAGCCTTATACTCCCCCAGTCACCAAACTCTCACTATAGCACTCAAATGCACCAAATTCAGCAGCTCTGTCGTAAAAGTAGCGATGTTCCAACATTGACAGATTCATTTTCTTTCAATCTCGTCAAAAGATCTGTTTCGCTTTGAGTACACACTGCACTTCATTAGCTTATTTATGTGCTTGAATACGCTAAAACGGATATCGATTCTTTGCCTTATGGGCGCCAGGATATATTATTAATGGGCACAAATCTGCGACAATAAATTTTGTCTGGTTAGACCGACCAATGACGACATTGTAAATTTGTAGCTGACTATCTGAATTCCAGTTGTTGGCAACTGGGATATAGCATTCAAGAAAAATGCTGCCTATCTTTGTGCTTTGCATTCTTTAGAACATAAGAACATAAGAACTAGGAGAAGGAGTAGGCCATCTGGCCCCTCGAGCCTGCTCCACCATTCAATGAGATCATGGTTGATCTTTTGTGGACTCAGCTCCACTTTCCGGCCCGAACACCATAACCCTTAATCCCTATATTCTTCAAAAAACTATCTATCTTTATCTTTAAAACATTTAATGAAGGAGCCTCTACTGCTTCACTGGACAAGGAATTCCATAGATACACAACCCTTTGGGTGAAGAAGTTCCTCCTAAACTCAGTCCTAAATCTACTTCCCCTTATTTTGAGGCTATGCCCCCTAGTTCTGCTTTCACCCGCCAGTGGAAACAACCTGCCAGCATCTATTCTATCTATTCCCTTCATAATCTTATATGTTTCTATAAGACCCCCCCCCCCCCCCTCATCCTTCTAAATTCCAAGGAGTACAATCCCAGTCTACTGAACCTCTCCTCGTAATCCAACCCCTTCAGCTCTGGGATTAACCTAGTGAATCTCCTCTGCACACCCTCCAGTGCCTGTACGTCCTTTCTCAAGTAAGGAGACCAAAACTGAACACAATACTCCAGGTGTGGCCTCACTAACACCTGATACAATTGCAGAATAACCTCCCTAGTCTTAAACTCCATCCCTCTAGCAATGAAGGACAAAATTACATTTGCCTTCTTAATCACCTGTTGCACCTGTAAACCAACTTTTTGCGACTCATGCACTAGCACACCCAGGTCTCTCTGCACAGCAGCGTGTTTCAATATTTTATCATTTAAATAATAATCCCTTTTGCTGTTATTCCTACCAAAATGGATAACCTCACATTTGTCAACATTGTATTCCATCTGCCAGGCCCTAGCCCATTCACTTAGCCTATCCAAATCCCTCTGCAGACTTCCAGTATCCTCTGCACTTTTTGCTTTACCACTTATCTTAGTGTCGTCTACATACTTGGACACATTGCCCTTGGTCCCCAACTCCAAATCATCTATGTAAATTGTGAACAGTTGTGGGCCCAACACTGATCCCTGAGGGACACCACTAGCTACTGATTGCCAACCAGATAAACACCCATTAATCCCCACTCTTTGCTTTCTAGTAATTAACCAATCCTCTATCCATGCTACTACTTTCCTCTTAATGCCATGCATCTTTATCTTATGCAACAACCTTTTGTGTGGCACCTTGTCAAATGCTTTCTGGAAATCCAGATATACCACATCCATTGGCTCCCCGTTATCTACCGCACTGTTAATGTCCTCAAAAATTCCACTAAATTAGTTAGGCACGACCTGCCCTTTATGAACCCATGCTGCGCCTGCCCAATGGGACAATTTCCATCCAGATGCCTCGCTATTTCTTCCATGATGATAGATTCCAGCACCTTCCATACTACCGAAGTTAAGGTCACTGGCCTATAATTACCCGCTTTCTGCCTACCTCCTTTTTTAAACAGTGGTGTCACGTTTGCTAATTTCCAATCCGCCGGGACCACCCCAGAGTCTAGTGTTGATTTAGAAATGTTGTTTTCTCTTATTTGAAGTCAGATACCACATCGTCAATAGTATCTGCATTTTATAGAGAGAGTGTCCTGAGATATCGATCCCAAAATCCTCGTTGACCGTTCAGGATGATGAAGATCTTTTAAAAAGCCATAACAATTGGATTGACATGGAGGACAATTGAATTAAACAAGTAGCGGATCTCACTTACCTTTCAGTTGGTTTTCCATGATGGCATTATTTATATTTTCCAGAAGACACTGTTTAATTTTTCCTCTGCTGTAAATCCGTGCAGTGCATTTTTTTCGAGTAAAACCCTTTTCACCATTTTACAGCCTCGTGGACACCAATTCAATGTTCAAACAAGCACCTTTTCTCGTCGGTTAGATATTTCAGAATCTTTAACTGTTTTCACATTTTAATCCTCCAATTCTGTTCCAATTCGGACTGGTATGCTTCTCGCAAAATCGACTATTTCATAGTGTTATGATTTTGAATTTACGTTGAAGAATATTTATACTTCCTCGCAGCTCTCTCATCTTGGAATTGATTAGAATAATGCCACGAACATGCAGCAAAATTCATTTCCTTTGTTTTATCATTACATTAGCAAAAATGTGTGATTTTTCTCTTCTGTAAAATTCACCTGGCTTACTATTCAACTCCATACAACTAAGTTATTGAATTAAGTCCAAAGCTGCATTGCCCATTTTATATTTAACAGTCTGTTTTACTTAATTGCTGGACATCACTTTCGTGGAAATGTTAATTTTAGCAGAAGCTTGCAGCCTTCATAGATTCATGCCAACAGAGAAATACAATTTGATTTTCTTTAACAATACCACAATATCCTGACTATGTTTATTGCATCAATTTCCAACGGCGTTGGAAGTGTCTGGCACTACGACATAGGTAATTACAAGAGAAGTAGCCACCGCCGTCAACCAGACTGTTCGTCTGGAAGAGATCACTAGTCCTGCAATGCTACGCTGGAGGAACGCCTTCCACATTATAGATAATCCAACTCTTAACTGACCTCAACTATAGTATTTCCTGGCATCTATTTTGCAAAGGACACAGTATTAATCGAAAATATCTACGTAGGGGCAGTCGCTGCCAAATCGAAACCTGGAAGCATTTCTGTGTTATTTTCATATTTCGTGGGCACACGCTGGCCGCGTAAGTCAAGGTTTCTCTGTTTGTGCAATAATCCTCAATTATTTCTCTCTCAAGTAAATTCAATGGTATCCTTTTTTGCATTCTCTCTGTCGTACACAGTTCTTCCTTCTCAGTCTTGCCTCAGTCTGTCCATCTCATTCATTTTGATTTAAATTTCTGACTTAATATCAAAACATTTCATGTGTTGAGGTATCCTGGCATATTCAGCTGGACGATTATAAGGATCATATTTTTCATCCTCATGTTAAAATGCAAAATTGCTGATTGAATAATCATTATTTTGCCACTAATTGCAAACTTCCAGGTTAGTGCACACACACAAGATGAATAGCATCAAAAGACAAGGCAAACGTTACTTCCAGCTCTCGAACAGAATAATTATCTCAACAAAGTGACTTCAAGATCTAATTTCAACCAGAAAGACATTGAGCTGCGCGTTTTCCATACATCTCCAAAATGCACACGTGTGTCAGTATTTACACATAGAAAAATATTTAGTCGAAGCACCCCTTTTCTCAAGAAAACCTTTCATCCGGTTACGTGCTTCTGCACAGCAGTACCTGCAGTGTCCTGTACAAGTTAGAAAACAAATCAGTTTTGTTTCACTGTTTGGTACTCTGTCAATGTGGGCATTGTTTATTTATTTTGAAAGCAATTGTTTGATTTCCTGTTCCAAAGAATACGGCATACGCATTTCTCTGAGCAGCTGTGCTTGATATGCCCACGATCCTCTTTTCCAAAATGTTACTTTATCTTAAGGAGGACGTATTAAAACATAATCAGATTGCACTGTGTCTTGCAGGTCCATTATGTTAAACGCAATCCCCATGAACAAATGGCAAAATAAATAACTGTGGAAACCGACAAGTAGCTGCCACGTTTCCGATATAGTGTGGAATGCTACAAAATAAAAATACTCACAGATAGCCTTAAGTTGCACTTCATTCAACCAAATAGTTTGTAGATTACCTCAACCATTTAATGAGCATTTACACAGTTAAAAGTGTTCAATGAATTACCATCCAGTAATAAGCTCCAAAATCCATAAACACGAGCCCCCCACCCCCACCCCCCCCCCCCCCACCCCCCCCCCCCACCCCCACCCACCCCGGTCGTATCCAGAGTATCCTAAAACGAAAAGGGCAGTGCAATAGATTTTATCTCTCGGAACAAAAATTGGCAGAGGAAGAAAATATATCATATTCCCAGGATCCACATCAATGAATTCAAATCGCATGGGGTAAATGTCTGGGGTTTGGATAGATGAAACACAACGCATTTACGCCCGTTCATATTCTCAGATCCTAAGACTTAAGTGCAGAATTCGTTTATTTCGCTCATCTAATCTACGCAGCTATTCAATGATATCATTCCTGATTTAATATGATAATCCTCAACTCCACTTTCGGCTATCTCGTAACAGCCATTTATTTAATTGCTGATTAAAAATGTGTCCATCTCAAACTTGAGCATGTTAATGACCCATTCTCTGCAACTCTCTGCGATAATACATTCGGCAGATTGTCTCCTCTCTGAGAGAGGAAATTACTCCGTATCTCTGTCAAATATGGGCGGCCCTTGCCACTGAGAGTATGCCCTCTTTCCCTACACTCCCCACAAGGACACTTAGCATCTAGGGTGCAACATCGCCTGATGATCCTCTATGTATTCATAAGGTCGGATCGCATTCATCGAAACTCCATTGAGTACAGGCAGAGCCTACTCAAACCCGCCTTATGACTGTGATCAACATAGTGAAATTTATCTGGACTGCCTCCTATGCTATTTTATGTTTGCTGAGGTAATGGAATCAAATCTGTTTCCGTATTCCAAGTCCAGCTTAATTAGTGTCTTGTATTGTTTTAGCCTAACTTCCTGTATATATGCTCCGTTAAGGCCGCTCTTTCATTTTCATTTTCTATTTCCTGCTGAACTGACATGCAACTGTTTGTGATTTATGCACGAAAACCTCCTCAGCCCTCTGTGCTGCAGTTGCCTGTACTCAATTCTGTTTAAATAATATTCAGCTCCTTTATTCTTTCTGTTATAAATTTACATTTACCTGCATCACATTCAATCTGCCAAGGTTTGTCCCGCTCATCTAAATAGGCCTTAGCTAGTCATTAGCTATTTATGTGACTTGACAATTGTACGTTCACTTCCCTGTCCAACATCATTTCTATATATATATGGTAAAAGATTGTGCTCCCAGCACTGCTGCCCATGACTCTTCACTATTTACAGGATGCCATACGAAAAACACCCCTCTTATCCTAACACTCAACCTTCTCCAACATAGCCCACTCTCGATCTATGTGAATATATTAACCCAATACGTTATTAAACAGCCATGTGGTACCTTATTGAACCCTGGTTTGCAAGGTCAAGCATATTAAATCAACTGCCACCTAGCCAGTTCGTTATCAGCTCAAATAATGCGAATTGATTCAGGTATGATGTTTCCTTCATGGAACTATGGTGACTCTGCTTGATTATATGTCGTATTCCTAAGTATTCGGCAATTGCACCCATTATAACGGACACCATTGTTAGTCCAATGATGGCTGTTAAGATAATAAGTCGATAGTTATCGATTTGTCGTCTCCCTCTCTTTGTGAATAAGAGTGCAGAATTGGCGGTATTCCAATTGTCATGGGAATGCCACTTTAAAAAATGTTTGTCTTCTCAAGTGGCTGAAGTGATGCCAGTGTGTGGGTGGAGCTGGGCTCTGGCTCTGCTTTTTACTTTCGTTTTGGCTATGAGTTTCAGTTTCGTTTTCAGTTGGAGAGCTGCATTCAAATCAAATAGGTGTAGTTTGTCTCCCTCTGCATGTTAAAGACTGTCTCCAAATGACTTGACGATTTCAAAGTAATACCTGTTGTAAGGAATGCAAACGTACTGCCTTTGTTAAAAAGGGTCTTTAACTTATGGATGTTGTTACGAAAGTTATTAAGGGTTACCTATAGAGTACTGTATCTGTGGGGGCAGAGTATCAGTGTTGGTAGTTGATAAGGTTTTTGCTGTGTGTTTATAACATGTTAACTGGATTCATAGAATAAACATTCGTTTTGTTTAAAAATACTTTAGATATCTGTTGCATCACACCTGTAAAGTGGGCCCCATAACCAAAATCTATTAAAAGCTGTGGGCCGGGTGAACTCCATGATATACTTTGGTGTTCGCTATCCCTGGCCCATAATACAATCCTCTGGAATTTTTCCAGAGTTTAATGATTCTTGAAAGATTGTAACGATTACATTCCCTATTTCTGTAGCTACTTTCTTTAATATCCAAACATGCAACCCATCAGAAGCAAGAATTTAGACGCCTTTAGACCTATTTGATTCTCGAGCACATTTCTGTTCTAGTGATAGCTATTGTATTTATTTCCTCCTCCCTTTTGCCGTTTGATTATTTAGTATCTATTTAATGCCATTCAACTCTTCCAACGTGAAGACTAGTGCAAAAGATTTATTAAGCGCCTCTGCCATTTTCTGTTTCTCCATTATTAGCTCTCCTGTCTCCGTTTCGAAGTGGACTATGTTTCCTTCAACGTATCTCTCTTTAAAAAAAAGTAATTGAAAGAAATTGACTTTTAATTTGTGTAGTACAAGCTAGCATACGCTCATATTTTTTCTGCTCCTTGTTTATTTTCTAAAAAAAAAATGTTGCTTTCGTTTGTTTTCCCAATCCACAGCAATTGCATCTAATTGTTGCCATATCATATGTTTCTCCTTTCACTGTAATATCATTCTTCACTTACTTGGCTAAAATGTGTGAATTAATCCGTTCCAAGGATTGTTCTTCATGACTGGGATATATATATTTTGTGACTCTTTAATTATTTTAACAGGTCTGCCATTTTTGATCGTTACTGTTGACTCAGGAATCTTTTAGCCTGAAATTGTTTATTAAACCTATCTCATGACACATAACCAGATCCACTTGGCTCGAACATATTATACGAGGAAAGTGTCCCGTGTACACTCGATTAATTACTCATCATGGTTGCCTCTGCAAGTCCGATTTTCCCAGTCAAAATGAAGATTATATTCACCCATGATTAATATAATTTGTTACATATCCTCATTATCTCCGAATCTATTCTCTGTTGTACAGGAGATCTACTATTAGCGGGAATATGAATTACACTCAGCAGTTGCTTTTCCGTTCGTCATTTCTTACTTCAACCCACATGGTTAAACAACTTGCGATCCAAGATATTTTCTTGCTATCGTTATTTAATCACGTACTAACAAATTTACCCAAACACCCCCTTGTCTGGCCTTTCTCTTTGAAAATTCACACACCACTGAATGTTTTGTTCCCAGTTTTTATCAACTTCTAACCAAGTCTCGGTAATTGCTCTGTTGAGGTGTGCATAGAGACATAGAAAATAGAAGCAGGAGGAGGCCATCCGTCCCTTAGAACATGCTCCCCCATTTATTATGATCATGGCTGATCATCAAGTTCAATACCCTGATCCCGCCTTCCCCCCCCCCCCTCCCCATATCCCTTGATCCCTTTACCCCTCAGAGCTATGTCTAATTCCTTCTTGGAATTATACAACATTTTGTTCTCAACTACTTTTTGTGGTAGCAAATTCCACAGATCCACCACTCTCTAGGTAAAGTAATTTCTCCTCACCTCAGTCCTAAAAGGTTTACATTTTATCCTCAAACTATGCCCCCAGCTCTGGACTGCTCACCATCGGGAACATTATTTCTGAATATACCCTATTTCATCCTGTAAAAACTTTGAAGGTTTCAAATCGATCCCCTCACTTTTCTTAACACAAATGAATATAATCCTAACCGATTTAGGCTCTCTTCATATGACAGTCCCGCCATCACAGCAGTCCGCCTGGTTAACCTTCGCTGAACTCCCTCCAAAGCAAGAATACCCTTCCTAAGGTAAGGACACCAAAACTGCACACAATACTCCAGGTCTGGATTCACCAATGCTTTCTATAATTGCAGTAAAACATGTCAACTCCTATACTGAAATTCTCTCGCTATGAAGGCCAACATGCAATTTGGCGTCTTTACTGCCTGCTGTACCTGCGCACTTACTTTCAGGACTGTTGCACGACGGCACCAAGATCTAGCTGATCATCCACCATTCTCAATTTACACCCATTCAAATAATAATCTGCCTTGTTAATTTTGCTACTGAAGCGGATAGCCTCACAATTACTCACATTATACTGCATCTGCCATGCAAGTGCCCACTCAATATCCTGTGCAAATACTGCTGAAGCATCTCTGCATCCTCCTCACACTTCACCCTCTCACCCAACTTTGTATAATATGCAAATTTGGAGATAATACATTTAGTTCCTCTTCCATATCATTAATATATATTGGGAACAGTTGGGGTCCCAGCATAGATCCCTGTGGTACCCCACTAGTCACTGGATACGAATCGGAAAAAGACGCATTTATGCAAACGTTTTGCTTTCTGTCTCCTAACCAGTCGTCCATCCGTCCAAAGACACTACCCCCTAACCCCGTGCGTATTAGCTTTACACATTATTCTGCTAAATGAGATCTTATCGAAAGCCTTCTTCCAACTCACCATTGGTGAGCTAGGGTAAGGTTGCAATCGCTTATTCATGATTCAAGAATGGAGTGAACTACGCAGAGAAATCTCTGCAACATCATGCTTCTGTATACAACTGCACTGACTCAAAATATTTTCCTGCTCTCTGTTCTCCATTTCAATCTGATAGTTCATTCTTATTAAGTATAATTTCTCCGAAAACTTAGTTTTTCCCTTTCCAATCTGTTTTACTGTTTCTTTAATTGGACCCATATAGTTACTTTCTCTACGGAATATGTATCAGTTCCTCGATCATTACATTAAAAGTCGTCTTACTCTTTAGAGCATACTAACCATTTCATGTGACTCTGTTTCGTAAGCCACTGACATAGTTGTATTTATCAGTGTAGCTACATTATGGATTTTCGTCTGTTAACTAATTCACAAGTTTAAAAAAACACTTCCGAATTTTCAGGTTGGTGTTCCAATTCCTTCTTTAATCCTGTGTTGGAATAATATTTTTATAAATCACCTTCACACATTTTCCATCTGTTGAATTTAGTCTGCCGTGTTTTTCCTACTGCACTTGCTATTCCGGCGGTGCTCTTTTGGCATGCGTGGTGGGAGCACATAGCACTCTATCCAATTCCACAAGTCATGTATCTGCATTTGCATAAGGTTTATCAGGTCTAGAGGGATTGTGCTGTATATTGTACCAATCAACTTTATCTTGCTGATTTCCAGTTCCTTAAAAGGATGCCCAATTCAGTACGTCTTCCAGAATCTTTTCAAGAGACCAAAGGTCCCAGTGGGTCTTCGTTTCAAGTTACTTGCCTATTTCCCACAATACCTCAATGTCTCAGGTATTGACCAGTTCATCAAATTCAGATCGCTGAAAAATTTCAAAGGTAAAGACACAAATATCTGCAAGAGAAAGCTGTCACCTCAATGGTCTCATCTATACTCTCCTGCGGGGCAGCATGGTTGCGCAGTGGCTAGCATTGCTGCTTCACGGCACCAAGATCCCAGGTTCGATCCCGGCTTTGGGTCATTGTGCGTGCGGAGTTTGAGCATTCTCCCCGTGTTTGCATTGGTTTCGCCCCCACAACCCAAAGATGTGCTGGGTAGGTGGATTGGCCATGCTGATTTCTTCCTACATTGGGAAAAAACTAGGCACGCAATTGTTTAAAAATAACATTATTTTGTTCTAATGTCTTCACTTCTGCCGAAAGGTCATCCGTTTTGTTAACGTGCTTTGCCCATTTAAACCAATGTCATTTAACAATATATTTTACTTAGTCAAAGCTGAAACAAATACGTTGTGAAATATGGTGTCAACCGAATATCAATATTCTATTCAAACTCAAATGTTTATTAATGTTCTAATTGGATTGCGACCACACTACAGGCTTATCTGTCTATTATAACGACAAACTGACCATCGCAACTGTAAATTTATACAGATGAACTTCAAACTCAAACACAATCATTTCGAATGCTCGTGCAGTACGAATTTATTTTAAATAAAATAAAATAAATTCGTACTGCATACTCACAGCAGCTCAAACTAAAATATGTAATTTCCCTTTCCAAACTAATTATTTGAATCTATGATGCTTGCGAACAACACCTTGACTCGACTATACGGCATTCCTTGAACGAGACACACGCGATTGTGGAAAGGACTATGAAAAATGACGGTAAAGGCGTCATGCCTAAAGTCACACACCGGCAGTCTTTTTAACACGGCAGAGGCGGAAGAGTAGGGTAACGATTTCTAAAGTATTACCTTCGTAAGTAGCAACTACGACTGCTCTCTGATGACTAAACTGTGTCTCAGGTTGTTCGATTTTAGCAAATCACGGGAGTGGTCTGTTTCAGGGGAGGTGAAAGATCGTTCCTGAATTAACTCCCTGAAGCCCCAACTGGACAAATTTTCTTCTAACCTCTCACTTGGTCTGGTAGTTTCAGACTAAATCAACGCTTTGTTCTCGTCTACGGTCTGAACCTTTTTTTCTTCGCACAATGCACCCGATCATGTACCTCCTGTTCCCAAGGTAACTGATTGTTCGGGACAGTCGTGCTCTCTTGTCAGCAATCAGTTCCATTCTGCTGCATATCTATCAGTTCTCTTAGCTCTTTGCACTTTTACTCAGTTGGAAGATGCACATATGTGCACTGAGCTGTTGGGGAGAGTTTAAACTAATGTGGCAGGGGGATGGGAACCGATGCAGGAAGTTGGAAGGTAGTAAAACAGGGACAGAAATAAAAGGCAGTAAGGGGGAAAGTGTAAGGCAGAGAAGCCATAGTCAAAAATCAAAAAGGGCGACAGTACAAGGTACAGTGACTGAGAGGAGCTCAGTGAATAGGACCAGGAATACTAAAAGAAATAAAACGGGAAGTGAAAACATTAATGGTAAGCGACGCGGCAAGTTGTTACATGAAGATATGGGTTCAACGACAAGGAAAATTAGGAGAAAGGTTAAGAGGAAATATAACTTAGGAGAGGTTACTGATCGAGGTGTTAAGATTCAGAACAGAGGTAAAAAAGCCAACATAAGTGTACTTTACCTGAATGCTCGTTATATTCGGAATAAGGTAAATGAGTTGATGGCGCAAATCATCGTGAATGACTATGATTTAGTGGCCATTACTGAAGCATGGTTAAAGGATGGTCACGACTGGGAGTTAAATCTCCGAGGGTATCAAACTTTTCGGAAGGACAGAGTGGATGATAAGGGAGGTGGTTATTTAAGGATGACATCCGGGCAACAGTAAGGGATGATATCGGTGCTATGGAGGATAAGGTTGAATCCATTTGGGTGGAAATCAGGAATAGTAAGGCGAAAAAGTCACTGATAGGAGTAATCTATAGGCCACCAAATAGTAACATTATGGTGGGGCAGGCAATGAACAAAGAAATAACAGATGCATGTAGAAATGGTACAGCAGTTATCATGGGGGATTTTAATCTACATGTTGATTGGTTTAACCAGGTCGGTCAAGGCAGCCTTGAGGAGGAGTTTATAGAATGTATCCGCGATAGTTTCCTAGAACAGTATGTAATGGAACCTACGAGGGAACAAGCGGTCCTAGATCTGGTCCTGTGTAATGAGACAGGATTGATTAAGGATCTCATAGTTAGGGATCCTCTCGGAAGGAGCGATCACAATATGGTGGAATTGAAAATACAGATGGAGGGTGAGAAGGTAGAATCAAGCACTAGTGTTTTGTGCTTAAACAAAGGAGATTACATGGGATGAGAGAAGAACTAGCTAAGGTAGACTGGGAGCAAAGACTTTGTCGTGAAACAGTTGAGGAACAGTGGAGAACCTTCCAAGTGATTTTTCACAGTGCTCAGCAAAGGTTTATACCAACAAAAAGGAAGGTCGGTAAAAAGAGGGAAAACCGACCGTGGATATCTAAGGAAATACGGGAGATTATCAAATTGAAGGAAAAAACATACAAAGTAGCAAAGATCAGTGGGAGACGAGAGGACTAGGAAATCTTTAGGGGGCAACAGAAAGCTACTAAAAAAGCTATAAAGAAGAGTAAGATAGATTGTGAGAGTAAACTTGCTCAGAATATAAAAACAGATAGTAAACGTTTCTACAAATGCATAAAACAAAAAAGAGTGGCTAAGGTAAATATTGGTCCTTTAGAGGATGAGAAGGGAGATTTAATAATGGGAGATGAGGAAATGGCTGAGGAACTGAACAGGTTTTTTGGGTCGGTCTTCGCAGTGGAAGACACAAAAAAATGCCAGTGACTGATGGAAATGAGGCTATGACAGGTGAGGACCTTGAGAGGATTGTTATCACCAAGGAGGTAGTGATGGGCAAGCTAATGGGGCTAAAGGTAGACAAATTACCTGGCCCTGATGGAATGCATCCCAGAGTGCTAAAAGAGATGGCTAGGGCAATTGCAAATGCACTAGTGATAATTTACCAAAATTCACTCGGCTCTGAGGTGGTCCGGCGGATTGGAAACTGGCAAACGTGACAACACTGTTTAAAAAAGGAGGTAGGCAGAAAGCGGGCAATTATAGGCCAGTGAGCTTAACTTCGGTAGTAGGGAAGATGCTGGAATCTATCATCAAGGAAGTAATAGCGAGGCATCTGGATGGAAATTGTCCCATTGGGCAGACGCAGCATGGGTTCATAAAGGGTAGGTCGTGCCTAACTAATTTAGTGGAATTTTTTGAGGACATTAACAGTGCAGTAGATAACGGGGGGGGGGGGGGGGGCAATGGATGTGGTATATATGGATTTCCAGAAAGCCTTTGAAAAGGTGCCACACAAAAGGTTGTTGCATGAGATAAAGATGCATGGCATGAAGGGGAAAGTAGTAGCATGGATAGAGGATTGATTAATTAATAGAAAGCAAAGAGTGGGGATTAATGGGTGTTTCTGTGGTTGGCAATCAGTAGCTAGTGGTGTCCCTCAGGAATCAGTGTTGGGCCCACAACTGTTCACAATTTACATAGATGATTTGGAGTTGGGGATCAAGGGCAATGTGTCCAAGTTTGCAGACGACACTAAGATAAGTGGTAAAGCAAAAAGTGCAGAGGATACTAGAAGTCTGCAGAGGGATTTGGATAGGCTAAGTGAATGGGCTAGGGTCTGGCAGATGGAATACAATGTTGACAAATGTGAGGTTATCCATTTTGGTAGGAATAACAGCAAAAGGGATTATTATTTAAATGATAAAATATTAAAACATGCTGTTGTGCAGCGAGACCTGGGTGTGCTAGTGCATGAGTCGCAAAAAGTTGGTTTACAGGTGCAACAGGTGATTAAGAAAGCAAAATGGAATTTTGTCCTTCATTGCTAGAGGGATGGAGTTTAAAACTAGGGAGATTCTGCTGCAATTGTACAAGGTGTTAGTGAGGCCACACCTGGAGTGTTGTGTTCAGTTGTGGTCTCCTTACTTGAGAAAGGACGTACTGGCACTGGAGGGTGTGCAGAGGGGATTCACTAGGTTAATCCCAGAGCTGAAGGGGTTGGATTACGAGGAGAGGTTGAGTACACTGCGACTGTACTCGTTGGAATTTAGAAGGATGAGTGGGGATCTTATAGAAACATATAAGATTATGAAGGGAATAGATAGGATGGATGCGGGCAGGTTGTTTCCACTGGCGGGTGAAAGCAGAACTAGGGGGCATAGCATCAAAATAAGGGGAAGTGGATTTAGGACTTAGTTTAGCAGGAACTTCTTCACCCAAAGTGTTGTGAATCTATGGAATTCCTTGCCCAGTGAAGCAGCTGAGACTCCTTCATTAAATGTTTTTAAGATAAAGATAGATAGTTTTTTGAAGAATAAAGGGATTAAGAGTCCTGGTGTTCGGGCCGGAAAGTGGAGCTGAGTCCACAAAAGATCAACCATGATCTCATTGAATGGTGGAGCAGGCTCGAGGGGCCAGATGGCCTACTCCTGCTCCTAGTTCTTATGTAGGCTAAGTTGTTCCAGACATTCTGTAATACGTTGTTTCCTTTCTGAGCCCCTTTCAAAAATACGTCCAGGGTACACTCGTAGTTTACGACACATTCTTCTATAGCTCCCATGTTATCTTGTGCTCCTGATGTCCTTGGCTCCGCATTCAAGCATGTGCCAAAGCCATTGCGATGCATGCTTCTCCTTCTATAGAAGCTGGAGTGTTCTTCTGTAAGCCTCTTCAACATGGCTCTCCAGTTGAGCGTCATGGTGTTCTCTTCCTCTTTTCCTGATGACGTTCCATTACTGCCTATCTCTGAACACTTTTTTCGCACCTGCGCTGCTCTTACCAACTTCTTCAAATGTTACCTTTTAGCCAGCTGTCCTGTCTGCGCAGATTTAGCTTCTCATGATAATGGTATGGCCTACCGACATAGTTTCGGCACCCCTAACCCGCCAACATGGAGCTGCTTCCTAACCATAGGCCTCCTGTCCGCAGTCCTCCGTTAAGATTCTTGCAACACTCGACTCTACCGTCCTGGCGAAAGCTTTTTTCACTACATATGAGTGGTAACCGACGACACCCATCCTGCTTTCAGAGCCATTCCGTTCCGAGTATCCTGCTGACTACGTACATTTTCTGTTCTGGACTTCGTCCAACTAAGCACACGAGACACAGGGACAGGTTACATGTGTTTTATTATAATTCAAGCTTGAACCGTGTGGAGGATGATGCTCCTCCAGTACAGCTCGCAGCTTGAACACAGCTACAATACCGCAATCACACGGCAAATATGCTAATACTACTCTTTCCACTAAGAAACAGATGCAGGCTGCACATACAAAACAAAGAAAGTTGGCACAGGAGAGGACCATTGATCAAGGCTGATTCTCTAACTCAATTCCACGTTCCTGATTTCTCCCCATACCACTTGATCACTAAATTGTAAAAACAAGATCCATTTCTTTCATGTTTTAATTTTATAAACAAACTTTATGAAAACAAAAGAAAATAAAACAATATTTAAACTTTTAAACTTCAAACTAATACTGCCAGATTAAATGCAGCTTCGCAACCTTAACACTAGTTCCCATAAAAAAAAACACTTTTCACGGAAATTGAGCACACGTTCCACTTACACATACAAGTCAAAGAACCAGTTGCATTTAGAAAGAAGTCTGTCTTCTGTTAGGCACAGTCGTTAAGAATCCCGTTCCAAAGATTACACTCTCTTTTTTTTTCTTATTACCTCTTTGATGGCTGCTGAATGTTGTCAATGACTTGGCCTTCAAAACCATCTGTGGTAGAAAAATTGAAAGGTTCACTATATTTTGCGTGGTGACGTTCTTCCTCATCTCAGCATTAAATTATGAGACTGTATTCTTTGGGTCTAGATTACCCAGCCAGACAAAAAAACATTCTCCTTGCATCTCGTCTGTCCAACCATGTTAGAATGTTCTGCTTTCAAATAGTTCTTCTATCCTTCTAATTTCCAGTGCATGCAAGGAAAGTGAGACACTTTTCACCTTGTAAGGCAGTGCAGGCTACCCCGACATCAGACTAGTGGACTTTCGCTGCAGTCCCACTGCGACAACCATGTCCTCTAGTAGGATTGGGAGAAAAATTGCACGAAATAGCCAGCTGTTGTTTCACCAAGGCCATGTATAACTGTAGTATGACATTCCTATTCTGAATTGATGCTTCTGCATGAGGCCAACACATCATTTGCGTTGCAAATTGAAAGCTGCACATGCCTCTCCATTTCCACCGACTGGTTTGCAGGGACACTGATATTCCTTCGTGCATCCATGCGTCACAAAATATTATCATTTAAATAATACTCTTCCTTTCTGTTTTCCACGCCATAGTGTGCAATTGAACATTTAGCCACATTGTACGTATCTGCCATATGTTTGCCCACTCACTCAATTTTTCTCAACCGCTCTGATGCCTCCTTGCATGCTTCTCACAATTCACGATTCTGTTCTGCTTTTTGACGTCCAAAAGTTTCGAAATGTTTCAATTGGATCCCTCACCCATGTCATTTATATATAATGTGAATATCTGGGCACAAGAACCGATTCCTGTGCTAGCCACTCGTGAGTGCCTGCTCTGCAGAAAATGCCCAATGATTCCCAGTGTCTGTTTCCTATCTGTCAACGTATTTCTATCGTTGCTAATACGTTGTCCCCAGCCCGGCTGCCTAATTTGTTCCCATGAAGTTCCTTTGAGCGACTTTGTCAAACGTCTTGTAAAACTCGAAACACAACACATGCATTGGTATTCTGGGATCTATCTACCAGTTACCTTTTCAAAATAAACCTCCAGTAGATCTGTTGAGCATCACTTGACTTTCATAAACCCATGCTGATTTGTTAAATGCCGTTAATGCTTTCCAAATGTTTGTTGCCATGTCTTTTACAATATATTCTAGCTGGGAAGCACGGTGGCGCAGTGGTTAGCACTGTTGCCTCACGGCCTCGAGGTTCCAGCTTCAATCGAGGCTCTGGGTCACTGCACGTGTCGAGTTTGCACATTCTCCCCGTGTTTGCGTAAGTTTCGCCCCATAACCCAAAGATGTGCAGGGTAGGTGGATTGCCGTTCTAAATTGCTACTTATTTGCAAAAAATGAATTGGCACTCTAAATTTATTTAAAAACAATCATATATTCTAGCTGAACTGATAGTTCTAGCTATTTTATACGTTTGGTCATTGCACAGGACATTATGTAATTTTCAATCTTGTCTTCTTGAACTTTTCACCCCAAAGCTTGTCTGTTATCTTCTAACTAGTGGAAGATACGTTGTGACACGTAAGCAACTTGCTGGCAGGCTCTGGCGAGCTGTCGTCATGGAGGGTGTGAAAAATGCATTCGGTTAAGCATTTACACACGCGTACTGACTCTAATGCAGATCCACCCGCGTGTACAAAAACTATTAATTTACACTCGCAGCTATCGAATAATATCCATTCACCACAATTTCTGCCGTTACTTCATTGATTTGGTGCTGCATGCATTTAACAAAGGCGCCATTACAGAGTCACCGCATCATAGAAAATACATTTTCGGCACATCGAGGCTGCACGAACACGTCAAAATTACCTACCCTACCTAGCTAAAGCAATTTAAAAGTAATTGGCCGATAGCCCTGAATGTTATGACGTGCCAAATGTTCATCCAGGTAGCTTGTAAACGATTTCAAGTATACCTACTCTGCCTCTCTTCCAGACAGTGTATTCCAAAGCATCAGCACTACTTCCCCTCTGTTTCATTGTCACTCCATCCATCTGTCCCACTGCACATGCATCCGTCCACCGGTTCCTCCATCTTTCCTTCCAGCCATCTGCCATCCCATCCATCTGTTGTTTCACCTCCAGAGCGATAATTTATAAAGCAATCGATCGGGTGAAAATTGATTCACCGAAGGCATTGCAAACACAAATTAATTTCAGATTGACTGAATATCCTGGTCCCCTGGTTTAAGCCTTAGCGGGCTATATTAAGTGCGAATGGGTATACAGCAGTTTTTAGATTTCCTAGATCATGGTGTGATGTTCGAGCATTTGGGAGGAACACAGATTTAAGCAATGTGTAAAATTATTCCGAGCAAGAACAGACACATTTTGTATAATGATTCAGTTGGACAGAATAAACCACAACTTGGAGGGTTAGAGTGTATCACGAGAGAGAATTTTGTGAAGGCAGACATGAGTGGGTAATTTAATTGATGTTTCAGGAAGTAACATGAAAAGGTAATTAGTGGAGTTTCACCATATCCATTTTACGAAAATGTTTAGCAAGCCCTACAACAGAGTTTGTTGGAAAATGATACTCATAAAATAGGAGGATCTCTGCCCAGTTGGATAAAATAAAACCTTAAGGACCCAAAGCAAGGCATCATGAACAAAATTGTATTCGTGAATGCAGGACAGCAGGATCCCGTCCTCCAACGATTGGAAGAAACAATCTTTACTTCTGCATGTTAATTGGAAAAAGACATTAAATAATCCCCCCCCCCCCGCCCCCATCCAAATAAATACCTGCTTTCTGATGTAAAAAAAACTGTGTTAACTCCCTTGCCATCCCCGTTCGCCACCTATTATCAATTTTCAATAATTACGAACTAAAAAAGGAGTTGGCTTTCCCGGGATGATTTTTGTCCCCCACCGTCTTCAGGTGCAAGTCATTTCTGGAGCATAAACTGTTTCCTGACCCATTGCGTTAGCACTATGGCATAACGTCGAGGCCGTCCTTCCTCCACCTCTCATATAACTAGATGTTCAACAGCTGTTAATTTTTGCCAATGTCTATTCGATCATTTGCATTCTTGCTGAACAATTTATTTCATTCCATTTGATGCCCAAACGTCTAATCTTCCTTCTGCATTGCGTTCTTATTTAGTTCCTTCTGCCGTTGATACTACACCAATCCTTCCCCTAATCTACCAATTGCCCTTCAATCACACTGAGAAAACCCATACATCGTATGTAACATGTACCATTGTGGATATTGAGTAAGGCTAAAGAAGACAATACCTGTCCTTGTGCTACTGATTCTGTTATTACGGCGTAGTTTCTATTGAGCTTCATACCTGTTTGAAAAGCCGAAAATGTAATTGCACATTGATCAGCTTTTTTTTTCTCTAACAAGCTTTCTTCATGTGTTAATTTTAAAACAAAATGAAAATTTACGTTTTCTGTGAAAGGCAGTCCACCGAAGGTCCACTCGGTTGATCTCGAGTATGGAGGGATTTACTTATGAGGAGAGATTGAGTCATTGGGCCTAGCGATATTGATCTTTAGAAGAATGAGAGGTGATTGGAGAGAGGCATGTAGGATGCTGAGATGGGCTTCACATTATAAATGCCGAGAGGTTGTTTCCTCTCTTTCGAATTTCGAGGACCAGCGGTCATAATCAAATCGGAAAGAGCTGCCCATTTCGGACAGAGATTTGGTGGGATTCTTTTCCCTCAGAGAGAAGTGAATGTGTGAAATTCGTTACCGCAGAGAGGTGTAGAGGCTGGATCGTTAACGATACAACGCTGAGACAGAAAGATATTTATTCAGTCAATAAATCATGGGCTATGGGAATAAGGAGAGAAAGTGGAGCTTAGATCAGATCAGCCATGATCTCATTGAATGGCCGAGCAGTCTCAATCGGCCGAATTACCTTCTTTTGGTTCTACGTCATATGGTTTCATGGTCTAGCAGAAATGCCTACTGAAAATCTGCCTCATATTTCCTCAGCATTTGGGAGGCTGATGGCACACTCTCACCTTCTCCTCTCCATGTATCAGGTTTCAGTGTGATATGTGAAGGAACTCTGACAAAAAACTATAGAAATTGGTCCTGCTCGGAAACGTGGACGAACCTCGGTACGTTTCGGTCCGTCTCAAGTAACCTCAGCTGAAGATATAAAGGCAGAAATATTTGCTGCAGAAGGAGCAAACCAGAAACATCTCACCCCTCCTATACGGCTGCATTACGTGTCTCTGTAAATGAACCAACATTGTCACTTCAGGTTGGCATTGCAAAATGAGGAATGAAACGCCACATTGCGAATTCGCAGCCGCTTTGTGCAGTAATCCTAAAATCACAGAATCATAGCAAAGTTACAGCACAGAAGGAGGACATTCGGTCCATATTGTCTGTGCCAGCGCCAGGACACCCAGCTGCATTTCTAATCACACATTCCTGCACCTAGTCCAGAACCTTGTAGCTTAGAGCACTTAACGTGCAGATGCATGTCCCTTTTGAAAGAGTTTTAGGGTCTCTTGCAACACCACCAACCCAGGCAGCGATTTCCAGACTCCCACTACCCTCAGCGTAAACAAGTTATTTTTCTCATGTCCCCTCTATACCTTCTGCCACGTATCTTGAATCCAGGTGCCCTGGTTCTATAATTCTCCACCAAGAGAAACAATTTTATCCTGTCCACCTTATCTCTTCCCCTCATAATTTTGTACACCGCAATTAAGTCACCCCTCAGCTTTCTTTGTTGCAAGGTAAATAACTCGAACCTATCCAATCTCTCCTCGTAGCCACAATATCCAGCCTGGCAACATTCTTGTACATCTCCTCTGCACTCTGTCCAGAGTAACAACGTCCTTCCTGTAATTTGGTGACCAGAACTGCCCACAATATTCCAGTGTGGCCTCACAGCATTTTACACAATTCTAACATCATATCCTTACTTTTATATTCTATACCTCTGGCAATGAAAAATACGTTCCATGTGCTTTCTTAACAAACTTGTCCACTTGAACTGATGGCTTTAGGGGACCTGTTTACCTGTACGCCAAGACCTCTCAATTCATCTACTCCTCTTAATATATTGCCTTTTATTCCCATATTACTGTTCAACCTCCCTTAATGTATGATCTCACACTTCTCTGTTTTAACTGCCATCATCCACTTTACCGCACACTACACCAATCCATCAATATCGTTCCAAAGATCATAGCTACTATCTACGCTGTCCACCGCTCGGCAAACTTTTATGTCACTTGCAAATTTCCCAATAATGGTCACCACGTTGACGTCCAAATCATTAATATAGAACACAAACAGTAAGTGACCAAACATCGAGTCCTGTGAAACACACTTGAAACAATGTTCCAATTGCAAGGGCAGCCATCGACTTGTTACGAGGCCAACTTTCTATCCAGTTTGCAACATTTCCCTGTATCCCATGTACTTTGAAATTATTAAGCAATCTGCCATATGGCACGTTGCCAAACGCCTTGCTCAAATCCATGTACACCACATCCACTGCACTACCTTCTACGAACCGTTCTTGTCACTTTCTCAAAGTTTTTAAATCAAATTTGTGAGGGAATACATTCTTTAACAAATCCATGTTGACAGTTCGAGACGAGTACATGCCTTTCTATGTAAGTTCATCCTATGTCTCAGCATTGATGCTACTAATTTCCCCACCACTGACTTAAGAGGAACTGGCCTGCAGTTGTTCGGCATTTCCAACTATCCCTTTTTCAACAATTGAACCACATTTACATTTCCCCTGTCCTCCGGCACCACCCATGTGTCTAGTGACGGTTGGGAAATCATCACCTGAGCATATATTATCTCCTTCTGACCTCCTTCTGTAGCCTGCGAAACAATCCACCTGACACTGACGATTTATCAACTTTCAAGGATTTCAATCCTCGAGCACTTTACGATTAACCGAGTCAGTATATCGCAATTTTCCTCCTGGCCTACTGTATCTGCATTACCTATTTCCTTTGTAAACACGGAGACAAAATATTAATTTAAAACTCTTCCCAAAGCCTCCGCATCAACACATAACTTCCTCTCACCATCGCTGATAGCTCCCACGTTATCCTTAACTAATGTTTTATCATTAATATGGGGCTGATGTAGCACAGGGCTAAATAGTTGGCTTTTAAAGCAGACTAAGGCAGACCAGCAGCGCAAGTTCAATTCCCATACCTGCGTCCCCGAATAGGCGCCGGAATGTGGCGACTAGGGGCTTTTCACAGTAACTTCACTTGAAGCCTACTTGTGACAATAAGCGATTTTCATTTTCATTTCATTAACGCATTGGCAAAACATCGTTGGGGTTTTGGTAACTTTACTTGCTAATCTTTTTACATGCCCTCTCTTTGACTTTCTTATTTCCTTTTTAACTTCGTTCCTGCACTTTCTATACTCGTCTAGGCTATTTACAGGCCTTAGTTCGTTACGTCTATCGTACACTTTCTTTTTTTGTTTGATCTTCCCTTGTATTCCTGAGACAACCAGGGTGTTCTAGATTTGTCAGTACCACTCCTAGTTTTGGAAGGTATATGTCTACTATGCACCTTTAGGATCTCACCTTTTAGTCATTCCCAATAGTTTTCCACAGATTTATCCTTGAGCTGTGCTGATCGGTCCACCTTGTCACAATTCTCCAAAGTTTGCCTTCCCCAGTCAAGATTTTTACTCCTGCATTATCTCTGTCCTTTTCCATGGTAACACTGAATCTAACTATATTGTGATCACTCTACCTGATCTGGTCACCCAATTGTCACTTAACCCAGGTGCCCTTCTTCGTTCTCCAAGGCTAGGTCTAGAATTGCATCTGCTCTCGTTGGGTTTGTCACGAATTAAGTGAAGACATTTTCCTTGGCACGCTGCATGAATCTTTCTCCCTCAGTTTCCCTTATATTGTTTGATTCCCAGTTGACATTGGCATAGTTAAAGTCTCCCACTATTATTGTCCCTTTGTTGTTACAGGAAACGGTTTCCGACACATTTGCTATTATCTCCCTTTCACAATTGTTTTAAAAATGAATTTAGGGTACCAAATTATATATATTTCCAATTAAGGGGCAATTTAGCGTGTCCATTCGACCTACCCTATCTTTGGGCTGTGGGGGCGAAACCCACGCAAACTGGGCGAGAATGTGCAAACTCCACATGGACATTGATCCAGAACCGGGATCGAACCTCGGAGTCGTGAGGCAGCAATGCTAACCACTGCGCCACCGTGCTGCCACAATTTTGAGGTTCATAGTATACTCACAGTACTGTGACTGCCTCTTTTATATTTCTAAGTTCAAACTATAAAGTCTTGTTTGTTGACCCGTTTCGTATATCATTCCTTCTCACAACTGGAATTGATTCCTTAGCCATTAGTGCTTCATCCCTTTCTTTGTTATCTCCCCCTCTGTCCTGTCTGACAACTCTGTCTCCAGAGATATTGAACTGCGAATATTACCCCTCCTTTAGCCAGGTTTCCGTTATATCCATGGTATCCTGTTGCTACGTGTCCACCTGTGCTCTTAACTCCTCTACCTTGTTGTAATACTCCTTGCATTGAAGTACAAGCAGTTTAAACCTACCATTTTCCTTGCTGGACACTTTTAAAACGTCGCTTCTCATGTAATTCCAGGTCTACCGTTGCATCTTCTCCGTTTTGATAATGTGACTTGGACCTACCTTATCCTACTCCTTGCACCGCACTGCCGTGCGGCACTAGTTTATAAACGACCCAACATAACAAGCAAAAGCCCCCGCTAGGATATTGGTCCCAGTTCTGCCTGAGTGCAAACCGTCAGGTTTGTATAGGTGCCACATGCCCTAGAATCAGTCCCAGTGCCTCGCGAATTTGAATCCCTCGTGGCTAAATCACCTGCCTGTCCAGTCACTCATCTGATATATCCTCCTATTCCTGCTCTCTTTGGAGCGTTGAACTGGGAGTAATCCTTCGATTACTTCATTTGATGTCCTGTATTTTAGTTTACCTCCTAAATTCAGGTACTAGGCTGAAAGGTCCTCATCCTTTAGTTTACCTATGTCGTTGGGACCAATGTGTGCCAGGGACACTAGCGGTTAACCTTACATTCCCAGACGTTCCTGTAGCCGCTCCGAAAGATCCTGGCCCCTGGCCCCAGGGAGGCAACATACCATCCTTCATTCATGTTTGCGACCACAGCAGCGCCTGTCTGTGCCGTTTCTATTGAATTCCCTATGACTATACCCCTATCACTTGTTTTTCGCCCACCCATCTTCCCAGAAGAACTACCCACGGTGCTGTGCATTTGGCTGCTGTTGCTTTCCCCGAGAAGCCGTTCCCTCAACAGCATCAAAAGCGGTATATACATTAGAGAAAGGTGACAAAAGGGATCTTCTGCGTTGCCTTTCTGATTATTTCACTGTCCCAAATGGCCAGCCATTCCATTTCTGTCTGTGCAATTCTCACCTGCGATGTGACCCCCTTGCTAAATGTGCTGCCACGACTTCCTCAGTATCGCGGATGTTCCACAAAGAGTCCACCTGCAACTCCAGCTCCGAACCCCTTATAGCTAGAAGCTAAATTTGGACACACCTTCTGCACACATGGTTACCTGGGGCGCTGGATGTGTCCCTCATTTTACCCATTGTACACGAGGAGGATATCGCCAGTCAGAATTCTCCGTCTGTGATGTCCTTCTTGATTAAGCTAGTTACTCGTTGAAAAGAAAAATTACGTTAGCTCGGGGCCTTATTTACGCAAGCTAGTATTTTGTTAACCCTTAACCCTCTTAACCCTTCTATTGAGATTGCACGGTGCAAATCTATAATCTTGATCCTTTCTGTCATTCTTTCTGTCTTTCTTTCTTTCTTCCTTTCCTTCCTTCTTTATTTCTTTCGTTATTTATTTATATATTTATTTATGTATGTACGTATGTATGTATGTATTTATTTAAGTTGAAACAAAATTTTACGCAATTAATTTGATTGAACGTTAGGAACCAAAACTCCCCCGGACCAACTAACTAAATCATCTGCTTTGGTTGACTATCCCTTCCTGACAACTCGTTGTCTGAGAGTTGTCCAGCTTCACATCACCATTTCATCCTTGGTTGATCCAGCTCTTCATCAAATATATTTTCATCGTCATTACGTTGTGAAGGATACCATGTGCAAATGCCCCTCTGTGCCCTTACTTTTCTCAGTTGGCTCTGTTGCTCTTACTGCTGCCAATTTCCATCCACTCCGCCAATTAGCGATAGGTCTGGCCTTTTTGCTGCGTCCAAGGGATGCGGTGGCTGCTGTCCCAAGGGAACACAAATGACTTCTCGCCAATTATTCAATGAACATCGAATGGGAATTATGCACCGCAGGCATCGATGCCAACCTCTGCAAATGCTCACGAATCCTATTGACCGTGTACTCCATCAGTCCTGATAGTGGCAGTAGTGCAGCTGAAGTGAGGATCGGAATAAACGCAATACCCGAGCAAATAAGTCCGGAATCTGCGGCTTAGAGGGTTTCGGCGAGTCAGTGGTAGGCGTGTGCAGGCGTTTAAGGGCTGGAGTGGACAAGTTGAAAAGGATGGCGTTCACTGGAAGAGTAGCCGCTTTGTTATCGGCAAAGGGCAGCCCTGAACGACAACTCCCTCACCTTCCTTCCTGTCATTTAACAATTTGAGAGTGAACAACTGGCTTCTGACCCCGCCCCGGATCTTTGGCAAACGTTCTTGTGGTGTGAGAGGTGCATTATTCCGGTCTGCGGACTTCACAAGCTTAATAACTAGCATAGATGTCCCTTAAACGTGTCACCTGTGATCAGGATTGCTTGACACTCTAGGATGAAGCTGTCTAAAATCAAGTCCCGTGAAATTCTATCTTGGCGCTATGTTGAGCTCTTCTTTCAGAACTTCAGTCCTGATGTTCGCCTTCTTTCATCACTTCCAAATCTACATATTTGACTGAGAATATCCCGAATGCTCCGCCGGTTATTATGCACGTCTTCATTTTCATCATTCTACCTGGATTATTTTGGAGTGGTACTTCATGTATGTCGACTACTTTGGCGTGATATGTACGCCGCAATGTATTTGTTTTCCACTGCCCATATTGTCCCGCATTGTAAATTGAAGGACTCGGTTTCTTGCTTTTTCAAGACATGTGGAAATCGTTTCCAGAAAGCATTTATTGCCTACCTTTTAATACCACATAAATAGGACCCACTACCCATATGGTGTAGGTGTTTTCATGGCGAAGAACGATAGTACATGTTCGTTATCTCAAGTGAAGTTCCAACAGCAAGAACAACATGTAAACCACGGCAATGCCCTCGCGTTTTTCTCCATCAATATCTAACTAGTAGATGCAGAAAGCAAAATTTCTGAGACTTCCTCCCCCTTTCCTCTCTATTCATTGTCCACAGCCCCACCAACTAACATACCTTTCAGCAGAATCTTCTCTTGGACGAGCGCCCCTCAATGGTCTCGAATGTTATGCAAAGCCACCTTCATAAACACACTTTTAACACAATATAAAGTCTACAAGATAATGTGCTGATGTTCACTCCTCATAACTTGCCTCTTCCACTTTCCTCATTTCTGCTTATCGTGTTGTATTGTTTTTCTATGTATTTCCAGTTTCTTCCCACACTTGCGAGGTCCTCTGCTAATTGAACATTTGCCTCTTTCAGGCCTGAACCATTTATTTTGCATTTGGAATAGATCGTATTCAGCAGCCTTTGGTCTCATTATAATAAAAGCAGAAATGGCTGACATGTACAAAGCTGGTCAGGCAATGTCTGCGGAGAAGAACACATTTGGTTCAAACATGCACAAAATATTCAGGTACCAGAAGTGAGTTGAGAGTCACTATTCTTGACATCAACACAACGGTTAACCGAGAGTGGCATTAAAGAGCCCTGGAAAACCTTACAGTCAATGGGAATTGAGGTAAGGTCCCGCGGATTGGACTCATATTTGACGCAAACAAGATATTTCCAGTTGTTGGAGGTCAATCATCTCCATTCGCAAACATCACTTAAGGAGTTTGTAGCTCTCGTGTTCTGGGCAGAACGATTTTCCGCTGGCTCATTAATGGCGTAACTTCCATCATAAGGTCAGAAATGGGCTGTTCTTCGAAAACAGAACAATACTCAGCAACACTCGCAACGCCTCAGGCACAGGAACGGTAAATGCAAAAATGTAGCAGTACCCAGACAATATCCAGAATTTAATGTGACAAGTGAAAAGTAACTCCCGTGCCTCACACATGCCAGGCCAATAACCGTCTCCAACAAGCGAACTTATAAAAACAAGCCCTTAACTTCCAATGGCATTTCCATCATTGGTTCGTGCACTGTCGACATATTGGATGATTACACTGACAATAAACCTAACTGCACTAGGCATTGTTTGTCTATAAGAAGTGGCTGAGGTTGGGCATTCTACAGAGAGTAAATTGCCTCTTTACTGCCCAGTACCTGTCCAGCATCTGAAACGCAGAGGTCACGAGATTAATGCAATACTGACCAATTGCCTGGATGAGTGCAGACCCATGCGCACTGATTCAACGTGACATTATCCAGGAAAAAGTAGCCGTCTTGACTGCTACGCCGTACATAAAAAATGTACGCTCTGCACCACTGACGAAAGGTGGTAGCAGTGTATAATATTAGCAAGTTACATTGCAGGAAATCATAAAGGTTCAGCTCCTTCCAAACCCCGGACCACTGTCATCTAGAAGGATGGCGGCAGTCTAATTGGAATATTGCCAAATGGAACGTCCCGGACCTCCAAGCCACTCTCCACCCTGACCTGGAAACATATCGCTTTTCGTTCTCTCTCACTGAATCATGGCATTGAACTCCATACCTAACTGTGTGTAGGGGTACCTACACAAGCGGGGTTTAAAAACACAGCTCCCCACAACGTTGCGGAAGGAAAAAACTGCCAGTGATACATTCAGTATTTTCAGTGCTATCACTATTATATTGTTGAACGATGCCGCAATCCAGCTCACGTACCACTACCTAGCACCTTGCCGTACAATGCTCGCAGATGCAATTACAGCCATGTTATCAGCTTCCTTTATGCCACGAGTCCCAAAACACACGATTCTCGCGAAAGTACGGCTTGCTCTTATTTTTTATTAACTTAGAATAATTTATTGCTCGATTTGTGGTCTCCGCAGCGATAAAGAGAAGAAAATACAGGTTTCTGACCGCATTGTAATATATCACCATTCTGTCGGGAAAACAATGCTAATGTTTAATCGCCTGGCAGTTTCATTTTTGTCCACTACTCACATTCTGAGCTTTTAAGACTTTGGCTTGTGGAATATTCTGAAGTGTTCCTGCGCCACCCTGTAAAGAAACGAGAAGTCATTCATGCTTCGACTTCGAACAACAGTTTTTTTGAATTCAATGCCCTGTTCACCATGTTAAATCTATAATATCTGCCCCTATTTTATTTATTGCTACCTTATCGTTTTCTTTCTTTTCGGCCTAAAATGTCTTGTATTAAGATTGCTTCTATCCTGCCAGTCACCTTTCTTTCACAATATATTCTGTTTGCTAACTTCATGCAATACACTAGCCTTGACATTCAGATGGACGCGTCTTGTTATTTGTTATCTTCTACACTCCTCGCACAGACGCCACTTTTGATTATAGTTATCCTTCCTCTTTTCACATCTTCAAAGCTATTTAAGTTAAAACCTTTAGCTGTTGTAATGAGAGGTCAAAGAGCAGAAATTGTTCTTTCCACGTAGAACATGCAAAACATTGTTAACTATTTTCAGCATTTTCTTTTTTATATATAATCCTTGGGCAACCATGATGTTGTGTGTCTATACGTTCATCCATAGCTTCCTTTCTAGGAGTAATACACGTTGGGAAATTCCATCCCTTACAGAATGTGCCAACACTAATTTGAAAGCGATTGCAAAAATTATTCATTTCAGAGAGTTTTTAATATGTAATAATCCCACACAGTCTTCAGGGTAAAATGCAAGTTTGCCAATCTCCTTAATGTATTCAGATCCCATTGTATTGCAATAATGTGACAACATGGTGACCTCTTATTCCAATGCAGATGGCTGCATGTGCCTGCATTATGCACGCACAAATACGTTGTTCCATAGATTTTGAAGGAATATAGTTTAAATTGGCACCCTGCTTCCTCATGGTACTGAATGCCAATATTAACGTTTGTATCTTGTTCCAGACCGTGTCGGGACGGCAAAGTGGTTAGCACTGCTGCCTCACAGCGGCAGGTTCCGAGTTCAATTCTCACCTTGGGTAACTGTCTGAAGTTTCCACTTCTCCCCGTGTCTTCATTGGTTTCCTACGGAGCTCTGGTTTCGTCCCACACTCAAAGGTAGTGAAGGTTAAGTGGATTAGGGGCTAAATTGCCCCTTAGTGACAAAAGGATAGGTGGGGTTGCAGGGTCTCGGGGTTCCGGGGGAGTTAAACCAGGTAGCGTGCTCTTTTAGAGGGTCAGTACAGAGTCGATGGGCAGAATGGAGTCTTTATGCGCTGTAGTGATTTTATAGTTCTATGATTCTGCTGATTCCGTTTTGAAGTCTCCTTTGTTAAACATTTTATTGAAATTTGTTGCTCGAAAAGTTTATGTCTTTAATCTTTGGAATGGTTTCGTTAATGTGTGTGTTCTGAATTGACATGCCTACACCAGTAACGTTATTCGTGTTTATTTCAGAGATAGGACGAATGCACCAGAACAGACTTCGCATGAAGAACAAGATGATAATAGTGAAAACCGCAAGACCGAAAACAATGAGAAAATTATTGCCGTGTGAAAACTATATAAATATTACGAAAGTGTCTTCTTTGCGTGTGCGAAGCCTTGTGGAAAATCAACTGAGAGCCCGAGGCAGGGAACGTGAAGAATTACAAAAGCTTTCCTTGGAGAACAACCTCAAAGAAATAAATCTCACTGAGTTACTGAACAACAGTTCCACTGAAAGGCAAAATTCTACCACCACTGCCGTAATTGGGGAAGTCGGAATTGGAAAAAGTACCATGCTACAGAAAATAATCTACGACTGGTCCATCGGGAAAATCTACCAACAATTTAAATATGTTTTTCCTTTTAAAGTACGACAGTTGAATCAAATGCATGAAAGCACATGCCTGAATTCTCTGATTCTTGATTCCTTCCCAAGTTTCGAAAACCAATTGGAAAAACTTTGGAAACAACCAGAAAATATATTATTCATATTTGATGATTTCGACCAAATTGAGCCAACGATCTCCTTCACTGACACAGAAAGAGATACAGATCAGCAAATTAATTGCAACCACCCTGAGTGCTCATGTGAAATATCTGACATTGTACGCTCCCTTATGAAGGGGCAATTGCTGAAAGGATGCTCAGTGCTGGTAACAAGCCGACCTTGGAAACTGGAAACGTTAGCTCAGGCTCGTGTACATCTAACAGCCGAAATTCTGGGTTTCAACTCCAAGCAGATGGGAGATTTTTTTCTGCAATATTTTGATGATAAACAGCGTGCTGCAGGTATAATGAAATACTTTGAGCATAATGAAATGTTGTACACCATGTGCTATAATCCTTTATTCTGTTCAGTCCTTTGTTCGTTAGTAGAAACACACATACCGAAAGTTGCTACGGCACTACAATTCATACCCTCCGCACAGGTGTTCTCCGCTTACTTCACCAGCCTTTCACAGAGAAGCGAAGGTGCTACAATGGACTCACACAGCGACTTGCTAAAATTGGGGGATTTAGCTTACGAGGGAATTTGCAACAATATTGTTCTGTTTAAATCAGGGCAGCTCAAAAATCACAACCTTGAATATTCCAGCTTAATCTCGGTATTTATGAGAGCGATTCCAGGTAAAGAACCTTGCACATTTGTGTACGCATTCACGCACTCCGTCATGCAGGACTTTGCGGCAGCACGTGCTAAATTTCGAAATGCACCAGAAAAAGGGCTGATAGAATTGCTCCAAAATTGGTGCACTGACAACAGATTTAAAGTAATATCATGCTTTCTTGTTAGCCTGTTGGCAAGGTATTCAGTTGATCTGCCTGGGAATAAATTGAGTGAATCGCTTCCTGAAACACACGTGCAGGTATCAAGTTGGCTCAAAGATAAATGCAAAGGCGTCGCTCATAACTTGGAAGGTAGCCAAAGCCAAAACATGCTCTTAAGAATATTGCATTATGTTCTTGAACTTGGAGACAAACATTTGACAATGGACACTTTGTCTCCGTTGAAGATAATGAAATTCACAGAATGTCAGCTCCAACTATATGACTGTGCGGTCCTGTCAAGACAATTAATGGACGTTGATCAGATTGAAGAGCTCAATCTCAGTTCTTGTGGTATTCAAAAGGAGGGCATCTACGAACTGGAACTTGTGCTACATAAACTAAAAATACTCAGGTAATTCATCAGAAGTGTAAAGTAGGGTGGCACAGTGATTATCACTGCTGCGTCACGGTGCCATGGATTCTGGTTGGATCCCGGCTCCCGGTCAGTGTCGATATAGTGTTTGCAAATTCTACCGGTGTCTCCGTCGGTCTCATCCCCATAACCCAAAGATGCGCACGGTAGGTTGATTGGCCACACTAAATTGCCCCTCAAGCGGAACATTAAAAAAAAAGTAGTGTAAAATGGCCTGTTTTACTAACATGTTAATCTGACTTGTGGGATATTTTATCCCATGCCAATCCTTGTTGAATAGAAAATTTGACAAGCATCAAGTGCATTTCCGGATAGTATCTGTACACACAATTTTGTGTCGTTAAATATACGAAGTTGAATGTTGACAACATCACATCTTGCAACTTATATCTGGCTCCGCCTCATGCATGTCTGGATTTAGTAGGGAGATGTACTCCCCTTTGCTTTACTCAAATTACGTTGCATTGTACTAGCAAAGCATGCATTTTATGGATCACAGACTCCTACTGCATGGAAACAGGACAATCCACAATCGTTCACTTGTCAGCGCATTGAAAGTGTTATCAATTGCCAAACTTATGTGAGTTTAGGCACAGCAATAACATTTTCTCGCTTTCAGGTATAAATCCAATCCTATTTCAAAAAAATATATTCAATCCGTGTAAATCACAATTACGGCCTAATTATTTTGAATCACAACGTCACAATTAAATTGAGATTTAGTCATCTCAAATTATGCGCATAAGTTAATTGAAGAACTGAAGAGGTTGGCCTTTTCCATGATTTCCATACAGACACTTAAACAGCGATCGATTCGGTTCCTTCTGTCCGCTCTGAGCTATTTCCATTGTTGTTTATTGCCCTCAGATTCGTATTCAACGTCGATCTGAGATCAGTCACTGTCTACTATTAACCTCGGGGACATTGAGTTCCAGGTCATAGTCACTTGTTGTCGGAAGCATTTCATTCTCACATCCCCGCTGCATACTTGGGTCAAACTCCGGAACCTGTCTTTCTTTGATCCTTTATAATCTGACAGGGGAATATTTTTCCCTGTATTTGCCTGATGGAAATCTGTAATGATTTTTCGAACTTTTTCATATCTTCACTCTATTTGTCACATTCCAAGGAATCAGCCGCCAATGTTCCAACATGACTCTGTTAAAACTATCTTGCATGGGAACATTCAAGTAAGCAGGCTGCATACGAACGCCAACAATTCAGTGGAAGTGTCATCGCTGAATATTCAGTCTATCTACATTCTACTATCTACATTTGACAAAAAAAGGAAATGGATCTCCCATATGAATACTGTGGCTGCAAGGGAAACCTAGCAGGTGGCGAACTCACCTACAGTCCCTCGAAAACCTGTTAGCCTTCCAGGATGCTGCAGCCAGCAGAACATTGGTTCTCCGGTAGTGCAGCAAAACAACATGCAAGAAAATCGGCACTGTTCAGGTCTGAGCAATCCGCTTCATCGTCACCTCATTCTCCGTTAATCAACATATATTGACAGGAGCATGTGTTACTAAACTCTGGGCTAGTGCACAGTAGATTACCGTCCTACGTAACCCGGAGTTAGAACGCAAGTGAATTATAAATAATACTTATAGAAATGCCCGACGTCTTTGTCCCCTGGCTGCTCAATACCGACCGTCACCGCTTTTGTAAGTTTAAACACTTTTTCTATTTGTAGCAGGAACTATACCGAAATACGGAGTAAATACAACTGGTTAGCTATTATCTAATTCGAATCTCCCCACATTAACTTACCCCACTCTCTACAAGGCAGGCACGCGCACAGGGGAAGAAAGGGGTAAACAAATATTCGTAAAAGGGGGAAAAATAGCCATTTTTTCAGATGGCTGCTTCCAGACCTTAATCATCTTCAAGAGATGCTTTCATTTCAGTTTTTATTCTAGATGCATTTGGGTCTATGTAGTTTCGGAAATACAGCACTTCGCAGCTTTTGAGGAGGAAGATAGAATACTAACGGGTTGTCTTTGATGGCAGACTGTAAAATTTGACTGTAGGTTCATTCATCTTGTTTCCTGCGACTCAGGATAAAGGCTGCCAGAAGTCAAACCGAAACTCCTTGGGACTCTGTAAATCAACCCACTGTTATTAACATAGATTAACACAGAATTTACAGTGCAGAAGGAGGCCATTCGGCCCATCGAGACTGCACCGGCTCTTGGAAAGAGCACCCTACCCAAGGTCAACACCTCCACCAGATCCCCATAACCGATTATAGGATACAATCATCACCTATTACCGGCCAGAGTACAGTCTTTTAGATAGCTCCATTGACCAACAGCCAGTCAATCAAGCTGAGGTCATCCCATTGATCTCTGGTTCCGACGCATCTGCAGCTAATGGTCAAAGAAGCAGAAACTAGCAGACTGCTCTCTCCTGTAATTTCTGAATTCTGCTGCTTGAGTTAAAGATACTTGTCCATTAATCACCCATGGATAAAAATGCCAACGGCAAAAGAAATGAAAGGGGAAATGCTGGAATAAACAGGAAGGACCCTTACATACCGGACGTTTTAATACGAGCTATGCAAGATATAAATCACACCACATAGCCAACCCATCCATCCCCATTTTGTAATTTCCCTTCCCAGTCTCTACATTGGTAACAATTCAGCTCTTCAACCCATGAGAATGCATCCGTAATCACATTAACCTTTGCTGGAATGCATACAATTTTAACATTAAACTGTCGTAATAATAAAATCCAAAGGAATGATCCTGCATTCCGGGTTGTCTCTAGAACCACAAATGGATTAGGGCCTGCATAAGGTATGTTTTGCTTATTTCCATATCGGATATTTAATTCAAAGTGCTGAGGGGCTGTAGCAAGGCTAAGGGTTCCTTTTCAATGGTGGAATGCATTATTTGGCGCAGACTTAGTTTCTTTCGAAAGTTACCCCACTAGTTTTCTGTTCCTGCATCGTCACCTTGTAGTAGCAATAGCCCTACACCCACGGTCACTGGTATCTGTAGCCCTTTTAAATGGCCTTGAAAAGTCAGGGGTGGCCAGCAGTGGTTTTCTAACTGCCATGATCTTCAATCTCTCAAACTCTACTTGTCGTTCTCTGGACCACTGGGTTTTCACTTCTTTCTGCAACATGCCCTACATTTATGTATTTCGTTTTTATAGTCGAGGCGGGTGTGGCTTTATTTTAACAGAGTTGCTTATGTCTGCACCTTGATTAGTTAACGTAGTGTCTATTGCAATTCCCTATAACTCTGTCTATACTTTTTCCTTGTCTTCATTATGTTTTTTCTCTGCTATTATTCTGTTGATCGATGTGCACGACGAGTTCTTTTTTTATTATATATTAGAGACTCCAGTTCTTTTATTCCAATCAAGGGACAATTTAGCTTGGCCAATCCACCTACCCTGCACATCAGGATGTTGTGGCGGTGAGACCCACGCAGATACGGGGAGAATGTGTAAACATCACATGGACAGTGACCCGGGGCTGGGATCAAACCCGGGACTCGAGCGCCGTGAGGTAGCAGTGCTAACCACTGCGCCACCGTGCCTCCCCAACAGTGGACTTAGAGATTCCGCTAATGACTGCAATCCGCGCCTTGTTTTCATCCTTATCTTCAAAATCAAAGACCACTTGCTTCCCCTTGTCAGGAATTTGACTGTCCAAATCAGAACTAACTTCCTAAGTGAGTTTGTTCTTAATTCATTTCTCTTCTGTAATGCAACGAGTCATATCTGAGTGCTGAATGAAAATTAATCCCAATTTAGAAGATAATTGGCAGCACAACGACAAGTACCTTGACAAACGCTGAGCGAAATATTTTGTTCACGATTGATCAATAAGCAATCTTCAGCCCTCCAGCTTTAACCTTGTCTATTTTTCTTCACATGAATTCAGTCAGTGAGAAATCATGCTTCGGGTTCAATTTTTGCAGAGTTGGTTGCACCATTCTTTTTTTTTAAATACCGTTGACCTCCTATCAGAGTTATCGCAATGACAGCCCGTGCCTCCATTAAGTAAGACGGACTGAACCAGTTTGTGCTTTCCAGATTGCAATTGTTACCTTTACTTTCAGGATCAAAGGATTTCACATTATTGATTATTTGAACTTTCTCTTTTATCTGAACAGATGTGGTTGCAGAATCACTACTTAGTTCCATATCCACCTTCCTCTTGTTTTTTTATAAACAATTAATCTGGGTTGATACTGTCGCTCAGTGGCTAGCACTGCTGCCTCACGGCGCCATCATCTGGGTTCAATTCCGGTCTTAGGTCACTGTCTGTGTGGAGTTTTCACATTCTTCCCCTGTCTACGTGGGTTTCTTCCAGGTGCTCCGGTTTCAACTCATGTCCAAAGGTGTACGGGTAAGGTAGATTAGCCAAATTGCCCGTTACTGTCCAGGGATCTGCAGCCTATGTTGTGGGGTTACTGGGTTTGGTAACGGTGGTTGGGTGAGTAGAGATGGATAGAGTGCCCGTTTGAAGGATCTGTGCAGACTTGCTGGGCCGAATAGCCTCTTTCTGCACTGAAGGCACTGTATGATTATTATTTATGCTTGTCCCTTGCTATTTGTTTCCCTTTATATTGAGGAGGCATTGTGGATCGTTAAAAGGTTGTGGGTTAATCATAGAATATAGAATATAGACCATGGAACAGTACAGTACAGTACAGGCCCTTCGGTCAACGATGTTGTGCCGACCATTTATCCTAATCTAAGATCAACCTAGCATCTATCCCTTCAATTTACTGCTGACCATGTGCCTGTCCAAGAGTCACTTAAATATCGCTTATGACTCTGACACCACCACCTCCTCTGGGAGTGCATTCCAGGCACCAACCAGTCTCTGTGTAAAGGATCTACTTCTGACATCTCCCCTATACCTTCCTCCAATCACCTTAAAATTATGTCCCCTCGTGACAGGCATTTCCGCCCTGGGTAAAAGTCTCTGGCTATCCACTCTATCCATGCCTCTCATCACCTTGTTCACCTCTATCAATTCACCTCTCTTACTTCTTCGCTCCAGTGAGAAAATTCCTTTCTCCCTCAACCTTTATTCATACGACATGCCCTCCAGTCCAGGTAGCACCCTGGTCAATCTCTCTGCACCTTCTGCAAAGCATCTACAACATAGAACATAGAACACTACAGCACAGAACAGGCCCTTCTGCCCTCGATGTTGTACCGAGCATTGCCCGAAACCAAGATCAAGCTATCCCACTCCCTGTCATTCTAGTGTGCTCCATATGCCTATCCAATAACCGCTTGAAACTTCCTGAAGTGTCCGATTCCACTATCAGATAAGGCAGTCCATTCAACACCCTAACAACCCTCTGAGTAAAGAACCTACCTCTGACATCCCTCCGATATCTCCCACCCTGAATCTTATAGTTATGCCCCCTTGTAACAGCTACATTCACCCGAGGAAACGGTCTCTGAATGTCCATTCTATCTATCCCCTTCATTATCTTTTAACCCTCTATTAAGTCGCCTCTCATCCTCCTCCGCTCCAAAGAGAAAAGCCTTAGCTCCCTCAACCTTTCCTCATAAGACCTATCCTGCAATCCGGGCAGCATCCTGGTAAACCTACTCTGCATCCTTTCCAATGCTTCCACACCCTTCCTATAATGAGGTGACCAGAACTGCACACAATACTCCAAATGTGGTCTCACCAGTATCATGTATAGTTGCAGAATAACACTGCGGCTCTTAAACTCAAGCCTCCTGTTAATAAACGCTAACACACTATAAGCCTTCTTCACGGCTCTATCCACTTGAGTGGCAACCTTCAGAGATCTGTGGACATGAACCCCAAGATCTCTCTGTTCCTTCCACATTGCTCAGAACCCTGCCGTTGACCCTGTAATCCGCATTCTAATTTTTTCTACCAAAATGAATGATCTCGCAATTATCAGGGTTAAACTCCATCTGCCAGCTCTGCGTCCTATCAATGTCTCTTTGCAGCCTACAACAGCCCTCCATCTCATCCACTACTCCACCAATCTTGGTGTCATCAGCAAATTTACTGACCCACCCTTCAGCCCCCTCCTCCAAGTCGTTGATAAAAATCACAAATCGCAGAGGACCCAGCACTAATCCCTGTGGTAAACCGCTGGTAACTGGTCCCCAGTCTGAAAATTGTCCATCCACCACCTTCTATGTGATAGCCAGTTATTTATCCATTTGGCCAAATTTCCCTCTATCCCAGACCTCCTTACTTTCTTCATGAGCCGAGCATGGGGAACCTTATCGAACGCCTTACTAAAATCCATGTATACGACATCAACTGCTCTACCTTCATCTTCACACTTAGTTACCTCCTCAAGGAATTCAATCAAATTTGTGAGGCAAGAATTACCCTTCACGAATCCGTGTTGACTATCCTGGATTAAGCTGCATCTTTCCAAATGGTCATACATTTTATCCTTCAGGACCTTTTCCGTTAACTTACCGACCACCGAAGTAAGACTACTGGCCTATAATTACCAGGGTCATTCCTATTCCCTTTCTTGAACAGAGGAACAACATTCGCCACTCTCCAGTCCTCTGGCACTATCACCGTGGACAGTGAGGACCGAAATATCAAAGCATAAGGCTCTGCAATCTCATTCCTTGCCTCCCAAAGAATCCTTGGATATATCCCATCTGGCCCAGGGGACTTGTCGACCCTCAGGTTTTTCAAAATTTCTAATACATCCTTCCTCAGAACATCTACCTCCTCCAGCCTACCCGCCTGTATCACACCCTCATCCTCAAAAACATGGTCCCTCTCCTTGATGAACACCAAAGAAAAGTATTCATTCAACACCTCTCCTATTTCTTCTGACTCCATGCACACGTTCCCACTACTGTCCTTGACCGGCCCTACCCTCACCCTGGTCATTGTTTTATTTCTCACATAAGAGTAAAACGCCTTGGGGTTTTCTTTGATCCGACCCGCCAAGGACTTCTCATGCCCCCTCCTAGCTCTCCTAAGCCCTTTTCTTTTTAGCTCATTCCTTGCTAACTTGTAACTCTCAAGCGACCCAACTGAACCTTGTTTTCTCATCCTTACATACTCTTCCTTTTTCCTCTTGACAAGACATTCAACCTCTTTTGTGAACCATGGTTCCCTCACACGGCCATTTCCTCCCTGCGTGACAGGGACATACATATCATGGACACGCAGTATTTGTTCCTTGAACAAGCTCCACTTTTCATTTGTGCCTTTCCCTGACAGCTTCTGTTCCCATCTTATGCTCCCTAATTCTTGCCTAATTGCATCATAATTACCCCTCCCCCAATTATAAACTTTGCCCTTCCTATATCCTTCCTATAATGAGATGACCAGAACTTGACACAATATTCCAAGAGTGATCTAAACAGTGTTTTATGAAGCTGCAGCAAAACACCGCGACTCTTTAAACTAAATCCCCTGTAAATGAAAGCCAGCACACCATCCGCCTTCTTAACAACCCTATAAACCTGCGTGGCATCGTTGAGGGATCTATCCACGTGGATCCCAAGATCCCTCTGTTCCTCCACACTTCCGAGAATCCTGACTTCAACCCTGTATTCAGCATTCAAATTCGACCTTCCAAAATTAATCACTTCACATTTATCTAGGTTGAAATCCACCTGCCACTTCTCAGGCCAGCTCTGCGTTCTGTCAATGTCCTGCTGTATCTTGCCACAGCCCACAACGCTATGTATAACTCCACCAAACTTAGTGTCATCGGCAAACTTCCTAACCCACCCTTCCACTGCCTCAAAAAAGTCATTTACAAAAGCCACAAAGAGCAGAGCCCCCAGAACAGATCCCTGCGGGCCACCACTGGTCACGGACCTCCAGGCGGAATACTTTTCATCCACTGCGATTCGCTGTCTTCTTTCGGCCAGCCAATTCTGTATCCAATGTTAGACGTTTAGCTGCTGTTGTATAAAGAGTCAAAAGTTCTGCTCGTTCTCACAAACACCTTTATTTTCTTTAACACAACTCTGTACAAAAGCTCTATCATCACATCACATGCCCCAAAGGCCACCAGAAGTATCTTTACATAATCAGTGTCAGTTATTGGATACTTAACATAAATGCGACATGTAATTGGAATGCCTCTTAACCCATTCCTTAACAATCTCCCCTTCCTTGGAAAAAAAAAACAAATTTGTTGAAAAAAAAATTACAAGGAACCCCAAAACACACGCAATTTCCCCCCTTATTTTTTTCAGATTTGGAAGGGGAAAAAAACAAAGTTACAGAAACAGGCGCCCTTCATTAACAATATCCAAACGTTTCTGTGAGCTAGCCCCTCTTTTCGTAAAACAGTCGGACAATTGATAGCTACTGTCAACCCATTTAATTTTACTGTCTCCCCTCTGTCCAACATCTGCTTTAAATTTGCGATGTCTATCATTAAACTTTTCTCATTGACACTTTTTTTAGAGTGCATATTTTCCCACAGGGATTTATTGTCAATGTGACACTCAATCGGTATGTTACCCAAATCCCATAATCCCAAAGTTTCTGTCAATATCTGAGATATATAAAATGCCATATCCACCGCCTCTACAAGGCTTAACGGCTCAGCAGCCAAAGCACTTTTGGCCACTCTCCTTATTTTCTTTGATTCCCACACAACATTTACCATTGTTCCCCAAACGGAAAATAAGAAAACCTCCTGCGCTTGAAACCCCATCACGTATATTTGCATAGGACACATCACTATAAACTAAGAGTTTCATTTGCCTAAGGTAACGTAACACCGGGAGCCTCAAACCCCACTCCTGGCATTTTTAGTTTGACTAACGCTTTATTTTCTCTTATTATGTCTTCCACATTGGGATCATTCATTTTTGTACTCAAGTCTAAGACATCAAAACTAACATCCGGTCTAGCCTGTCGACCTCAGCAATTAAGTTGGCCAATTAAGCTTCGCAATTGCTCTTTTTCCATCTTTGAAACCACTGCATGTTTTTGTGAAACCCGACCACGATTGCTATTGGGCTGACGCTCTCCAAATAAGATTGCTGACGTAAAGTCGCCCTAACGTCGTATGTCCGATTTCCAGTCCAATATATTTGACTGCACCGGAAGCCTGACTTCCAACCCTGAATTATTTCCTCAAACCGGAGATTACAATAGCTTCGAAATCGCTAGTCCCAACTCACAAAAAGTCATCGGCATGCATCATAAAGATGCCAGAACATTTTCCTTTATAGTGCCAGTGAAACATTGCCGGAATTGCTTTCAACTCGCAACAGCCTAACTTTAAGAAAACTGACCTTATCGAAAAATACCAAGCTCTAGATGCATCATTTAATCGATATACACATTTGTTCAACTTTCAGATTACCCTTTTGTGTGAGCTGCCTCTTTAGGAGGACGGCGAAAAATGTCTCTCTGAAGCTGATGCCACTGGAAAAATGCAGCTTTTATATCTATAGATTTTCATTCCCATGCCATTGTAATACAGCCAAGAAGATCTTTAAAATAACTTTCCCTGCCGTAGGTGAATCTACCATTAAATCCTGATCTTCTACGTTTTCTTCAAATGCCCTTGCCACAAACCTTGCCTTTGCCTTATGAGTTCCATCCGGAAGAACTTTTTCCGTGCAAACCCCTCTGTGGGATAGAGTTATTTGGCCCCCATACGGCACTTCCAAGTATACACCAAACTCACTCCAACTATGCAGTTCTTGCTGTTTGGCATCTTTTATAACTTTTTCATCTAATTTATTGGAAGCAACCAAAATCTCACATGCATGTTGGCTTCTACTCCTAGTAATATTTATAGTCTTACCTATGTTCCGAGACCTTGATAAACTACACCCTCTATCCTGCCTGGTGTCTTGTTCTGTACTGCTACTGCTTGATCTTTCCCTTCTGCTCTGGGGTGTTCTTTCAATTGTTCTCGGCCTATTCCTGCGAACCTGTTCACTATCCAATGTATTATCTGAACTGACACTGCGTTTCTGTGCCCTCAATTTCTGAACGTCATGTTCCCAATCCACTGACTTGACACCCTCACCTAAATTCTGTACATTCAACCAATGTTTATACTTTACAGTGGCCTCTCCTGCTCGACTAATAACAGTTGCATCCTTCCATTGACTAAACCGTTCAGACAAGTATGTTACTTTTGTACCAACTTTTGTCAGTTGTCCTTTCGGAAAACTGGTCTGTTCTAATTCATCAGAAGTGTTGTGTTCCTCGACAGAAACCCTGTCTGTATCAGTTAACTGGCACTCATAGTTCTACAACACGTGCATACCATATGACCCTGGTTCGTCGTCATGTCCGTCTGGTCCGACTAAATTTCAAAATTTGCAATCTGTGCTCATTATCCTTGATAAATGTACCTTAACACTTTGATTGCCATGTTGCAAAATAATTGTTATGCTATCTATGCCTATGATCTTCCCTGAGATTCTCCATTCAATAAAATTGTCTCCCTTATAGTATAATATGTCTCCTCGCTGAAAAACGGTATTTGATGGCCGTAAATTATTCCTGAAAGCTCTGCGAATTCTTTCGGAGACTTCTGCTTCCAAAAACGCTTTTCTACTGCTATGTAATGCATTTAAATGCTCAGCAAAGACAGAGATAATTGTAGTCCCTTCGAAAGCTGGAAGCTACTCATCGAAAATGGTCGGAATTTTAGGATTGCTACCAAACACTAATTGATAGGGACTATAGCCCCCGACCATCTGCAATGAATTATTTGCATGTACTGCCCACGCTAAAGCTAAATTTAACTTGCAGTTCGGTCTATCTGCCAAACGTTTCCGTAGTAATGTCATCTATTACAGCACGGTTTCTTTCACACACACCATCAGTAAATGGACTTTCCGCAGCCGTATACATAACTGTGACATTCACGTTTTCACACATATCCCTAAACTCATCATCAGCAAATTCTCCCCATTATCCTGTGGGCCCATTCCTGTCTCCATCCATTTTCCACGATTTGATCCAGAATTATTCTCTTTTCTTTACTTCGTAGAATAGTTGATTGACTGAATGTGGTTGCTAAATCTACGAAATGCAAAATAAATGTATTGTTAGCTTTATCCCAGATCTTAAGGTCCATGGCCACAATGTCGTTAAAATCCCTGCGCAAAGGTAGGTTTACTATCGGTCGCGATGGTGTCCTTCTGTGCTTCCTACAAACTTCACAGCGATCACTAACCTGTTCTATCAGCTTAGTATAGTCTTCATCCCTTAGCCCTGCATCCTTTAATAATTTTTTCAGCCTCCGAGGAGACGGATGCACAAATTGCCGACGCAGTATTCATCCAACAAGCTTTTTTCAGCTGATGTCCAATTTCCAACTGCCTTTAACACATCGTTAACAACTGCACCTCAAATATTATTTGTCAGTAATGGAATAGTGTCCCGACTGGGTAAATTGTAAGTCCACCGTCTTTTCAAAAACTGTTGCCTTATCCTGTTCGATATCCAGTTTCATGTGTGCTTTCTTCATTGACGGCCTGCTCAGAAGCAAAGTTATCTCACTTGGTACAACATGCGTGTTAATGAAAAGATTCACCCCGGCAATATTGCAAGGGATCACCACTCTTTTCATGACTTCAGAGTATTATCATCCCAAACCTGAAACTTGAGGAACTTTCGAATTCCTTAACCTTGTTACGATTTTCAGCATTCAAAGAGTCCAGGTAACATTTTAACCAGTCAATTCCACACACAGTAGATGTGCATCCACTGTCCAATACAGCACAATTGAAGGATTCTGCAACCAACACCCTCATTACCGGAGTAAAACTGTTTGTTAGTAGGACAATGCCTTCTTTCTGGTCACTATCTTTTTCCTCTTCTGACTCTTCCGTGTCATGTGTCGCTTCAAACACTCTACAATAACGTGTTGGACAGCTAAAAGCATAATGGTATTGTGACTCACACCGAGAACATCGATTTATCATACCCCGGGCATTTCTGGCGTTCTTCTTCCTATTTCCATTTTTCATGTCCCTCCTCCTATTATAGGTTCGAAATGGGTTTCTGTCCTCATAATGTCCGGGTTCCGATCTCCTTCCATACGCTTGCAACGTGTACGATTTCGCCATCCTGTCAGTAATGTAATTTCCATAATCTGCTTTATTGCAGACAGACGCATTTGGTTCATCAGAGCCATAGGAATGGAATGTTTCCCCTGAGACTTTTTAAAGGCCTCTGTCATCTGTTCGAATAAGGTATCCTTATCCGCAAACTTAACTTCTGCCAAAACCAGCAGCCTCTACATGTTGCTCACTCTAGCACGGTCCAGTAATTTAAATGCCAACATAGACTGTGGAAATTCCAGGTTGTGTTTCTGCAGCCTTTTATATAGTCTGATATATTCCATTATATTGTCTTCAATGGCGATATCCTCTGTTTTCCGGAATCTACCAAAATCGGACCAGGCTTCACACGCACTTAACAAGTCATCCTTTTGATAAATCTTATCCATATAACGTAATAGAGTCTCCAGACCTTCTTCTGAGTCTAACTCTTCTAATTCCAGCTCAGAAAACACTTTGCTTCGGATTTTACTCTCATAAGGTAGAGAAAGAGCCAATGTCATTCCTTGTTTCCTCTTTCGCAAGGCAGTTACCTTAGTCCACATAAAAACTGCATTTCTCCATTGGTTGTACGATCCCCTTTCAGAAAACAAGGGGGAATAGTCATATCCGGCTACCTTTATCCTAGGTTCAGCCATTATATATATTTTTTTTCTCACCCACTCCTTGGTTTGACTGGAAAAGTTGTATATTTCTTCCCTTCACATTTGCACAGCAACCACCGTCTGCCACCACTGCTCACCGTTTAGCTGCTGTTGTATAAAGAGTCAAAAGTTCTGCTTCTTCTAACAAACACCTTTATTTTCCTTAACATAACTCTGTGCGAAAACTATCTACAGGGGACATATACATCCTGATGCTTTTCAAAATTTCCAGCACATCCTCCTTCTTAATATCAACCTGTTCGAGTCTATCAACCAGGTTCACGCGGTTCTCACGAGCAACAAGGTCCCTCTCTCCAGTGAATATGAAGCAAAATATTCATTTCCCCCCCCCCCCCCCCCCCATACACACACACACACACACACACACACACATCCTCAGACTCTGGCCACAAGTTCCATTCAGTATCCCTGATCGGCCCTAATCTCGCTCGGACCATCCTCTCATTTCTCACATAAGTGTAGAACGCCTTGGGCGTTTCCCTAATCCTTCCCGCCAAGGCTTTTTAATTCCCCTTGTAGCTCTCCTAAGTCCAATTTTGGGTTCCTTCCTGGCTACCCTGTAATCTTCTAGCGTCGTGCCAGATCTATGCTTCCTCAACCTTACATAAGCTTCTGCCTTCCTCTTGACTAGAAGGTAAACTTCTCTTGTCATCCAAGGCTCCTTCACCTTATCATTCCTTCCTTGACTCTGTGGGACAAAACTACCCAGCACTCACAGCAAGTGCTCCTTAAACAACCCCCATAGTACTGTTGCGCATTTCTCTGAGAACAACTGTTCCCAATTTATGCTCCTCAGCTCCTGCCTAACAGCAGTATAATTTCCCCTCACCCAATTAAATACATTCCCATACTGTCCGTTCCAATCCCTCTCCATGACTGTGGTAAAGGTCAAGGTGTTGTGGTCACTGTCACCGAAATGCATTCCACCGTGTCATGTGACACCTGGCGTGAATCGTTGTCAAGCACCAAATTCAATATGGCCTCCCCCCTTAGTCGGCCTATCTACATATTGTGTCAGGAATCTTCCTGGACACACCTGACAAAATATGCTCCATCCAAATCATTTGAACTAAAGAGGTTCCAGTCAATATTAGGAAAGTTGAAGTCATCCATGATAACAACTCTGTTACTTCTGCACCTTTCCAATATCTGCCGCCCAATCTGTTCCTCTACACTCTCTCCTCTACTCTTCCTCTGTTCCTCTATCTGTCTGCTACTATTAGGGGGTCTGTAGAAAACTCTCAATAAAATGACTGTTCTTTCCTTGTTTCTGACTTACACCCATACTGACTCAGTAGACTAACCCTCGTCCGCTAACTCGTTTTCTGCAGCTGTGATGCACTCCCTCATTAACAGTGCCACTCCCCCCTCTTTTACCACCTTCCCTATTCTTCTTAAACCATCGATACCCGGGAACAGTTGCCAACCATTCCTCCCCCTGTGAAATCCATGTCTCCGTAATGGCCATAACATCGTAGTTCCAAGTACTGATCCATGCTCTACGTTCATCTCCCTTATTCCTGACACTCCTTGCATTGAAACAGATACATTTTAACCTATCCCACTGATTGCAACTTTGCCCAATCAAATGTCTGTCCTTCCTCACAGTTTCACTGCATACTACTTCTGCCTGTTCAACAGCTACACTACTCTCTGATCCATAGCTCTGGTTCCCCCTGTGAAAATAATTTAAACCCTCCCAAAGAACTCTAGCAAACCTCCCGCTCAGGATATTGGTGTCCCTCTAGTTTAGGTGCAACCGTCCTTCATGAACAGGTCCCACTTTCCCCAAAAGGTATCCCAATGATCTACATATCAGAAGCCTTCCCTCCTGCACAAGTCCTGTAGCCAAGTGCACTCGCTCTCTGTTCCTTGCCTCACTACCTAACACGTGGCATCGGTAGAAATCCTGAGATTATTACTCTGCTTGTCCTGCTCTTTAGCTTCCAACCAAACTCTCAGAAATCACTTTTTAGATCCTCATCCCTTTTCTTAGCTATGTCGTTGGTGCCGATGTGCACCACGAATTCTGGTTGCTCCCCACCCCCATAAGAATGCTGTAGACTCGATCCGGGACATCCCTGATCCTGGCACAGGGGAGGCAACATAGTTTCCGGGAATCTCGTTGGCGACCACAGAATCGCCTCTCCATTGGCCTGACCATTGAGTCCCCTATTACTATCGCATTCCTATTCTCCGCCCTTCCTTTCTGAGCCACAGAGTCAGGCTCAGTGCAAGAGGCCTGGTCGCCATGGCCTTCCTCTGTTAGCAGCCCCCCCCCACCCCCAACAGCATCCAAAACAGTGTTTTGAAAGGGGTGGCCACAGGGGATCCCTCTACTCTCTGCCCGTTCCCTTTCCTTCCCCTGACTGTAACCCACCTACTCTTGTCCTGAACCTTGGTTGTGGCTACCTCCGTGTAACTCCTCTATCCCCCCACCCCCGCCTCCTGGATGTTCCGAGGTTCATCCAGCTCCAGCTCCAGTTCCTTAACTCGACCTTCGAGGACCTGGAATTGGGTGCACTTCCCGCAGGTGTAGTCAGTGGCGACACCAGTGGTGTCCCTTACCACCCACATCCTACAGGAGGAGTATGCAATGGCTCTAGCTTCCATACCCTCTTATCTGAATTCCCAAAGAGGTTTAAAAGGAGAACAAAATAAGTAAAGATTAAACACCCGTTAGGCCCTTCAGAAAATGTATACTGCTGCTACTCCCTCAAGTGAACCCTCCAAAATTGATGATCCTGCTGAATGATACAAATACATTTTGCTGCCCCCTTAAAAAAAAACTCTTACCTTACACCTTACAGAATGTAGCTGACATTCTGCCCACTGAACTATCTGGAACTCCGCCCTCTGACTCTGCTCCCAGTCAGCTGCACTCTTTGTAAACTCTCGGCTCCCCTCACACCCTTTGTGGAAATGTGGGAAATGAAAGGAACACCTTTCCCCCTCCTCAGTCACTGAACTCCCACTTTAGCACTCTAATGCAGCCCAAAGTCAGCACTCAAGTGCAAACGTAGTCAGCACTGTAATATTGTCCACTTTTATACTGTCTGACTCTAGGCTCTGAAAAATGGCTTAATCCAGTGATCTAATTAACTAATTAACAAGCTGCAGCTGCAGGTAGAGCCTGAGGAAACTCTATTTAAAGCTGTTTGCACATCAAGGGAATGGAAAAGGTTTTACTTCAAGAGGCTGTAACATTTTAAATTTAGTGAAGTAATTTATTCTTGCGATTTGCTGTCTTCTTTTCTAGGTTTGGAAGGACTTCTTGCTGTTTGATCAGATGTGTTAGTGACAGGTCTATTCGGTAGCAGTTGTTTATCGTTACTTAATCCACAGAATCGAAATGAGGTTCTGAACTCACTTCTGACTCTTCATTGCTTATATTGCTGTTAGGGTTGGACTCCGATTTTTACTATCACTTTCAATCTTAGGATTGTCAGAATATGGTTCTCCACGAGATTTTGTCTCTGACAATTTCTGTGCGGAATTATTCTCGTCGAGATAATTTAATTATTTTCAGCAGAATCAGATTTGCTGCCATTGTCATTTGATATATGATAGACGTCTATCAACAATTATTTATTTGAGTCATTTACTGCCCAATGTGTTTTCCCAACTCCCACATATTCGAGCGTCAGTATCTCATGTGCCATTTCCAATTGTCCCCTCGGACTGTCCGTAATCATGGGTGAAGTTATCACCTTTGCTCCTTGTCAAATCATTCCTCAAATGTAAAATTATTCTGTCCACAAACAATTTATTAACCACCCTGACAGCGACTGAACTCGGCACTAAGTGACACTCCAACTGTACTTTATACAATGAACACGGATATAATCTCCACCTATCCATTCACGAGTACATTTGCTTTCATTGAGCTCTCTGGAAGGAGAATCAAATATTTATTCAGTAAAGCGGTTTGAGTAGCCCCTATGTCCCTTCAGGTACTTATGGGTTTTGCTGCAACAGTTTCTGAAGATGGAGTAATCTTCCCTTTGACAAAAAACATATATACCTCTCCTCTTTCGTTACGCCTGCTCCCAATGCAGTTTTTATTTCAGGTACCCTGTGTACAGTTAAAGCTAAAGTGTGCCCTGTAGTATTCTCCACTTTTGCTCACTTTTCGAAATCCTCCTTATGAACCCCTACAAGTCCCATGGGTTTCCTTGCAAATTCCAACGTGCTGCACGAACGTGTCCCATCTCGTTTCACTCGTTTCAATGGAGCTACCTAGGCTTCCCTGTCTCACCTCCACCCTCAGTGCCTTCCTTCCTGGTCTAAGGGGGATATCTCGAAATATTCCCAGGAACTCATACGTTACCTTGGCTGCCTCCCTTCCTTTCACTTCTCAAAATTATCAGATGATAAAACAAAGGTTTAGATTGATGGATTTGCTCACAATTGTCAGCCATGATTGCTGACTGCCTAGCAGCCTTCACACTGTGGTGTTCAAAACGGATTCTTATCACAGAATGTAGCACATTCTTAAATTCCTCTGAAGAATTACCTCTCTCAGAGCCTCATCCGTAGTTGCTACTCCGAATGCTCCGCTCCATCTATCAACATTGTTCTGCTTAACACTTTTGAATTCGGCACAGCCTATCCCGGTTGTCTTCTTAAACTCCGAAATTTGTACCTGTGTACTTCGGGAACCTCTTCATATACAACCAGCACAGCCATTTTTACCTCGTCATAATTTTTAAACATCCTACCTGACCGGTTTCCTTTGTCCATCCTCCCCCCTCCCACACACATACACACACACACTTCCGTCAATTTGTTCTGCATGGGTAACGTCTACTTTTCTTTTGGCCAAACCATGTGAGTTTATATTTACTCAAAAACATTTTAAAAACGTGGCTACTCCTCCTTTTCGTATTGGGGTGGTCTTTATAAATGTAAGCATATCGCCAATGGGTACCATTCCAAGATTAATTTCCCTCTAATATCTGTCAGCACCCCTCTAATTCCCTGTGCTTTATCTCGGAACTCTTTCTCTCTTGTATTTCCTCTCTATTTCCAACTTCGCCATTTTCATCGCCATTTCATTGTTGCTGCGTCTCCATTTGTTGTTGCTTCACTCCATCTTTTTCTGCATCTTTGTTTCGTGCTCGAACTGCAGCCACAGTCTCCCCAGCTCAATTTCCCCACCAGAAACTGTCCTTGATGCTACACTACTTCGTGGGCTCTCCAGTGCTCCGAGCATATCTTAGAGTTTAAATGTTGAGCAATTGTGCCAATTAACTCCACTTTCCGAACTCTAGCTGCTATAGCTATAATAGTCCCCTGCCCATTTGACTGTCTTGTGTCTTCGAAGCTCTTTTAAACAAGATATTTACCAGAAGAAAACCCAACTTCCAGAGCTATCCTGTGATATCACGACAAGCCTGCTGCCTCCGTTTTATTCATATTGTAACCCACAATTCGCCATCTACCGTTCGAAACATCCAGGACCCGAACCCACAAATTATGTAATGATACGCTGGGCTAGAACATGGTCAATTCGAGCCCCACTAGACTAGGAGTTACAACACAAGTGAATTAACCAATAATTCCATGAAAAATGCAAGAAGTTGTTGGCCCTAGGCAGCCCAATATTTATATTCACCAGGTTGGTAAGTTTAAACACAATCACTGTTTATTTATGTAAAGAACAAGAATAAAATCTGCAGTAAATGCAACTATTTACCTATTATCTATTTCCTCAATCCCCACTTTAACACACACACGAAAGTCAGATAGAGAGAAAGAAGTAAAACGGAAAGAGTTTTTGTTTCAGATGGTTGTGTCTAGCACCTTACTCCTCTCCATCCTCGGTTCGTAGATTTGATTGTAGATTCATTCTGATGTCTGTAGTGTCAGAAATACAGCACTCATACCTTTTCTGGAGAAAGAGAGAGAAATGTCTTGGATTTGTTTACAGATGTCATGACTTTCCAGTAGGTTCATTCATTTTAGTTCTCTGCAGCACCAGGAATACAGCCTCTCTGGAGACAGGGAGAGAAAGATCGCAGCTTTGTACTGCCAGGAGACAAGTTGAAGCTCCTTTGGATTTAGAAAATAATTGCACTGGGATAGAGTCAAATCATCACCTGGTACCTGGCAGAGTACATCCTTTTGGAAAATTCATTGGAAACCAGGCAACCAATCAAACCGTTTCCCGTCCCATCTCTCTCGCTGGTGGCGACTAGTTCGCAGGTATTCTTCAAACAAGCTGAAACTATCAGAATGTTCTCTCCTGCAACTTTTGAATTCTGGTGTTCTACTTAACGATCCATGTCCATTAATCATCCCTGCACCTAGAAAATCACCAAATAAGGGAACTAATATCCTGGGCGCTTGCATATATTTTACTGGCACTATACAGTGAAGCTACGCACTGAGTATCCATTCACAGAATTCTCCACACCCACCACCTCTGCCGCTTGTTGGATAACTCCAGCAGAACACCAATTGCAAGGTCCCCTCCAAGCCAAATTGCATTTTGACTTCGAGCAGATCTCCTTTATTTCGCTATAAGTGAATAAAAATTCTGGAACATCCTGCCAAAAGATATTGTGATTATATGCACACGAAATCTACTGCAATGACTAATGGAGACGACTCACTAGTTTCGTCTCAGTGTTAATTATGAGTGGACAACAAATGTTGATGTGACTCAGCGCAGACGTCTCTTATTAAAGACTAACAATTTAAAACGTTCTAATGTATTATTATATCTGCTTCCTACCCAACTTATTTCCTTTCTTTTAGCATGGCGTAACTAGTTTTCTGCAAATATATCACCTTATGAAACCCAAGCTGCTATATACTTTGTGCTCCCAACATGACCTTTCAGATTTGCACAATTGCGCGCATAAACACGCACATCCCTTTGTTCGAGACCAAAAACATGCTTTTTGTCCCTGTGTAGCATATCGCAGATTGTTGAAAACACACTACCTACCATGGTTCACTGTTATTTGTCAATGAGCGCCATCCGCTCCCTCAGTACCTCCACCACAGAAAATGGTTCTCCTATACACTGCTCTTTTTTCTTCGACCAGCTTTCCGAGATGACTTTTATAAAGTTTGGGTAACATTAATTTATTTCCCTGAATCAGCTTTTCATTCCTTACTCATTCTGAATTTCTATGGGCGATGTGTTGTTAAGTTGCTTTCCTGAATTACTGCAGTCCATGTGGTTTCGTTGCAGCCACAGTGCTATTTGGGATGGAGATGCGGATTTTGGAACAGCAATAACGAATGAATGGCAATAAATTTCCAAGTCCGAATGAGTCCATCTTGCAAAATTGTGGTGTTCCCCGCTGCCTCCTGCCTGTCTTTGCCGTTCTGGAAGCTAGCATTCCTGGGTTTGGAAGGTGTTGTCGAAGGAACCTTGGTACGCCGTTGTTTTGCTTCTTGTAGATAATACAGTGCTCCCGCTTTTTATCTGTGATGCAGGGAGTGAAATGGTGTTGACGCCGGATGCTTTGTCCTGATTGCTGTCAGGATTCTTGAGTGTTCTTGAAATAGCACTCATCAGGAGTAGTGGAGCACATTTCTGACTTCAGACTTGCACATAGTGGTCAAGATTTAAGGAACCAGGACCTGATTAACTCGCCGCCGGACGCATGTCCTTTGAGCTGCTCTTGTGGTCAATATATTTCTATGTCAAGTTCGGTTTAGTTTCAGGTCAATGGTAACCCTCAGGGTGATGATAATCTACAGACAACACCGTGGCGCAGTGATTCGTACGGCTGCTTCACGGTACCGGGTACCAGGTTCATTCCCGACCCTGGGTTACTGTCCGTGTCGTCTTTGCACATTGTCTCCGTGTCTGCCTGTGACTCGTCCCCACAACCCAACGATGGTCAGGGTAGATGGATTGTACCTTAATTGTAAAAAAAATGATGATCATACTAGGGGATTCAATTGTGATGGTATCATTGAATATCAAGCGGCAATGACAATATTCTCGCCGGCTCGCGCTTATATGGTGCGAATATTTATTTCGATTTCTCTGCCCAAGATTAGTTTCTGATCATTTCCTACTGATTTTGGATATGGAATGCTTCAGTATCTGACAAGTCGATAATGGTTTTGCACATAGTATGATCGTCAACGAATAGCCCCAATTTTGATCTTATAATTGAAGACATTTCATAGAGGATGCAGCTGAAAATGGTTGTTTGTAGCGTTCGTTTTTCCATTGAGCAATATTTGAAATGGAACACACACCATTCTTGTTGCATTGGAAGACCTACAATTCTAGGAACGTTATTAGCGTTTGAAAACAAGTGTCACAACTGACACTCTCCAATCATTTTGCCAGCAATTTATTGCTGGAAAATTACAAGATTATTGGAACGCCCTAGGGCAGTGCACACTGAATTTTTCCTTCCTTTGCTGGATGCAAGCTTTTCCGGTCTGTATATTTACTAACTATATAAAAAAACATTTATTCCAGCATAAACATCCTATCAGTTTTCACCAGCCCATTATCGCGACCGTCTCGGCTTCGGCCGGTATTTTTCCTATTCTTACTTCGGTAATGCAGATGCAAATTCTTCATTATATTTTCTAACCTTGGCTTTTATCTCCAATATTATATCATCCACTTGATTTTCCTAATATTGCGCACTACAGATCTTAATTGCTCTTGACTATGAATATGATCGTAGACATTGGATGTGTTGTCCCTTCGGTTGAGCCTCATTGAGCCTGTTTCTTATCTTGCAGTTGTATTTTCTGCTGCAACCCGCTTGACAGGCTATTTAATGTGGCACAGACTTACTTGCTTCTTGCACGTGATATATATCATGGGTACTATTGTTGTTTCGGAATTTGTTTTCGATCCACCTCGTTATTAAATGTACTCCAATCTCTGTTCATTAACTTTACTGTTTGGTGCAATGTTCCAAACTTGCAACTAAACAATGTACATCGCAAAATTCACCCTTTTTTCTTGTACAACACCAACAATCATGCTGATTTGCAATTGCATTTCAACCTTGTGTAATCCCACTCCTAGTATGCCCATGTCAGAGTTACACCTCATTGGGGAAAACGCCAGCAGTAGCCAGAGCAGTGGCGCCATGGCTAGCTGTTTTTAATGAATGTAGTACAAAGCACAGAAGAGCAATAGATATAGGGGGCTCTACAGTCAGGGCACAGATTGACGCTTCTGTGGAATGAAAGAGTCTCCAGGGTGATATGTTCCCTCCTTAGTGATAGTATCCAGGATATCTCTGAACTGGCAGGGGGCATTCAGAAGGGGGAGGTTCAATAGCCAGAGGTCGTGGTGCATATTGGTACTAACGGCATAGGGAGGGATAGCGACGAGGTCCTGTGGCAGGCGCTCAAGGAGCTAGGTAGACAGTTAGGAGAAGGACCTCTTTGGTTGTAATCTCGGGATTACTTCCTGTGCCACGTGCTAGTGAGGCTACAAATAGGAAGGTAGTACAGTTGAACACATCGCTTAACAGCTGGTGTAAGAGGAAGGGTTTCAGATATGTGGACCATTGGGATCTCTTCCGGGGCAGGTGGGACCTGTACAAGAAGGACGAGTTGCATCTGACCTGCAGGGGCATATATATCCCGGCCACGACGCTTACTAGTGTCATATAGGAGGTTTTAAACTATTGTGGCGGGAAGTGGAAACCGTAGCAAGAAGTTAGAAGGTGAAATAACCAAGGGGGAACTAGAGAATAGAGACTCCGCGGAAGGGCAGGCAGTGAGATGTTGCAAAACATAGCGGGACTGGTGGTCTCAATTGCATTTGTTTCAGTGCGGAAATATAACAGGTAAGGCAGTTGAACCTAGAGCATGGATTAGTACTTGGAACAATAATGTTGTTGCCATTGCAGAGACTTGTTTGAGGGAGGGACAGGATTGGCATAAAAACAGTCATTAGATGTTTAAGTAGGAATAAAGGGGTTTTAAAAGGGTTGGCTGAGTTGCACTACTGGTTGAGGAGATTATCACAACTGCATTGCGGTAGGACACCTTAGGGGACTCATGCAGCGAAGGGAGAGCTCAGCAAGAGGACGGGTGTCGTCACAATATTGGGGGTTTTCTATAAGCCTCGCATTAGCCAACGGGAGGGAGAGGAGCAGACATTCAAACAGATTTTGTAAAGGTGTAAAAGCAGCAGGATTGTTGCGGTGGGTAATTTTAACTTCCCCTATATTGACTGAGACTCACTTCGTGCTAGGTGCTTGAATGGGACAGAGTTGGGAAGGAGTATCCAGGAGGGATACTTGAAACAATATGTACATAGCCCAACTTGGGAAGAGGCCGTACTGGATCTGGTATTGGAGAAAGAGCTCGGCTAGGTGGGCAAAGTTTCAGTAGGGGAGCATTCTGGGAACAATCACCATTATTCTGTAAGTTTTAACGTACTGTTTGATAAATATAAGAGCCGTCCTCGGGTGAAGGTGCTAAATTAGGAGAAGGCTAATTACGGAAATTTGACCGGAACTCAAGAATCTAGTTAGGGGATGAATGTTTGACGGAGAATAAACATCTGGCATGCGGAGGGCTTTGAAATGTCAGTTGATAAGAATTCAGGACTGGCATAGTTCTGCGACGAAGAAGAATACATATGGCAAGTTTCGGGCAGCTTTGTTAACGAGAGATATTGTGAACCCAGTCCAAAAGAAAACTGAAGCATTTGTAAGACTATAAGGCCGCCAAAAGACGAAGCCCGTGAGGAATATAAGGAAAGTAGGAAGGAACGGAAGCAAGGAGTCAGAAGGGCTAAAGGGGGTCACAATAGGTAACTGAGAAACAGCATTAAGGAAAGTCTCAAGGCTTTTACACGTCTATAAAGGGCAAGAAGTTAACTAGGGAAATGATTGGCCCACACAAAGAGACGGGAGGGGGAATATATATATAGAAGCAGAGGAAATGGGTGAGAGACTGAAAGAATGCTTTGCATCAGTATTCATCAAAGAGAAGAAGTGCTGAATGCTGAGTCTGGGGAAGGGTGTATAGGTATTCAGGATCACACTGAGATCAAAAATGAGGAGGCGTTGACAGTCATTTAAAAATTCAGATAGATAAGTCCCCACGACCTGCTAGGATCTACCTGAGAATACTGAGGGTGGCGAGGGAGGAAATTCCTGGGACCTTGAGAAAAATCTTTGTACCTGACTAGCTGCAGTTGGTGTCCCAGAGGACTGGAGTATAGCTAATGATGGTCCTTTATTTAAGATGGGCAGCAAGGATAACCCAGAAAGTTACAGTCAGGTGGGCCTTTTGTCAGTGGTAAGGAAATTATTGGAGAGGATTATTCGAGACAGAATTTATTCCCATTTGGAAGCAAATGGACGTATTAGTGAGAGGTAGCATGGTCTGCGAAGGGGACGTAGTGTCTCACTAACTTGATTCCGTTTTTCGAAGAAGTGACGAAGACGATTGTTGAAGATAGGGCAGTGGATGTTGTCGGCATGGACCTCAGTAAGGTCTTGACAAGGGTGCTCATGGCAGACCGGCACAGAAGGTGAAGTCATACGGGATCAGAGGTGAACTGGCAAGATGGATACAGAACTCGCTCAGTCATGGAAGACAGAGGGTGGCAGTGGAAGAATGCTTTTCTGAATGGAGGGCTGTGGCTAGTGGTGTTTCACACGGATCAGTGCTGGGACCTTTGATGTTATTAATGAAAGTCGCTTAATATTACAAGTAGGCTTCAATGAAGATACTGTAAAAACAAAACGCTAGTCGCCACATTCCTGCGCCTGATCGGGAGGTCGGTACGGGAATAGAACCCCTGCTGCTGGCCTTGTTCTGCATTTCAAGCCAGCTGTTTAGCCCACTGTGCTAAACCAGCCCTAGCTTGTACTATAGATTGATTATTTTGTGGAAAATGTAACTGGCCTGATTAGTAGGTTTGCGGACAACATACAGGTTAGTGGAATTGTGGATAGTGATGGGGACTGTCAGAGAATGCAGCAGGTTATAGATCGGTTGGAGACTTGGGCGGATAGATGGCAGATGGAGCTTAATCCGGACAAATGTGAGGTAATGCGTTTTGGAAGATATAATGCAAGTGGAAAATAGACAGTAAATGGCAGAACCCTTAAGGGTATTGACAGACAGCGGGGTCTGGGTGTACAGTTGCACAGGTCACGGAAAGTCACAACGCAGGTAGCGAAAGGAGTCAAGAAGTCATGCGGCATGCTTGCCTTCAACGGCCGGGGCACTGAGTATAAAAAGTGGCGAGTCATGCTGCAGCTGTATAGAACCTTGGCGTGATCACACTTGGAATATGGCGTTCAATTCTGGTCGGCACACTACCAGGAGAATGCGGATGCTCAGGGGAAGGTACAGAATATGGTTGTTAGGATGTTTCCTTGCTTGGAGACATTAGCTATGAGGAGAGTTTGAATAACCTCCGTTTGTCCGTTCTCACTGGAACGACAGAGATTGAGCAGCGGCCTGTTAGAAGTCTACAAAATTATGAGGAGTGTGGTCAGATTGGATAGTCAGACGCTTTTTCCCAGGGTGGAAGAGTCAATTACTTGCGGACAAATGTTTGTGGTGTCAAGGAAAAAAATAGAGGAGATGGGCGAGGGAAGTTTTTTACACAGACGGTAGTGGGTGACCGGATCTTGCTGCTGGAAAAGGTGGTGGAAGCAGGTACAATAGTGAGCGCCGTCTTGACAAATATATGAATAGGGTGGGGATAAAGGGATATGGACCCTGAAAGTGTAGACGGTTTTAGGTTTGATGGCCAGCATGGTCGACGCAGGTCGGGAGGGCCGAATGACCTGTTCCAGAGCTGTACGTTTCTTTGTTCTTCCTTTGGCCTTTGTTTATGTTTTAGCGTGTTTCATTCTCACGTTTTATAATTGAAGCCTGATAATGCAATAAACGTTTTTACAAAACGCTGCATCATCAACTTGTATTTCGCTTTCGCCCCACCACCTCCCAGCGCCAGATTCAGTAAAGCCACATCTTTAATTTTACAAAAAGTGTATTGGTTGAAGAAGTTCTCCGGAATACATTTCAAAAATGATTACGTGGTCACACGTTTAATCATGACATGATTTGAATCAATATTTGAAAATAAAAGTAATCTCTATAGCACCACTGTGTTTGTTTACCTGCGCATCATTCTTCTTACCCTCCTAATTTGTGACAAAAATGTCCACGGTTCCACCTGTACAGAACTTAAGTTCGGCCAAACTTGGAATACAGCTGGACATAGCCATAGTTAGGCCACACAATGAATATTGCATACAATTCTGTTGGCCAACTACCAAAAGGGTGTGGAGGCTTCGGACAGGGTACAGATGTGCCTTGTTCGGAGGAAATTGGCTATAGAAATACAGAACATAAGAGCAGGAGGATGCTATTAAGCCCGTCGAGCCTGCTCTAATATCCATTCTGATCGTGGCTTATCATCCAACTCAATAACATAACACCACTTTTCCCCCTTATCCTTTGATTTCCTTTTCCCCACGGGCTATGTCTTCTTAAAACCATACAATATTTTGGCCTCAACTATTTCCTGCCTAACGAATTACACAGGTCGATCACTCCCTGGATGAATAAATGCCTTCCCATCTCTGACCTAAATGTTTTATCCCGTACCCTCGGTTCTGGACACACCCACCATCGGAAAATCTTAACTGCATCTACCCTCTCTAATCCTGTGAGAACTTTGTAGGCTCTCACTACGCAGTGACCAGTCTCGGGTGGCCTGCTCTCTGGTTGATTCCCCAACGTGTTGGTCCAAAAAACCATCTCGCTACAGTCCAGGAATTCCTCCTCTATGATATGGTGGGTAATTTGATTTGCCCAATCTATATGCAGTTTAAAATCATCCATAATTTCCAATGCTCCTTTGTCGCATGCATCTCTAATTTCCTGTTTAATGTCATTTTCAATATCACCCCTGGAGTCGGAGGTCTATGCACGACGCCTACTGATGTTTTTTGCCCCTTGGTGTTACTCAACTCTACGCATACATATTCCCCACTGTCAGAGCTAATATCCATCCACCGTATTTAGTTGATTTCCTCTTTAACCAACACTGCCACTCCACTGCATTTTCATTTATTTCTCTCCTTCCTAAATAATGAATACTCTTGGAGACGCTGTTCCCAACCCTGGTCCGCTTGCAGCCGTGTCTCCATGATCCCTACAATCTCATGCCCATTCACATCTATTTGCGTAATTAGTTCATCCACTTTATTGCGAATGGTATGAGAAGAGGTTGGATGTATTGGGACTGCTTTCACTGGATTGACGATGATTGAGGGGCGACCTGATAGAGGTTTACAACATTATGAGTAGCCCAGCTGCTTTTTCCCAGGATAAAAAAATCAATTTCTCGGGGACATAGATTACGTGTGCAAGGGGAAAAGTTTGGAAGACATATGCGAGACAGGTTTTTTCACCGAAGGTAGTGAGTGCCCTGAACACACTTCCGAGGGAGGCTGTGGAAGCTGACAGCACAGTAATGTTTAAGAGGCGTCTTGCAAACAGACGAATAGAATGGGAATGGAGGGATACTGAGCCTGGAAGTGCAGAGGGTTTTACTTTAGACAGATATCATGCTCTGCCCAGGCTTGGAGGACCGACGGGCCTGTTCGTTTGCTGTACTGTTCTTGGTATTCTTGATAATACCTTCAGTCGAGCGATACTTTTTGGTGCGTCGGAACGTAGGTCCCAAATTTCCTCTTTTCGCAACACAGAACCACATGGCTTCTGAGATCCATGCTATTACCCCACCACTTTATTGGCGTCTGTAACGTGAGTGAACATCCAACCAATATTTATTGCTATATTCATCATATGTTTGGCCACTATTACCAGCATTGTCAGTGCATAATATTTCCACGTAGTTTCTTGTTGCTCGAATTGAACAATAACAATTTGTGTGTGTTAGTATACACGCATTGTGAAACTGCCTTCGTGTTTCTGATAGTTTTGCCTGTGCATCCCTTTTCCTTACTTAGTACACTGCAACAATCTGGTACCTTTACTCCATTGTTTCCTCTCTTTCACTTCTATGTGACGGTGCTCTTCCCGATGCAAATTCAGTCCAAAGTTTCCCAATGGATATTAATCGTCTCCACTGTGAGTGCCTCGGTCCGAATATTATTTCGGTGCATGCCATGACTGTTTCATAAGATTGGATCCCAGTGATACAAAAATGTCGGATACCTCACTGCTGCGCCATGTCTCAAGTCTGCCATTTACTTGTGAAAGGAAAGCAATCCAGAAAATTCCAAGTCATTATTAAATCTTGTTTTTTACATTGCTAGCTAGCTCCTTAAAAAATGGCGTTGGACTTTAATATCAACGGTTTCATGATGTAGTGCACAATTACTGTGCACAATTGATTTTGCCTCACCCTTCCCCGCCACTCTCGCCCCTCAAGAATGTTTTGCGCCATCTATTTGACGATCTCCAGCCTGGTACCATGAGATAACAGTTCATGCCGTTTTCATGATGACTGAATCAGAAATGGTACTTTGTTCCAGTATGAAACTACGAGCAGAATGACTGAATTTTCGCTCTTTATTCTGCACCATCCATCATCTCCTGCTCCATCAAACGTCTCCTGTCGAGTGTTTCGTATCACGGCTGTCCCTCGCTCACTGCCATACTGTTCTAAACTACGCAATGATTGCAGTCTCCAGATCTGATTACCACCTTGAGAATTGATCACACCCCGAAGATTCTTGCACGATCAGCCGGTTTCTGCTGTTTCAGATGTCCGGCAACACATGGTCACAAAGCTTACTGTCGATGATGTGACAACTTCAGAAATCTGTCATGAGGTTATTATCATTCTATCTGAAGCACGAAAATTATTCCTCGAATTGGGATATAGTGTGCGAGAAGTGGCCGTAGATAGGAACTGTCATGTGAGAGTACCTTTAAGAAATGGGTGTTTATCAAATAGCTACAGTGATGCCAGAGTGTGGGTGGAGCTGGGTTGTCTGTCTGTTTTTACTTTCGTTTTTGAGCTGGCAGCTACTGTCTGTGTTTAGTTTCCATTTTCACAGTTGGAGCTGCATCCAGCCAAACAAGGTGCAATTTTGATCGCTCTCTGTATGAAAAGAATGTCTCCAGATCACTTGCTAATTAAAACGTGATAACTGCTCTCAGCAGAGGATTTAAATCTGCTGTCTTTGTTAAAGCGGGCATTTGCCTTATGGATGTTGCTGGGAAATATTAAAGGTTACTTAGAGATTACTGTATTCTTTGGGGGAATATTTGAGTTGATAGTTGCTAAGATGTTTACTGTGTGTTTATAAAATGCTAACTGGATCCATAGACTAAACATTGTATTGTTTGAAATGTACTTTAGAACTCTGTTGCATCACACCTGTAGAGTGGGCCCGTGTGCTCCCCATAAGCAAAATCTATTTAAAGTTGTAGGTCAGGTGAACTCCATGATATACTTTGGGGTCCATAAACCCCGGCCTGTGATAGTACTACACTCTTGGCCATTCAAGCTCACGGATTCAATGGTACGTTTTCCCATATGAGACATTTTGTGTCAAGCTTGCATTGTGGTTGTTTTCATTGCACTCTCCGACACCCATGCACTTTAACCCGCCTCGGTTGGACATACTCATATTTGAGCAGTCTCTTGCTTATTGCGAGTATTCTACCTTACACACCTTGATGTGACGTCCCGACAGGCAGAATTAATTTAAAGGATTTTATTTTATTTTATTTGATTTATTGTTGTCACGTGTATTGGTATACAGTGAAAAGTATTGTTTCTTGCATGCTGTACAAACAATGCATACCGTACATAAGGAAGGAAGGAGATACTGCAGAATATAATGTTACAGTTATAGCAAGGTGTAGAGTAAAGATCAACTTAATACGAGGTAGGTCCATTCAAAAGTCTGATGGCAGTAGGGATGAAGCTGTTCTTGAGTCGGTTGGTACGTGACCTCAAACTTTGGTATCTTTTTCCTGACGAAAGGAGGTGGAAGAGAATATGTCCGGGGTGCGTGGGGTCCTTAATTATGCTGGCTGCCTTTCTGAGGCAGCGGGAATTACAGATAGAGTCAATGGATGGGAGGCTGGTTTGCGTGATTGACTGGGCTACATTCACGACCTTTTGTAGTTTCCTGCGGTCTTGGCGCGAGGAGGCTCCACACCAAGCTGTGATACAACCAGAAAGAATGCTTTCTATGGTGCATCTGTAGATGTTGGTGAGGGTCGTAGCTGACATGCCAAATTTCCTCAGTCTTGTGAGAAAGTACAGTCGTTGGTGGGCTTTCTTCACTATAGTGTCGGCATGGGGGGAGCAAGACAGGCTGTTGGTGACCTGTACACCTAAACACTTGAAGCTCTCGAAACTTTCTACTTCGTTCCCATTGATTTAGACAGGGGCATGTTCTGCACTACACTTCCCAAAGTAGATGATAATCTCCTTCGTTTTGTTGACATTGAGGGAGAGATTATTGTCGTCGCATCAGTTCACCAAATTCTCTATCTCATTCATATACTCTGTCTCATCATTGTTTGAAATCCGACCCACTAAGGTGGTTTCATCAGCAAATTTGAAGATCGAGTTGGAGGGGAATTTGGCCACACAGTCATAAGTGTATAAGGAGTATAGTAGGGGGCTGAGGACACAGCCTTGTGGGGCACCGGTGTTGAGGATGATCGTGGAGGAGGTGTTGTTGCCTATCTTTATTGACTGTGGTCTGTGGGTTAGAAAGATCAGGATCCAGTCGCAGAGGGAGGAGCCGAGGCCAAGGCCACGGAGTTTGGAGATGAGTTTTGTCGGAATGATGGTGTTGACTGCTGAGCTGTAGTCGATAAATAAGAGTCTGACATAGGTGTCTTTGTTATCTAGGTGTTCCAGGGTAGAGTGCAGGGCCAGTGAGATGGCATCTACTGTGAACCTGTTGTGGCGGTCGGCAAACTGTCGTGGATCAAGGCAATCTGGGAGGCTGGAGTTGATTTGTGCCACGACTAACCTTTAGAAGCACTTCATGATGATGGTTGCCAGAGCCACTGGATGATAGTCATTAAGGCACACTGCTTGACATTTTTTTTGGTACAGGGATGATGGTCGTCTTCTTGAAGCAGATAGGGACCTCAGATTGTTGTAGAGAGAGGTTGAAGATGTCGGCGAATACCCCCGCTAGCTGATTCACGCAAGACCTGAGTACTCGTCCGGGTACCCCTTCCTGGCCAATGGCTTTCCGTGGGTTGATCTTCGAGAAGGTTGCTGTGACGTCTGCAGTGGTGATCTCAGATACAGGTTCATCCACGGCTTCTGGGGTGGAGGGCTCGCTCTTCTGACATCTTGCTCAAAGCGGCCATAGAATGCGTTGAGCTCATCAGGGAGGTGTGCGTTGGAGCCGACAATTTTGCACACCTTCACCTTGTAGCATGTTATGTCTTGCAGACCTTGCCATCGATGGCGGGGATTCATGTGGCTAGCCTGGGACTCGAGCTTTGTCCAGTACTGTCTTTTGGCCTCTTTGGTGGATGTCTTTCGATCTGATCTGGCTTTCTTGCAGTGGTCAGGGTCGCCTGACTTGAACGCCTCAGACCTAGACTTCAGTAAGCAGTGGGTATCACTGTTCATCCAGTGTTTCTAGTTGGGAAACTCGTGGATTTGCTTCTTTGGCACACAGTCTTCTACACACTTAATAATGAAGTCAGTTGCTGTAGTGGCGTACACGTTCAGGCTACTCACAGAGTTTTAAATACTGACCAGTCCACTGACTCTAAGCAGTCCCGTAGGAGATCATCCGATTCCTCAGAGCAACAATGCACAACTTTCTTCGACGGATTCTCCCACTTCAGATTTTGCTTATCAGCAGGAGCACAGCCTTGTGGTTAGATTTGCCAAAGGTTGGGCGGGCGATAGAGCGGTAGGCATGTTTGATATTTATGTAGCAGTGGTCCAGGGTGTTTGGGCCTCTGGTGGAGCAGGTGACGTGTTGGTGGTAACTTGGTAGTATGCTCTTGAGCTTTATCTGATTGACGTCCCCAGCTACAATGAACAAGTCCTCGGGATGTTTAGTTTCAAGGCTATTTGTGGTGTTGAATATTCCGGCCATTGCGATTTTCACATTCGCATGGGGTGGGATGTAAACGGCCGTCAGGATAACGGAGCTGAACTCCCGCGGAAGGTAGAAGTGATGGCATTTTAGCGTGAGGTAATCCACGTCCGGTGAGCAGAAACTCGCCAGTGTTGCTGCATCTCGGCACCCGGAGGTGTTGATTAGGGGGGAGACCCAACCTCCCCTTATCTTGCCTGAGGCCGCCCTATGGTCGATTCGGTGGATTGTGAAGCCCTCTGGTTGTAGGGCACAGTCCGCTGAAGCAGGAGTGAGCCATGTCTCCGTGAAGCAGAGCACACAGCAGTCCCTTAGTTCTCTTTGAAAAGTGAGTCTGGCTTTAAGTTCGTCTAGCTTGTTTTCTAGAGATTGGACATTAGCTAGGAGTAAGCTAGGCAGAGGGGCTTTGGGGCCGCGTTGTTTCACTCTCACCTGCAGGCCTGCACGTTTTCCATGTTTCCTGGAGTGACTGCTTCTTGTCGAACCTAGGCCACGGTGAGAGTATGCAGTGTTAAGGGAATAGTTGAATTCAGTGAGGTCCCACGCCTGGGGATCCCATGACAGCGGCTGCCAGAGACCAGGAAAACGTGTGGTCGGTGTGTGGATGAAGGATTTGTTACCTTGCTTGCTGTTCCTGCGTCGGTAGGTGGGTCTGCGCGGTCGAGCGTTCCGGGGTGCTGTCAGGCTGCGGTTCGTCTTCACAGGTCAGTGGATGTCCAGGCCACGCTCCGGCGTGGATGGGGTGAAGGTCGGTAAGTGGATGACATCTCTGGGATCGCGGTTACGGGTGAGGCGATGGCTGGGTCCGTGTGTTGGCGTCCGCAGCGTCCTTTCCAGATCGCGGTCTTCCTTCAGAGGACGGAGGATCTCGAGACCTGGAAGTCAATTTAAAAGAGCAGTATTAGTGATTGTTAGGCTGCGGGTGTGAGTTTTAGGAGTGTGGGGCGAATGTAGAGGGGAGATGGAAGGAGGGCTTGGGGCCTGCGGGAGGTTGAAGCTCTCCGTGTCAGAGGGGTTGGGAGCTTGGGGTGGGGAGGGGGGCGGCGGAGGTCTGCAGCTGCTGCGATGCTGGTCTGGTCGTTGGAGAGCACCAGAGTGGAGGTCTCCGCTTCTGTGGTGTTTTCCAGTCTCTGGAAGCTTGTAGAGTGAAGGGCCTGGCTTCTTGGGCATTTTCCTGGTCTCTGGCAGCCGCTGCCGTGGGATTCCCAAGCCTGGGACTGCAGATCCGGCAGCTGCTCACACGTGGTCGGCTGCTCCAAGTCAATTTCAGATCGTCAGTTTCAGATGTCTTCAGAGTCCTAAAGTCTGTGAGTAATTGAATAAGAAAATTTTTAGAGAGTTTAAAAGAGTTAGAATGAAGTTTTAGAAGCGTAGAACGAGAGTAAAAGACATAATTAGAGGGTATTCTGGGCACAGCTTGCAAAACGACGCCTCGCTCCGGCGCCATCTTGAATCCAAAACAAGGAACAACACTTTACAGCTAGTTATTATCTAAGAAGCAATTTTGTTATCTTCTGAGAAAATTGACTGGGAACCTCGAATGTACCATTCATTTTTAATAATGTCTCTAGATGTGTTCTATGTGAATCGTCATAATGACTTTTGACATTTTACATTACCCCAAATTAACTTCCATTTATTAAAGTAAGCTTCATATTTGTTTTGCCAATTTATATTTCTTGGGTTCCAACTTGAACCATGGTACGAGTTTCGAGAGGAAAGTAAGAACTCACAATATGGCCTATCAATTACCAACGATTATCCTTGGTTATAACTCCTCACTATTATTAAAACATTGGCAGCTCTGTCCCCCCCCCCCCCGCCCCCCACTTTGATTCACCTCCCCGTCTTTCTCCTGACAGTTCTCGTATTTGCTCACCCATTCGGACATCACCCTGTTTTGAACAAGAGCCAATCAGCAACAACCCCTAACAGATTTCATTTGCACCTCTAACCGAATTCCCCGAGTTAATGTATTATACCTCAGCTACTTAAACTTATGCGTTTTTTACTAGAATATTAAACAAAAAATGCATGTTGTTATACTATTTGACATTCTTTATTCAAGAGACGTATGCATCGCTGGCAAGGCCAGAATTTGGTTGCCATCCCTAATTTCATTTGTAACGAAGGGATTTTTGAAATCAACCATGTTACTGTGGAAGGGGAAGCCCCTAGATTTCAATCTCTAAAGTGCATCAGTGAAGTCGATGGGCGTTTTCAAGACATCTGATGGAAATTTCATGATATCCATTACTGCTTAATAATGCAGAATCATGACATTCAATCTAATTTCGGCAAGCTGCTGTGATGAGATTTGAACGCTTATCCCCAGCGAACGAGGTTGGGTTTCTGGATTACTCCATGTGTCATTTCAAATAAATCGCAATCACTCCCTAGTCCACCGCCCGCCCGCCCCCTCACCCCCACCCCAACACCATCAAAACGCATTTAATGAACTGATAACTACGGTGTTAAGCTGAATATTTTCAACTAGAACTGTTAGGTATGGATTCCCATGTGCGGTTTCAAATCAGTAAATATTTTCTTTCAGTGCAATTTTGCAGAAAGTTACTATAAAAAGTGAGGACGGTGGTGGGAAAGGGGGAGGGAAGTGATCGAATATTGGTTTAAGTACAATTGTTACAGCTGTCTGCATCATTTATCTGTCCAATATAGTTTTTCAGAATCATCTGATTCACATCGTGTGATGTATCCCGTCGACCAATATCAGGTTAATTATTTAATGTGAGAAATGACAGGTACTATATTGGCTTACAGGCGAGCAATGGGCCTACAGTTATACATGCTACTTACCTCCGAAGATTCTCTGGTTATGCATTACTCCATGTTAAGAACATGAGAACTCGGAGCAGGATTGGGCAATTCAGCTGCATCGATCTGCTCGACCATTCAATACGACCATGGATAATCTCATCCCGGCATCAAATCTACTTCCCTGCCCCTTCTCAACTGATTATTATTTAAACATCTGTCTATCTCCTCCTCAGATTTACTCAATGTCCCGGAATCCGCCGCAATCTATGTTACTGAATTCGACGGTTTAAAAATCAATTGACAGAAGTAATTTCTGCTCTTTCTCCATTAAGAAAGCAAGGTGCTTTCCAATTTTCCAGACCAAAAACGTTGATTATGTTTATTTATGATTAGACTGAATGAAAATAGAATCGGAGATGTGGGAGCGATACGGCTGTCTGATGTTCTGAAGAAAAAGGATTGTAAGATACAAATATTGGAGTGAGTAGTTGTTCCTTTTTAGTATTCGATAGCGGATCGAGAGTGCGGACTCTGTAAGATTTATTTAACAACACCACAGTAAGAATTAATAAGAATCAGTTTTAATTACGAGTGTGATGGCAAATATTTAGACACAAAACAAAATGAATTATGCGCGTGTGCAGGTTAGCCCTGCGGCTTTTGAATTTCGAAGGAATTAATTGGTAAAAATATGTAATTTGTAGGAGGCCCGTCGTTCATACAATGACAGAATATATTTTTCTTCACAACAGGTTGAAATCTAACAGTCTTACAGATGATTGCGTGGAACATCTGGTCGATGCTCTCAGAGTAAATCGTTCATTGATGCAACTGGACCTGAGTAACGATGGCCCGAATGGCGAGCAGGCTAACAAGCTGACTGACATATCTATTCCTGCCTTGAAGCAACTCAGTCGGAATGACGTGAATCTGAAAGAACTTCGGTGAGTATGCATTAACCATTTGTTAATTCAATGCTGACAAAAGTAAGTGTCGTCATGTTAACTAATCATACCATCATTTTGATTGGAAAGTTTATTATTTTGTGGTGATTTGGTTCACACGAACGGATCCATCGGGGCAATGTTGCTCAACTGATCATTAACTTTCCAAACACGTAACATACAATGCTACCAAAAATTGGAATAATTTAAATGAGAAAGCAGATTGCTCAAAACAAAAGAAAAATATAAAACCTGTCCAACTCATGTTCCTCGAAATTGGAAAAAACTGTCCTTTACGGAAGTAACTTTGTCCTCGTGACAACGTCGCGACTACATGTGGTTCGAAACTGATCGTTATATATTTGAATCTCAATTCAACTTGTTGATCGAGACACCATCAAGTCAAATGACACACAACAACTTTCTTGCTTCAAATCAAATCACCACTTTATCAATCAATTTGAACGTCCAATGCTACTATGACAAGAATAATGTATTTTCACACTGTATAGATAGATAACAGAAAACACCACTGATAACATGCTTCAAGAGTAATGTACGTCTTCAAGAATGAAACAGACAGATGATACCTTTCTAGTAAACCTGAGTGGAGGGATCACCACCCAACCACGTTGATGGGGCGTGAACAAGGTTCGGATTCAAGCTTTGCCTTTCTCCTAGCCTCAAGCTCGGCATCTTCCTTGTTCTGCCTTGTTTGTTCCCGTAACGTCGCAGGGTTGTCGCTCATTCCGACTTCTCCATGGCCTTTCTTCTACTTTTCTGTGTTTCATGAGTCTAACTGTCCACCTGCACTTCTGCACGTAGCTGTATATCACATCCACTTGTGACTTTGTCAAATAAAGGTTTGTACATATCTGCGTTTGTCAAGTTCCAACTATCTATTCACCGTTTCATCTGCGAAGTGGCAATCTTTCATCTATGACCTTAATATGGTTTACCACACTAGGTTTTGTCGTTGGACACATCTGCTATTTTTCATTATATTGTGTACTTTTTGTTTTGGCTTGAGTCTGAACATCTCTTTACTTAATCAAATTTCCAATCTTGAATTATGGTCTGGCGACAAACTGAATTGACCTGGCCAAGCATTTTGTTCCCTCAACATCCAAAAGGCAAACTGACAGGTGAAACGTCAAAAGGCACAGCACATTCCTCTTTGTTTACGTCAGAGCAACTGTACCACAATTGATATCATTATCTAAAATGGTCATCAAGGCAATCCTCACTGATCTCCATGCTGTTCGAGAAGCAAATGACAGCCATCTCAGGAAACATATCTTGCAGTTAATGTACAAACGTCCTCCGTTTTAATTGGGTGTTATGCCCCCTGCCGTATGCACTCCAGACCAAACATAAATGATTGGAGAGCAATAACAGTAGCGTGGCAAATGGTAAAAATTGGTTCTGGACACCAGGAAATCTCCCGTTACCAGGTTAGACACCAGAGACGAAAGGTTCTGCTGATTACCAGCTCTGGAACGTCTTCATGCGATTTAAAAACAAAATGTTTCCTCCGATTTGGGAGCCACTGACAATGCCAGAATTTGTTGTCCATTTCTGATTGCCCTTAAATAGAAGTGCATTGTCGGACTTTTCTGAGGGCACTTAAGAGTGAACCACTGTACTGAAGATTGGATGTCACGTAAAGGCGAAATTAGGTAAGGAGACAGATTTCCTTCTCTTACAGACCTCAGCGAACTACGTGGATTTTTACCAAAAACGCCTTTAGTTTTCTCGTCAACGTGAAAGAGATCCTTTCAATTCCAGATTTACTAATTGAATTTAAGGTGCAACATCGTGAAATTTGAGGCCACGCTCCCAAAGCATTATGCTGGGCTTCTAGACAACTCGTCGAATAACCTAACCACTCCACTACTGCCTCCAATTACATATTGTTCGTTCTCCAGCCTGTTTAACAACTCTTAGAACGAGATTTCTCGCATGAAATCACAGACATTCTTCTGAGCAGGAGACGTCCATGTCGGACATGACCGTAGTGAAGGAGCAGCGCCACTGGCTTAATTCTGAAGGTCATATTTCCCAGTCTGACGTTTAACAAGTGGACAGGAAGCAACAAAATATGAAAAATGAATAACCTAGTGCTTATTAATCTATCTGTGGAAGTTGCATGCTCCCATGACACACTTTGTTTTTAGAAGTGACCAGCTGGAACAGCTTGTCCACGCCTTATGGAACCTTTTGTTTGCACTGTGTGTTAGTCTCAACGTACAATAAGGGAAGAATTCAGAGCAGATCTAGCAGTTCAAAACATGGAAGTCTTCAGATGCTGTCGGCTCTCAGCTGCAGCTGAAAATCACTGAACCACAATCGGAGGGTCTCATCACAAAGATATTAATGTGTTTTTTTACAGGAACGATGGCGGGGAGTCACATGGTTTTCACTTAATTTGTCTAGGTGGGTATAGATAAAGAATATATCTTCTTATCCTAAGGCAAAAATCCCTAAGGTTTTCGCCATATATTCCCAAGTTTATTGGAAAGTAGGGAAGATATATCTAACACGTAAAAAACTCGCTTTTCGACATTTACAGAACGCCTGTAGATCAGACTCATGTGTTGTAAAAGCTACCTGTACATGAAAATAACGAACGTAGTACGAACTAATCAAGATTTTGAAAATTATGTAAATCGTTGATAGGATGGAAACAGATACAATACGTCGCATTTCCAGGATAGATTTTCTATTGTCATCAGAATAATAAGCAAGACACCCAGAAATGAATATAGAATGTGAAATCGGCCCATAAAAAGTCTGTATACTGCCAATCATCTCGTCTTGCATTATTCTGTGGAGATACACAAAACCGCGAAATCTAAAGCGAACCACAATTTATAATGCGAGAGAAAGGATTGGCTGGGAACTATTCTGATTTGTAGAGGCATTGTGTGGAGAATGATCAAGGAAACAGTTAGCTGCCAAGCTATTTTTCTCAATTCAATCTCGGTAGGTCGGCTAATTGCTGAAGGTGTTGCCGAAGGAAGTGAACATGGCAAAGGGTGCACTCCAAATATTGATTTTGTTGAAATCTGTGCATTGCCTGGACATCTTTGTTCACACTGGCAATCATAATTTAAACCAGCACAGATTCAAACAATTATGTCCCGTCCAAATAAGTGCAAATTTCGATGTCATCCTTAAATCGTGCATTCGTGCGTAAGATTCCATATTCAAACGAAAACATGGATACTTCATTACGACCGAGATGCAGAACCTGTTTGCTCTTCGCAAAGGTGAAACCGTCTGTCGCCATGTATGTGGAACATCTGAACAGAACCAGTTGTTGCAAATAAAATAACCATTGGGCCAGTTCACCTTGTGAAAACCCAGTCACAGATAATGTAGTAATTAAAACGGAGTAGGTTGCAGTGTTTCTCGCAGTCCGTGTGTACGTGGAGACATAAAACCGTGAGGATCGAACATATTATATCCAGAAGAAGTGAGTTGGTTTCTTTTTGAAGGGTCGCAAACTTTTTTGTAACTTATGTTCGAGCAAGGCTGTGCTGCTATAGTGCGCGGCAGTTCCACTGACTACATATGTTGTTCCGCCATAAGTACGGGTGAGTTTTTTGACATCCTCATGTTTATGTAATATGGCAGTTACAGAGAAGTTGCGGATTTGCAACTCGGAAAGTCGAGGCTGAGCTTCACTTTTCACAGTATACATCGGACGAATGCATGACTGGCTATTTAATTCAGAAAATCAACAGAATAGCTCAGATTACACTGGATAGCTGACGTCTCTCGAAAAACACATCAATAGATTGAATGTAACTATGTAACTATGTAATTGGGACATGAATGTTATCCCCATCTAAACGGAAGTTAACGTGGAAGCCAAAATGTCGCTTTACCATCACATAAATGAATAATGTGGCAGATGATTAACAGTGCTGGCGTGATACGTGTTATGCTAGACATTCCAAGGACGGTTCCATCCTCTCAAACAGCACATTCATTCGGCCGTTTGCAAAAGGCAAACTACTGATTGTATTTAGACTGCCCTGCTTACGCAAATCATAAGATAGTGCCCAAAATGAGACGGGATTCCTTGATCTGACATCACACGTAAAAAATCCCTAGTGTTCTAAAATTACACTGACATAGAATTTAATTCTATTCGTTCAGCTTCCGGTGTGCGTGCTATAAGTAACATGCATTTGGGAACAGTGCCCTGCACTTTCAAAGAGAAAAGAATTTCGAGGGATTGCGCCTTTGTCAATTAAAGAGAGGCTCGGTGGCAACCATTGAGTGAGTCATTCACAAAGGTTGTTACGAATTACGTTTGACTTGCCTGATTTCAATTTGAACTTGGTTTGCCACATAACTGTTCCATGGCATCACGACGATAAATCGTAATCATCTTGCATAAGAAACAGCTTCGTCTTCACAAATTGTTAGTTCCTTTTTATATTATATTCTTGCAAATTTGGCCTAATGAGCTCAAGAGGAAATTTTAAAACAACATTTTGTTGCGAAATTGAATGTGTGTGTATGTCCTTCGCCAACACCTTCCAAACCAACTACTCTATGTTAAAACCCTACTGCTGTCAAATGCGACATTGTCCCACATCCACGAAGGGCATTTATTTGGATAATTGGTTCATAGTGGTGGATATATTCAATTTGGTGTACTGTGAGTGAAGATATGCAAAACAGTGAGGAATCATCCAGTCGTTGTGTGATCAATTGATAAAGCATATTTGTCAACGTTACCGAGAAACAAGAAGGACAATTCTATATTACAGCACTTAATTAAATCGATGACTGTATACACAGAGTATTACATGAAGTCACCCCTTGAATCCCAATTGCCTACGTTTCCTGAACTCTGAGGAGCACGTTTGTTCCAAACAACATGCAATATTACATAACTCCATGAGCTCAGTCGAGTAGATAGTTATTACGCACAGGTTATCTAACCACGTTTGGTAAAATTTCAGAGGAGGCTTTTTCATCTTTTACGACTTCTGGATATGAACTGAATGCCCACTGAGCTTGATTCCGCAGTAAGTTGTCGTTTGGATTTTAGTTGTTACTATGCCCTTTCCCCGGTTATTGTTGTGGCTATAAATGTACCCTATTCTTTTGATATTACCCGCCATGCGGACAAGGCTTCGGGTTCATTTGTCAACGTCCTTATCTCTCCACTTGCGGTTATCTCTTCTATATCCGATTGGTTTCTCCAAATCACATAGGTAAACATTTGCTTTCCTCACAGGTATGCTAATCTACATGTCAAAATTCCTTCGGACAGCTGCCCTTATCCACTCCCCTTTCTACCTTAGTTTGTTCCAACTTGATTTTGTGCTGTTAAGGACAAGGGCAGCAAATGCCTGGGAACATCATCGTCGTCGGTATGCACCCCAAATCACAAACCATCATAACATTGAATGTATCGCTGTTCGTTCACGGAGGCAACATCAAAATCTATGAACAACAGTGTTGGTGATATTTCAAGAAGTTTGATGCAGTGCTTGAGAAGACTGCTTACCGCCATCTTCTCAACACCACAGATCTTGGAATTCACGACACCATATGGACGGCAGTTGTTCAGGAAAAGGTTTATATTCGACCAGCAAAAAACCTGTCTTGTCAGCTTCGTCCGTCTCCTGTATGCGAAGTGTAATACACAGTGGGCTTTGACTAATCGTGGTGAATAGAACATTGTTACAATGGAATAAATGGTAGAATAGACTCGTTCAAGATTCACGATTGAAGGTGATACCATTTTTATTCCAGGTGGATGCACAATCAATTTTCGACAGATGGAAAGAGGAGTCTTAATTCGCTGTATCCAACGGATGTTTAGACTATAATTACAAAATGAATGACTTTTAATGTGTTTTAAGAAAATGCTTTAATTTTATTTTGTTGATATTACTTAGTAGAATCAGAAGATTTGCTGAACTAATTGTTGGGATGTGCTATAGGGGAATAAATACAGGTTCAGAGGCGTATTACACGTAACGTCCACACATTTACTTTCTTGATTAAACGTGTATAGATCCGAATACATTCGTGAAATGCGGAACAGTATTTCATCTGCAATTGAATAAAGTAAATGCGACTTCGTTATTAAAATCATGCTTTCGCTATTTGGTGTTCAGTCTCCTTCATATTCGGCAATTAAGAGTGCAGAATTGCCGAAATTCTGTTTAATGAACATAACATTGAAGGTATAAAACGTGGACATGTTTTATAATGCGGAAACAGAAACTCGGAGCAAATCTGGGTCATTTGGCCCAGCGAGCCGGTTCCACGTGAAATTAGATCAGGCTGACCATCCATTTCAGTAACAGGTTCCCACTTTGTCCAAAAATTCTTTGGTCCCTTTAGCCGAAAGTCCATAACTACCTCCGTCAGGTAAGCATAAAATCTTTTGAATGTAACTGTTTCATATCGTAGCGAAATCCACAGACGTACCAATATCTGGGTGAATACATTGCTCTTTCACGCAGTCCTAATATGTTCACCGCTAATCCTTAGAATACGGTTCGGGACACTCCCACCAGCGGGAACATTTTGTGTCTACCCTGCCTAGTTCTGTTAGAACTTTATAGGTTTCTGTGAGATAATTACGTAATTATTTTGAACTTGAGCAAATAAAATCCTAACCGACGTAATCTGCCTTCACACGTCAGTCCCACTATCCCGAAAATCCGTCTGGTAAACATTCTCTGCACTAGCTCCATTGCAGGAATATGCTTCCTCACATAAGGAGACCAAAACTCCATACAATATTCCTGGTGTGGCCTCACCATGGCCTTGTATCATTTCAGCAAGACTGCCCTGCTCCTGCACTTCAATCCTCTCGCTATGAAGGCTAGCAGACCATTTGCCTCCTTTAAGGCCTGCTCCACCTATATGTTCACCTTCAACGACTTTCGTACAAGGCCCTCAGGTCTAGTTGAATGTTACCCTCTCTTAATTTGTAGCATTGAGAGAACAGTCTGCCTTACTGTGTTTGCGAGCAAAATGGTAGCCTCGCATCTATGCACATTATACTGCATCCATCATGTAGTTTCTCGCTCACTAAACTTGACCAAATAAAACTGAAACGTGTCTTCAAATTCCTCACAGCTCACCCTCCCACCCAGTTTATGTTGTCTGCAAATCTGGAGATATTGCATTTAGCAGGATCTAAAATATTAGCATAGATTGTGAATAGATCGCATCTTGGCCTATTGGCTAAGATGAACGTGCGGCCAGGTGTAATGCATGGATCGTGTATCTCTCTCTTGTGGGGGGGCCATGAATTGGATTCAATTTGAATTGTTTTTTGGAGCAGACAATGAGCTGGATTAGGGGTTTGCCCCTGACCCACACTCTGAGCTCTGGCTTTGTAACTCCGATGAAGTAAAAACATATATATCTTGTGTATTGATGGGGGTCTAAGCAAAGATATCTGGGGTACCCCTTAGGTCACTGCCCGTCATACGGATAATACTGGTCTTGTCCCATTCGTCGCTTCTTGTCTATCCATCACAACACACTAACACAATTTTACATGCTAACCTCCAATCTAACGTAGTTTAAAACGATTGAGAGTCCAAATGAACCACATCCATCGGCTCTACCCCATCAAATAAGATTGCTATATTCTCGCAGAATTCCTGCAAATTTGCCAAGCACCATTTAACTTCCGAAAATCCACGCGGACTGTGCCGATTCTGTCACTGTTTTGCGATTTTACATGGTCCCTTCATTGCACTCCATTCATAACCAGATTTATATTTCATCTGTCACTGAAGCCTCTGTAGTCAAATCAATGCTCTATGGGCAACAGCAGATATTCATATTCGGTCCTTTGAAATCTTCTGCAGCAAAATGGAATTAAGACAATTTGTTTCTGTTTATGCAGCAAGTTCGGTAATTTACAATTATATTGCAGCAAAATATAATGTGTACTATTGTCACAGCGTCCATCAACGGAATTTAGATTTCTGCTTACTGCGTCAACTATTGTTACTCAGCAAATGATGATTCAGAGAGAAGAATGTTACCACGAATGCCAAGTCATTAACTGAAGGGGAGCTAATTTAGCGGTTAGGTTATGTTCTTCTGGGCCTTTTTTTTGATTTAATGTTCATATACGATCATAACAAAACTGTTAATAATTTGACTTGCAAATTGGTATCATCCAGTAATGAAAAAGTATTGTTTGAAATAATGTTGAATAGTCGATAGTTAAGTGATACGAACGTTTTAAAGTCTTCAATGTCAATTTGAACATCAGAATGAACAATGCAAACTAGTCCATCTTGTGAATCCGCCTGCCAGCCATTGACTTTGTCGACACATTCCGCTGCTTTGGAAAGTGGGCAGCATAATCTAATGCCCCTCTCCCCCGGCTTATTCTCTCTACCAACTTCTTCCATCGGGCATAAGATAGAAAAGTCTGAGAACACGCACTAACAGATAAAGAAACAGCTGATTTTCAGTTGTTACAAGACTCCTGAATAACCCTCTTATCGACTGAACTGATCTCTACGCAGCTTCTGTACTGTTGCAGCACTATACTCCGTATGGTTCACCCAATGTCTATGTCTATGTGTTTACATTGTGTATTGACCAGATTTCCTATGTTTCTTTTTTCATGCATGGGACGATCTGATCTGCCTGGACTCTACGCAGAATACTTTTTATTCTACCTATGTACACGTGGCAATAAATCTAAATCTCTGCATTTTAGACGATTGTTGACTCAACACTGAGTTGAGCAGCTTCCAAACAAACCCTTTTCTCCATTTAAGCACAAAGAACAAAGAAACGTACAGCACAGGACAGCCCCATCGGCCCTCCAACACTGTGCCGACCACGCTGCCCGTCTGAACTAAAAACGTCTACACTTCCGGGGTCCGTATCCCTCTATTCCCATGCTATTAATCTATTTGTCAAGATGCCCCTTAAACGTCACTATCATCCCTGCTTTCACCACCTCCTCAGGCAACGAGTTCCAGGCACTCACTACCCTCTGTGGAAAAAAAATGCCTCGTACATCTCCTCTAAACCTTGCCCCTCGCGCCATAAACCTATGCCCCCGAGTAATTGACCCCTCTACCCTGGGAAGAAGTCTCTGACTATCCACTCTGGCTATGCCCCTCATACTTTTGCAGACCTCTATCAGGTCGCCCCACAACCTCCGTCGTTCCAGTGAGAACAAACCGAGTTTATGCAACCTCTCCTCATATGCCATACCTCAATGCCCGCCATACCAGTAACATCCTGGTAAATCTCTTCCCCACCCTCTCTAAAGCCTCCACATCCTTCTGGTAGTGTGGCGAACAGAATTGAACACTATACTCCAAGTCTGCCCTAACTAAGGTTCTATACAGGTTATATACTTAGGTTTCCTTTTGTATGTTCAACCTAATGGTCATGATTTTCTTTCTGACAAATCTCCTTTTTATTCACCATTTGCGGGGAATCTGGCTAAAAAGAATTATTTCCTGACTTAAATCATTAACTTTCTTTGCCGTTTGTCCAAAATCATTTTATCGTTTTATCGTTTAGCAGCTTTATAACTTCCTCTTTCTTCGTCATCGCTATCCTCTCAAAACCTAAGGCAGATTAATCATGTCAATTATGCACGTGTTCTCTCCGGAAAGAACTAATTTAGTCAAAAGGACTCTCCAATCGGACAAGGAACCTATTATCTCTCTGCAGACAGGAGATTAACATTACCCATTTGTAATCGACACTCGCGCAGCCATGTCTTCGGTGCAATCAGAACTTCGAATACCACTATCCGACCACACCCAACATTTGTCGGGGTTCCAAGGACAGGTGTGTGAGTACCCTACCCTACTGAACCTGTGACAGTCACTTATGAGAATGCGTCTACAGATCATCAGTTTGAGGTGACTACTGGATTGGACTGTAACTTGTCGGACCGAGATTTACTGTGTATCTTCCAGCTACAGTTAGAGTACGGAGACGAAGGGGTAACGGTCCAATCATGGAGGATGAGACAACAGTGCTATATTTTTATCACACCCTAGTGGTGGACGTTATACATTGAACATTCACTGCACCACGTTACCCTGGCCTATGCAGAACCGGATATAACAGGGAGATGGAGGACAAATACCGGCCGTTAATTGGGACCGAATGGCCAGTCATGATTACAGCCACAGTCACGGGAAAAGAAGGTACAGCCGATTTTGTTACAATACCACCACATTTATAGCCACAGTCAGCTTCTGTAGGCCCTCATATTACACGTCAGGTCCACGACCAGTACCATGCCAAGGATCTGGGGCCATGGTAAGGAGGGCAGTGGATCAGCCAGATCCAACAGAGTACGCACTTCAAGTCATGCCAGATGGCACTTCCATAAAATATTTTGAGGTCCCTGAAACGATTAACACTCGACTTCAGCCAACCCACAGCTCTGGAAGAATAGGGGATTCCTTACCTCGGCCGGCGCAGGAATATCCCACCGGGGTTTAGTTAATGACCAACTGCAGGCCCTCCTTATGCCTGCGCAGATTTCCGTCATTAAATGCACTGCCCATACAAACGGTAAGACCCCAGTTGACTTTGGTAATGAACGAGCAGATTGTGCAGCGCGGACAGCCGCGCAAATTTAGCAAGTGATGATGCCTAAAATGTTAAGTCAGACTAAACGATCTACTATAAATAGGTCTGCCTCTGACAAGCCAATGCCAACCATCCAAGACGTCATAAGGTTACAGGAGGCCGCTCCTGAGAGTGATAAACAAATGTGGAAACGGTTAGGTTGTACATATGATTCTGTTTATTCTTTATGGACCACGCCAGCACATCTGACTTGTATGTCTGAGGTACTGGGTTTATGGGTCATCGAATGTGTATACTTTGCAACTCATTGTGGGTCTCGGGGGATTAGTGATTTGTTGCTGGACACTTGATGGCACCCTAAAATGCAGGGGCTGGCCCAGAGTATCAGTAATCGGTGTTTGATTTGTCAGCAATATAACACCGGCAAAGGTATCCCTTGTGGTATGAGGCAAACCCCGTTGCCCAGTAGTCCCTTTTGAGACGCTCCAAATGGATTACATTGAGTTGGAAAGGTACCAATGTTGTCAATGTTACAAATATGTTTTGGTTATTGTGGGTGTGTTCAGCAGATGGCTTGAGGCGTATCCGACTACCGATAATAAAGCTGCCACTGTGGTTATAGTTCTGATGCGGGAAGTCATTCCCCGGTACGGCATACCAGCTCAGTCGAGTTCTGATAACGGACCTCATTTTCTTGGACAGATTAACTTGCCTCCCTTCCCCAGCGCTGTTTTACAGGTGTGGAGCATGATGGGGTGGCTACGCGCCGCCTGTGTTATCTTCGGCCTCGCCTCATTTGGAGTGACATTGGCGGCGGAAATGGAAAATGAAAATATCATCTACATCTGTAACCCTACCCAAACTACACGGACATTTCACTTATGCCGAGGTGACGTCCTTCGCTGCCCCCATATAAGAGGACAGGGTATGGACTCGTGGAAGGTCATCAGATTAACGGACAATGCAGGACTCATGAAGCAATTGCCCCAGTCCAGACGATGGGAAGGGAACATTGCATGGACATTGCCTTGTTTTTGGAGTGCATGTAAATTTGATTTTGGATGTGTTAAGATTGGTGCCACAAAGGTAAAGTTAGACTGTGCGGAGAGGGTAGGAAGGGGTTGTGAGAGAGAGAGGGGGACTAGAAAGAGGAAGGAGCGTGTGAGAAGGGGAGTACAACTAGAATGTGGATTATCAGGCGATATACTAAATTCATTTAGGACGCAGAATGAGGGAAACCTGGGTAGTATGAATCTCTTCTACCAGATCTACCACCGCTTGTATGGTCAGGGACGGGTTGTCTGCTACCCGAAACCCGCATTGGTGTCTAGGTTATTTTCTGTTTCACCGCTGCTGGTTCATTGTCAGCGTACCGAGACACTGTCCGAGCAAGTCATTCTTCCTTATCATCGAGGTTCCGTACCATCGGCTATTTGCCTTTCCCTTCCTCGGATAATTCCCACTCACAGTATGATAGGCTACAACGGTGCGGGGACGTACATACATACCCACCACTCCCAATAGCGACTCCCGGTCGTACGAGAATTGTTTCAGCAGTGACATGTACGGCTGTTTGCGGGTAGTGGTAGAAACGACTATACATGTCTGTACCCCACCTGTACGGACAGGAGGTGTCATATCACGCAGGCATCCGGCCATTTGTGCTGTTACAACACCACCTGCGTTCCATTGAACACCGGCCTCCAGCTCCTTTGTGGTTGGGCGAATGTCTCTCACATCACTGCTGGGACTCGGGTTTTCCGCATTGCTGGGAGGCCCGAATGGGCATTCCGAAGTTGGATAAACCGGGCTACTGGGGGATCCCTACCCAACCGATATACTGATTGTGATGCGAGCCTGTACACGGAGCAAGGATACTACTTTTTTTAATGGCATAGCGACCAAAGTTTTGTCACCCGCATTTCCCCGCCAAAATGCTATCGGGACTCTAGTCCCTACCACAGTCCCCTGCCCCTCGGCGTGGATGCTGCACAATCAGTTGGCACGCCGAGCAGTCTCAGCCGAATTATGCGAGAACTGGAAAAAAACGCAGGTTCTCGCACCCAACCGGGGCCACTCAGCCGGGTGGGGAATTCTGAGCGTCTTGACACTGAGAGGTGTGGGAGGTTCCTTGGCGGTCAGCGATAAGAATACGAAACCTTGGGAACCCTCGGGGCAGTAACCAAGGAATTGTCTCAGCTGTGGTTGTTTGCAATGCAGAACCGGTATGCTCTTGACTATCTACTGGCCCGTGAGGGTGGGGTATGCGCCATAGTGCAGGGCAAGTGTATCATGGGAGTTCAAGACCTAACCGCTAACATCACTAAATTTATGGATTGCATACGGGATCACCTGGACGGTATGCAGGACCCTGGCTGTTGGGGTAACTGGGGATTCGGGGGGTAGGAAGGACTGGTTGATAAATACGGCCATGTATTTAGGAGTGGCACTCGGCTGCATCTTTGTGGGCCTGGCCATCTTTAAATGCGTGATGGGTAAAATGAAGGGTGCACTAGAACGGATAGACGCCCCTAGAATCTTGGCTGTTAGGATCCACGAGGGTGCAGCGGATGACGGAGTGCTGCAACAGGAATTGGAAATGCAGCGACGAATCCTCTTAAACGAGCGGCCATAGCTAAGGGTTGGACTGATAGGTTATCATGAAATGATAAAAGGAGGGAATGAGGAACTGAACAAACGAGTGTGATATAAAATACTTAGTTCAAATATTAGTTACAGTAATGTAGATGTGGGCCAATCGAATAGTGGTGAGTTCAAAGAGGACAAAGGACAAAGGGATTCAGAATTCAAAAAGCATGGCAAGGAAGATGGGGAAAAGGATGCTGGGTAACAAGAGGCCCAGGTTTAAGGAATGCGAGGTGAGCCAATCAGGATGTATGCCAGGTCAGGAGAGGTATAGGATGACCTATGGGAATCGTTGATGTGAAACATGATACCATTTGAATGTATTTGCAGAGATCTCTTTGTCTCCGACCTCATTCGTTTCCGAGGGGTGCAGGAGACAGCTTTTATGTTCTAAGTCTCTGTGAAGCGAGTCAGCCTTTCAAGTTGGTTAGAAATAAATAATACTATACGTACAAAATACATCTCGAGTTTTATTGAGGCCAGACTGACGGGTAAAGAATTCAATGTTGTCAATGAAAGAAATACAAGTGTACGGGGCGGCATGTTGGTATAGTAGCATGGTAGTTAGCACTGCTGCCTCACAATATAAACGAAGCCTGCTTCCTCACAGAACAAACAACGCGGGTTCAATTCCGGCCTTGCATCACTGTCTCTGTGCAGTTTGGATTTTCTCCCTGTGTCTGCATGGGTTTCCACCAGGTGTTTCGGTTTCCTCCCAAAGTCCAAAGACGTGCATTTGCTCAATATATATACTTTTAAATTTAGAGAGGCTAGTCAACCCACGTTGCACTTCTTTGGATTGCGTGTGTGAGACCGAACATGCAGCCCTAGGATAAGTGAATGTCCAATGTATAAATTCCCCCTTTGTGTCCAGAGATGTAAAGGTTAGGTCCGTTTATGGGAATAAGGCGGGTGTGTGGGCCTAGGTAGAGTGCTCTTTCAGAGGTTGGTGCAAACTCGATGGACAGAATGGCCTTCGTCTCACTGTAATTCAATCATTCTGTTTAATTATGTATCATGCAACGGAGTTTAAAGGCTTGAGCAGTATGCTACGCGATGCTTTCAATGTTACTATCTGAGCAAATGAAACTTGCACATACATGTGTTTTATAACTTACTCCTAGTAATAAGTAGACAACCACGGTTGTGCCTTTAATGAAGGAGGACGGAACAATGTGCATCTGTGGAGATTTCAAAACACACTTCAATTCAAATCTATGCGCAGATAGATAACGAGGCTTAGCAGGAGGACAGAGGTTCAGCATTATCGACCTATTGCAGGCTTGGCTGCAGATGAATCTGAACGACTGCTCACCATAATAACAGAAAAAGAGATATTCTACTATGAAATATTGCCTCTTGTAATAACCTTATCAAGCACGCTATTTCAAAGATCTATGGACCAGATTCTTTGCGGCCTGCAGGGGTTCAATGTTACCTTGATCATATACTGATTAGTGTTAACAAGGAACAGGAGCATAACATAGACGCTGTATTGAAACACATTCAGATGGATGATCTTCGTGCCAGGAACAGTACCTATCACTTCTTTCAAATATATCATATTTAGGCCATGTGAATATGATCAAGGGCCTACATAAGGTGCCTAAGATGTTTAAGGCTGTTATGTAGGCCCCACGACCAAATAATTTATTGCTCGAAAGATGAATTAACTACAATAGGAAATATGTCTCGAATCTAGTAATCCTACTTAAAGTGTTACATCATTTGCTGTGCGCGGTTATGGTCTCAATGTCTCGGGAAGGAAGTAGGTGCATTGGAGGCTCTATAGCAAAGGTTCATTAGATTGTTTTCTGTGATGAATTCATTGGTCTATGACGTGAGGCTAGGTAAATTTGGCGCATGTAACCTAGTTTAGAAGAACGGAAAGCGATTTCAGAGAGGCAAAGTGATAAGCACTACTGTCTCACAGCGCTGGGGAGCCGAGGTCAATTCCGGCCTCGGGTGGCTGTCGGTGTCCAGTTTGCACTTTTTTACCCATGTCTGCCTATGTTTCCTCCGGATGCTCCAGTTTCATTCACAGCCCAAAGATGCGCAGGTTAGATGGATTGCCCATGCAAAATTGCCCCTGTCGATACAAACGGTTAGGTGGCGGTACTGGGGATTGGGTGAGGGCCTGACACTAGTCAAAGTGCCCTTTCAGAGGGTTGATGTAGACTCTATGGGCCAAATATCCTCTTGCTGCACAGTAGAGATTATATGAAACTCTATTATTCCATGAAACAAGCCTGCACTTTGCTGAACGATCTTGATTGGATAGACGCTGAGAGATTATAACTGCTTGCTGCGGACTCCAAAGTAGGGATGGTGGAAGCGGAATGCAGTTTCAGGATGAATGACAAATCACTTACATTAAGAGAAAATAATTCAGTAAAACGGATGTGAAAGCTTGGAATTCCGGACCTGTGGATGCACTGAATGATCCAACTTTGGAATATATTGACGCCTTGAACAGATACGACGCAAGACCTCTCAGGGTATTCAGGAAAATGGCTATGGGGCGTGAAGGAGAATTGAAGCCCCGAAGCAGCCAAGGCGGTAAAGAATTGCGGATCACTTTCGACCTGTCATATAGGATATATATTTTTTCTGTTTCTTGTGTTTTTGTGATGCTGTACACAGAGTCACTTTCTTGATTTTTGTTTCGATTGACGGGTAGTCTTGCGTTAGAACAAAGAGTACCGAGAAGATAGATACCCCAAAAGTACTTCAGCTGCAATCAAAATGAAGCTGATGCCATGCGTCTGACCACGCACCCGCCAACTGAAATAGTTGGTGCCTTAAACCCAGTTACTCGGGCACAAAAACCCAAATGCGGCTCACATTTTGAATATCCCATATCAGAATAAAAACTATAGCTCTCTGCATATCCCACTACATTGTTTAATTTGCATTGACCAGCTTAGTCTTAAGCCAGACATACGAAATACTCTATGTCCTTTGAATTAATTGATGTTCAAATGCATGGTACGCAAACGTCTAGCGGAAAAGTACACACGGATTCTGTGACCGTCGACAGGTGTTCTGGTGGAGAACACCGTAACGCCCTCGAAAATCTGTACTTATACAGTCCAAAATCTGAGCGCACTGCGATCCGCCGCATACAAAAATGTTTCTGGTGGTCTGCATACCGAATTTCAAAAGTGCTATTCCACGACAGCGAAGATCACTGCACAGGACTTTAAACTTCTCCTTAGCTCAGGGCAGTCTTGCAATATATCTGCAAACGACCGCAAGGCGAGCAGCCCATGCCATCAACAACAGGTTTTGCAACTATTGTGTTTGCATGGAAAGATCGTAGGGGAAGGAGTTGCAATGACTGAAAGTTGGACAAAAGCTTAGCGGAGGGAGATAAATTTTGAGAAATTGACAGTGGCAGAATTCAGCAATGATCATGCCATTGAATGTCAAGAGGTGTGGCTGTGTTCTCACATGTCGGTTTTTCACTTGTTCATCATTGATTCCACGTGCATGGCGCGAATGGTACGTTTCACTTATTAGCCAAAGGCTCAACATGGTCTCCGTATTTTCCATGCACCATCATACCAATGGCGGAATGTTTTCATAATCAACAGCTTCTTCACGATTCAATGCCTTCAGTCATCTTTTGATATCACATGTAGATAATGGAATTGACTGAAAGCTGGCATCTGCGATGCTAGGCAGCTCTGAAGGAGGTTGATCATCCAGCCGGCATATCTTGGCGAAGGTTTCTGCACGTACTTCAACCTTCCGCTGCTTGAAATTGAACTATCGTATTTCAACAGGATCTGTGATAACACGTTAGCATGAGGAGCTTATGTTTTGATCATCGTCTGATCGACAGTGGAGAGACGTTGCGGGAGATTGGTGCGATAAACAATGTCAACGTCAGCAGAGATGTCAGATAGGTAAAACAAGGCACTGGCGATTTGTTTATCACATTGGCTTGCCTTAGACTGCTATTTATAAGTTTGCGAAAGCCCATTTAACCAATGCTAACTCTGGGGAGGCGGTAACAACGTGGTATCCCACTGATATTGCACTGAGCATCTGGGTTCGAATCCCACTACAGCAGGTGGTGGATTTTAAACTTAATGAAACATCTAATGATGACAATTAAACTATTGTCGATTTTCGTAAAAAGATCTTCCACTTCAATAATATCCTTTACGTCAGGAAACCTGCCGCCGTTACCTTGTCTGAGCGACGCATGATTCCAGACACACAGCGATGTGTTCAGATCTTAAATGCCCTCAGGACAGAACTAGCAAGCCAATCAATTGTATCCAACACCGTTATACCAATCGCGAGGAAGAATCCAAAAAGGTTGGACACAGGGCGGACCATCCAACATCAACAGAGGCACCGGAAACCATTACAGTATACCCAGCCATGTCGACCATGAATGTCGACGCGTGTAACATCTGGGATTTTCTGCACAAATTGAGAGATTGCTTACGGGCTAGTCAAGCAACAGCCTGTTGTAATCACTCTCGCGCAATCATACCGTACCGATAATCTCTCAGACACCACCTTCACCATACCTTGGTATTAACTGTCCCCACCTCAGGACAGACCCAGCAGCCATCGCGCCACAGAGGTGTACATACGGCTGGAGATTCAGGGGCATTTTGAAACCCTGTGGTCGTCCCTCTGCTGATTAACCAGTACTGGTCCACCTTGAACACAATTTGGAGAAATAACTGATTGTGGCAGTGACACGGCATGTACACGGGGTGGAGGACTTCAATACCATTCACAAAGAGAGGTTAGAACGTGCCACAACAGATCCAGCTAACCGATTCCTGCAGGACATCTGCCTGGACTGCGACTGCAGCAGGTGTTGAGGGAGCCAACAAATGGCCAAAACATACTTGACATCATCCTCCACAAACTTCGTGCTGCAGATGGATAATTCCATGACAATCCCCATACAGTAAACACTACAGTGTCCCATTGGAGACAAGGTTTCGACTTCACAACAATGATACACTCCATCGTATCGTGTGGCCCTATCACCAGGGTAAGTTGGGTAGCCTTCGCACACATCTATCAGTTCAAGTCTGGGTATCAACAGGATGCTGTGGGCCCGCAGCAACATAACTGCACTCATCTAAAATCTGTAGACTCATGGCCTGACTAATTCCTCACTCTACCATGACCACCACGCTAGGGGATCAACAATGATTGAGTGAAAGGTGCAGGAGGCCATGCAAGGAGACACACCAGGCATGACTGAAAAAAAGGTGTCACCCCAGTGAAGCGACAACACTCTTGCAGACCAAACAGCCGAACAAGAAATTAGTAGACAAAGTCAAGCATTTCCACAACCGGTGAACCGGATCAAAACTCTGCAACCATGCCACATACAGCTGCGAATGGTGGTGGTCGCAATAACAACTCACTGGAGGAGGAAGCTCAACAAATATCCGAACTTGAATTGTGGAGGAGCACAGCACATCAGTGCAACAAAAATCATGTTGCCGACCTATTCATAACAATCATCAGAGAGATGTTCTGAATTGATGATTCATTTCGATTCCGCATTCTCCCAGCTTCACAGATGCCAGTCTTCAACGAGTTTGATTCATCCCTCTTGATATCAAGAAACGGCCCTGGCCACAATATACTGGAGAGGCTTTGCATCTGACAATACTCCTGCGATAATGCTGAAGACGGGTGACCCGAACGTGCCACGCGAAAGCCAAGTTCTTCCAGTACAGCTACATCATTGACATCCAATGGACAAAGTGGGCAATTGCCCTTGCATATACTCTACACAAAAAACGACAAAACATAACCAACATTTTATCACACTATCTTGAACTCCAGATCATCATGCAATTGATTGAAGGAGTTACTAACAGTTTCATCATGCCACTACTCACGAACGCTCAAGTTGGGCTCTGCCAGGGGCAGAACGGTGACGCAGTGAGTAACAATGCTGCCTCACGGCGCCGAGGTCCCAGCTTCGATCCCGGCTCTGGGTCACTATCAGTGTGGAGTTTGCACATTCTCCCCGTGTTTGCGTGGTTTTCGCCCCTACAACCCAAAGTTGAGCAGGGTAGGTGGGCTGGCCACATTAAATTGCCCTTGAATTGGAAAAGATGAATTTGGTACCCCAAATCTTAAAAAAACATTGGGCTCTGCCAGATTCAGTCAGCTCAGCCTTGGTGCAAACAAGAACAGAAAGTTAAAATCCAGAGGTAAATTAAGAGTAGCTGTTTTGATATAAATGCAAATTGGACCACGTATGGCAACAAAGAGCACTACCAAAAGTGGAATCATTGGTCATCAGAGGCAATACCATTCGCTGGTTGGAGTCACAGATGTTTGAAGGTCAATCAACTCAGTTCCAGTACATCATTACAGTTGTTCCTCAGGGTAATATCCTAGGGCCAACCACCTTCGGCTGCTTTAGCAATCATGTTCCTTGCTCAATTAGGTCAGAAGTGTGGATATGAGGTGGTGGTTCCACAATGTTCAGCATTGTGCGCGACTCCATAGATACTGAAGCATTACATGCCCAAATGCACGAACTAGACGATATTCAGTCTTGAGCGGACAAATAACAAGCAACATTCGGGCTACAGAAATACCAGGCAATGCCCAAGACCAACTGGAGTGAATCCAGCCAACGCCTATTCGGACGCATTACCATCACTGTATCACTCACCTATCAACTTTCGCGTTGTTACCATTGTGCAGAAAACTAATTATTTTACGTCACTCTGGGCAGGTTCGAGGTAAATTCCATCCCCGCATGTACCAGAGACACAACACAATTGAATTACCCAATAATTCTTCTTCAGAATCATGATTCCTTTGCCCTTCGCTTCCCAATTACTACAGTCTCCAGCTTTCTCAGTTGAAACTCAAAGAACAATCAACAAAGAACAAGGCGTCCTGTGGAGGCCACGGAGTGAGTGGTCGCTTATTTGGTAACTCCCGCTCGTGGTGGACATTTGGGACCTTTGACCCGACTTATGGGGGGTTTGATCGGCAAAATAGGAGATTGGCGAGGGAGAGGAGAAGAATCACCCATCAGTGTATGGTTTCGTGGAGAAGAAGTGATCTGAAAAGTAGAGATCGTTCGGCAAAGAAGGGAGTGGAGTCTGCAGCACAGAAAAACACGGCAGAGGCTCGGCGACTGGGAATGCCGGCCCAGTGGTCAATGAGCAGCTTTTCCAAGCAGAGACAAGAGTACCTGGACCCGATTAAGACGGGGATTGACCGGGTTGAGCAAAGACTGGACACCCAGGGCCAGTCGATCCAGAAGGTGAAAGAGGCGGTGGCTGAGCACAAGGACCAGCTAACCGCGATGGCGGCGGAGAAGTGGCTGACGAGGGACCACCATAAAAGGCTGCGAGAAATTGGAGGCTTTGGACAACAGGTCGTGCAGGCAGAACCTGTGGACCTTCGGCCTTCCGGAGGGCAGCGAGGGATCGGTGGTGCATATGTTCGAGAATCTGCTGGGGGAAGGTGCGTTTACTCGACCCTTGGAGGGTGCACAGAGCGCTGATGAGGAAGCCGCGTGTGAATGCACCACTGAAGGAGATGGTGGTACGAATGTATCAGCTCCTGGACAAGGAACAGCTCTTGAGGTGGGTCAGGGAGACGAGGAGCTGCAAATTGGAATATAAGGAGCTATCCATTTACCAGGACATGGGTACGGAACTGGCCAAAAGTGGGCGAGCTTCAATAAAGTCAAATCGGCCCCCTTTAAGAAGGGGTGAAGTTCGGCATGTTCTATCGTTTGTGGGTAATTTACGAAGGTCAAGTACTTTATTTCGGATCGACGAATGAGGTGATGAACTTTGCTACGGACAGGGGACTGGCAGATGATGGCGGACATTGAACTTGGGGCGAGTAATACGTAATAGTACCTATGCTGCTAAATTTCTTTCCCCTTTGGATTTTGCATGTATTGTTTTGCACCAATATTTGGACCATTTGTCAGTTTTGTATGCGGGTGAACTTTATTCTAAATGGAGCATGGTGTGTGGAATTTTCTTCTTTGTGTTTGTTGGGAATTATTATGTTTTGCATATGGATGTTCGAGCGAGGGGAGAGGGAGATCAGTAGGATGCTTGGCACCGTGGGCGGGGGCTACCAGGCTAGCTGGGGGTCTCTCTCACGGAAGCGCAGTGGTGGATGAGCAGGTGATCAGTTTGTTATGGGGGGTTGGGATTGTTAATTTGCTGTTATGGGGGGAGGGGGATATTGTTCTCCTGACAGGGGAGGGAATCGCCCTTGGCGACAAATTGAAGGTCGATGACTGTATACACCCGAAGGCTGGCCTGAGGAGTCGCAGGATGTGGGCTGGAGGCTGGCCTAAAATGGATGATGGCTGATCGTCAGGTGTTGGGGGGGGGGGGGGCGTTGCGGGGGTGTCCCCCTACCAAGCGGATGGCATGAAACGTGAGAGGGCTGAATGGGCCGGTCAAGATCGCTCACGTTTGTGCATTTGAAGGGTTTGAAGGCGGACGTGGCAACGCTACAGGAGACACACCTGAGGGTAGTGGATCAGACTGGACTGAGGAAGGGGTAACTTGGGAAGGGATTTCATTCGTGGCTAGACTGTACAACAAGGGGGCTTGCGATATTGATCAACAAGCGGGTGTGATTTGAGGTCGGAGGTAGGTATGTTATGGTGAGTTGGAAGCTGGAGAGGGTGCCCGTGGTATTACTGAATATCGGTGGGCCGAGTGGCCTAATTCTGCTCCTATGTCTAATGGTCTTATTTATGCACCAAACTGGGACGATATGGACTTTATGATGCAGGTGTTGGGGAAGTCTCCATTCCTGGATTTGCATAGCTGGACTTTAATAGGGTCATTCTTCCGAGGTTAGATCGGTCGAGTTGAAAGATAGGGAGGGTGCCAGCTGCCGCGAAGGAACTAAAATGGTTTATGGATCAGTTGGGAGGGGTAGATCCTTGGAGGTTCGGACGATCAAGAGTGAAGCAGTTTTCGTTTTTCCCCCTTGTTCAGAAAGTGTACTCTCGGATAGATTTTTTTCATTTTGAACAGGCTTTGTTGGCGGGGATGGTAGATGCCGAAAATTCGGCGATTGATCTGTTTGGCTATATCCACACTGGGAGGAATTACGTGTGAGCAAGGAGTGGGGTCAGCACCCGAAATGGAGATTGGATATAGGACTGTGAACGGATGAGGGGGGGGGGGGGTCGGGGGGTGGGGGGGGGGGGGGGTTGCCGGCGGGAAGGAAGGCCTTCAAGAATTATTTGGAGATAAATGACAGGGGGGGGGGGGGGGGTCGGTAGCAACGATGTGGGAGGTGCTGAAGGCAGTGGTTTGGGGGGGGGGGGGGGGGGGAGCTAATTTCGATTCAAGCCCTTAAGGAGAAGGTGGAGCGGGCAGACATGGATAGGCCGGTTAGGGATATACTCCAGGTGGACAGAAGGTATTCTGAAACCCGAAAGGGGAGCGGCAGAAGCTGCAGATGGAGTTTGGTCTGATATCCAGAAGGAAGGCGGTGGGGTAGTTGAGGAAGGCGAGAAGGGCGACACATGAGTCTGGTGATAAGGCCAGTAGGATGCTAGCACACCAGCTCAGGAAAAGGGTGGCGGCCAGGGAAATAGTGGACAGAGGGCAGAACTCTAAAACTAGGGGTGATGCAATAATGATCAATAAGCGGGTGTTATTTGCGGTCGGGAATATAGTGGCGGACTCGGGGTAGGTATGTTTTTATTTCAATTTAGAGTACCCAATACATTTTTTCCAACTAAGCGGCAATTTAGCCTGTGCAATCCACCTACCTTGCACATATTTGCGTTGTGGTGGCGAAACCCATGCAAACACGGGGAGAATGTGCAAACTCCACACGGACAGTGACTCGGGCCGGGATCGAACCTGGGACCTCGGTGCAGGGAGACTGCAGTGCTACCACTGCGCCACCGTGCTGCCCGGAGTAGGTATGTTATGGTGAGGTGGAAGCTGGAGATGGTGCCTGTGGTATTACTGGATGTCGATGGGCCGAGTGGCCTAATTCTGCTCCTATGTCTTATGGTCTTATGGTCCTATTTATGCACCAAACTGGGACGATGTGGAGTTTATGATGCAGGTGTTGGGGAAGACTCCGGACCTGGACACGAATCGGGGGACTTTAATACGGTCATTGATCCGAGGTTGGATCGGTCGAGTTCAAAGACAGGAAGGGTGCCAGCCGCAGCAAAGGAAGCAAAATAGTCTTGGACCCAGCATGGGAGAGCCTGGGGTGTTCAAAGTGTTTTACAGTCTGCTGTATGAGTCAGAGCCCCCAGCTGGGCTGGAGGGGATGAGGCAGCTTTTGGAAGGGTTGATGTTTCCGAAGGTGGAGGAAAGGTTGTTGAAGGGGTTGGGAGCACCGATCGGGATTGTAGAAGTCGTAGAGGGATTGTAAGCCATGCAGTCGGGTAAGGCCCCGGGACTGGATGGCTACCCAGTGGAATTTTACAAGAATTCTTCTGGGATGATGGGCCCACTGCTGGTGAGGGCATTTAATGAGGCTAGGGAGTGGGAGGTCCTTCCCCCAACAATGTCACAGGCTTCGATCTCATTGGTCCTGAAGTGGAAGAAGAACCGAGAGCAATGTGGGTCATACAGAATAATCTCCCTACTGAATGTCGATGCCAAATTTCTGGCCAAAATTCTGGTCTCGAGGATAAAGGATTGTGTTCCGGGGGTGATAGGGGAAGACCAGACAGGGTTTGTTAAAGGCAGGCAGCTAACGGCCAATTTTAGAAAGCTCTTGAATGTAATCATGATGCCATCCGATGGGATGGAGGAGGAGGTGGTGGTCACTATGGACGTTGAAAATGCCTTTGACAGAGAGGAATGGAATTATTTGTGGGACGGTTTGGGTTTGGGCAGAGCTTTATTGACTGGATTTGATCATTGTACCAGGCACCAGTGGCGATCGTGTGGACGAACCGGGTGATTTCGGATAACATTAGTCTGCACCGGGGAACAAGGCACGGGTGTCCCCTCTCCCCACTTGCTTGCCTCAACTATAAAGCCATTGGGGATGGCGCTTAGAGGGGGCAAGACTGGGGGTGGGTGGGGTGGGTGGGGTGGAACACCGTGTCTAGTTATCTGTTGACGAACAACACCTGTATATCTCTGACCGTTAGGAGGGTGTGGGAGATTATGCGGATTTTAGTTGAATTTGGACGGTTCTTGGGGTACACATTCAATATGGGTAAGAACGCATTTTTTGTAATCTAGGCGAGAGGGCAGGAGAGAAGACTGGGGGAGTTGCTGCATAAAGTGGTGGGAGGGAGGTTTGATGACTTGGGTATTCAGGTTCTACGTGATGGGAGCAGTTACATAATTTAAATTTGGCCCGGTTAGTTGAATAAATTAAAGAGCACTTTCGGAGGTGGGCCATGCTCCCGTTGTCACTGGCGGCAAGGGTACAGACCAAAAAAATAACTGTTCTCCAGAGATTTTTGTTTATTTTCCAGTGCCTCCCTGTTTTTGTACCAAAGGCCTTTGTTAAGCGGGTGAATTTGGTGATCTCTGGGTTTGTGTGGGCGGTTAAGAACCCGCGAGTTAAGAAAGTGCTGTTGGAGCGGGGCCAAGGAGGGGGAGGTATAGGAACCGCTGCTGCGCGGCAAATATAGCCATAATTAGGAAATGGGTAGTGGGGGAGGGGTTGGTGTGGCAGGGGGTGAAGGCGGCCTCATGTAAGGGCATATGTTTGGGGGCATTGGTAACGGCACCTCTGCCATTCTCGCCGGCCAGGTACTCCACAATACCAGTGGTAGTGATGGCCGAGAGTCTGGAAGCAGTGGAGGAAGCACATGGGAGTGGAGGGAGCGTCGGTGTGGGACCAATTTGTGGTAATCACCGGTTTGTTCTGGGGAGGATGGATGGGGGGTTTCAGAGGTGGCAGAGAGCAGGGATTGAGAGGCTGGGAGATCTGTTTATTGATGGTAGCTTTCCCTGTTTGCAGGATCTGGAAGAGGAGTTTGAATTACCGGGAGGGAATGGATTCGGTATCTGCAGGTGAGGGATTTTGGGCGAAGGCAGATTTCGACATTTCCGCTTCTATGGCCGCAGGCAACACAGGACAAGTTAGTTTCTAGAATGGCAGTGGGAGAGGTATCGGAAATCTATAAAGAACTTATGGATTGGGAGGAAACCCAGCTCGGTGAGCTAAAACCTAAATGGGAAAATGAGCTGCGAAAGGAGTTAGAGGCGGGTCAATGGGACGATGCGCTGAGCAGAGTCAACGCAACCTCATCATGTGCCAGGCTCAGCCTGATATAATTCAAGCTCATTCACAGGCTACACATGACGGTGGCCCGGATGAGCAGATGTTTTGGGGAGGACGACAGGTATGTGAGGAGTGCAGTAGGGCCCACAAATCATGTCCACATGTTTTGGGCATGTCCGAAGCTCAGGGGATTCTGGCAGGGATTTGTGCATGTCATGTAAACATACTAAAAGCAAGGGTGGTGCCGAGACTACCGGTAGCGATTTTTGGAGTGTCAGAAGACCCGGGAGTCCAGGGGGTGAGAGGGGCCGGCGTTTTGTCCTTTGCCTCCTTGGTATCCCGGAGACGGATAATACCAACCTGGAGGGACGCGAAACCCATGAAATCAGGCGTATGGGTTAGTGACATGGGAGGGTTTCTCAGGCTTGAGAACATTAAGTTTGTCCTGAGAGGGTCAATGTTAGGGTTCGTTCGGAGGTGATAGCCATTTATCGACTTCTTCGTGGAAAATTAAACTGTTGGCAGATTCAATTAAGCGGGAGGGGAGGGGGGGCGGGTAGGGAGTAAGGCAGAGTAGGGTAAATTAGGGTATTTTTGTCTAGCTTAGGCGGGAACAGTGGCAGATGGAGGAGTGTGTTAAGCACTGAATTATGATTACATTTGTTTTTGTATATTTTGTTATAAAACGATAAATGCCTCAATTAAATGTTTGTTAAAAAAAGGAACAACGAGCAATACAGAACAGGAGCAGGCCCTTCGGCCTTCCAAGAATGTGCCATGGTACCTGTCTAAACTAAAACCGTATGCACTTACAGAATACGTATGCTTCCATTCCTATACTATTCATATATTTGCTTGATCATCCTTAAATGCTGCTGTCGTACCAGCTCCCACCATCGCCCCAGGCAGTGTGCTCCATATATTTACCCCCTCTGTGTAAAACACTTGCCTCGCACATCAGTTCTAAACTTTTCCCCACGCACTTTTAACCTGTGTCCCCTAGTACTTGACTCTCCTACCCTAGGAAAGAGCATATGGCTATCCATTCTGTTCATGCCACACAATCTTGTAGATCTGCATCAGGTCGCCTCTCAACATCCATCGTTCCATTGAGAACAGACCGAGTTTATCTAACCTCTCCTCTTAGATAATGCTCGTCATACCAGGCAACATCCTAGTAAACTGTTTTTTTTACCGTCTACAAAGCATCGACATCCTTCTGGCCTTGTGGCGACGAGAATTGTGTACAATATTCCAAATGAGGCCTAACTAAGATCCTGTACAGCTGCAACATGAATTGCCAATTTTTATATTCAATGTCCCACCTGATGAAGGCAAGCATGCCGCATGCCTTCTTGACCACCTTGTCCACATGCATTGCCACTTTCAGTAATCGATGGATTTGTATGCCCAGATCCCTCTGCCAGTCAGTTTTCGAAAGAGTTCTACCATTTATTGTGTAATTCCTACGTGCATTGGACCTTCCAGAGTGCATTGCATCACAGTTGTCCGGATTAAATCCCACCTGCCATTTCTCCGCCCAAGAGTCCAACCAGTTTCTCTCTGCTGTATCCTCTGACAATCCTCTTCACTATCCGCAACTACAACAATTTATGTGTCATCTGCGAATTCACTAATCAGACCAGCTCCATTTTCTTCAAAATCATTTTATGCACCACGAACAGCAAAGGCCCAAAAACTGATCCCGTTTGAACGCCGCTAGTCACAGCCTTCCATTCAGAAAAACACCCGACTACTGTTACCCTCTGTCTGCTGTGCCCAAGCCGGTTCTGTATCCAACTTTCCAGCTCTCCTCTGATCCATGATACTTCACCTTTTGTACCAGTCTACCATGAGGTGGCTTGTAAAAGTCGTTACTGAACATGTATACAACATCTACCGCCTGTCCTCATCTATCATCTTTATCGCTTTCACGAAAAAAACGATCAAATTAGTGAGGCACGATCCCCCTTCACAAAACCATGCTGTCTATCACTAATAAGTCCATTTTTTTCCAAATATGAGTAAATCCTATTTCTTAGAAACTTTTCCAAACATTTCCCGACCACTGACGTAACTTCCTGCATTATCCCTGCTGCCCTTCTTAAACAATGGAACAAGATTGGCTACACTCCAGTCCTCTGAAACTTCCTCTGTAGCCAATGAAGTTACAAAGATTACTGCCAAGGCCCCAGAATTTACTCCCTTGCCTCCTTCCGTTTTCTGGGGTCAGTCCCATCAGAATGAGACTTATTGTGGTGGACTTACCTACTTTAATGCGTATTAAGATGTCCCAAACCTCCTCTTTATTAATAACAACACGACTCAGAATAACGACACATTCTACACTATACTCCTCATCTACCGAGTCCTTCTCTTTGGTGATACTGAGGCAAAGTATTAATTTAGTATCTCTCTGATTTCTTTTCATTCCATGCATTGATTCCCGTTAATATTCTTGAATGGATCAACCCTTTCTCTGGCTACCCTCTTGCTCTTTACATATGTATAAAACGCCTTTGGATTTCCCTTAATCCTGTTGCCAACGACATTTCATGACCCCTTTAAGCATTCCTAATTCCCACCTTAAGTTCCCTCCTATTCTGCAAGGGTTTCATCTGTCCTTAGCCTTTTAGACTTTACAAATGCTTCCTTTTTCTTTTTTATAAGTGTCATAATCTCCCTTGTAATCTAAGGTTCCTTGCACTTGCCACCCTTATCTTTCATCCTCAGAGGTACATGCCGATCCTGAATTCTAATGAACCGACATTTGAAAGCCTCCCACATGTCGGATGTTGATGTACCCTCAAACAGCCTCGCCCAGTCAACACTCTCCAGATCGTGGCTAAAGCTGTTGTAATTAGCGTTATATAATCATAGAATTTACAGTGCAGAAGAAGACCATTCGGCCCAACGATTCTGCACCAGCACTCCCCAAGGCCACCCCTCCAACCTATCCCTATAACCCATTAACCCCACCCAACCCACCTTTTTGGACACTAAGTGTAATTTAGCATAGCCAATCCACCTAACCTACACATCTTTGGACTATGGGAGGAACCCGGAGCACCTAGAGGAAACCGACGCAGACGCAGGTAGAAGTGCAGACTCCGCACAGACAGTGAGCCGAGCTGGGAATCGAACTTGGAACCCTTGAGCTGTGAAGCAATTATGCTAACCACTGTCCTACCGTGCTGCCCTTAATGTTCCTCTAGTCTAACACCTTCACCTAAGGACCACTCTGGTCCTTTCCCATGAGCAGCTTAGAACTTAAATTTATGATCACTGTTCCCGAAATGATCTCCGACTGAAATAGTAAATAGTCCAACTCGGGAAGGGGCCATACTGGACCTGGTATTGGGGAATGATCCAGGCCAGCTGGTTAAAGTTTTAGTCGGTGATTACTCTTGGAATAGCGATCACAATTCCGTAAGTTTTAGAATACTCATGGACAAAGACGAGAGTGGTCCTAAAGAAAGAGTGCTAAATTAGGGAAAGGCTAAGTAGAACAAAATTCGGCAGGAGCTAGCGAATGTGGATTGGGAGCAGCTCTTTAAGGGTAAATCCACATTTGAAATGTGGGAGTCATTTAAGGAAAGGTTGATTAGAGTGCAGGACAGACATGTCCCTGTGAAAATGAGGGATAGAAACGGCAAGATTAGGGAACCATGGATGACGGGTGGAATTGTGAGACTAGCTAAGATGAAAAGGGAAGCATACATAAGATCTAGGCGACTTAAATCTGATGAAGCTTTGGAAGAATATCGGGAAAGTAGGACAAATCTCAAACGCGCAATAAAGAGGTCTAAAAGGGGTCATGAAATATCTTTGGCTAACAGGGTTAAGGAACATCCCAAAGCCTTTTATTCGTATATAAAGAGCAAGAGGGTAACTAGAGAAAGGATTGGCCCACTCAAAGACAAAAGAGGGAATTTATGCGTGGAGTCAGAGGAAATGGATGAGATTCTCAATGAGTACTTTGGATCGGTATTCACCAAGGAGAAGGAAATGACGGATGTTGAGGCTAAAGATGAATGTTTAAATACTCTAGGTCAAGTCGGCATAAGGAAGGGGGAAGTTTTGGGTATTCTAAAAGGCATTAAGGTGGACAAGTCCCCAGGTCCGGATGGGATCTATCCCAGGTTACTGAGGGATGCGAGGGAAGAAAAAGCTGGGGTATTAATAGATATCGTTGCAGCATCCTTGAGCACGGGTGAGGTCCCAGAGGACTGGAGAATTGTTAATGTTGTCCCTTTGTTTAAGAAGGGTAGCAGGGATAATCCAGGGAATTATAGACCTGTGAGCTTGACGTCAGTGGTAGGCAAACTGTTGGAGAAGATACTGAGTGATAGGATCTATTCACATTTGGAAGAAAATAGACTTATCAGTGATAGGCAGCAGGGTTTTGTGCAGGGTAGGTCATGTTTTGCAAACCTAATAGATTCTTTGAGGAAGTGACAACGATAATTGATGAGGGAAGGGCTGTATATGCCATATACATGGACTTCACTAAGGCGTTCGATAAAGTTTCCCATGGCACGTTGATGCAAAAATTGAAGTCGTATGGGGTTCAGGGTGTACTAGCTCGATGGATAAAGAACTGGCTGGGCAACAGGAGACAGAGAGTAGTGGTGGAAGGGAGTGTCTCAAAATGGAGAAAGGTGACTAGTGGTGTTCCACAGGGTCCGTACTCGGACCACTGTTGTTTGTGATATACATAAATGATCTGGACGAACGTATAGGTGATCTGATTATCAAGTTTGCAGATGATACTAAGATTGGTGTAGTTGCAAATAGCGAGGAGGACTGTCAGAGAATACAGCAAAATATAGATAGATTGGAGAGTTGGGCAGAGAAATGGCAGATGGAGTTCAATCCAGGCAAATGCGAGGTAATGCATTTTGGAAGATCTAATTCAAGAGCGGACTATACGGTCAATGGAAGAGTCCTGGGGAAAAAAATTGATGTACAGAGAGATCTGTGAGTTCAGGTCCATTGTACCCTGAAGGTGGCAACGAAGGTCGATAGAGTGGTCAAGAAGGCATACAGCATGCTTGCCTTCATCGGACGGGGTATTGAGTACATGAGTCGGCAGGTCATGTTACAGTTGTGTTGGACTTTGGTTAGGCCACATTTGGAATACTGCGTGCAGTTCTGGTGGCCACATTACCAGAAGGATGTGGATGCTTTAGAGAGGGTGCAGAGAGGTTCACCAGGATGTTCCCTGGTGTGGAGGGAGCTAGCTACGAAGAAAGGTTGAGTAGATTTGGATTGATTTCGTTGGAAAGACGGAGATTGAGGGGGGACCTGATTGAGGGACAAAACTATGAGAGGTATGGTCAGGGTGGATAGCAACACGCTTTTTCCAAGAGTGGGGGTGTCAATTAGAAGGGGTCACGATTTCAAGGTGAAAGGGGGGAAGTTTAAGGGAGATGTGCGTGGAAAGTTTTTTACGCAGAGGGTGATGGGTGCCTGGAACGCTTTGCCAGCGGAGTTGGTAGAGGCGGGCACAATAGCATCATTTAAGATGTATCTAGACAGTTATGTGAACGGGCGGGGAACAGAGGGAAGCAGATTCTTGGAAAATAGGTGACAGGTTTAGATAAAGGATCTGGATCGGCGCAGGCTGGGAGGGCGCAGGGCCTGTTACTGTGCTGTCATTTTCATTGTTCGTTGTTCTTTGAAACGTCGATCACCTGGCCGGGCTCATCTATGAGCCCCAGGTCTAATATAGCCCATTCCCGTGTTGGGTGATGTACATGTTGTTTCAGGAAACCCTCCAGGACTCTCCTTGCAAATTCTGCTCCATCCATGCCTCTCGCAGTAACTATGTCCCAGTCAATATAGGGAAGGGTAAAATAATCCACCACAACAACCCTATCGTTTATGCATCTTTCCAACATCTGTCTGCATATCTGCTCCCCTATCTCCCTCTGGCTGTTAGGAGGTCAGTAGGAAGCGGTGCGCAGGGGCCTTCTGGGAGGTGAGTAGTGTATTTAAAAACCTTACCTTTACAGGAGCAGCTCTTTGGATTTCGGCGGCAGCGGTGCGCAGGGGCCTTCTGGGAGGTGAGTAGTGTATTTAAAAACCTTACCTTTACAGGAGCAGCCCTTTGGATTTCGGCGGCAGCGGTGCGCAGGGGCCTTCTGGGAGGTGAGTAGTGTATTTAAAAACCTTACCTTTACAGGAGCAGCCCTTTGGATTTCGGCGGCAGCGGTGCGCAGGGGCCTTCTGGGAGGTGAGTAGTGTATTTAAAAACCTTACCTTTACAGGAGCAGCCCTTTGGATTTCGGCGGCAGCGGTGCGCAGGGGCCTTCTGGGAGGTGAGTAGTGTATTTAAAAACCTTACCTTTACAGGAGCAGCCCTTTGGATTTCGGCGGCAGCGGTGCGCAGGGGCCTTCTGGGAGGTGAGTAGTGTATTTAAAAACCTTACCTTTGCAGGAGCAGCCCTTTGGATTTCGGCGGCAGCGGTGCGCAGGGGCCTTCTGGGAGGTGAGTAGTGTATTTAAAAACCTTACCTTTACAGGAGCAGCCCTTTGGATTTCGGCGGCAGCGGTGCGCAGGGGCCTTCTCGGAGGCGAGTAGTGTATTTAAAAACCTTACCTTTACAGGAGCAGCCCTTTGGATTTCGGCGGCAGCGGTGCGCAGGGGCCTTCTGGGAGGTGAGTAGTGTATTTAAAAACCTTACCTTTACAGGAGCAGCCCTTTGGATTTCGGCGGCAGCGGTGCGCAGGGGCCTTCTGGGAGGTGAGTAGTGTATTTAAAAACCTTACCTTTACAGGAGCAGCCCTTTGGATTTCGGCGGCAGCGGTGCGCAGGGGCCTTCTGGGAGGTTAGTAGTGTATTTAAAAACCTTACCTTTACAGGAGCAGCCCTTTGGATTTCGGCGGCAGCGGTGCGCAGGGGCTTTCTGGGAGGTGAGTAGTGTATTTAAAAACCTTACCTTTACAGGAGCAGCCCTTTGGATTTCGGCGGCAGCGGTGCGCAGGGGCCTTCTGGGAGGTGAGTAGTGTATTTAAAAACCTTACCTTTACAGGAGCAGCCCTTTGGATTTCGGCGGCAGCGGTGCGCAGGGGCCTTCTGGGAGGTGAGTAGTGTATTTAAAAACCTTACCTTTACAGGAGCAGCCCTTTGGATTTCGGCGGCAGCGGTGCGCAGGGGCCTTCTGGGAGGTGAGTAGTGTATTTAAAAACCTTACCTTTACAGGAGCTGCCCTTTGGATTTCGGCGGCAGCGGTGCGCAGGGGCCTTCTGGGAGGTGAGTAGTGTATTTAAAAACCCTTGCCTGGTCCCGTGTCTGTTCTTCTTTTCTGTTTTATTTTTTTTTTATATAAGGCGGGAACCGGAAGTTCGACCTCTGGCAAGTCCCCCCCCCCCCCCCCCCCCCCCAACCAATAAGTTCTGGTGGGCCATAAAAAGGGGGTGAGGGTCCCTTTGGGTGGGTTTGGTATCCTCCTCTTCGCTGATCCACCCACCCAAAGTCACTATATTGGGGCTCCTGCTGGTAAACTACCATTTCTGCCGCTTGTTGGGATCGCCAATCATCCTTTTTCATTACATACTCAGTCTTAACCTTTGTAACTGAGCCTCCTTCTTGGCCTACACCCTCCTTCCAATAAAATCTGACTGCCCTTGCCATCTGGGAAGGGCCGTTCTCTGTCCACTTCATGTTATTACATTTCACAGCAGTAACCACAGAAGGTGGTAGGCAATGCATTAACATAGCACAATATTGAGGGGAATTCTGACCATTTTGATACAGCAAATCGCCTGACTGCCCCCAGTAGATTTCATTAAAACGCTCCAGAACTTCCTCTGGCTCTTCAGTCTTCTTAGGTTTTAGGTCTAAGATAACAGAAAGATTTATGGGCCTTTGAAATGTGCTATTCAACGCATTCAGGATCTGTGTCCTTCTATCGTCGCCTAACGCATAGGCCTGCTGAAGTACAGCATGACTAGCATAATTCAGGTGGTTGAGATAATTGCAGTACTCTGCTGGGGTTAAAATCTGCTGGACTAGGGCCCAGAGGTCCCTTAAATCAGCTTGATAAATTGAGATGGTAGTTCTCAAGGAATCCATGAAGGCAGCAGGAGATTTTTTCTATCTGGGATTGTAGACATAATAGCCATCATCTCACTGGGTGTCCATGGGAAGTAAACGTCTATCGTGGGGTTCGCTCCCACAGTCACTGCGTCAGGGTTTCGCATCTTCCTAATCGGTAACTGTCTCCGAATGTCACCAGGGGACACTCTAGCTATTTCCCCTGGTTGTTCCAAGACTTCAACGTCTCTCCCTGTCACTAGGGGGAGTTCTTTCTCTTCAAAAGAATCTGTTTCAGCTTCCTTTGTTCCCGAACCTTGTGGTTTCTGCTTAGTTTGGAGAGACTTAGGTGATATGCTTAATTGTTTCTGGTGAGGGTCAAGCCCCTCTCTCGCTGTCCGAGATCTTGTCCTAGAGCTAACTGGGCTTGTGGGACAGAGCTCCTTTTGTTCTTCTGGTCGTGAAGTTGGTAAATCAGGACCCACACTATCACCCAAAAGGGCTTGAGTTACTGGCATATTTGGAATCTGGGGAGCAATGACTGGGTATATATTATTGTACGCTGGTGGTTCTGGAATGAGCGCAGACCTTGCTACAGGTGCAGACGGAACTTGTAATGACTTTTCCAAATTATTGAATTTTTCTTTTTCTGTCAATTCAAGGCCAGCCATTGAACTACGTAGCTCATCTCTTGTTTGACCCGCGTCTTTCCTGTCTCTACTTGCGCTTTTTTTTTTAAACTTAAAAATGTTTGAAAATTCAAATTGAATTACTGCAACTTGCAAGCTTAGCTCTGATCTCAACTCAGAACTAAATTTACAATTTGCTTAACACAAACTTGTAGAACATTTACAACTTAATTATTTCTTTATCTTAACAATTTTTCTTTTAACAAGTTTTTTTTTCTTTTACATTCACATAAGTGTTGGCAAAATCAACTATCATCTCCAGATTTACACTTTTTTAAAAAAATGCTGTCCGTGACCTCCTTTAAGTTTCTATTAATCTCCTGATAAAATGAGATAAACATTATTTCAAGTAAATAAAACTTAAGATTCTGGCAATTTCAATCAATTGCTTTCGAAAATAATAACTTTTATCAAAGAGGTGGAGAAACCCACTGGTTTCCTTTAATGAATTCAAAGCGTAACTTTGCTGGTGTTCACTGACTCAAAGGAAAGGTATCCGATTACACTACAGGCTGCTGCTGTTATCTCAAAGCCTGAGTGAGAAGCACTGTCTGTCTTTTGATTTTGCCTGCTGCTGTTAACCCTTTGAGAGACTTCTGCTTCAACCAATATGCAGCATTCCCCACAATCTCAACTAGTCCTCGGAACTGCGTTTTTCGCCACTACAGTCCAAGGAGACAATTTTAGCTTAATCAACTATATTTTTAACACACACACACATGGAGGTGAACCATTTTCAATTTCAAATGTCGCACCGACCTCCCATAACCTAACCCAACCGAATTAACTCACAAATGAAGTTGAACCATTTATAGTTTTAAATGTCCCCATCAACAACATAGCCTACCCCAGCCGAATTAACTCACAAATGAAGTTGAACCATTTATAGTTTTAAATGTCCCCATCAACAACATAGCCTACCCCAGCCGAATTAACAATATGAAATCCCATCAATTAAAATGCTAATCCCCAGACTGACCTGTGATTTCGTCGAGGCGGTCTTTCTGTGCCAACCGGGAGTGACCAGACTAATCAGACGATAAGAAGAGGGGAACAATCAATGCGCGGTCATTTTCCAGTTCTACATTGAGGGCCCTTGTTCCCCATCCTCCTGTTCATAATCAGTCTAATTCTGATTTCGCAGTTGGACCAGGATCGCCCTGAGAAATCCCGGTTTTCGGCACCAAATGTTGAATCCCAAATTTCTTTATCCGTCAGTCTGGCCTCAATAAAAGTCGAGATGGATTTGCAGGTATAGCATTAGTTATTTTATTCAGCTTGCAAGCTTGATTCATTTCACAGAAACATAAGAGACATCCAGTCTCCTACATCCCAGAAAGCGAATGAACAAAGAGACAAAGGGATCTCTGCAAATCAATTCAAATGGTATCAAGTTTCACATACTCGACGCCCATAGGTCAGCCTATATCCCTCCTGACCTGTTTGATCTATTCTGATTGGCTCACTTCCAATCCCTTCCTCTGGCCCCTATCAATCCAGCATCACTCTCGTAGACACACCTCTTCCTGCTTTCCCCATGCGGTCTAACATCCTTTGTCTCTGAACTAACCAGAATCAAAGTGGCTTATTTCTACATTACATTAACTAATATCTCGAAAGTAACTATTTTATCTCATATTCGTCACCCTCGGGACTTTCCCTGCCCACACGAAGCTCGTGATGCTCCTGTCTATTTTTTAAAAAAAGGTCTTAGTGATTAGTATAGGGAGACATTGAAATACAAATAAGAACCTCGGGAGGACCATCATCTTAATTGCCTGCACTCTGCCCACCAACGACAGAGGCTGCATGTCCCACCTCTTGAAGTCCTCCTCCATTTGTTCTACCAATCGTGTCAGGTTAAGTCTGTGTAAGGTTCCCCAGCTCCTAGCGATCTGAATCCCCAGGTATCGGAAGTTTCTTTCCCCTTTCCTTAGAGGCAGGCCTTCTATCTCTCTACTCTGGTCCCCTGGGTGTATCACGAATAGTTCACTCTTCCCCATGTGAAGCCTATATCCCGAGAAATCTCCGAACTCCCTCAATATCTGCATGACCTCTATCATCCCCCCCGCTGGGTCCGACACATACAACAGTAGGTCATCCGCATATAGTGAGACTCGGTGTTCTTCTCCCCCTCTAATCACCCCTCTCCATTTCCTGGAGTCTCTCAACGCCATGGCCAGAGGTTCAATTGCCAACACGAACAACAGTGGAGATAGCGGGCATCCCTGTCTTGTTCCCCTATATAGTCGGAAATACTCCGATCTTTGCCGACCCGTGACTACACTTGCCATTGGGGCCCCATAAAGAAGTTTGACCCAGCTAATAAACCCGTTCCGGAACCCAAACCTCCTTAACACCTCCCATCGGTACTCCCACTTCACCCTATCAAATGCCTTCTCTGCATCCATTGCCGCCACTATCTCTGCCTCCCCCTCCACTGGGGGCATCATTATCACCACTAATAGTCGTTGCACGTTAACATTCAGTTGTCTCCCCTTTACGAACATTGTCTGGTCTTCGTGCACCACCCCCGGGACACAGTCCTCTATCCTCGATGCCAGTACCTTTGCCAGCAATTTGGCGTCCACATTCAATAATGAAATAGGTCTATCGGACCCGCACTGCAACGGATCTTTATCCCTCTTCAGAATTAGCGATATCGTCGCCTCCGACATTGTCGGGGGTAAAGTCCCTCCTTCCCTGGCCTCATTGAACGTCCTCACCAACAACGGGGCCAACACGTCCACATTTTCTATCAAATTCCACCGGGAACCCGTCTGGTCCCGGAGCCTTCCCTGCTTGCATGTTCCCCAGCCCCTTAATAACCTCGTCCACCCCAATCGGTGCCCCCAGGCCTTCCACCTCCTGCTCCTCCACCCTCGGGAACCTCAATTGATCCAGGAACTGCCGCATCCCCTCCTCTCCCTCTGGGGGTTGGGACCTATACGGTCCCTCATAAAAGGGCTTGAACACCTCGTTTATCTTCCCTGCTCTTCGCATCGTGGCTCCCTTTTCGTCTCTAATTCCCCTATCTCCCTCGCCGCTGTCCTCTTTCGCAACTGATGAGCCAGCAGGCGACTAGCCTTTTCCCCATATTCATACCTCCTCCCCTGTGCCTTCCTCCACAGCACCTCCGCCTTTCTGGTGGTCAAGAGCTCAAACTCCGTCTGGAGTCGTCTCCTCTCCCTGTACAGTCCCTCCTCCGGGGTCTCTGCAAATTCCCTGTCCACCCTTAAAATCTCCCCCAGTAATCTTTCCCTTTCCTTGGTCTCTGTTTTCCCTTTGTGGGCCCCAATGGAGATCAGCTCTCCTCTGACCACCGCTTTTACTGCTTCCCATACCACTCCCACACGGACCTCCCCGTCGTCATTGGCCTCCAGGTACCTCTCAATACACCCCCGCACTCTTCCACACACTCCCTCGTCCGCCATCAATCCCACATCTAATCGCCAGAGTGCTCTCTGCTCCCTTTCCTCTCCTAGTTCCAGGTCCACCCAGTGTGGGGCATGGTCCGAAACCGCTATGGCTGAATACTCAGCTTCTTCCACCCTTGAGATCAGCGACCTTCCCAGAACAAAAAAATCTATCCGGGAGTACACTTTATGGACATGGGAGAAGAAGGAGAACTCCCTGGCCCTCGGTCTAAGAAATCGCCATGGATCCACTCCGCCCATTTGGTCCATAAACCCCTTGAGCACCTTGGCCGCTGCCGGCCTTCTTCCGGTCTTTGATCTGGATCTATCCAACCCTGCACGGTGTTGAAGTCCCCTCCCAATATCAAGTTTCCTACCTCCAGGTCCGGTATACGACCCAACATCCGTCTCATAAATCCCGCATCGTCCCAATTCGGGGCATATACATTAACCAACACGACCTCCATTCCCTCCAGCCTGCCACTCACCATTACATATCTACCTCCGCTATCTGCTACGATGTTCTTTGCGTCAAATGCTACTCGTTTCCCCACCAGTATGGCCACCCCTCTATTCTTTGCAACTAGTCCTGAGTGGAACACCTGTCCCACCCATCCTTTCCTTAACCTAACTTGGTCCGCCACCTTCAGGTGCGTCTCTTGGAGCATAGCCACGTCTGCCCTTAGTCCTTTCAAGTGCGCGAGCACTCGGGCCCTTTTAATCGGTCCATTCAGGCCTCTCAGGTTCCACGTGATCAGCCTCACTAGGGGGCTACCTGCCCCCCTCCCGTGTCGACTAGCCATCACCTTCTCTAGGCCAGTCCCGTACCCCGCCTCCGCGCTCCCACTCGCTCCCCAGGCGTCGCATTCAATCCCTGTCCACCCACTCTTTAACCATTTCCTTTTTGATTTCCGCAGCAGCAACCCAGTTGTCCCCCCCCCTCATCCCCCCCCCCCCCCCCCCGCTAGATCCCTTTCTAGCGTGATTGCTCCCCCCATATTACTTCCGCAAGTCAGCTGACTTCAACTGACCCCGGCTACTCCTGCTCACTCCTTGACCCCCCCCCGTGTGGGGAACTCCCATCCGCCTTGCGCCTGTCTTCCCGCCATAATCTTTCTGGCGCGGGAACATCCCTTTATCTGACCCGCCTCTTGTGGCGCAGCTCCCTTTCCTCTCCCCCTCCCATTTCTCATTCTCCGCCTACATCTCTTCTTTCCCCCCTCACCGGCGCCCATATTTCCTAGTGTCTCCCCCCATCCCAATTTACTTCTCTATTTACATCAACCATAACAATAACAATAACATTCCCTACAGTATCAGTCCCTCAGTTCCGATCCAATTTCTCCTCTTTAATAAAGGTCCATGCTTCTTCCGCCATATCAAAATAATGGTGTCTCTCCTGGTACGTAACCCATAGTCGTGCCGACTGCAGCATCCTGAACTTCACCTTCTTTTTATGTAACACCTCCTTGGCTTGGTTAAAACTCGCCCTCCTTCTCACCACCTCCGCACTCCAATCCTGGTACACCCGTACCACTGCATTCTCCCATCTGCTACTCCGCACCTTTTTAGCCCATCTCAGGGCCTCTTCTCTATCTTTAAGGCGGTGAAATCGCACGATTGTCGCCCGAGGTGGTTCTCCCGCTTTTGGTCTTCTCGCCGGGATCCGATGTGCCCACTCCACCTCCAAGGGGCCCGTAGGGGCCTCAGCTCCCATCAATGAGCTTAGCATCGTACTTACATAAGCTCCACAGTCCGCTCCTTCCACTCCCTCAGGGAGACCCAGCATCCGAAGGTTCTTCCTTCGCACTCTGTTTTCTAGGGCCTCAATCCTTTCAATGCACTTTTTATGGAGTGCCTCGTGCGTCTGTGTTTTGACCGCCAGGCCCAGCATCTCGTCCTCATTATCCATCACCTTCTGCTCCACCACGCGGAGCTCTGTCTCCTGGGTCCTTTGTGCCTCCTTGAGCCCCTCAATTGCCTGTAGCATCGGGGTCAGCACCTCCCTCTTTAGTAGCTCCACACACCGTCTCAGGAATTCGTCTTGCTCGGGCCCCCATGTCGCCTGGGCTTTCTCCGCCACTATCTTGTGTCTTCTCCCTTTCTGTCCATTTCGTCGAATATTCCTCGCGCTGCAGCCGCCGCCGCCAATATTTTCCTCTTTCGTTTGGGGGGGACTCCCTATTCACTCACCCCACACCGGGTTTCGTCGCCCAAACATTTCCCGTTGGGGCTCTTAAAAGAGCCCGAAGGTCCGTTGGAGCTGGAGCCGCCGAAACGTGCGGCTTAGCTGGTCATCGCCGCAACCGGAAGTCCGCCTTCATTTTTTCATCATCCGGTTGCACAACTTTTCATGATAGCCTATCTCCTAGAAAGGTAATAGTGTCAATGCTGACTTGGCATTTCACCTGATTGAGTTTGAGGCCATTCTTGCTGACTCTTTGGAGGACTTGAAACAGCCTTGCTACTCACATGTGCACCCCTAGATCATAGTGTCGTCGACATAGACACGGACACCCGGCAGTCCTTCCACTATGTGGTGCATGGCTCGATGAAAGATTTCTGACGTAGGCATTATGCCGACGGCATCCACTGGAAGGAGTAGTGGCTGAAGGGAGTGTGAAAGGTGCACAGTCAAGTGCTCGCCTCATCGAGCTTGAGCTGCCAGAAACCCTGCAACGCATCCAGCTTGCTGAAGCATGTTTCTCCAGCCATTTCGCATGCAATTTCCTCCCTCTTTGGGATGTGGTAGTGCTACTTTTCATGTTCATGTTAAGATCCTTGGGGTCCATGGAAATTGTCAGGTCTCCATTCTGTTTCTTGATGCATACCATGGAGTAGGCCCAGCCAGTGGGCTCTTCTATGTGCCTAATGGCACCCAAGGTGCAGCTCTAAGCTTCTCCCTCAGTGGAGAAGGCACCCGTCGCGCAGGCACTACCCGTCTTGCATCCTCTCTTAGCTGTATGCGGTAAGTGAAGGGCAGCATGCCAAACCCTTGAAATATCTCCCGATGTGCCTTTAGGATCTACTCCACCAAGATATGTCAGGGGGTGCCAAGAAAGCTGCGGTATACACCCTGTTGATGAGCCCGAGCACTTCAAATGCCTGTATCCCAATGAGCGATTAACGCTCTGTCTCCACTACAGAGAACATTATTCTGCACATTGCCTCCTTGGTGGTGATATGAAGCTCGCATCCTCCCAAAGTTGGGATCCGATGACGATTGTAGTCTTTCAGAAGCATTTCTGCAGGAGTGATTTGAGGTTTGACCTTTAGCCGCTGCCCCGCCGAGAACAGGATTATGTTGGCCCTTGCTCCCGTATTGAGTTTGCAATTGATGGACATTCCATTGAGGATTAAGGGTATCATCCATCTGTCCTCAATAGTCCCTGCAGTCGCCTCATGGCGACTGCAGACTGGAAGCGTCACTTCCATGTTTCAGCCGGTTGAACTGTTTGAGTCACTGTTCAAAACAATATTCCCATCGGCCCAGTTGTTGTCTCCTTTGTCCTTGGTTAGACTCTTCCTTTTTCTCTGGACAACTGTGCATCAGCAGGAAAAGTGACCCGTTCTGCCACATTTGTGAAAATGTTTTCTGAAAGCAGTACATCGCCGCGGCAAGTGTCTGCCGCCATATTTTGTGGCACAAAATGGCGGATGGTGCTTGTTGACCAAAATGGCCACCCGCATCGAGACCACATTTCTTTTGATGTTGGGTAGCGGTGCGCTCAAAATAGCCACACATACCGAGACCATGTTCTTTGTGCAGCTGTGTAATGGTGCACTCAAAATGGCCACCCGCACTGAGGTCATGTTTCTTTTCAAACTGTGTCACAACACTTATGGCACCAGCATCATTTGCAGGATTGGCCCCAACATTTTCTGAACAGAAGGCTGCGCTGATCCACAGCTCAGATAACTCACTTGCCTGGCATATTCTGATGGTGGCGTCCAACCATGTTCTCTCAACAGGTTGTCTTCCCTCAACAATCGTTCTCGTAGAGCAACATCCGAAATCCCAAAAACAATTTGGTCACGGATCATTGAAGACTGAAACTGTCCAAAATTGCACGACTTGGCCTTTAATCTTAAATGTGTCGCAAAAGTTATCGAATGATTCCTTATGTTTTTTGGCACGGGAACAGACCAAGTATCGATCAAAATTCTAATTTTTTTCTGGGAGAACAATGTGGATCAAAGTGCTGAATCACCTCATCCTAACTCTCTTCTTTGTTGTCAAAACTGAAGGAACTACACAGTTCAAGTGCCTGAGGACATGCTATCGATAGCAACAATGCAACATGCCTTGCATCAGGCAGTGCCTGCTGGCCTCGGATCAAAAGATAGAGTTCAAACTGCTGTTAAAACCATGCCAATTTGTGTCCAGATTACCTTAGACAAGATGTTGGTAGGGTGCCTTCAAACCATCCATCTCACACTTCACCATTGAGTTGCGTTAACTCGCAAATCCGTAGTTCACTAGGTTGTCGAGAAGTCATTTGTTCACATTCTTCTATTCTTCAGCGTGAAATGCCTTGTCTGCAGTTACCCTCAGTTCTTTGGCTCCCCTGATCATGAAGACATGCATAGAACTTTTGTATTTAGCTATAACAAGTATTTATTATTAAACAGGTGCACAGGTAACCAACAAATCTATGTACAGACAATTCTATCTTAGTTACTGGAGAGCTACGGTGAAATGCCAGTGTCCCATTGTCCGTTCTGCTGCCGACTGCCTGCGTCTTGTCAGTTACCTGATGGCTCCATGTGTGTCTGGCGCCACCTACTGGCAGGAGGCCATAACTGTCACTACATGTTTTGCTGATCAACTTTATTCATTGGTACAATTATATAGTTTCATGCAGATATGCATATGTGCATATCGCCACAGCAGACAGTGACCAGTGGGGTACCACAGGGATCTGTGCTCGGACCCCAGCTGTTCACATTATATAGAACATAGAACATAGAAAATACAGCACAGAACAGACCCTTCGGCCCACGATGTTGTGCCGAACCTTTGTCCTAGATTAATCATAGATTATCATTGAATCTACAGTGCAGAAGGAGGCCATTCGGCCCCCTGAGTCTGCACCAGCTCTTGGAAAGAGCACCCTACCCAAACTCAACACCTCCACCCAACACCAAGGGCAATTTGGACATTAAGGGCAATTTATCATTGGCCAATTCACCTAACCCGCACATCTTTGGACTGTGGGAGGAAACCGGAGCACCCGGAGGAAACCCACGCAGACACGGGGAGGACGTGCAGACTCCGCACAGACAATGACCCAAGCCGAAATCGAACCTGGGACCATGGATCTGTGAAGCAATTGTGCTATCCACAATGCTACCGTGCTGCCCTTAAGAACAAATAAATCTACACTATATCATTTTCCCGTAATCCATGTACCTATCCAACAGCTGCTTGAAGGTCACTAATGTTTCCGACTCAACTGCTTCCACAGGCAGTGCATTCCATGCCCCCACTACTCTCTGGGTAAAGAACCTACCTCTGATATCCCTCCTATATCTTCCACCTTTCACCTTAAATTTATGTCCCCTTGTAATGGTGTGTTCCACCTGGGGAAAAAGTCTCTGACTGTCTACTCTATCTATTCCCCTGATCATCTTATAAACCTCTATCAAGTCGCCCCTCATCCTTCTCCGCTCTAATGAGAAAAGGCCTAGCACCCTCAACCTTTCCTCGTAAGACCTACTCTCCATTCCAGGCAACATCCTGGTAAATCTTCTTTGCACCTTTTCCAGAGCTTCCGCATCCTTCCTAAAATGAGGCGACCAGAACTGTACACAGTACTCCAAATGTGGCCTTACCAAAGTTTTGTACAGCTGCATCATCACCTCACGGCTCTTAAATTCAATCCCTCTGTTAATGAACGCGAGCACACCAGAGACCTTCTTCACAGCTCTATCCACTTGAGTGGCAACTTTCAAAGATGTATGAACATAGACCCCAAGGTCTCTCTGCTCCTCCACAATGCCAAGAACTCTACCGTTAACCCTGTATTCCGTATTCATATTTGTCCTTCCAAAATGGACAACCTCACACTTTTCAGGGTTAAACTCCATCTGCCACTTCTCAGCCCAGCTCTGCATCCTATCTATGTCTCTTTGCAGCCGACAACAGCCCTCCTTACTATCCACAACTCCACCAATCTTCGTATCGTCTGCAAATTTACTGACCCACCCTTCAACTCCCTCATCCAAGTCATTAATGAAAATCACAAACAGCAGAGGACCCAGAACTGATCCCTGCGGTACACCACTGGTAACTGGGATCCAGGCTGAATATTTGCCATCCACCACCACTCTCTGACTTCTATCGGTTAGCCAGTTCGTTATCCAACTGGCCAAATTTCCCACTATCCCATGCCTCCTTACTTTGTGCAGAAGCCTACCATGGGGAACTTTATCAAATGCCTTACTAAAATCCATGTACACTACATCCACTGCTTTACCTTCATCCACATGCTTGGTCACCTCCTCAAAGAATTCAATAAGATTTGTAAGGCAAGACCTAGTCCTCAAAAATCCGTGCTGACTATCCCTAATCAAGCAGTGTCTTTCCAGATGCTCAGAAATCCTATCCTTCAGTACCCTTTCCATTACTTTGCCTACCACCGAAGTAAGATTAACTGGCCTGTAATTCCCAGGGTTATCCCTAGTTCCTTTTTTGAACAGGGGCACGACATTCGCCACTCTCCAATCCCCTGGTACCACCCCTGTTGACAGTGAGGACGAAAACATAATTGCCAACGGCTCTGCAATTTCATCTCTTGCTTCCCATAGAATCCTTGGATATATCCCGTCAGGCCCGGGGGACTTGTCTATCCTCAATTTTTTCAAAATGCCCAACACATCTTCCTTCCTAACAAGTATTTCCTCGAGCTTACCAATCTGTTTCACACTGTCCTCTCCAACAATATCGCCCCTCTCATTTGTAAATACAGAAGAAAAGTACTCATTCAAGACCTCGCCTATCTCTTCAGACTCAATACACAATCTCCCGCTACTGTCCTTGATCGGACCTACCCTCGCTCTAGTCATTCTCATATTTCTCACATATGTGTAAAAGGCCTTGGGGTTTTCCTTGATCCTACCCGCCAAAGATTGTTCATGCCCTCTCTTAGCTCTCCTAATCCCTTTCTTCAGTTCCCTCCTGGCTATCTTGTATCCCTCCAATGCCCTGTCTGAACCTTGTTTCCTCAGCCTTACATAAGTCACCTTTTTGCTCTTAACAAGACATTGAACCTCTCTTGTCAACCATGGTTCCCTCACTCGACCATCTCTTCCCTGCCTGACAGGGACATACATATCAAGGACACGTAGCACCTGTTCCTTGAACAAGTTCCACATTTCACTTGTGTCCTTCCCTGCCAGCCTATGTTCCCAACTTATGCACTTCAATTCTTGTCTGACAACATCGTATTTACCCTTCCCCCAATTGTAAACCTTGCCCTGTTGCACGTACCTATCCCTCTCCATTACTAAAGTGAAAGTCACAGAATTGTGGTCACTATCTCCAAAATGCTCCCCCACTAACAAATCTATCACTTGCCCTGGTTCATTACCCAGTACTAAATCCAATATTGCCCCTCCTCTGGTTGGACAATCTACATACTGTGTTAGAAAAGCTTCCTGGACACACTGCACAAACACCACCCCATCCAAACTATTTGATCTAAAGAGTTTCCACTCAATATTTGGGAAGTTAAAGTCGCCCATGACTACTACCCTATGACTTCTGCACCTTTCCAAAATCTGTTTCCCAATCTGTTCCTCCACATCTCTGCTACTATTGGGGGGCCTATGGAAAACTCCTAACAAGGTGACTGCTCCTTTCCTATTTCTGACTTCAATCCATACTCCCTCAATAGGCTGATACTCCTCGAACTGCCTTTCTTCAGCTGTTATACTATCTTTAATTAATAATGCCACCCCCCCCACCTCTTTTACCACCCTCCCTAATCTTATTGAAACATCTATAACCAGGGACCTCCAACAACCATTTCTGCCCCTCTTCTATCCAAGTTTCCGTGATGACCACCACATCGTAGTCCCAAGTACCGATCCATGCCTTAAGTTCACCCACCTTATTCCTGATGCTTCTTGCGTTGAAGTATACACACTTCAACCCATCTCCGTGCCTGCAAATACTCTCCTTTGTCAGTGTTCCCTTCCCCACTGCCTCATTACATGCTTTGTCGTCCTGAATATCGGGACGACAAAGTATATGTTAATGATTTGGTCGAGGGAACTAAATGTATTATCTCCAAATTGGCAGATGATACAAAGTTGGGTGGGAGGGTGAGCTGTGAGGAAGATGCAGAGATGATTCAGTGGGACTTGGGCACGCTGAGTGAGTGGTCATATGCATGGCTGATGCAGTATAATGTGGATAAGTGTGAGGTTATCCGCTTTGATAGCAAAAATAGGAAGGCAGATCATTATTTGATTGGGTGTAAATTGAGAGAGGTAGATATTCAGAGAGACCTTGGTGTCCTCGAGCATCAGTCACTGAAAGTAACCGTGCAGGCACAGCATGCTGTAAAGGAGGCAAGTGCCATATTGATCTTCATAGTGAGAGGATTTGAGTATAGGAACAGGCATGCTTTACTACAATTATATAGGGCATTGGTGAGACCACATCTGGAGTATTGTGTGCAGTTTGGTGTTCTTATCTGAGGAAGCATGTTCTTGCTATGGAGGGTGTGCAGCAAAGGTTTACCAGGCTGATTCCAGGGATGGTGGGACTGTCATATCAGGAGAGACAAAGTTGGTTAGGATTGTATTCATTTGAGTTTAGAAGAGTGAGAGGGGATCTCAGGGAATCTTATAAAATTCTAACAGGATTAGACAGGGTAGATTCAGGAAGAATGTTCCCAATGGCGGGGGAGTTCAGAACTAGGGGTCTTAGTCATGGGAGTGCCCATTTAAGAAATGTTTTTGTCTTATCACATGGCTTCAGTGACGTCATTGTGTGGGTGGAGATGGGCTGTGACTCTGGGTATTGGTTTTACTTTCGCTTTCATTTGGGGCTTGTTTGTGGCTCTGAATTTTTGCTTTCGTTTTCACATTTGGCTGCTGTACTCAGAAAGAGAAGTCTTGTCCTGTCTCTCTATCTTCATTTTAAAAGCTGATGTTCCAGAGTGCTTGATAACTTGAAAAGAAATAACTGTTTTCTGGACGGAATTCAAGCCTGCTGTTTTGGAAAGGAAGCAGGAGTATCCATACCAGGTCTTCAGTGTTGTGTGCTGGGACACACCTTTGAAAGGGGGCACTGGTTTATGGGATCTTGTTATTAAATTGGAACAGTTAAAGGGGGAATAAATTGGAACAGTTAAAGGGGGGAATTTATTAAGCGTTATACATAGATTTTCGTAGCTGTGTGGGGTATTTATCTCGTTAGTTGATAAAAATGCTTAATGTGTGTGTTTAGATAAATATTAACTAAATTTGTAGAATAAAGATTGTTTTTGATTAAAAGTACTTAAGGTATAACACATGAAAGCAGTCCCTTGTGCTCATCAGAACTAAATTCCATAAACAGTTGTAGGTCAGGTGAACTCCATGATGTACATTGGAGTTTTCTAAACCCTGAGACATAACCGACGATCCGTCCGTCCGCCCCTCCGTCCGTCCATCCATCCACCCATATTTTTAAAAGACCCGCTTTGATCCTGCTACTCAGAGACCATCCTGGTGTTCCATTCCCAGTGTTTAGAGTTGCTTGCCATACCTTTAGTAGCGAGCAAAGGTGGACACTGTTTTATTTCATGCCAAGTCATCTTCAAATTCAGGCGAGTGGCAATACTATTGAAAAATCCAACGAATCTGTATCAATTACTGTGTTCAAATCAGGCTCAGGTTTTCACACCTACAGGACAGCCATTGTCTGTTTGTGGACTCATTTGGTTGTAACTTCCTCAGAGGGGTAATAAGCGTCGGTTGTCACTCCAGGCCTTATTACCTAGTCGATTTTTTATTCAATTTTGACTCATGTGGGGAGATCTCATGACATTGCAGCTCATACTGAGGCTTAGAGTTGAGGTCTAGTTTTGTCGATTTGAAGCGGGAGAGGCCCCTTTACATGGCACTAGGAATGGACCTAAGGTGGGCATGGGTGAGACCATAAGAAATAGGAACAGAAGTAGGCCGCTCGGGCCCTTGAACCTGATGCTGTCAAATGAATGGCATGACACTGGGAAGTTCTGAGAAAAAAGGGACCTTGTCATGTTTGTCCACAGATCTCTGAAGGTGGGAGGGTAGGTTAATAATGTGGTGACAAAGGCATATGGGACACTTGTCGTCATCGATCGAGGCATAGGTTACAAAAGCAGGAAGGTCATGTTGGAGTTGTATAGAACTTTGGTGAGGCCACAGCTGGAGTACTGTGTGCAATTCTAGTTGCCACATTATAGGAAGGATCTGACTCCAGTGGAGGGAGTGTAGAGGAGATTCACCAGCATGTTGCCTGAGATGGAACATCTAAGTTATGAAGAGAGATTGGATAGACTTGGGGTATTTTCGCTGGATGAATAAGACGGAGGGACAACCTGATCAAGGTATACAACATTATGAGGGGCATGGACAGGTTGGACAAGGAGTAGAAGTTCCCCTTAGTTGAACGGTCAGTCGCGAGAGGACACAAGTTCAAGGTGAGAGGCAGGAGGTTTATGTTGATGCGATGTTTTTGCCCAGATCGTGGTCACGGTCTGCAATACATTGCCTAGGAAGGTGTTGGGGTGGGCTGCCTCACATTCATTAAAATGTACCTGGATGAGCACTTTTCAGATCATAACATTCAAGGCAATGGGTCAAATGCTGACAAATGGGATTAGGTAGGTGGCCAGTTGTTTTCCATGTGTCGGTGCAGACTCCCTGGGCCGAAGGGCTACCATATCTTTATTTTCTGTGAATCAAAGTGGCTGTTCCGACGACATTGCTCAAGTCCACGTTCCTGCCCATTCCCCGTAACCCTGGATTCCCTTACTGATCCAGAAACTATCTATCTCAGTTTTAAATACACACCAGACTCTGTTCTCACAGCTCTCTGTGGCAAGAAGTCACAAAGATGGGGTTTAAAAGACTGGGTGAGTGGGGGGGGGGGGCGTTAACACCTTTGTTGGGGGGAGGGGAGTGTGAACTCTTGGTGGGGTTTGGGGTGACTACATTTCCTGTGGAGGGTGGGGTGAGATTGGACCTCGGACTTTGTGGGGCTTTGCTGTGGTCCGACCTCGGTCTGGGTTTGGAGAAACAAATACACCACTTTGCACATGCAGATGGCTGATTCACTCCAGGTTCCCATTTAGCTTTTCCATTTATATTTCTGTCTGGGGTTTTAATTCATTTTTCCATTTCATTGTGTTTACAACAGTTTGCATTGATTTTAACTTTGACGTTGCTCTGTACTGCCAAGTATAAACCTTTTGATATTGATGCATTTGAAGAATCTGCTGGACGAATCTGAGGTTAAATCGATTGTTCCTTCTCCACCTAAAAACTTCACTATCCTTTGGTCTACCACTATCCCTTCCCACTTTGTATACCCTGCTTTTCAATTTATTCTTGATCTCTTTTGTTAACCATGGCGTTTGCCTCTTTCTCGGAGAATCCCTCTTTTTGATTGGGATAAACTGCTGCTGAGCATTATGGAACAGCTGCTTGAATATCTGCCACTACTAATCTACTAACCTGTATCTTAGCTTGTTTATCCAGTTCACCTTAAACAACTCATCCTTCATACCATTATAATTGCCCTTATTTAAGTTGAAGTCACTGTTATGGACTTATGGCGTTGGCCCTCAAACTGCATCTGGAAATCTATCGTAATGTGGCGACTACAAGATCCCATTCTTTAAAATAAATTTAGAGTACCTAATTCATTTTTTCCAATTAAGGGGCAATTTAGCATGTTCAATCCACCTAACCTGCACGTCTTTGGGTTGTGGGGGGCGAAACTCACGCAAACACAGGGAGAATGTGCAAACTCCACACGGACAGTGACCCAGAGCCGGGATCGTACCTGGGACCTCAGCGCCTTGAGGCAGCAATGCTAACCACTGCGCCACCATGCTGCCCCTCAAGATCCCTTTTTGATCCTTCTTCATTACACAAAACCAAATCTACAATAGCACGTTTGTGGGGAGGTTCCACAATATACTGCTTTAAAAAATAATCCGATGTACTTCACAAATTCTTCTTCGACGCTACCATTGTCGGTTTTATTTGTCCAATCAGTATGCAGGATTAAATCTCGCATGATTTTTTTCAGTAGTAACCACAACATGATAGATTTTTGGATACAGTTTGAGGGTGAACACCCTCTTGAGTTTAAAGACCTCTCTACTTCCCTAGTTTTATAGTCAACAAGTACACTGGCCCCAGTATGATTCAGGTGTAGCCGCCCCAGCAGTAGAACACCTGCATTCCCCAGTAATGCCTCACGAACCGAAAGCCACTTGTCTTTGAGACACCAATCCACCTCTCTAATTTTATGTATCCTTTGCCAATTTGCATGTGGCTCAGGTAATAATCCAGAGATTTTAACGTTGGAAGTTCTGTTCTTTAATTTAGTGCCTAATTCCACAAACTGCCAACACAGAAACACCTTCCTCATTCTACATACCCCGTTGGTGCCGAAATAGACTGTGATCACTGGATCCTCCCCCTCCCATCACAGATCCCTCTCCAGCCTAGAGCAGATGTCCCAAACCCTGGCATCGGGAAGGCAGCACATCCTTTGAGACTCTCGGTCCTGGCTACAGAGAACAGTGTCTATTACCCTGACTATACCAACCCAAGTACGGCTACATATGTCTTTTCTCCCCCCACTAGACTGGCTCCCTGAACCACGGTGCTGTGGTCAGTTTGCTCATCCTCCCTGCATTCCCCTCTCTCGTCCACACAGGGAGCAATTATCTCGTACATGTTGGACAGGGAACAAGGGCTGAGGCTCTTGCATCCCTCCACCTGGCTGATTTGCAGTAATACCCATTTGTCCCTGGCCATTGACAACATTTAAGGCAGTTAATCCATCGGGTGTGACTGCCTCCTGAAACACTGTATCCAGGTAACTGTGTCGCAATGTCCAATGCTCAAACTCCAGCTCACCAACTCTGCGCCGGAGCAACCAACATTTGTGACAGGCATGGTCGTTCTGAACCACAGTGGGGTCCGCCAGTTCCCACATGTTGCAGCTACAATAGATCGCCTGGTCCTGCATGCCTATTTTAATTAATTAGAATTAATTTAATTTAGAATTTCACCTAGTTTTTGCTTTTGGAACATGTGTTTGCACCCCACAATTTATGTTTCCCGACCTAACCTTCACTTCCAAAGTCAGAAATGTAGATAGAATTTACAGTGCAGAAGGAGGCCATTCGGCCCATCGAGTCTTCACCAGCTCTTGGAAAGAGCACCCTACCGAAGGTCCACACTTCCAGCCTATCCCCATAACCCAGTAATCCCACCCAACACTAAGGCCAAAGTTTGGACACTACGGACAATTTAACATGGCCAATCCACCTAACCTGCACATCTTTGGACTGTGGGAGGAAACCGGAGCACCCGGAGGAAACCCACGCACACACGGGGAGAATGTGCAGACTCCGCACAGACAGTGATCCAAGCCGTGACTCGAACCTGGGACCCTGGAGCTGTGAAGAAATTATGCTAACCACAATGCGACCGTGCTGCCCGATGAGGGAAATACTCACATGCCAGTCACTTACCTGCGACGTCACATGGAAATAGTCACTCTATCCTGCAATTCTGAAAGTCGCCATAGACCCAGGTGACCATCAGCTGCTTTTCCCTTTGAGGAGGAGAACTGACAGGTGGTGATTTAACCTGAGGGTCACCATACCTCAGGCGAGAGGGAAGGTTGAGAAGGGTACATGGAAACCTCAGCTGGTACGGAATTGAATGTGTGTTAGCCCAGGTGGCTGGACAGCTGGTTCATGATGCAAAGCAAGGTCAACAGCGTGTGTCCAATGCCTGTACTGGCTGGCATTATTCACAACAGGACTATGGTGATGATACTGCAGTGCTACTGCAACTTGTGCCCCAACTCTCCTGCCTCTCACACGCCAGCCATCACTGACCCAATCAGCTGCTCCCTCTTGCCTCCGTCACTTATTGGAACCTTATGACACCCCAGGATTCTTTATAAAATGTTTTTCCGCCACTTGGATCAGCTGCTCCCCACCAGGTTCGACCTCTCTCCCTGGCCTCCAGTGCACTCTGCCTCTGGCCCTCGCTGTACTGCTCCTTTTAAAGTTTACTCTCTTAGTTTACTTTACAAGTTTACAAAGGTTCGCTCACCATATCCTGACTTCGAAAAATATCATCGTTCCTTCACTGTAGTTGGATTAAAATTCTGGAATTCCACCCCGAACAACACTGTGGGTCTACCTACAGTACAGGAAGTCCAGCAGTTCACGAATGCAGCACACAACCTCCATTTTGGGGCAGCACGGTAGCATTGTGGATAGCACAATAGCTTCACAGCTCCAGGGTCCCAGGTTCGATTCCGGCTTGGGTCACTGTCTGTGTGCAGTCTGCACATCCTCCCCGTGTGTGATGGGTTTCCTCCTGGTGCTCCGGTTTCCTCCCACAGTCCAAAGATGTGCAGGTTAGGTGGATTGGCCATGATAAATTGCCCTTAGTGTCCAAAATTGCCCTTAGTGTTGGGTGGGGTTACTGGGTTATGGGGATAGGGTGGAGGTGTTGACCTTGGGTAGGGTGCTCTTTCCAAGAGCCGGTGCAGACTTGATGGGCTGAATGGCCTCCTTCTGCACTGTAAATTCTATGATAATCTATGATTTCAAGGGTAACAAGGGATGGGCAATAACTGGGGGCTTAACCAGCTACACCCACATCCCGCAAAACAAGGTAAAAAATTGTTCTTAAAGGTGCTATGATTTGTAGAAGTTTCCAGAGCTCGAATATATTCTCCCACTTAGATAGCCTGCCTGATTCCTATTGGCTGGGGACAATTAGTTCTCCCATGTCGTATTCTAGGGTTTATTAGAAGGACACAAATTAACTGAAGGACAAATTAAAAGGGGCCACTACCCAAAAATAACAAAGAAACGTAAACTTAAAAACATTAAATCAAAATGTAATGAGGGCCCGATAAAGCAATCCAGCCCCTGCGGTGCTCACCAGGCACAGAAGGCCTTGGGTTTGCCCATGGACACCAGACACTCCCTCTCCAGGGACAGCTTGCCGTGAATGAAGTTGTGGAAGAAGGGCAGGCAGTCGGGTCCCCTCGGTTGCCCGCTGCCTGAAACTGTTAATGGCAAGTTTCCCCAGGCCCAGGAGCATGATCACGAGGAGGTCCGCCAAGTTCCCCGCTTCTCTCCGCACCGGGTGACCATAGATCAGGATCGTGGGGCTGAAGTGCAAACAGAACTTTAACAACTTGTTAAGAAACTGAAAAGGGAGTGCAGGCAAGGACACTCAACACAGACATGGCTCACATACCCCACCAGACCACAAAAATGGCAGGATTCTAGGGAGTCCACAAAGCAGTGCAGGCGATGATTGGACGGTACTGCTGTGAGCATCACCATCCACCCCAGGTCCCTTGAGTAAATTTCATAGAATTTACAATGCAGAAGGAGGCCATTCAGCCCATCGAGTCTGCACTGGCTCTTGGAAAGAGCACCCCACTTAACCACCCCCATAACCCTGCAACCCCATCTAACCTAAGGGAAATTTAGCATGGCCAATCCACCTAACCTGCACATCTTTAGACTGTGGAAGGAAACCAGAGGACCTGGAGGAAACCCATGCACACACGGGGAGAACGTGCAGACCCCGCACAGACAGTGACCCAGTGGGGAATTGAACCTGGGACCCTACCATTGTGAAGCCACAGTGCTATCCACTTGTGCTACCGTGCTGGCCTAATCAATGATGAACTGTTTTCCTAGATATTTGGCTGGATTATCCTGTCTCCCAGCCCCGTGTTTCTCGGCGGCTCACCCGTCCCTGGCGGCGGATTCACTACTACAGACACTGGTCAATGGGACGTCGCATTGAAATCAGCCCACGTCGCCGGGGAATCCGCGGGCGGCGACGCGGTGACGGCTGCAACAGTGAACGCAACATTATTTTTAAAGGCCGCACAGCTGATATTTTGGCTAAGCTTTTGATTTTCTGCTTCTCAAGCTGGAGTATTAAAATGAGTTCTTTTTCCCTTCACCAGCGGTACTGTCCTTCGGCATTCTGTGATCCTTGAACTGCAGAACAAGTAGCTGAGTGATCCTATCTAGCGTGGTTACCTAGAGCGTCAGATTGATGCACAGACCAGCCGATTGATGGTAGATGGCAAAATACCATCAAAAGGTATGTAAACTGTGCAGTCTGCTTATAAGCTCGAGAAGAACTAATAAGAGTGTATAATTGTTCGGGAGAAATCTGCACATTAAGATCAAGAGGGGAGAACAGAGCCATAAATCTAGCATTACTAGCCATTGCTCCTTTCGGCTCATTCCTGCTGCCAAGGTAGAAATTTCATCAACGTACAGTCGGCGGAGCCAGAAGCAGTTGACTGACCATAATAGCAACTTGTTGGGGTTACTCATTAACTATGGGCAGCACGGTGGCCTTCTTGGAGGTGAGTAGTGTATTTAAAAACCTTACCTTTACAGGAGCAGCCCTTTGGATTTCGGCGGCAGCGGTGCGCAGGGGCCTTCTGGGAGGTGAGTAGTGTATTTAAAAACCTTACCTTTACAGGAGCAGCCCTTTGGATTTCGGCGGCAGCGGTGCGCAGGGGCCTTCTGGGAGGTGAGTAGTGTATTTAAAAACCTTACCTTTACAGGAGCAGCCCTTTGGATTTCGGCGGCAGCGGTGCGCAGGGGCCTTCTGGGAGGTGAGTAGTGTATTTAAAAACCTTACCTTTACAGGAGCAGCCCTTTGGATTTCGGCGGCAGCGGTGCGCAGGGGCCTTCTGGGTGGTGAGTAGTGTATTTAAAAACCTTACCTTTACAGGAGCAGCCCGTTGGATTTCGGCGGCAGCGGTGCGCAGGGGCCTTCTGGGAGGTGAGTAGTGTATTAAAAAACCTTACCTTTACAGGAGCAGCCCTTTGGATTTCGGCGGCAGCGGTGCGCAGGGGCCTTCTGGGAGGTGAGTAGTGTATTTAAAAACCTTACCTTTACAGGAGCAGCCCTTTGGATTTCGGCGGCAGCGGTGCGCAGGGGCCTTCTTGGAGGTGAGTAGTGTATTTAAAAAGCCTTGCCTGGTCCCGTGTCTGTTCTTCTTTTCTGTTTTATTTGTTTTTATATAAGGCGGGAACCGGAAGTTCGACCTCTGGCAAGTCCCCCCGCCCCCCCCCCCCCCAACCAATAAATTCTGGTGGAGAGGCCTTCTGGGAGGTGAGTAGTGTATTTAAAAACCTTACCTTTACAGGAGCAGCCCTTTGGATTTCGGCGGCAGCGGTGCGCAGGGGCCTTCTGGGAGGTGAGTAGTGTATTTAAAAACCTTACCTTTACAGGAGCAGCCCTTTGGATTTCGGCGGCAGCGGTGCGCAGGGGCCTTCTGGGAGGTGAGTAGTGTATTTAAAAACCTTACCTTTACAGGAGCAGCCCTTTGGATTTCGGCGGCAGCGGTGCGCAGGGGCCTTCTTGGAGGGGAGTAGTGTATTTAAAAAGCCTTGCCTGGTCCCGTGTCTGTTCTTCTTTTCTGTTTTATTTGTTTTTATATAAGGCGGGAACCGGAAGTTCGACCTCTGGCAAGTCCCCCCGCCCCCCCCCCAACCAATAAATTCTGGTGGAGAGGCCTTCTGAGAGGTGAGTAGTGTATTTAAAAACCTTACCTTTACAGGAGCAGCCCTTTGGGTTTCGGCGGCAGCGGTGCGCAGGGGCCTTCTGGGAGGTGAGTAGTGTATTTAAAAACCTTACCTTTACAGGAGCAGCCCGTTGGATTTCGGCGGCAGCGGTGCGCAGGGGCCTTCTGGGAGGTGAGTAGTGTATTAAAAAACCTTACCTTTACAGGAGCAGCCCTTTGGATTTCGGCGGCAGCGGTGCGCAGGGGCCTTCTGGGAGGTGAGTAGTGTATTTAAAAACCTTACCTTTACAGGAGCAGCCCTTTGGATTTCGGCGGCAGCGGTGCGCAGGGGCCTTCTTGGAGGTGAGTAGTGTATTTAAAAAGCCTTGCCTGGTCCCGTGTCTGTTCTTCTTTTCTGTTTTATTTGTTTTTATATAAGGCGGGAACCGGAAGTTCGACCTCTGGCAAGTCCCCCCGCCCCCCCCCCCCCCAACCAATAAATTCTGGTGGAGAGGCCTTCTGGGAGGTGAGTAGTGTATTTAAAAACCTTACCTTTACAGGAGCAGCCCTTTGGATTTCGGCGGCAGCGGTGCGCAGGGGCCTTCTGGGAGGTGAGTAGTGTATTTAAAAACCTTACCTTTACAGGAGCAGCCCTTTGGATTTCGGCGGCAGCGGTGCGCAGGGGCCTTCTGGGAGGTGAGTAGTGTATTTAAAAACCTTACCTTTACAGGAGCAGCCCTTTGGATTTCGGCGGCAGCGGTGCGCAGGGGCCTTCTGGGTGGTGAGTAGTGTATTTAAAAACCTTACCTTTACAGGAGCAGCCCGTTGGATTTCGGCGGCAGCGGTGCGCAGGGGCCTTCTGGGAGGTGAGTAGTGTATTAAAAAACCTTACCTTTACAGGAGCAGCCCTTTGGATTTCGGCGGCAGCGGTGCGCAGGGGCCTTCTGGGAGGTGAGTAGTGTATTTAAAAACCTTACCTTTACAGGAGCAGCCCTTTGGATTTCGGCGGCAGCGGTGCGCAGGGGCCTTCTTGGAGGTGAGTAGTGTATTTAAAAAGCCTTGCCTGGTCCCGTGTCTGTTCTTCTTTTCTGTTTTATTTGTTTTTATATAAGGCGGGAACCGGAAGTTCGACCTCTGGCAAGTCCCCCCGCCCCCCCCCCCCCAACCAATAAATTCTGGTGGAGAGGCCTTCTGGGAGGTGAGTAGTGTATTTAAAAACCTTACCTTTACAGGAGCAGCCCTTTGGATTTCGGCGGCAGCGGTGCGCAGGGGCCTTCTGGGAGGTGAGTAGTGTATTTAAAAACCTTACCTTTACAGGAGCAGCCCTTTGGATTTCGGCGGCAGCGGTGCGCAGGGGCCTTCTTGGAGGGGAGTAGTGTATTTAAAAAGCCTTGCCTGGTCCCGTGTCTGTTCTTCTTTTCTGTTTTATTTGTTTTTATATAAGGCGGGAACCGGAAGTTCGACCTCTGGCAAGTCCCCCCGCCCCCCCCCAACCAATAAATTCTGGTGGAGAGGCCTTCTGAGAGGTGAGTAGTGTATTTAAAAACCTTACCTTTACAGGAGCAGCCCTTTGGGTTTCGGCGGCAGCGGTGCGCAGGGGCCTTCTGGGAGGTGAGTAGTGTATTTAAAAACCTTACCTTTACAGGAGCAGCCCGTTGGATTTCGGCGGCAGCGGTGCGCAGGGGCCTTCTGGGAGGTGAGTAGTGTATTAAAAAACCTTACCTTTACAGGAGCAGCCCTTTGGATTTCGGCGGCAGCGGTGCGCAGGGGCCTTCTGGGAGGTGAGTAGTGTATTTAAAAACCTTACCTTTACAGGAGCAGCCCTTTGGATTTCGGCGGCAGCGGTGCGCAGGGGCCTTCTTGGAGGTGAGTAGTGTATTTAAAAAGCCTTGCCTGGTCCCGTGTCTGTTCTTCTTTTCTGTTTTATTTGTTTTTATATAAGGCGGGAACCGGAAGTTCGACCTCTGGCAAGTCCCCCCGCCCCCCCCCCCCCAACCAATAAATTCTGGTGGAGAGGCCTTCTGGGAGGTGAGTAGTGTATTTAAAAACCTTACCTTTACAGGAGCAGCCCTTTGGATTTCGGCGGCAGCGGTGCGCAGGGGCCTTCTGGGAGGTGAGTAGTGTATTTAAAAACCTTACCTTTACAGGAGCAGCCCTTTGGATTTCGGCGGCAGCGGTGCGCAGGGGCCTTCTGGGAGGTGAGTAGTGTATTTAAAAACCTTACCTTTACAGGAGCAGCCCTTTGGATTTCGGCGGCAGCGGTGCGCAGGGGCCTTCTTGGAGGGGAGTAGTGTATTTAAAAAGCCTTGCCTGGTCCCGTGTCTGTTCTTCTTTTCTGTTTTATTTGTTTTTATATAAGGCGGGAACCGGAAGTTCGACCTCTGGCAAGTCCCCCCGCCCCCCCCCCAACCAATAAATTCTGGTGGAGAGGCCTTCTGAGAGGTGAGTAGTGTATTTAAAAACCTTACCTTTACAGGAGCAGCCCTTTGGGTTTCGGCGGCAGCGGTGCGCAGGGGCCTTCTGGGAGGTGAGTAGTGTATTTAAAAACCTTACCTTTACAGGAGCAGCCCTTTGGATTTCGGCGGCAGCGGTGCGCAGGGGCCTTCTGGGAGGTGAGTAGTGTATTTAAAAACCTTACCTTTACAGGAGCAGCCCTTTGGATTTCGGCGGCAGCGGTGCGCAGGGGCCTTCTTGGAGGTGAGTAGTGTATTTAAAAAGCCTTGCCTGGTCCCGTGTCTGTTCTTCTTTTCTGTTTTATTTGTTTTTATATAAGGCGGGAACCGGAAGTTCGACCTCTGGCAAGTCCCCCCGCCCCCCCCCCCCAACCAATAAATTCTGGTGGAGAGGCCTTCTGGGAGGTGAGTAGTGTATTTAAAAACCTTACCTTTACAGGAGCAGCCCTTTGGATTTCGGCGGCAGCGGTGCGCAGGGGCCTTCTGGGAGGTGAGTAGTGTATTTAAAAACCTTACCTTTACAGGAGCAGCCCTTTGGATTTCGGCGGCAGCGGTGCGCAGGGGCCTTCTGGGAGGTGAGTAGTGTATTTAAAAACCTTACCTTTACAGGAGCAGCCCTTTGGATTTCGGCGGCAGCGGTGCGCAGGGGCCTTCTTGGAGGGGAGTAGTGTATTTAAAAAGCCTTGCCTGGTCCCGTGTCTGTTCTTCTTTTCTGTTTTATTTGTTTTTATATAAGGCGGGAACCGGAAGTTCGACCTCTGGCAAGTCCCCCCGCCCCCCCCCCCCAACCAATAAATTCTGGTGGAGAGGCCTTCTGGGAGGTGAGTAGTGTATTTAAAAACCTTACCTTTACAGGAGCAGCCCTTTGGATTTCGGCGGCAGCGGTGCGCAGGGGCCTTCTGGGAGGTGAGTAGTGTATTTAAAAACCTTACCTTTACAGGAGCAGCCCTTTGGATTTCGGCGGCAGCGGTGCGCAGGGGCCTTCTGGGAGGTGAGTAGTGTATTTAAAAACCTTACCTTTACAGGAGCAGCCCTTTGGATTTCGGCGGCAGCGGTGCGCAGGGGCCTTCTTGGAGGGGAGTAGTGTATTTAAAAAGCCTTGCCTGGTCCCGTGTCTGTTCTTCTTTTCTGTTTTATTTGTTTTTATATAAGGCGGGAACCGGAAGTTCGACCTCTGGCAAGTCCCCCCGCCCCCCCCCCCAACCAATAAATTCTGGTGGAGAGGCCTTCTGAGAGGTGAGTAGTGTATTTAAAAACCTTACCTTTACAGGAGCAGCCCTTTGGGTTTCGGCGGCAGCGGTGCGCAGGGGCCTTCTGGGAGGTGAGTAGTGTATTTAAAAACCTTACCTTTACAGGAGCAGCCCTTTGGATTTCGGCGGCAGCGGTGCGCAGGGGCCTTCTGGGAGGTGAGTAGTGTATTTAAAAACCTTACCTTTACAGGAGCAGCCCTTTGGATTTCGGCGGCAGCGGTGCGCAGGGGCCTTCTGGGAGGTGAGTAGTGTATTTAAAAACCTTACCTTTACAGGAGCAGCCCTTTGGATTTCGGCGGCAGCGGTGCGCAGGGGCCTTCTTGGAGGGGAGTAGTGTATTTAAAAAGCCTTGCCTGGTCCCGTGTCTGTTCTTCTTTTCTGTTTTATTTGTTTTTATATAAGGCGGGAACCGGAAGTTCGACCTCTGGCAAGTCCCCCCGCCCCCCCCCCAACCAATAAATTCTGGTGGAGAGGCCTTCTGAGAGGTGAGTAGTGTATTTAAAAACCTTACCTTTACAGGAGCAGCCCTTTGGGTTTCGGCGGCAGCGGTGCGCAGGGGCCTTCTGGGAGGTGAGTAGTGTATTTAAAAACCTTACCTTTACAGGAGCAGCCCTTTGGATTTCGGCGGCAGCGGTGCGCAGGGGCCTTCTGGGAGGTGAGTAGTGTATTTAAAAACCTTACCTTTACAGGAGCAGCCCTTTGGATTTCGGCGGCAGCGGTGCGCAGGGGCCTTCTTGGAGGTGAGTAGTGTATTTAAAAAGCCTTGCCTGGTCCCGTGTCTGTTCTTCTTTTCTGTTTTATTTGTTTTTATATAAGGCGGGAACCGGAAGTTCGACCTCTGGCAAGTCCCCCCGCCCCCCCCCCCCAACCAATAAATTCTGGTGGAGAGGCCTTCTGAGAGGTGAGTAGTGTATTTAAAAACCTTACCTTTACAGGAGCAGCCCTTTGGGTTTCGGCGGCAGCGGTGCGCAGGGGCCTTCTGGGAGGTGAGTAGTGTATTTAAAAACCTTACCTTTACAGGAGCAGCCCTTTGGATTTCGGCGGCAGCGGTGCGCAGGGGCCTTCTGGGAGGTGAGTAGTGTATTTAAAAACCTTACCTTTACAGGAGCAGCCCTTTGGATTTCGGCGGCAGCGGTGCGCAGGGGCCTTCTTGGAGGTGAGTAGTGTATTTAAAAAGCCTTGCCTGGTCCCGTGTCTGTTCTTCTTTTCTGTTTTATTTGTTTTTATATAAGGCGGGAACCGGAAGTTCGACCTCTGGCAAGTCCCCCCGCCCCCCCCCCCCAACCAATAAATTCTGGTGGAGAGGAAACCCGCGACACTACACGTGTAGTGTCTCCCACCCGCCCTCCTCCTCTAACCTAATAATAAGACCCATTGGTGTAAGGTAAGTGCCATATTATATTATTAGCATTGTGCAGGTCAAGGTTCGGAGGTGGAGGAGCAGTCTCTGTCAGCGAGAGAACCTGAGAACATCTCAGACACTCAGAAGGTAAGTAAGTGATTTTTACTTATTTTTACTTTTATACCTTTTTTCAAATTGTGTGTGTCGGGGGGAAACTGAAGTGACATCACAGAAAAGCTGTGGCCAGAGTGGCTGGTTGGGATTCTAACCTAAACTTTAAAAAAATTTGAGTATTTGGGAACTAATTAAACATCATAACTTAATTATAATTTAGAGGATATCTAAGCCAGAGATCGGAGAGTATTATAGTTAGCTATCGCATTTCTATTAGAAATCTAGTGCTAGGAAACAGATAGTTGACAGTAACTTTGCAATTTAAAAAAAAAAGTATTAAAAAAAAAAAGACAAATTTTAATTTTAATTAATTGACGCAATGTCAGTTAGAGGGGTGCTGTGCTCTGACTGTGAGATGTGGCAGGTCCGGGAGGCTTCCAGCGTCCCGGATGGCTTCATCTGCAGAAAGTGCACCCAACTGCAGCTCCTCACAGACCGCATGGTTCGGTTGGAGCAGCAATTGGATGCACTTAGGAGCATGCAGGTGGCGGAAAGCGTCATAGATCGCAGTTATGTAAATGTGGTCACACCCAAGGTGCAGGCAGAGAAATGGGTGACCACCAGAAAGGGCAGGCAGTCAGTGCAGGAATCCCCTGTGGTTGTCCCCCTCTCGAACAGATATACCCCTTTGGATACTGTCGGGGGGGATAGCCTATCAGGAGAAAACAGCAGCAGCCAGAGCAGTGGCACCACGGCTGGCTCTGATGTTCATAAGGGAGGGTCAAAGCGCAGAAGAGTAATAGTAATAGGGGACTCTATAGTCAGGGGCACAGATAGGCGCTTCTGTGGACGTGAAAGAGACTCCAGGATGGTATGTTGCCTCCCTGGTGCCAGGGTCCAGGATGTCTCCGAACGGGTAGAGGGAATCCTGAAGGGGGAGGGCAAACAGGCAGAGGTCGTTGTACATATTGGTACTAACGACATAGGCAGGAAGGGGCATGAGGTCCTGCAGCAGGAGTTCAGGGAGCTAGGCAGAAAGTTAAAAGACAGGACCTCGAGGGTTGTAATCTCGGGATTACTCCCTGTGCCACGTGCCAGTGAGGCTAGAAATAGGAAGATAGAGCAGACAAAGACGTGGCTAAACAGCTGGTGTAGGAGGGATGGTTTCCGTTATCTGGACCACTGGGAGCTCTTCCGGGGCAGGTGTGACCTGTATAAGATGGACGGGTTGCATCTAAACCGGAGAGGCATAAATATCCTGGCCGCGAGGTTTGCTAGTGTCACACGGGAGGGTTTAAACTAGTATGGCAGGGGGGTGGGCACGGGAGCAATAGGTCAGAAGGTCAGAGCATTGAGGGAGAACTAGGGAATAGGGACAGTGTGGCTCTGAGGCAGAGCAGACGGGGAGAAGTTGCTGAACACAGCGGGTCTGGTGGCCTGAAGTGCATATGTTTTAATGCAAGGAGCATTACGGGTAAGGCAGATGAACTTAGAGCTTGGATTAGTACTTGGAACTATGATGTTGTTGCCATTACAGAGACCTGGTTGAGGGAAGGGCAGGATTGGCAGCTAAACGTTCCAGGATTTAGATGTTTCAGGCGGGATAGAGGGGGATGTAAAAGGGGAGGCGGAGTTGCGCTACTTGTTCGGGAGAATATCACAGCTATACTGCGAGAGGACACCTCAGAGGGCAGTGAGGCTATATGGGTAGAGATCAGGAATAAGAAGGGTGCAGTCACAATGTTGGGGGTATACTACAGGCCTCCCAACAGCCAGCGGGAGATAGAGGAGCAGATAGGTAGACAGATTTTGGAAAAGAGTAAAAACAACAGGGTTGTGGTGATGGGAGACTTCAACTTCCCCAATATTGACTGGGACTCACTTAGTGCCAGGGGCTTAGACGGGGCGGAGTTTGTAAGGAGCATCCAGGAGGGCTTCTTAAAACAATATGTAAACAGTCCAACTAGGGAAGGGGCGGTACTGGACCTGGTATTGGGGAATGAGCCCGGCCAGGTGGTAGATGTTTCAGTAGGGGAGCATTTCGGTAACAGTGACCACAATTCAGTAAGTTTTAAAGTACTGGTGGACAAGGATAAGAGTGGTCCGAGGATGAATGTGCTAAATTGGGGGAAGGCTAATTATAACAATATTAGGCGGGAACTGAAGAACATAGATTGGGGGCGGATGTTTGAGGGCAAATCAACATCTGACATGTGGGAGGCTTTCAAGTGTCAGTTGAAAGGAATACAGGACAGGCATGTTCCTGTGAGGAAGAAAGATAAATACGGCAATTTTCGGGAACCTTGGATGACGAGTGATATTGTAGGCCTCGTCAAAAAGAAAAAGGAGGCATTTGTCAGGGCTAAAAGGCTGGGAACAGACGAAGCCTGTGTGGCATATAAGGAAAGTGGGAAGGAACTTAAGCAAGGAGTCAGGAGGGCTAGAAGGGGTCATGAAAAGTCATTGGCAAATAGGGTTAAGGAAAATCCCAAGGCTTTTTACACGTACATAAAAAGCAAGAGGGTAGCCAGGGAAAGGGTTGGCCCACTGAACGATAGGCAAGGGAATCTATGTGTGGAGCCAGAGGAAATGGGCGAGGTACTCAATGAATACTTTGCATCAGTATTCACCAAAGAGAAGGAATTGGCAGATGTTGAGTCTGGAGAAGGGGGTGTAGATAGCCTGGGTCACATTGTGATCCAAAAAGACGAGGTGTTGGGTGTCTTAAAAAATATTAAGGTAGATAAGTCCCCAGGGCCTGATGGGATCTACCCCAGAATACTGAAGGAGGCTGGAGAGGAAATTGCTGAGGCCTTGACAGAAATCTTTGGATCCTCGCTGTCTTCAGGGGATGTCTCGGAGGACTGGAGAATAGCCAATGTTGTTCCTCTGTTTAAGAAGGGTAGCAAGGATAATCCCGGGAACTACAGGCCGGTGAGCCTTACTTCAGTGGTAGGGAAATTACTGGAGAGAATTCTTCGAGACAGGATCTACTCCCATTTGGAAGCAAATGGACATATTAGTGAGAGGCAGCACGGTTTTGTGAAGGGGAGGTCGTGTCTCACTAACTTGATAGAGTTTTTCGAGGAGGTCACTAAGATGATTGATGCAGGTAGGGCAGTAGATGTTGTCTATATGGACTTCAGTAAGGCCTTTGACAAGGTCCCTCATGGTAGACTAGTACAAAAGGTGAAGTCACACGGGATCAGGGGTGAACTGGCAAGGTGGATACAGAACTGGCTAGGCTATAGAAGGCAGAGGGTAGCAATGGAGGGATGCTTTTCTAATTGGAGGGCTGTGACCAGTGGTGTTCCACAGGGATCAGTGTTGGGACCTTTGCTGTTTGTAGTATATATAAATGATTTGGAGGAAAATGTAACTGGTCTGATTAGTAAGTTTGCAGACGACACAAAGGTTGGTGGAATTGCGGATAGCGATGAGGACTGTCTGAGGATACAGCAGGATTTAGATTGTCTGGAGACTTGGGCGGAGAGATGGCAGATGGAGTTTAATCTGGACAAATGTGAGGTTATGCATTTTGGAAGGGCTAATGCAGGTAGGGAATATACAGTGAATGGTAGAACCCTCAAGAGTATTGAAAGTCAAAGAGATCTAGGAGTACAGGTCCACAGGTCATTGAAAGGGGCAACACAGGTGGAGAAGGTAGTCAAGAAGGCATACGGCATGCTTGCCTTCATTGGCCGGGGCATTGAGTATAAGAATTGGCAAGTCATGTTGCAGCTGTATAGAACCTTAGTTAGGCCACACTTGGAGTATAGTGTTCAATTCTGGTCGCCACACTACCAGAAGGATGTGGAGGCTTTAGAGAGGGTGCAGAAGAGATTTACCAGAATGTTGCCTGGTATGGAGGGCATAAGCTATGAGGAGCGATTGAATAAACTCGGTTTGTTCTCACTGGAACGAAGGAGGTTGAGGGGCGACCTGATAGAGGTAAACAAAATTATGAGGGGCATAGACAGAGTGGATAGTCAGAGGCTTTTCCCCTGGGTAGAGGGGTCAATTACTAGGGGGCATAGGTTTAAGGTGAGAGGGGCAAGGTTTAGAGTAGATGTACGAGGCAAGTTTTTTACGCAGAGGGTAGTGGGTGCCTGGAACTCACTACCGGAGGAGGTAGTGGAAGCAGGGACGATAGGGACATTTAAGGGGCATCTTGACAAATATATGAATAGGATGGGAATAGAAGGATACGGACCCAGGAAGTGTAGAAGATTGTAGTTTAGTCGGGCAGTATGGTCGGCACGGGCTTGGAGGGCCGAAGGGCCTGTTCCTGTGCTGTACATTTCTTTGTTCTTTGTTGTTCTGGTTAGCACAACTGCCTCACGCCGCTGAGGTCCCAGGTTCGATCCCGGCTCTGGGTCACTGTATGTGTGGAATTTGTACATTTTCCCCGTGTCTGCGTGGGTTTCGCCCCCACAACCCAAAAATGTGCAGAGTAGGTGGATTGGCCACGCTAAATTGGAAAAAATAATTGGGTAACCTAAATTTTTTAAAAAATTATTTTTAAAAACATGCTGGTATATGCTCCAAGGAGATGCGGCACAGTAGTTAGCACTGTTGATTCACAGCGCCGGGACCCGGGATCAATTCCCGCTTTGGGTCACTGTCTGTGCGTAGTCTGCACGTTCGTCCCGTGTCTCCTTGCGTTTCCTCCGGGTGCTCCTGTTCCCTCCCACAGTCCAAAGATGTGCGGGTTTGGTGGATTGGTCTTGCTAAATTGCATTGTAGTGTCCAAAGGTTTGATGGGGTTGTTGGGTTATGGGGATAGGATGGAGGTATGAACTTCGGTAGGGTGGTCTTTCAGGGGCCGGTGTTAATTCAATGGGCCGAATGGCCTCCTTCTGCACTGTAAATTCTATGATGCTATACTGACCTGTACCAATTTTGTGGGAGCAGTACTGCAACAGGCCGGCTTTGGGATTATGTTTGTATTTGAACAAACAGCTGTCTGTCTTCTTTAATTCAGATTTATAGGCAAAGTACTTTCTCCTGTAAATAAAGTTATCTTTCATCCATTTATATATCGTCTTTTCGATATATAATATATATATTATAATTGTCATGTGACTCCATGTCAATCCAGATCACGGATAAATATTTGATTCCGAGCTCTTATCAAAATATATATTTAGCTATGCAGAATCAAGGTCCACAGCAAGACTAGTTAATGACTGAAAGAATGGTACTGATAAGAATCATGAGGTCATGGTTCCGAGTGAACAGGTGCTTCACTCTGCCAGTTCATTTCATAACCAAACAACATTCTTTGCTTGATATTGCTTGATAACAGTTTATTCGTGGTGGGCAATAAAATGGAATTGCTGTCCGGGAACTTGCACCATTTATAGTATCTACTATTTCTGTTCCGTCTTTAAAAGGAGATGGCAGAATTGGGAAAATGTATCAATTGTTACCATACAAATAATTAAATAGTTGATTACTTACAGCATCACTGTCATCACGCATATTCAATTTAAATGCAACAGTGTGACATTCGGCCTCAGATTATGGTGGGAGAGGTTTTGTTAATCAGGGTAAAGTTCTTGGTAATGAATGTTATGTGTAACTGATCTTTACTCAGGGCGTGTTTGATAAACCACAGAATCCTTATATATATATATACTGTAGCCACCTGGGTTGGCCACTTCCCGACTTAAAATGGAAATCCACAAAGAATGCAGGGAAATTCAGCCAAGCCAGGAAAAACTAGCAAGTGCAAAGTCCCCTGTGTATTAGAACTTGCAGAAACCCAGACAGCACTGAAACCAACAGCCATCTGCATATTAATGAGCGATCACCGGGAACAATTGAAACATGTAAAGTGAATAACACCAAGCCAGACTCCTCGGCGCCAGCAGGAGCCAAGACAAAGGAAGGGCAATGGACACTCAGGGACCGCCCAGCGATCAGGGAACGGCTCCAGTTTTGGAGAAATCGATGCAAGTGATCGGAACATAGTCCAATCACTTGGAACCAGATACGGGGTCCACCCCGAACGGCGCGAAGCCCCTGGGAACAATAAAGTAGATCCCCCAAGTTCAAATCGGTCTTCTTGGCAGCGTCACTCAGCAGCGCGAACCAACCCTTGACAGTGAACTGCCGAAGTTGCTGCATCAACCAAGTAAGTCTCCAGTCAACGCACGCTACGAGATAGGCGCTCCTAGCTACCAGTCCTTACCAGCTTTTGAATCCTGCAGACTCAGAATCGAACAAAAGGCCATTTGTTCCCTTGACCTGGTGGCCCAGTTCCGAAGCTAAGTATAGGCCTTTAAGTATAGGCGATAGAGATAGGGACACACCCTTATCTCCCATGCCACAGAGGAAGGACAAAAAGCCTGTACCAATTATGACCCCTCAGAAGAAGCACACAATGAAAAATGGGTTTTAAAGAGGTTGTCCCGCACCTGGGAGCAATCTGTCCAAAACAAACCCGCAATTAGGAAACCCGCAGAGCAGCAGGCAGAGGCAGATATCCAAGCAGTTAAAGCGCAGCAGAACCCCGCATGGGTGAATGAGGCAGGAACAGCCCCCACAGAAACCACAGGAGCATTACAACTGTGGACAATTAGGACATTTTGCACGAGAGTGCAATGCCCCACGAAAGCCACAGAGAGCCCAGCAGGCAGGCACTCTGAATAATAACAAGACAAAGCCCATACATAGTGTAAGCACCCGTTCAGACCAGACACACCTGAATGGAACTGACTGACGGTGTTCGGGCTCCCCCAGTTGGGTCTGTGACACCCTTTGGGATAGGTCCGGCTGACCAGTCGTTGCAGCGAAAATACGGGGTCAGCCCATCGAATTTCTCTGGGACACAGGAGGGTCCCGCACCACAATTAATTCCTCCACCATGTTCCAAAAACACACGTGGCCCACTACAGCCACAATCACCCTCAGTGACATCACAGGCATCTCACAGCAGGGACACATCACAGCCCCTGCACCCATTGAAATTGGCACCATTACGACAAAACACCCCATAGTTCTGGTCGATCTGGACCACACAGCAGAACACATTTTGGGCATTGATTTCATGAACTCCCACAACCTTTCATTTGACCCAGTTAATCAATGTGTCTGGAAAATGACAAAGTCAGCAAGAGCCCCTGCAACGCTCACAGTAGGTGAGTATGCAAACAAGATTAGCGCAGGCGGCGATTTTGTTGTTTGACCCGACCACGATGAGTGCAGACAAACAGGTTAGGGCAGTTCTACAGAAGAACAGGACCGCATTTGCAAGTCATAAACATGACTTTGGCAGGATGGCTGGTTCGGTTCAAATAATAGGACCTGACCCTAGACCCCAGAAGCAATACGGATTTCCCCAAGAGGCAGAGGGAGCAATCTCAAAGGTTATTGACAGCTTATTAGAACAAGGCGTACTGAGATCGGTAGCCTCTGCTAATAATGCCCCGATTTGGCCAGTGAGAAAGCCCGATGGATCATGGCGCCTGACCATCGATTACCGGGAACTCAACAAAGTCACCCCCGCAGCAGCACCCACGGTAGCCACAAGTCCCGAGACCATGCTCAAACAATATTTTACAACTCACAATATTTTACGGTTTTGGTTGTCAGTAACGGACTCTGGTCCATTCCATTGGCAAAAGCGTGCCAATACAAATTTGCCTTCACTTTTAAAAGTCAGCAGTACACGTGGACATGCCTTCCACAAGGATTCCACAACTCCCCCTCCATTTTTCACCGACAGCTGGCAAATAGATTATCAACATTTTCTTGCCCCGAATGTCTGGTCCAGTATGTGGACGACCTATTACTGCAGACAGACACCAAGGCAGAGCACATCGAGCTTCTGTCCGAACTCCTGAAACTCCTACAGCAAATTGGATGCAAAGTAAACCCCAAGAAGGCCCAAATTCTGGAAGACAAAGTGGTATATTTGGGAACAATTATCACGCATGGTAAATGTGAGATCGAGCATAAAAGAATTGACTCGATTGTCAAATTGCCCCTTCCTCAGAATGTTTCAGCCCTCCGGTCATTTTTAGAATTGGTTGGCTGCTGCCAAAACCACATTGACGGCTTCGCCACCAAGGCAGCACCCCTCTCAGACCTCCGAAAGAAAGGAGCCCCTTGGGAATGGCTTCCACAGCAAATGGATGCTGTAGATGTTTTAAAGCGCGCACTCATTGCAGCCCCCGCACTACAGGTTCCAGACCTGCTTTCCCCCTATGCTATAGAGATAGCTAGTACAGACCGCACCCTTTCGGCCGTACTCCTCCAGGAACGGCACGAACAGTTACGAACAGGTATGGCTTACGCCTCCAGAGTTTTAGATCCTGTGGAGCAGGGATTTTCGGCCTGTGAAAGGCACCTGCTCGCAGTTTTCTGGGCAATCCAACACTTTTCGAACATCACCGGACTAAACCCCATCACAATCTTCACGGAACACACCCCCACCCAAATTTTACTAGACGGATGACTTAAGGACGGTACAGTAAGCTAGATTAGAGCAGCCAGCTGGACTCTTCTTTTGCAGGGACGGGACATCACTTTTAAAAGGACCAAATCCCACACTTTCCTAGCCGACAACCTTCAGTACCCAGGCACCCCCCACGAATGTGAAATCATCCCACCGCACCACAACACAGGCCCCTTTATCGCAAAAACACCCCCCAAAAAGAAAGGTAGAGCCCCCAGAACACAGACACGTGCGCACCTTTGAGTATATATGTGGATGGTTCTTCCACTTTATTGGATGGGAAGCGCATTACAGGCTGCGGCATCTATGTTGAGGATGCGCAGGGATGCGCCCTCGAAGAAATCTCCTTAAAACTACCAGGGCACTTAGGCGCGCAGGCGGCAGAACTGGCAGCCATTGTGTACACCTTGATCACCCAGATTCCTTCCCTAGCCCAGCAGACATATGCTCGGACAGCCTCTATGTCTGTAACAGCCTCACAGAATTCCTACCCCTGTGGAAAGCAAGAGTATTTGTTTCCACGGACGGAAAACACCTCCCTTCAGCCCCATTGCTCCGGCACATTTTAAACAAAGCACAGGACAGGATATTCGGCATTGTTAAAGTCCGAAGTCACCACCGTTCCTCCCCACCTGGAAATGTAAAAGCCGATGCACTGGCTAAAGCAGGTTCCAGACATGGACAGTTTTGGAACCCCCCACTGAAAGCGCCCCAGGGAATGCAGTTCAGGTCTCACAGACTGATATCGAGGATTTAGTGCAGGCCCAGAAGCAAGACAGTAATCTCAGGAAGATTTTAAAACAAGCTTTCCAGCCCCATACGAGAGGTTTAAAAATGCACTGACCACACATGACGGTGTGATCCTAAAAGTCACCCTTTATGTGGTTCCTGAACAGGTCAGGAATCAGCTTATTTGATTGTTCCATAATAGTCATGGGCATCAGGGAATCGACCCCACTACATCCCACCTCAGGCAGCTCTGTTGGTGGCCGAATTTAAAGGACGACGTCACGCACTACGTTGAAAATTGCCTTATCTGTGCCCAATACAATCCGGACACATATGCAAAGAAAGCTCAGCTCAGCCACACCCATCCCGTAAATGGCCCCTGGACTAACCTCCAGATTGATTTTATAGGACCATTGCCCTGTAACAGGATGGTCACAAGTACGTGTTAGTTGTGATAGACACATTTACAAAATGGGTAGAAGCATTCCCATCTAGGACTAATACGGCAAAGACTACCGCAAAGATTTTAACCCACTACATCTTCACAAGATGGGGACTCTCCCGCAGCATTGAATCCGACCAAGGTTCCCATTTTACGGGACATGTCATGAAGAACGTCCTCACAATATTTGGCACTACCCCAAAATTCCACATTGCATACCACCCCCAGTCCAGTGGTATCGTAGAGCGAATGAATCGGACCCTAAAGGCAACCCTCACAAAAATGGTCCAACAAAACAGCACCACTTGGGATTCAGTCCTCCCTTTTGCATTAATGTTTTTACGTAACACCGTTTCAACATCCACAGGATACACCCCACACAATCTCATGACCGGACGCCCCATGAAAGGCACAGAATTTTTATTAGGACTTGACTTGACCAGCCCCGAAGTGACGGCCCTCACACACGTGAACGCAGTAAAACAACTAGTTGATAATGTAAAAACTGCTCAGCTAGCAGCCGCAGTAAGATTAGGCACCAGGAGGAAACAGAGCAAGGCCTGTTTCGACAAGACAGTGCACGCGACTGAGTTTGATGTAGGACAGCAGGTCATGCTCTCCATTTACGACCCCAGCACGTTCCTGTCACCAAGGTATTCGGGTCCGTACTCCGTTGCGGACAAAGTAAGCCCATGTATAAAATTAAGTACCCCAACTGGAAGACTGCGTGGTTCCATATTAACCAGCTCAAGGCATATGGCTCGCAGTCTAACCACACACACCACGTCATGCTCGACATAGCAGACCAAACCCCGCCCACAGCCAACGTATCCCTACCCTTCCCCAACACGTCCACCCCATCCACAGACTTGACCTCGGCTCCATCACCGAACTCTAGACTCCGCCCCGGAACGCCCACAGACAGCAGCAGCAGAGACAGCGACTGTGACACAGACAATAGCCACAGCACCACTCCCTACTATCCCCATGCAATAGGACCCACACCCAGCGAACAAAGAACAAAGAACAAAGAAATGTACAGCACAGGAACAGGCCCTTCGGCCCTCCAAGCCCGTGCCGACCATACTGCCCGGCTAAACTACAATCTTCTACACTTCCTGGGTCCGTATCCTTCTATTCCCATCCTATTCATATATTTGTCAAGATGCCCCTTAAATGTCCCTATCGTCCCTGCCTCCACTACCTCCTCCGGTAGTGAGTTCCAGGCACCCACTACCCTCTGCATAAAAAACTTGCCTCGTACATCTACTCTAAACTTTGCCCCTCTCACCTTAAACCTATGCCCCCTAGTAATCGACCCCTCTACCCTGGGGAAAAGCCTCTGACTATCCACTCTGTCTATGCCCCTCATAATTTTGTATACCTCTATCAGGTCGCCCCTCAACCTCCTTCGTTCCAGTGAGAACAAAACGAGTTTATTCAATCGCTCCTCATAGCTTATGCCCTCCATACCAGGCAACATTCTGGTAAATCTCTTCTGCACCCTCTCTAAAGCCTCCACATCCTTCTGGTAGTGTGGCGACCAGAATTGAACACTATACTCCAAGTGTGGCCTAACTAAGGTTCTATACAGCTGCAACATGACTTGCCAATTCTTATACTCAATGCCCCGGCCAATGAAGGCAAGCATGCCGTATGCCTTCTTGACTACCTTCTCCACCTGTGTAGCCCCTTTCAGTGATCTGTGGACCTGTACTCCTAGATCTCTTTGACTTTCAATACTCTTGAGGGTTCTACCATTCACTGTATATTCCCTACCTGCATTAGCCCTTCCAAAATGCATTACCTCACATTTGTCCAGGTTAAACTCCATCTGCCATCTCTCCGCCCAAGTCTCCAGACAATCCAAATCCTGCTGTATCCTCAGACAGTCCTCATCGCTATCCGCAATTCCACCAACCTTTGTGTCGTCTGCAAACTTACTAATCAGACCAGTTACATTTTCCTCCAAATAATTTATATATACTACAAAGAGCAAAGGTCCCAGCACTGATCCCTGTGGAACACCACTGGTCACAGCCCTCCAATTAGAAAAGCATCCCTCCATTGCTACCCTCTGCCTTCTATGGCCTAGCCAGTTCTGTATCCACCTTGCCAGTTCACCCCTGATCCCGTGTGACTTCACCTTTTGTACTAGTCTACCATGAGGGACCTTGTCAAAGGCCTTACTGAAGTCCATATAGACAACATCTACTGCCCTACCTGCATCAATCATCTTAGTGACCTCCTCGAAAAACTCTATCAAGTTAGTGAGACACGACCTCCCCTTCACAAAACCGTGCTGCCTCTCACTAATACGTCCATTTGCTTCCAAATGGGAGTAGATCCTGTCTCGAAGAATTCTCTCCAGTAATTTCCCTACCACTGAAGTAAGGCTCACCGGCCTGTAGTTCCCGGGATTATCCCTGCCACCCTTCTTAAACAGAGGAACAACATTGGCTATTCTCCAGTCCTCCGGGACATCCCCTGAAGACAGCGAGGATCCAAAGATTTCTGTCAAGGCCTCAGCAATTTCCTCTCCAGCCTCCTTCAGTATTCTGGGGTAGATCCCATCCGGCCCTGGGGACTTATCTACCTTAATATTTTTTAAGACACCCAACACCTCGTCTTTTTGGATCACAATGTGACCCAGGGTATCTACACCCCCTTCTCCAGACTCAACATCTACCAATTCCTTCTCTTTGGTGAATACTGATGCAAAGTATTCATTTAGTACCTCGCCCATTTCCTCTGGCTCCACACATAGATTCCCTTGCCTATCCTTCAGTGGGCCAACCCTTTCCCTGGCTACCCTCTTGCTTTTTATGTAAGTGTAAAAAGCCTTGGGATTTTCCTTAACCCTATTTGCCAATGACTTTTCATGACCCCTTCTAGCCCTCCTGACTCCTTGCTTAAGTTCCTTCCTACTTTCCTTATATGCCACACAGGCTTCGTCTGTTCCCAGCCTTTTAGCCCTGACAAATGCCTCCTTTTTCTTTTTGACGAGGCCTACAATATCACTCGTCATCCAAGGTTCCCGAAAATTGCCGTATTTATCTTTCTTCCTCACAGGAACATGCCTGTCCTGTATTCCTTTCAACTGACACTTGAAAGCCTCCCACATGTCAGATGTTGATTTGCCCTCAAACATCCGCCCCCAATCTATGTTCTTCAGTTCCCGCCTAATATTGTTATAATTAGCCTTCCCCCAATTTAGCACATTCATCCTCGGACCACTCTTATCCTTGTCCACCAGTACTTTAAAACTTACTGAATTGTGGTCACTGTTACCGAAATGCTCCCCTACTGAAACATCTACCACCTGGCCGGGTTCATTCCCCAATACCAGGTCCAGTACCGCCCCTTCCCTAGTTGGACTGTTTACATATTGTTTTAAGAAGCCCTCCTGGATGCTCCTTACAAACTCTGCCCCGTCTAAGCCCCTGGCACTAAGTGAGTCCCAGTCAATATTGGGGAAGTTGAAGTCTCCCATCACCACAACCCTGTTGTTTTTACTCTTTTCCAAAATCTGTCTACCTATCTGCTCCTCTATCTCCCGCTGGCTGTTGGGAGGCCTGTAGTATACCCCCAACATTGTGACTGCACCCTTCTTATTCCTGATCTCTACCCATATAGCCTCACTGCCCTCTGAGGTGTCCTCTCGCTGTATAGCTGTGATACTCTCCTGAACAAGTAGCGCAACTCCGCCTCCCCTTTTACACCCCCCTCTATCCCGCCTGAAACATCTAAATCCTGGAACGTTTAGCTGCCAATCCTGCCCTTCCCTCAACCAGGTCTCTGTAATGGCAACAACATCATAGTTCCAAGTAGTAATCCAAGCTCTAAGTTCATCTGCCTTACCCGTAATGCTCCTTGCATTAAAACATATGCACTTCAGGCCACCAGACCCGCTGTGTTCAGCAACTTCTCCCCGTCTGCTCTGCCTCAGAGCCACACTGTCCCTATTCCCTAGTTCTCCCTCAATGCTCTCACCTTCTGACCTATTGCTCCCGTGCCCACCCCCCTGCCATACTAGTTTAAACCCTCCCGTGTGACACTAGCAAACCTCGCGGCCAGGATATTTATGCCTCTCCGGTTTAGATGCAACCCGTCCATCTTATACAGGTCACACCTGCCCCGGAAGAGCTCCCAGTGGTCCAGATAACAGAAACCCTCCCTCCTACACCAGCTGTTTAGCCACGTGTTTGTCTGCTCTATCTTCCTATTTCTAGCCTCACTGGCACGTGGCACAGGGTGTAATCCCGAGATTACAACCCTCGAGGTCCTGTCTTTTAACTTTCTGCCTAGCTCCCTAAACTCCTGCTGCAGGACCTCAAGCCCCTTCCTGCCTATGTCGTTAGTACCAATATGTACAACGACCTCTGCCTGTTTGCCCTCCCCCTTCAGGATTCCCTCTACCCGTTCGGAGACATCCTGGACCCTGGCACCAGGGAGGCAACATACCATCCTGGAGTCTCTTTCACGTCCACAGAAGCGCCTATCTGTGCCCCTGACTATAGAGTCCCCTATAACTATTACTCTTCTGCGCTTTGACCCTCCCTTCTGAACATCAGAGCCAGCCGTGGTGCCACTGCTCTGGCTGCTGCTGTTTTCCCCTGATAGGCTATCCCCCCCGACAGTATCCAAAGGGGTATATCTGTTCGAGAGGGGGACAACCACAGGGGATTCCTGCACTGACTGCCTGCCCTTTCTGGTGGTCACCCATTTCTCTGCCTGCACCTTGGGTGTGACCACACTTACATAACTGCAATCTATGACGCTTTCCGCCACCTGCATGCTCCTAAGTGCATCCAATTGCTGCTCCAACCGAACCATGCGGTCTGTGAGGAGCTGCAGTTGGGTGCACTTTCTGCAGATGAAGCCATCCGGGATGCTGGAAGCCTCCCGAACCTGCCACATCTCACAGTCAGAGCACAGCACCCCTCTAACTGACATTGCGTCAATTAATTAAAATTAAAATTTGTCTTTTTTTTTTTTTTTAAATACTTTTTTTTAAATTTCAAAGTTACTGTCAACTATCTGTTTCCTAGCACTAGATTTCTAATAGAAATGCGATAGCTAACTATAATATTCTCCGATCTCTGGCTTAGATATCCTCTAAATTATAATTAAGTTATTATGTTTAATTAGTTCCCAAATACTCAAAAAAATTTAGGTTAGAATCCCAACCAGCCACTCAGGTCACAGCTTTTCTGTGATGTCACTTCAGTTTGCCCCCGACACACACAATTTGAAAAACAGGTATAAAAGTAAAAATCACTTACTTACCTTCTGAGATGTTCTCAGGTTCTCTCGCTGACAGAGACTGCTCCTCCACCTCCAATCCTTGACCTGCACAATGCTAATAATATAATAATATAATATGGCACTTACCTTACACCAATGGGTCTTATTATTAGGTTAGAGGAGGAGGGCGGGTGGGAGACACTACACGTGTAGTGTCTCGGGTTTCCTCTCCACCAGAATTTATTGGTTGGGGGGGGGGGGGGGGGGGGGGACTTGCCAGAGGTCGAACTTCCGGTTCCCGCCGAAATCCAAAGGGCTGCTCCTGTAAAGGTAAGGTTTTTAAATACACTACTCACCTCCCAGAGGGCCCCTGCGCACCGCTGCCGCCGAAATCCAAAGGGCTGCTCCTGTAAAGGTAAGTGGTTTTAAATTCACTACTCACCTCCAAGAAGGCCCCTGCGCACCGCTGCCGCCGAAATCCAAAGGGCTGCTCCTGTAAAGGTAAGTGGTTTTAAATTCACTACTCACCTCCAAGAAGGCCCCTGCGCACCACTGCCGCCGAAATCCAAAGGGCTGCTCCTGTAAAGGTAAGTGGTTTTAAATTCACTACTCACCTCCAAGAAGACCCCTGCGCACCGCTGCCGCCGAAATCCAAAAAAAAAAAAAAAAAAAAAAAAATCTGAACACGATTCGAGTGATCCCTTCCTGATCACATTCCTCAACAAACCCCACCAAAGACTACTGCCCTACGATGACGACTCCAACCCCACAGAATTAGATACTACTTTTTGGCACCGTGCCAATTCATACAGGCTCGTCCGAAACAACGAGATAGACCCTAAGTCACTTGCAGCTTCATCAACCCTCATCCATTCCAGAGTATGGCATCAGGGAGAAGAGGGTGACTTTGAGTCTGACTCCCAAAACGAGAACCCCTTTGCGACCCTGTTCGCAACTGATAACTGAGGTGTCCAGATGAAGTTTTAAAAAGGAACCGTTTGGGAGAAACGGGTGTCCTTTCTGATGGAACCTGCAGCATTTGTCTGTTAGTATTATTGTTAAGTGTTGTTTGTAAACTCGGAAGTTCCACAGCAACACGCCATATTTTTCGGCAGAAACCTGTGAAAACGTGCCAGCACGCTTATCGGCAGAAACGGCTGAGAGCTTGCCAGCCCCCGTTCATAACTGCTCTTCTGGTTCGATGGTAGAACCTTTACAGCAACCCACCACGATGACTACATTTTTGCCCGTTCTTGCCGGTTGCTCAGGCAGTGGAGAAACGGCATTGGTCCCCGCCCTGCCTGAGGACCCCCCCTCTGGTCAACTATGCTCGTGTAGAGCACATACGGCATTGATCACCGTCCTACCCAGGGATTCCATCCAAATCTTACCCGCCGTGGCCCAAAAGCACCACATTTCTGGCTCATTATGTTCAAAATTCTTTTGTTTGGTTTTGGCAACCAATGGTTTCTTTCCTCTGCTATTTACATCCTAAAATGCTAGGATGGTAAATGACACAGGCTACGAGACGGCTCGCAGTACAGCAGTATGTTCTTAGATGTCTTGTCCGAATATTCTGTTTTACAAAAAATTACGGAGTCACACATGGTGATCAATTATAAAGGGAAATTGGCACTAAAAGATAGACATGCTAACATTCAAGATATTACACAAGATAGTAACAGATATTATGCTTGTGTCCATAGAACTACGGAACCTCAGGAACTCCAGAGGAAGAAAAAGAAGAAGACAGAAAGACGGAAAGGTGAAGACAACCTTCATGCTCACCTGGATCTTAGCAGGATCCCTTCAGTTGCACGAGGATGCTACCCCCCTGACCCTACCACACTGGCCGTGAATGATTCCCACCCCTACCATACACTACACCCTGACATGGTTAACCCCAAGATAGTTACCGACACCCCGACCTGGTGTGACAAGTTTCTAACCTGGAATTCACTATCGTACATTGTAAAATCACTCTTAGTACTGGCGATAATCTGCAGTGTCGTGCAGACACTTAGACTCAGAAAATGGCGAAGGAGAGCCTCCCGCTCTCACACCCCGGTATACACGTTTAGGTCCCCTATTTTCGGCCCCCAACCCCTCGCGTGAATTAAAGTGCATCCGCTTTATGGGTGTTTGTTTTTGTTCAATAAAGAATGTAAACCTCTGTGCTTGACTGCCAAGCCAGACAAACGTGTGTTGCTGCTATTTGTACATTTAAAGTGTTGTAGATTATTTTTGATGGTTTATTGAGGATAGTTAGAGGTACTGGTTTTTTATGTTGTAATGCATGTCCCTGTTGAGACATAGTGCCACTTAGAATTGTTAGTTAAAAAAATTTCATACATAGTTATGGTCAGTGTAGAGGCCATGGAAAGAGTGCTCGCTGGGTCAGGAAGTGAAGACAACACAGTCATGTGATCCTTCACGCTTCGCGTTCGGGATCACAAGGAGGGTGTGTAGCCACCTCGGTTGGCCACTTCCCGACTTAAAATGGAGATCCGTAAAGAATGCAAGGAAATTCAGCCAAGCCAGGAAAAACTAGCAAGTGCAAAGTCTCCTGTGTATTAGAACTTGCTGAAGCCCAGACAGCACTGAAACTCATAGCCATCTGCATACTAATGGGCGATCCCCGGGAACAATTGAAACATGTAAGGTGAATAAGGCAAAGCCAGACTCCTCGGCGCCAGCAGGAGCCAAGACAAAGGGACGCCAACGGACACTCAGGGACCGCCCAGCAATCAGGGAACGGCTCCAGTATTGGAGAAATCGATCCAAGTGATCGGAACATAGTCCAATCACTTGGAACCAGGTATTGGGTCCGCCCCGAATGGCGCGAAGTCCCTGGGGACGATAAAGTAGAGCCCCCAGGTTAAAATCTTCTTGGCACGATCACTCAGCAGCGCGAACCAACCCTTGACAGTGACCTGCCTAGCTGCTGCAACAACCAAGTAAGTCTCCAGTCAACGCTCGCTACGAGATAGGCGCTCCGAGCTACCAGTCCATACCAGCGTTTGAATCCTGCAGACTCAGAATCGAACGAAAGGCCATTTGTTCCCCTGACCTGGTGGGCCAGTTCCGAAGCAAAGTATAGGCCTTTTAGCGATAGAGAACGTCTAGAAAGTAGAGTTATATGCATGAGTAGTGATTTACTGTGTATAATAAATGTGTTTTGATTAGAATCTTGCTAATTGGTGTGTTGAGTTATTGATCAGTACTTGAACTTGAACCTCATGGCGGTATCATAAAGATACCTGGCGACTCTAGAGCAAAGGTGATAGAAACAGAGCAAATTAAGTGAAGACACAACGGGCAACAAATTAAGAGCCAACCTGTTGCTAACTTTTGGTTGGTTCAATTGGCTCTGTTTTATATCCTTTGCTCTAGAGTCGCCAGGTATCTTGAAACCATAATGGGAGTTATGTACAGGCCTCCTAACAGTGGTCAGGACCGGAGGCACAAAATGCACCACGAAATAGAAAGTGCATGTCAGAAAGGCAAGGTCACAGTGATCATGGGGGACTTCAATATGCAGGTGGACTGGGTAAATAATGATGCCAGTGGACCCAAGGAAAGGGAATTCATTGAATGTTTACAGGAGGGCTTTTTGGAACAGCTTGTGATGGAGCCCACGAGGGAACAGGCCATTCTGGACTTAGTGTTATGTAATGAGCCAGGCTTGATTAAAGACCTTAAAGTAAGGGAGCACTTAGGAGGCAGTGATCATAATATGGTAGTATTCAATCTCCAATTTGAAAGAAAGAAGGTAGAATCAGATGTAAAGGTGGTACAGTTAAATAAAGGTAACTACAGGGGCATGAGGGAGGAACTGACGAAAATCGACTGGGAGCAGAGCCTAGTGGGAAAGATAGTAGAACAGCAATGGCAGGAGTTTCTGGGAGTAATTGAGGACACAGTACAGAGGTTCATCCCAAAGAAAAGAAAGGTTATCAGAGGGGGGATTAGGCAGCCATGGCTGACAAAGGAAGTTCGGGAATGCATCAAAGCAAAAGAGAAAGCCTATAATGTGGCAAAGAGTAGTGGGAAGTCAGAAGATTGGGAAGGCTACAAAAACAAACAGAGGATAACAAAGAGAGAAATAAGGAAAGAGAGGATCAAATATGAAGGTAGGCTAGCCAGTAACATTAGGAATGATAGTAAAAGTTTCTTTAAATACATTAAAAACAAACGGGAGGCAAAAGTTGACATTGGGCCGCTCCAAAATGACGCTGGTAATTTTGTGATGGGAGACAAGGAAATAGCTGAGGAACTAAATAAGTACTTTGCGTCAGCCTTCACAGTAGAAGACATGAATAACATCCCAACAATTCCGGAGAGTCAGGGGGCAGAGTTGAATATGGTAGCCATCACAAAAGAGAAAGTGCTAGAGAAACTAAGAGGTCTAAAAATTGATAAATCTCCGGACCCAGATGGGCTACATCCTTGAGTTCTAAAGGAGATAGCTGAAGAAATAGTGGAGGCGTTAGTTATGACCTTTCAAAAGTCACTGGAGTCAGGGAAAGTCCCAGAGGATTGGAAAATCGCTGTTGTAACCCCCCTGTTCAAGAAGGGAACAAGGAAAAGGTTCTTTTCGGAATGGCAACCGGTGACGAGTGGTGTCCCGCAGGGTTCAGTGTTTGGGCCACAGCTGTTCTCTTTATATATTAACGATCTAGATGACGGGACTGGGGGCATTCTGGCTAAGTTTGCCGATGATACAAAGATAGGTGGAGGGGCAGGTAGTATGGAGGAGGTGGGGAGGCTGCAGAAAGATTTAGACAGTTTAGGAGAGTGGTCCAAGAAATGGCTCATGAAATTTAATGTGGGCAAGTGCGAGGTCTTGCACTTTGGAAAAAAGAATAGAGGCATGGACTATTTTCTAAACGGTGACAAAATTCATCATGCTGAAGTGCAAAGGGACTTGGGAGTCCTAGTCCAGGACTCTCTAAAGGAAAACTTGCAGGTTGAGTCCGTAATTAAGAAAGCAAATGCAATGTTGTCATTAATCTCAAGAGGCTTGGAATATAAAGCAGGGATGTACTTCTGAAGCTTTTCAAGCATTAGTTAGGCCCCATTTAGAATACTGTGAGCAATTTTGGGCCCCACGCCTCAGGAAGGACATACTGGCACTGGAGCGGGTCCAGCGGAGATTCACACGGATGATCCCAGGAATGGTAGGCCTAACACATGTTGAACGTCTGAGGATCCTGGGATTATATTCATTGGAGTTTAGGAGGTTGAGGGGAGATTTAATAGAAACTTACAAAATAATGAATGGCTTAGATAGGGTGGATGTAGGGAAGTTGTTTCCATTGGCAGGGGAGACTAGGACCCGGGGACACAACCTTAGAATAAAAGGGAGTCACTTTAGAGCAGAAATGAGGAGAAATTTCTTCAGCCAGAGAGTGGTGGGTCTGTGGAATTCATTGCCACAGAGGGCGGTGGAGGCCGGGACGTTGAGTGTCTTTAAGACAGAAGTTGATAAATTCTTGATTTCTCGAGGAATTAAGGGCTATGGAGAGAGAGCGGGTAAATGGAGTTGAAATCAGCCATGATTGAATGGTGGAGTGGACTCGATGGGCCGAATGGCCTTACTTCCACTCCTATGTCTTATGGTCTTATGGTGTTCTGGTTCCTTACAGGTGTCAATGCACATGACTTATGTATTTGCGAGTCTTTGCCTGGGTGTTGGCTGAATTTCCCTTCAGCCTTTGAGGTTCTCCATTTTAAGTCGGGAAGTGGTCAACTCAGGTGTCTACACACCCTCCTTGTGATCCTCACGCGAATCGTGAAGGATCACATAACTGCATTGTCTTCATTCCCTGACCCGGCGAGCACTCTTCTGTGGCCTCTACACTGCCCATAGCTATGCAAGAAAATGTTTAACTAACATTCTAAGTGGCGCTATGTCAAAACAGGGACATGCATTACAAAATTAAAAAACGGTACCTCTAACTATCCTCAATAAAGTACACTTACTAAACATTCAATCATCCTAACTGCTTAAACAATACACACAAAAACATGGCAGCATTATTCACATTTTTCCTTGCTTGGCAGTCAAGCTCAGGATTGTGCAATCGCTCATGAAACACATTTCTTTATTCACAAAAGGAACGCAAACGAATGTCCTTCATGATAGATCGCGGGGATCGGGGGTCTGGTCATACCCGAAAATAGGGGATCTTATCCTATATACCGGGTTGCGAGTGCGGTAGGCTCTCCTTCTCCATTTCCTCATGCAGATAGTCTGCACGATGCTGCAGAGTATCGCCAACACTAATAGGGATTCTATTAAGTAGGACAGGGAGTACCAGGTTATAAACCTGTCACACCAAGATGGTGTGATGTCACTTGTTACTGGGCTCTGGGTGCTATGGGGAAGTGAATCATTAACGGCTAGGAGGGGTTGGGGACCAGGGGTCTCGCGTTCGCGTGCAACCAGATACATATTATAATGGTGGTGATCAACACGGAGGATGTCCTCATTGTTCTTCCTTCTCTTCTCTTCTTTTCCTGGGGCTTCTGGAGTTCTGTGGGATCAAGCATAGTGTCTGTTAGTATCTTGGTTTAATATCTCGTCTGTTAGTATGTCTGTCCTTTAGTGCCAATTCTCCCTTTATAATTTGTCACCATGTGTGACTCCCTCATTTTAAAAAAATCATATATTCAGGACAAGAAACACTTAAAAATACTGAAACATGTGCGAGCCGTCTCACAGGCTGTGCGGTTTACCATCCAAATGTTTGAGGATGTAAATAGCATAGGGATGGCAACCTAAGTGTTGCCTGAAAATAAAACAAAACTTTTTGAACTAAGTGTGCCAAAATGAGGTGCGTATGGGCCGCGACGGGTAAGAATTGGTCATCGTGGGGGCTGCCTCTCGTGATTACTTTCGAATCAGGAGAGTAGTTATGATTGTTGTCAGCCAACAGACTGGTTCCTCTGAACTATTTTCTGGGACAAACTTGTACCTTTAACAGCCAGTGGGCATTAAAAGAGTGTGGCGTGGGGCCATGAAAACTTTTAAATTCACAAACAAAATTTTTAACATGTACATTAAACAAACAAACATACATCAAACATGGTGCAGGTTCCATCAGAATACAGGATATCGTAAATCACATTTGGACTGGGGTGTAACTAGCATATGGAGGGAGTTCAGCATGACCGAAGAAGAGTGGAAGGAGGAGCGAAACAAAAATGAAGTGGCCTTGCTGAGGTAATGCTGTCATAAGAAGTGGTGGGTATGCGCTCACAGTTTGCATGGGGCAGCTGGGACCCTGTAGCTGCTGTGGGTGGTGTTCACTTTCATATCTGGGGGCAAGTCTAGCTGGTGGGGGTCTCCTGCAATCTCGGGTGAAGTGTCCTGACTGCCCATACTTGTAACATGACCCCTGGGGCACATAAGGTGGAGCAGGCTCTCTGGTGTATTGTTCCCTTGGGTATGGTTCCCTGGGGGGGGGGGGGGGGGCTGTTGGCGTCTTTGCTGGTTCGGTGGGCATTTGTGGGCTGACTCCGTTGCTGTTTCAGGGGGGCTTGACATTCTCGTGCGTGATGTCCTAACTGTCCACAATTGTAGCATTCCTGGGATTTAGGCTGCTGTGGGCTATTTCCCTCATTTACCCATGCGAGGTTCTGGTGCGTCCTAATTGGATGCATGCTCTTCCTGCTGTTCTTCTGGTTTCCTAACTGTGGGTTTGTTTTGTACAGACTGCTCCCAGGCGCGGGACAATCTTTTAAAAACCCATTTCTCATTGTGGGCTTCCTCTGAGGGATCATAATTCGTACAGGCTTTTTGTCCTGCCTCTGTGGCATGGGAGATAAGGGTGCGGGTCCATTTGGCCATACCATCTTGGGACAAATGGGCACGTTCTAAACTGCTAAAAACTGCTGTGAAATGGATCCACAGGCATCCAGCAAACACTGTGGGGTGTTCCGTCTTTTTCTGCCTGCACTTATTCAGGCCTTCTACGGGGTCACCTCTGTTGTAGCCGATCGCGTCTTGGATCGCTGCATGCATTTCTGCAAGGGTGCCTCCTCCTACATTCTGTGGGTCGGGAAGGGCTGCTGCGACTGAAGGGCCTAAACTCAAAACTGTGAGCTTCATGTTCTCACGCTCATCCAGGCCATACATGGTCGCCTGCTGCTTTACTCTCGCAAAGAAGTGGTGGGGGTCTGAGGTGGGGAGGAACAGTGTGATTTTCTCGCACGCATCCCGTAATTGGGACACGGTTAAGGGGGTCGTGTACAGCAATTCCGCGTCTCCGTCCGATGTGACGGTGCGGTGGGTGGTTACTGGGTTCATTGGTGCCTGAACTATCTGCTCTGTGGGGGGTTGGGGCGCTTTTCTCTTCTGGGGATTTCGTTGTGCACATGTTCCCTGAACATATCTATGCACGGTCTCATTTAATTGTTCCCAATCCGGGCCGTCTTCCTCATCTAATTTGGATCCAAAGGTGCTCTGGAATCCATTCTGAACTGAAAGTAGAGACTGCAGTTCTGCAATCTGCTTCCGGCACTTTTCGTGATCTAATGAGCTTTGTCTGTGCTCCATGGTGGTAGCATGGAGTGCTTGTAATGCTGCTTTCAGGTCGCTACACTGCCTTTGCAATGCCTCTACCTGTTTCTCTGTTTCCTCTCTTACCAGGACTGCACATTGCGTGTCCTGATATGCCTATTCGTACAGTGTCTGGAAGCTGCTTAAATGCGCCAGACAAGACTGGTGTGCCCGCTTGGCATCATCCACTTCTCCGTCCTTTGCTGCTAACCTCCTTCTTAGTTCTACGTTCTCTTTTTTTATCTCGCTTACATCGACCTTACTCATTCGATGTGCCTCCTCTATCTCTCTGCGGAGCGTCCGAATGACCTCGTCTATGCCTCGCAATTGTGTCAGACAGGACACGATTGCCATCGGCTTGCGAGTTTTCCCAAGCTTTTCCTATGAATTTCTGACAGGTTCTCCCACCAAGTATGTCCTATACTCCCGGGTCCTGTTTCCTCATTGTTACAGAATTCGCTCCAAAGGGGCCATCCTTTCCCTTTGAGGTACTTTCTGATTTCCTCTTCCCAAACCGGACACTGTCCTACTCTACTGCTGGTTGCTGCGACCACGAATACCTCGGGGTTCATGACGCATTGCATTGCCTGCATTGCCATCTTTCCTCTCTGAATACTTTTCTTAAAATTTGGAACGAGGGGTATTAAGGCGGTGCTGTAATTACGGGTACGGCTTTCGCTATTTCCGAAATACAAACTCCCGACAGATTTTTCGCAACAAAAATCTGTCAGTTTACCTTATAACCCTGTTAGTTATGCATGCATAAACACACTTCCGGATTATGAGGATTGATCAGAACTGCTTGAACACTTGTGGTTTTTCTGTTCCCAATTGGATTTCTAATTCAAATTTTAGGGTTCTCCCGGAGTGGTTAAGCCACTTCTAGATCGGGTCCCGTCACGATGTCGCCAGTAATATGTTGCTAACCTTTGGTTGGTTCAATTGGCTCTGTTTTATAACCTTTGCTCTAGAGTCGCCAGGTATCTTTATGATACCGCCACGAGGTTCAAGTTCAAGTAATGATCAATAACTCAACACACCAATTAGTAAGATTCAAATCAAAACACATTTATTATACACAGTAAATCACTACTCATGCATTAAACTCTACTTTCTAGGCTATTTCTATCACTAACAGGCCTATACTTAGCTTCGGACTGGCCCACCAGGTCAGGGGAACAAATGGCCTTTTGTTCGATTCTGAGTCTGCGGGATTCAAAAGCTGGTATGGACTGGTAGCTAGGAGCACCTATCTCGTAGCGAGCGTTGACTTGAGAAGCAACAAGACAGGTCACTGTCAAGGGTTGGTTCAAGTTGCTGAGTGACCCTGCCAAAAAAGGCCGATTTGAACTTGGGGGCAATACTTTATAGTTCCTAGGGGCTTCCCGCCCTTCGGGGCGGACCCCATACCTGCTTTCAAGTGATTGGACTACTTTCCGATCACTTGGATCGATTTCTCCAATGCTGGAGCAGTTCCCTGATCGCTGGGCGGTCCTAAGTGTCTGTTGGCCTTCCTTTGTCTTGGCTCCTGCTGGCGCCGAGGAGTCTGGCTTGGCTTTATTCACCTAAACTGTTGCGATTGTGCCCTAGAATCGCTCATTACTGTGCAGATGGCGGCTGCATTACTATGCAGATGGTTGCTGGTTTCAGTGCTGTCTTGTTCCTTACAGGTTCCAATTCACATGATTTCTGTATTTGCTAGTCTTTGCCTGTGTTGGCTGAATTTCCTTTCAGCCTTTGCAGCTCTCCATTTTAAGTCGGGAAGTGGCCAATTCAGGTATTCAGGTAGCTACAAACCAAAATTAGCAACAATACCATACCCAATCGTTCTGAAAGCAGAATCAAGGACCGCAGGCAAGGTAAGTCCATAGATTGCGCTGAGCGCAATTAATGTTTTACTATTAAGCTGCATTAAATCGTCTTTATTTCGGGCATGAATGTCACTGAAAATATGACATGTCACGAATAGAGTAGCTCAGAAATTCTTATTTTCTCTCTAGTCTAGGAATAGGAAACTTGCCATAATGCAGTTTAATGGAATAAAACTTACAAATGTAATCTCACAATGCCACTGTCTTAAATGTTACGTAAATAGATTTCTAGGTTACACTTATGTCCACTGCTCCTGTTACATTGTTGTGATTTCCTCCACATGTACTACTAATACCCGTGCAGTAAAGTAACAAAGGTACGAGGATCTGCTGCTTCTGGTTGTAGCTTACATTTACTCTGAATGTGATTTCACATGTCTGCTTCACTTTCCTATCATGTTACCAGTTTCTTCAAGTACATCACGTCTACCTTAGAAGCGACCACGTTTCTCTGGTTTTGCAGTACAGCACACTTAATCAACATTCTCGGTATTAACAAAATTCAACTGGGTTAGCGATACAAATGCTGTGGTGACAGGGGCAGGTCAGAGAGTAAGAGTCTTGCGGCGAGTGACTCATCTCCAATTTCTGTCAACAGCCTACAAGACACAAGTAAGGCATGGGATTAACTGCTCTCCCCTTGCCTGGTGAGTGCAGACCCAACAAAACACAAGAAGCTTAACGCCATCCAGGGCAAAGCAGCCATCTTGATTGGCATGCTTCCACATTCACTTGCTCCACCAACAAAGGCCTGGAGCAGCAGTGGGTACTGTCTACAAGATGCATTCAAGGAACTCACCAAGGCCCCTTGGGCAGCACTTTCCACATCCAGGAGCACTACCATCTAGAAGTATAAGGGCAGAACATACGTGGGAAATACAGTACCTCGAAGTTCCCTTCCAAACCACTCCGCATCCTGATATGTAGCATGGTAGTACAATAGTTAGCACAGTTGCTTCACAGCTCCAGGGTCGTAGGTTCGATTCCCGGCTTGGGTCACTGTCTGTTTGGAGTCTGCATGTTCTCCCCGTGTCTGTGTGGATTTCCTCCGGGTGCTCCAGTTTCCTCCCACAGTCAAAAGATGTGCAGGTCAGGTGGATTGGCCATGCTAAATTGTACGTCGCCAAAAAAGGTTGGGTAGGGTGATTGGGTTACGGGAATAGGTTGAAGGTGTGGGCTTGGTTGGGGTGCGCTTTCTAAGGGCCGGTGCAAACTCGATGGGCCGAATGGCCTCCTTCTGCACTGTAAATTCTATGAATCTAGGTAAATATTTAGCCGTGCTTTCATTGTCGCTGGGTTCAACCCTAGATCTCTATCTCTAACAGTATTGTGGACGTATCTATAATACACAGTCGGCAGTGGTTCAAGAGGGAGCTTCTCAAGGGAAACCATGGATGGGTAACAAATATGCCCTCGCCGCGATGCTTGCACCTTTTGAATCACTAATAATAAAACAATATATAGCTGACGGTGCTCCTGCGAGACTGGTGACCATCCTAAAATATTATTTGGAGTATAGCTGGCATAGTTCTATAAAGGCCAATCTATGTCCTACACAAACAATGGGACAATACACTACATTGGACGTAGACATGATCCTCTATTATAATTTACAACGTACTCTTGAAATAACTACTATCCCCACACATTCTGTCCGCATTATACTTGCAATTGAGATGACAGAGGCCACATAGCTAATGACACCTGACACGTACAGAGCAAGTGATCACCTTTTTCCGTTGTTAGTGGCACAGGTATGCAGACAACATTTCTTCTTTCTTCCAGGGGTGGCTTAAAACCTACATGTTAGAAAAGCACGCTCTTTCTAAACGAATGCATTCTACATTTTTACCAGAGGCGAAAATTCTACTTTGATACTCATGATAAGCTGCACTCATGGAGAGTTGGAAAGATTCTGCTCATATTATAGAAGGAAATATACAGTGGAGCTGAACAATTATATGGAGTGGTAATGATTTTCTACGATTAACTCAAAGGCTCCCCTATTCGATTCAGTACTGCCAACCTACCACACGCTAGTTGCGAAAGTGCGGCCTCGCTACCGAGAGATGAGTGTGGCCGCGCCACGTAGCGGCCATGTTCCTCGGGCATTAATAGCCCATCGTAACGTTGGAGCAGAAGTAGCTAGTTGGCCCTTACAGTTTGCTATACAAGTCAATGATATCCTGGCAAGTCTGCCTGTGGTCTTTGATGCACGTTCCAGTCTGCACCAGATTATCCTTGACCCCCATGCCTAATAAATATCTTCCTAACTCTTGAATAAATAAAAATTACATCACCCAGTTTGGCAAAAGAGACTTACACACAGGCGAATGAAAAGTTTGGAGAAAATGCATCTCCTTATCTCTGCCTTAAAAGGGAATCCTATTTTATTTTAACTATGTACCCTATTTGAGTCAACCCCACAAGGGGATATATCCTCCGGGTAGCCATCTAAGTGTTATGTCAACACTTAAACTAAAGATTGTCATATCGGTAACTCCTGCAGTAGTGATGTCCTCCACTTACAACTCCACATGAGGCCTGCTTATACTTGCAATTGTGATGACAGAGGCCAAATCACTAATGACACCTGACACCCACAGAGTAAGTGATCACTTTTTTCCATTGTTAGTGGCACAAGGGGGGCACGGTTGCATAGTGGTTAGCTCCATTGCTTCTCAGCTGCAGAGCCTCAGGTTTCATGCCCGGCTTGGGTCACCATCTGTGCGGAGTTTGCACTTTCTCCGGGTGCTCCGGTTTCCTCCCACAGTCCAAAGATGTGCAGTTTAGATGGATTGGCTATGTTAAATTGCCCTTAGTGTCCAGAAAAAAAGGTTGGCTGGGGTTACTGGATTACGGGGTGTGGGCCTGGGTAGGGTGCTCTTTCCAAGGTCCGATGCAGACTCGATGGGTCGAATGGCTTCCTTCTGCACTGTAAATTCTTTGATTTACTCGAGAAGGTACTGTGCTGCTACCATGCTCATTAGATCTTATATTTACACTACATGCCACGATTCGTGTCGTGATCCCACACAAATTGGATGCCTTCATGTTTTTCATTTCCTAATGACAATGCTACAGTTACCTTACATGTCATGACGATCTGCGGCCGCTAGCGGTATCCACTATTCTACATTAGATGAGAATATGGGACTCTACGAGGGATACTAATTCGAAGTTGCATTAAAAGTAGATTTGAGGCACGTTACAGTGCTGTCATTGAATTTATCATGAACTGACAATGCTGTTCTCGTATTAATTGCTCTGACAATGGTGCTGGATCAGTCTACTCAACAAAGCGATTGAAAAATAAACGCATGGAAGGAATGTACTGAAAGCGACAGTTTGGTAAGGAGGAAAGAAGTTTTGCAGACGATAAGACCAATGAAGTCCGTATTCATATGAAACTACACACCTTTTAGTTAAATGTGAGGAAAATAGCACGGCCTAAGGAAAAAATACTAAATTACAGAAATCCGAATTTCATTAAAAATATCCTCGGAGGGATACATAACACGTGAAAAAATAGTTTGAATGGATACAAAACCACGGTGCATGTATCCTTTGGATGTTTTTTTAAAATGACGGTACGAACAGCTGGGGCGCGATTCCTGCAATTCATGTCCATCGTGGGATTGGCAGGAATTCCCACATACTCTGGATTGGCAAGAATTCGGGGATTGTATTCGGCTGCTGGACTGAAGAGCAATGGTTCTGACTTTGAAGAGTGGCTGGAAGCACAAAAGTCCATAAGGGGAGGGGGGCTGAATATTTACTTGCACGCACATTCTTGGAGGTTGTCACCCCTCTGTTGAAGAATTTTCATGATGTGGAGATGCCGGCGTTGGACTGGGGTGAGCACAGTAAGATGTATCAGAACACCAGGTTAAAGTCCAACAGGTCTGTTACGAATCACTAGCTTCTGGAGCACAGCTCCTTCTCAGGTGAATGAAGAGGTGGGTTCCAGAAACATATATGTAGACAAAGTCAATGATGCAAGATGATACTTTGAATGTGACGGAACAACTGGTGAGATGGATAATCACAGGTTAAATAGGTGTGAGTTGTGTCAAGCCAGGACAGTTGGTAGAATTTTGCAAGCCCAGGCCAGATGGTGGGCGGTGACTGTAATGTGACATGAATCGAAGGGCAGTCAAGGGCATACAGCCTCTGATCTTCAGACAAGCATTCTCCAGGCGGTCTTCAGGATGCGCGATTACGCAGAATGGCCGAGCAGAAAGTGATAGTCAAGTTATGCACACGTGAGTACGGCCTGAATCGGGACCTTGGAATCATGTTGCATTACAATCACCCCCCCCCACCGGAAATCCTATTGGCAAGCGGCGTGAAGATACAATCCTATCGCCAGTGAAGGGTGCCCGGCAGAGAAGCACACGACTGGAGGATCGAAATGTCCTACGCGTGGCCGTTAATACGGAAAATGTATAAACGTAATGGAATCTCATGGCAGAAATGCAGCAAAAGCTATGGTAATCATTGGATTTCCTCATCAACTACATTTTTCCCTGTTAACTAACCACGTCTGTGCGCACAATCCCAATGACACATTGATAATTTACGAAGCCGCCTAGATACCGTGGTGCTAATTACAACAACATCTGAGGATTCTCCTCAGCTTTCTGGCCAATAGTCATCCATCAGTAATGCCCGAGAACAACTACACGCATCGCCTGCATCACATTGCAGTTATTGGAAATTTAATGTCGGCACTTAGCATCCAGCTGTTGGATTAAGTAGGATGAACTAACTCAAATGTAAAAGCCAAGAGGACATAGTTGGAGGGACATGAGCATACAGAAGGCACCATTTACAAAATTGTGGTCCGGTCTACGGAAAAAACTCGGCCTGACTATGCTATGGATTCCGCTCATTGATACTGTTGGACGACTAGTCGATGTAAGCAGCTCATAAGCAAACTTCTGTGCTGCCTGCAGTACCCGATGGCGGGTGTCCAGTACCGATATATATCACCGCGTGTTTCCAATTTCTTATTTATAAAATTAATTAGGCCATCAGCACCCAAATGTTCTTCACTCGCGAACTGAATTGGTAGTTGGCAAGCGAATTTCCGAGGAGTAGTCAGGTAGACAGCAATTGGGAGCATTCGACTCTCCAATCTTCCCGCGAATGCAAGAAAGGTGCAAGGACAGAACATAACCCTTGTGTTTGCAGAGAATGTTGCCTTCTACTGCCTGAATGTATCCAAGTTCTAGAAAAAGTGACAATCCATTCTACGAGCTTGGCCGATTACCTTAAATTCGTTGCTAGGCTTGATAATAGCGTTCTCAGGATTGTTCCACAAGTGTTGTCCCATGGAGGAATCACATCGAACTGCAAACGTGTTGTTTATGGTCCTGAAAGAGAGGGCTTATTGGGTAACTTCTGTAATCTGTTATTAGGGATCATCGAAAAAATATGCTGTTTGAATAGAGCAAATAATTGGGATGGATGACCTATTTTCCTGCGTTGCACTGACCCAAACAAAATCACACGAGGCATTGCTCAAGTTTATGGGAGGAAGATAATGCATGTAGTTGTTCTCGGTCATTACTTTCTGGTCCACCGACAGCATTCTATCAGTGGAGATTGCCCCTCGCTTAGGCTTTGCATACTCACAGAATGAAACAATTGCTTAACATGTTGTTGACTGCCGGCAAGAGGGATGGAATAACATTCTTCCACTGCTTGAGAAGAACTGAAAGGAAATACCCTGTCAAGATATGATTGAATGTTAGAAATAAGACGACAAGAACGTACAACGTAGGAGCAGAAGTCGGCTATTCCGGCCACCGAACCGAATCCGTCAGTCCATGAGATCATGGCTGATCTGATATGATCCAATTTCCTGGATTATCCACGTAATCCTTGATTTGCTTACTGACTAAAAAATCCATCTCAGCCTTGAACATGTTCAACCGCCTTACCTCTACGTCTCTCTGCAGTAAAGATGTCCACAGAATTACTACCATTTAACAGAAGAAATTCCTCATCACCCCTATCTCATGTGGGCGACCTCTTTAACTGAGATGATGCCCTCTGCTCCAAGCCATGGAGGAAATAACCTCTCAGCATCTACCTGGTCAATCCTGTTTTATTTTATTCCATGCTACTTTGCACTCACGTTTTATCTTCACCCTCGGTATATTTTTGGTCATCTTTACCTTTTGTCTCTCTTTACCTTTCCCCATCCTCTGGCTACCAGCAATCGTTGCCACACTGTCTATTTTTTCATTTGATTTAATTCTACCCTGAACTTTCTTGGGTAACTGTAGTTGATTTAACCTAATCCTGGCTTTCGTCTTCCTCACTGGAATATATATTAGTTGTGAGTTACGAATTATTTCCATATAAGTATGTAGTTGCTCATCAAACAAATTTTCTGGTAAACCCATTTCCTCGTCCATTCCAACCAACTCTGCCATCGTACCTATGTAATTGCCCGCATTTAAGTTGAGCATGGTTGTTTCTGACCCAACTGTCTCACTCTCAAATTGAATGCTAACTTCTGACATGCTTTGGTCACTGCTTCCAAGGACAACTTTTGCTCTGAGATTATGTATTAAACCTGCCTCATTACTCATTTCTCGATTCAGTTTTTTCTAGAAAACTGCCCCGAATACACTCTATAATTGCATTGCAGACAGTAGGATTTAATTGATGCTAACGGATGTGACAGTGGCATGCATGTTAATGTTAGCCATTGAAGCAGGGAGCACGTCAACGTTTAAGATTACATTAAGTAGTGTTTTGAAGGAATGAAATACATTGGGAACGGCGCTGATTAATACTGAGGACTACCACCCAAGAAGATAAGGCAACATCAAACGCAATGCACGGTGGTGACCCGGATGGTTTCTTTCTGTTCTGCAATTTCAATTCAACGATATGTAAGATCTTCTATTACCATGTGTGAGGAAATCTGCTCAATAACTGATACGGCTGTGATACGAATAATACATTCGCATAAAGGTGTTTGATTTAATTAACGAACCGTAACGGCATTGAGCGTCCTGACTGAGAAGGCGCTTCACAAAATCAAACATTAAAAATAATTTCCGCTCTTTGTGTGAAATATCAAATTCATCGGTGATTTTATTGTGAAGAGAGAATTTCCTGTTGTAAGTTGACTTTCGTAATGGCGAAACCGCCAGAAGCGCGTGGAGGAGTTTGCTGTTTGTGCAACTCTATGCTTGCGTGGGCGACTGTGTATTTTCCTGTACGTGTTTTTAATGTCTGTAATGTTTTCTGCTTGTGTGCCATGTATTGCACGTGAGATTTGTGTTCCGTTTGTGCACTGGTAATTGCATGTGCAATTTGTCTTGTACGTCATATATTGAATGTAGTTTGCGTATGTTTCGTTTATTATATATACGCATTATCTGTGGGTGTGTTTTCCTTGTTAATTGGATGCAGATGTAAATGAGTTCTTATGTTTTTAAGAGAATGTGTCATCTATACTTATACCTTGTAACTGTGTCAACTCGCATGTGTTTGGTGGTAATATGTGTTCTTTTCAAGTGTGTGTCAGTTGCATATGTTGGTGTCTTGTAGTGTGTTTTTGTTCTTTGTTGCGTTTGAGTGTGTTTATATGTATATGCATCTGTGGAGTTTATGTGTCCCTATACCTTCGAGAGAAATCTTACATCAGAACCAGATGAAGTGGGTGAAATCCCTAATGAGTTCTTTGTCTCGGTATTCACCAGGGAGAAGGACATGACGGGTGTTGAAGTCAGGGGTAGGTGTGTAAACGCTCTTGAGAACGTCAATATATCAAAGGAGGAAGGGTTGAGTATCCTCAATTGCATTAAGGTAGACTTATCCCTGGGGCCTAATGGGATCTGTCCCAGGTTACTGCGGGAGGCAAGGGGAGAAATAGCTGGGGCCTTAAAAGTAATCTTCACATCCTCTTTGACCACAGGCGAAGTTCCAGAAGACTGGAGATTAGCCAATGTTATTCCCTTGTTTAAGAAAGCAAGGACAATCCAGCAAATTATTGGCTGCTGAGCCAGTAGTGGCGAAGTTTTGGGGGAAAATACTGAGAGACACGCTATGTGCATATTCGGAGGGAAATTGACTAGTTTGTGACAGGCAGGTTTAATATAGGGAAGGTCATGTCTCACCAACTTGATTGAGTTTTTTAAAGTGGTGACAAAGGAAATTGATGAGGGAAGGATGTGGTTGTAGTTTATATGGACTTTCATAAGGCGTTTGACATGGTCCCACATGGCAGTCTGGTACAAAAACTAAAATCACATGGGAGTCGGGGTGAGCTGGCTAGATGGATACAGAACTTGCTTGGTTATGGAACACAGAGAGTAGTAATGGAAGAGTGTTTTTCAGAATGGATATCTGGAGCTAGTGGTGTTCCACAGGGATCAGTGCTGGGACATGTGTTGTTTGTAGTATGTATCAATGATCAGGAGGAATATGTGGCTGGTCTGATTAATACGTTTTTGGATGACACAAAGATTGGCGGAGTTGCTGATAGTGCTGACGATTGTCAGAGAATACAACAGGATATGGATAGATTGGAGACTTGGGCCCATAAATGGCAGATGGAGTTTAATCTGGACAAATGTGAGGTGATACATTTTGGATGATCACATCTACTTATGAATTCGACTGTAAATGACAGAACCCTTAGGAACATTACCATGCAGAGGGATCTGGGCGTGCAGGTCCACAGTTCACTAAAAGTGGCAACACAGTTCGCCTTGGTGATTAAGAAGGCATATGGCATGCGTGCCTTCATAGAGGAGTTGGGAAATCATGTTGCAGCTGTATAAAACCTTGTTTAGGCAGCATTTGGGGTATTGCCTGCAGTCTGGTCACCACATTATCAGGAGGACGTGGAACCTTTGGAGAGAGCGCAAAGAATGTTCACCAGGATGTTGCCTGGTCTCGAGGGTGTTGGCTATTAGGAGAGGTTGAATAATCTAGGATTGTTTTCACTATAAAGTCGGAGGCTGAGGGGAGACCTGATAGAGGTCTTCAAAATGACGAGAGCCACGGACAGGGTGGATATTCAGAGGGTTTCTTTCCAAGGTTGGAAGTGTCAATTACAAGGGGGCACAGGTTCAACGTGAGAGGGGAAAAGTTTAATGGAGATCTTTTTAAGACAGATAGTAGTGGGTGCCTGTAACGCGCTGCCACAAGATGTGCTGGAACCAGGCACATTTCCAACATTTAAGAGACATCTGGATGGATACATGAATAGGGATGCAAACAGAGGGATATGGACCGAGAAAGGGCAGAAGTTTTTTTAAAATCAGGGCATCATGATCGGCAGCGGCTTGGAAGACCCTGGAGCCTGTTCCTGTGCTGTACTTTGCTTTGTGCTTTGTTCTATACGAACTACGGGAAACAAGCTTCAGTTGTTACAAAAGACTTACTCGCAAATCTGAGCCTTATTAAAACATTTCATTTTGCAGGGAATGGCATAGATATATTCAGCTTAGAAGACGAATGTCTTTTTATTCTGGGCCACCCTGATCAACATTCATTTGCTGTCACACTGAACATAAGACAAATCAACTTCACTGGAAGGTAAAATGTCCGTGTTTAAAAGCAATAATTAACGCTGCACCAGATCACGAAGAAATGCAATGGGGTGGTGCTTCCTGCTGTCTTGTAAAAACTTTAATGGAAGACGTCAGACATAAGAACATAAGAACTAGGAGCAGGAGTAGGCCATCTGGCCCCTCAAGCCTGCTCCACCATTTAATGAGATCATGGCTGATCTTTTGTGGACTCAGCTCCACTTTCCGGCCCGAACACCATAACCCTTAATCCCTTTATTCTTCAAAAAACTATCTATCTTTATCTTAAAAACATTTAATGAAGGAGCCTCTACTGCTTCACTGGGCAAGGAATTCCATAGATTCACAATCCTTTGGGTGAAGAAGTTCCTCCTAAACTCAGTCCTAAATCTACTTCCCCTTATTTTGAGGCTATGCCCCCTAGTTCTGCTTTCACCCGCCAGTGGAAACAACCTGCCCGTATCTATCCTATCTATTCCCTTCATAATCTTATATGTTTCTATAAGATCCCCCCTCATCCTTCTAAATTCCAATGAGTACAGTCACAGTCTACTCAACCTCTCCTCGTAATCCAACCCCTTCAGCTCTGGGATTAACCTAGTGAATCTCCTCTGCACACCCTCCAGTGCCAGTACGTCCTTTCTCAAGTAAGGAGACCAAAACTGAACACAATACTCCTGGTGTGGCCTCACTAACACCTTATACAATTGCAGCAGAACCTCCCTAGTCTTAAACTCCATCCCTCTAGCAATGAAGGACAAAATTCCATTTGCCTTCTTAATCACCTGTTGCACCTGAAAACCAACTTTCTGCGACTCATGCACTAGCACACCCAGGTCTCTCTGCACAGCAGCATGTTTTAATATTTTATCATTTAAATAATAATCCCTTTTGCTGTTATTCCTACCAAAATGGATAACCTCACATTTGTCAATATTGTATTCCATCTGCCAGACCCTAGCCCATTCACTTAGCCTATCCAAATCCCTCTGCAGACTTCCAGTATCCTCTGCACGTTTTGCTTTACCACTTATCTTAGTGTCGTCTGCAAACTTGGACACATTGCCCTTGGTCCCCAACTCCAAATCATCTATATAAATTGTGAACAGTTGTGGGCCCAACACTGATCCCTGAGGGACACCACTAGCTGCTGATTGCCAACCAGAGAAGCACCCATTAATCCCCACTCTTTGCTTTCTATTAATTAACCAATCCTCTATCCATGCTACTACTTTACCCTTAATGCCATGCAGCTTTATCTTATGCAACAACCTTTTGTGTAGCACCTTGTCAAAGGCTTTCTGGAAATCCAGATATACCACATCCATTGGCTCCCCGTTATCTACCGCACTGTTAATGCCCTCAAAAAATTCCACTAAATTAGTTAGGCACGACCTGCCCTTTATGAACCCATGCTGCGTCTGTCCAATGGGACAATTTCCATCCAGATGCCTCGCTATTTCTTCCTTGATGACAGATTCCAGCATCTTCCCTACTACCGAAGTTAAGCTCACTGGCCTATAGTTACCCACTTTCTGCCTACCTCCTTTTTTAAACAGTGGTGTCACGTTTGCTAATTTCCAATCCGCCGGGACCATCCCAGAGTCTAGTGAATTTTGGTAAATTGTCACTAGTGCATTTGCAATTTCCCTAGCCATCTATTTTAGCACTCTGGGATGCATTCCATCAGGGCCAGGAGACTTGTCTACCTTTAGCCCCATTAGCTTGCCCATCACTACCTCCTTGGTGATATCAATCCTCTCAAGGTCCTCACCTGTCATAGCCTCATTTCCATCAGTCACTGGCATGTTATTTGTGTCTTCCACTGTGAAGACCGACCCAAAAAACCTGTTCAGTTCCTCAGTCATTTCCTCATCTCCCATTATTAAATCTCCCTTCTCATCCTCTAAAGGACCAATATTTACCTTAGCCACTCTTTTTTGTTTTATGTATTTGTAGAAACTTTTACTATCTGTTTTTATATTCTGAGCAAGTTTACTCTCATAATCTATCTTACTCTTCTTTATAGCTTTTTTAGTAGCTTTCTGTTGCCCCCTAAAGATTTCCCAGTCCTCTAGTCTCCCACTGATCTTTGCTACTTTGTATGTTTTTTCCTTCAATTTGATACTCTCCCTTATTTCCTTAGATATCCACGGTCGATTTTCCCTCTTTTTACCGTCCTTCCTTTTTGTTGGTATAAACCTTTGCTGGGCACTGTGAAAAATCACTTGGAAGGTTCTCCACTGTTCCTCAACTGTTTCACCATAAAGTCTTTGCTCCCAGTGTACCTTAGCTAGTTCTTCTCTCATCCCATTGTAATCTCCTTTGTTTAAGCACAAAACACTCGTGCTTGATTTTACCTTCTCACCCTCCATTTGTATTTTAAATTCCACCATATTGTGATCGCTCCTTCCGAGAGGATCCCTAACTATGAGACCCTGAATCAATCCTGTCTCATTACACAGGACCAGATCTAGGACCGCTTGTTCCCTCGTAGGTTCCATTACATACTGTTCGAGGAAACTATCGCGGATACATTCTATAAACTCCTCCTCAAGGCTGCCTTGACCGACCTGGTTAAACCAATCAACATGTAGATTAAAATCCCCCATGATAACTGCTGTACCATTTCTACATGCATCTGTTATTTCTTTGTTTATTGCCTGCCCCACCATAATGTTACTATTTGGTGGCCTATAGATTACTCCTATCAGTGACTTTTTCGCCTTACTATTGCTGATTTCCACCCAAATGGATTCAACCTTATCCTCCATAGCACCGATGTCATCCCTTACTGTTGCCCGGATGTCATCCTTAAATAACAGAGCTACACCACCTCCCTTACCATCCACTCTGTCCTTCCGAAAAGTTTGATACCCTCGGATATTTAACTCCCAGTCGTGACCATCCTTTAACCATGTTTCAGTAATGGCCACTAAATCATAGTCATTCAAACAAAGAACAAAGAACAAAGAAATGTACAGCACAGGAACAGGCCCTTCGGCCCTCCAAGCCCGTGCCGACCATACTGCCCGACTAAACTACAATCTTCTACACTTCCTGGGTCCGTATCCTTCTATTCCCATCCTATTCATATATTTGTCAAGATGCCCCTTAAATGTCCCTATCGTCCCTGCTTCCACAACCTCCTCCGGTAGTGAGTTCCAGGCACCCACTACCCTCTGCGTAAAAAACTTGCCTCGTACATCTACTCTAAACCTTGCCCCTCTCACCTTAAACCTATGCCCCCTAGTAATTGACCCCTCTACCCTGGGGAAAAGCCTCTGACTATCCACTCTGTCTATGCCCCTCATAATTTTGTATACCTCTATCAGGTCGCCCCTCAACCTCCTTCGTTCCAGTGAGAACAAACCGAGTTTATTCAATCGCTCCTCATAGCTTATGCCCTCCAGACCAGGCAACATTCTGGTAAATCTCTTCTGCACCCTCTCTAAAGCCTCCACATCCTTCTGGTAGTGTGGCGACCAGAATTTAACACTATACTCCAAGTGTGGCCTAACTAAGGTTCTATACAGCTGCAACATGACTTGCCAATTCTTATACTCAATGCCCCGGCCAATGAAGGCAAGCATGCCGTATGCCTTCTTGACTACCTTCTCCACCTGTGTTGCCCCTTTCAATGACCTGTGGACCTGTACTCCTAGATCTCTTTGACTTTCAATACTCTTGAGGGTTCTACCATTCACTGTATATTCCCTACCTGCATTAGCCCTTCCAAAATGCATTACCTCACATTTGTCCAGATTAAACTCCATCTGCCATCTCTCCGCCCAAGTCTCCAGACAATCTAAATCCTGCTGTATCCTCAGACAGTCCTCATCGCTATCCGCAATTCCACCAACCTTTGTGTCGTCTGCAAACTTACTAATCAGACCAGTTACATTTTCCTCCAAATCATTTATATATACTACAAAGAGCAAAGGTCCCAGCACTGATCCCTGTGGAACACCACTGGTCACAGCCCTCCAATTAGAAAAGCATCCCTCCATTGCTACCCTCTGCCTTCTATGGCCTAACCAGTTCTGTATCCACCTTGCCAGTTCACCCCTGATCCCGTGTGACTTCACCTTTGGTACTAGTCTACCATGAGGGACCTTGTCAAAGGCCTTACTGAAGTCCATATAGACAACATCTACTGCCCTACCTGCATCAATCATCTTAGTGACCTCCTCGAAAAACTCTATCAAGTTAGTGAGACACGGCCTCCCCTTCACAAAACCGTGCTGCCTCTCACTAATACGTCCATTTGCTTCCAAATGGGAGTAGATCCTGTCTCGAAGAATTCTCTCCAGTAATTTCCCTACCACTGAAGTAAGGCTCACCGGCCTGTAGTTCCCGGGATTATCCTTGCTACCCTTCTTAAACAGAGGAACAACATTGGCTATTCTCCAGTCCTCCGGGACATCCCCTGAAGACAGCGAGGATCCAAAGATTTCTGTCAAGGCCTCAGCAATTTCCTCTCCAGCCTCCTTCACGATGATTTGCGCCATCAACTCATTTACCTTATTCCGAATACTACGAGCATTCAGGTAAAGTACACTTACGTTGGCTTTTTTACCTCTGTTCTTAATCTTAACACCTCGATCAGTAACCTCTCCTAAGTTATATTTCCTCTTAACCTTTCTCCTAATTTTCCTTGTCGTCGAACCCATATCTTCCTGTAACAACCTGCCGCGTCGCTTACCATTAATATTTTCACTTCCAGTTTTATTTCTTTTAGTATTCCTGGTCCTATTCACTGAGCTCCCCTCAGTCACTGTACCTTGTACTGTCGCCCTTTTTGATTTTTGACTATGGCTTCTCTGCCTTACACTTTCCCCCTTACTGCCTTTTATTTCTGTCCCTGTTTTACTACCTTCCAACTTCCTGCATTGGTTCCCATCCCCCTGCCACATTAGTTTAAACTCTCCCCAACAGCTCTAGCAAACACCCGCCCTAGGACATCAGTTCCAGTCCTGCTCAGGTGCAGACCGTCCGGTTTGTACTGGTCCCACCTCCCCCAGAATCGGTTCCAATGTCCCAGGAATTTGAATCCCTCCCTCTTGCACCATCTCTCGATCCACGTATTCATCCTCTCTATCCTGACATTCCTACTCTGAGTAGCTCGTGGCACTGGTAGCTGTTGTGTAGCACATGTTGTTGTCTACCTCTGTGATCGTATTGCCCCTGTCATTAGCTTTGAGTTTTGAAAAAAAAAATGGCTTCTGCTGGATAGGCAAATTTCGACACAGTGAAGCTGATATGTTTCACTGTATCTTCACAGCCAAGTGGCATCCGGGCAGCCAGAAACAGGGTGGATCGGTTTCATCGAATTATCACAGGTTATGTCTAAGTTATGTTAAAGGAGAATAAGGGTGTTTATTGCTTGCAGCGGGTATAAAACAACACACAATCATCAGCAGTTTGCTCAGAGAACTATTGTTACTTTATGATAGCAACTTTAGCGCACGTTTCATTTCGATTGCTTTATTTCCCCACCACCCCCAGATCAGTGAGGGATCAATTCGCAAAGGTCAAATGCAAATCTGGCTGTAGTCCATGTAGTCCAGTCCATGGCTGGATTTAATATTGGTTTGGAAGGATTATGAATTGGTAAGCAGAAAAGACGCAGAGAGTAGTTTAAACTGTTTCGCAAACATTAACTCCCTTCACCACCAATGCAGAGTGGCATCGGCGTGTATCATCTACAAATGCACTGCAGGAGCTCGCCAGGGCTCCTTAAGCAGAACCTTCCAAACCCACGACTAGTACCATTTAGAAGGACTAAGGGAACAGATACATGGGAAACCCGCCACCTGGAAGTTCCCCTCAAAGGCATGCACCACCCCAACTTGATAATGTATCAAGCTGTCGCTGAGGGAGTCAACATCCTGGAACTCCCTGCCTTAGAATCCAGTGGCCATACATTCATGAGATGGACTGCAGCGGTTCGCGATGGGAGCTCACCACAAACGTTTCCAGGACAATTTGGGATAGAATCACGAGATTACAGTGCAGAAGGAGGCCATTCGGCCAATTGAGTCTGCATGACCCTCTGTGAAATACCATCTGTTCTCGGTCCCCGCCCCACCCTATCTCTGTAACCCCAGGTATTATTTTTGGGCACTCAGGAGCAATTTAACATGGTGTTGTATCTGTCCAATTCAGATACTTCAACCAGCTCAAAGAACAAAGAAAAAAGAAAAGTAAAGCACAGGAACAGGCCCTCCGGCCCTCTGGCCCTCCAAGACTGCGCCGACCATGCTGCCCGTCTAATCTAAAATCTTCTACATTTTTGGGGGTCCGTATTCCTCTATTCCTATGCTATTCATGTATTTGTCAAGATGCCCTTTAAACGTCACTATCATCCCTGCTTCCACCACCTCCTCAGGCAGCGAGTACTAGGCACCCACTACCCTCTGTGTAAAAAACTTACCTCGTACAGCTCCTCTAAACCTTGCCTCTCGCACCTTAAACCTATGCCCCCTAGTAATTGACGCCTCTAACCTGGGAAAAAGCCTCTGACTATCCACTCTGTCGATGTCCCTCATAATGCTGCAGACCTCTATCAGGTCGCCCCTCATCCTCCTTCGTTCCAGTGAGAAAAAAAACAAGTTTATTCAACCTCTCCTCATAGCTAATGCCCTTGAATACCAGGCAACATCCGGTAAATCTCTTCTGCACCCTCTCGAAAGCCTCCACATCTGATAGTGTGGCGACCAGAATTGAACACTATACTCCAAGTGTGGCGAAACTAAGTTTCTATAAAGCTGCAACATGACTTGCCAATTTTTATACTCAAACCCCCGGCCAATGAAGGCAAGCATGCCGTATGCCTTCTTGACTCCCTTCTCCACCTATGTTTCCCCTCTCAGTGACCTGTGGACGTGTACACCAAGATATCTCTGACTGTCAATACTCTTGAGGGTTCTACCATTCACTGAATATTCCATACCAGTATTAAACCTTCCAAAATGCATGACCTCACATTTGTCCGGATTAAACTCCACCTGCCATTTCGTCACCCAAGTTTCCAAACAATCTAAATCCTGTTTTATCGTCTGACAGTCTCATCGCTATCTGCAATTCAACCAAACTTTGTGTCATCTGCAAACTTACTAATCATACCAGTTACATTTTCCTCCAAATCATTTATATATACGATGAACAGCAAAGGTCCCAGCATTGATCCTTGAGGAACACCAATAGTCACAACACTCCAATCAGAATAGCACCCTTCCATTCCTACTCTCTGCCTTCTATGACCTAGCCAGTTCTGTAACCATCTTGCCAGCTCACCTCTGATTCTGTGTGACTTCACCTTTTGTATCAGTCTGCCATGACGGACTTGTCAAAGGCCTTGCTGAAGTCCATATAGACAACATCCACTGCCCTACCTGCATCAATCATCTTTGTGGCCTCCTCAAAAACTATATCAAGTTAGTGAGACACAACATCCCCTTCACAAAACCGTGCTGCCTCTCGCTAATACGGCCACTTGCTTCCAAATGGGAGTAGATCCTGTCTCGAAGAATTCTCTCCAGTAATTTCCCTACCACTGATGTAAGGCTCACCAGCCTGTAGTTCCCTTGATTATCCTTGCTACCCTTCTTAAACAAAGGAACAGCTTTGGCTAATCTCCAGTCTTCCAGGACATCACTTGAAGACAGTGAGGATCAAAAGATTTCTGTCAAGGCCTCAGCAATTTCCTCTCTTGCCTCCTTCAGTGTTCTGGTGTAGATCCCATCAGCCCTGGGGACTTATCCACCTTAATATTTTTCAAGACGCCCAACACCTCATCTTTTTGGATCTCAATGTGGCCCAGGCTATCTACACACCCTTCTCCAGACTCAACATCCACCAATTCCTTCTTGGTGAATAATGATGCAAAGTATTCATTTAGTACCTCTGGCTCCACACATAGATTCCCTCCCCTGTCCTTCAGTGGGCCACCCCTTTCCCCGGCTTCCCCGTTACTTTGTATGTACGTGTAAAAAGCCTTGCGATTTTCCTTAACCCTAGTTGCCAGTGACTTTTCATGACCCCTTTAAGCCCTCCTGACTTCTTGCTTAAGTTCCTTCCTACTTTCCTTATATTCCACATAGGCTTCGTCTGTTCACAGGCTTCCAGCCCTGACAAATGCCTCCTTTTTCTTTTTGACAAAGCCGACAATATCTCTCATTATCCAACGATCCCGAAATTTGCCATATTTATCCATTTTCCTCATAGGAACATGCCGGTGCTGAATACCTTTCAACTGACATTTTAAAGCATCCCACATGTTAGATGTTGATTTACCCTCAAACCTCAGCCCCCAATCTATGTTCTTCAGTTCCCACCTAATATTATTATAATTAGCCTTCCCACAATATAGAACATTCGCCCTAGGACCACTCTTATCCTTGTCACCAGCACTTTTAAACTTACTTAATTGTGGTCACTGTTCCCGAAATGCTCCCCTACTGAAACTTCTACCACCTGATCGGACACCCAAAACCAGGTCCAGCACAGCCCCGTCCCCAGTTGGACTATCTGCATGTTGTTTTCAGAAGCCCTCCTGGATGCTTCTTACAAACTCTGTCCCATCCAAGTACCCAGCACGAAGTGAGTCTCAGTCAATATTGGCGAGGTTAAAGTCTCCCATCACAACAACCCTGTTGCTTTTACTCCTTTCCAAAATCTGTCCAGCTATCTGCTCCTCTATCTCCTGCTGGCTGTTGGGAGGCCTGTAGTAAACCCCCAACAATGTGACTGCACCCTTATTATTCCTGATCTCTATGCATATAGCCTCCCTGCCCTCTGAGGTGTCCTCCCGCAGTACAGCTGTGCTACTCTCCCTAACCAGTAGCACAACTCCTCCACCCCTTTTACATCCACCTCTATCCCACCTGAAACATCTAAATCCTGGAATGTTTAGCTGCCAATCCTGTCCTTTCCTCAACCAGGTCTCTGTAATGGCAACAACATCATAGTTCCAAGTACTAATCCAAGCTCTAAGTTCATCTGCCTTACCGGTTGTACTTCTTGCATTAAGACATATGCACTTCAGGCCACCAGTCCCGCTGTTTTCAGCAACATCTCCCTGCCTGCTCGTCCTCAGAGCCATAGTGGCCGTATTTCCTAGTTCTCCCTTTTGCTCCGGTTCCACACCCCTGCCATACTAGTTTAAAACCTCCCGTGTGACACGAGCAAACCTTGTGGCCAGGATATTTATGCCTCTCCAGTTTAGATGCAACTTGTCCTTCTTATTTAGGTCACACCTTCCCCGGAAGAGCTGCCAGTGGTCCGGATAACTGAACCCCTCCCTCCCACACCAGCTGTTTAGCCACGTGTTTAGCTGCTCTATTTTCCTATTTATAGCCTCACTGGCACGTGGCACAGGAAGTAATCGCGAGATTACAACCCTTGAGCTCCTGAATTAAAGTTTACCCAGATGTCTTTATTTCTGAGTAGAACAAAATATGGATATGGATATACTGCAACACACTTTATTAAATATAGTTAACACATAAATTATCCACTATACATACTAGAAACACCCAGGATTCGACTGTACTACCTGCAAAGGTGGTTTGGTAATTTCGAGATCCAATCTCTGAGTCCCACTGGTTCCTCCTTGCAATGGTGATTCTCACTGGCTGTTGCTTGCTTGTTTGCATCATTCTGGTCTGGTCAGGGTCACCTCACACATCGAGTCTTTGCTTCGAGTCTTTGCTCCGAGTCATGGCTTGCCTTCTGCGTGTCTTCTGGTCTTCTGCTTATTTTCTGCTCTTCTGGTTCTTCTGCCTCTTTTGCTTGCTCTGCTTACTCTTTTCCTTTTTCCACTTGCTCTGCTCCTTCTGCCTCTGGTGTCTGAGATGCCTACTTTTATTCCCCCTCCACTTGCTTTACCAGAATCTTCTCCGGCTTCCGGCCAATGAGGTCTCGGGAGCGGGGCCCCAGCAGCCAATGGTCCGGTTGATGACTGTTTGAGAGGCCACGTGAGCCCTCCCCAGCTGACCCATCCCTGCTTTCTGTGGGCTACACATGACCTGTTTCTATGTAAGGCAATAGTAGATACTCTCGATGATGGAAAGTCTGGCTCGATCTGGCCTGCGAACAATAGACTTCCTGAGGTTTGACTGCAGTATAATTTTAAAAGGACCACAATGGCAAACTACGTAGCCTGTAGAGCTTTGGATTGTTGGGGGAAACCGGCGAACCCGGAGGAAACCAAGGCAGACATGGGAGAATATGCAAGCTCCACACAGACAGTAACCCCAGTTAGGAATCGAACCCGGATCCCTGACGCTGTGAAGCAGCATTTCCAAACATATGGGCAACGAATGCAGCCCTAGCCGGCAAAGGCCACATCCCGCAAAAAATGAATAAATATATAAACGTGTTCGAAGTATTGGCAGTGACTGTAGGGGCCTGCAGGGATCAGCTCTTGGGTCACAGCTATCAACAATATTTATCAATGATTTGGATGTAATATTTCGAACTTTGATGAGGACATGGAATTTGGTGGGAAGGTTTGTCGTAAGGAGTATGTTAAGAGGCTTCATGGTGATTTTGAAAAGTCGAATGAGTTGGCAAATACATGGCAGGTGCAAGATAATGTGGATAAATCATCAGCAGTTTGCACAGAGAACGATTGTTACGAAAGTTGCCACTTCGCAAAGGAGAAACAAAACAGCAGAGTATTATTTAAATTACAACAGATTGAGAATACGCTGAGTAGCTATATTTTGGTTAATTGGATACACACACAGAGACAAATGCAAACACGGAGACACTCTCTCTATCACACAGAAAGACGAAGACATATCAACGATAAACTTTATTTCTGTGAGTCTAGAGTTGCATGCATGCAATCCGCAGAATTTCTTTTCGACTGTTAACCAGATAGCTTTTTCAAACACCCGATGATGTGGTTGTGGCTAGCATAACTCAGGCCAGTTTTTCCATTGCACATATATTAAAATAATTCAGATTCTTCCAGCTGCGATGCCGAGATTTGATCTATGCTCTCAGAGAATTTTTCTGAGTCTCTCGATTACCAATCTGGTGAGTAGAGCACGCAGCACCATGGTGAACCACCTCCGGAATAAAAATACCAAATTGTATCACATTAATAAAAAAAACAGGCAGCATAAAGAAGGATACTGAAGTGTAGAATAAGGAAACTATCGAGAACTAATCTTGGTCAGAAAATTAGGAATCTGAATCAGTATGAGTGGAGATTAATTTGGGGCTTGGCTTAAATGGTTCAAGCTCCTTTATTGTAAAAAAGAGATCAGAAGTTCGAATTTCAGTGGTGCTTTATACCTTTAAGTCAAATCAGCTACCTCGAGAAGAAATGCTTGTAATTTCACGGTGGAAGAGAAGATGTTTGATCATCCAACAGAAATGATTTTGGGAGAATTCAACACAATCACCTCAACAGTACTGTGGGTAGCCGAAGAACCCTTCCGGTAAGAAACAGGAGCAAGACCATCATCCAGAAAACACGCAGAAGATTCTGGGAGAGGTAAACTCAGTCACTTCGACTCTACTGTGGGTAGCCAAAGAACAAGGAGCGGTTAAGCCCAAAACACAACATTAAGATTTCCCTCCCTTCTCTTCCTACTAAAAAAATGGCACTGTGAGGAGGACAAGCAAGGTAAGATGCTTATTCTTATATCTTTCTTAATTATTCAAGAGCAGAGATCGCAGTTGGGGCAGTGATATGCTCCTGACAGATGTGGGAGATCAGAGAGCTTTCTAGCGTCACTGACGCCTATGTCTGCGAGACGTATGGCCAGTTGTATCTCCTCACAGAACGCATAGCTTAGCTGGAGCCGCAGCTAGACATATAGAGGATACAGGGGGAAGAGCGTGTGATAGACACCAGCTTCAGGGTGGTGGTTACACCAAAGGCTCAGACAGGAAGATGAGTGATCGTCAGGGGAGGCAGGGAGGTAAGGCAGGAGGCTTCTGGTTATTTCTCCCTCAAACAGGTATATTCGTTTGGATACTGTTGGGGTGGGGGGGGGGGGGGCACAATAGCCTCTCAGTGGAAGATACCAGCAGTAGCTAGGCCTTTGGTACCACAACTGTTTCTGCTGCAGAGGAGCGTCGGGCTAATTCCAAGCGAGTGACAGCAGTAGGAGATTCGACAGTCAGGGGAACAGACAGGCGTTTATGTGACCACAAACGGGACTCTAGGGTGGTGTTGCCTCCTTGTGCCAGGGTCCTGGATGTCTCTAAACAGCTACATGGCATCCTGAAACAGGAGGGTAAAAGCAGATGGCATCGTCCACATCGGTACGGTTGACATAGGAATGAAGAGTGAACAGGTCCTGCATTTCAGGGAGTTAGGTCTGGAGCTAAAGGGAAGCACTCCTAGGGCAGTAATTTCAGGATTACTCCCCGTGCCACGTGCTAGTGAGGCGTGGAACAGGAAGATAGTACAGTTCAACACGTGGCTAAGGAGCTAGTGTAGGAGAGACGGCTTCAGCTGTTTGAATCACTGAGATGTCTTCTGGTTAAGGTGAACCTGTACAAGATGGACATATTGCACCTGAACTGAAGGGGTACCAGTATCCTGGCGGGAGGTTTGCTGGTGCTGTTCGGGAGGGTTTAAACTAGCGACAGGGATGTGGGAACTGGAACAACAGGCCAGTAAATGTAGAGACTGGGAGTGGGGGGAAATTAGACTGAGATAAACATAGTGCAGAGTAAGAACAGGCAGAGGGAAGCCTCAAAGCGCAGCGGGACTGTTTGTGTGGAGTGCGTTTGCTTCAATGCAAGAAGTATAACAGGTAAAACAGATTAACCGAGAGCCTTGATTACTGCATGGAACAATGATGTGATTGAAATTACGGAAACATGGTTAAAGGAGGGATAGGATTTGCAGCTAACCATTCCGAGATATTGTTGTTTTTGATGGGACAGAAACAAAAGAGGTGTGAGAGTTGCATTGCTGATTAGGGAGCCGATCACACCTGTGTTGTGGGTGGAAACATTGGTGGGATCTTGTAGTGAGGCATTGTGGGTGGAGCTCATAATTAGAAGGGTAAAATCAGAATGTTGGGAGTGTACTATAGTCCTCCCAACAGACCGTAGGAGACAGAGGAGCAGTTGTGAAGTCAAATAAAAGCAGGGTGGTTGTGGTGGCTAATTTTAACTTCGTCTATATTGAATGTGAATCCCTTGCAGCCAAGGGCTCGGATGGAGAGCATTTTGTTACATCTGTCCAGGAGGGCTTTTTGGTACAGTATGTTGGCAATCCAACCAGGGAGGGGGCCATACTAGACTGTGAGCCAGACCAGGCGATTGATGTTGCAGTGGGGGAGCATTTTGTGCTTCGTGACCATAATTCAATCAGACTTCGAGTAGTCATGGATCAGCATAAGTGTGGCCCGAGGCACTTAATTTGGCGAAGGCCAATTACATCCAAATTAGACAGGAAATGGAGAATGTGGATTTGGAGCGGCTACTTTAGTGCAAATCCACGTCTGCCATGTGGGAGGCTTTTAAAGGCCAGTTCCTTGAAGTGCAGGGCACGCATGTCCCCTCAAAAATTAAGGATTGAAATGGCAGGATTCGGAAACCATGGATGACAAGGGAAATTGTATGCTCAGTCAAAAGGAAAAAGGAAGCATGCAATTGGTCTCGGCATTTAAAGAATGACGAAACGCTTGAGGATTACAGTGAAAGTAGGAAGAAACTTAAATGTGGATTGTCTTCAGCAAACGTGGCCAAGGAGAACCCCAAAGATTGTTATGCGTATATTAGGAGCAGATAGAAGCAAGAGAAAGAGTATGCCCACTCAAGGACAATGGGGGGAAGTTATGCTGGAACCACATGAAGTGGGTGAAATCCTTAATGCGTACTTTGTATCGGTATTCACCAGGGAAAAGGACATGGCGGATGCTGAGGTCAGGGATAGCTGCGTGACCGCTCTTGAGACCGTCAATATCTCAAAGGAGGAAGTGTTGAGTATCCTAAATTGCATTAAGGTAGACAAATCCCCGGGGATCTGTCCCAGGTTAACGCTGGAGGCAAGGGAAGAAATAGTTGGGGCCTTACCAGAGACGACATCCTCTTTGACCACAGGCGAGGTTCCAGAAGAGTGGAGAATAGCCAATGTTATTCCCTTGTTTAGAAAATGAAACTGGGATAATCCAACAATTATTGGCTGCTGAGCCTGACATCCGTAGTGGTTATGCTTTTGGGAAAGGTACTAACGAACATGATATGTGCACATTTGGAAGGAAATTGACTAGTTTGTGACAGGCAGCATACGGGGAAGGTTATATCTCACCAATTTGATTGCGTTTTTTGAAGTGATTTCATTTAACGGATCTCTTCTTGTCCTCACTCCTGGCTCCAATGCCACGTTCACTTTTGGATTCTCTCCATGATGAACTGCAGGCCCCACTCTCGTGGTGGTGTTGCATTAGCGCAGATAATGCTGTCACTTCAGCCGAATATACCTGTCTCTGAATGGAGCCTACATTCCTCTTTTCTAATCTTCATGAAATTTGTATTTACTAATACTTTTAGTTGTACTGGGTCAAGATTTGGAGCTTCTTTTGGCTCATAACGTTTCAGAAAGAAAAGATTTAGGAAACAATGTTTGTTGCAACAATTTAACTGGTGGAGGGACAATTTATGTCGCCTGAGAACGGACCAGTGTTTGGAATTTAGTATCAAGGATTTGGTGGCAAACTACAACATATCAATGAGCTGCTGTTAAGAGAGATGTCATAGATGTTATAGATGTGTTAGCTGTCATAGATGGTTACAGCATGGAAATGGGCGTTTTGGCCCAGCTTGTCCATGCCGCCCAGTTTATATCACCAAGCTAGTCCCACCTGCCCGCATTTGGCCCATATCCCTCTACACCCACCTTGCCCATGTAATATGTTATCCGTATAGACGAGTTGCTTTTGTAATATTAATGGTGGAAAAGGTGGGGCATCATACTTCATGGCTCTCTGATGTCAAAATAAATTGAGCGCAAGGTGAAGCACAACACGGTTCCTTGGGTTCGAATTTCCATGGAATGGTAGCCAATTTCCAATGGAAGCCGATTTCCAGCTTGGGTCACTGTCTGTGTGGAGTCTGCACGTTCTCTCCATGTCTGCGTGGGTTTCCTCCGGTGCTCCGGGTTCCTCCCACAAGTCCCGAAAGACGTGCTATTAGGTGAACTGGACATTCTGAATTATCCCTCTGTGTACCCGAACAGGCGCTGGAATGGGGCGACTCGGGCGTTTCCACAGTGACTTCATCGCAGTGCCAATTTAAGCCTACTTGTGACACTAAAGATTTTTATTATATATTTTTAAAAGACACAAACACACCGGGACCTCTGGCTTTAAGAAAGGAGACTTGCAGTACAAATGGAAACAAATCCTCATGAAATCTTACTAAGAAAAGACACTTCCAACTCTGAGCGTTTATTTTGTCTAATTATGGCTCTCGCAATTCGGCAAGAATGTAAAGGACTTAGAGAGATTCCATAAAATATTCAGCGGTATTGTTCGAGGGCTGTGCATCGTCTGTGACCTGAAATGTATGTCCAAGCAATTATTCAATGTTCCCAATTTTACGGTTGCTTTCCTTAGAAATTAATAGAAAAATGAAGAGCAGTTTTTATACAGAACGGATAGATAATGTATAGAATGCATCGCTGGTAAATCTGGTGGAAAAATATTGAATCGAAGCTTTCGAACGGTAATTGCATAAAACGCCTAGGATTAAATGCTTTCAGAGCCACAACTGCACAATGGGAACATGTGACGAACAGGCAGCCATTATAGACGCCAAAACGCTCCTTGTCTGCAGCAACCGTTGTATAATTGTATGAACCACAACCATGACCACATTTAGATATAACTTTCACCTTTATTTCACTCTGTTATTTTTCAACCAATCGGCTCGAAACCCAGTTCATGATTGGCCCAACAGTATTGTACCCTCTAAATCAAGTTTCTCGGTTTGGAAGGTGTTCCAATTCCTGATATCAAATGCTATACATCCAACCTGTAAACAGATTTGTCCCAGCCTACCAATCGCGCTCTCTTATTTGAACATGCCAAGGGTTATGCTGGATTAATTATACTTCCGTTTGCGTGCGTGTAACGCGGCGCATGTTAATAATGACTTGCTACAATTGGTGCAAAGGAAAACGCTCCTTTAACATCGTGGGGGCAGATGATTTATGAAGATTCGACTTGTGAAATTGTTGCTTCTGTCTGGATTGTTTCGCAGAAAAAAACGTTTCTCTCTGTGTCCGCAGCATGGCTAGAAAAGCGAACACCGTGTTTCCGGGTAAAGGTTGGTGCTGTGCTCCTTGTGAAGATCTGGATGATGCAGCGAGCATTCCCGATGCCTACCAGAGGCGAGCAGGCGTCCACGGCCGTTTCACTCTTGAAAACACGAGGAGAACTGTATCCTCCCTTTTCCATGGGAAGAAGAGCAAAATTGTAAATCACAGACAGAAAACTGCACTCGAAGAAAGAAACAAAAGCCCTGCGGCAGCTTGCGAGATGGTTGAAGACACCCACAAAGAGATGGGCGAAAGTACTCGCACTTCGAGAGATCCACAACCCACTGTACCTTCAAAGAACAATATTGTCGTATGGAGAATGACATATTTTCTCAGAACCAGGAGAAACATTTTCCTGCAGGGATTCTCAGACAAACGAGCGGCACGAGTCCAACAGGCAAGCTGAAACAAGATTACATCCATTGATAAAAGGTAAATTCGTGTACATGTGCCGATATTTTGCTTTACATTTAATTGAATTACTCGACATTATTTTTGAATATATCAACATATTTGCATATTCATACCATCCATCCAAATACCCCCGTCTATTATCCATCTGTTCATCCGCCTATTTATATCTATCTATCTATCTATCTGTCTATTTGTTTATCTATCTATCCATCTATCTATCTGTCTTTATATCTTGTAAAATCCCAATTGTAGTAAAGTCCTAATTGATTCCCCCATATGCTTTAGGGAAGGACATTTTGCGCCCTTACATCGTCTGGCCTATATGCGACTCCAGTAGTATGGCAATGTGAAATGCCCTCAGTGGTGTGAAATAACTGTCAGCCTGCAACAGCCATGTCTTACGAACGAATAGAAAAATGAGATTATAGTGGTTTGACAAAGAGTCATCGGACTCGCTCTTTTATCTCCCTAAAGATGCTGCCAGACCTGCCCAGATTTTCCAGCATTTTCCATTTCGAATGAGATTATAGTGTTTGATCACATTTTTCTCCTTTCGCTATCTGTTTTAGATGCTGAGGCGCAAATCAAGGAGCACCTGTCATATCTCAGAGACATTGAACTCGGTGCAATTGTATGTTTCTATCGTCAGAGATTGGTAGACGCCATTGAAGACTTTGTTGAAGGTGTTGCTTTGGCGTTACTGAAAGAAAACATACTTAGTAGTCAGGGATATCAGGTAAAGTATAAACATTACATGGAGTTTTTCACAATATCTGCTTGGAAAATACAAATCAAAGAGCCCAAATTCAATTGTTATTTTCAACATGACTTTCTTCCTTTCGAGATAACTAATTGTTTTTTTTAAGCTGATGTAATTGAATCAACAATAGCAAACGTATGCATTATCTGGTAAGTTATTAGCCAATATACTCCAATCTTGCAGGTTTCGAATGATTGCAATTTTCATTTAATTTCCTGATTGACTGAATGTTATAATCACAACAATGTCCACAAACACTCGTGTCAACGTATTTTTGCCTAAAACGTATAGCTGCGAAACATTTCCAGGCTGTAATGTAAATATCCACATATTTCTGATGCGAAACAGCTGATCCTTTCTTTCTCCATCTTAAGAATTCCTTCCTTTCCGATTCAAATTTATGCCTAAAATTGAATTCAAATCCACGACTTGCATATGATCTATGTTTCCATTTTCATCAAAAACTAAGGGCGTGATCTTCCGGCCTTATTACATTTGGCCTCAAGCGTAACGATGAAATGAAATGAAAATCGCTTATTGTCACGAGTAGACTTCAATGAAGTTACTGTGAAAAGCCCCTAGTCGCCACATTCCGGCGCCTGTTCGGGGAGGCATGTACAGGAATCGAACCGTGCTGCTGGCCTGCCTTGGTTTGCTTTAAAAGCCAGTGATTTCGCCCAGTGTGCTAAACCAAGGGGCCAAAATTGAGATCCGTGCTGGGCCCCAAACAGTTTGCGATGCAACTTGCCCACTTCCCGAGGTGACATCAGGATCTCGCCGTAGCGCAGCGAGAAAGTAATTATCACCATCTACGTCCCATATCCACAGTATCAACGAGAGAGACCCCATTTCCAACGGCTTCCTGTCATTCAGCGGCCTCCCCAGAAACTGCTCACCCTGGCGCCGCTTAGTACTCATTTTGAAGAACGTGAACCTGGTGGAAGGGATTCTGAGGGGAGCTGAGGAGATGAATAGCCATCTTTCCTCACAGGCAAAGAGCCCGGGTATGCTGGGCTTGTGACCTCAGTGTTTGGCGGTGTGTGGACCGGCACGGGAGCGTGGAGGGGGGGGCGTGGGGGGGGGGGGAGGTGGAGGCGCTTGGGGGGGGGGGGCAACTGGGGAGGGGAAAATCGCTCACGGCACCACCGTGCCAACCCCTGGACCCCAACTCCAATCCGGGGGAAACCTTTCTCCTTGGCCGTCTGTCCCATCGATCACCCACAACCCCCACCGACTGCTGAGGACTCTAGCTGCATGGCTGAAGGCTATCGCTAATAAGGAATTGACAATCATAGGTAAGGGAGCACGTGCCACATGTCAAGTATATTCCCGTGGGACACAGGCCACGTAGCATATGGAAGGCATTGTTTCGCATTCCAATCGCACCTTGATGCGCGGACTCTGTCGGAACCCTGCGCAGGCAACACTACACACTCGAACACAGCTCCGAAGACATGCCCATTGTCGCAGGCTGGATGAACGACACGTTGTGGGGGGGGGGGGGGCGCTTGCCTTGAGAGATGGGCAAAGGATCCAGTTGCAAAAAGTTGTTTAATGTGCTGTACAATACCCCATTCCGGGTATTGCCATCTCCAACCCACCAAGTCCCCAACCCCACCCCCTCCCCACCTCCTAACTATTCTCCCCCTCCCTCCTACCCAGTGCCTTCAGTGATCCTCAACGCACCTGACGCTCCTATCTCTATCACTACGTCTTGGAGTTTTCCCAGAATGCACATCTGAGGTGGAGGCAGCCAGCTGCTTACCTCATCCATGGCCCTCGATGAGTCTGGCGGGCGTATTCTGGGGCCTCTGGCGCCAGAGGGTCCCGGTTCACATGCACAGCCGTGCTGCTGTGTCCCGTGTGATGCCAGTGAGACGTGACCTCATCTGACGGGTGGATTTCGGGGGTGCTGATGCCCCCTGTCGCCGCTCCATGGGACGGGTCCGGCCTGGATCACAGCATCCCCTCATTTCAATCGGTGCCCATAGGGCCCTAAGGTTCACCTTGGGACGGAGGTTCGAGCTGGTTCGAGCCCTGGATACCCCTGCATTGTCCAACTCTGACAGACCTGGCGGTTACCCATGGACGGCACCATGGTGTTGATGCCCTCAACGATGCTGCTCAGTGACTGGGACAAACTCCGCAGGGCCTCGGCCATTCCCATCTGAGAGTGGGACATGTCTCGCAGCACCTCATCAAGGTCGGCCTGGTATAAGGTGATATCCCCCTGCGAGCGGGACATTCTCCGGGACCCTCAGCCTCTGGGAATCCAAGCGGCTATGAATCTGTTGGAGAGACGTGGATATCTCCCTCTGAATGTCCTGGCCTGCCCAAATCGTCTCCATGAGCTCCACGTAATTCACTTCCAGAGGCTGAGCATCAGGCTGGGATCAAGCTGGGTCCTGGGATCCAGCAAAACTCCGACTGCTGTCTCGCATGGGGGTTCCTGCATAAACCTGATGTGCATCATCAGCAGTGTGGTGCTCGCCAGGTTGTGTCCCAGGAGCAGAACCACTAACATGTCCCACCGAGATATGTGTATCTGCAATGGTGGAGGGTGGGGTTGACAGCTGTGCCGCGACCACGGTGACATCGTTGGAGCTATCTTCGAGGTGTTCTCCTTGGAGTCAGGAGAGGCTGCCACCCGGGTGGGCCGGTGAAGTTGTCTGGAGGACCTGTAGGAGAATGGACATGTGGTCAGTGGGAGGAATGGTTCAGTCAGTAAGGTAATCGCTACTCACGTTTGAGAGGCTGCCCGGGTGGAACCGGGTGTTCCTCACCTCGGCAGCATCTGCAAGCCTCCACGTGGGTGACTGATCTGTCCGTGGTGCACCCTGTCAGCTTGAGGGCCCGCTTCTCGAAGCTGGTGAGAATTCTAATGCCTGGCACTCATCCGCCAGTCTGGGTCCTCTTCCGCCGATTGTGGGAGAGCTTTTCCTGAGGAGACCCAGAGGGAGCATTGTTAGCCATATGCGTGGTTTAATGGTGGGAGAGGGGGGGAGGGGGGAGGGAACGCTGGGGTACACTTGGAGTTGGGGTGTATGCTTCCATGAGGGATGGGTGGGGCACGCTGGTGTCTACTCACTCGTGCTGCCCGGTATAGGTATGTGCCCTTATTCCTTCACTGCTAGCCAGTCTTCTTGGTCATACTGTTGGAACTAACGGCTGCCTCCACCTCATCCCAAGCAGCACTGGCTGCATTGTGGCTCAGCCTCTGGGACGCCTGGAAGCAGGCTATCCCTCCTGACCTCCACTGCTACCACGAGCCTCCCAGTTCAGCAGCTCCATGGCGCCAATATTGCAAGTTGGCTGCGGTTGGCTGGGCAAGTGCATATTAAGTGCTGCTCAATCTCGTTAGTGAAGGGACTGGCGAGCGCGGTCCCGGCGAAGTGGCTGGCTAAGCGTTATTTGTGGCGAGAAGCCAGTGACGTCTCCTGAAATGAACCAATTAACGTTAAATGCATTGCTGGTTTTGCCGGGCCAAGCGGTGGCACATTCGGGGCAATTCCCGGTCGCTACAACACTTGGAAATTTTTTCCGAGAATCGCGGATGTCAATAAAGATAAAGATCTTGGCGGGGTTCTCCATTGGCTGATGCCGAAATCGTGAAATGTAATTAGATGGACAATATGTTCCAATGCTAAAATCGTGGCGGGTGTAATTTGATGCCAAAATGCCATTCTACGTCTCTTCATCAGCAGCATCAATGAGGGCCTTAATGTACGTACAGTGGAAACCGTTTGTATATCATGAGCTGATCTGACCCGATATGATCCAGGGCCTCCACGATGCTCCATCTCCAATGCTCCGAGTTTGCGATGGCGCAGTTCAGTTGTGCTTTTAAACATCTTAAAATCGTCATTGGGTCATCTGAGGGACAAAGAGGACATAGGGAAAGTGTCCAACATCACATAGTTTAGGGCATTACGGTGCCCCAGTGGTTAGCACTGCTGCCTCAAGGCACCGAGGACCCAGGTTCGATCCCAACCCCGGATCACAGTCCAGTGGAATTTGCACATTTCCCCCCTGTCTGCGTGGTTGTCATCCCACACAACCGAAAAAGATGTGCTGGGTACATGCATTGGCCAATCTAAATTGCCCCTTAAATGGAAAAAAATAATTGAGTACTTTTAAATTTGTTTTTAAATATTTTTTTAAAATACCACCATAGTTTGCTGATGGTTGTGCTGTTGGCTGGGGGATTTTGCCAGGGCTGGTGGGGAGTAGACGTGGGCTGTGGCGTCGGAGTGGATGGACACCGTACACCATTGCCACAGCCAGAAAGGCAGCTATATAGCTGTGCATGTCGCTGGCAGACCACTGTGAACCTAGGGCCATGATCGTATAGGTTTGCCCTCAGTCCACTGCCCTAGGTGCCCTCTAGCCCCAGCCAACCCATCCAACGCAACAGCACCATTTGCCGGCTGGGATGAGTGGATGTGGGGATTGTAATGTGTATATGCGGCTGCAGCTTGTCAGCCACCCAAGTGTCAATCACCAACCCGGCAAAACACATCCGGTTTGCTTGGAATCGATTGTGTTCCACGAATTCTGTATCACCGTCAACATTTATGGTGAGTATGTGCAAGTATGGGAGAGAAAAAGAGGTGCGGGCGACGCTGTGTGAGGGTGCGGAGTGTGTGAGTTGAGTGTGTGTTAGTGTGTATGTGAGAGAGGTGTGAGAGTGAGTGTGAATCTTTCTGTTTTTGTGTATGTGAGAGAGAGGGATGATTATCTGTGGGTGTGTATTGGAGAGAGATTCGTTTGTATGTGTCTTTGTGTGTGAGACGTTTGGGTGACTGTTTATTGCAGTGGGTTGAGTGTACGTGTCCATGCGCATGTGAGAGAGGGATGAGTGTCTATGTGTTTGTGTTTCCCTGTGATGGAAATAGAGAGGGGGAAGAGCATGAATGAGGGGTGTGCTTCCATGTGTGTGCATGTGTGATAGGAGGGCTGTATGTATCTGTGTATGGGTGTATTTGAGAGGTATGATTATTTGTGAGAGAGAAATGTGTGCCTGTAAGTGAGAGGGAGCTGAATATGTGTGTTTGTGTTCTTGTGTGTGTTCGCAGAGGGGTATGTGCGCGTGACTGTGTGGGTGTGTGAAAGAGGTGAGATGTGTGTATAGTTGTGAGTTCGCATGTGTGACAGAGAGGGTGGTGAGTGTATGTGTGTGAGAGGGAAGTGCTTGTGTGTTTGTGTGTGATCGTGTTTGTACGTATATGAGGGGTGAGTGTGTGTGGGTCTGTGTTGGAGGGTTGTGAGTGTGTGTGGCTGTATTACTGTATGTGTGTGACAGCTGAGTCTGCTTGCAATTTGTGTGAGAGATTCGTGCATGCATATGTGTATTTCTGTGTCTGCACGCAACAGGCAGGTATAGCTGAGTGTTTATGTGAGGGAAGGGTCATTGTGCGTCTATATGCTTGAGAGAGTGGGGGCTGTGTGTGTTTGTTTTTCTGTGTGTATGTGTGTATGTGTGAGAGAAAAAAGAGAGGGGTATGTGTCTGTGTGTGCATGTGACAAAGAGATGTGTGCGCACGTGTTTCCTAAGAGAGAACTTAGTGAGTGGATATGCATGTGTGTGCCTGTCTGTGAGAGAAAGAGGGCTATGTGCCTGTGTGTATGTGAGAGAGAGGTGCCTGCAGCTGTTTGCATTTCTGTGTCTGTGTGTGAAAGGGGTGTGGCTCTCTGGCTGTGTGCGTGTGTGTCCGTGTATTTGTAAGAGAAGTGTGTGTATGTGTTTATGTGAGAGAGGGGTGAGCGCCTGTTTATATGTAAGAGACGGGTGTGTGTGCGTGTGGCTGTTTGTGAGTGCGTGGGGGGTTTATTAGCATGTGTTTGTGCGTGCCTGTGTTTGTGGTGGACACTGTTATATCTGTGAGGGAGAGGGGTGTGTGGGTGTGTCAATGTGTGTGCGCGAGTGTGAATGTGTGTGAGAGAGGTGTGGGAGTGTAGTTGTGAGAGACTGGTGTGTGTTTGTGTGCGGCCGTAATGAGAGGTTTGTTTGTAAAATAGAGGTGTGTGCATGTGCGTTGGTGTGTGAATGTGCGTTTCTGTGTGTGAATGTGCGTTTCTGTGTGTGTTTGTATGTGTGTGGGTGTGTGAATATTTGAATGGGTGTATGTGCGTGCGAGAGGTGTGTCTGTGGGTGTCGATGTGGGTGTTGGTGTGGGATAGAGGGATGTCTTTATATGTGTAAGTGCGTGAGAGAGGGATGTATGTGTGTATGAGCCCGCGACTGTCTGTGCAGATGTGCGTGTGTCTGCGTGAGAGAGGTGTGTTCACGTGTGTGTTAGTGTGTGAGACGTGTGTGTGTGTGTGTGAGAGAGGGGGAGAGACTTTGTGTGTGCGTGTATCTCTGTCTATGTGTCTATGTTTGTGTGCGGGTGGATCCCTCTTTATCCACACTCCAAAAAAGCAATCGTTTCACTTGCACCTACGATGAGTGCTCTCGTGTCTTAATACAATGTTTTTGGCCTCATTAATCATTTTCCTTATCTTTATGTTTTGAACACTTTCATTCCGTTGCTCTTTATCACACAGAATTTCCTCAGAAATATCGGTTGCTCATTTGCTTGACGAAAGCAAAATATATCACAATAAGTTATATTTGAATTGTTTTCTAAATCAACTATCCATTATGCATCCTCCTTAAAGTCGCTTTCATATTTTGTCCCAATATTTTATTCCATAATCATTGTAACTCCAACGTGCAAATTTTATTTCCACTGCCAGAGTTCAAAGCAATTTCGCTATCTATTTGCCTGACAAGTTTCAGAAATAATTGTAATGGAACACAAGAAAGTTGGCAGAAATTGTTTACAGCGTATCAAGCAACAAATACACGAAGGTGACCGTACAAAAGCCACGAATGATCTTCTTCACGATGTTTTGGGAAGTGACGCTAAAGCAGGAAGAGCATTGTGGGAAGTATTCGTTAAAATGCAGAGCACAAAGCCAAAGTTGAGAGGAATGCTGAAAGAAATACAAGGAAGAGGTATTTTATCTGCAGTTGAATAAGTAAACATGTCAATTTATTCATTGTTTATGTGATCTTGTTCATTACCAATGTGGGATTAACATGTATGAATATGTTGCAATTTGCCAAAAGAAGCAAGGTGTAGTTTGATTGGATCAAAAGTGCCCAATAATTTGGAAGGTACCTTTCTTTATTTAAACTGCTCGTGTTATTAAATTCCTGGTATAGTTATTAAAATAAGATAAGCTCCTTACGGCTATGAAATAACGGCGGGATAATCCGGTGTTTTACCTTTACTTAGATGGACCATAGAATCTCAGCAGTGTAGGAGGCATTCGGCCCATCAAGGCTGCACGGACCCTCCGAAAGAACACCCTGCATAGGCTGACTCCCCCACCCAATCCCTGTAACCCCAACTAACCTTAGGCCACGAAGAGGGCAATTTTGCATGGCCAATGCACCTAACCTGCAAATCTTTAGGCTGTGGGTGGAAACCAAACGTCGAAGGAGCACACGCCAACAAGGGAGCATGTGTAAACTCCAGAAAATCACCCAAGGTTGAAATTGAATCAGGGTCCAAGGCGCTTTGAGGCGGCAGTGCTAACCACGATGCAACCGTGCCGCCATATAACTAATTCGAAGATTAATAATGGATAACCAATTGACAGGACACTGGCATAACTGCTCTAGACACTTTTAATATAATTCCATTGGATTTTTAAATTTCGACCGAGAGGACAGAGAATCATCGGGTATCATCCAAAAGACCGCACCACCAACGTGAAGCAATCTCAAAGAACAACAATTAGCCTTGATTTTAGATTTAGATTCAGATTTATTGTCATGTGTACTGTGGTACAGTGAAAGTATTGTGCTGTGCACAGTCCAAGCAGATCGCTCAGTACATGAAAACATAGAACATATGATAAATACCATGAGGATACATAATGAAAATACATAAACATAGGCAGTGTGTAAAGTATACCGTATATAGTGCTACAACTGTGGAGGAGATGCGTAGGAAGGTCAGTTCAACTCAAAGATTAGTTCAGACCCTGAGAGAAGAGGTTCATACAGGAGTCTGGCATCAGTGGGGATGAAGCATTTTAAAAATCTGTTGGTGTATTTTCTGTAACTTTGGTATCTTTTCCCCAATGTTAGAGGTTGGAAGATAGAATAAACCGGGCGGAGGGGTCTTTGATTATACTGTCTGCCTTCCCCAGGCAGTGAGAGCTGCAGACATACTGGGCGCGATTCTCCACTCCCACGCCGGTTGGGAGAATCGCCTGGGCCGCCGACGCCCTCTCGCGATTCTCCCGAGTGGCGGGAACGGGCCAGTCGAGTTTCGCCGGCCGCAGGCCGGAGAATCGCCGGAGATACCCAAAATGGCGATTCACCGGCACCCCCGCGATTCTGAGGCCCGGATGGGCCGAGCGGCCAGGCCAAAACGGCGGATTCCCCGCAGCGCCGTCCACACCTGGTCACTACAGTCGTGGGCAGTGCGTGAACGCTGGGGGGGGGGGCGGACTGTGGGGGGGCGAGGGGGGATCCTGCACCGGGGTGTACCTTAAATGTGGGGTGGCCCGCGATCGGTGCCCACCAATCGTCGGGCTCTCCTGTCTGAAGGAGGACCTCCTTCCTTCCGCCGCCCCGCAAGATCCGTCGCCATTTTCTTGCGGGGCGGATGTGGACAGGACGGCAACCACGCATGCGTGGGTTGGCGCCGGCCAACCCGCGCATGCGCGGATGACGTCCGTTATGCGGCGCCGGCCGCATCATCTAATCGGCGCCGCTTTTACGCGGGCGACAAGGCCTCGCATGAGTCGATGACGCAGCCCCGATACTGGCCCATTGTCAGGGCCTGAATCGGTCGCGACCGGGGCTCTTCCGCGCCGTCGTGAACCTCGACGGCGTTCACGACGGCGCGGCCACTTCGGCGTGGGGGTGGAGAATCGCGCCCACTAAATGGATGGAAGGCGGGCACGCGTGATAGACTGGACTGTATTCACAACTGTCTGCAGTTTCTCGCGATCTTGGGCCGAGCAGTTACCATGCCAAGCTGCGATGTAGCCAGGTAGGATGCTTTATATGGTACATGATGAGAAATTTGTATGAGCCGTTGTGGACATTCCGAATTTTCTGAGCAACTATCGGCGCTGTTATGTCATTTTGTTTGTATCGTCGATGGGGATAGATTGTTGGTGATGTTTACACCTTGGAATTAGAATATGTCGACCATCTCCACCTCGGCACCAATGATACAGATAGGGGCGTGGATGACACTGTGCATCAGAAAGTCGATGGCCAGCTCCTTAGTTTTGCTGACATTGAGGGATAGATTGTTGTCATTGCACCATGCCACCAAGTTCTTTATCGCCCTCCTGTACTATAACTCGTCGTTGTTAGAAATCTGACCCACTACGGTCGTCAGCAGCAAACTTGTGGAAGGATCTGGAGCCAAAATTTGTCACACAGTTATATGTGTATAGGGAGTATGGTAGGGGGATAAGTACGTAGCCTTGCGGGTCCCCGATATCGAGGACGATCATAGAGGAGGCGTTCTTGTTTATCCTTACAATTGCAGAACGTGGGCCAGGGAGTCGAAATCTAGGTTTCGGAGTTTGGTATTTTTAGCTGAGATTATGGTGTAGAATTCCGAGCTGTCGTCAAAGAACAGTAGTCAGATGCATATCTTCTTGTAGTCAAGATGTTCCAGGGATGATTTTAGGCCAAGGGAGATAGCATCTGCGGTAGACCCGTTGTAGCGGTAGGCGAATTGCGGAGGATCAAGGAAAACTGGAAGGTTGGAGTTGATGTTTCTCATGACTAGCCTCTCGAAGCATTTCATAATAATAGATGCCAGGGCCACTGGTCAGTAGTCATTGAGGCACGTTGCCAAGTTCTTCTTTGACACCGGTATGACAGTGGTCTTCTAGAAGCAGTTGGGAAACTTGGAACGGAGTAGAGAGAGGTTTAGATCTCTGCGAACACACCCACTAGTTGGTCCACATAGGATCTGAGTGCATAACCAGGGATGAGCCAGGACCCATTGATTTCCGTGCGTTCACTTTCCAGAAGGCCGACCTAACTTCTGAAACTGTGACTCTAGGTATGGGTGTGACCGAGGCTATTGGAGCAGGTGATATGTTATGCTATGATCTTGGGGTACTTCTAAATAGACAACCCTCTTACTCCGAGTCATGAGTGCGAGCACCTGATAAATGAGTAGGGATACCGAGGAATAACTTCCCGCTTACGCCAAGTATATGACTCACTTATAAATCAATCATGTCTGTGGACGAAATGAACATGGATATGTAAAGTTGACATGGGAGCATTTTCCTGCAGTTCACGTGATCATTCCTGATTTATGATCGACACATTTACAAATTATTATCGACACATTTACATTGAGTGTGGATCATTTCATTCCACCTAGTTTTCGCAATACTATATCGAGGACATTGGTACTTCAAATTTTCCTGACAAGGTTCCAGTAATTTTATAGTAGCATGCTCCCATTTTATGATAAGAAGCATGACCAAAGAAGTGATGCTACTCATGTCAGCACGCAGGTGAATTAATATATTTATTACTGTATGGTTAAGTGACCGTTTGTTAGTCACCCCCTCCCACCGTTGCCTACTCCTAATTCATATGTTAACTCTTTAGAAGAACAGGTACACGTTATCTTCTGTTATTTGTACTTTTGCGCTTATCATTAACAGTATATTTTTGTCATGCGGTTCAAGGATCCGTGCTACAAAGTTGATTGTCTGCCTGTCTCAGCGATGCTGAGCTAGAGAATCAGGCAAAGGCAGAAATGCAGTTTGTGTACTTGAAAGCGATCATTGCTCATCACCGTTTTCCTAATTGTGCTTCTCGTAAATTTATTTAAATGAAAGGTAGATGAGATATGAAATGAACTGTCGATTCCAAAGCCTCATTTTTATATCAGGTTCTAATATTATTTTTTAATTTGCCCTGCTTTATATGGAAAACATGGCAGTCCTCAGCAACAGTAACCCCCGACCGTGTTCATCTTAACTCCATGTAAATTCAAGGGTGCAATAATATTCAACGGTGCAACTGAGAGGGTGGGTGGCAGTCTATATACAGATAAATGGAGACGTAAAACTCGTAAAACATGGGATTCTGGGCATTTCGAACTGTGGATTAAAGTACAGAGGTGCAGGCATTACAGGAAATGAATTGCACATCAATCCTGAGATCTTAGGAGAGGCGGTGTATGGAATTCCATACACCATATTCCCGGAGGTGTTGCAAAGCCATGACAAGGTTTTAAGGATTTAATACTGGCAGGTTATCTTAATGAGGGTCTTTAGGTCTGTCGGGGTCCAAACGAAGCTAGCCATGAAATCGCTCAAATAAAGCTCAGGTAAAGATGTTAATCAAAAAGAAATAAAACAAAATCTCGTATGAATGTATCTTGCCAGCACAGGGGTTAACTAACCGTTGTATAGGAGGTCAGGTGCTCTAATAAATTGCATCATTATTGCAAAATAAGAGACGTGCCTAACGATTTGTTAACATTAAGATCCAACAACGATCCATTGATAATTGCCAGCAAATATTTTGTGATATTGGTTTCCCATGACTTTCTTAAAATTGAATTCTCTGAGTATGAAATAACTCCCCATCTCACTCCTAGCTCCCTTGCTGACCATTCTCAAACTGTGACCCCTAGTCACTGACATATAATCTAGTGGAAACAGAATATCCATCTTTACCCTGTCAAATTTGTTCATAATTTTGATCTCCTCAATAATGTCGCCTGTTGATCTTCTCTGCTGCAAGTTGAACATGCCCAATTTTTCGAAACTTTCTTTGTATATAATACTCCTCCATCCTGCCATAATTTTTGTAAAACTCTTCACCCTCTCTAGCGCATTAACATCCTTCATTAAATAAACTGCGCAGAACTGAACACAATACTCAAAACATTGTCTGACTTTGTAGAGGTGTAGCATCACTTCCTTACTTTATATTATGTGCCTTTATTTAGAAACCCGAAGATCCTATAGGCCTTCGTACCAACCATGTCAACTTGCCTGGCCAGCTTCAGAAAATTATGCACTTGAACCCCGAGGTCCCTCTGCTCCGGTTCTCCCCTCAAAGTTGTACAATTGAGCTGACATTGTCTCCCCATGTTTCTTCTACCAAAATGTGTTACCTCACAATTTGCTGCATTGGGGTTCGTCTATCAGGGGTCTGCCCATTTGCCCAACTTGTCAATGTCCCCCTGAAGTCGCTCAGCGTCATCCTCACAATTCACTATTCTCCTTAGTTTAGCATCATCTACAAATTCAGAGATTTGTCCTCAACACCCACGTCTAAATCATGTATATATATATATCAGACCCTAGCCGTGTATGACCTGGGATCGCAAGTGCACATCTGAATACTTCTTATATGTTATTACAGTTTCTGTCTCCACAGGTGCAGACAATTCTACCAACTTTAATACAAGCATATTACTGCTGATGCTGGAATCTGAAATGTAATAGAAAATGTTGGACAATATCAACTGTTCCGATGGTATCTGTGGAGACAGAACGTAGCGAAAGTGTCGAGTCTTTTCACCAGCGAATTCCAATCTCCCAACAACCTCTTGGTAAAACTCTTTTCACTTGTTTCCTGTCTAATCTTCCTGCCCCTTAGCTTGAATGATGAACCACTCGACCAAGGGGAAACTTTTGCTCCTGTCAACATAGGGGCTCTCTTGTTTTCGTAGTGCAGCAGAGGCCAACGTCTTGTCTGTCCTTCCAACTGGCTGGAGCATGTAATGACGTGATTTGGAGAAGAGCAGGCGAATTCATTCGTCACCCAGAAGAAGGTTTACTGGTAATGCTCCGGCAAAGTGAATTTCACCATGGCAATCGCGCTGCAATGGGAAGCATCTGACAAATTGATATAAATCGCTAAATTCAGGGCATTCTGCCAATTTTGCATCAATACTCAGTCTGAAGGCGTTAGAAGGAATACGCCTCTCTGAATTGATGACATGTTCGTTAGACCCTCACCTTCTCCCTCGCCTCTTAGTTACAATGTGACATTGAAGCTCACGTCCTTTAGTGAAGCTTGTGCCGGAAACGTTGGCATGTCTTCCTTTGCTTCTCTGCTTTTATATAGCGCTTGAGTTATGGACACTCTTCTTTGCTGGAGTCATACTCGACCTGAGTCATGAAGGTCCAGTCAGACAAGCGCTTTTGTATTTTAGTGCAGATAATTCTGTACAGAGTGACAATCCACTGCTGATTGCCACGCCGAGGGAGTCCCCACCCAAAATTAGAAAGGTATGCACAGTTCAAACGTTGTTCATGGGATTTAGAGACAACGTGGATAATGTTTGAAGTCTGGATGGTTCTTCCTCGACTCTTTGATGTAGAGTCATCCAGACTCGACACTTTCGCTACGTTCTGTCTCCACAGATACCATCGGAACAGTTGATATTGTCCAACATTTTCTATTAAATTTCAGATTCCAGCATCCGCAGTAATATGCTTGTATTGAAGTTGGTAGAATTGTCTGCACCTGTGTTAGATTCACCTCAGTCTCAAACCAACAAGGCGAACAGGCATAACCTCTCTCAACTAAGCTTTGAACGAAGCCCGAAAATTCCTGTAACCCATGCAGTAGAATTTCTCTGCACCAACTGCATGACCAGCACGTCATTCTTAAACCGTTTTTCTGGAAACTGTGCAGCATGCTCGTTGTGTCTAACAAAAGCGTCACAAAGATCCAGGATAAATTCCCTTTTTCACGTAGTACCTCTGTTTGTTGTGTCCATGATGTCATATGCTTGGCAAACTGGTCTTTCAGTATTCCTTGCCACATTCACATTTTTGTCTGCTCATAGATTCATCGGTTCCTGTGTACGTACACATTATTTACTCTATTATCCTCTTCATATTCCCTCTGTTAAAATCCAATACATACATTTCTTCATTATTTATTATTTGTTCTTTAGAAGAGCAACATTTTGAATTTCTAAACGATAACATTATGTGATTATTACAATGAGGGTTAATTCTCCGTTTAATCCTGACTGCTTCTTTCATTATTTAATATCCATTAAATTTTGACTGCTTCTTTCACCTTTTGATTTTATATTGTTATTTATTGTTTATATTTCTATTATTACATTGTATATCTCAAATGCGTTGAGTTTAGTTTGACATTTCTCTGCACATTTGTTCGGCATGGAAAACTGATTATTTCTTTCCACGGGTTCTAAACTGTAACATTCTGCCTTTAGACTAAGCGGTAATGCTTTCGAAGATTCAGGAGTACAACAATTACTTAGAATTTTGGAAAGTACGGATTGCAATTTAGAAACACTGGAGTAAGTGAAATTCTGCTCAGTTAGAGTTTAAATGGTTTATCTATTATTGGTAAACATGCCATTTATTATTCATGAAATTTCCTATTTTATTGAGATACTGTGCTTTGAGTGGCATCCGTCTAAAAATAAAATAAAAAGCATCCTAAGTCATTTTGCTACCTCTGCAAACTTTGCAATCCAGGTTAGCCAACAACCAACTCATAGACGCATGTATAGAGGGACTCTGCATCACACTCTACAAGAACAGAGCACTGAAGTATTTGAAGTTGTATTCATCAGAGCAAGCGGGGGCAAGATGTAATGTCTTTTCAGGTAAATCCGATCGACAGATCAAGAAACTGGCCCCCCCCAAAAAAAATTGAAATACGAACATGGTAAATGCCTTTTCTTCATTATTTATTATTTGTTCTTTAGAAGAGCAACCTTTTGAATTTCTAAACGATAACACTATGTGATTATTACAATGAGGGTTAATTCTCCGTTCAATCCTGACTGCTTCTTTCATAATTTAATATCCATTAAATTTTGACTGCTTCTTTCAACTTTTGTTTTTATATTGTTATTGATTGTGTATGTTTCTGTTATTACATAGTATAATTTAAGATTTTGGCGGGACACTCTCTAATTGCTGATTTAAAAAAAATAAAAACATTTTATTGAGGTATTTGTAATTTTATAATAATAACAGTAGCAACAACAATGCATATCCAAATATAAACAAATTCCATAAATCATCTCCATCCCTAACGTGCCCCTCCTACCCCAAACAGAAAAGCGCCTAACTTCCCCTCCCCCCCCCCCCAACACCCCCCCCCCAACCCCACCCCCTCTAAAAAAAATTTTTTTTGCCCCTGCTGGCAGTTAATTTTCCCCGAAGAAGTTGACAAATGGCTGTCACCTCCTGACGAACCCTCACGTTGACCCTCTTTGGCGAACTTGACTTTCTCAAGCCTGAGAAACCCAGCCATGTCGCTAACCCAGTTCTCTGATTTTGGGGGCTTCGGGTTCCTCCAGCCGAGCAATGTCCGTCTTTGGGCTACCAGGGAGGCAAAGACCAAGACGCCAGCCTCTCTCACCCCCTGGACTCCCGAATCTTCCGACACTCCAAAAATCGTCACCTCTGGACTCGGCACCACCCGTGTTTTAGTACCGTGGACGTGACATCTGCAAATCCCTGCCAGAATCCCCTAAGCATCGGGCATGCCCAAGTCACATGGACATGATTTGCTGCTCCCCTCCCCCTGCGCACCTCGCACACTTGTCCTCTACACCAAAAAACTTGCTCATCCAGGCCACCGTCATGTGTGCCCAGTGCTACCTTAAATTGTATCAGGCTGAGCCTGGCACATGATGAGGCCATATTGACTCTGCTCAAGGCATCGGGCCACAGACCTGCCGCTATCTCTCCCCCTAGTTCATCTTCCCATTTGCCCTTTAGCAACGCTATCTGAGGTCCCTCGAATTCCATGAGTTCTTTGTAGATATCCGATACATCCTCCTCTCCCACCCCTGTTCTAGAAACTACCCTGTCCTGTATCCCCCGTGGTGGTAGGAGTGGAAAGGTGGAAACATGCCTTTGCAAAAAATTATGTACCTGCAGATACCTGAATTCATTTCCTGCTGGCAATTCAAATTTCTTCTCTAAATCCTTCAAACAGGGGACGCTCCCATCCATGAATAAATCTCCCATCCTCTTGATCCTTGCTTACTGCCACCTCCGAAACCGCCCATCCAGTCTTCCTGGTAAAAAACAATGATTGTTACAAATTGGGCCCCAGACCGATGCTCCCTCCACTCTCATGTGCTTCCTCCACTGCCCTCAGACTCTCAGGGCGGCCACTACCACCGGGCTTGTGGAATATCGGGCCAGCCAGAATGGCAGAGGTGCCGTTATCAATGCCCCAGACTTGTGTCCTTACACGATGCCGCCTCTACTCATTCCCACACCGTCCCCCGTCCCCCCTACTACCCACTTCCTAATCATGGCTATATTTACCGCCCAGTAATAGTTGCTAAAGTATGGCAGCGTCAGCCCACCCTCCCCTCGACTACGCTCCAGCAACACTTTTTTACCCGCCAACACAAATCCCGAAATCACCTTGTTTACCCGTTTCAAGAAGGCTCTTGGGGTAAAGATGGGGTGGCACTGGAAAACAAACAGAACATTATTTTCATGGTCTGTACCCTCCCCGCCGGTAACAGTGGGAGCATAGCCCCCCTTCTAAAGCCCTCCTTCATTTGCTCTGCAAGCCGGGTCAGATTGACCTCAGGAAATGTCCCCCATTCCCATGCCACCTGGATTCCCAAATAGCGGAAGCTCCCTCCCATCATTCTAAACGGCAACTCTCCCAGTCTCCTCCCTTGCCATGTCACCTGGATCGCGAACATCTCACTTTTCCCTATATTCAATTTATATCACAAAAAACGGCCAAACTCCCCTAAGATCTGTATAATCTCTCCCATCCCGTCGGACAGGTCGGAAATATGCAGGAGAAGGTCGTCAGCATACAGCGAGACCCTGTACACCCCGGACCAACCCCTGCCGGTGCCTATATGCTCTTAGTGCCTTCGGCAGTGGCTCTATGGCCAGAGCAAACAACAGCAGGGAGAGGAGACATCCTTGCCTTGTCCCTCCGTGCAGCTGAAAATAGCCCCACATCAGCCGATTCGCTCGTACACTTAGTATTGGTGCCTGGTACAGCAGCAGAACCCAATCAATGAAGCCCTGCCCAAACCCGAACCACCCTAACACCTCCCACAAATAATTCCACTCCACCCGGTCAAAGGCATTATTCGCAACCATCACAACCACTACCTCCATCCCCCTTCCCGTCTGAGGGCATCGTGATAACATTTAAGAGCATGCTAACATTGGCGGTTAGCTGCCTGACCGGAAGAGCCCCGTCTGGTCTTCCCCTATGACCTCCGGGACACAGTCTTCTATACTTGAGGCAAAGATTTTAGCCAACAGCTTAGCATCAACATTCAATAGGGAGATTGGCCTGTACGACCCGCATAACTCTGGGTCCTTCTGCCACTTCAGGATCAGTGAGATCGAGGCCTGTGACATTGTTGGGGCAAGGACACCCCGCTCCCTTGACTCATTAAATACCCTCACGTGTCTCAGAGAACTTTTTGTATGATACCACTGGGTAGTTGTCCGGTCCCGGAGTCTTACCCGACTGCATGGCCTCCAGCCCCTCTGCTGTTTCTTCAATCCCAATCGGGGCTCCCAACCCCTCTACCAATCCTTCCTCCACCTTCGGAAACTTCAACTCACCCAGGAACTGCCTCCTCCCCTCTACCCCAGCTGGGGGTTACGACTCATATAGCCGGTGATAAAACTCCTTTAACAACCTGTTCACCCCTGCTGGATCCAAGACCGTATTCCCTCGTCTGTCCTTCACTCTTCCTATCTCCCTGGCCGCCTCCGTTTTCCTCAGCTGGCGTGGAAGCATCCTGTTGGCCTTTTTTCCATACTCGTACATCGCCACCCTCGTCTTCCTCAATTGCCCAACCGCCTTGCCTGTAGATAACAGACCAAACTCCATCTGTAGCTTCTGCCACTCCTTCAATAACCCTGCCTCTGGGGCCTCCGCATATCTCCTGTCTGCCTGGAGTGTTTCCCCAACCAGCCTATTATTCTCTGCTCGCTGCACCTTTTCCCTATGAGCCCGTATCCTATTGCTCCCCCTAACCACTGCCTTCAGCGCCTCCCAAACCGTTGCTACCGAGACTTCCCCCTTGTCATTCATTTCCAGATAGTTCTGGATGGACTCCCTCACCCGCCCGCATACCCCCTCATCCGCTAACTGTCCCACGTCCAATCTCCATTGTGAGCGCTGACCACCCTCCTTGTTCACCAATATATACACCCAATGTGGGGCATAATTCGCACAGTAATCGCCGAATATTCAGTATCAGCCACCCCCCCCCCACCCCCCCACGCCAGTAAAGCCCTGCTAAAAATCAACAAATCGATCCCGGAGTATACTTTGTGTTCATGGGAGAAAAAAGAAAGCTCCTTCACTCTTGGCCATACAAGCCACCATGGGTCTACCCTAACTCCCCCCCCCCCCCCCCATCTGCTCCATGTACTCCTTTAGTTCCTTCACCATGGCTGGCACTTTCCATATCCTTGAATCTCGACAGGTCCAACCTTGGATCAATGACCGTATTAAAGTCTTCCCCCTGATCAGCTTATGCAAATCTAGGTCTGGGATCTTCCTTAATACCCATTTCATAAATTCCACATCGTCCCACTTTGGTGCGTATATATTCACAAGCACCACCTGCATCCCCATCCAGCTTCCCGCTCACCATAATGTACCTACCTCCCGTGTCCACAATTATTTTCCCTGTCTCAAATGCCCCCCGTGTGCTGATCAGGGTCACGACCCCCTTAGTCTTAGAGTCCAACACCGAATGAAGTACTTGGCCTACCCGCCCCTACCTCAATCTGGTCTGATCAATTACCCTCAGTTGTGTCTCCTGTAGCATTGCCACATCTGCCTTCAATTCCCTCAAATGTGCGAACATGTGAGGCCTCTTATCTGGCCCATTCAGCTCTCTAATGTTCCATATGATCAGTCTAGTCGGGAGGCTTCCCGCCACCCTCCCGTGCCGATCAGCCATCAACCTTCTTAGGCCAGCCCCCAGCTCACGTCCCTCGCCTCCGGAGGCCCACCCTCAGGCATCCACCATCCTAGACCTCCCATTCGTCTCCCAAAAACAGTCCCTCCACTGTCAGCAGAGCAGTTCCCCACAACCCTTCCCCATATTAACAGCACTACAATCCCAACCCCCTTCACAAATGTATTACCTCCTCGCCCCCTTGCGCTACTGTGAGCCAGCCCGACCAGCTAGCCTGGTAGCTCCCACCCATGGCGCCAGATATGCAACTCCTATTGTCCTCCCCCTCCCCCCCGCTCGAACATATATATTTTTAAAACATCACAGTCCGCAACAAATACACAGAGGAAAAGCTCCGCACACCCCCCCCCCCCCCCCCACTGGAGCAAAGTTAACTTACAGATCTGAGCAACGGCCCAAACATTGTTCCAGAAAGCACTGCATGTACAGATCTAAACGAAAATAACTTTTACAGAATCGATACAGCAATACCCTCCCCAAAGGTTCAGACTCCTCAAACACTTGCCAGCCTTTTATGTTTGACAAAATCCATTGCCTCCTCTAGCGATTCAAAGTAATGTTCTTGACCTTCATAGGTGACCCACAAGCACGCTGGATAAAACATTCCAAGCTTCACCCCCTTCTGGAAGAGGGCCGATTTCACCCGAATGAATCCAGCTCGTCTCTTCGCCAGTTGCGCACCCAGGTCCTGGTAGATGCGCAACTCACAGTTCTTCTACTGGCTGCTTCGTGTCTGCTTAGCCCACTGTAAAATTTGTTCCTTGTCCAGGAATTAGTACATTCGCACCACCATCGCCCTCGGCGGTTCATTCACTCGCGGCTTCCTTGCAAGCGTTCTATACGCATGTCTACTTCCAGGGGTCGAGTAAATGCCCCATACCCCATCAACTTTTCCAGTATACTTGCTACATATGCCCTTGCATCCGGTCCCTCGCTGCCCTCCAAAAGGCCAACGGTCCTCAGGTTCTGTCTCTGGGACCTTTTCTCCAGGTCCTTCACCTTCTCCTGCAGGCTTTTCTGGTGGTGCCTCATCAGCCCCACCTCCGCTTCCAACGCGGCTAAATGGTCCTGGTGCTCGGCCACCTTCTCCTCCACCTTCTGGATCGCCAGTCCATGGGTTTCCAGCCCCTGTTCCACCCAATCGATCGTTACCTTAATGGGTCTAACCCTTCCTTCTTTTGCTTGGCGAAGCTCTCCTGAATGAACTCCACCAGCTGTACCGTTGACCACTGTGCCCCAAACAGGGATCTTGCCCCTCCGCCATGCTTTCCCGTGCTGCAGGTTCTGCACTCGCCTCCTTTGCTCGACGAATTATTCTTATACGGCCACTTCTGGTCCACGTTTCCATATACTGATGGGGTATTTCTCCTCACTGTCTCACTCTTCATCTAATTCTCGAAATAAAACTCAGAAAAAATCGGGAGAAAAGTTCCAAAAGGTCCGTCACGAGCCGGAGCTACCAAATGTGCCGCCATGGCCGCCACCGGAAGTTCACTCTAATTGCTGATTAAGCAACACATTGAGATCTGCATGTTGGTTGCCTATGAAATGTAAAAACACAAAAACGCACACGAAATACGAGCAGGGGTAGACTCTATGGTGCGCTGTGACTGCCATACCTTCCAAAACGATCATGTTTGAGCTCCTGCAACATCTCCACTTCCCTGCCGTCTTATTTTTCCTCTTTTGCTTTCTCTTCTTCATCATTATGTACTTATTTCCTCTTCGTCTTCTCCCCTACTTCCTTTTCTTCGTCTTCTTTTTCTTTGACTTCTTCCACTACTAATTATTCTTCTTCATTTTCTTCCTCTTTTCTTTTTATTCTTCTTTGCGTTCTTCCTCCTTATTTTTCAAGCACCTGTCTCTTTCTCCTGTACTTACTTTTCTTCTCCTCTGACAAGAGAACATTATTTTTTTATTTTTTCATGATATCCGACAATGTCCCATTTTTCCTCCAGTGTTTTTCTTCCTGCATTGCCGCTCAATGCACACATATTAAAAATAGAACATATTGGATAGACTCAGCAGATCTGGCAGGATGTAAGGAGAGAAACATAAATAAATGTCAGGTCCGTGTCACTCTTCCTCAGATGTGAAAAGGGATACAAATGTGCCAAATCATATTGTGGAAGAGGAGCATGGAGAAGGTGGAACATAATACGTGGCCATTAATATGTCGGAGCTAAGTAGAGATTGGCAAACATGTCAATGAAACAAATAAAAACAGAAGTGATAATGGTAGCATTCAGGACTGAAGCAATTGAGAATGACGAATGTGATATAAAATAGTTACTTTATAGATATTAGTTACTGTAATGTAGAGATAGGCCAGTCTCATTCTGGTGAGTTCACAGACAAAGGATTTCAGACCGCATGGCAAAGCAAGGAGGAGGTGTGTCCACCAAAGGAGGAGAAAAGGATGCTGGGTAATAGGGGCCAGAGGAAGGGATTGGAAGTGAGCCAATCAGAATGTATGACCAGGTCAGGAGGGGTGTAGGATGACCTATGGGAATCATGTATGTGAAACTTGATACCATTTGAATTGATTTGCAGAAATCCCTTTGTCTCTTTGTTCATTCGCTTTCCGGGGTGTAGGAGACTGGATGTGTCTTATGCCTCTGTGAAATGAATCAGGCTTGCAAGCCAAATAAAATAACTAATGCTGTACCTGCAAATCCATCTCGACTTTTATTGAGGCCAGACTGACGGGTAAAGAAATTTGTATTTTGTCATTTGGTGCCGAAAACCCGGGATTTCTCAAGACGGTTCTGACCAACCGCGAAATCAGAATTAGACTGATTATGAACAGGGAGAGTGGGAAGAAGGGGCCCACAATGTATAGCTGGAAAATGACCGCGCATTGCTTTTTCCCCTCTTATCGTCTGATTAGTCTGGTCACTCGCGGTTGGTACGGAAAGATCGTCTCGACGAAATCAATGGTCAGTCTGGGGATTAGAAAATTAAACTGATGGGATATCATCATTGATAGTTCAGTTTTGGGTTAATTGTGTTGTTGACGACTGATGTGACTTCAGCAGATGAGGGTTCAGTTAAATAAGTGTTTTTAAATCTGAAGATGGTTCAACTCCATGTGTGAGTTCTGATTCGGCTTGGGTTAGGTTATGGGTTGATGTGACATCTAAATCTGAAGATGGTTCAACTCCATGTGTGAGTTCTGATTCGGCTTGGGTTAGGTTATGGGTTGATGTGACATCTAAATCTGAAGATGGTTCAACTCCATGTGTGAGTTCTGATTCGGCTTGGGTTAGGTTATGGGTTGATGTGACATCTAAATCTGAAGATGGTTTAATTCCATGTGTGAGTTCTGATTCGGCTTGGGTTAGGTTATGGGTTGATGCGACATCAAAAACAGATGGTTCAACACCATGTGTGAGTTCTGATTCGGCTTGGGTTAGGTTATGGGTTGATGCGACGACATCTAAAACAGATGATTCAATTCCATGTGTGAGTGTTTTAAATCTATAGTTGATTAAGTTAAAATTGTACCCTTGGACTGTGGTGGCGAAGGGTGCAGTTCTGAGGACTAGTTGAGATTGTAGGGAATTGCTTGGATAAATTTCAAGACAAAGAACATCCATAGAGCTGGATGCTGCATGTTGGTTGAAGCAGAAGTCTCTCAAAGGGTTAACAGCAGCAGCCAAAGTTAAAGACGACAGACAGTGCTTCTCACTCAGGCCTTGAGATAACAGCAGCAGCCTGTAGTGTAATCGGATACCTTTCCTTTGAGTCAGTGAACTCCAGCAAAGTTACGTTTTGAATTAATTAAAGGAAACCAGTGGGTTTCTCCACCTCTTTGATAAAAGTTATTATTTTCGAAAGCAATTGATTGAAATTGCCAGAATCTTAAGTTTTACTTACTTGAAATAATGTTTATCTCATTTTATTTGTGAATTAATAGAAACTTAAAGAAGATCACTGACACTATTTTAAAAAGTGTAAATCTGGAGATGACAGTTGACTTTGCCAACATTTTTGAGAATGTAAGAAAAACTTGTTAAAAGAAAAATTGTTAAGATAAAGAATTAATTAAGTTGTAAATGTTATACAAGTTTGTGTTAAGCAAATCGTAAATTTAGTTTTGAGTTGAGATCAGAGCTAAGCTTGCAAGTTGCAGTAATTCAATTTGAATTTTCAAACATTTTTAAGTTTTAAAAGAACACTGTTAGAACCTTTTCAATCGTTTTGCCAAGGGAAAAAAAATTGCCAATGGTTATAAATAAGCAAATAAATATATATATATATATAATTTAAAAAAAAGAAAGAGCCAAAGTATGAAAGCTAAAGAATTAATTGGATTATGGAGACAATATTGTCAAGAGGAAAGAGATAAGATCATGTTATCAAGTTGGCAGGACAATGCTCTTAAAATGGGAATTCCAATTAGTGAACAGGGTAACAAAAAAAACATTACAGGTCTTGAAAAAGGAATGTGCATTCAAAAAACGCGCAAGTAGAGACAGGAAAGGCTCGGGTCAAACAAAAGATGAGCTACGTAGTTCAATGGCTGGCCTTGAATTGACAGAAAATGATCAATTCAATAATTTAAAAATGTCACTAAAAGTTCCGACTGCACCTATAGCATTGTCTGCACTAATTCCAGAACCACCAGAGTATAATAATTTATATCCAGTCACTGCTCCCCAGATTCCAATCATGCCAGTAACTCCAGCCCTTTTGGTTGATAGTTAGGGTCCCGATTTACCATCTTCACGATCAGTAGAGAAAGAGGAGCTCTGTTCCGCACGCCCAGTTAGCTCTAGGACCAGATCTCGGACAGCGAGAGAAGGGCTTGATCCTAACCAGAAACAATTCAGCATACCACCTAAATCCCTCCAGACCAAGGGGAAACCGCAAATTTCGAGAACAAAGGGAGATGAACATCACCCATTTGTAATCGACACTGGAGCAGCCATGGCTTCTCTGCAATCAGAACTTCGCCTACCACTATCCCACCACACCCAGCATTTGTCGGGGTTCCAAGGACAGGTGTGTGAGTATCCTATTTCTGAACCTGTGACAGTCACTTATGAGAATAGGTCTGCAGATCATCAGTTTGTAGTGACTACTGGATTGGACTGTAATTTGTTGGCCCGAGATTTACTGTGTATCTTCCAGCTACAGCTAGAGTACGGAGACGAAGGGGTAACGGTCCAATCATGGAGGATGAGACAACAGTGCTATATTTCTATCACCCCCAGTGGTGGACGTTAGACATTGAACATTCACTGCATCACGTTACCCTGGCCTATGACAGAACCGGACAAAACAGGGAGTTGGAGGACAAATACAGGCCATTAATTGGGACCGAATGGCCAGTCAAAGTTACAGCCACAGTCACGGGAAAAGTAGGTACAGCCGATTTTGTTACAATACCACCACATTTATGGCCACAGTCAGCTTCGGTCAGCCCTCATATTACACGTCAGGTCCACGACCAGTACCATGTCAGGGATTTGGGGCCTATGGTAACGAGGGCAGTGGATCATTCAGATCCAACAGAGTACGCACTTCAAGTCACGCCAGACGGCACTGCCATAAAATATTTTGAGGTCACTGAAACGATTAACACTCGACTGCAGCCCCGTCTATGGACAAATTAATCCGAGAGCTGTTGCAACAGGGTATTTTGGTCCCTTACCAATCAGAATGTAACACCCCCATACTTGCTGTGCCTAAACCAGCCAAGCCAGACCAGTACTGATTAGTACAGGATTTACGTTCAATCAATGCCATCGCACAGCCGTTACATGCTCTCACTCTCCAACAGGATATTATGGTGTATAGCTCCCACTCGGTCATCGCACTACTGACGCAATTGCAGACTCAGCATCTTACCGCAGCTCGTCAGAATAGGTATGAGATATACCTTTTGAATAATCCACGTCTGACATTTAAACACTGTACCACTATCAATCCAGCCTGTTTTCTTAGTGGTCCCCCTGTCCATGAAGACGCACCTGGCCACGACTGTTTAGCCTTGATTCAGGAAACTACCACAATAAGGGACGATTTGAGTGATATTTCGTCAGAACAACCTGACATGATTATGTGTGGTCAAATATCCCACCGGGGTTTAGTTAATGACTTACTGCAGGCCCGCCTTATGCCCGCGCAGATTTTCGTCATTAAATGCGCTGCCCACACAAATGGTAAGACCCCAGTTGACGTTGGTAATGAACAAGCAGATTGTGCAGCGCGGACAGCTGCGCAAATTCAGCAAGAGATGGTGCCTAAAATGTTAAGTCAGTCTAAACAATCTACTATAAATATGTCTGCTTCTGACAAGTCAATGCCAACCATCCAAGACGCCATAAGGTTACAGGAGGACGCTCCTGAGAGTGATAAATGTGGAAACGGTTAGGTTGTACATATGATTCTGTTTCCTCTTTATGGACCACGCCAGCACATCAGACTTGTATGTCTGATGTACTGGCTTTATGGGTCACTGAATATGTACACTTTGCAACTCATTGTGGGGCTCGACGGCCTAGTGATTTGTTGCTGGACACTTGGTGGCACCCTGAAATGCACGGGTTGGCCCAGATTATCAGTAATCGGTGTTTGTTTTGTCAGCAATATAACACCGGCAAAGGTATCCCTTGTGGGATGGGGCAAACCCCATTGCCCAGTGGTCCCTTTGAGACGCTACAAATGGATTACATTGAGTTAGAAAGGTGTCAATGTTATAAATATGTTTTGGTCATTGTGGATGGGTTCAGCAGATGGGTTGAGGCGTATCCGACTACCGATAATAAATCTGCTACTGTGGTTAAAGTTCTGATGCGGGAAATCATTCCCCGGTACAGTATGCCAGCTCAGTTGAGTTCTGATAACGGGCCTCATTTTCTTACATTAACCTGCCTCCCTTCCCCAGTGCTATTTTACAGGTGTGGAGCATGATGGGTGGCTACGCACCGTCTGTGTGATATTTGGCCTCACCTTGCTTGGAGTGTTATTGGCGACGGACATGGAAAAGGGAAGTATTATCTACATTTGTAACCCCAACCAAGCTACAAGGACATTTCAGTTATGCAAAGGTGATGTTCTTCGCTGCCCCTATATACGAGGACATAGTATCGACTCATGGAAGGTCACCAAATTCAAGGAAAATGCAGGACTCATGAAGCAATTGCACCGGTCCCGGCGATGGGAAGGAAACATTATATGGACATTGCCTTGTTATTGGAGTACATGTAAATTTGATTTTGGATGTGTTAAGATTGGTGCAATAAAGGTAACATCAGACCGTCAGGAGAAGGTAGGAAGAGGTTGTGAGAGAGAGAGGGGGACTAGAGGGAGGACGGAGTGTGTGAGAAGGGGAGTACAGCTAGGACGTAGGTTATCAGGAGATACACTTTATTTAGTTAAAGGCCACACTGAGGAAAACCCGGGTAGTATGAATCTCTTCTACCAGATTTACCACCACTTGTATGGCCACGGACGGGTTGTCTGCTAGCCGAACCCAGCAGCGGTGTCTAGGTTATTTTCTGTTTCACCGCTTTGGGGCACTCCCCAAACGGTGGTTCATTGTCAGTGTTCCGAGCCTCCGCCCGAGCAAGTCACTCTTCCTTACGATCCAGGTTCAGCACCACCGGTTATTTGCCTTCCCCTTCCTCGGGATAATCCCCACTCACAGTATGATAGGCTGCAACGGTGGAGGGCGTACATACCTAGCCACTTCGCTCCCAATAGGGATTCCTGGTCGTACGAGAATTGTTTCAGCAGTGAAGGATACAGCTGTTTGCTGGTAGAGGTGGAAACGAATATAACATAGAACATGTCTGTTCCCCACCTGTACGGACAGGAGGTGTCATATCACCCAGGCGTCTGGCCAATGCGTTTGTTACAACACCACTGGCGTTCTATTGAATGCCGGCCTCCAGCTCCTTTGTGGCTGGGCGAATGTTTCTCATATCGCTGTTGGGACTAGGGCTTTCCGCATTGCTAGGCGGCCCGAATGGGCGTTCCGAAGCTGGATAAACTGGGCTACTGGGGGATCCCTACGCAACCGATATACTGATTGTGATGCTCACCTGTACACGGAACAAGGCCACTACTTTAAAAAAAAAAATGGTACAGCAACTAATGTTTTGTCACCCCCATTTCCACGCCAAATTGCTATTGGGACTCTAGTCCCTACCACTGTCCCCTGCCCCTCGGCGTGGATGCTGCATAATCAGTTAGCATGCCGGGCAGTCTCAGCTGAATTCTGCGAGAACTTGAAAAAACCTCAGGTTCTCGCACCCAACCGGGACCCCTCAGCCCGGTGCGGAATTCAGAGCGTCTTGACACTGGGAGGTGTGGGGGTTCCTTGGCTGTCAGCGATAGGAATTATTTTATTTGTGGCCTTACCATCTTGGGAAATGAAACCTTGGGAGCCCTCGGGGCAATAACCAAGGAATTGTCTCAGCTGCGGTTGTTTGCAATGCAGAACCGGTATGCTCTTGACTATCTTCTGGCCCATGAGGGTGGGGTATGCGCCATAGTACAGGGCAAGTGTATCATGGGAGTTCAAGACTTAACCGCAAACATCACTAAATTTATGGATCACATACGGGATCACCTGGACGGAATGCAGGATCCTGGCTCTTGGGGTAACTGGGGATTTGGAGGTTGGAAGGACTGGTTGATAAATATGGCCATGTATTTAGCAGTGGCTATTGGCTGCATCTTTGTGGGCCCAGCCATCCTTAAATGTGTGATGGGTAGAATGCGGGGTACACTGGAACAGAACAACGCCCCTAAAATCTTGGCTGTCAAAATCCATGAGGGTGCAGCGGATGAAGGGGGCAACTACAGGAATTGGAAATGCAGTAACGGATCTTTTTAGATGAGGGACCGTAGCTATGGATTGGGTAGTTTGGTTATCATGGAATGATAAAAGGAGGGAATGACGAATGTGATATAAAATAGTTACTTTAGAGATATTAGTTACTGTAATGTAGAGATAGGCCAGTCTCATTCTGGTGAGTTCACAGACAAAGGATTTAAGACCGCATGGCAAAGCAAGGAGGAGGTGTGTCCACCAAAGGAGGAGAAAAGGATGCTGGGTAATAGGGGCCAGAGGAAGGGATTGGAAGTGAGCCAATCAGAATGTATGACCAGGTCAGGAGGGGTGGAGGATGACCTATGGGAATCATATATGTGAAACTTGATACCATTTGAATTGATTTGCAGAAATCCCTTTGTCTCTTTGTTCATTCGCTTTCCGGGGTGTAGGAGACTGGATGTGTCTTATGCTTCTGTGAAATGAATCAGGCTTGCAAGCCAAATAAAATAACTAATGCTGTACCTGCAAATCCATCTCGACTTTTATTGAGGACAGACTGATGGGTAAAGAAATTTGTATTTTGTCAAGAATAGTAGAATGAAGGTAGTGTTGCAAAATATATTAATGGAGAACAAAGATCAGTGCTCAGTGAAAGCAATACGAAAGAAAATCTGACAGATAGCCTTATAGTGGATCAGTTGTTCCGTCGTGATAAAGAATATAATAAATACGGCGTCCAGATGGGAGAACAAATTTCATAGTTGCAAGTTCTTCAACTCAATTTTGAGTCTAGGTTGCCTGATCGCAGGATGGAGCTTTGTTCCTCCGGTTTGCGCTGGTCACCATGGAATACCAGAGGACTGGTTAAACATGTCTTCCTTTGCTGATTTCGTCCATTCTAAGTTTAATAATTTTCAATGTTTAAATCTATTACAGCAGCTCTGATCGACAATCAACAAAAGGGCAAACAGAGATATAGAAAGTGACTGTATTGCTCGCATGCAGGTTGATGTCGAAACTGATCAGCCCCTGGGTTCGGCAGAACGTCACCCAATGCCATAATCCAATTCTGCGAAGCAAATATAAATACATTTCATTATTAACACAGGTGTTTCCTTTATTCGGATACATTGTTTAATATGAACCCATTATCAAATTGAAAATGTATTCTTGAATCTTAATTTACAAACACTTAGCTCTGATTTCTCTCTAAATAGTTAGCTGTTAAACACGTTTCAACTGACTGTACTAAGCATTGATTTTTATTTCGTGGTACTTAAAGTCACAAAGAAGAACTGATAATGTACCTTAAAATATTCCTTGCAATATTTATAGCGGTACAAATAGTAAATTCTTATTCTACGTAAGTTCAAAAATGAGCGGAAACCTGTAATCCTTATCTACGATTCTATTGATATCAATGTACTGCAATATCAGACGGCACAAGCGACATTAGATCTGACCTGCAATGCAGGTTGAGGATTTACCCTGTCAGCCTCTGATGATTTGTTCAATGTAGCTAGCCTGGGACGAAATTAATCTTGGACAGCATCTTAAATATTGTGTGGCTATGAGGCCCATTGTCTGCATTAAGCGCTGCACCATATGAAGGCGCAATCAGTGCACCTGAATGCCGATTTGTATAAACGGCGGTGAAGTGATTCCCTCAGGTTTTGCACCATCGTCGAAATCAAATTATATACGTTTGATTAGGGAAACGTCACCAAGGTTATGAATCATTATCTTGCAGCAACGTAGCCGGCGATTATTGGTTGATTATTTCAAATGTCAAAAGGCTCATGCATTTCTGATGAATCCTGGTCCTTGTGGTGTGAGGGCATAATCAGAATTTAGATTTTTTTCCCGTTTTGTGAGCAGATGTAGTCCTCATAATTTCGTATTTTCTTGTTTTTCTGCATTTATTGGGACTTCGGTTAATTTACAACATTCAATCTATACTAATTCTTGTTCGAATAATTTGCGACCCAACTCAGTAGCTCTCTGTTCGATATTCACTTACGACAAGGAACTGTAGCTGCCAAAACACTGTATATTTTTTGTAGCCTGGAGAAACTCACAAAACAGCTGACAATGCATAGTTAGAAAGTTTTACATTCTGCACGATAATGCAATTGATTTACTCAGATATAACCGATAAGCAGTGTGCTGTGAATTTCCACCAAATGAAATTTGGATTTTTGTTCAATACAGTTCTTCTCACGTTTCACCCAACGGTTTTTTATAAGTTTTCTTTTGCAACTTTTATAAGTTGTCTTTCATGTCTCATTACATTAACCCCTCACCATCTGGCCTGGGCTTCCAAACAATATGAAAAAGACAAACGTAAAGGCCCTGTGCTTTAATGCATGGCGCATTTGCAATAAAGTGGATGAACTAATCGTGCAGATAGATATAAATGGGTCCAGCATAATTAGGATTACGGAGACATGGCTGCATGGTGACCAGGGATGGGAAGTGAATGTCCCAGGGTATTCTGTATTTAGGAAGGATAGGCATAAATCAAAAGGTGGTGGCGTGAACCTGCTGGTTAAAGAGGAAATTAACTCAATAGTGAGAAATGATGTTAGTTATGACAATGTGGAGTATCTATGGGTAGAGTTGAGAAATGCAAAAGAGCAAAACACATTAGTGGGTTTCATATATAGACCGCTGAGCTGCAGTGGTGAAGTTGGGAATGGCATCAAACAAGAAATTGGAAATGCATGTAATAAGTGAATATCGGTGATCATGGGTGATTTTAATCTGCACAAAAATCGGGCAAATAAAATTAGTCACAATGCTGCAGAGGCGGAAGTCCTGAAGTGTATACAGGATGGTTTTCTTGACCAATAGTTGGAGGACCCAACTAGAGAGAAGGCCATCTTAGACTGGGGACTGTGTAATGAGAAGCGAATCATTGCCAATCTGGCTGTGCGAGATCCCAATCGGGATGAGCGACCATAACATGATAGAATTTTTTTTCAAGATGGAGAGAGAAGTAGTTGATTCGGAGACTAGGTGCTGAATCTTAATAAAGGAAAGTAAGAAGATAGAGGCATGAGTTCGCCTTGATAGATTGGGGAGAGTTACTTAAAGGGGTGACAGAGGATAGGCGATGGCAAACATAAGAACATAAGATCTAGGAGCAGGAGTAGGCCATCTGGCCCCTCGAGCCTGCTCCGCCATTCAATGAGATCATGGCTGATCTTTTGTGGACTCAGCTCCACTTTCCGGCCCGAACACCATAACCCTTAATCCCTTTATTCTTCAAAAAACTATCTATCTTTATCTTAAAAACATTTAATGAAGGAGCCTCTACTGCTTCACTGGGCAAGGAATTCCATAGATTCACAACCCTTTGGGTGAAAAAGTTCCTCCTAAACTCAGTCCTAAATCTACTTCCCCTTATTTTGAGGCTATGCCCCCTAGTTCTGCTTTCACCCGCCAGTGGAAACAACCTGCCCGCATCTATCCTATCAATTCCCTTCATAATCTTATATGTTTCTATAAGATCTCCCCTCATCCTTCTAAATTCCAACGAGTACAGTCCCAGTCTACTCAACCTCTCCTCGTAATCCAACCCCTTCAGCTCTGGGATTAACCTAGTGAATCTCCTCTGCACACCCTCCAGTGCCAGTACGTCCTTTCTCAAGTGAGGAGACCAAAACTGAACACAATACTCCAGGCGTGGCCTCACTAACACCTTATACAATTGCAGCATAACCTCCCTAGTCTTAAACTCCATCCCTCTAGCAATGAAGGACAAAATTCCATTTGCCTTCTTAATCACCTGTTGCACCTGAAAACCAACTTTCTGCGACTCATGCACGAGCACACCCAGGTCTCTCTGCACAGCAGCATGTTTTAATATTTTATCATTTAAATAATAATCCCTTTTGCCGTTATTCTCATCAAAATGGATAACCTCACATTTGTCAACATTGTATTCCATCTGCCAGACCCTAGCCCATTCACTTATCCTGTCCAAATCCCTCTGCAGACTTCCAGTATCCTCTGCACTTTTTGCTTTACCACTTATCTTAGTGTCGTCTGCAAACTTGGACACATTGCCCTTGGTCCCCAACTCCAAATCATCTATGTAAATTGTGAACAGTTGTGGGTCCAACACTGATCCCTGAGGGACACCACTAGCTACTGATTGCCAACCAGAGAAACAGCCATTAATCCCCACTCTTTGCTTTCTATTAATTAACCAATCCTCTATCCATGCTCCTACTTTCCCCTTAATGCCATGCATCTTTATCTTATGCAACAACCTTTTGTGTGGCACCTTGTCAAAGGCTTTCTGGAAATCCAGATACACCACATCCATTGGCTCCCCGTTATCTACCGCACTGTAATGTCCTCAAAAAATTCCACTAAATTAGTTAGGCACGACCTGCCCTTTATGAACCCATGCTGCGTCTGTCCAATGGGACAATTTCCATCCAGATGCCTCGCTATTTCTTCCTTGATGATAGTTTCCAGCATCTTCCCCACTACCGAAGTTCAAGGACGACGTACCAACGTTCAAGGAACGCATGGGGGAACTGCAGCAACTGTTCATTCTTGTCTGGCACAATAGCAAAATGGGTAAGAGGGCCAATCCATGCCGAACAGATGAAATCAGAAATAGTATCCAATCCAAGGAAGAAGTGTACAGATTGGTCAGGAAAAATAATGCCTGAGGATTGGGAGCAGTTCAGAATTCAGCAAAGATGAACCAAGGGATTGATTATGAAGGGGAAAATACAGTAGGAAAGCAAGCTTGCAGGGAACATAAAGACTGACACTAAGAGTATCTACAGATATGCGAAGAGAAAGAGATTAGTAAAGAGAACTGTACGCCCCCTACAGACAGAAACAGTGGAATGTATAACAAGGGACAAAGAAATGGCTGAGCAATTGAACACATACTTTGGGGCTGTCTTCACAAAACAGGACACAAATAAGGTACCAAAAATTAGAGAGATTGAAAGGTTTAGTGAGAGGGAAGAAGTGAGGGAGATCAATATTAGTACAGAAATGGTGCTGGGAAAATTGATGGGACTGAAGGCGGATAAATCCACAGGGCTTGATAATCTGCATCCCAGAGTGCTTAAGGAGGTGGCCCTGGAAATAATGGATGCATTGGTGATCACCTTCCGGGTTTCTGTAGACTCTGGAACAGTACCTGCAAATTGGAGGATAGCTAATATCACTCCAATATTCTTAAAGGGACGTAGAGAGAAAACAAGGAATTATCGACGAAAAAGCCCAATATCGGTAGTGGGGAGAATTCATGAATCTATTATTAAGGAATTCATAGCAGAACATTTGGGAAACTGTGTCAGGATCAGTCAGAGTCAGTATGGTTTATGAAGGGCAAATCATGTTTGAAAATCGCCTGGAATTATTTTTAAGTTGTACCTAGTGCCGTTGACAAGGGGTTGCCAGCCGATGTGGTATATTTGGACTTTCAGAAAGCGTTTGAGAAAGTCCCGCATAAGAGATTATTGTGCAAGGTTAAAGTTCATTGGATTGGGGGAAGTGTATTATGGTGGATAGAACACTGGTTGGCAGAGAGAAAACAACGAGTAGGAATTAATGGGTCCTTTCCAAATTGGCAGACAGTAACTCGTGGGGTGCCACAGGGATCGGTGCTGTGACGCCAGCTATTCACAATATATATTGAGGGTTTGGATGAGGGAACAACATGTAACATCTCAAAGTTTGCAGATGATATCAAGTTGGGTGGAATATTAGCTGTGACGAGGATGCAGAGATGTTACAGCATGATCTTGACAGGTTGGACGAGTGGGCAAATCAATGGCAGATGCCGTATAATATCGATCATTGTGAGGTTATTCACTTTGGAAGCAAAAACAGGAAGGCAGATACTATTTGAAAGATTGTAAATTGGGATGGGGATGTGTGCAGCGGGACGTGGGCGTCCTTATGTATCAGTCGGTGAAGGTCAGCATGCAGGTGCAGCAGGCGGTTATGAAATCTAATGGTATGTTGGCCTTCATTGCGACAGGTGTCGAGTACAGGAACAGGAATGAGTTATTGCAATTATGCAGGGCCTTGGTGAGGCCACAACTGGAATATTGTGCGCAGATTTGGTCATATTTTCTGTGGAAGGGTGTTCTAGCTCTCGAGGGAGTACAGCAAAGGTTTACCAGGCTGATTCCTGCGATGGCGGTACTGTCCTATGAGGAGAGAGTGACTAGGTGAGGATTGTTCTCGCTAGAGTTCAGAAGAATGAGAGGGGATCTCATAGAGACGGCGTAGATGCAGGGAACATGTTCCGGATGGTAGATGTGTCCAGAACCAGAGGCACAGTCTGAAGTTTCAGTGTAAACCAGTTCGGACAGAGATGAGGAGACATTTCTTCACCCAAAGCGTGATGAGCCTGCAGAATTCATTACCACAGGAAGTAGTTGATTCTAAAACATTAAATATATTCAAGAGGCGGCTAGATATAGCACTTGGTGAGAATGGGATCAAAGGTTATGTGGAGAAAGCAGGATTAGTTTTTGAGTTGGATGATCAGCCATGGTCGTGATAAATGTCGGTGCAGGCTCGACGGGCCAAAAGGCCTCCTCCTGGTTCTATGTTTCTATGCACCTATGTATCTATGTATCTGTGTATCTGTATCTATGTGTCTATGTATCTATGGTTCTACGTAACTGTCCTGCCTTGAGACAATTCATACTTCTTTAATATCGGATTATCTTTATCTCCAGCCGTACCGTCTGGACCGTAAAGACTAATTACCTGCAAAGACCCGCATTCAAAGTACCGTCTTCCATCATTTACTTTGTCTATATTTGTGATTGTTGAACTCACCTCTTCACTCACCTGATGAAGGAGCTACGCCCCAAAATCCAGTGATTCCAAATAAACCTGTTGGACTTTAACTTGGTGTTGTAAGACTTTTTACTGTGACCACCCCAGTCCAACGCTGGCAACTCCATATATTTTATAAATTGGCTGCTTAGGGACGGCATAACTATCAGCGCTGCATTAAAATTAAAATTGCGGTGATATTGTTACAATTGTACTGTGGAGGAAAGAAAAGAACCTTGAAGTGTGGAGCAAACCTAAATTTGGGCAAATGTATTATTAACACGCAGCAGAGAGGTTCCTCTTACCGAAGCCTAGTCAGCAAAACAAAGTTAGTTGTGCAGCATTAAAAAAAAATATATATATAATTTCCTCAACGCCATACCTCATTCAAACAGGGTGAACCTTCCCGGCAATTATATTTTTAGTTGGTCCTTTTATAAGCACAGATTGGAAAAAATAGCATATAGTTAAGCAGGCCAGATGCGTACGGTAAAGGCTCGCAGTGCAAAAATACAGTAATAGAAATCTCATCAAACAGCATATTGTGAAGTAACCTAGTGACTTCAATTACAACCTAAGTTCATGATTCGGCTCACTCACTACCCGTGATAAAAATGGGAAAAAACTGCTAAGTCCACGCTGTCACCAGACCTTGGGATAGTCCGTGTTCAATTCTAGCCCCAAATTACCCGGAGTCGTAAAACAGATGAAACTAGATTTTGTATTAATACCCACGGCTTTGGTTGAGGTAAATTCATTTTAGTCACCAGGTTTGTAAAATGTACCCACGAGTAACCTATTATTATGAACAATAATTATAATTAAAAAGGCAAATATACCAATGACTACTACTATCTGATTCCCGCACCATTCTCTTTATTTATTTTTATATATTTAAAGTGCCCAATTCATTTATTGCCATTTAAGGGGCGATACATAGAATCATAGAATTTAGTGTGACCAATTCACCTGCCCTGCACATTTTTAGGTTATGGGTTGAGACCCATTAAGACAGGGGAGAATGTGCAAACTCCACATGGACAGTGACCTGGGGCCGGATTGAACTCATGCCTCGGCACCATTAAATAGCAGTGCTAACCATTGCGTCACCATGCCTCCACCCCAGCATTTTCTAACTTCTGCCACTCTGCGCACAGTTAAAGAGCACAGACGAAAAGCATTGATGAATGGGGAAAACAATAAAATGCAGGGATAATGACCTTTGATTCAGATGGACATTTTCCAGATAGATTCTTTCTCAAGTCTCGGCATGCAGTTGGGCACTATTTTCCCCCTTCATGATCTTCACTGCAGACTCACGGAGGCAGCAGGAAACCGGGGGCTGACAGAGTGAGAGCACAGCTCATTTTGTTCCTAGGGGGCGATACACTTCTGGCATGTTCTGTCCGAACAAAAACACCTGGAAGGAACAAATCAGTGACCGTTGTCAGGCAGAATAAAATACCTGGCCAAGCTATTGCCTGTCAGTTAACCAACTGAAACACTTCCCTGCAACCTGCTGGGTGACGAAAATTATGAATCCTCCTTTCACAAAAATCAAACCTGGGTTCTCGACTTCCTCTGCATGACTTAAAATCTACACCTCAATTCCTGATCCATGGACCAAAAAAAAAGGTAAAATAAAATAAATAGGAGCAAAGGAAATGATCAGGAAGGACTTTAACACACCTCCCCCTTAGAGGGATGAAGCGTCATTGCAAGCACATTTCAAACCAACGTACGTGACACAAACCAAAACACTTTCTCCTTTCGTCCTTCATTTCCCATTACCTAAGATTCTCTAATTCTTATATTTGTCACTCATCTACATTTAAATCTGCGACAATGCTTTCGCAATAATAATATTGAATAGTTGTTTTGCACTGAGTGACGAATTTGGTGAATTTGAGTGCCAGTGAGAGTTTGGTGACTGAGGGAGTATAAGGCTTCATTTTTATCTAAAGTCTAGTCTTTCTTTTATTTAGTTAATTAACTTAAAAGTTGCCGTTTGGTTTAGAAGAAGGTGAATTTTCAATCAGCTTTAAACAAAGCTTCTACTTGTAGGCACTTGCACCTGGAGCTTGTTAATTAGTTAATTAGATTAGGCCAGTTTTCAGAGGCGAGAGTCACAGTATAAAAGTGATCCCCTACAGTGCAGACTTTGTTTGCACTGAGTGCTGAATTTGGTGCATTTGAGTGCTATAGTGAGAGTTTGGTGACTGAGGGAGTGCTGAATTTGGTGCATTTGAGTGCTATAGTGAGAGTTTGGTGACAGAGGGAGTTAGGTGAGGAGGGAGTAAGGTGCTCCTTTCATTTTGTTTCCTACATTTCTGCAAAGAGTAAGAAGAGAGCCAGGAGTTTACAGAGAGTGCAGCTGACTGGGAGCAGAGTCGGAGGGCAGAGATCCAGTTGGACCACAGGGCAGCTATATTCTGTAAGGTAAGAGGGGATGGAGGCTAGGCCAGTTGCATGCTCCTCCTGTAGGATGTCAGTGGTGAGGGATACCGCCAGTGTCCCCGCTGACTATTACTGCGGGAAGTGCACCCAACTCCAGCTCCTCAAAGACCGTGTTAGGGAACTGGAGCTGAAGCTGGATGAACTTCGGATAATCCGGGAGGCAGAGGGGGTGATAGAGAAGAGTTACAGGAAGGTAACCACACCCAAGGTACAGGACAAGCATAGCTGGGGTACAGTCGGGGGGGGGGGGAAACAGGCAGACAGTGCAGGGATCCCTCGTGGCCGTTCACCTTCAAAACAAGTATACCGGTTTGGATGCTGTTGGGGGGCGGATGACCTACCGGAGGAAGGCCCTAGCGGCCAGGTCTCTGGCACTGAGTCTGGCTCTGGGGCTCAGAAGGGAAGGGGGGAGAATAGAAAAGCAATAGCTGTAGGAGATTCAATGGTTAGGGGAATAGATAGGAGATTCTGTGGTCGCGGGCGAGACTCCCGGAAGGTATGATTCCTCCCGGGTGCCAGGGCCAGGGAAGTCTCGGATCGTGTCTTCAGGATCCTTAAGGGGAAGGGGGAGCAGCCAGAGGTCGTGGTGCACCTTGGTACCAACGACGTAGGTAGGAAAAGGGGTGTGGAGGTAATAAACGAGTTTAGGGAGTTAGGCTGGCAGTTAAAAGCCAGGACAGACAGAGTTGTCATCTCTGGTTTGTTGCCCGTGCCACGTGATAGCGAGGCTAGGAATAGGGAGAGAGTGCAGCTGAACACGTGGCTGCAGGAATGGGGTAGGAGTGAGGGCTTCGGGTATTTGGATAATTGGAGCGCATTCTGGGGAAGGTGGGACCTGTACAAGCAGGACGGGTTGCATCTGAACCAGAGGGGCACCAATATCCTGGGAGGGAGGATTTCTAGTACTCTTCCGGAGGGTTTAGATCTAGATCTCTCTGACTTTCAATACTCTTGAGCGTTCTACCATTCACTGTATATTCCCTACCTGCATTGGCCCTTCCAAAATGCATTACCTCACATTTGTCCGGAATAAACTCCATCTGCCATCTCTCCGCTGAAGTCTGCAAACAATCTAAATCCTGTTGTATCCACTGACAGTCCTCATCGCTATCCGCAATTCCACCAACCTTTGTGTTGTCCGCAAACTTACTAATCAAACCAATTACATTTTCCTCCAAATCATTTATATATACTAGAAACATCAAAGGTCCCAGCACTGATCCCTGTGGAACACCGCTAGTCACAGCCCTCCAATTAGAAAAGCATCCTTCCATTGCTACCCTCTGACTTCTATGACTTGGCCAGTTCTGTATCCACCTTGCCAGCTCACCCCTGATCAAGTGTGACTTCACCTTTTGTACTAGTCTACCATGAAGGACCTTGTCAAAGGCCTTACTGAACTCCATATAGGCAACATGCACTGCCCTACCTGCATCAATCATCTTTGTGACCTACTTGAAAAACTATCAAGTTAGTGAGACACGACCTCCCGTTCACAAAACCATGCTGCCTCTCACTAATACGTCCATTTGCTTCCAAATGGGAGTAGATCCTGTCTCGAAGAATTCTCTCCAGTAATTTCCCTACCACTGACGTAAGGCTCACCAGCCTGTAGTTCCCTGGATTATCCTTGCTACCCTTCTTAAACAGAGGAAAATTATTGGCTATACTCCAGTCCTCCGCGACATCACCTGAAGACCGTGAGGATCCAAAGATTTCTGTCAAGGCCTCACCAATTTCCTCTTTAGCCTCCTTCAGTATTCTGGGGTAGATCCCATCAGGCCCTGGGGACTTATCACCCTTAATATTTTTCAGAACGCCCAACACCTCGTCTTTTTGGATCTCAATGTGACCCAGGCTATCTACACACCCTTCTCCAGACTCAACATCTACCAATTCCTTCTCTTTGATGAATACTGATGCAAAGTATTCATTTAGTACCTCGCCCATTTCCTCTGGCTCCACACAGAGATTCCCTTGCCTATCTTTCAGTGGGCCAACCATTTCCCTGGCTACCCGCTTGCTTTTTATATACGTTTGAAAAGCCTTGAGATTTTCCTTAACCCTATTTGCCAGTGACCTTTCGTGACCCCTTCTAGCCCTCCTGAGTACTTGCTTAAGTTCCTTCCTACTTTCCTTATAGTCCACACAGGCTTCGTCTGTTCCCAGCCTTTTGGCCGTGACAAATGCCTCCTTTTTCTTTTTGACGAGTCCTACAATATCTCTCGTTATCCAAGGTTCAGAAAATTGCCGTATTTATCCTTCTTCCTCACAGGAACATGCCGGTCCTGAATTCCTTTCAACTGACACTTGAAAGCCCCCACATGTCAGATGTTGATTTACCTTCAAACATCTGCCCCCAATCTAGGTTCTTCAGTTCCCGCCTAATATTGTTATAATTAGCCTTCCCCCAATTTAGCACATTCACCCTAGGACCACTCTTATCCTTGTCCACCAGCACTTTAAAACGTACTGAATTGTGCTCACTGTTCCCGAAATGCTCCTCTACTGAAACTTCTACCACCTGGCCGGGCTCAATCCCCAATACCAGGTCCAGTACCGCCCCTTCCCTAGTTGGACTGGCTACATACTGTGTTAAGAAGCCGCCCTGGATGCTCCTTTCAAACTCTGCCCCGTCTAAGCCCCTGGCACTAAGTGAGTCCCACTCAATATTGGGGAAATTGAAGTCTCCCATCACCACAATCCTGTTGTTTTTACTCTTTTCCAAAATCTGTCTCCCTATCTGCTCCTCTATCTCCCGCTGGCTGTTGGGAGGCCTGTAGTAAACCCCCAACATTGTGACTGCACCCTTCTTATTCCTGATCTCTACCCATATAGCCTCACTGCACTCTGAGGTGTCCTCCCGTAGTACAGCTGTGATGTCCTCCCTAACCAGGAGCGCAACTCCGCCACCAATTTTACATCCCATTCTATCCCGCCTGAAACATCTAAACCCTGGAACGTATAGCTGCCAATCCTGCCCTTTCCACAACCAGGTCTCTGTAATGGCAACAACATCATAGTTCCAAGTACTAATCCAAGCTCTAAGTTCATCTGCCTTACCCGTAATACTTCTTGCATTAAAACATATACACTTCAGGCCACCAGACCCGCTGTGTTCAGCAACTTCACCCTGTCTGCTCTGCCTCAGAGCCATACTGTTCCTATTCCCTAGTTCTCCCTCAATGCTCTCACCTTCTGACCTATTGCGCCCGTGCTCACCCCCCCCCGCCCCCCCCCCCCCCCGCCCCCCCCCCCCCCCCCCCCCCGCCATACTACTTTAATCCCTCCCGTGTGACACTAGCAAACCTCCCGGCCAGGATATTTATGCGTCTCCAGTTCAGATGCAACCCGTCCTTCTTATATAGGTCACACCTGCCCCGGAAGAGCTCCCAGTGGTCCAGATAACTGAAACCCTCGCTCCTACACCAGCTGTTTAGCCACGTGTTTAGCTGCTCTATCTTCCTATTTCTAGCCTCACTGGCACGGGGCACAGGGAGTAATCCCGAGATTACAACCCTAGAGGACCTGTCTTTTAACTATCTGCCTAGCTCCCTGAACTCCTGCTGCAGGACCTGGTGCCCCTGACTACAGAGTCCCCTATGACTATTGCTCTTCTGCGCTTTGACCCTCCCTTCTGAACATCATAGCCAGCCGTGGTGCCACTGCTCTGGCTGCTGCTGTTTCCCCCTGATAGTCCTTAGCCAACCCATTGTTTGCCAGTTAACCAATTGAATCGCTTCCCTACAGTCTGATGGGTATTGAAATGTCAGAGTTTTCACTTCCAAGAACAAAACCTGAGATCGTAGAAACCGATTAAACAAGCTGTTTTAGACGTTGATCCTTTATTGCCTCCGCTCGACTTAAAGGTACATGTTAGTTGTCGACAATGAACCAAAAACAATAAAGATATAATGAAATAAATGGGATCAAAGTAAGTAAACAGCAAAGGCTCAATTTATGTGCCCTGACAACATTCTGCCAATATTTCTAATTAGCGCTGCTCCAGAGATTGCCATGCCCCTACATCACTAGAACATACCCGGCAATGCACACAATTGTGCAGCTATGTTACGTACACAAAACGCTGTACGAATGCAACCCGGCCATTCACCGTTTTATAATCGGCTCTCTATCATCAGTTATGTGACGAAAACATGGTAACATAAAATCACAGAAAACAGGAAAAGACTTTGGCCATTAGACACTTGAAGACTGCTCTGCCATTCATTCTGAGCTAGCTTGTTCCCACTTACCCTCGAATATCCTTTGATCCATTTACTCAAGAGCTATATTTCACTTCTTGAAAACATACACTGTTTTGGCCTCAACCGATCTCTCTGGTAAAGAATACGACAGGATACTCTTTGAACAAGTGTCTCCTACTACGAACCCTAAACGGTCTACAATGTATTCTAAAGTGTGATCCTCTGATTCTGAACTCCGCTGCCATCGGGTACGTTTTTCCTGCATCTACCCTGCCTATTCCTGTTAGAACCATATATGTTTCTCTGTGGACCTCCCCTATTTTTCTGATTTTCAGCGAATATAATCCCAATCCACTCAATCTGCTCCTATACTTCAGTCTCACTATCCCAGGATTCAGTCTGCAAAGTCTTCGTTATACTCACTAATACATTGAATTCCTTCGTCTAAACCATTTGTATCGAATGGAAAGAGCCTCTATCCCCATGTTACCCCACTCGTCACTGCCTGCCACTTGGAAAAAGACCTGTTTATTCCTACTCTTTCGTCCTTCCTGTCCACCAACTAGTTTTCTAACCATGTCAGTGCACTGCTCCCAATCCTGTGCACTTAAATTGTACACGCTAATCTCTTACGTGGGAGTTTGTGTTAAAGCTTCAGAAAACCCAAATAAATCACATCTACTGGCTCCCCCGCATCAACTCTATTTCTTACCTCATCGTTTATTTCCAGTTGATTTGTTACACATGAGTTCCATTTCATAAAATTATGATCACACTGTCCGATCTTGGCACAGATTTCCAAGTGCTCTGCTATTACACATCTTATAATGGAATCCAACATGTTACCCAAAACTGACAGCAAACTGACTCATCTATACTTCCCTGTGATCCCTCTCCCTAAATTTTTTAAAATACATTAGCTTCTCAGAAATCCGTGGAAACACTTCTAGAGTCTATAATATTCTTGGAAGATGCCTACCAATGCCCTTATATCAGGGGCCACTTTCTTCAGTAATCTGCGACACAGGTTATCAGGCCCAAGGGGTATGTCGGCTTAAATCCCACCAATGTCCCCAACACCATTTCCCAATAATACTGATTTCCTTCGGTTCCTTCGTTCTCACTAATTCTGGTGACCTCCACATTTGTAGCGCGTTATTTGTACCCTCGTTTTAGATAGCATTTCCAAAGCGTGAGTCAGTCTGGCTCCCACTTGTCCTGATAAATGCACATGGCCCAAGCTTAATGGGGCTTGACTGGCTCTTGTCTTATACATCAACTTCAATTGAGTGGACATACTCAAAGTGGGCGAGATGACGTGTACAAAGTCATCCAAATGTATTCTGTGGTCTTCCGGGATGAAATGAGGAAGTTAAACTTGTTCCAGGCCAAAATATTTGCAGACTCTAAGGCTCTGTAACCTTTAGCTTCAGACTAGTTCCTTATAATAATCTTTATAATAATAATCTTTATTGTCACAAGTCGGCTTACATTAACACTGCAATGCAGTTACTGCGAAAATCCCCAAGTCGCCGAGGGGATTCCAACGCCTGTTCGGATACACAGAGGGAGAATTCAAAATGTCGAAATTACCTAACAGCACGTCTTTCGGGACTTGTGGGAGGAAACCGGAGCACCCGGAGGAAACCCACGTCGGCACAGAGAGAATGTGCAGACTCCACACAGACGGTGACCTAAGGAAGGAATCCAACCTGGGATCCTGGAGTTGTGAAGCAACAGTGATACCATCTGTGGTCCCGTGCTGCCCAAAAGGAGATCGATAGTCGGCAGGCTTCGAACCTGTGCGGGGAGACCCCAATGGATTTCTAGTCCATCGCCTTAACCACGCGGCCACGACTACATTTGTCCATGATAGAAAAAATGGAAGCAGAATTTCAGCATCTTGAAAATCTGGCCATATTAGACCGGGACAGTTAGTACAGTGGAACTCAAGCATTTTACACGTCTTCAAGCCAGAAAAGATTTTCCAAATTTGCGGGGATATAAACTAACAGTCAATCAAGCATGAAAAGTCGATTGGTAACCCATACTTACCACTAAAGACATGAACGCAACACTTGTGGGTTTTTTTTACGTTCAATAAACTGGGCGTCAGCCATGTTTACGTGCAACTGGACATGGACGAAGCATCCCGCGATTATGTGATCAACAATACTGGAGAGGCATAAATATCCTGGCCGCGAGGTTTGCTAGTGTCACACAGGAGGGTTTAAACTAGTATGGCAGGGGGGTGGGCACGGAAGCAATAGGTCAGAAGGTGAGAGCATTGAGGGAGAACTAGGGAATAGGGACAGTGTGGCTCTGAGGCAGCGCAGACAGGGAGAAGTTGCTGAACACAGTGGGTCTGGTGGCCTGAAGTGCATATGTTTTAATGCAAGAAGTATTACGGGTAAGGCAGATTAACTTAGAGCTTGGATTAGTACTTGGGACTATGATGTTGTTGCCATTACAGAGACCTGGTTGAGGGAAGGGCAGGATTGGCAGCTAAACGTTCCAGGATTTAGATGTTTCAGGCGGGATAGAGGGGGATGTAAAAGGGGTGGCGGAGCTGCGCTACTGGTTAGGGAGGATATCACAGCTGTACTACGGGAGGACACCTCAGAGGGCAGTGAGGCTATATGGGTAGAGATCAGGAATAAGAAGGGTGCAGTCACAATGTTGGGGGTTTACTGCAGGCCTCCCAACAGCCAGCGGGAGATAGAGGAGCAGATAGGTAGACAGATTTTGGAAAAGAGTAAAAACAACAGGGTTGTGGTGATGGGAGACTTCAATTTCCCCAATATTGACTGGGACTCACTAAGTGCCACGGACTTAGACGGGGCGGAGTTTGTAAGGAGCATCCAGGAGGGCTTCTTAAAACAATGTGTAAACAGTCCAACTAGGGAAGGGGCGGTACTGGACCTGGTATTGGGGAATGAGTCCAGCCAGGTGGTAGAAGTTTCAGTAGGGGAGCATTTCGGGAACAGTGACCACAATTCAGTAAGTTTTTTAGTGCTGGTGAACAAGGATAAGAGCGGTCCTAGGGTGAATGTGCTAAATTGGGGGAAGGCTAATTATAACAATATTAGGCGGGAACTGAAGAACCTAGATTGGGGACGGATGTTTGAGGGCAAATGAACATCTGACATGTGGGAGGCTTTCAAGTGTCAGTTGAAAGGAATTCAGGACCGTCATGTTCCTGTGAGGAAGAAGGATAAATACGGCAATTTTCGGGAACCTTGGATAACGAGAGATATTGTAGGCCTCGTCAAAAAGAAAAAGGAGGCATTTGTCAGGGCTAAAAGGCTGGGAACAGACAAAGCCTGTGTGGAATATAAGGAAAGTAGGAAGGAACTTAAGCAAGGAGTCAGGAGGGCTAGAAGGGGTCACGAAAAGTCATTGGCAAATAGGGTTAAGGAAAATCCCAAGGCTATTTACACGTACATAAAAAACAAGAGGGTAGCCAGAGAAAGTGTTGGCCCACTGAAAGATAGACAAGGGAATCTATGTGTGGAGCCAGAGGAAATGGGCGCGGTACTAAATGAATACTTTGCATCAGAGTTCACCAAAGAGAAGGAATTAGTAGATGTTGAGTCTGGAGAAGGGTGTGTAGATAGCCTGGGTCACATTGAGATCCAAAAAGACGAGGTGTTGGGCGTCTTAAAAAATATTAATGTAGATAGGTCCCCAGGGCCATTTGGGATCTACTCCAGAATACTGTAGGAGGCTAGAGAGGAAATTGCTCAGGCCTTGACAGAAATCTTTGGATCCTCACTGTCTTCAGGTGATATCCCGGAGGACTGGAGAATAGCCAATGTTGTTTCTCTGTTTAAGAAGGGTAGCAAGGATAATCCAGGGAACTACAGGCCGGTGAGCCTTACTTCAGTGGTAGGGAAATTACTGTGGAGAATTCTTCGAGACAGGATCTACTCCCATTTGGAAGCAAATGGGCGTAGACGTGAGAGGCAGCATGGTTTTGTGAAGGGGAGGTCGTGTCTCACTAACTTGATAGAGTTTTTCGAGGAGGTCACAAAGATGATTGATGCAGATAGGGCAGTGGATGTTGTCTGTATGGACTTCAGTAAGGCCTTTGACAAGGTCCCTCATGGTAGACTAGTACAAAAGCTGAAGTCACACTGGATCAGGGGTGAGCTGGCAAGGTGGATACAGAACTGGCTAGGTCATAGAAGGCAGACAGTAGCAATGGAAGGATGCTTTTCTAATTGGAGGGCTGTGACCAGTGGTGTTCCGCAGGGATCAGTGCTGGGACCTTTGCTGTTTGCAGTATATATAAATGATTTGGAGTAAAATATAACTGGTCTGATTAGTAAGTTTGCAGACAACACGACGGTTAGTGGAATTGCGGATAGCGATGAGGACTGGCAGAGGATACAGCAGGATTTAGATTGTTTGGAGACTTGGGCGGAGAGATGGTAGATGGCGTTTAATCCGGACAAATGTGAGGTAATGCATTTTGGAAGGTCCAATGCAGGTAGGGAATATGCAGTGAATGGTAGAACCCTCAAGAGTATTGAAAGTCAGAGAGACCTAGGTGTACAGGTCCACAGGTCACTGAAAGGGGCAACACAGGTGGAAAAGGTAGTCAAGAAGGCATATGGCATGCTTGCCTTCATTGGCCGGGGCGTTGAGTATATGAATTGGCAAGTCATGTTGCAGCTGTATAGAACCTTAGTTAGGCCACATTTGGAGTATAGTGTTCAATTCTGGTCGCTACACTGCCAGAAGGATGTGGAGGCTTTAGAGAGGGTGCAGAAGAGATTTACCAGAATGTTGCCTGGTATGGAGGGCATTAGCTAGGAGGAGCGGTTGAATAAACTCGGTTTGTTCTCACTGGAACGACGGAGATTGAGGGGCGACCTGATAGAGGTCGACAAAATTATGAGGGGCATAGACAGAGTGGATACTCAGAGGCTTTTCCCCAGGGCAGAGGGGCCAATTACTAGGGGGGCATAGGTTTAAGGTGAGAGGGGCAGGGTTTAGAGTAGATGTACGAGGCAAGTTTTTTACACAGAGGGTAGTGGGTGCCTGGAACTCGCTACCGGAGGAGGTGGTGGAAGCAGGAACGATAGTGACATTTAAGGGGCATCTTGACAAATACATGAATAGGATGGGAAAAGAGGGATACGGACCCAGGAAGTGTAGAAGATTGTAGTTTAGTCGGGCAGCATGGTCGGCACGGGCTTGGAGGGCCGACGGGCCTGTTCCTGTGCTGTACATTTCTTTGTTCTTTGTTCTTTGTTTGATACGTGAAAAGGCTTGTATGAATATAAGTGTTTATCTTTCGGGGTATCATGGGCGTGCGCAATTTTGCAATTTGCCATGGAAAATTTGTTGCAGGGGCAGCCGAAAGTTGCAGGTTATTTAGATGGCGGCCTGATAATGGATCCTCTGGAGAGGAAAACTTAGTAAACTTGGAAGAGGTGCTAAGAATATTCATGAACAGTGGCGTGCGCTGCAAACGGTAGAAGTGACGGTTCCAGCCCAATGAGATAGAACATAGAACATAGAAAATACAGCACAGAACAGGCCCTTCGGCCCACGTTGTTGTGCCGAACCTTTGTCCTAGATTAATCATAGATTATCATTGAATCTACAGTGCAGAAGGAGGCCATTCGGCCCCCTGAGTCTGCACCAGCTCTTGGAAAGAGCACCCTACCCAAACTCAACACCTCCACCCAACACCAAGGGCAATTTGGACATTAAGGGCAATTTATCATTGGCCAATTCACCTAACCCGCACATCTTTGGACTGTGGGAGGAAACCGGAGCACCCGGAGGAAACCCATGCAGACACGGGGAGGACGTGCAGACTCCGCACAGACAATGACCCAAGCCGGAATCGAACCTGGGACCATGGATCTGTGAAGCAATTGTGCTATCCACAATGCTACCGTGCTGCCCTTAAGAACAAATAAATCTACACTATATCATTTTCCCGTAATCCATGTACCTATCCAACAGCTGCTTGAAGGTCACTAATGTTTCCGACTCAACTACTTCCACAGGCAGTGCATTCCATGCCCCACTACTCTCTGGGTAAAGAACCTACCTCTGATAGCCCTCCTATATCTTCCACCTTTCACCTTAAATTTATGTCCCCTTGTAATGGTGTGTTCCACCTGGGGAAAAAGTCTCTGACTGTCTACTCTATCTATTCCCCTGATCATCTTATAAACCTCTATCAAGTCGCCCCTCATCCTTCTCCGCTCTAATGAGAAAAGGCCTAGCACCCTCAACCTTTCCTCGTAAGACCTACTCTCCATTCCAGGCAACATCCTGGTAAATCTTCTTTGCACCTTTTCCAGAGCTTCCACATCCTTCCTAAAATGAGGCGACCAGAACTGTACACAGTACTCCAAATGTGGCCTTACCAAAGTTTTGTACAGCTGCATCATCACCTCACGGCTCTTAAATTCCAGGTTAGGTGGATTGGCATTGATAAATTGCCCTTAGTGTCCAAAATTGCCCTTAGTGTTGGGTGGGGTTACTGGGTTATGGGGATAGGGTGTAAGTGTTGTCCTTGGGTAGGGTGCTCTTTCCAAGAGCCGGTGCAGACTCGATGGGCCGAATGGCCTCCTTCTGCACTGTAAATTCTATGATGATATGATAAATTCAATCCCTCTGTTAATGAACGCGAGCACACCATAGGCCTTCTTCACAGCTCTATCCACTTGAGTGGCAACTTTCAAAGATGTATGAACATAGACCCCAAGGGCTCTCTGCTCCTCCACAATGCCAAGAACTCTACCGTTAACCCTGTATTCCGCATTCATATTTGTCCTTCCAAAATGGACAACCTCACACTTTTCAGGGTTAAACTCCATCTGCCACTTCTCAGCCCAGCTCTGCATCCTATCTATGTCTCTTTGCAGCCGACAACAGCCCTCCTTACTATCCACAACTCCACCGATCTTCGTATCATCTGCAAATTTACTGACCCACCCTTCAACTCCCTCATCCAAGTCATTAATGAAAATCACAAACAGCAGAGGACCCAGAACTGATCCCTGCGGTACACCACTGGTAACTGGGATCCAGGCTGAATATTTGCCATCCACCACCACTCTCTGACTTCTATCGGTTAGCCAGTTCGTTATCCAACTGGCCAAATTTCCCACTATCCCATGCCTCCTTACTTTGTGCAGAAGCCTACCATGGGGAACTTTATCAAATGCCTTACTAAAATCCATGTACACTACATCCACTGCTTTACCTTCATCCACATGCTTGGTCACCTCCTCAAAGAATTCAATAAGATTTGTAAGGCAAGACCTACCCCTCACAAATCCGTGCTGACTATCCCTAATCAAGCAGTGTCTTTCCAGATGCTCAGAAATCCTATCCTTCAGTACCCTTTCCATTACTTTGCCTACCACCGAAGTAAGACTAACTGGCCTGTAATTCCCAGGGTTATCCCTAGTTCCTTTTTTGAACAGGGGCACGACATTCGCCACTCTCCAATCCCCTGGTACCACCCCTGTTGACAGTGAGGACGAAAAGATAATTGCCAACGGCTCTGCAATTTCATCTCTTGCTTCCCATAGAATCCTTGGATATATCCCGTCAGGCCCGGGGGACTTGTCTATCCTCAAGTTTTTCAAAATGCCCAACACATCTTCCTTCCTAACAAGTATTTCCTCGAGCTTACCAATCTGTTTCACACTGTCCTCTCCAACAATATCGCCCCTCTCATTTGTAAATACAGAAGAAAAGTACTCATTCAAGACCTCGCCTATCTCTTCAGACTCAATACACAATCTCCCGCGACTGTCCTTGATCGGACCTACCCTCGCTCTAGTCATTCTCATATTTCTCACATATGTGTAAAAGGCCTTGGGGTTTTCCTTGATCCTACCCGCCAAAGATTGTTCATGCCCTCTCTTAGCTCTCCTAATCCCTTTCTTCAGTTCCCTCCTGGCTATCTTGTATCCCTCCAATGCCCTGTCTGAACCTTGTTTCCTCAGCCTTACATAAGTCACCTTTTTCCTCTTAACAAGACATTCAACCTCTCTTGTCAACCATGGTTCCCTCACTCGACCATCTCTTCCCTGCCTGACAGGGACATACATATCAAGGACACGTAGCACCTGTTCCTTGAACAAGTTCCACATTTCACTTGTGTCCTTCCCTGCCAGCCTATGTTCCCAACTTATGCACTTCAATTCTTGTCTGACAACATCGTATTTACCCTTCCCCCAATTGTAAACCTTGCCCTGTTGCACGTACCTATCCCTCTCCATTACTAAAGTGAAAGTCACAGAATTGTGGTCACTATCTCCAAAATGCTCCCCCACTAACAAATCTATTACTTGCCCTGGTTCATTACCCAGTACTAAATCCAATATTGCCCCTCCTCTGGTTGGACAATCTACATACTGTGTTAGAAAAGCTTCCTGGACACACTGCACAAACACCACCCCATCCAAACTATTTGATCTAAAGAGTTTCCACTCAATATTTGGGAAGTTAAAGTCGCCCATGACTACTACCCTATGACTTCTGCACCTTTCCAAAATCTGTTTCCCAATCTGTTCCTCCACATCTCTGCTACTATTGGGGGGCCTATAGAAAACTCCTAACAAGGTGACTGCCCCTTTCCTATTTCTGACTTCAACCCATACTACCTCAATAGGGTGATACTCCTCGAACTGCCTTTCTGCAGCTGTTATACTATCTCTAATTAATAATGCCACCCCCACCTCTTTTACCACCCTCCCTAATCTTATTGAAACATCTATAACCAGGGACCTCCAACAACCATTTCTGCCCCTCTTCTATCCAAGTTTCCGTGATGGCCACCACATCGTAGTCCCAAGTACCGATCCATGCCTTAAGTTCACCCACCTTATTCCTGATGCTTCTTGCGTTGAAGTATACACACTTCAACCCATCTCCGTGCCTGCAAATACTCTCCTTTGTCAGTGTTCCCTTCCCCACTGCCTCATTACATGCTTTGGCGTCCTGAATATCGGCTACCTTAGTTGCTGGACTACAAATCCGGTTCCCATTCCCCTGCCAAATTAGTTTAAACCCTCCCGAAGAGTACTAGCAAACCTCCCTCCCAGGATATTGGTGCCCCTCTGGTTCAGATGCAACCCGTCCTGCTTGTACAGGTCCCACCTTCTCCAGAATGCGCTCCAATTATCCAAATACCTGAAGCCCTCCCTCCTACACCATTCCTGCAGCCACGTGTTCAACTGCACTCTCTCCCTATTCCTAGCCTCGCTATCACGTGGCACCGGCAACAAACTAGAGATGACAACTCTGTCTGTCCTGGCTTTCAACTTCCAGTCTAACTCCCTAAACTTGTTTACTACCTCCACACCCCTTTTCCTACCTATGTCGTTGGTACCAATGTGCACCACAACTTCTGGCTGCTCCCCATCCCCCTTAAGGATCCTGAAGACACGATCCGAGACATCCCTGGCCCTGGCACCCGGGAGGCAACATACCTTCCGGGAGTCTCGCTCGCGACCACAGAATCTCCTATCTATTCCCCTAACCATTGAATCTCCTACAACTATTGCTTTTCTATTCTCCCCCCTTCCCTTCTGAGCCCCAGAACCAGACTCAGTGCCAGAGACCTGGCCGCTAGGGCCTTCCCCCGGTAGGTCATCCCCCCCAACAGCATCCAAAACGGTATACTTGTTTTGAAGGGGAACGGCCACGAGGGATCCCTGCACTGTCTGCCTGTTTGTTTTTTTCCCCCTGACTGTAACCCAGCTATTCTTGTCCTAATAGCTGACCTATTTGGGCTGCAGGGTCTACAAAAACGGGTTGCACCCATTTGATGAGAAGATAAAAACATTAAAGAAGTGTGCCCCTCAAAAACACGATGGCATTGATGTCCTTCTTTGGATGATTAGCCATTATGGTTGATTTCTACCGAATCTTGGCATCTTGTTTGCACCGTTCGATGCTTTCTTGACAAAACACCAGAAATGGCTTTCAAAAGGCTCTTCAAGAGCTTCAGTGAAGATAAAAGCATCTTCAGTCCGCTAGTTTACTGGTCCATTTTGACCCTCAAATATAACTTGTCTTTATCTGAGATATATCTCCATGTGGATTTGAGATGTTCGTTCTCATCAATTGACTGATGGAGAGACAGGCGCATCATTTATGTATACCCGACCCTCTCCGAGACATAGAACGCATACTCTCAAGTTGAAAAAGAGGGGCTACCGGTCATGTTCAAACTTCCTAGATTTTACCAATATGGATGGCATTTTAATTTGGTGTTGGATCAGAAGGACTAGTTAGGATTATTGAATGAAGAAAAGACCATTTTAACTATTGCCTCTGCCTAAATACAACACAGTGAGTTGCTACTTTCAGCATATGAATGCACCGTGGAGCATAGGCCTTGGACCCAGATATGAGGCACTCATGCGTTGATGCACCTCTCATTTCCCTAACGTCCACGTGCACACTAGTGCCCGAAGAAGTCGTGATAAATTTAAACTCCTTGGAGGTGCTGTCCGTGTTGATAAGGCAAATCAGGCCTAGAACGCACAATGGCCGTATCATGTCAAAATCAAGCATATGGTTTTGAACGCTGTTTTCGCTAGTCCTGTTTCAGAAATATTGAAACCTTGTTTGACCAGGAGACATCAGTTGAACTGCGACGAGGTCTGCTCCTCTGCTGTTCACGTGTCATTACTCCCGGCCCCAGTAGACGGTTGCTATTGGACGAAATCCATATTGCTCACCTGGGCATAACTAGAACGAAGATTTTGGCATTGATCTTTCCATGGTGGTGCGCCATCGATGCCGACATTGATCTTTGCATGGTGGTGCACCACCGATGCCGACATTGGCAGCATGGTCGAATATTTCTACCAGTGTCAATAGCAGCGTAGGATGCTCACTGCCGTCCCTCTGCAACCCTGGGAATGTCCCGGTAGGCCTTGGTGATGGTATATGTCGACTTTCCTGGGCCTATCATGGGGATCAGATTACTTTTGTAGGTGGAGGGAGAATCTTAGTAGATGGATGTATAACGAATGAAGACATCCAAATCCTTTGTCGACAATCGAACTGTTATGCCCGTGTGTTTGTGTTTAATGTGTAACCAAGGACCCGTTTTCGGGCAATCGTACCTTTTTTTACCAGTGCGGAATTCCAGCAAGTTATGCCTTCCATTGGGATCAGACAGTTGAAATGGGCACCTTACCAGCCATCGTCGAACCGGTTAATGAAGTGCACTGTGCAGATCTTCAAAGTCAGAGTAAGAAAAGTGTCGTCGTCCTCCTTGGATATCGAAATGTCATGGTGTATGTTGTGACATAGGGGTGCCCCGCACTCCACGGCAAGAGTTGCCCCACTGGAGCTAATCATGGCCCATTGTTTGAGGAAAAGACTGAGCCTAATTTTCTTCAATTTTGCAGGGAGCGTTGAGTCCAGGCAAGATGACCACAATGGAACTATGACTAGTCGACCACCGCAAGCGCATTTGAAGTAAATGAGGTGGTCTCCATAAGAGGTAGCAGCCTCTTCAACATTGAACCTACATATCGGGGTCATTGGATGGTCCACGCAGTGCTATTGATCTAACCCGGTTGATCTACCTTTTCATCAGGGCCATTCAGAATAATGGAGCAGGTCATTAAGAGTAGATCTATATCTTACACAGTGAGTAAAAAGCAGCAACATCCCGGAAAGATTATCGTAGAATTTACAGTGCAGAAGGAGGCCATTCGGCCCATCGAGTCTGCACCGGCTCTTGGAAAGAGCACCCTACCCAAGGTCAACACCTCCACCCTATCCCAATAACCCCACCCGACACTAAGGGCAATTTTGGACACTAAGGGCAATTTATCATGGCCAATCCACGTAACCTGTATATCTTTGGACTGTGGGAGGAAACCGGAGCAGCCGGAGGAAAACCACGCACACACGGGGAGGATGTGCAGACTCCGCACAGACAGTGGCCCAAGCTGGAATCGAACCTGGGACCCTGGCACTGTGAAGCAATTGTGCTATCCACAATGCTACCGTGCTGCCCAGCGTACCGAGATAACTCGGAACGCTGGACTCCTTCTTCCAAAAATGTTTGTTTTTGTCATGGTCATAACAACGATATTGGAAGCTCAGAAACATAGGTAAGGATTCCCATGGAAAGAAATCTAGTGATAAGCAAAGTGAAGCTACATATTGGTCCTGACAATATTGAATCGAACACTGGATTGAATAGGCGAACTGAACTTCTGCACATTTCGTCCATCGCCAAAGTGTGTCAATTTTTCAACGTTTGAAACCACCTGATTAAAATAGAAGGAGAAATGCAAATACATCAAATAAACTCATGTAACATGTCAATTGAATAGTTCACTGTCAACTTAATCGTGGACGTTTTATTCTCTAAAATCCACCAAGAGCAACCTTTGTCCCTTGCTATCAGCATCTTATAATGTGAAGTTAATAAACAACTTTTACGATGTCTAATGCAGTATCTGTGAAGTTCGGAATCGGTTCCAACTCCACGGGCTGGTTAATAAATCGATTGAATTGGAGATTAAAGTGAGTACGTCAACATTGCATATTTCATCCGAATGATATAATACTTTTACAAGGATGAAAAAAAATCAGAAACGTTTAGTTGGAAGAGTCACTCAGGTCGATATCAATAGCAGTTGCCTGTGTACAAGGAGTGGTTTGTCAGAGCAGATTGAAGGTCATCTTTATGGCTCAGTGCTGTGACTGACCTTTAGTTAGTACGTGTTCGTTTAGAAACAATTCACAACACTAATTTACACAGAATATCTTGAACCTGCATTGAACGCTTTAGCACAAGGTAAGAAATGGATTTAAGGAGTACAATTACTGTGCGCTAATGCACTAGAGTATGGTAATCGCCGAGCATCGGTGTAAGTATTGATTTGCATCGACAAGGTTGGGTAAAAATCACGTAGAAGGACATAGATTACGTATTTACAACGCTAATTCATTTCAGCAGATGCAGTGAACAGCTAAAATAAATAATCCAAATGTACGTGCATCAGAGTAACGATTGATCATTTCAGGAAGATGTGTACATATATTCTGTAGTTTTATTTAGAGGGGTGGGTTTGCAGCATTGAACCCCAGAGTCTGATAGCCATGGCTACAAACAGCATAACCCTAGTTAGTCTTTAACGTGGAATTTATTGTAAGGCGATTATAAATACAAATCAGTGTTCAATACAACAGCACTTTTGCAAAGTAATTGTGGAATATTGAACACAAAGCTGCAAAGTTCTGTATTGGCAAGAGAAATAACCAATGAAAAAGCTCAAGTTTTAATTTTAAAAATAATCTAACTGTGTTCCTTTAGAGTATCAAAGAACGTGGCAAGCTAAATGAATAATGTGCATCGAGGGCAAGTTATATGGCGAAACATATTTTTTTCAGTTGTCGGGAAAGAGAATGCATTGTTTCATATGTCATTCGAAAATATGCAGACTGGGTAGTTACTTGACAAGTTTGTGACAAAAACGATACAGCCTGAACCCAGCGCCGCGATGTCCACTCATGCGCAGTTGGACCGGAGCCAACGAGCGCATGCATAGTGGCCTTCTTCCCTGCGGTGGCCGCAATGCCAAATGGCACAGGGCTACATGAGCCGGCACGGTGGAAAGGAGGGGGGGCAGAGAGTCCAGCCCGCCGATCGGTGGGCACCGAACGTGGTTCAGGCCACTACGGAGGCCCCCCCTGGGGGTTGGAACCCCCCCCCCCTCCCTACCCCTACCGCCACAGGCCAACCCTCCAACGCCGAGGTCCTGTCGGCTCAGAGGATGTTAGAACGGCGCAGTGGGACTCGGCTTTTTGTTGACGGCCGCTCGGCCTATCCAGCCCGGAGAATACAAATGCCGGCCCGCACCACGACCGGCGCAGCGCCGAGCACGCCGGCGAATTCCGCCCCCAGATCAGCCATGAACTTGTAAAATCACGAGAATGCCGGAAGGTCGAATGCTCTACTCCTGCTCTTTGCTCTTACATTCATACATAACAGCCAGAAAGAAAATACGACCAAACAATTCATAAGAGGGTGTCTCTTCAAGCGAGAACTAGGCCAAATAAAACTGGTTTTGGTGGATAAGCGAACAGGAAAATAAACCTGGCAGATGGCGAGCATGGAAGGAGAATTGCAGCTAACATAGGGAGGAATCCGGGGCGTGATTCTCCACTCTGACGCCGGTTGGGAGAATCGCCTGGGCCGCCAAAATTTCCGGGGACGCCGGTCCGACGCCCTCCCGCGATTCTCCCAAGCGGCGGGAACGGCCCGGTCGAGTTTCGCGGGCCGCAGGCCGGAGAATCGCCGGAGACTCCCAAAATGGCGATTCTCCGGCACCCCCGCTATTCTGAGGCCCGGATGGGCCGAGCGGCCAGGCCAAAACGGCGGGTTCCCCCCGGCGCCGTCCACACCTGGACGCTGCCGTCGTGAACGGTGCGTGAACGCTGGGGGGGGGGGGGTGGTCGGGCTGTCCTCTCTGAAGGAGGACCTCCTTCCTTCCGCGGTCCCGCAATATCCGTCCCCCATCTTCTTGCTGGGAGGACTTAGAGAGGACGGCAACCACGCATGTGCGGATGATGCCTGTTATGCGGCGCCGGCCGCGTCATCTCTGCGGCGCCGCTTTTATGCGGGCGACAAGGCCTGGTGCGTGTAGATGCCGTGGCCCCGATCCTGGCCCATTGTCAGGGCCTGAATCGGTCGGGACCGGGGCCGTTCCGCGCCGTCGTTAACCTCGACGGCGTTCACGACGGCGCGGCCACTTCGGCGTGGGAGTGGAGAATCCCACCCCCGGAATCATCTAGCAGCTGTTAAGAACCCCGCTGATGCTTAATGTAAGGGGGTCCCAATACTCAAAAGGGTGTTTGGAACGTAGGTACATTTTCAGTTTGGTATATTCTGAGGAAGGAAATGAAAACTAGGGAAGAATCGTCCAGTCATTTTTTTGATCAATTGATAAAGAATATCTATTAACTGAAAAGAAAAACACAAACATGGATTCTATGAACTACAACAGTGCCCATGACACCATTGCTGGCTACACAGTCTTACATGATTCATCTCTTTGTTCCCGACTACCTTGGTTTCCAGGGGCAAAATTCTCTGGCGCGATGTCCGTCGACTGGCGGCCAAAATGGCGCCAATCAGACGGGCATCGCGCTGCCCCAAAGGTGCGGAATGCTCCGCATCTTTGGGGGCCGAGCCCCAACATTGAGGGGCTAGGCCAACGCCGGAGGAATTTCAGCCCCCCAGCTGGCGGAAGCGGCCTTTGTTGCCCCGCCAGCTGGCGCGGAAATGACATCTCCGGGCGGCGCATGCCCGAGAGCATCAGCGGCCGCTGCCAGTTTCCCACGCATGCGCAGTGGAGGGAGTCTCTTCGACCTCCGCTATGGTGGAGACCGTGGCGGAGGCGGAAGGGAAAGAGTGCCCCCACGGCACAGTCCAGCCCGCAGATCAGTGGGCCCCGATCGCGGGCCAGGCCACCGTGGGGGCAGCCCCCCGGGGTCAGATCGCCCCACGCCCCCCCCAGGACCCCGGAGCCCGCCCACGCCGCCTTGTCCCGCCAGTAAGGTAGGTGATTTAATTTACGCCGGCGGGACAGGCAATCTATCGGCGGGACTTCGGTCCACCCGGGCCGAAGAATCGAGCGGGGGGGGTGTTGGGGGGCAACCGGCGCGGCGCGATTCCCGCCCCCGCCGAATATCCGGTGCTGGAGACTTCGACAATCGGCGGGTACGGGATTCACGCCAGGCCCCGGAGATTCTCCGACCCGGCGGGTGGTCGGAGAATGTCGCACCTGGTCCCTGAGACGACCGCTGTTCCTGAACAACATCCAATATTGTATAAATCTATGAGATACATCCAGGAGTTAATTACCACGGGCAGTTTATTTCTCCTCATCTGGGAAAACCTTTTATAGTGTCAGAAAATGCGGCATCTTCTTGGTTCGAACTTATGGATTTTAGTTGCCTATACAGCAATAGCTTTTTTCAGGATTGTGTTTGCACAGCTCGGTGTGGCAGTGATGATAGCTGCTGCTACATTGCAACTTTATGCAGTTATTGTGCTGTGTAGATATCATTATTTTCCTTTAGTATCACCCAACCCATCGAGTCTGATCTTGCATATGTGTGCCAGTTTGCTTATATTTCAACTTTGAAGTTACCCAATCATTTTCCGCTAGTAGCAATACGTAAACATCAGTATGTCACTAGTATGTTATTTCAGTGGTCAAAACCCCTTCAGAAGGCACCTTTACTGATGTCCCCCTTTTGCTTTATGTCCCTGATTCATTTTTAATCTTAATTTTCACCAATTCTTTACACAGCATGTGAATGATGAACACTGCTGATGAGTCAGTTATGAGCCTATCAGGAACACGCAGGGTAAATTATGATTAAAGATAAAATACCAGACTGGCACGTTTAATGTAAACTTAACAATACAATATACTGATAAACTTCCAGGAGACGCAGGATGCCTGAGGCAATGGATTGGGGGAAATGTATTTTGGTGGATAGAACACTGGTTGGCAGAGAGAAAACAACGAGTAGGAATTAATGGGTCCTTTCCAAATTGGCAGACAGTAACTCGTGGGGTGCCACAGGGATCGGTGCTGTGACGCCAGCTATTCACAATATATATTGAGGGTTTGGATGAGGGAACAACATGTAACATCTCAAAGTTTGCAGATGATATCAAGTTGGGTGGACTATTAGCTGTGACGAGGATGCAGAGATGTTACAGCATGATCTTGACAGGTTGGACGAGTGGGCAAATCAATGGCAGATGCCGTATAATATCGATCATTGTGAGGTTATTCACTTTGGAAGCAAAATCAGGAAGGCAGATACTATTTAAAAGATTGTAAATTGGGATGGGGATGTGTGCAGCGGGACCTGGGTGCCCTTGTGTATCAGTCGGTGAAGGTCAGCATGCAGGTGCAGCAGGCGGTTATGAAATCTAATGGTATGTTGGCCTTCATTGCGACAGGTGTCGAGTACAGGAACAGAAATGTGTTATTGCAATTATACAGGGCCTTGGTGAGGCCACAACTGGAATATTGTGCGCAGATTTGGTCATATTTTCTGTGGAAGGGTGTTCTTTCTCTCGAGGGAGTACAGCAAAGTTTTACCAGACTGATTCCTGCGATGGCGGTACTGTCCTATGAGGAGAGAGTGACTAGGTGAGGATTGTTCTCGCTAGAGTTCAGAAGAATGAGAGGGGATCTCATAGAGACGGCGTAGATGCAGGGAACATGTTCCGGATGGTAGATGTGTCCAGAACCAGAGGCACAGTCTGAAGTTTCAGTGTAAACCAGTTCGGACAGAGATGAGGAGACATTTCTTCACCCAAAGCGTGATGAGCCTGCAGAATTCATTACCACAGGAAGTAGTTGATTCTAAAACATTAAATATATTCAAGAGGCGGCTAGATATAGCACTTGGTGCGAATGGGATCAAAGGTTATGTGGAGAAAGCAGGATTAGTTTTTGAGTTGGATGATCAGCCACGGTCGTGATAAATGTCGGTGCAGGCTCGACGGGCCAAAAGGCCTCCTTCTGGTTCTATGTTTCTATGCACCTATGTATCTATGTATCTGTGTATCTCTGTATCTATGTGTCTATGTACCTATGGTTCTACGTAACTGTCCTGCCTTGAGACAATTCATACTTCTTTAATATCGGATTATCTTTAACTCTAGCCGTACCGTCTGGACCGTAAAGACTTAATTACCTGCAAAGACCCGCATTCAAAGTACCGTCTTCCATTATTTACTTTGTCTATATTTGTGATTGTGGAACCCACCTCTTCACTCACCTGATGAAGGAGCTACGCCCCAAAATCCAGTGATTCCAAATAAACCTGTTGGACTTTAACTTGGTGTTGTAAGACTTTTTACTGTGAGCACCCCAGTCCAACGCTGGCAACTCCACATATTTTATAAATTGGCTGCTTAGGGACGGCATAACTATCAGCGCTGCATTAAAATTAAAATTGCGGTGATATTGTTACAATTGTACTGTGGAGGAAAGAAAAGAACCTTGAAGTGTGGAGCAAACCTAAATTTGGGCAAATGTATTATTAACACGCAGCAGAGAGGTTCCTCTTACCGAAGCCTAGTCAGCAAAACAAAGTTATTTGTGCAGCATTAAAAAAATATATATATATAATTTCCTCAACGCCATACCTCATTCAAACAGGGTGAACCTTCCCGGCAATTATATTTTTAGTTTGTCCTTTATATAAGCACAGATTGGAAAAAATAGCATATAGTTAAGCAGGCCAGATGCGTACGGTAAAGGCTCGCAGTGCAAAAATACAGTAATAGAAATCTCATCAAACAGCATATTGTGAAGTAATCTAGTGACTTCAATTACAACCTAAGTTCATGATTCGGCTCACTCACTACCCGTGATAAAAATGGGAAAAAAACTGCTAAGTCCACGCTGTCACCAGACCTTGGGATAGTCCGTGTTCAATTCTAGCCCCAAATTACCCGGAGTCGTAAAACAGATGAAACTAGATTTTGTATTAATACCCACGGCTTTGGTTGAGGTAAATTCATTTTAGTCACCAGGCTTGTAAAATGTACCCACGAGTAACCAATTATTATGAACAATAATTATAATTAAAAAGGCAAATATACCAATGACTACTACTATCTGATTCCAGCACCATTCTCTTTATTTATTTTTATATATTTAAAGTGCCCAATTCATTTATTGCCAATTAAGGGGCAATACATAGAATCATAGAATTTAGTGTGACCAATTCACCTGCCCTGCACATTTTTAGGTTATGGTTTGAGACCCATTAAGACAGGGGAGAATGTGCAAACTCCACACGGACAGTGACCTGGGGCCGGATTGAACCCAGGCCTCGGCACCATTAAATAGCAGTGCTAACCACTGCGTCACCATGCCTCCACCCCAGCATTTTCTAACTTCAGCCACTCTGCGCACAGTTAAAGAGCACAGACGAAAAGCATTGATGAATGGGGAAAACAATAAAATGCAGGGAGAATGACCTTTGATTCGGATGGACATTTTCCAGATAGATTCTTTCTCAAGTCTCGACATGCAATTGGGCACTATTTTGCCCCCTTCATGATCTTCACTGCAGACTCACGGAGGCAGCAGGAAACCGGGGGCTGACAGAGTGAGAGCACAGCTCATTTTGTTCCTAGGGGGCGATACACTTCTGGCATGTTCTGTCCGAACAAAAACACCTGGAAGGAACAAATCAGTAACCGTTGTCAGGCAGAATAAAATACCTGGCCAAGCCATTGCCTGTCAGTTAACCAACTGAAACACTTCCCTGCAACCTGCTGGGTGACGAAAATTATGAATCCTCCTTTCACAAAAATGAAACCTGAGTTCTCGACTTCCTCTGCATGACTTAAAATCTACACCTCAATTCCTGATCCATGGACCAAAAAAAAAGGTAAAATAAAATAAATAGGAGCAAAGGAAATGATCAGGAAGGACTTTAACACACCTCCCCCTTAGAGGGATGAAGCGTCATTGCAAGCACATTTCAAACCAACGTACGTGACACAAACCAAAACACTTTCTCCTTTCGTCCTTCATTTCCCATTACCTAAGATTCTCTAATTCTTATATTTGTCACTCATCTACATTTAAATCTGCGACAATGCTTTCGCAATAATAATATTGAATAGTTTTTTTGCACTGAGTGCCGAATTTGGTGAATTTGAGTGCTAGTGAGAGTTTGGTGACTGAGTGAGTATAAGGCTTCATTTCTATCTAAAGTCTAGTCTTTCTTTTATTTAGTTAATTAACTTAAAAGTTGCCGTTTGGTTTAGAAGAAGGTGAATTTTCAATCAGCTTTCAACAAAGCTTCTACTTGTAGGCACTTGCACCTGGAGCTTGTTAATTAGTTAATTGGATTAGGCCAGTTTTCAGAGGCTAGAGTCACAGTATAAAAGTGATCCCCTACAGTGCAGACTTTGTTTGCACTGAGTGCTGAATTTGGTGCATTTGAGTGCTATAGTGAGAGTTTGGTGACTGAGGGAGTGCTAAATTTGGTGCATTTGAGTGCTATAGTGAGAGTTTGGTGACAGAGGGGGTTAGGTGAGGAGGGAGTAAGGTGCTCCTTTCATTTTGTTCTTACATTTCTGCAAAGAGTGAGAAGAGAGCCAGGGGTTTACAGAGAGTGCAGCTGACTGGGAGCAGAGTCGGAGGGCAGAGATCCAGTTGGACCACAGGGCAGCTATATTCTGTAAGGTAAGAGGGGATGGAGGCTAGGCCAGTTGCATGCTCCTCCTGTAGGATGTCAGTGGTGAGGGATACCGCCAGTGTCCCCGCTGACTATTACTGCGGGAAGTGCACCCAACTCCAGCTCCTCAAAGACCGTGTTAGGGAACTGGAGCTGAAGCTGGATGAACTTCGGATCATCCGGGAGGCAGAGGGGGTGATAGAGAAGAGTTACAGGGAGGTAACCACACCCAAGGTACAGGACAAGCATAGCTGGGGTACAGTCAGGGGGGGGGGGGAAACAGGCAGACACTGCAGGGATCCCTCGTGGCCGTTCACCTTCAAAACAAGTATAGCGTTTTGGATGCTGTTAGGGGGCGGATGACCTACCGGAGGAAGGCCCTAGCGGCCAGATCTCTGGCACTGGCTCTGGGGCTCAGAAGGGAAGGGGGGAGAATAGAAAAGCAATATCTGTAGGAGATTCAATGGTTAGGGGAATAGATAGGAGATTCTGTGGTCGCGGGCGAGACTCCCGGAAGGTATGTTTCCTCCCGGGTGCCAGGGCCAGCAAAGTCTCGGATCGTGTCTTCAGGATCCTTAAGGGGGATGGGGAGCAGCCAGAGGTCGTGGTGCACATTGGCACCAACGACGTAGGTAGGAAAAGGGGTGTGAGGTAATAAACGAGTTTAGGGAGTTAGGCTGGCAGTTAAAAGCCAGGACAGACAGAGTTGTCATCTCTGGTTTGTTGCCCGTGCCACGTGATAGCGAGGCGAGGAATAGGGAGAGAGTGCAGCTGAACACGTGGCTGCAGGAATGGTGTAGGTGGGAGGGCTTCAGGTATTTGGATAATTGGAGCGCATTCTGGGGAAGGTGGGACCTGTACAAGCAGGACGGGTTGCATCTGAACCAGAGGGGCACCAATATCCTGGGAGGGAGGTACTCCAGTACTCTTCGGGAGGGTTTAAACTAATTTGGCAGGTGCATGGGAACCGGATTTGTAGTCCAGCAACTAAGGTAGCCGATATTCAGGACGCCAAAGCGTGTAATTAGGCAGTGGGGAAGGGAACACTGACAAAGGAGAGTACTTGCAGGCACGGCGATGGGTTGAAGTGTGTGTACTTCTACGCAAGATGCATCAGGAATAAGATGGGTGAACTGAAGGCATGGATCGGTACTTGGGACTACGATGTGGTGGCCATCACGGAAACTTGGATAGAAGAGGGGCAGAAATGGTTGTTGGAGGTCCCTGGTTATAGATGTTTCAATAAGATTAGGGAGGGTGGTAAAAGAGGTGGGGGGGTGGCATTGTTAATTAGAGATAGTATAACAGCTGCAGAAAGGCAGTTCGAGGAGTATCAGCCTACTGAGGTAGTATGGGTTGAAGTCAGATATAGGAGAGGAGCAGTCACCTTGTTAGGAGTTTTCTATAGCCCCCCCCCCCCCCCCCCTATAGTAGCAGAGATGTGGAGGAACAGATTGGGAAACAGATTTTGGAAAGGTGCAGAAGTCACAGGGTAGTAGTCATGGGTGACTTTAACTTCCCAAACATTGAGTGGAAACTCTTTAGATCAAATTGTTTGGATGGGGTGGTGTTTGTGCAGTGTGTCCAGGAAGCTTTTCTAACACAGTATGTAGATTGTACGACCAGAGGAGGGGCAATATTGGATTTAGTACTTGGTAATGAACCAGGGCAAGTGGTAGATTTGTTAGTGGGGAAGCATTTTGGAGATAGTGACCACAATTCTGTGACTTTCACTTTAGTCATGGAGAGGGATAGGTGCGTGCAACAGGGCAAGGTTTACAATGGGGGAAGGGTAAATACGATGTTGTCAAACAAGAATTGAAGTGCACAAGTTGGGAACAGAGGCTGTCAGGGAACGACACAAGTGAAATGTGGAAATTGTTCAAGGAACAGGTACTACGTGTCCTTGATATGTATGTCCCTGTCAGGCAGGGAAGAGATGGTCGATGAGGAAACCATGGTTGACAAGAGAGTTTGAATGTCTTGTTAAGAGGAAAAAGGAGACTTATGTAAGGCTGAGGAAACAAGGTTCAGACAGACAGGGCGTTGGAGGGATACAAGATAGCCAGGAGGGAACTGAAGAAAGGGATTAGGAGAGCTAAGAGAGAGCATGAACAATCTTTGCGGGTAGGATTAAGGAAAACCCCAATGCTTTTTACACATATGTGAGCAATATGAGAATGACTAGAGCGAGGGTAGGTCCGATCAAGGACAGTAGCGGGAGATTGTGTATTGAGTCTGAAGAGATAGGAGAGGTCTTGAACGAGTACTTTTCTTCTGTATTTACAAATGAGAGGGGCCGTATTGTTGGAGAGGACAGTGTGAAACAGATTGGTAAGCTCGAGGAAATACTTGTTAGGAAGGAAGATGTGTTGGGCATTTTGAAAAAAATGATGATAGACAAATCCCCCGGGCCTGACGGGATATATCCAAGGATTCTATGGGAAGCAAGAGATGAAATTGCAGACCCGTTGGCAATGATCATTTCGTCCTCACTGTCAACAGGGGTGGTACCAGGGGATTGGAGAGTGGCAAATGTCGTGCCCCTGTTCAAGAAAGGGACTAGGGATAACGCTGGGAATTACAGGCCAGTTAGTCTTACTTCGGTGGTAGGCAAAGTAATGGAAAGGGTACTGAAGGATAGGATTTCTGAGCATCTGGAAAGACACTGCTTGATTAGGGACAGTCAGCACGGATTTGTGAGGGGTAGGTGTTGCCTTACAAGGCTGATTGAATTCTTTGAGGAGGTGACCAAGCATATGAATGAAGGTAAAGCAGTGGATGTAGTGTACATGGATTTTAGTAAGGCATTTCATCAGATTCCCCATAGTATGCTTATGCAGAATGTAAGGAGACATGGGATAGTGGGAAATTTGGCCAGTTGGATAACGAACTGGCTAACCGAAAGAATTCAGAGAGTGGTGGTGGATGGCAAATATTCAGCCTGGATCCCAGTTACCAGTGGCATAACGCAGGGATCAGTTCTGGGTCCTCTGCTGTTTGTGATTTTCATTAATGACTTGGATGAGGGAGTTGAAGGGTGGGTTAGTACATTTGCAGGCGATACGATGATTGGTGGAGTTGTGGATAGTGAGGAGGGCTGTTGTCCGCTGCAAAGAGACATAGATAGGATGCAGAGCTGGGCTGAGAAGTGGCAGATGGAGTTTAACCCTTAAAACTTCGAGGTTGTCCATTTTAGAAGGACAAATATGAATGCGGAATACAGGGTTAACGGTAGTGTTCGTGGCAATGTGGAGGAGCAGAGAGATCTTGGGGTCTATGTTCATACATCTTTGAAAGTTGCCACTCAAGTGGATAGAGCTGTGAAGAAGGTCTATGGTGTGCTAGCGTTCATTAACAGAGGGATGAATTTAAGAGCCGTGAGGTGATAGTGACCACAATTCTGTGACTTTCACTTTAGCAATGGAGAGGGATAGCTGCGTGCAACAGGGCAAGGTTTACAATGGGGGAAGGGTAAATACGATGATGTCAGACAAGAATTGAAGTGCACAAGTTGGGAAAAGAGGCTGTCAGGGAAGGACACAAGTGAAATGTGGAACTTGTTCAAGGAACAGGTACTACGTGTCCTTGATATGTATGTCCCTGTCAGGCAGGGAAGAGATGATCGATGAGGGAACCATGGTTGACAAGAGAGTATGAATGTCTTGTTAAGAGGAAAAAGGAGACTTATGTAAGGCTGAGGAAACAAGGTTCAGACAGACCGGGCGTTGGAGGGATACAAGATAGCCAGGAGGGAACTGAAGAAAGGGATTAGGAGAGCTAAGAGAGAGCATGAACAATCTTTGCGGATAGGATTAAGGAAAACCCCAATGCTTTTTACACATATGTGAGCAATATGAGAATGACTAGAGCGAGGGTAGGTCCGATCAAGGACAGTGGCGGGAGATTGTGTATTGTGTCTGAAGAGATAGGAGAGGTCTTGAACGAGTACTTTTCTTCTGTATTTACAAATGAGAGGGGCGATATTGTTGGAGAGGACAGTGTGAAACAGACTGGTAAGCTCGAGGAAATACTTGTTAGGAAGGAAGATGTGCTGGGCATTTTGAAAAAATTGAGGATAGACAAATCCCCCGGGCCTGACGGGATATATCCAAGGATTCTATGGGAAGCAAGAGATGAAATTGCAGACCCGTTGGCAATGATCATCTCGTCCTCACTGTCAACAGGGGTGGTACCAGGGGATTGGAGAGTGGCGAATGTCGTGCCCCTGTTCAAGAAAGGGACTAGGGATAACGCTGGGAATTACAGGCCAGTTAGTCTTACTTCGGTAGTAGGCAAAGTAATGGAAAGGGTACTGAAGGATAGGATTTCTGAGCATCTGGAAAGACACTGCTTGATTAGGTATAGTCAGCACGGATTTGTGAGGGGTAGGTGTTGCCTTACAAGGCTGATTGAATTCTTTGAGGAGGTGACCAAGCATATGAATGAAGGTAAAGCAGTGGATGTATTGTACATGGATTTTAGTAAGGCATTTCATCAGGTTCCCCATGGTAGGCTTATGCAGAAAGTAAGGAGGCATGGGATAGTGGGAAATTTGGCCAGTTGGATAACGAACTGGCTAACCGATAGAAGTCAGAGAGTGGTGGTGGATGGCAAATATTCAGCCTGGATCCCAGTTACCAGTGGCATACCGCAGGGATCAGTTCTGGGTCCTCTGCTGTTTGTGATTTTCATTAATGACTTGGATGAGGGAGTTGAAGGGTGGGTTAATAAATTTGCAGGCGATACGAAGATTGGTGGAGTTGTGGAAAGTGAGGAGGGCTGTTGTCCGCTGCAAAGAGACATAGATAGGATGCAGAGCTGGGCTGAGAAGTGGCAGATGGAGTTTAACCCTTAAAACTTCGAGGTTGTCCATTTTAGAAGGACAAATATGAATGCGGAATACAGGGTTAACGGTAGTGTTTTTGGCAATGTGGAGGAGCAGAGAGATCTTGGGGTCTATGTTCATACATCTTTGAAAGTTGCCACTCAAGTGGATAGAGCTGTGAAGAAGGCCTATGGTGTGCTCGCGTTCAGTAACAGAGGGATGAATTTAAGAGCCGTGAGGTGATGATGCAGCTGTACAAAACTTTGGTAAGGCCACATTTGTAATACTGTGTACAGTTCTGGTCGCCTCATTTTAGGAAGGATGTGGAAGCTTTGGAAAATGTGCAAAGGAGATTTACCAGGATGTTGCCTGTAATGGAGAGTAGGTCTTCCGATGAAAGGTTGACGGTGCTAGGTCTTTTCTCGTTAGAACGGAGAAGGATGAGGGGCGACTTGATAGAGGTTTATAAGATGATCAGGGGAATAGATAGAGTAGACAGTCAGAGACGTTTTCCCCGGGCGGAACAAACCATTACAAGGGGACATAAACTTATGGTGAATGGTGGAAGATATAGTGGGGATGTGAGAGGTCGGTTCTTTACCCAGTGATGGCATGGAAGGCACTGCCTGTGGTAGTTGAGTCGGAAACATTAGTGACCTTCATGCAGCTATTGGATAGGTACATGGATTACAGTAAAATGATATAGTGTAGATGTATTTGTTCTTAAGGGCAGCACGGGAGCATTGTGGATAGCACAATTGCTTCACAGCTCCGGGTCCCAGGTTAGATTCCGGCTTGGGTCACTGTCTGTGCGGAGTCTGCACTTCCTCCCCGTGTCTGCATGGGTTTCCTCCGGGTGCTCCGGTTTCCTCCCACAGTCCAAAGATGTGCAGGTTAGGTGGATTGGTCATGATAAATTGCCCTTACTGTCCAAAATTGCCCTTAGTGTTGGGTGGAGGTGTTGACTTTGGGTAGGGTGCTCTTTCCAAGAGCCGGTGCAGACTCAATGGGCCGAATGGCCTCCTTCTGCACTGTAAATTCAATGATGATCTATGATTAATCTAGGACAAAGGTTCGGCACAACATCGTGTGCCGAAGGGCCTGTTCTGTGCTGTATTTTTCTATGTTCTGTGTTCTATTGTCCATTCAAAGAATATGTACGACTTTGCAACGAATAATGTACAATAAACTCCAACGGAACAATAGTGTGTTCTGAGTTTTAGATTTTCCTACAATTTCAACTGGATCATGGTTGATATAGACTAACCTTTGCTTATTCTAAAACGGTTCATTGACTTCAAAATGCCAATGATAGTACCAGTGATAAGGTTCCCTATTCCACCAGCCTCTCGTTTCTTGCCTCGTCATCCTGTAGTATCACGGTCCCATCCCAGTTCACTGGCCAACGTGGCCATTTTAGAGACTTTGGAGAAATGTGGGCTGGTCTAGATTTGTTCACTTACCAATTTCTCAAAAACTGTTTGCCATTCTATGCACCATACCATTTTCGCTGGATTCTGTGGTTCAGCGGATATGGAAACTGTTTTATCGGGTTTTCGTCACAGACCTCTACATCATGTTCAGTTCTTGTAGCGCACCCCGGTATGACCCTACAATTCTTCTCATGCTTTTACAGCAGCCTTATGAGAGGCTTTTTGCTCTTCTTCTAAGTACGCAAATCAGTACATAACAGTTTCAGTATTACAATGTTTGCTAATAGTACCACAGGAGATTCGCTCTGTGAACTGTCGAACTCTTTCCCTACCGCACTCTTTTAATTTCTATTCACTTTCACGAGTTGACTTGACACACTTGTTCCTTCATATCTTCTTCCCTGCTATTATATAATATGGTATACTCGGTCCATCTTGCTATGCTCTGGAGTACCTAATACTTATGTCACCTTATTAGCCCTGTCTCATAGGAGACGCTGCATTTCGCTTTCAGAGGGTGGCCTTGCAAAGGCAACAATACCAGTGCCACATCTCCAACTTGGAATGTTCTGGACCCGGCTCGTTTGTCTGCCCATATTATCATTCTTTCCCCCGAAGCATTTAAAAGCTCTTGGTCCATTTGCCAAGCTTGTGTAAGTTTTTTCAGCAACGTAGACAGGTAATACAATATTCTGAATTTGTCTTTTTTGTATTAGAAACTACTCTTTCATCAACTTTAATATACCCGCACTCCTTGGCCGCAGATCAACTGAAATGAAGCTTTTAAATTTATTCCCAGAAATCCAGGTGGCAAATAGTAAAACATCCAATTCCTTGTCCCAATCTCTTGTTATTTATGGCAGTAGGCCCTAATCATTGTTTTTTGTTTCTGATGATATCTCCCAAAGCTCCCTCAGTCTGTAGGTGATGAGAAGTTACTTTCGTGACTTGATGCTTACACTGCGAATTATGTCCTGGAAAAATGTAAACATAAATATTAGATCCCTGGCAGATTGTACTTGGAAGGATAGATCATGAATTGTGAATAACGTGGTCAGCTTTTCCACTGCTCCCTTAGAAGTGGACAGTCTTCATTCACCTGAGGAAGGAGCAGCGCTCCGAAAGCTAGTGACATCGAAACAAACCTGTTGGACTTTTACCTGGTGTTGTAAGACTTCTTACTGTGCTCACCCCAGTCCAACGCCGGCATCTCCACATCATTGTTCTTAAAGGTATAGCGTCTGGAAATCGAGTGATTGAATCAATGACTGGACGAGTGCACTAATGTCCTGCCTCCCATTTAGGCAATCGCCTTACACAATCTACCAACGCCATGCTAAATTGTTCTTCAAACACTGTCGAAGGTGTTAAAGGCACGGGTCTTAACCCATGTTGAGGTTTATCTACGATGTGACAGCTATTTATTTTTTATAAATTTAGAGTACCCAATTCAGTTTTTCCAATTATGGGGCAATTAATCGAGACCAATCCACCGACCCTGCACATCATTGGGTTGTGGGGGCCTAGCAAACATGGGGAGAATGTGCAAACTCCACACAGTCAGTGACCCAGACCCGGGATCGAACCTGGGACCTAGGTGCCTTGAGGCAACAGTGTGATCTGACAGCTATGACAACTTGTACAGATTTTCCCTACATCGTTGTGTAATAAAGGTGAGGAAAAATGGCTCTTGACTGCAGCCTGAATTTTCCAAATTCCCACACGTTCTGCCATTGATTTCACGTGTTCTACCGGCAGTATTTCACTACAATATTTGGGCGGTAGCACTATCTGATTATCAACAGTCCATTCCTCGTCCCCAAGTCTATGACTATGTCGCTACTACCTCATTGGAACTCTGTTCTTAACATTATTGACTCTGGATCTTCCACAGTCACAACTTATGTGATAGATGACTGTGCTACTCTGCGTAACTTTGGATCTACCTTTTGGGTCTAAATTGATGAAAACCCAGGAAACACATCCTCGGAAGTATCCTCATCTGCAATTATATTTTCTGCTATTCTTCCATGCGATCGTTTTGTGACTTTAATTTCTGGTGGTGGACATAATTTAGCCATTGCCCTGGTCATCCCCCATTGATGGAAACTGTTCCTGCAATTGTTCTGTCTCGAGATCTTGACTCGGACTCTCTGTAATAATGGGTGAATCTACAACCTTGATCCATGACAAATTATTCTCCAAAGGTATGTCTACTCCGTCTACTGGCAACTTCTTCATCAACGCGACAACGACTGAACCTGATTACAAATCACACTCCAATTGTACTTTATACAATGGAACTGGGATATAAAGTCCATTTATCCCATTCACTCTCACCTTCGCTTACTTTGAGTTCTTCGGTGAGTAAATCAAATCCCTCCCCAGTAAGCTAATTTGTATAGCACCTGTATCCATGTAAATAATCATGGCTTTGGATACATAATTTGCTGACAATGATGCAATCTTCCGCTGAGAAAAAAATATCTGCGAAATACCCCATTTGCCACACCTGCTCCAACCGCAGTCTTTACCACAGGTGTCTCAGATCTCGCGAGGGTTACGGCCTACCCTGTCGTATTATCTACGTTCCTTCCATTTTCAGAATCCTCCTTAGAAACCTCTGGTCCCATGGACTTTCCCCGCAGCTTCCAACATGTTGACCTCATGTATCCCACTTTATTGCAAGGTACCTCCTAAGCATTCGTTTCCCACCTCCACCATCAGTAAATTCCAGGTCTGACGAGGAGATCTCGGAGCATTCCTAGCTATCCAACCCTTAACCTAGCTACGTTGCTTCCTTTCACTCTCCCACACCCTATCTACTTCAAATTTATGCGGCGACAGAACACACGTTTAAATATGTGGATCAGCTCAATACTCAGCCATTATTGTTGCTTGGCCAGCGAGCATAAAATATGGGTTCTTATCACAGAATGTAGTGAATTCTTAAATTCGTCCAACAGAAGTATTCTTTTTATGTCTTAAAGGTAGCTTCAATTCCAAATGCTCGTATTCAAATATTACAATTACAGACTTAAACCTATCAAATTAAACATAAGTCTTTAAATTATGAAATATTTGCATTTAGGACTCCGGAACTAATACATATGGACTAAGATCACTCTTTCTCATCCCACCATAATCCTTATAGGCGCAATCTGACAGAGAATGATAGCAATCTGCGCCCTACCTGGTGGTTTACTTTGCATGGTAATGTGTGCGTTTCTATTCCCACGAAATAATGGGAGGGCATTATTGCAGAACGATTATTTATTAACCAACGTGTTAGGAGAGCACAACATCAGAGAAGGACCTCTGGAGCTGACCCCGCCCAAAGTAAGAAATCAGGGGCGGACCCACGCCGGGTCGGAGAATGGCCGTTGGCCGCCGTGAATCCCGCCCCCGCCCCCGCCGAAGTCTCCGAAGGGAGAAAAGTCGGCGGGGCATTAAAGGCGCCGCTGCCGCGGAGAACGTCACGGGTCTGCGCAAGGCAGCCGATTTTCGGCCTGCCGATATTCTCGCTTCCGGATGGGCCGAAGTCCCGTCGACGTGATGACCGTTCACGTCGACGTGAATCAAACCTCCTTTTCATCGGCGTGACCCGGTGCTCCAGGCTCACGCCGACCAGAGAGGAGGTGAGTGACGGCCTGGGGGGTTGGCTCTGGGCAGGAAATGGCGTGGCCGCAGACTGATTGCGTGAGGAGAGGTGTGTCTCGGCTTGTGTGTGTGTGTGTGCGGCGGGGGGGGGGGTGGTTAGAGTAGCCTGGGCTCCGGGGGAGTGCCGGGAGGGGGTCCGTGCTGGGGTGGAGGTTGGGGGTTGGGGGGGGGGTCCGTGCCGTGGTGGAGGTTGGGGGTTGGCGGGGGGTCGGACCCGGGGTGGAGGTTGGGGGGGGGGGGTCCGTGCTGGGGTGGAGGTTGGGGGTTGGGGGGGGTCCGTGCCGGGATGGAGGTTGTGGGGGGGGGGGGGTCCGTGCTGGGGTGGAGGTTGGGGGTTGGGGGGGATCCGTGCCGGGGTGGAGGTTGGGGGGGGTCCGTGCTGGGGTGGAGGTTGGGGAGGGGGTCCGTGCCGGGGTGGAGGTTGGGGAGGGGGTCCGTGCCGGGGTGGAGGTTGGGGGTTGGGGGGGGGTCCGTGCCGGGGTGGAGGTTGGGGGGGGATCCGTGCTGGGGTGGAGGTTGGGGTTTGGGGGGGGTCCGTGCTGGGGTGGAGGTTGGGGGTTTGGGGGGGGGTCCGTGCTGGGGTGGAGGTTGGGGAGGGGGTCCGTGCCGGGGTGGAGGTTGGGGGTTGGGGGGGGGGTCCGTGCCGGGGTGGAGGTTGGGGGGGGTCCGTGCTGGGTTGGAGGTTGGGGAGGGGGTCCGTGCTGGGGTGGAGGTTTGGGGGGGTCCGTGCCGGGGTGGAGGTTGGGGGGGGGGGTCCGTGCCGGGGTGGAGGTTGGGGGGGGGGTCCGTGCTGGGGTGGAGGTTGGGGAGGGGGTCCGTGCCGGGGTGGAGGTTGGGGAGGGGGTCCGTGCCGGGGTGGACGTTGGGGGTTGGGGGGGGGTCCGTGCTGGGGTGGAGGTTGGGGAGGGGGTCCGTGCCGGGGTGGAGGTTGGGGGTTGGGGGGGGGGTCCGTGCCGGGGTGGAGGTTGGGGGGGTCCGTGCTGGGTTGGAGGTTGGGGAGGGGGTCCGTGCTGGGGTGGAGGTTTGGGGGGGTCCGTGCCGGGGTGGAGGTTGGGGGGGGGTCCGTGCCGGGGTGGAGGTTGGGGGGGGGGTCCGTGCTGGGGTGGAGGTTGGGGAGGGGGTCCGTGCCGGGGTGGAGGTTGGGGAGGGGGGTCCGTGCCGGGGTGGAGGTTGGGGTTTGGGGGGGGGTCCGTGCCGGGGTGGAGGTTGGGGGGGGGTCCGTGCTGGGGTGGAGGTTGGGGAGGGGGTCCGTGCCGGGGTGGAGGTTGGGGAGGGGGTCCGTGCCGGGGAGGAGGTTGGGGGTTGGGGGGGGGGGGGTCCGTGCCGGGGTGGAGGTTGGGGGTTGGGGGGGGGTCCGTGCTGGGGTGGAGGTTGGGGAGGGGGTCCGTGTCGGGGTGGAGGTTGGGGGGGGTTTCCGTGCCGGGGTGGGGGTTGGTGGGGGTCCGTGCCCGGGTGGAGGTTGGGGGGGTGTCCGTGCCGGGGTGGAGGTTGGGGGGGGGTCCGTGCCGGGGTGGGTGATGGGAGGGCAAATGAGTTGGTCCACCTGGCCAGGTGCCAGCCTCCAACAGTTGGACCCATGCGGTCCATGCCACCTGGCTGGGGGGAGGAGGGGATATGGGCAATGATGACATGTCGTCGTTCCCCTCCCCCCCACCAGGCCGTCATGTTTTCAGACCATCCAGCGATGTTGGCCGCCATGGTGGCAGCCGCTCATGTCTATGTTGCCCTGGATGAGGAGGAGGAGGAGGAGGAGGAGGAGCGTGCCAGAGAGGCGGCGCAGGCTGCCGCAGAGGGGCAGGCAGCAGCCGGCCAGGCTGGAGGGACACCTGACCGACAGGACGAGGAGGGGGAGGAGGACGTCGCGGCCCTATGGCAACGGAGGCACCCGAGGGCGCCCCGTGTGTACCGGCCCCGGCAGTCATACCAGGACCTCACGGACCGGGAATGCAGGAGGAGACTCCGGATGAGCCGGGAAACCGTGGCACACATCTGCCACCTGCTGGCACACCTGTCACCGCGTGGCACTGGCGGGGGACACCCTCTCCCCGTGTCCATCAAGGTTACGGTGGCCCTGAACTTTTATGCAACGGGCTCATTCCAGGCACCGAGTGGGGACCTGTCCGGCATATCGCAGACATCGGTGCATCGGTGCATTCGGGCAGTGACAGATGCCCTTCATGCCATGGCGCACCGCTACATCCGCTTCCCCGTGGACCGGGCCAGCCAAGATGCCCGGGCCGTGGGCTTCTCTGCCGTTGCCGGGTTCCCCATGGTCCAGGGCGCGATCGATGGGATGCACGTCGCCGTGCGGCCACCTGCAGATAACAGGGCCGTGTTCACTAATAGGAAGGGGACCTATTCGATGAACGTACAGGTGGTCTGCGACCACCGCATGATGATCCTGCACGTCTGCACCCGTCACCCAGGCTGTGTACACGACTCATTCGTGTTGTCGCGGTCATCCATCCCCGGCATGTACGAGGGACGCCATCCCCGGCTGAGGGGCTGGTTGCTGGGTGACAGGGGCTACCCATTGCGATCGTGGCTGATGACGCCTATACGGAGGCCACGCAATGAGGCGGAGAACCGCTGCAATGATGCCCATGTAGCGACAAGGGGAGTGATCGAGAGGTGTTTGGCGTGCTGAAGATGCGTTTCAGGTGCCTGGACCTCTCTGGGGGCGCCCTCCAGTATCGGTCAGATAGGGTCGGCCGCATCATTGTGGTGTGCTGCGTCCTGCACAACATAGCCCAGCAGAGGGGCGATGTGCCGCAGGCAGAGGAGGGCGGAGTGGAGGAGCAGCAGAAAGAGGCACAGTCCTCCCCAGATGAGGGGGATGGGGGCAATGGTCAGGGCAGACGGGGTAGACACAGGCGGGTGGCTGTCCACCGTTACCGGCTGGCCCAGCGGGCACGGGACAGACTGATAGACGCCCGCTTCACTGACTAGATGGGCGTGGGAATCGGGTAGTATGGCCACAGACCGCACACCATGACAACAGCCGACCACCCCCACCCCCCACCCATCCACCCACCCAGTACCCTCACCCCCCCCCCCCCCAATTGCCGATCTACTGGCGGCACAACGGGCCGGGCTCACCCAGTTGCGGGTGGACGCGTGTTTATCGCAGGCCATGGAGGATGATGACAACCCGCCCTCCGATGAGCTCCTGGCTCTACATCGTTGGACTATGTCTGACCCATGGCCACAGTACCACCATCCACCCGGACCATCCCTGCATGCGGCTGTGACACTGCAGCGCAAGGTCCCGTCCTCTGCCCGGGGGATGCTGATGGTGGCCCAGGGGGAAGGGGGCAGACTCACCTGGGGCTGAGGTAAGACCACCCGTCACACACACACTTGCGCTCAACGTACATGACATGCCCGCACACTTTGGACAGAGCACAAAGGCAGCTTCGGTAGGTGTAACATTGACTTTAATAACCAAAGGAGTTCATGCACGTGCCCTAGCCCCTAAAACTCATCTGTGCCCTGCACCCGTGCCAACTTACTCAGTGTCTAATTGTTTGGCCTTACGGGCCCTTTGACTACGTCTACGTGCTTCCCCAGACGGTACAGCAGAACTGGAGGTGGACTCCTGTGATTCCTGCCCTCTGACACTGGATCCCTTTGGCGGCCGTTTCCTGGGGCGTCCTGGCCTAGATGGGCCAGGCTGCGGCCCGGGCGACTGGGATGGCGAGCTGCCAGCCTGTCCTGCCCGTTGCCCACCCGATGCACCTGGGACGGAAGGAGGGGGAGTCCGAGGTGTCGCGGTGTACCGGGACCTCCCCTACAGAGGGAGCCGGGACGGACCACACCACCTCCTCCTCCCTCGGGGTGCCCGAAGGCCCCCAGGCCTCTACATGGGTGGGGGATGCGAACGGACTGGCCATCCGACGCGCCCCCGACATCTGGCGCTGCCAGTCCTGGAGGCCCGTGCTGGTATCGTCAGGGGTCTGCAGGTTTGCAGCCATGGAGGCCAGGGGGTTGTCAAAACCTGTCTGTGACAGTGCGACGCCGGCTCGCACATGGCCACTGGCGCCGATGCCCTCAGCGATGGCCTGCTGAGACTGGGCCATGGCCTGCAGAGACTGGGCCATGGCCTGCAGAGACTGGGCCATGGCCTGCAGAGACTGGGCTATGGCCTGCTGAGACTGGGCCATGGCCTGCTGAGACTGGGCTATGGCGTTGAGCGCCTCTGCCATCTGGCGCTGGCACTGGCTCATGGCCTCCTGTGAGAGGGCAGCCATTTCCTGGGCCACAGACGCCGCCTGCACGGAAGGCCCCAGGCCTCGCAAACCGTTCCCCATGTCTGACACCGTCGCACCCATTGCCTCCACCGCGGACGCCACCCGTGCGGTGTCAGCCTGGGTGGCACGCATGACCGGGACCACTCCCAGCTCCTGGACGCGGGTGGACTCCTCCACCTGCGACCGCAGCCGCCGCAAGCCACCCGTCACCCTATTCGCTCGTCTCCGTGTCGGTGGTTGCATCGGATCTATGTGTGGGTGTGGTTACTGCAGGAACCCGGGATCCATCTGGGCGGCAGATGTTCGCTTGGCCTGGGCTGCCCTCCGCCCGGTGCCTCTGCTGCTCCTACCTCCACCTGCTGTACCGGGACGGCTGTGTTGTGCGCACCAGTGAGTGTACCAGACGCCTCATCACTAAAGTGCCCAACCGTGGTGAGTGTTTCTGCGATGGTGGAGGGTGTTGGTGACAGCAGTGGCGTTGTGTCGTGCTCTTCGTCCCACTCTGACTCCATGGCACTTTGGGGTGGGGGTTCGTCTCCACCCATCCACTCTGAGTCACTGTCCGGTATTTCGTCTTCCCGGGTAGGGGTGTCCTGGGTAGTGCTGTCCCGGGTAGGGTGTCCCGGGTAGGGGTGTCCAGGGTAGTGGTGTCCCGGGTAGTGGTGTCCCGGGTAGTGCTGTCCCGGGTAGGGGTGTCCTGGGTAGTGGTGTCCCGGGTAGGGGTGTCCTGGGTAGTGGTGTCCCGGGTAGGGGTGTCCTGGATAGTGGTGTCCTGGGTAGTGGTGTCCTGGCTCGGATGTGACGGGGGCCTGTGGCTGCCCCCCTCATCGCTGGGTGGTCGCTCCCGCACGTGACGGGGGTGTCGTCTCCCTGTTGCTCCAGGTCTCTCCGTCTCCCGTGGTGTGCGAGGGGCATCCTGCGGGCGTCGCATGCTGGAGGGTCCGGGTCTCTCCGTCTCCCGTGGTCTCCGAGGGGCATCCTGCGGGCGTCGCATGCTGGAGGATCCGGGTCTCTGCGTCTCCCGTGGTCTCCGAGGGGCATCCTGCGGGCGTCGCATGCTGGAGGGTCCGGGACTCTCCATCTCCTGTGGTCTCCGAGGGGCATCCTGCGGGCGTCGCATGCTGGAGGGTGCGGGTCTCTCCGTCTCCTGTGGTTTCCGAGGGGCATCCTGCGGGCGGTGTGCATCTGCGGGGATGGGTGCCTGGACGTTTGGTCCTGCGATACACAATGAAGCATGCATGGTTAGACATCAGGCAGTGATCAGGTGATACGGGGGAGGGGGATATAGGGGAGGGGGGATATGGGGACGGGCTGTTGGTGGCTCACTTGCTCGTGGGCCCCCGACCTCTGCATCAGCAACCTCCCGGTCCTCAGGTCCGCCAGCCAGTTCCAGGGCCCTTTCCTCGTGTACGGTCAGTGGCCTCTCATCAGCGGGCCCTCCTCCAGTCCTCACATGCTCCCTATTGTTGTGTGCGCGCTTCTCCTGGGGGGGTGGGGTGGTGGTGGCAGGGGCAAAAGGCAACAGTGTTAGGCAGGTATATGAATGCACGCCATCGATTGCGCGTGCATTGCAGAGGTTAAGGTTAGGGCTGGATTCACTTGGGGATATGGGGGATATGGGGGAGGGGGGATATGGGGGAGGGGGGATATGGGGGAGGGGGGATATGGGGGAGGGGGGATATGGGGGAGGGGGATATGGGGGACGGGGGATATGGGGGAGGGGGGATATGGGGGAGGGGGGATATGGGGGAGTTGGGGATATGGGGGAGGGGGGATATGGGGAGGGGGGATATGGGGGATATGGGGGAGGGGGGATATGGGGAGGGGGGATATGGGGGGATATGGGGAGGGGGGATATGGGGGGATATGGGGAGGGGGGATATGGGGGAGGGGGGATATGGGGTAGGGGGGATATGGGGGAGGGGGGATATGGGGGAGGGGGGATATGGGGAGGGGGATATGGGGGGATATGGGGGAGGGGGGATATGGGGGAGGGGGGATATGTTGGAGGGGGGATATGGGGGAGGGGGGATATGGGGGAGGGAGGATATGGGGCAGGGGGGATATGGGGGAGGGGGATATGGGGAGGGGGGGATATGGGGGAGGGGGGATATGGGGGATATTGGGGAGGGGGGGATATGGGGGATATGGGGAGGGGGGATATGGGGGAGGGGGGATATGGGGGAGGCTCACCCTGCCTGCTCTGACGAGGTCGTTCACCTTCTTGTGGCACTGGGTGCCTGTCCGTGGTGTCAGGGCCACAGCGGTGACGGCCTCTGCCACTTCCCTCCACAGACGCCGGCTGTGGCGTGGGGCAACTCTGCAGCCGTGCCCGGGATACAGGGCGTCCCTCCTCTGCTCCACCGCGTCCAGGAGCGCCTCCACATCGCGTGACTCGAACCTCGGGGCTGAGCGACGGCCAGCCATCCAGTCGGGTGTTGCGGTCGGGTGTTCCGGTCTGGTGGGGGGGAGCTGCGCGGCCTTATGAGCCGTCACGCCATGCAGCACGTATGACGCTGCACGGTGTGAACCACTGCGCAAGCGCGGATCCCGTTATGTCGCTGCTAGCCCATTTCGGGCCGGAGACTAACGGCCCATTTTTATGACGTGACGCAAGTGGGATTTGCGCCGTTCTTTGCGCCGATTGGCGGACTTTCCGCCGATAACGGAGAATTTCGCCCCAGGTAACAGTTATTTGGCGCTGGTCACGTAGGCAAAACTAATATTTCCATTTGATCATGTCTGGTTTAAACAGTACAGTAAACAGGTTGTGTGTGTGCACCCAGTCACAATTGTTGTTGTATACGTTTATCTACCCATCCTGTTTCTAAAGATTTGTCTCCAACAGCCTCTCTTGGTGTTCGACCCAATAAATATGTCTGAACTCAGGTCGATTTAGGAATGCGTGTTGGTAACCTTCATCATGACACTGTACAGGTAGTGTCGAAAGAACAAGTTGATTTCGGTCACTAAGACCCAGTTATACTGCAAACATGTTGTTTGACCCTTATTCTGATATATGAAAATGGTACCTCTTCAGCATCCAATTGGCATAATTGCAAAATTATCCTCTACCACTTTAGTAAGCTATACGACACTATTGTAGAATGGAAATTAACGTGAGGAATTATTAATATTAGTTGCCCGCTTAGAGAATACATTAATATTAGATTCGATTAAAGAAAAAGCACTTGTCAAAGCATGATGGTTTTGCTTGACTATATTTGAACACTGTCTGTATATATTTAGTATGGCGAGTAATGTAACCGAAATGCTACTTAGAAACAGGATTTTAGATTTAATCTTATTATTCTGACAAGTTGTTTTAGCGAAAACTGCCTACTTTCTCAAGGTTTGGTTAGTAGAAACATGGCCAGCCAGATGCTCATTTTCTTTCCAAAGCTGTTTATTTCAGACTATAAAGATATGTTTTTTCTGCTTGTAACCCAGAGTGCTTGGAATGGTCATTAACCATTGCAGCCTCTCCACGATACCGTGTTCATAAAATACCTGAAACGAAACTCGAAGTCTCTGTCTAATATAATTTCCACGACAACTATACAAATTCAAAAATCCTGAAGAATAATTGTGGATTTCCCTAATAAATAGTTCTCAGTAAACCCTACTAATTTGCCTCCCAAGAACACGATATGTTACCTTTTAAATTCCACCACTCCATTTGAATTGCTATTTCCTCGGATTCCATGAAGAATGCCTCTCCATCCGTTTGCTCAATTTGATATGACCCGTATATACCTAAGCATATCCCACTGGGTTGTTTTCGAGGGTAAGTCTGCGCGATAGCTGTTAGCAGCTCTCCATTTAATGTCCAGCGCTTGAAGCTGGCTAATGCTTTACATTTACCACGTCCACTTTTCAAAAGTTCTTTCTTCATCTTTTTCCCGCATCACCATTCGGTAAAATTACCTCTTATCGTCGAACTACAACCGAATTATTTCTAGGTCGTTTTACCCACCAGAAGAGCCTTATTCTGCGCTGCCTGGACGACGTGTGCGCCGGCTTTACTGTGTTTCTAACAGATGCAAACATTGTAGATATGTCTCTTCTTTCCTAGCTTAAAAGAACCTATACTTTAAATTCATATGCAAATTCAATTAATTTGTCTTTATGTATCACTCGAAGTAAACAATATATAAAGCATACACGCGAAGGAAGATAATAGCAGCTTCCTGAGCCATCCTGTTATTCTATGACTTTTAAGAAAAAATGTTTTTACTGAGGTTTTTGTAGTATACAGAACAAGGATAAGCGTGGACATATATTTGAAGACAAAAGGGAAAAAAAGAATGAAGATAAATATTTGCACAATGGTCTTCTTCAGTTATATGCACCAGTCGTCTGCCGCAATTTACAATCGTTACAGTTTCCTGTTTCTCATCTTTGTGTAGGCTTTTAATTCTGGTAGTCTGCCAGGATCCCCTCTCCCCTTTACGTCATGACCGTCACCCCCCACTCCTCCCTCCACCCTTACACCCCTCGGTTGTACCTTCTTCCCTCGTCTGCTCTTGTGTCCTGCTCCAGTTCCGTTGGTGTGATGCCGTATATCTTGCTAGTTCTTGGGCATGGTTGGGTTCCATGCCTCTATGTCCACGCCCCGACTCTCCCGCCGTCCTCTTGCTGTAGTCTGGCTATCGTCTCCCTTTATTTGGCTTATTGGCTGTTGGCTACAAACAGGTCTTGGAACAACTGGGTGAATGGCTCCCACATTTCGTGGAAGCCCTCTTCCGACCCACAGATGGCGAATTTAATTTTCTCCATTTTGTGAAATTCCGACAGGTCACACAGCCAGCTTGCACCTTCGGGTGCTGATGCTGAGCCAGCAGAGCAGGATTAGGGAGGTGAAGGCAAGGGCGTCGGCGCTCCTCGCTAGGAATAGATCTGACTGCTCTGTGACCCCAAAGACTGCCACACTTGGGCATAACTTCACCCCCATCACCTTCGGCATTGCCTCAAAGAAGGCTTGTGCGAAACCCGGCAAGTCTGGGCCATAACCAGAATACGTGGGTGTGGTTGGCCCAGCCTCCTTGACACCGTTCGCATTTGTCCTACACCTCTGGGAAAAAACTTATTCATTCAGGCTCTGGTTAAGTGGGCTCCGTGTACCACTTTTATCTGCGTTCAGCTTAGCCTTGTGCATTTGGGGGTGGAGTTGACCCTGTGCACTGTTTCTCTCCAGAGTCCACGCCCTATTTCAACCCCAAATCCTCCTCCCATGTCTCTCACATCTCGTCTAGCTGGGTGCTAGCCCTACTTCGTAGTTGCTCATACATGTGGCCACAGTTCCCTTTCCCTATGATGTCGACGTCCAACAGATCCTCTCGCAGTGATTGTGTGATGGTCGTGGGTGTATCGTTGTTTCATAGAGGAATATTTTCTTGATCGGCATATACCATTGTACCATAGTTCGGTTCACCCTCCCCGCCCCCACCCCCCCCCCCCCACCCCCCCCACCCCCACCCCCCCCGTCAGCTGGAACTTGTCAGTTTCCTATCAGTGTAGAAGTCCCTAACTGTCCCTTTACCCTCTCCGCGGTTGTCATCCAGTGGTGATATTGCAGATTTGGAAGGGACCCCCATCGTTTTCGCTCCTTGCAGTACTCTTTTTGGGACCCAAGTGTGATTGCCAGTGGTTCAAGCAGGTTAAAATCCATTTGTATCTTTTTCCTCTCCACCAGAGGCTCTGCAGACCTTGGAATATCGCTGGTATACGTCCAGGATAGAGTCTACCAGCTGTTGCCTAGCCACACTCTATTTCCTTTCTATATCTCGCTTTCTAAGCGATAGTTTGACCCCTATATCAGCCTTAAGCGCCTCCTGGAACGTGGTATGACTTCCGTATTCTGGTTATCAGTAAGAAACTCCTCCACCGCCTGTGATTTTCTCACGGAAGGCATTATCAGCCAGAAGGGACGTGTACAGCCTACCTGAGGACATTGGGCACAACCCATCTCCAACCTCACTTCCATATAATGTGGAGCGAGTTTGGAGATTAGAATTGCAGACTATTCTGCTCATACTAGCCATGGAAGCACCGAATTCCCCACTACAAAGAAGTTGATCCGTGAATATACATTATGTACTGGTGAGAAGAAGTAGAACTCTTTCTCCCCACGTGTGGCTGTTGTAGACAGCCTAATGTCCTCGCTCCTTGCTTTCCAGTGTTCGCCTTGTGGTGTTTACTCCGCCCCCGCCCCGTCTACCACTCCCTCCCCGTAGCATGCTCCCCCTCTCCCTTATACTGCTCGGCCTTCGCCCTATTGAATTCTGCCCCCGGTGCTTGGCTTGATCAGCCCAATGTCCTGGTAGATCCGAATCCGGTGACCTTCCCATTTACAGTTCTTAGTTTGTCTTGTACATCAAAGGGTCCGTTCCCTGTCTTGGTACCAGTGCATTTTGGCGGTTATCACCCTCGGCTGTCCCCCGGCTCTCAGTTTTGGGTGAAGCGACGAGTGAATTGGGCAAACTATCCCTTCCCTCCAGGTTGCCCAGCATTTGGGCCACATAGTCCGTGGCGTTCCTATCTTCGATGCTCTCCAGCAGGCCATAATATCTGTGCTTTGACACCTCGGTCAGTTCTCTTGGTCGTCGGGTTTCTACTCCAGTCTCCAGTGTGTTTCCATCAGCCTCGCTACCACTTTCTCTAGGGCGACGATTCAGTTGCCCTATCTGTTATGGCTTTTCCCAGCTCTTTAATAATATTTTCCTGAGCTTCCATTCACGTCTCTGTCTCGGTTAGTGCCAGAGCTTCCGCAACCGCACCCTTCAATATATGTTCTCTTCCCGATGTTCTCGCATATCTCTTGAAAGAAACATTCTCATCCCATCCCCTGATGTGTGTGTGGGGGGCGGTGGGGGGGGGGGGGGGGGGGGAGGTGACATGGTGATCCGGTCCTTCTTGCTCAAGCGAGGCCTGAGCTTCGCCGCCTAATGCGTCGGCTGCCTCAGTCGTTTGTTTCTCCAGGATTTTTCTGCTCCTAGTTTCCAGACGTTGTCTGGGTTGGCTGATATTTGGCATTTGCTTCTCGTAATGTTGCTGGTAAAGGTATGGTGATATTTTCCCTTAGTGTTAACGGGCTATTTCGGGCGAACAAATCCAATTTACAAGGTTTGTGGGAGGAGAACCACATGATGTGCGACTTGCCAGCACATCCCCATCACCGGAAATCCTCTTATTCTATTAGAAACCGAGTGCCTCTTTCATGATATACTTTATCCGAAAACGTCTCCTTGTCATGTTCCAAATATCCCAGGACCGACACCCCAATCTGTGTGATGACACCCTGGGTTCGTGCGCTTTCAATCCCAGCCCCACTTAACACGGAGTTGCAATACAATGAAACTAGATTTTATATCAATACCAACTGCATTGATTTAGTTAAATTGACTATAGTCACTAGTTTGTAAAATTTAAGTGCCAGTAATAGTTTATTTCGAACAGTAATTATAAGTACCTTCGCAAAAGATGCAACTGGTTCATTACTAATTAATACTCACCCCTCCCTCTTTTTTTCTAATTTCTCCACTCTCTGCACGTGAAATGAAATGAAAATCGCTTATTGTCACAAGTCGGCTTCAAATGAAGTTACCGTGAAAAGCCCCGAGTCGCCACATTCTAGCGCATGTTGGGAGAGGCTGGTACGTGAATGCAACCGTGCTGCTGGCCTGCCTTGGTCGGCTTTAAAAGCCATCGATTTAGACCAGTGTGCTAAACCAGCCCCGTGTTCACACACACAGACAACACAGAGTAAAAGAGTGGGTTAAAATTAAATAAATTAAATTATATAGAAGTATAAGGGTCTTTGGTTGGGATGGATGTCTTCCAGCTAGTTTCTTTCTCAAGTTTAGGCCAACAGTTGAGTTCTTTATTTCATTCGGTTAGTAATGATCTTCACTGAAGACTGACAAATTCATCGGGCCACCAGCACCAGAGAGAGAGCGAAAACACAGCTCCTCTACATTACAGGGACTCGACGTTACTGGCAAGTTCTCTCCGGAAACAAAACACCTAGCCGGAAAGGAATCGTGTCAGGCAGACGGAAGTCAAGAATAAAGAACAAAGAAAAGTACAGCACAGCAACAGGCTCTTCGGCCCCCCCAAACACGTCCCGACCGTGATGCCCGACTAAACTACAATCTTCTACACTACCTGGGTCCGTATCCCTCTATTCCCATCCTATTTATGTATTTGTCAAGATGCCCCTTAAATGTCACTATCGTCCCTGCTTCCACCACCTCCTCCCGCAGCGAGTTCCAGGCACCCACTACCCTCTGTGTAAAAGATCTGCCTCGTACATCTACTCTAAACCCTGCCCCACGCAACTTAAATCTATGCCCCCTAGTAATTGACCCCTCTACCCTGGAAAACAGCCTCTGACTATCCACTCTGTCTATGCCCCTCATAATTATGTAGACCTCTATCAGGTCGCCCCTCAACCTCCATCGTTCCAGTGATCACAAACAAACCGAGTGTATTCAACCGCTCCTCAAAGCTAATGCCCTCCATACCTGGCAACATTCTGGTAAATCTCTTCTGTACCCTCTCTAAAGCCTGCACATTCGTCTGGTAGTGTGGCGACCAGAATTGAACACTATACTCCAAGTGTGGCCTAACTAAGGATCTATACAGCTGCAACATGACTTGCCAATTCTTATACTCAATGCCGCGGCCAATGAAGGCAAGCATGCCGTATGCCTTTTTGACGACCTTCTCCACCTGTGTTGCCCCTTTCAGTGACCTGTGGACCTGTACACCTAGATCTCTCTGACTTTCAATACTCTTGAGCGTTCTACCATTCACTGTATATTCCCTACCTGCATTGGACCTTCCAAAATGCATTACCTCACATTTGTCCGGAATAAACTCCATCTGCCATCTCTCCGCCGAAGTCTGCAAACAATCTAAATTCTGCTGTATCCACTGACAGTCCTCATCGCTATCCGCAAATCCACCAACCTTTGTGTCGTCCGCAAACTTACAAATCAGACCAATTACATTTTCCTACAAATCATTTATATAAACTAGAAACATCAAAGATCCCAGCACTGATCCCTGTGGAACACCGCTAGTCACAGCACTCCAATTAGAAAAGCATCTTTCCATTGCTACTCTCTGCCTTCTATGACCTAGCCAGCTCTGTATCCACCATGCCAGCTCACCCCTGATCCCGTGTGACTTCATCTTTTCTACTAGTCTACCATGAGGGACCTTGTCAAAGGCCTTACTGAACTACATATAGACAACATGTACTGTCCTACCTGCATCAATCACCTTTGTGACCTGCTTGAAAAACTATCAAGTTAGTAAGACACGACCTCCCGTTCACAAAACCATGCTGCCGCTCACTAATACGTCCATTTGCTTCCAAATGGGAGTAGATCCTGTCTCGAAGAATTCTCTCCAGTAATTTGCCTACCTCGAATATCCTTGCTACACTTCTTAAACAGAGGAACAACATTGGCTATTCTGCAGTCCTCCGCGACATCACCTGAAGACCGTGAGGATCCAAAGATTTCTGTCAAGGCCTCAGCAATTTCCTCTCTAGTCGCCTTCAGTATTCTGGGGTAGATCCCATCAGGCCCTGGGGACTTATCACCCTTAATATTTTTCAGGACGCCCAACACCTCGTCTTTTTGGATCTCAATGTGACCCAGGCTATCTACACACCCTTCTCCAGACTCAACATCTACCAATTCCTTCTCTTTGATGAATACTGATGCAAAGTATTCATTTAGTACCTCGCCCATTTCCTCTGGCTCCACACAGAGATTCCCTTGCCTATCTTTCAGTGGGCCAACCCTTTCCCTGGCTACCCGCTTGCTTTTTATATACGTTTGAAAAGCCTTGGGATTTTCCTGAACCCTATTTGCCAGTGACTTTTCGTGACCCCTTCTAGCCCTCCTGAGTCCTTGCTTAAGTTCCTTCCTCCTTTCCTTATATTCCACACAGGCTTCGTCTGTTCCCAGCCTTTTGGCCCTGACAAATACCTCCTTTTTCTTTTTGACGAGGCCTACAATATCTCTCGTTATCCAAGGTTTCCGAAAATTGCCGTATTTATCCTTCTTCCTCACAGGAACATGCCGGTCCTGAATTCCTTTCAACTGACACTTGAAAGCCCCCCACATGTCAGATGTTGATTTACCTTCAAACATCTGCCCCCAATCTAGGTTCTTCAGTTCCCGCCTAATATTGCTTTAATTAGCCTTCCCCCAATTTACCACATTCACCCTAGGACCACTCTTATCCTTGTCCACTAGCACTTTAAAACGTACTGAATTGTGCTCACTGTTCCTGAAATGCTCCCCTACTGAAACTTCTACCACCTGGCCGGGCTCATTCCCCAATACCAGGTCCAGTACCGCCCCTTCCCTTGTTGGACTGGCTGCATACTGTTTTAAGAAGCCGTCCTGGATGCTCCTTTCAAACTCTGCCCCGTCTAAGCCCCGGGCACTAAGTGAGTCCCAGTCAATATTGGGGAAATTGAAGTCTCCCATCACCACAATCCTGTTCTTTTTACTCTTTTCCAAAATCTGTCTACCTATCTGCTCCTCTATCTCCCGCAGGCTGTTGGGAGAACAACAAAGAACAAAGAAATGTACAGCACAGGAACAGGCCCTTCGGCCCTCCAAGCCCGTGCCGACCATACTGCCCGACTAAACTACAATCACAATAGGGAGGCCTATAGTAAACCCTCAACATTGTGACTGCACCCTTTTTATTCCTGATCTCTACCCATATAGCCTCACTGCCCTCTGAGGTGTCCTCCCGTAGTACAGCTGTGATGTCCTCCCTAACCAGGAGCGCAGCTCCACCACCCCTTTTACATCCCATTCTATCCCGCTTGAAACGTCTAAACCCTGGAACGTTCAGCTGCCAATACTGCCCTTTCCACGACCAGGTCGCTGTAATGGCAACAGCATCATAGTTCCAAGTACTAATCCAAGCTCTAAGTTCATCTGCCTTACCCGTAATACTTCTTGCACTAAAACATATGCACTTCAGGCCACCAGACCCGCTGTGTTCAGCAACGTCACCCCGTCTGCTCTGCCTGAGAGCCATATTGTTCCTATTCCCTAGTTCTCCCGCAATGGTCTCACCTTCTGACCTATTGCGCCCGTACTCACCACCACCCCCCCGCCCCCCCCCCCCCGCCATACTACTTTAAACCCTCCCGTGTGACACTAGCAAACCTCGCGGCCAGGATATTTATGCCTCTCCAGTTTAGATGCAACCCGTCCTTCTTATATAGGTCACACCTGCCCCGGAAGAGCTCCCAATGGTCCAAATAACTGAAACCCTCCCTCCTACACCAGCTGTTTAGCCACGTGTTTAGCTGCTCTATCTTCCTATTTCTAGCCTCACTGGCACGGGGCACAGGGAGTAATCCCGAGATTACAACCCTAGAGGACCTGTCTGTTATCTTTCTGCCTAGCTGCCTGAACTCCTGCTGCAGAACCTCATGCCCCTTCCTGCGTATGTCGTTAGACCACTATTTACAACGACCTCTGCCTGTTTGCCATCCCCCTTCAGGATGCCCACACCCGTTCGGAGACATCCTGGACCCTGGCACCAGGGAGGCAACATACCATTCTGGAGTCTCTTTCACGTCCACAGAAGCGCCTATCTGTGCCCCTGACTACAGAGTCCCCTATGACTATTGCTCTTCTGCACTTTGACCCTCCCTTCTGAACATCATAGCCAGCCGTGGTGCCACTGCACTGACTGCTGCTGTTTTCCCCTGATAGTCCTGAGCCAACACATTGTATGCCAGTTAACCAATTGAATCGCTTCCCTCCAGTCTGATGGGTATTGAAACGTCGGAGTTTTCACTTCCCAAGTACAAAACCTGAGATCGTAGAACACGAGTAAACAAGCTGTTTTAGATGTTGATCCTGTATTGCCTCCGCTCGACTTAAAGGTACATGTTAGTTGTCGACAATGAACCAAAAATTATAAAGATATAATGAAATAAATGGGATCAAAGTAAGTAAACAGCAAAGGCTCAATCTACGGGCCCTGACAACATTCTGCCAATATTTCTAATTAGCGCTGCTCCAGAAATTGCCATGCCCCTACATCACTAGAACATACCCGGCAATGCACACAATTGTGCAGCTATGTTACGTACACAAAACTCTGTACGAATGCAACCCGGCCATTCACCGTTTTATAATCGGCTCTCTATCATCAGTTATGTGACGAAAACATGGTAACATAAAATCACAGAAAACAGGAAAAGACTTTGGCCATTAGACACTTGAAGACTGCTCTGCCATTCATTCTGAGCTAGCTTGTTCCCACTTTCCCTCGAATATCCTTTGATCCATTTACTCAGGAGCTATATTTCACTTCTTGAAAACATACACTGTTTTGGCCTCAACCGATCTCTCTGGTAAAGAATACGACAGGATACTCTTTGAACAAGTGTCTCCTACTACGAACCCTAAACGGTCTACAATGTATTCTAAAGTGTGATCCTCTGATTCTGAACTCCGCTGCCATCGGGTACGTTTTTCCTGCATCAACGCTGCCTATTCCTGTTAGAACCATATATGTTTCTCTGTGGACCTCCCCTATTTTTCTGATTTTCAGCGAATATAATCCCAATCCACTCAATCTGCTCCTATACTTCAGTCTCACTATCCCAGGATTCAGTCTGCAAAGTCTTCGTTATACTCACTAATACATTGAATTCCTTCGTCTAAACCATTTGTATCGAATGGAAAGAGCCTCTATCCCCATGTTACCCCACTCGTCACTGCCTGCCACTTGGAAAAAGACCTGTTTATTCCTACTCTTTCGTCCTTCCTGTCCACCAACTAGTTTTCTAACCATGTCAGTGCACTGCTCCCAATCCTGTGCACTTAAATTGTACACGCTAATCTCTTACGTGGGAGTTTGTGTTAAAGCTTCAGAAAACCCAAATAAATCACATCTACTGGCTCCCCCGCATCAACTCTATTTCTTACCTCATCGATTATTTCCAGTTGATTTGTTACACATGAGTTCCATTTCATAAAATTATGATCACACTGTCCGATCTTGGCACAGATTTCCAAGTGCTCTGCTATTACACATCTTATAATGGAATCCAACATGTTACCCAAAACTGACAGCAAACTGACTCATCTATACTTCCCTGTGATCCCTCTCCCTAAATTTTTAAAAATACATTAGCTTCTCAGAAATCCGTGGAAACACTTCTAGAGTCTATAATATTCTTGGAAGATGCCTACCAATGCCCTTATATCAGGGGCCACTTTCTTCAGTAATCTGCGACACAGGTTATCAGGCCCTAGGGGTATGTCGGCTTAAATCCCACCAATGTCCCCAACACCATTTCCCAATAATACTGATTTCCTTCGGTTCCTTCGTTCTCACTAATTCTGGTGACCTCCACATTTGTAGCGCGTTATTTGTACCCTCGTTTTAGATAGCATTTCCAAAGCGTGAGTCAGTCTGGCTCCCACTTGTCCTGATAAATGCACATGGCCCAAGCTTAATGGGGCTTGACTGGCTCTTGTCTAATACATCAACTTCAATTGAGTGGACATACTCAAAGTGGGCGAGATGACGTGTACAAAGTCATCCAAATGTATTCTGTGGTCTTCCGGGATGAAATGAGGAAGTTAAACTTGTTCCAGGCCAAAATATTTGCAGACTCTAAGGCTCTGTAACCTTGAGCGTCAGACTAGTTCCTTATAATAATCTTTATAATAATAATCTTTATTGTCACAAGTCGGCTTACATTAACACTGCAATGCAGTTACTGCGAAAATCCCCAAGTCGCCGAGGGGATTCCAACGCCTGTTCGGATACACAGAGGGAGAATTCAAAATGTCGAAATTACCTAACAGCACGTCTTTCGGGACTTGTGGGAGGAAACCGGAGCACCCGGAGGAAACCCACGTCGGCACAGAGAGAATGTGCAGACTCCACACAGACGGTGACCTAAGGAAGGAATCCAACCTGGGATCCTGGAGTTGTGAAGCAACAGTGATACCATCTGTGGTCCCGTGCTGCCCAAAAGGAGATCGATAGTCGGCAGGCTTCGAACCTGTGCGGGGAGACCCCAATGGATTTCTAGTCCATCGCCTTAACCACGCGGCCACGACTACATTTGTCCATGATAGAAAAAATGGAAGCAGAATTTCAGCATCTTGAAAATCTGGCCATATTAGACCGGGACAGTTAGTACAGTGGAACTCAAGCATTTTACACGTCCTCAAGCCAGATAAGACTGTCCAAATTTGCGGGGATATAAACTAACAGTCAATCAAGCATGAAAAGTCGATTGGTAACCCATACTTACCACTAAAGACATGAATGCAACACTTGTGGGGGGTTTTTACGTTCAATAAACTGGGCGTCAGCCATGTTTACGTGCAACTGGACATGGACGAAGCATCCCGCGATTATGTGATCAACAATACTGGAGAGGCATAAATATCCTGGCCGCGAGGTTTGCTAGTGTCACACAGGAGGGTTTAAACTAGTATGGCAGGGGGCTGGGCACGGAAGCAATAGGTCAGAAGGTGAGAGCATTGAGGGAGAACTAGGGAATAGGGACAGTGTGGCTCTGAGGCAGCGCAGACAGGGAGAAGTTGCTGAACACAGTGGGTCTGGTGGCCTGAAGTGCATATGTTTTAATGCAAGAAGTATTACGGGTAAGGCAGATTAATTTAGAGCTTGGATTAGTACTTGGGACTATGATGTTGTTGCCATTACAGCGACCTGGTTGAGGGAAGGGCAGGATTGGCAGCTAAACGTTCCAGGATTTAGATGCTTCAGGCGGGATAGAGGGGGATGTAAAAGGGGTGGCGGAGCTGCGCTACTGGTTAGGGAGGATATCACAGCTGTACTACGGGAGGACACCTCAGAGGGCAGTGAGGCTATATGGGTAGAGATCAGGAATAAGAAGGGTGCAGTCACAATGTTGGGGGTTTACTGCAGGCCTCCCAACAGCCAGCGGGAGATAGAGGAGCAGATAGGTAGACAGATTTTGGAAAAGAGTAAAAACAACAGGGTTGTGGTGATGGGAGACTTCAATTTCCCCAATATTGACTGGGACTCACTAAGTGCCAGGGACTTAGACGGGGCGGAGTTTGTAAGGAGCATCCAGGAGGGCTTCTTAAAACAATGCGTAGACAGTCCAACTAGGGAAGGGGCGGTACTGGACCTGGTATTGGGGAATGAGTCCGGCCAGGTGGTAGAAGTTTCAGTAGGGGAGCATTTCGGGAACAGTGACCACAATTCAGTAAGTTTGTTAGTGCTGGTGAACAAGGATAAGAGCGGTCCTAGGGTGAATGTGCTAAATTGGGGGAAGGCTAATTATAACAATATTAGGCGGGAACTGAAGAACCTAGATTGGGGACGGATGTTTGAGGGCAAATGAACATCTGACATGTGGGAGGCTTTCAAGTGTCAGTTGAAAGGAATTCAGGACCGTCATGTTCCTGTGAGGAAGAAGGATAAATACGGCAATTTTCGGGAACCTTGGATAACGAGAGATATTGTAGGCCTCGTCAAAAAGAAAAAGGAGGCATTTGTCAGGGCTAAAAGGCTAGGAACAGACAAAGCCTGTGTGGAATATAAGGAAAGTAGGAAGGAACTTAAGCAAGGAGTCAGGAGGGCTAGAAGGGGTCACGAAAAGTCATTGGCAAATAGGGTTAAGGAAAATCCCAAGGCTATTTACACGTACATAAAAAACAAGAGGGTAGCCAGAGAAAGGGTTGGCCCACTGAAAGATAGACAAGGGAATCTATGTGTGGAGCCAGAGGAAATGGGCGAGGTACTAAATGAATACACTGCATCAGTGTTCACCAAAGAGAAGGAATTAGTAGATGTTGAGTCTGGAGAAGGGTGTGTAGATAGCCTGGGTCACATTGAGATCCAAAAAGACGAGGTGTTGGGCGTCTTAAAAAATATTAATGTAGATAGGTCCCCAGGGCCATTTGGGATCTACTCCAGAAGACTGAAGGAGGCTAGAGAGGAAATTGCTCAGGCCTTGACAGAAATCTTTGGATCCTCACTGGCTTCAGGTGATGTCCCGGAGGACTGGAGAATAGCCAATGTTGTTCCTCTGTTTAAGAAGGGTAGCAAGGATAATCCAGGGAACTACAGGCCGGTGAGCCTTACTTCAGTGGTAGGGAAATTACTGTGGAGAATTCTTCGAGACAGGATCTACTCCCATTTGGAAGCAAATGGGCGTAGACGTGAGAGGCAGCATGGTTTTGTGAAGGGGAGGTCGTGTCTCACTAACTTGATAGAGTTTTTCGAGGAGGTCACAAAGATGATTGATGCAGATAGGGCAGTGGATGTTGTCTGTATGGACTTCAGTAAGGCCTTTGACAAGGTCCCTCATGGTAGACTAGTACAAAAGGTGAAGTCACACGGGATCAGGGGTGAGCTGGCAAGGTGGATACAGAACTGGCTAGGTCATAGAAGGCAGACAGTAGCAATGGAAGGATGCTTTTCTAATTGGAGGGCTGTGACCAGTGGTGTTCCGCAGGGATCAGTGCTGGGACCTTTGCTGTTTGCAGTATATATAAATGATTTGGAGTAAAATATAACTGGCCTGATTAGTAAGTTTGCAGACGACACGACGGTTAGTGGAATTGCGGATAGCGATGAGGACTGGCAGAGGATACAGCAGGATTTAGATTGTTTGGAGACTTGGGCGGAGAGATGGCAGGTGGCGTTTAATCCGGACAAATGTGAGGTAATGCATTTTGGAAGGTCCAATGCAGGTAGGGAATATGCAGTGAATGGTAGAACCCTCAAGAGTATTGAAAGTCAGAGAGACCTAGGTGTACAGGTCCACAGGTCACTGAAAGGGGCAACACAGGTGGAAAAGGTAGTCAAGAAGGCATATGGCATGCTTGCCTTCATTGGCCGGGGCGTTGAGTATATGAATTGGCAAGTCATGTTGCAGCTGTATAGAACCTTAGTTAGGCCACATTTGGAGTATAGTGTTCAATTCTGGTCGCCACACTACCAGAAGGATGTGGAGGCTTTAGAGAGGGTGCAGAAGAGATTTACCAGAATGTTGCCTGGTATGGAGGGCATTAGCTAGGAGGAGCGGTTGAATAAACTCGGTTTGTTCTCACTGGAACGACGGAGATTGAGGGGCGACCTGATAGAGGTCGACAAAATTATGAGGGGCATAGACAGAGTGGATACTCAGAGGCTTTTCCCCAGGGCAGAGGGGTCAATTACTAGGGGGGCATAGGTTTAAGGTGAGAGGGGCAAGGTTTAGAGTAGATGTACGAGGCAAGTTTTTTACACAGAGGGTAGTGGGTGCCTGGAACTCGCTACCGGAGGAGGTGGTGGAAGCAGGAACGATAGTGACATTTAAGGGGCATCTTGACAAATACATGAATAGGATGGGAATAGAGGGATACGGACCCAGGAAGTGTAGAAGACTGTAGTTTTGTCGGGCAGCATGGTCGGCACGGGCTTGGAGGGCCGACGGGCCTGTTCCTGTGCTGTACATTTCTTTGTTCTTTGTTCTTTGTTTGATACGTGAAAAGGCTTGTATGAATATAAATGTTTATCTTTCGGGGTATCATGGGCGTGCGCAATTTTGCAATTTGCCATGGAAAATTTGTTGCAGGGGCCCCCGAAAGTTGCAGGTTATTTAGATGGCGGCCTGATAATGGATCCTCTGGAGAGGAAAACTTAGTAAACTTGGAAGAGGTGCTAAGAATATTTATGAACAGTGGCGTGCGCTGCAAACGGTAGAAGTGACGGTTCCAGCCCAATGAGATGACCTATTTGGGCTGCAGGGTCTACAAAAACGGGTTGCACCCATTTGATGAGAAGATAAAAACATTAAAGAAGTGTGCCCCTCAAAAACACGATGGCATTGATGTCCTTCTTTGGATTATTAGCCATTATGGTTGATTTCTACCGAATCTTGGCATCTTGTTTGCACCGTTCGATGCTTTCTTGACAAAACACCAGAAATGGCTTTCAAAAGGCTCTTCAAGAGCTTCAGTGAAGATAAAAGCATCTTCAGTCCGCTAGTTTACTGGTCCATTTTGACACTCAAATATAACTTGTCTTTATCTGAGATATATCTCCATGTGGATTTGAGATGTTCGTTCTCATCAATTGACTGATGGAGAGACAGGCGCATCATTTATGTATACCCGACCCTCTCCGAGACATAGAACGCATACTCTCAAGTTGAAAAAGAGGGGCTACCGGTCATGTTCAAACTTCCTAGATTTTACCAATATGGATGGCATTTTAATTTGGTGTTGGTTCAGAAGGACTCGTTAGGATTATTGAATGAAGAAAAGACCATTTTAACTATTGCCTCTGCCTAAATACAACACAGTGAGTTGCTACTTTCAGCATATGAATGCACCGTGGAGCATAGGCCTTGGACCCAGATATGAGGCACTCATGCGTTGATGCACCTCTCATTTCCCTAACGTCCACGTGCACACTAGTGCCCGAAGAAGTCGTGATAAATTTAAACTTCTTGGAGGTGCTGTCCGTGTTGATAAGGCAAATCAGGCCTAGAACGCACAATGGCCGTATCATGTCAAAATCAAGCATATGGTTTTGAACGCTGTTTTCGCTAGTCCTGTTTCAGAAATATTGAAACCTTGTTTGACCAGGAGACATCAGTTGAACTGCGACGAGGTCTGCTCCTGTGCTGTTCACGTGTCATTACTCCCGGCCCCAGTAGACGGTTGCTATTGGACGAATTCCATATTGCTCACCTGGGCATAACTAGAACGAAGATTTTGGCATTGATCTTTCCATGGTGGTGCGCCATCGATGCCGACATTGATCTTTGCATGGTGGTGCGCCACCGATGCCGACATTGGCAGCATGGTCGAATATTTCTACCAGTGTCAATAGCAGCGTAGGATGCTCACTGCCGTCCCTCTGCAACCCTGGGAATGTCCCGGTAGGCCTTGGTGATGGTATATGTCGACTTTCCTGGGCCTATCATGGGGATCAGATTACTTTTGTAGGTGGAGGGAGAATCTTAGTAGATGGATGTATAACGAATGAAGACATCCAAATCCTTTGTCGACAATCTAACTGTTATGCCAGTGTGTTTGTGTTTAATGTGTAACCAAGGACCCGTTTTCGGGCAATCGTACCTTTTTTTACCAGTGCGGAATTCCAGCAAGTTATGCCTTCCATTGGGATCAGACAGTTGAAATGGGCACCTTACCAGCCATCGTCGAACCGGTTAATGAAGTGCACTGTGCAGATCTTCAAAGTCAGAGTAAGAAAAGTGTCGTCGTCCTCCTTGGATATTGAAATGTCATGGTGTATGTTGTGACATAGGGGTGCCCCGCACTCCACGGCAAGAGTTGCCCCACTGGAGCTAATCATGGCCCATTGTTTGAGGAAAAGACTGAGCCTAATTTTCTTCAATTTTGCAGGGAGCGTTGAGTCCAGGCAAGATGACCACAATGGAACTATGACTAGTCGACCACCGCAAGCGCATTTGAAGTAAATGAGGTGGTCTCCATAAGAGGTAGCAGCCTCTTCAACATTGAACCTACATATCGGGGTCATTGGATGATCCACGCAGTGCTATTGATCTAACCCGGTTGATCTACCTTTTCATCAGGGCCATTCAGAATAATGGAGCAGGTCATTAAGAGTAGATCTATATCTTACACAGTGAGTAAAAAGCAGCAACATCCCGGAAAGATTATCGTAGAATTTACAGTGCAGAAGGAGGCCATTCGGCCCATCGAGTCTGCACCGGCTCTTGGAAAGAGCACCCTACCCAAGGTCAACACCTCCACCCTATCCCAATAACCCCACCCGACACTAAGGGCAATTTTGGACACTAAGGGCAATTTATCATGGCCAATCCACGTAACCTGTATATCTTTGGACTGTGGGAGGAAACCGGAGCAGCCGGAGGAAAACCACGCACACACGGGGAGGATGTGCAGACTCCGCACAGACAGTGGCCCAAGCTGGAATCGAACCTGGGACCCTGGCACTGTGAAGCAATTGTGCTATCCACAATGCTACCGTGCTGCCCAGCGTACCGAGATAACTCGGAACGCTGGACTCCTTCTTCCAAAAATGTTTGTTTTTGTCATGGTCATAACAACGATATTGGAAGCTCAGAAACATAGGTAAGGATTCCCATGGAAAGAAATCTAGTGATAAGCAAAGTGAAGCTACATATTGGTCCTGACAATATTGAATCGAACACTGGATTGAATAGGCGAACTGAACGTCTGCACATTTCGTCCATCGCCAAAGTGTGTCAATTTTTCAACGTTTGAAACCACCTTATTAAAATAGAAGGAGAAATGCAAATACATCAAATAAACTCATGTAACATGTCAATTGAGTAGTTCACTGTCAACTTAATCGTGGACGTTTTATTCTCTAAAATCCACCAAGAGCAACCTTTGTCCCTTGCTATCAGCATCTTATAATGTGAAGTTAATAAACAACTTTTACGATGTCTAATGCAGTATCTGTGAAGTTCGGAATCGGTTCCAACTCCACGGGCTGGTTAATAAATCGATTGAATTGGAGATTAAAGTGAGTATGTCAACATTGCATATTTCATCCGAATGATATAATACTTTTACAAGGATGAAAAAAAATCAGAAACGTTTAGTTGGAAGAGTCACTCAGGTCGATATCAATAGCAGTTGCCTGTGTACAAGGAGTGGTTTTTCAGAGCAGATTGAAGGTCATCTTTATGGCTCAGTGCTGTGACTGACCTTTAGTTAGTACGTGTTCGTTTAGAAACAATTCACAACACTAATTTACACAGAATATCTTGAACCTGCATTGAACGCTTTAGCACAAGGTAAGAAATGGATTTAAGGAGTACAATTACTGTGCGCTAATGCACTAGAGTATGGTAATCGCCGAGCATCGGTGTAAGTATTGCTTTGCATCGACAAGGTTGGGTAAAAATCACGTAGAAGGACATAGATTATGTATTTAAAACGCTAATTAATTTCAGCAGATGCAGTGAACAGCTAAAATAAATAATCCAAATGTACGTGCATCAGAGTAACGATTGATCATTTCAGGAAGATGTGTACATATACTCTGTAGTTTTATTTAGAGGGGTTGGTTTGCAGCATTGAACCCCAGAGTCTGATAGCCATGGCTACAAACAGCATAACCCTAGTTAGTCTTTAACGTGGAATTTATTGTAAGGCGATTATAAATGCAAATCAGTGTTCAATACAACAGCACTTTTGCAAAGTAATTGTGGAATATTGAACACAAAGCTGCAAAGTTTTGTATTGGCAAGAGAAATAACCAATGAAAAAGCTCAAGTTTTAATTTTAAAAATAATCTAACTGCGTTCCTTTAGAGTATCAAAGAACGTGGCAAGCTAAATGAACAATGCGCATCGAGAGCAAGTTATATGGCGAAACATATTTTTTTCAGTTGTCATGCATTGTTTCGAATGTCAATTCGAAAATATGCAGACTGGGTAGTTACTTGACAAGTTTGTGATAAAAACGATACAGCCTGAACTCAGCGCCGCGATGTCCACTCATGCGCAGTTGGACCGGAGCCAACGAGCGCATGCATAGTGGCATTCTTCCATGTGGCGGCCGCAATGCCAAATGGCACAGGGCTACATGAGCCGGCGCGGTGGAAAGGAGGGGGGGCAGAGAGGCCAGCCCGCCGATCGCTGGGCCCCGAACGTGTTTCAGGCCACTACGGAGGCCCCCCCTGGGGGTTGGACACGCCCCCCGCCCCCGTTGGACCCCCCCCCTACCCCCACAGGCCAACCCTTCAACGCCGTGGTCCTGCCGGCTCAGAGTATGTTAGAACGGCGTAGTGGGACTCGGCTTTTTGTTGACGGCCGCTCGGCCTATCCACCACGGAGAATGCCGCGCACCAGCCCGTACCACGACCGGCGCAGCGCCGAGCACGCCGGCGAATTCCGCCCCCAGATCAGCCATGAACTTGTAAAATCACGAGAATGCCGGAAGGTCGAATGCTCTACTCCTGCTCTTTGCTCTTACGTTCATACAGAACAGCCAGAAAGAAAATATGACTAAACAATTCATAAGAGTGTGTCTCTTCAAGCGAGAACTAGGCCAAATAAAACAGGTTTTGGTGGATAAACGAACAGGAAAATAAACCTGGCAGATGGTGAGCATGGAAGGAGAATTGCAGATAACATAGGGAGGAATCCGGGGCGCGATTCTCCACTCCCACGCCGGTTGGGAGAATCGCCTGGGCCGCCAGAATTTCCGGGGACGCCGGTCCGACGCCCTCCCGCGATTCTCCCAAGCAGCGAGAACGGCCCGGTCGAGTTTCGCGGGCCGCAGGCTGGAGAATCGCCGGAGACACCCAAAATGGCGATTCTCCGGCACCCCCGCTATTCCGAGGCTCGGATGGGCCGAGCAGACAGGCCAAAAAGGCGGGTTCCGCCCGGCGCCGTCCACACATGGTCGCTGCCGTCGTGAACGGTACGTGAACGCTGGGGGGGGGGGAGGGGGGGGCGACCTGTGGGGGGGGGGGGGGGGGGGGGGGGGCGGGGTGGGGGGGGGGGGGGGAGGGCGAGGGGGGCTTCACCTGGAATGTGGGGTGGCCCGCGATTGGTGCCCACCGATCGTCGGGCTGTCCTCTCTGAAGGAGGACCTCCTTCCTTCCATGGCTCCGCAAGATCCGTCCCCCATCTTGTTGCGGTGCGGACTTAGCGAGGACGGCAACCGCGCATGCGCGGATGACGCCCGTTATGCGACGTCGGCCGCGTCATCTATACGGCGCCGCTTTTACGCGGGCGACAAGGCCTGGCACGTGTAGATGACACGGCCCCGATCCTGGCCCATTGTCTGGGCCTGAATCGGTCGGGACCGGGGCCGTTCCGCGCCGTCATGAAGCTCGACGGCGTTCACGACGGTACAGCCACTTCGGCGTGGAAGTGGAGAATAGCGCCCCCGGAATCATCTGGCAGCTGTTAAGAACCCCGCTGATGCTTAATGGAAGGGTGTCCAAATACTCAGAAGGGTGTTTGGAACATCGGTACATTTTCAGTTTGGCATATTCTGAGGAAGGAAATGAAAACTAGGGAAGAATCGTCCAGTCGTTTTTTTGATCAATTGATAAAGAATATCTATTAACTGAAAAGAAAAACACAAACAAGGAGTCTATGAACTACAACTGTGCACGTGACACCATTGCTGGCTACACAGTCTTACATGATTCACCTCTTTGTTCCCGACTACCTTGGTTTCCTGATCCCCGAGACGACCGCTGTTCCTAAACAACATCCAAAATTATATAAATCTATGATCTAAATCCAGGAGTTAATTACCACGGGCAGTTTATTTCTCCTCATCTGGGAAAACCTTTTATAGTGTCTGAAAATGCGGCATCTTCTTGGTTCGAACTTATGGAGTTTCGTTGCCTATACAGCAATAGCTTTTTTCAGGATTGTGTTTGCACAGCTCGGTGTGGCAGTGATGATAGCTGCTGCTACATTGCCACTTTATGCAGTTATTGTGCTGTGTAGATATCATTATTTTCCTTTAGTATCACCCAACCCATCGAGTCCGACCTTGCGTATGTGCCAGTTTGCTTATATTTCAACTTTGAAGTTATCCAATCATTTTCCGCTATTAGCAATACGTAAACATCAGTGTCTCACTAGTACGTTATTTCAGTGGTCAAAACCCCTTCAGAAGGCACCGTTACCAATGTCCCCCTTTTGCTTTATGTCCCTGATTCATTTTTAATCTTAATTTTCACCAATTCTTTACACAGCATGCGAATGATGAACACTGACGATGGGTCGGTTATGAGCCTATCAGGAACACCCAGGGTAAATTATGATTAAAGATAAAATACCAGACTAGCACATTTACTGTAAACTTAAAGATACAAAATACTGATAAACTTCCAGGAGACGCAGGATGCCTGACGCAGGATGGGTTGAAATCCACTGCCAAAGCTTGTTCGAAATCCTCGTTACGCTTCCTCGCGCACTCATGGAACCTTGGGTGCGATTCTCCACTCCCACGACGGTTGGGAGAATCGCCTGGGCCGCCAAAATTTCCGGGCACGCCGGTCCGACGCCCTCCCGTGATTCTCCCAAGCGGCGGGAACGGCCCGGTCGAGTTTCGTGGGCCGCAGGCCAGAGAATCGCCGGAGACACCCAAAATGGCGATTCTCCGGCACCCCCGCTATTCTGAGGCCCGGACGGGCCGAGCGGCCAGGCCAAAACGGTGGGTTCCCCCCCCCCCCCCCCGGCGCCATCCACACCTGTCGCTGCAGTCGTGGGCAGTGCGTGAACGCTAGGTGGGGGGGGGGAGCTGCCTGTGGGGGGGGCCGAGGGGGGATCCTGCACCGGGTTTCGCCTGGAATGTGGGGTGGCCCGCGATCGATGCCCACCGATCGTCGGGCCGTCCTCTCTGGAGGAGGACCTCCTTCCTTCCGCGGCCCCGCAAGATCCATCCCCAATCTTCTTGCGGGGCAGATTTAGAGAGGACGACACCCACGCATGCGTGGGTTGGCAGACTACAAGGCCTGGCGCGTGTAGATGACGCGGCCCCGATCCTGGCCATTTGTCAGGGCCTGAATCGGTCGGGACCGGGGCCATTCCACGCCGTTGTGAACCTCGACGGCGTTCACGACGGCTTGGCCACTTTGGCGTGGGAGTGGAGAACCCCGCCCCTTGTATCCAAGTTAACTGAAGAAAACCGTGGAAGTGACGAATATGATATAAAATAGTTACTTTAGAGATACTAGTTAATGTAATGTAGAAATAAGCCACTTTGATTCTGGCAGTTAGGGACAAAGGGATTTGAGACCGCATGGAAAAAGCAGGAAGAGATGTGTCTATGAGAGTGATGCTGCATTGATAGGGGCCAGAGAAAGGGATTGGAAGTGAGCCAATCAGAATAGATCAAACAGGTCAGGAGGGATATAGGCTGACATATGGGCGTCGAGTATGTGAAACTTGATACCATTTGAATTGATTTGCAGAGATCCCTTTGTTTCTTTGTTCATTCGCTTTCTGGGATATAGGAAACTGGATGTCTCTTATGTTTCTATGAAATGAATCAAGCTTGCAAGCTAAATAAATAACTTCTTTTTACGTGCGAATCCATCTCAACTTTTATTGAGGCCAGACTGACAGAGAAATAAATTTGGGAATCAACATTTGGTGCCGAAAACCGGGATTTCTCAGGGCGGTCCTGATCCAACTGCGAAATCAGAATTAGACTGATTATGAACAGGAGGATGGGGAACAAAGTGCCCTCAATGTAGAACTGGAAAACGACCGTGCATTGATTGTTCCCCTCTTCTTATCGTCTGATTAGTCTGGTCACTCGCGGTTGGCACAGAAAGACCGCCTCGACGAAATCACAGGTCAGTCTGGGGATTAGCAATTTAATTGATGGGATTTCATATTGTTGTTTCGGCTTGGGTTAGGGTTTTGGGTTGATGGGACATCTCAAATGATGATTCAATTCCAAGTATAAGGGTTCAGAGGCTGATGTGACTTCAGTAATGAAGGTTCAGTCTATTATATGGGTTCAGGGGCTGATGGGACTTCAGTAGATGAAGGTTCAGTCCAGTATAACTGTTTTTAAATCTGAAGATGGTTCAACTCTATGTGTGAGTGTTTTAAATATATAGTTGATTAAGCTAAAATTGTCTCCTTGGACTGTATTGGCGAAAAACGCAGTTCCGAGGTCTAGTTGAGATTGTGAGGAATGCTGCATATTGGTTGAAGCAGAAGTCTCTCAAAGGGTTAACAGCAGCAGGCGAAGCTGAAAACAGACAGTGCTTCTCACTCAGGCTTTGAGATAACTGTAGCAGCCTGTAGTGTAATCGGATACCTTTCCTTTGAGTCAGTGAACACCAGCAAAGTTACGTTTTGAATTAATTAAAGGAAACCAGTGAGTTTCTCCACCTCTTTGATAAAAGTTATTATTTTCGAAAGCAATTGATTGAAATTGCCAGAATCTTAAGTTTTACTTACTTGAAATAAGGTTTATCTCATTTTATCTGGAGATTAATAGAAACTTAAAGAAGATCATGGACACCATTTTAAAAAGTGTCAATCTGGAGATGATAGTTGATTTTGCTAATACTTATGTGTATGTAAAAGAAAAAAAAACTTGTTAAAAGAAAAATTGTTAAGATAAAGAAATAATTAAGTTGTAAATGCTATACAAGTTTGTGTTAAGCAAATTGTAAATTTAGTTCTGAGTTGAGATCAGAGCTAAGCTTGCAAGTTGCAGTAATTCAATTTGAATTTTCAAACATTTTTAAGTTTAAAAAAAAAAAAAGAGCAAATATAGAAAAGAAGGACACAGATCTTGAATGCGTTGAATAGCACATTTCAAAGGCCCATAAATCTTTATGTTATCTTAGACCTAAAACCTAGGAAGACTGAAGAGCCAGAGCAATTTCTGGAGCGTTTTAATGAAATCTACCGGGGGCAGTCAGGCGATTTGCTGTATCAAAATGGTCAGAATTCCCCTCAATACTGTGCTATGTTAATGCATTGCCTACCACCTTCTGTGGTTATTGCTGTGAAATGTAATAACATGAATTGGACAGAGAACGACCCTTCCCAGATGGCAAGGGCAGTCAGATTTTACTGGAAGGAGGGTGTAGGCCAAGAAGGAGGCTCAGTTACAAAGGTTAAGACTGAGTATGTAATGAAAACGGATGATCTGCGACCCCAACAAGTGGCAGAAATGGTAGTTTACCAGCAGGAGCCCCAATATAGTGACTTTGGGTGGGTGGATCAGCGAAGAGGAGGATGAGACAACAGTGCTATATTTCTATCACCCCCCAGTGGTGGACGTTAGATGTTGAACAGTCACTGCATCACGTTACTCTGGCCGATGACAGAACTGGACGAAATAGGGAGTTGGAGGACAAATACCGGCCATTACTTGAGACCGAATGGCCAGTCAAGGTTACAGCCACAGTCACGGAAAAAGAAGGTACAGCCGATTTTGTTACTATATCACCACATTTATGGCCACAGTCAGCTTCGGTAAGCCCTCATATTACACGTCAGGTCCATAACCAGTACCATGCCAGGGATATGGGGTGAATGGTCAGCATCTTACCGCAGCTCGTCAGAATAGGTATGAGATATACCTTTTGAACAATCCACGTCTGACATTTAAATACTGTACCACTATCAATCCAGCCTGTTTTCTTAGCGGTCCCCCTGTCCATGAGGACGCGCCTGGTCAAGAATGTTTAGCCTTGATTCAGGAAACTACCACAATAAGGGGCGATTTGAGTGACATTTCGTCAGAACAACCTGACATGATTATGTGTGGTCAAATATCCCACCGGGGTTTAGTTAATGACCTACTGCAGGCCCTCCGTATGCCAGCGCAGATTTCCGTTATTAAATGCGCTGCCCACACGAATGGTACAACCCCAGTTGACGTTGGTAATGAACGAGCAGATCGTGCAGCGCGAACAGACGCGCAAATTCAGCAAGTGATGGTGCCTAAGATGTTAAGTCAGACTAAACGATCTACTATAAATATGTCTGCTTCTGACAAGTCAATGCCAACCATCCAAGACGTCATAAGGTTACAGGAGGACGCTCCTGAGAGTGATAAACAAATGTGGAAACGGTTAGGTTGTACATATGATTCTGTTTCCTCTTTATGGACCACGCCTGCACATCAGACTTGTATGTCTGATTTGCTGGCTTTATGGGTCATTGAATGTGTACACTTTGCAACTCATTGTGGGGCTCGAGGGTCTAGTGATTTGTTGCTGGACACTTGGTGGCACCCTAAAATGCAGGGGTTGGCCCAAAGTATCAGTAATCGGTGTTTGATTTGTCAGCAATATAACACCGGAAAAGGTATCCCTTGTGGGAAGGGGCAAACCCCGTTGCCCAGTGGTCCCTTTGAGACGCTCCAAATGGATTACATTGAGTTGGAAAGGTGTCAATGTTACAAATATGTTTTGGTCATTGTGGATGTGTTCAGCAGATGGGTCGAGGCATATCCGACTATCGATAATAAAGCTGCTACTGTGGTTAAAGTCTTGATGAGGGAAATCATTCCCCGGTACGGTATACCAGCTCAGTTAAGTTCTTATAATGGGCCTCATTTTATTGGACAAATTAACAAGGAGTTTTGCTCCCAGTTGGGCATACGCCAGCAGTTACACTGTGCTTACAGACCGCAGGCAGCCGGGTTGGTTGAGAGACACAATCAGACCCTCAAAACTAAATTGGCTAAATTAAGAGCAGACACGGGACTGACATGGCTTAAGTTGCTCCCCGTTGCCCTCTTCCAGCTGCGGGTTAGACCTGCGGGACCGGCCCGGCTCTCTCCCGCCGAGATTCTTTATGGCAGGCCTCTTAGAACTCCCTGGAGCCTGCAGGTTCCCAGACTGGTTCAGTTTCATCAGATGAATGAAGAAATGACCGCCTATGTTCTAGCCCTCACGCAAGTGCTCAAGGAACTCCATGGCCAGGTCCGCGCGGCTCACCAGCCATTGCCCCCAGTACCTAGCTCACTTTCAGTCCAGCCCGGTAGTTATGTCATGGTCAAAAATTGGACTAGGAAGGGGTCGGAGCCGCGATGGGACGGGCCCTTCCAAGTTCTCCTTACCACCCCCACAGCAGTTAAAGTGGAGGGGCGAAGTGCTTGGGTCCACCTACATCACTGTAAATTGAGTCCATCTCCACTACTGTAAAAGGTCGGATACTAACCTGCCTCCCTTCTCCAGTGCTATTTTACAGGTGTGGAGCATGATGGAGTGGCGGCTACGCATCGTCTGTCTGATAGTTGGCCTCACTTCGTTTGGCGTGTTATTGGCGGCGATGGACATGGAAAAGGGGAATATTATGTATCTGTGTAGCCTCAACCAATCTACAAGGATACATCACCTATGCAAAGGTGATGTTCTTCGCTGCCCCCATATACAAGGACATGGTATCAACTCATGGAAGGTCATCAAAGGTAAGGAGAATGCAGGAGTCATGAAGCAGTTGCACCGGTCCCGGCGATGGGAAGGGAACATTATATGGACATTGCCTTGTTTTTGGAATACATGTAAATTTGATTTTGGATGTGTTAAGAGTGGTACAATAAAGGTAAAATCAGGCTGTCAGAAGAGTGTAGGAAGAGGCTATGAGAAAGAGAAAGGGACTAGAGAGAGGACGGGGCGTATGAGAAGGGAAGTACAGCTAGAACGTAGGTTACCGGGAGATACACTTAAGTTAATTAAAGGCCAAACTGAGGAAAACCCGGGTAGTATGAATCTCTTCTACCAGATTTACCACCGCTTGTATGGCCAGGGACGGGTTGTCTGCTACCCAAACCCCGCAGCGGTGTCTGGGTTATTTTCTGTTTCACCGCTTTGGGGCACTCCCCAAACGGTGGTTCATTGTCAGCATTCCGAACCACTGCCCGATCAGGTCACTCTTCCTTACGATCCGGGTTCAGCACCACCGGCTATTTGCCTTCCCCTTCCTCGGGATAATTCCCATTCACAGTACGATAGGCTGCGACGGTGGAGGGCGTACATACCTAGCCACTTCACTCCCAATAGGGATTCCCGGTCGTACGAGAATTGCTTCAGCAGTGAAGGATATGGCTGTTTGCTGGTAGAGGTGGACACAAATATAACATGTCTGTTTCCCACCTGTACGGACAGGAGGTGCCATATCACCCAGGCGTCTGGCCAATGCGTTTGTTACAACACCACTTGCGTTCCATTGAACGCCGGCCTCCAGCTCCTCTGTGGCTGGGCGAATGTCTCTCATATCACTGTTGGGACTAGGGCTTTCCGCATTGCTGGGCGGCCCGAATGGCATTTCAAAGTTGGATAAACTGGGAGGTGTGGGGGGTTCCTTGGCTGTCAGTGATCGGAATTATTTTATTTGCGGCCTTACCATCTTGAGAAATGAAAACTTGGGAGCCCTCGGGGCAATAACCAAGGAGTTGTCTCAGCTACGGTTGTTTGCAATGCAGAACCGGTATGCTCTTGACTATCTTCTGGCCCGTGAGGGTGGGGTATGCGCCATAGTACAGGGCAAGTTTATCATGGGAGTTCAGGACTTGACCGCTAACATCACTAAATTTATGGATCGCATACGGGATCACTTGGATGGGATGCAGGATCCTGGCTCTTGGGGTAACTGGGGATTTGGAGGATGGAAGGACTGGTTGATAAATATGGCCATGTATCTAGTGGTAGCTATCGGCTGCATCTTTGTGGGCCTGGCCATCCTTAAATGTGTGATGGGTAGAATGCGGGGTGCACTGGATCAGATCACCGCCCCAATCACCGAAAAAAAAAATTTAACTGTTAAAATCCATGAGGGTGAGGCAGATGAAGGGGGGCTAAGACAGGAATTGGAAATGCAGCGACGGATCTTTTAGATGAGGAACCGTAGCTATGGATTGGATAGTTCGGTTATCATGGAATGATAAAAGGAGGGAATGACGAATGTGATATAAAATAGTTACTTTAGAGATACTAGTTAATGTAATGTAGAAATAAGCCACTTTGATTCTGGCAGTTAGGGACAAAGGGATTTGAGACCGCATGGAAAAAGCAGGAAGAGGTGTGTCTATGAGAGTGATGCTGCATTGATAGGGGCCAGAGAAAGGGATTGGAAGTGAGCCAATCAGAATAGATCAAACAGGTCAGGAGGGATATAGGCTGACCTATGGGCGTCGAGTATGTGAAACTTGATACCATTTGAATTGATTTGCAGAGATCCCTTTGTTTCTTTGTTCATTCGCTTTCTGGGATATAGGAAACTGGATGTCTCTTATGTTTCTATGAAATGAATCAAGCTTGCAAGCTAAATAAATAACTTCTTTTTACGTGCGAATCCATCTCAACTTTTATTGAGGCCAGACTGACAGAGAAAGAAATTTGGGAATCAACAGAAGCAGCATTTATGCTTGTGAAAATATTATTAACGCACTCATATTTGAATAACGTAACACAAACAAATGTGACACCATTCACATTTACAATGGTGGGTGGCACGCTGGCGCAGTGGTTGGCACTGCTGCCTCAAGGTACCAGGATGTCAAATATAATGAAAGCAACATACACGACAGAGTATCTGGAAATGCAGATTGTTAAGTTTTGTATAAATTCAATTGAAATAAAATGTAGTATGTGCAGTTTGAAAGAATTTAGCAAGGTCCAGAATGTTTTAACTTTCAATACATACGTTAACTGTGGCAGCTCAAAACCTGTTTCTGCTTGCCTTACAGTGATTGAATATACCACAGAAATGGACGAAAACTCTCCAGCACTGCTGGCAGGAGTTATATCCGCTCTAATAATTGTGGCAGTCTTCAGTAACTTTGTAACCTTTTATTTGACGAAACGGAAGTATAAACCGAAAAGAGATTACGCACAACTGCGGGGAGAAAACGGAAGTATAATTCCAGGTGAAATATTTAAGGCGAAACACGGCAAACTACAAACGGTTTGAGAGCGGAGGGACGAGGAAACGAAGACTAGTAATAAACATAGTAACGAACTCACAAATATTCCACTGCAAATGCATAGGAAGTGTAAAATGATAGGCTGGGTGATTACTATTATCAACAATGAGCGATATGAAGCCCAACTGGATAACTAGCAATTTGTGTTTATTTAACGTTAGGTGCCGGTACAGATTGCTGAAGTTAATTCAGGCAGAAAAATAATAACCAGTTAAACGTGTACAGTTACTTAAGGAGAATGAGCACATACATGTGAAACTCACGTTGTGTTCACGTAATGTGAAGATTCAAGGTTATAATTTATTTCTCTTCATGTCAATTGTATCTACTCTTTTTAAAAGGTATAAATAAAGTTATGATACACAAAATTAAAACTTAAGCAGCGGGGCAACCTGTGATAATTGGATATGAAATCAATGACTAAATGGCATGAAACAAGGTAATTGGTTGTCTTTCAGATTGGTGATTAGGAACAGTCTCTCCCAGACTGACAATGTTCGTTAAAAAAAAGCATTATTAGAAGCTGCGAATGCAGAAGTATCATGCACAGGTCTGCGCAGTTTGGAGGCCACAATGATACCTATGGCCGGAATTCACCTGCCGTTGGGGTTCTCGGTTCAGCCGGCACTCCATCGCCGCGGATTTCGCAGCTGCGTGGGGTGGTTTCAATGGAAACGCCCATTGGGAAGAGGCTGGAGTAGAGAATCCCACCGCCAGGAAATGCCGCGATGCCGTGAAACATTGGCAGGGGTGGGGGTGGGGGGGGGGGGGGGGAAATCAGCCCGTTGAGTACAAAATTCAGATAGGTTTTGAAACTGGATAATGTTCTTCATGACCACAACTGGGAATTTGTGGCGATTCACTGTTCCCGCCGGCAGCCCACCCTTACCGGCGTGTTTCCCGTCGGCGTAGAGTGGCATCAATGGGAAATCCCTTTGACAACCGCAACAATAGTGAATCCCGAAACCAGAGACCGACCTGCCGCCGAGCACCATGCGGTGGGGGAGCGTAGAATCCTGCACTTTAACTTTCCGAGGCAAGAGAAGCTGCATGTAAAATTATAGTGTCCTTCTCATGAATATCGGGTCTCTTAACTGAACAGCAAAGCAGCAATAGAGAACCAAATATTAAAGATTGTCGGCATCACAAAGGCTGATTGCATAATAAATCACTACGGCTGAAACATGAAATTTCAAAGACATTTCTTAAATTAAATATTTGGGGAGAAATCAGTACAGATCTCAACCTTGAAACTGGTGGCCGTCGACAATAGGACAACATACCAAATGGTTGAAAATAATGACACCCCGAAAAGCTAACGTGGTCCATGCCATTATATCGCTTATATTTGGTCGTCAGAAGGGACAGCTAAGTAATAATGTGACGAAAGTGATAATTATACTGTTAAAACAAGACGTCACTGCAGGTGTTCCTCGCGATAGTGTCCTAGGCCCAATCATCTTCAGCTGCTTCATCAGTGACCTCTCTTCCATTTTAAGGTCAGAAGTAGGGGTGTTTGCAGATTACTTAACAATGCTCAGCAGCCCATTTAATTGCTACCACTTCCACAAACATTCAATCCCTCCACCACTGACGAAAATTGACAGCCATCTGTACCATTTACAACATGCATTTAAGTAATTCATCAAGTTTCCTATGGCAGCACGTTCCAAACACACAACAACTAGCATCTGAAGGCCAAGAGCAGCTGATACCTGGGAGCCACATCACCTAGGGTTCCTCTCTAAATCATTCACCACCACGTTTTGGAAATATATCACCGTACCTTCACTGTCGCAGTGTCAACATCCTTGGATCTCCCTAAATAACTCCCTGTGTGTCTACCTGCACCTCAGGGACAGTAGCAGTTCAAGAATGCAGCTAACCAACACGTCCTGAAGGGCAACAAGGGATGGGCAATAGATTTTCACCTAACCAGTGACGCTGCATTGTGGACCCATATGGTGAGCCGTTGCTTAATTTGGATCAATTCCCATACGTGGGCAGCCTCCTCTTGGTGCGAGCAAACATTAAAAATGAAATCCAGCATCGACCCAAATGCATCAGTGCAATTTGCGGACGCCTATGGAACAGTGTTCGAAGACCGAGGCCTCAAATCCAGCACCAAGCTCATGGACTATTGAACAGCCGCGGTCCCAGTCATATTAAATGCTTCAGAAACATTGACGAGCTACAGCAGACACCTCGAATCGTGGAAAGAAACCACCAAAGTTGACACCTAAAAAGGGTACACATCCACTGGCAGGATAGGTGCACTAATGTGAGCATCCTCTACTAGGCTAATCTACCCAGTATCGAGGCACTGGTCTCGTTCGACCCGCTGCAATGGGTGGGTCAGATAGCCCGCATGACCACCACGAGACTCTCGAAACAAGTGCTCTACTCCGAGGTTCGCAATGACAAGCGGCCACCAGGAGCGAGGAGGAAACGCTACAAGGACACTGTGGAAACCGCCCTAAATAAATGCAACATCCCAATCGACACGTGGGAATCATTTGCCTCAGGACGCACAAACTGTAGCAGAAACAACTGCGAAGGCACCAGTCACCTCAAGTATCGCAGGGTGGAGCTCGAAGAGGTCAAGCATTAATAGCAAACCGAGAAGACACAATCTAGCGTGTCCATCCGACCTCATCAAACACCACTTGCTAAATATATGCCACAGTCTGTTGATCCAAGATTGGACATTCGGCCAACAAGGAACCCACCCATCTCCGCCGACTGGAAGCAAGTCATCTTGGAACCTGAAGGACTGCCGCAGAAGAAGACATAATTTAAATAATTTTTAAAAATAATATAAATCAAAAGGAATCAAGGAAATCGAAATCAGCGGAAGATGTGAAGTTATGCTGAATCAAGGCTGAGTTACAGAAGGTCTTATTTACCCCGCTTCAGGACTATACACAGGAGCGGGCACACCACATAATAATAAGTTGTTGTCTGTAATTGACCCTCTTCTTGATCTGGAGTAGTTAATCGTCTGGGCAATGCAGTTATGCTGGTTTCTGCAAAGAAGTACTAAAACTGCACTGGGCACATTATAATGGTTAAGAAATGGTGCCATGACGTCGCAGAAAGTGACACCATGGATCGAAAGCATGTGAATTGAGCAGGGTAAAGAAGCAGCCTGCCCCCTGTACTGAACACACTTAGTTCCTTATGCTTCTTTAGTTTGTCCGCCTCTGTGCCTCCGAGCATCAAACCTGCGGAAGCAACACAGAAACTGGCGGCGAGGATGCAGAAAGCACCTTCCAGCCAGCGGGGAGGCGGAAACAGGGCAGCATGGTAGCATGGTGGTTAGCACAATTGCTTCACAGCTCCAGGGTCCCAGGTTCGATTCCCGGCTTGGTTCACTGTGCGGAGTCTGCACGTTCTCCCCGTGTGTGCGTGGGTTTCCTCCGGGTGCTCCGCTTTCCTCCCACAGTCCAAAGATGTGCAGGTTAGGTGGATTGGTAATGCTAAATTGTCTTTTGTGTCCGCAATTGCCCTTAGTATTGGGTTGGTTTACTGGGTTATGGGGATAGGGTGGAGGTGTGGGCTTGGGTAGGGTGCTCTTTCAAAGAGCCGGTGCAGGCTCGATGGGCAGAATGGCATCCTTCTGCACTGTAAATTCTATTTTAAAAAAACATCGTTGGAAAAGTCGAGAAAAAGGACTTTGAAGAAAAACTCTCCACGTGCTCGAACAGAACAGGCTTTGTGGACGTGAGTAAGAATCACCCTGCAATGTGATAAAACGGCGTTTGAAGGATAGATCAGAATTCCGGGGGTATGTAAGCAACAGGTTGAAGTTCGTGTTGTGCCTTGTGTTCAAAAGATAATGCAACTTGTTCTGCTGAAAACACGTTGCGTACTCTGCTTACGAACGACCCTCCATGAGAAAGAAAAGGGGGAAGATTTGGGCGGCGTGGCACAGTTGGTGGAAAATGCAGAGCGATAGAGCACCTATATGGAACAATTTGATTACTTTCTGCCAGGTAATAAAATCTAAGATCTAAGGGTTCCAACATTCCTGAGCGCAAAGGGGGAGAACACAGAAACGGCTTATTCAGCAGGAGATTCCTTATCAGTAGTGCCAATCAGCTGCCATTAAGGAATGTTGCCTGCAGTACCTACCTGCAAAGAAGTTGCGAAAGTCTTAGTTTATGAGGTGGCAAGAGGGCAAGATGACCCAAGGACAATGGATAACAGAGTCTGTAAAACATCTTGAAGGGCATCCATTTTTGTGAACTGACAACGAAGCCTCATGCTGCCCAGTAAAGACCAATTGTTGTGCCTGGATTGTATCCAGACTAGGTGGTCTGTGTAACTGTTCGAATTGTATAAAGAATGGATATTTTGTTATGTTTAGCTGAGAGGCGCACGACATGTCTTGCAGTTACTCCCCGCTAGCGTACTACACTGTTTGACGTTTGGGGGAAACCCCAGTGTTGACCGATTGTTTTGGATTCATTTCCGCTCGCATTAATAAGTATCAAAAATCAAGCCTTCGTTGTATTCGCATGTGCTTCTTTGTTTAGTACTAAAAATATATATATCAACAAGTTTTTTGAGCTGGAGTATCTTATACTTCAAACGGGTAGACAATTTCCAGCACGATTTAGCCTAACAAGATGGAAGAATATGCATGTTTTCCTGAAAGGTCTTGCTCCAAAGATCTGCACAGATACACACGTAACCGTGATTGCTAACTTTATTTCTACATGACATTTGAACTGTATCAATGTGATTAATTGGAATGTATAGGATGAAAGGGACAGGCTTTTTTGTCCCTCTTTTACTTGGAAACGGTATTGCCTGTTAATTGGAAAGCTAATATCGTGTTGCTAATGTGATTGCTTCAGTGCTTTAATTGAATCATTTTTTAACGTGAAAGAAAGTTACTGGGTAGTGCTACTAGTCCTGACATTTAGCAGTTTTCCCTCATAGTCTGACAATGTGAACATTTTTGGGATGTTCGGCGGGACGCCAAACACTAGTGACATTAAATACGGATTCAAAGTGACCAGGACGCACCATAATGAAGTCACTGACTTCTGAAAAGACGATCGAGGGGTTCGGAGAAGGTTTAGTAATGTGCATATCTTTAACAATTAGTCAGAGATACCTGACCTCAGCAGATCTCCCAATAACTTGAAAGTTGCGAAAAGAGAACGGTGTACAACATATTAGAGTAAAATAAGGGCCCATGGTATTCGAGGCCATGTACTAATATGGATTGACGATTGGCTGTCAGGCAGAAGGCAGAGAGTTGGGATAAAAGGTTCTTTTTCGGAATGGCAACCGGTGACGAGTGGTGGCCCTCAGGGTTCAGTGTTGGGGCCACAGCTGTTCTCTTTATATATTAACGATCTAGATGACGGGACTGGGGGCATTCTGGCTAAGTTTGCCGATGATACAAAGATAGGTGGAGGGGCAGGTAGTATGGAGGAGGTGGGGAGGCTGCCGAAAGATTTAGACAGTTTAGGAGAGTGGTCCAAGAAATGGCTGATGAAATTCAACGTGGGCAAGTGCGAGGTATTGCACTTTGGAAAAAGGAATAGAGGCATGGACTATTTTCTAAACGGTGACAAAATTCATAATGCTGAAGTGCAAAGGGACTTGGGAGTCCTAGTCCAGGATTCTCTAAAGGTAAACCTGCAGGTTGAGTCCGTAATTAAGAAAGCAAATGCAATGTTGTCATTCATCTCAAGAGGCTTGGAATATAAAGGCAGGGATGTACTTCTGAAGCTTTATAAAGCATTAGTTAGGCCGCATTTAGAATACTGTGAGCAACTTTGGGCCCCACACCTCAGGAACGACATACTGGCACTGGAGTGGGTCCAGCGGACATTCACACGGATGATCCCAGGAATGGTAGGCCTAACATACGATGAATGTCTGAGGATCCTGGGATTATATTCATTGGAGTTTAGGAGGTTGAGGGGAGATCTAATAGAAACTTACAAGATAATAAATGGCTTAGATAGGGTGGATGTAGGGAAGTTGTTTCCATTAGCAGTGGAGACTAGGACCTGGGGGCACAGCCTTAGAATAAAAGGGAGTCACTTTAGAACAGAGATGAGGAGGAATTTCTTCAGCCAGAGAGTGGTGGGTCTGTGGAATTCATTGCCATAGAGGGCGGTGGAGGCCGGGACGTTGAGTGTCTTTAAGACAGAAGTTGATAAATTCTTGATTTCTCGAGGAATTAAGGGCTATGGAGAGAGAGCGGGTAAATGGAGTTGAAATCAGCCATGTTTGAATGGTGGAGTGGACTCGATGGGCCGAATGGCCTTACTTCCGCTCCTATGTCTTCTGGTCTTCTGGTCTTATCCCTACCATATCAGCCTCCTCCAAATGGACGAACAGAATGTTTTACGGAGACACCGAGTAAAATGCAACCAGAGAACAAAGGGAATTCACCAAATGTCGAAATTAATTCCTACTAATGTATTGAAACACCGCTACCCAAATCAAAAAAAAATCCATCGAGCACCACTCTTGATGAAGTGATAATTACATTCGGCATTCGACTTTTTGAGTCCTCCAAAGATTAAAGGCATAGTTTAAAGGAAAGAACCAGGTCAGATCTAACGGTGAGCTGGATTCTCCTTCGGCGAGATGCGCTGTTTCGCACTGACGCCCGCGGAATTCCCGATGGTGTGGGGGTGGCGACATTGGAAAACCCCATTAGCCGACTGCCGGGACGGAGGATCTCGCTGCTGGCCGGCACGCGCCGCTAAAGGAAACGGACGCGGCGGGACGGGCAATCCTGCTCCGTGTCGTCCAATGATGACAAGACTTTCTGGCTAGGAACTCCTGTACAGGATGGCAATCGGTTACTGCCACGATCATCGCACAGACTGGAATTGGTTAAGTACCTACTTTCCCATGTTGATGGCATCTGGTGTACACAGGTTGACCAACTGTTCGTCGTGAGAACTGATACATCAGTGCTAGATGCTACAGTTACTGGGAATTGAACTGTACAAGGTCCTATCCTGAACCTTCCTCAAACCCAGACACCAACAGAACCAGTTGAAAAAAACAACTGATCAATTTCACCAAGCAGAAAGGCAACTTCCAGTTAAAATGTCGACAACTGTCAAAACAACCGCCAGCAATGTTCGTGCAAAGTCCGATTCGCTGAAGGTTGAAACTAGTGCCAAACAGCAGACGCCTGAAGTTCGCAGGAAACCATTCAGAGAGCGACGACTCCAAAATGAACTCACCTATTGAGTATTGGCGTTTGATTATTGTTCAAGTTGCACTTGGTTTAATTAGTTGGGAACGGGTGGTTTAAACAGGAAGCAAATGTTGTGCATTTATATTAATTTCTGAGAAACAGCATTGAAGGTGAAATCAGAACCGCTGAATGATATATGCATAATATATGCTTGAATGAAATGTGTTTGGGTGCGCGTTTGGATGTTGCTGCAGGACCGGCTGTGGCGGACGAGCGGAATGGGAGCGCGCTGCGGTCTCCGCGGCTGAGGAGAAACAAAACCATGTCAGCAGCAACTTTCTGGAAGACAGAATAATCGGAACAGATACGTAGTGAAGTAGAACCTTCGAAATTAGATTAGAGCCATTTAAGAAAGCACTGTCTGATGAAGTGTATTCGAGGCAATGTTGGGAGACTTGTGATGAAGAGCGAAATTAGGGAAGGGGAGGGAGATTTTGGTGTTGGTCCATGTCAATATGAGAGATAGGTTGGAATTGAAACAACAATTCATGATTGTTTTCAGCGGCAGATGAGAGCACGAAGCAGCCGCGATATCGGATTAAAATCTCAAACCATATATAGGTGCACTTACTGAGCACACACATCCATGTTAATACTTAATTATTGGTGATGCATCGTGTTTGCTTTCCTGAATGAATGTGAGGCACTGATTGCTCTAATCTATAGACTACCAGCGATATTCAGTTTGACTAAAGATCCTCCCCTCGTTCCAATTATCTGTAGTTAGTGTGCCCTACGTACGCAGTTGCGAACGCTTACATATTTCACATTCCTCGTGGTAAAAGTTCTCTTTCCGTACCCTCAGTTCCGTCCACGCTACGTCTATAGCGTTTAACTGTTCTCCATCGAGTCAGTTAGTCAGCTATGATCAGCAGTCACAAATTTCAAACTGAATTGCTCGGAGTTTCATTCAATGGGCTCCTCTCTGTTTTACTTTAATATTCTAACACATTTAAATTACTGATATATTCGATTGTCTAGTCTTATCATCCAAGAAGGTGAAGAGCTCAAACTGAATATATCCTTTGCAAAGGTGAGTCGTCTTTTCAGTTTGAAAGTATACATTTTTTATTGTCAATGCAATTGGTTAAGAGTAACAATTATTTGTTGGCGGGACCGAAATTTTAAAAAGCCTTCATTTATACCTTGACAGAAATTTCATATCTCAATATGCTATTGAAGTTCGAGAGCTACACTGATATTCAGCTAAACAGAATTATTGATGTCGAGCGGAAAAGATTGGAACATACAATTGTAAATTGCGTGAAGGAAGTTAGTCAGATGCTTTACGATGAAACAGCATTTACCCACACAGAGAATGAGGTAGGTGATGGATGTTTGTGGATCCTTTAATGTGACATGGATAAAATGTTTGCCCACAGATTGAATGTCTTCCTTATACAAAATGAGCATCGCCAGTACTATGTTGTACTGGTTTAACTTGAGTAGTGAAGCAAAATAGAATCGTTGCCAATGCAAAGAACATGTATCGGACTTCGGTGAGATTTATTTCAGGCAACTTAATTCGTTCTTTCATTTTGTTGGTGTATTTATCAATGTTGCAAGGCTCTCTCGTACACAGCGTGGAAGTTCATTAACACAGTCAATGGAGCCTAAATATCGGCGAAATAACCTTTTTCCCGTGACAACCACAATAATTTTGCTCACAGCAGAACGAAATCTGTTCCACCTCATTATTTCTTCAGATAACGAAACATAAAACATTGGAACCAGCAAAGGCTAGCCAACGCAGGAGCATTCTTAAGTAACCAGAACTAATCAGACACAGCAGCCAGAATTCTCAAAATATATTTTCTGTGGGCTCGCCGGTCACCCAACCCGTTGTTTCCTGCCGGGGCGCCGTTACCTGGGGGCGTGATTCACGACACCCGCCTCTGGTAAAAGGGATTTCCCATTGAAGCCACCTACCCCGGCAGGAAATTGGCGAACCTGGGCGCGCTGTGGATGGAAACAGTGAATCCCAACCATTATATATATCTACCTAGACGTTGGTTACAGGTCTATCGAAGAGGAGTCGCACTTCCAAGGGAGATTACATGCAGGTGGTGCACTTCTCTAGATTGTAAATGTTCAATCCGTTTTTTCTTACATTCTTCACACATTTGTGGTCAACTGTGAACTCAATCTAATCCTGTTTAACACCATAACTAGGCCATATAGCATGAGGTTTCGACTTATCACCAAGGGGACAACGTTACCTGGGAGGCATTCGTGCAATGGTACTTTCTCTAGAAGAGTCATGAAAGGCGCAGTGTAAATCTCTAGGGATCTGGGCTTGAATGCCACCTGGGCAGATGGTTCAATTTGAATCTGATAAAAATAAAATATGGAATTAAAATTCTCATATCGTGAAAACATCCATCAGCAATATCCTTTACTAAAAGGACACCTGCTGATCTTACGTGGTCTGGACTACATGTGAATCCAGATAACTGGCAGCCTCTGACTCTTTAACGCTCTCTGAAATAGCGAGACAAAGTGCTTAATTTAGCGCTAATTAACGATGGGCAATATATGTTGGCCCAGATATTCACATCCATATACCATTAATGATATAAAATAAGACTTTGTTGCCATAAGGACTGTAGTCTTGTCACTCCAACAGCTTTCATGGATAGATGGACCTGCGGCAGGTCGATTGCCGAGAACTCGATCATGTAGATTTCTGTGCCCTCCTGATTTCCTCACAAACTGCCACAGTGTCAGAAAAATTGTCCTATTGGACTAAGGGAGACGTCGGCTGTGCTGCTACCGAGTGAGCTTTTATGATGGACATTGAATTCTGATGCCATTCCCAATCTCATGGCTTTATCTAGAGGAGCACTAATTACTTATCAAAAATAGATAAGTGACAATCAACAGGCATTTAATTCCGTGCCTGTGTTTGACCTGACGCTACGAGAAATCAAACGGCCCAGGTTCATTAGTGAGAATCCTCCCATCACCTCACTTCTGATTGTTTAATTCGTTGTCAGTACATCAGGCTGCATATTGATTAGTCTGTGGGATAGTCGTAAAATGTTAGCAAGGAGAACTTTGCAGAGTAACTGGTCAGGGTTTTTTGTTGGCGTCCCCAGAGCTCTGAGGTCCATGAGGTTTCTTTTAGGTTATATCCAGTCACAAACTGACGTTTAAATTGGCGTTTAAGGTCAATTCCAATGTAGTTAAAAGTTTCCATCATTGATATCTGCCTGGTGTCATATGAAGGTCAGACCTGGTGAGGCGACCAGATTCCATTCCTTGAAGAAAATTAATTAACCACATGAGAGATAATCAGTATTGTTTCATGATACACACTCATTATGTGATGGTGTACGAATTAAGTAATCGCATGATGGGAAAACTGGTCAACTATTCGGTCCCATGTAAGAAAAGCTGACCTAGCCATTTCAATGTACCAGACCCCTTTGTAAAACTAATACGGCTGACTCGACATAACCTAAAGCATGAATAAGATCAGAGAAGGTCAAGCTATTCCAAAATGCCTGACCTCCTAATTTCTGATAAGGCTAACTCGTCATAACCCAGGGCGGTATGAATAAGACAAGATAAGCAATGGATGAGTCTCCTCCGACCTTTCAATCTTCTATCAAAGGACAAGATAATGTTATGAGGGATGAGACAAAGAGTCCGAGAACATCAACAGGTCAGCAGGTTTATGACATTGCTTCCGTTTCTACTTCCGATCGAATTCCTGACTAAGTTGTAGTCACAGAATCTTGATAATGATAATGTATAAATACTGAACTGATTTTCTGTAAAAGCGCAGACTTGAGTAGGAATCAGCAGTGGTAGTAACTGCTCTCCGACCTCAAGTTTCAGCCAAAACTGCATGAGGTATTTTCGTTAAAAAAGCCTTGTTATTTTACTATAACAATCTATTGTTGAGTCTTTACCACAGTCAAAGAAGCAGGAAAATATTGACTTCTACAATTAGATTTATAGACTGCTCTGAGTTTAAATTATACCAGCTGCCGTGGTGGGATTTGAACCAGTTGTCCCTATTGCAGCATTACTAATACACTGACTAGTCTCTGATATTGTTAGAATTTAAAAGTATAATGCTTATGATGACGCTGACGGGGTTGTTCTCTAATTCAACCATCTTCAACTGATTCATCATTGATCATTCTTCTGGCATATGGTGATAAGTAGAGAGGTGCGCTGATGAGTGCACAATATTTAGCACCATTTACTCCTCCTCAAATTCTGAAGGCGTCATGCTAAAATGTCGCAAGCACTTGAGAATAAAAAGGACAATGCTGAAATGTGCCAAGGACAATTTGCCCCATAAAAGAACCATGCAATGACTATCTCCAACAAATGCGAATCCAACCATTTCCCTCTTATATTCAAAGCAATGACCATCGCTGAATCCCCCTGAACAACTTCTTGGGGGGGGGGGGGGGCGGGGGGGGGGGGGAATCATTAACCATAAACAGAATCATGAATAGATAGATAGATTATCTGACTAAAGCCGGATGTAAGTAAGCAACTTTAAAACTCAATGCAAAGTCCCTCACCACCCTGACCTGGGACTATAGCATTGTTCCTTCATTCTCACTGTGTAAAACATATGGAACTCCCTATCCAACATCTGTGTACCTACACTGCTGAGACCTGCGATTCAAGGAGGTGGCTTTCCACCATCTTCCCAAGCTCACTTAGGGATGGTCAATAAATGCTGACCTAGCCAGTGATACCCACATTCCATAAATTAATTTAATGAACAATTGGTGATACTTGGGCCAACTAAGGATATTAGATGATGTATCAATGACCAAGCGCTTTCATTAGCTAGGTCTTTGCATCTTAAATTTTCAAGTCAAAGATGGCAAAGAGACAATATATATCGTCGTGACGCAATTTAGCTTGGAACTTGGATAACTTAAGGAGGATGAGAGCGGTGAAAACCTGAGTTCAATTGATACAATTTGTCAATGATTTATTTAAGAATGACACATTACAGTTAAAGTCCAGGGCATTCCTACAAAGGGTAATAGCAATTAGAGCACAACAATGGATTGCTGGACGATGTTGGAGATCGATGACATGTCGAATTAAGTAAATTGATCATTTCATGTCTGTAACGTGATTAAATCACCCGAGGTGGGGAACAAATGCAATACATTGAAAAGCGAATTGAAGAATAACATTTTACTACCAAAGAGAGTACGTAAATATAATGACATTAAATTTAATAGGAAATTTAATCACCTGATATAGGAATGTAAATTGAAAAGTATTGGCAACTGTCTTGTTCTGGCTGATTAGGTTCAAAGAATATATTTTCTACTACAGACACAGGGCAATTGCGGAATACTTTTTGAAAATTTTCTCAGGGTGATCGCTAACACAAAGAATGCTGGCCCAATGTTGCCAGAAGACAAGATAGTTCAGCTAAAGGGAAGAACATTAATTGGCAATGTGTTCTAAAAATCATGACTCCATCTACATTGAATAAAACAATAAGAAGGACTTTGGCGGGAGTCTGCAGCGTCCGAAGCCGAAATCGGGAAAAGTGATTGGGCGAAGAATTGGCTGCACACCAAAATCGTGGCGGGTATCGATTTGACGCCAAATCGCAATTCTCCGTCACCTCAACTGTGGCGTCAATGCAAAGTTAACTGCAGGTGCGTTACAGGTTGCACTGCAGTAAACGCCATTGCATATCATTAGCAGGCCCGACCCGGTATGGTCCGCGGCCGCAATTCTCAACGTCCGATCGGTCGAAGTACCCAAGGCGTGTTTAACTTGTGCTTTGAAAAATCGTGAAACGTCGGGGCTGATGAGAGAAAGAGAGAGCTGGTAGGGCACGGAAAGGCGCGACTCTTGGCTCCCGGTCTTGATACTGGCTGGGCTGGCTGGAGTGGGAGGAGGGGGGGTTGGCCCTGCCAGGGCAGCGGTAGCGGGACTGATTGAGGGCGGGCTGACTGGCCAGGGCGAAAACCCTTGGGACTGGGCAGTGACCAGTCCCGGGCCACTAGCCGTGCCCTGCAAAGCCGCCATCTTGGTGCCCACCCCACTGACAAACCTCAATGATCCATGGTTCAGCAGAGCAAAAGCAGCCGCACGGGTGTCGCTACCCCCACAGCATAGCCTTCGCCATAGTCTCCCCCCCCCCCCCCCCCCCCCCCCACCACCACCCAACAGACTTCAACCCGCCGGTGGGACATCCGGGACTCCGCCAATAATAGTCCCTAAGGTGCGCCAGGTGCATGCCGTGGAACCTTCCGTTGTCAAGGGAAGCGCCAGCCGACGATACCTCTGGGAGCAGGGACCGGTGCCAGGGCAAAAGGACATAATGACGTAGGCCATCGTCGGTGCACGGATGCAGAGATGGGGATGGAGACATATGGGTAGAGCCCGCAGTGCCAACCGGGCCAACCAGGTAGCCCAGCGGACCTGGTTGGGCACGGGGGTACGCATCATGCTAACATGTCGGCAGACCATGTAGCTTGTAATTCTACTGGCAATGGTGGCTTTTCTGCTAGCCACCCCAGCCCTGGGAGATGCCCTGCGACTGAATGATCTGGCACTGTTGGGGGACGTGGAAGCTACAGAGCGGACCCTGAAGCAGCGGAGCCTACCCCAGAGGAACATGAGACAGCCAACCAGCATGGACAGTCACCTACCCAACAGGCCGAGAAGGGTAAAGCGCAAAGGAGGTACCACATTTACCGGCAGCGACTGTCATTCGAGGAGTTACCGGAGCGGGCATGCCATCGAGACTCCTGCTGAGCAGGGAGACAGTGCTATGTATCTGCCAGATCATGGTGCACGTGGCTGAGGACAATGGCTCCCAGTGACAGTCAAGGTAATGGTCGCCCTGAGCTTTTACTCTACGCGGTCCTTTGAGGCATCAAATGGAGGCCTTGCTAAGATCTGACAGGGCTTACTGAAAGGTGCGTCTGCACCATTGCGGAGGCCCTGTATGCCCGGTCAGCACAATACGTCCATTTCAATGTGCACCAACATATCAAGGATACCCGGTCAGCGGGTTCGCTTGCAATCGCTCAGATGCCCCTCGTCCTGGGAATTATCGATGGGATGCTTGTCCCTCAATGAGCACCTGCAGGTGACAGAACGATCTACATTAACCAAAATGGTTTCCACTCAATGAATGCGCAGCTACTAAGTGAACATCAGATACGCATCATGGACATCTGCGCTGATATCTGGCTCCTTGGTGATGGGTTATCCACTACGGTCGTGGCTGATGACACCTATCTGGAGGACACTTACTGATGCCCGGACCAGCTATAACACTATCTATGCAGAGACAAGAGCGTGATCCAGCCGTTCTTTGGCCTCTGGACGATGCGTCCATAAATGGACCGCTGTGGAGGGGTACTCCAGTATGACACTGAAATTGTCGCCCGCATCATGGCGACGCAGCAGAAGGGTGACGTGCTGCAGGAAGAGGGTGAACACCAATCCTTGACTGACGAGGAGGAGCACGTGGATGGGCAAGACATGGGGCGCAAGCAGGCATTGGATGCCGCACGATGTGTGCGCCAAAAAGCCCTGGACGATCTGATTTTTCTCCAGGGATCACTGACAAAGGGAGAGGGGAAAAGGCCAGGGGAAATGACTCAGAATCCTAGCCTCACACCCTCGCTCCTGCTCCTTGCAACCCCTCCATGATACATGCCTGCCGCACTACAGATTGCAGCCCCTTGGCAGTTGGCAGTAACATCCAGTCTGTTCCATGGGATGGAGGGTGATGACAATCGACTCTATGATGATCTCGGGTACTCTCCATCATAAGAACATAAGATCATAAGAACTAGCAGCAGGAGTAGGCTATCTGGCCCTTCGAGCCAGCTCCACCTTCCAATGAGATGACGGCTGATCTTCTGTGGCCTCGGCAACACGTTCCCACTTGAATACCATAACACTTTCTTCCATTATTCTTCAAAAACCTATCTATCTTTATCTTGAAAACATTGAATGAAGGAACCTCAACTGAGTCACAATCCTTTGGGTGAAGAAAATTCCTCCTGAGCTCAGTCCTAAATCTACTTCCCCTTAATTTGAGCTTTGCCCCCTAGTTCTGCTTTCACCCACCAGTGGAAACAACCTCCCCACATCTATCCTATCTATTCTCTTCATAATTATACATGTTTCTATAAGATCCGCTCCGCATTATTCTAAATTCCAACGAGTACAGTGCTAGACTAGTCAACCACTCCTCGTAATGCAACCCCCTCAACTCTGGGATTAACGGAGTAAATCTCCTCTGCACATCCTCAGCTCCAGTACATCCTTTCTCAGGTAAGGAGATCAAACCTCAACACAATATTCCAAGTGTGGCCTCACTAACACCTTATACATTTGCAGCATCACCTCTCTAGTCATAAACTCCATCCCTCTAGCAATGAAGGACAAAACTGCGTTCGCCTCCTTAATCATCTGTTGCACCTTTAAACCAACTTTTTGTGACTCATGCACTAGGACATCCAGGTCCCACTGCACAGCAGCATGCTTTAATATTTTATCATTTAGATAAAAATCCCTTTTCCTTGCATTCCTACCAAAATGGATAGCCTCACATTTGTCAATATTCTATTCCATCTGCCAGACCCTAGCCCATTTACGTAACTATCGGAATCCCTCTGCAGACTTCCAGTATCCTCTGCACGTTTTACTTTACCACTCATCTTCGTGTCGTCCCCAACTCCAAATCATCTATCTAAATTGTGAACAATTGTGGGCCTAAAACTGATCCCTGAGGGACACCACTAGGCACTGATTGCCAACCAGAGAAAAAACCATTAATCCCCACTCTTTGCTTTCTATTAATTAACCAATCCTCTGTCCATACTACTACTTTGCCCTTAACGCCTTGCACCCTTATCTAATGCAGCAACCTTTTGTGTGGCACCTTGTAAAAGGTTTCTGAAAATCCAGATACAGCACTTCCATTGGATCCTCGTTATCTACCGCACTGGTAATGTTCTCAAAATATTCCACGAAAGAAGTTAGGCACGACGTGCCCTTTATGAACTTATACTGCATCTGTCCAATGGGACAATTTCCATCCAAATGCCTCGCTATTTCTTCCTTACTGATAGATTCCAGCAACTTCCTTACTACCAAAGTTAAGCTAACTGAACTATAATTACCCGCTTTCTGCCTACCTCCTTTTAAAAACAATGGTGTCACGTTTGCTATTTTCCAATCTGCCGGGACCACCCCAGAGTCTAGTGAATTTTGGTGAATTATCACGCGTGCATTTGTAATTTCTCTAGCCATCACTTTAGGTACTCTGAGATGCACTCCATCAAGGCCAGGAGACTGGTCTACCTTTAGCCCCATTAACTTGCCCATCACTACCTCCTTAGTGATAACAAACGTCTCAAGATCCTCACCTATCATTGCCTTGTTTCCATCAGTCGCGAGCATGTTATTTGTGTCTTCCACTGTGAATATCGACCCCAAAGACCTGTACAGTTCCTCAGCCATTTCCTCATCTTCCATTATTAAATCTCCGTTCTCATCCTCTAAAGGGCCAATGTTTACCTTAGCCACTCCCTTTTGTTTTATATATTTGTAGGAAGTTTTACGATCTGTTTTATATTCTGAGCAAGTTTACGCTCATAATCTACCTTCCTCTTCTATATAGGTCTTTCAGTAGCTTTCTGTTGCCCCCTAAAGATTTCCAAATCCTCTAGTCTCCCACTAATGTTTGCCACTTTGTATGCTTTTTCCTTCAATTTGATACTATCCCTTATTTCCTTCGATATTCACGGTCTATTTTCCCTCTTTCTACCGTCCTTCTTTTTTGGCTGTATACACGTTTGCTGAGCACAGTGAAAAATCGCTTGGAAGGCTCTCCACTGTTCCTCAACTGTTTCACCAGAAAGTCTTTGGTCCCAATCCCCTTAGCCAGCTCTTCTCTCAGCCCATTGTAATCTCCTTTGTTTAAGCACAAAACACTAGTGTTTCATTTTACCTTCTCACCCTCCATCTGCATTTTAAATTGCACCATATCGTGATCACTCCTTCCGATAGGAGCCCTATGAGATCATTAAACAATCCTGCCTCATTACACAGGACCAGATCTATGATCGCTTGTTCCCTCGTAGGTTCTATTACATACTGTTCTAGGAAACTATCACGGATACATTCTATAATCCCCTCCTCAAGGCTGCTTTGACTGACCTGGTTAAACCAATGGACATGTAGATTAAAATCCCCCATGATAACTGCTGTACATTTCTACATGCATCAGTCGTTTCTTTGTTTATTGCCTGCCCCACCGTAATGTTATATCTGGTGGCCTATGGACCACTTCTATCAGTGACCTTTTCACCTTACTATTCCTGATTTCCGCACAAATGGATTCTACCTTATCCTCCATTGCACCCTCGCTACTGCCCAGATGTCATCCCTAAATAACAGAGCTACACCACTTCCCTTAGCATCCACTCTGTCCGTCCGAATAGTTTGATATCCTTGGATTTTAACTCCCAGTCGTGAACATCCTTTAACCACGTTTTAGTAATGGCCACTAAATCATAGTCATTCACGATGATTTGCGCCATCAACCCATTTACCTTATTCCGAATAGTACGAGCATTCAGGTAAAGTACCCTTATGTTGTCTTTTGTACCTTCGTATTAAAATATTAACAGCTCTATCAGTAACGTCTCCTAAGTTATTTTTCCATTTCTCATAATTTTCCTTATCACTGAACCCATATCTTCATGTAATAACCTGCTACTTCGCTTTCCATTTATGTTTTTACTTAGCGTTTTATTCCTTTTTGTATTGATTCTTTTTAGTATCGTTTGACAATATCAGAGCCCTTCCCACGGTAGCAGTTCCCATGCGAGCTGGCCATTATACCACAGTCCCATTGGATCCTTAAGGTGACAGTGATGGGTTTGGTCAGCGAAGCGGGTGGGAGCCCAAGCCACCGCCATCGCACCCCTCTCTGACCAGCACAGACCAGCCCACTCCTGACAGCCATCTAACAGAGCACCGAGGCAGGTTGTAACAGTGTTAACATTTATTTAATATGCACAAATATTTATAGATACGTGCCCTAGCTTTGCCTGCACCCGTGCCGACATAACTATCAGCCCTTATAGTCCTTAACGCTACGCCCAGGTGGATACACAGCCGGTCCTTGAGGAATAGAGGCGCCTGCTGTGATTCCCGCCCTGTGAGTCCTGTCCCCACTACCGTTGGTGGTCGTCTTCTGCGATGACCGGGCCTGGATTTAAAATAACGTACCTTACAGGAGCATCTCTTGGAGTTTCAGCGGAGCGGAGTGCGGGGGCTGCTGGTGGGTGAGAATTGAAGTTTAAAATAACTTACCTTACAGGAGCATCTCTTGGAGTTTCAGCGGGAGCGGAGTGCGGGGGTTGCTGGTGGGTGAGTATTTTAGTAGACACTTACCTGGTCCCGTTTCTGTTGCTGTTTGCTGCTGTTGTATTTTAAAAAAAACAATTATTTTTTAAGGCGGGTACAGAAAGTTCGACTTCTGGGAAGTCCCTCACCAATAAATTCTGGTGGAGAGGAAACCCTAGACACTACACGTGTAGTGTCTCCCATCCGCCCTCCTCCTCTAACCTAATAATAAAACCCATTGGTGTGAGGTAAGTACCATATTGTATTATTATTATTATTTTTTTTTTAATTTAGTTGTTAGCCAGATCTTGGTTGAAAGTTAGAGGGATGGCAAGGAAGGGAGTGCAATGTTCCTCCAACAGGATGTTTGAGGTAAGGGATGCCGTTAGTGTCCCTGCTGATTTTACCTGCAGGAAGTGCTGCCATCTCCAGCTCCTCCAAGACCGAGTTAGGGAACTGGAGCTGGAGTTGGAAGAACTTCGGATCATTCGGGAGGCAGAGGGGGTCATAGATAGCAGTTTCAGGGAATTAGTTACACCAAAGATTGGAGATAGATGGGTAACTGTAAAAGGGACTGGGAAGAAGCAGTCAGTGCAGGGATCCCCTGCGGTCGTTCCCCTGAGAAACAAGTACACCGCTTTGGATACTTGTGGGGGGGGGGGGGACTTACCAGCGGTTAGCCATGGGGTACGGGCCTCTGGCACGGAGTCTGTCCCTGTTGCTCAGAAGGGAACCGGGGAGAGGAGCAGAGCATTAGTAATTGGGGACTCGATAGTCAGGGGCACAGATAGGGGATTTTGTGGGAGCGTGAGAGACTCATGTTTGGTATGTTGCCTCCCAGGTGCAAGGGTACGTGATGTCTCGGATCGTGTTTTCCGGGTCCTTAAGGGGGAGGGGGAGCAGCCCCAAGCCGTGGTCCACATTGGCACCAACGACATAGGTAGGAAAGGGGACAAGGATGTCAGGCAGGATTTCAGGGAGCTAGGATGGAAGCTCAGAACTAGAACAAATAGAGTTGTTATCTCTGGGTTGTTGCCCGTGCCACGTGATAATGAGATGAGGAATAGGGAGAGAGAGCAATTAAACACGTGGCTACAGGGATGGTGCAGGCGGGAGGGATTCAGATTTCTGGATAACTGGGGCTCTTTCTGGGGAAGGTGGGGCCTCTACAGACAGGATGGTCTACATCTGAACCTGAGGGGCACAAATATCCTGGGGGTGTGGGGGGGGGGGTGGGAGGTTTGTTAGTGCTCTTTGGGGAGGGGGGGTTAAATTAACGCAGCAGGGGCATGGGAACCCGGATTGTAGTTTTAGGGTACGGGAGAATGAGAGTATAGAGGTCAGGAGCACAGATGTGACGTCACAGGAGGGGGCCAGTGTTCAGGTAGGTGGTTTGAAGTGTGTCTACTTCAATGCCAGGAGTATACGAAATAAGATAGGGGAACTGGCAGCATGGGTTGGTACCTGGGACTTCGATGTTGTGGCCATTTCGGAGACATGGATAGAGCAGGGACAGGAATGGATGTTGCAGGTTCCGGGGTTTAGCTGTTTTAGTAAGCTCAGAGAATGAGGCAAAAGAGGGGGAGGTGTGGCGCTGCTAGTCAAGAGCAGTATTACGGTGGCGGAGAGGATGCTAGATGGGGACTCATCTTCCGAGGTAGTATGGGCTGAGGTTAGAAACAGGAAAGGAGAGGTTACCCTGTTGGCAGTTTTCTATAGGCCTCCAAATAGTTCTAGGGATGTAGAGGAAGGATGGCGAGGGTGATCCTGGAAAAGAGCGAAAGTAACAGGGTAGTTATTATGGGAGACTTCAACTTTCCAAATATTGACTGGAAAAGATATAGTTCGAGTACATTAGATGGGTCGTTTTTTGTACAATATGTGCAGGAGGGTTTCCTGACACAATATGTTGACAGGCCAACAAGAGGCAAGGCCACGTTGGATTTGGTTTTGGGTAATGAACCTGGCAAGGTGTTGGATTTGGAGGTAGGAGAGCACTTTGGGGACAGTGACCACAATTCGGTGACGTTTACGTTAGTGATGGAAAGGGATAAGTATACACCGCAGGGCAAGAGTTATAGCTGGGGGAAGGGCAATTATGATGCCATTAGACGTGACTTGGGGGGGGGGGGGGGCGGTGGGATAGGTTGGAGAAGTAGGCTGCAAGTGTTGGGCACACTGGATAAGTGGAGCTTGTTCAAGGATCAGCTACTGCGTGTTCTTGATAAGTACGTACCGGTCAGGCAGGGAGGAAGGCGTAGAGCGAGGGAACCGTGGTTTACCAAAGAAGTGGAATCTCTTGTTAAGAGGAAGAAGGAGGCCTATGTGAAGATGAGGTGTGAAGTTTCAGTTGGGGCGATAGATAGTTACAAGGTAGCGAGGAAGGATCTAAAGAGAGAGCTAAGATGAGCAAGGAGGGGACATGAGAAGTATTTGGCAGGTAGGATCAAGGAAAACCCAAAAGCTTTCTATAGGTATGTCAGGAATAAGCGAATGACTAGGGTAAGAGTAAGACCAGTCAAGGACAGGGATGGGAAGTTGTGTGGAGTCTGAAGAGATAGGCGAGATACTAAATGAATATTTTTCGTTAGTATTCACTCAGGAAAAAGATAATGTTGTGGAGGAGAATGCTGAGACCCAGGCTATTAGAATAGATGGCATTGAGCTACGTAGGGAAGAGGTGTTGGCAATTCTGGACAGGCTGAAAATAGATAAGTCCCCGGGGCCTGATGGGATTTATCCTAGGATTCTCTGGGAGGCCAGGGAAGAGATTGCTGGACCTTTGGCTTTGATTTTTATGTCATCATTGGCTACAGAAATAGTGCCAGAGGACTGGAGGATAGTAAATGTGGTCCCTTTGTTCAAAAAGGGGAACAGAGACAACCCCGGCAACTATCGCCCGGTGAGCCTCACGTCTGTAGTGGGTAAAGTCTTGGAGGGGATTATAAGAGACAAGATTTATAATCATCTAGATAGGAATAATATGATCAGGGATAGTCAGCATGGCTTTGTAAAGGGTAGGTCATGCCTCACAAACCTTATCGAGTTCTTTGAGAAGGTGACTGAACAGGTAGACGAGGGTAGAGCAGTTGATGTGGTGTATATGGATTTCAGTAAAGCATTTGATAAGGTTCCCCACGGTAGGCTATTGCAGAAAATACGGAGGCTGGGGATTGAGGGTGATTTAGAGATGTGGATCAGGAATTGGCTAGCTGAACGAAGACAGAGGGTGGTGGTTGATGGGAAATGTTCAGAATGGAGTTCAGTTACAAGTGGCGTACGCAAGGATCTGTTCTGGGGCCGTTACTGTTTGTAATTTTTATCAATGACCTAGAGGAAGGCGCAGAAGGGTGGGTGAGTAAATTTGCAGATGACACTAAAGTCGGTGGTGTTGGCGACAGTGTGGAAGGATGTAGCAGATTATAGAGGGACATAGATAAGCTGCAGAGCTGGGCTGAGAGGTGGAGTTTAATGTAGAGAAGTGTGAGGTGATTCACTTTGGAAGGAATAACAGGAATGCGGAATATTTGGCTAATGGTAAAGTTCTTGGAAGTGTGGATGAGCACAGGGATCTAGGTGTCCATGTACATAGATCCCTGAAAGTTGCCACCCAGGTTGATAGGGTTGTGAAGAAGGCCTATGGAGTGTTGGCCTTTATTGGTAGAGGGATTGAGTTCCGGGGTCAGGAGGTCATGTTGCAGCTGTACAAAACTCTGGTACGGCCGCATTTGGAGTATTGCATACAGTTCTGGTCACCACATTATAGGAAGGACGTGGAGGCTTTGGAGCGGGTGCAGAGGAGATTTACCAGGATGTTGCCTGGTATGGAGAGAAAATCTTATGAGGAAAGGCTGATGGACTTGAGGTTGTTTTCGTTGGAGAGAAGAAGGTTAAGAGGAGACTTAATAGAGGCATACAAAATGATCAGGGGTGGACAGTGGACAGGGTGGACAGTGAGAGCCTTCTCCCGCGGATGGAAATGGCTGGCACGAGGGGACATAGCTTTAAACTGAGGGGTAATAGATAGAGGACAGAGGTCAGAGGTAGATTCTTTACGCCAAGAGTGGTGAGGCCGTGGAATGCCCTACCTGCAACAGTAGTGAACTCGCCAACATTGAGGGCATTTAAAAGTTTATTGGATAAGCATATGGATGATAATGGCATAGTGTAGGTTAGATGCCTTTTGTTTCGGTGCAACATCGTGGGCCGAAGGGCCTGTACTGCGCTGTATCGTTCTATGTTCTATGTTCTATGGATGGGGCTGGGAGCTGCTCTTGTCCCTGGTGGCGTGATGCCACCCTGTTCTGTCCACTGCCCACCTGATGTGAAAGGGACAAGTGGCCGTGTGTCCGAGGTGCTGCGGTGTTCGGGCGCCTATCCTGCGGGAGCCACTGGCACGAGCCCCATCACCACCTCACTCGGGGCGATGACGGCCCCAGGGCGACACGACGGGACGGGGTTGCGAGCAGAGATAGCCACTGATGCTGCCAATCCACCTGGCGCTGCTGGGAAACCTGTATACCCACTCTGTCCTCGATCAGGGTCTGCATGCTCGCGGCCATGGAGCGAAGCGAGTGGACCCACGCCGTCTTGGACTGCACCACATCAACCATTGACTGCGCCACCTCCCTCTCTGTCTGCGTCACGTTGACTGCGCCTGGGCAACGCCGGCGGCTTTTTCAGCGATTTCCCGCTGTGACTGGGGCACGTCCAGAACGCACGCTGCAATTTCACGGTGGCTGTGCACCTGGCTGCTGCGAGCCGGCAACCATATCCTGGCCCTCGGCCAGCGACTGCACAAATTACCCCAGCCCTTGGTCATGCTGATTTAGAGCCCAAACCCTCGTCTCTAATACTGCCATAATGGACGCCACTCGTGCATAAAGAGAGTGTGACTTCTCCCTTCATCAGGATTAACAAAGAAATCCTAAAAAAACGTGAACAATTTCCCGTATCTGGAGAGTCACCTCACCTCGGAAGCTCACAATGATGTGGAAGTCCAACATTATATGCATCCACCAGCGACTACTTCGGACTCCTAAAGTCGAAAATCTTTGTCTCCTGCGACATCTATGCTGGCAGCATGATCCTCGTGGATAAGGTGGTCGTCATCCCAATTCTTCTACACGGTTCAGGAACTTCAACTATGAACACACGCCACCTCAAGGCACTCAGCAGGTGCCATGAACACTGAGACAGCTTCTTTGTATCAGCTGGGAGAACGGGCATATTAACATCAACACCCTTGGACCAAGTACAAGAATATTGAGGCCATGATCATCCAAAAACCACCTCCAGGCCGGCCATGTGCTCAGGGTGTCAGCGTCCCGACTGCCGTGGAAAATCTTCTTTGGCCATCTCAAAGAGGGCTTCCGAACAAGAGGAGGGAGGGGAAAGACGCGCTTTAACGGCCCACCTGAAGCACTACCTCAATAAATGCAACATAAATGTTAATGCCTGGGAGAACCTTGCTGAATAGAGATCTACTTGGAGGGACGTCGTTATTGAAGGGACGTAGTTCTTCGATGACACCTGAAGGCAAGGATCTATAGTCCTATGACCGGTCTCACCTCCCAGAAAATTCTGCCAATGTGCAGTCAATATGCCGCTCCTTGGTGAGACTCATCAGTCATACACGAAGTCCAATAACCTATGTACATGGTACAACCATGAATTACTTATGTTGACAATCCTACTCGTTAGCATGTGATCGCCGAAGAATAAACCGAATGTTCCCTGCAAATAGCGAATGAAAATTATTCGTTAGCGGCAATTATGACACGCTTACTCCAGAAGGGTAAAAAGCTTTCGTAGAAAAGTCGGGTTACTTATCTTAAAAAGGTTGGTAACCAGTTCGCTCTGCAGGTGCCACATGTGCAAGTGTGAGATGAAATGCTCTGCAACATTGAGGACGTCCCAGTACGATACGGAAATTCGCCAGGATGTTACGATATCTCATGGAAAATGTGTTTGCAGTTAATGCCTTTAAAAAAATCCGGGATGTCAGAAATTTACGATATTCTTTTGGAAAGAATAGAACATGAAAGATTGGAGGGATCAGAACCACTTAAATCTTCGGGATAAAATACGTACGCTCCAACCACGTTGCCAATCCCCGGATAACCCATCTTCTTACCATCCCCCTCTCCCTCTCGCGATCAATGACTCCTCAGCTCCCAGCTACTTAACCCGTGACTGAAATACCGATACCCTCCAAACATTCCAACACCAACGCACTCTAAATCCACCGATCCTTCAAATCGACAGGACCCACCTTCCTGCTACTCATCTATAACCAATTCTGCCCACTTGTTTATCTTCTCCCTGATTCCACAAAGTGAAATGATGCAAAGGGATCTTTGACCTTTCGAAGTAATTGACCGCCAGCGCTATTAAAACTTTGCTGAAAAAAATGTTGTAATTTGTCGAAGCTTCTCTGCTTGCACTCGTCCGGACATTTTGAACGAATACAAGTCGTTCAAAGCAACAGTTTCGTTTCAGTGTCTGAGAATGGAGTTTTCATCGGTTGGTTATTAAACTCTGATTAGCAGAGTCGTGCCATGGACACTAGCCGATTTAATGGCGACTCACAGCTAATTGCAAGCATTGTTTTGAATTTTGAATAGTCAGTGTTGCTCTAATTAATCAAGGTTGAGCCTCGATAGATTAATCAGCGAATACCGTCCACCAAGATGTTTCACTGATACTGGTACAAAACCCGTAAACGTAATTTCTGCTGCAAAATACAGGGCATGATTTATGAATATGTTTTTCATTCCAAAAAATGTATTCTTGCATATTATTTAAATTTTGCTAGGCCTTCAGAACAAATCAAACGGTAAGAGGTATTTCCTGAGTTCAAGTAGCTTACATTCCATAAACAGAAACAAAACCTGATGGAATAACTCATCAGTTCAAGCAAAATTTGTCGAGAGCGAAAAAGAGCTAACCTTCCGAGTTGATATGACTGTTCTTCAGAGCTCTACTTACAGACAACTACCCTCAGAACAACGTCCATCTGGGGAAGCACGGTAGCGTTGTGGATAGCACATTTGCTTCACAGCTCCAAGGTCCCAGGTTCGATTCCGGCTTGGGTCACTGTCTGTGCGGAGTCTGCACATCCTCCCCGTGTGTGCGTGGGTTTACTCCGGGTGCTCCGGTTCCCTCCCACAGTCCAAAGATGTGCAGGTTAGGTGGATTGGCCATGGCAAATTGCCCTTAGTGTCCAAAATTGCCCTTAGTGTTGGGTGGGGTTACTGGGTTATGGGGATAGGGTGGAGGTGTTGACCTTGAGTAGGGTGCTGTTCCCAAGAGCCAGTGCAGACTCGATGGGCCGAATGGCCTCCTTCTGCACTGTAAATTCTATGATAAAATCAAGCATAGCAAACTTAGAAAAATACATAGAAAAATATAGGAACAGGAGGCCGTTCGGCTCTTCAAGCTCGTTTCGCAATTCATGATGATCATTGATGATTATCCAAATTAAACGCTTAACCGCGCTCCCCCCCCCCCCCCCCCTTATCATTTGCTCCCATTCGCGGTAAGTGCTGTATCTAACTGCTTCTTGAAACCATATAGCATTTTGGACTACCCAAACGAAAGTAGGAAGGAACTTAAGGAAGGAATCAGGAGGGCTAAAAGGGGTCACGAAAAGTGATTGGCAAATAGGGATAAGGATAATCCCAAGACTTTTTACACGTACATAAAAAGCCGGAGGGGAGCGAGGGAAAGGGTTGGCCCACTGAAAGAAAGGCATGGGAATCTATTTGTGGAGCCAGAGGAAATGGGTGAGGTACTAAATGAATACTTTCCATCAGTATTCATCAAAGAGAAGGAATTGATGGATGTTGAGTCTGGAGAAGGGTGTGTAGATAGCCTGGGTCACATTGAGATCCAAAAAGAGGAGGTGTTAGCCGTCTTGAGAAATAATTAGATAGATAAGTCCCCAGGGCCTGATGGGATCTACCCCAGAATACTGAAGGAGGCTAGAGAGGAAATTGCTGAGGCCTTGACAGAAATCTTTGGATCCACACTGTCTTCAGGTGATGTTCCGGAGGACTGGAGAACAGCCAATGTTGTTCCTTTGTTTACGAAGGGTAGCAAGGATAATCCAGGGAACTACAGGCCGATGAGCCTGACGTCAGTGGTAGGGAAATTACTAAAGGGAATTCTTCGAGACAGGATATACTCCCACTTGGAAGCAAGTGGACGTGTTAGCGAGAGGCAGCACGGTTTTGTAACGGGGAGGCCGTGTCTCACAAACTTGATAGAGTTTTTCGAGGAGGTCACAAATGTGATTGATGCAGGTAGGGCAGTGGATGTTGTCTAGAGGACTTCAGTAAGGCCTTTGACAAGGTCCCTCATGGCAGACTGGCACAAAAGGTGAAGGCACACGGGATCAGGGGTGAGCTGGCAAGATGGATACAGAACTGGCTAGGTTATAGTCGGCAGAGAGTAGCAATGGAAGGGTGCGTTTCTGATTAGAGGGCTGAGACGAGTGGTGTTCCTCAGGGATCAGTACTGGGACCTTTGCTGTTCATAGTATATATAAATGATTTGGAGTAAAAAGTAACTGATCTGATTAGACCATAAGACCATAAGACATCGGAGCGGAAGTCAGGCCATTCGGCCCATCGAGTCCACTCCACCATTCAATCATGGCTGATTTCAACTCCATTTACCCGCTCTCTCTCCACAGCCCTTAATTCCTCGGGAAATCAAGAATTTATCAACTTCTGTCTTCAAGACACTCAACGTCCCGGCCTCCACCGCCCTCTATGGCAATGAATTCCACAGACCCACCACTCTCTGGCTGAAGAAATTGCTCCTCATCTCTGTTCTAAAGTGACTCCCTTTTATTCTAAGGCTGTGCCCCCAGGTCCTAGTCTCCCCTGCTAATGGAAACAACTTCCCTCCATCCACCCTATCTAAGCCATTCATTATCTTGTAAGTTTCTATTAGATCTCCCCTCAACCTCCTAAACTCCAATGAATATAATCCCAGGATCCTCAGACGTTCATCGTATGTTAGGCCTACCATTCCTGGGATCATCCGTGTGAATGTCCGCTGGACCCCTCCAGTGCCAGTATGTCCTTCCTGAGGTGTGGGGCCCAAAATTGCTCACAGTATTCTAAATGGGGCCTAACTAATGGTTTATTAAGCTTCAGAAGTACATCCCTGCATTTATATTCCAAGCCTCTTGAGATGAATGACAACATTGCATTTGCTTTCTTAATTACGGACTCAACCTGCAAGTTTACCTTTAGAGAGTCCTGGACTAGAACTCCCAAGTCCCTTTGCACTTCAGCATTATGAATTTTGTCACCGTTTAGAAAACAGCCCATGCCTCTATTCCTTTTTCCAAAGTGCAAGACCTCGCACTTGCCCACGTTGAATTTCATCAGCCATTTCTTGGACTACTCTCCTAAACTGTCTAAATCTTTCTGCAGCCTCCCCACCTCCTCCATACTACCTGCCCCTCCACCTATCTTTGTATCATCGGCAAACTTAGCCAGAATGCCCCCAGTCCCGTCATCTAGATCGTTAATATATAAAGAGAACAGCTGTGGCCCAAACACTGAACCCTGCGGGCCACCACTCGTCACCGGTTGCCATTCCAAAAAAGAACCTTTTATCCCAACTCTCTGCCTTCTGCCTGACAGCCAATCGTCAATCCATGCTAGTACCTTGCCTCGAATATCATGGGCCCTTATTTTACTCAGCAGTCTCCCGTGAGGCACCTTATCAAAGGCCTTTTGGAAGTCAAGATAGATAACATCCATTGGCTCTCCTTGGTCTAACCTATTTGTTATCTCTTCAAAGAACTCTAACAGGTTTGTCAGGCACTACCTCCCCTTACTAAATCCATGCTGACTTGTCGTAATCCGACCCTGCACTTCCAAGAATTTAGAAATCTCATCCTTAACAATGGATTCTAGAATCTTGCCAACAACCGAGGTTAGGCTATTTGGCCTATAATTTTCCATCTTTTTCCTTGTTCCCTTCTTGAATAGGGGGGTTACAACAGCGATTTTCCAATCCTCTGGGACTTTCCCTGACTCCAGTGACTTTTGAAAGATCATAACTAACGCCTCCACTATTTCTTCAGCTATCTCATTTAGAACTCTAGGATGTAGCCCATCTGGGCCCGGAAATTTATCAATTTTCAGACCTATAAGTTTCTCCAGCACTTTCTCCTTTGTGATGGCTACCATATTCAACTCTACCCCCTGACTCTCCGGAATTGTTGGGATATTACTCATGTCTTCTACTGTGAAGACTGACGCAACGTACTTATTTAGTTCCTCAGCTATTTCCTTGTCTCCCATCACTGGATTACCAGCGCCATTTTGGAGCGGCCCAATGTCTACTTTTGCCTCCCGTTTGTTTTTAATGTATTTAAAGAAACTTTTACTATCATTCCTAATGTTACTGGCTAGCCTACCTTCATATTTGATCCTCTCTTTCCTTATTTCTCTCTTTGTGATCCTCTGTTTGTTTTTGTAGACTTCCCAATCTTCTGACTTCCCACTACTCTTTGCCACATTATAGGCTTTCTCTTTTTCTTTGATGCATTCCCTAACTTCCTTTGTCAGCCATGGCTGCCTAATCCCCCCTCTGATAACCTTTCTTTTCTTTGGGATGAACCTCTTTACTGTGTCCTCAATTACTCCCAGAAACTCCTGCCATTGCTGTTCTACTGTCTTTCCCACTGGGCTCTGCTCACAGTCGATTTTCGTCAGTTCCTCCCTCATGCCCCTGTAGTTACCTTTATTTAACTGTAACACCTTTACATCTGATTCTACCTTCTTTCTTTCAAAGTGGAGATTGAATTCTACCATATTATGATCACTGCCTCCTAAGTGTCCCCTTACTTTAAGATCTTTAATCAAGTCTGGCTCAGTACATAACACTAAGTCCAGAATGGCCTGTTCCCTCGTGGGCTCCATCACAAGCTGTTCCAAAAAGCCCTCCTGTAAATATTCAATGAATTCCCTGTCCTTGGGTCCACTGGCAGTTTTATTTACCCAGTCCACCTGCATATTGGAATCCCCCAGAATCACTGTGACTTTGCCTTTCTGACATGCAATTTCTATTTCGTGGTGCATTTTGTGCCCCCGATCCTGACCACTGTTAGGAGGCCTGTACATAACTCCCATTATGTTTTTTTTGCATTTGTGGTTCCTCAGCTCTACCCACACAGACTCCACATCATCTGACCCTATGTCGTTTCGTGCTATTGATTTAATTTCATTCCTAATTAACAAGGCAACCCGCCCCCTCTGCCCACCTCTCTGCCTTTTCGATAATTTGTGAATCCCTGGATGTTTAAATGCCAGTCCTGAACCCCCTGAAACCACGTCTCTGTGATGCCTACCACATCATACCTGCCAGCCACAAGCTCATCTACCTTGCTCCGTACACTGCACGCATTTAAATATAGCACCTTTAATTCTCTATTGACCGTCCCTTTTTGTTTTCTTAGTGTGGTGGACCTTAGTTTACTGAGCCTTTCCATACACTGTGTCTTATTTCGTGGGATTGGGACTATCGTAACCTGTCCTGAGTTTTGTCTTTTCGTGCTTTTTTGTATTCCTAAGCAGCTACGCTTCCCACTGATTACTTCACCTCTTGATTCCCTGACTTCCCTCCCCCCCCCCCGCCCTCCCCCAATCTCTAGTTTAAAGTCCTATTGACCACCCTATTTACTCTTTTCGCCAGAACACTGGTCCCAGCTCGGTTCAGGTGGACACCATCACAACGGTATAGGTCCCCCCTGTCCCAAAACTGATGCCAGTGTCCCATGAAAAGGAACCCCTCTTTCCCACACCACTCTTTCAGCCAATTAGTAAGTTTGCAGATGACACAAAGGTTTGTGGAATTGCGGATAGTGATGAGAACTGTCAGAGGATACAGCAGGATTCAAATCGTTTGGAGACGGGGGCAGAGAGATGGCAGATGGAGTTTAATCTGGACAATGTGCGGTAAAGCATTTTGGAAGATCTAATGCAGGTAGGGAATATACAGTGAATGGTAGATCCTCAAGAGTATTGACAGTCAGAGAGATCTAGGTGAGTACAGGTCCACAGGTCACTGAAAAGGGCAACACAGGTGGAGAAGGTAGTCAAAAAGGCATACGGAATGCTTGCCTTCATTGGCCGGGGCATTGAGTATAAAAATTAACAAGTCATGTTGCAGCTGTACAGAACCTTAGTACGGCCACACTTGGAGTATAGTGTTCAATTCTGGTCGCCACAATACCAGAAGGATGTGGAGGCTTTAGAGGCAGAAGAGATTTACCAGGATGTTGACTGGTATGGAGGGCATTCGCTATGAGGAGAGGTTGAATAAACGTGGTTTGTTCTCACTGGAACGACGGAGGTTGAGGGGTGACCTGATAGTGGTCTACAAAATCATGAGGGGCTTAGGCAGAGTGGATAGTCAGACGCTTTTTCCCAAGGTAGAGTGGTCAATTACTAGGGCGCGTAGGTTTAAGGTGCGAGGGACAAGGTTTAGAGGAGATGTACGAGGCAAATTCTTTACACAGATGGTAGTGGGTGCGTGGAACTCGCTGCCGGAGGAGGTTGTGGAAGAAGGGACGATAGTGACGTTAAACGCATCTTGACAAATACATGAATAGGATGGGAATAGAGGGATACGGACCCCGGAAGTACAGAAGATTTTAGTTTTGACGGGTAGCATGGACGGCACAGGCTTGGAGGGCCGAAGGGCCTGTTCCTGCGCTGTACTTTTCTTTGTTCTTTTGTTCTTGGTTCTTTGACTCAACTATTCCTATGGTAACGTGTTTCACAGGCTCACTACTCTCTGAATGAATACATTTCTCCTAAACGGTCTACCCCGTATCTTCAGACTCTGAACCCTGGTTCTGGACACACCTACCATCTGGACCATTCTGCCTGCATCTACCCTAACAATTGCTGTTTGAATTGTATTAGTTCGTATGCGATCCCGCCTCATTCACCTGAACTCCAGAGAATGCAATGCTAACCAATTCAATCGCTCTTCATACGTAAGTACTGCCATCCTAGGAATCAGTCTGGTAAACCTTCACTGCGCTTCCTCTAAATCTAGAACATTCTTCCTCAGATAAGGAGACCAAAACTGCATACAATTTCCAGGCTTGGCCTCACTAAAGCCCTCTATAATTGCAGCAACACATCCATGATGATGCGTATTCGGTCTTTGCCTCTATCAAATTCCTTGTCACTCGAAAATATCACGGGTACATCTCATTGATTTCCCAATTGTCTAGATAAGCTATTTTCATGAATATGCAATGCATAACTGATAATAAATACGTGTCTGTTAATGTGTTCACTGAGAAAATCTCTTCCGCTCTTTTGTGTACACAATTGCTGTCGCAAGGTCGATTTTTACTTATTGCTGTGCAAATTGCATCTTATTTTATCTTTCTATGTTCGTGTTACCGCTGCTCGTAGGCAAATCATAACACGAAGATGTAAACGTGCTGAAAGCATGTTTTCGCCTAATTATATATAATGAAACAATAACAGGTCGTAAATATAGCGACGATGTCGGCGTTGGGCACAGTACAAAGTCTTACAACATCAGGTTAATGTCCAAGAGGTTTGTTGGAATCACTAGCTTTCGGAGTGCAGCTCCTTCATCAGGTGAGCGTGTTGAAGGAGCTGCGCTCCGAAAGCTAGTGATTCCAAACAAACCTGTTGTAAATATACAACGAAAACGTCCAAAATTGTAGGGAGATTGACAGAAGGATAACATAATTAATAACCAGTGGCATATTTCATTAACGTTTCAAAGTACAATACATTTCACAAACTAAATGTGTTTCGAGATGGAGAGATAGCATTCATACATAGAACATGGAGGAGGGACTGATAAGTCATTGCTACTATAACAATTAATTACTTCGAAACATGCAAGGAATTAAACGTTCATTGAGCTAGATAGAAACATCATCGGCCGGTAAAACGAGCAATGGATTCTCCGAGAGCTTATTTCAAGCTAAGAATAATTCGGAATTTCATCCACATCTTTATCTTTTCATTTGGCGAAAATTCTGTTGATGAATCTCTGTGGTTTTATCTCCAGTATTTCAGGAGCAAAGGTGATCGATGTGTGTACTGTGGGATGTTAGAAATAATTTGTCGATTTAAATGATTTCTATTCAGTCCTTCTGGATAAGAAAGGGTGGAATTCTGGATGGATGCATTTTAAACTTAGGTCTCTGCATATATTGAGGATCTGGTTTCAGTTCAAACTGTGTCTCTATTGTGCTTAGAGGTTGACAGAATGAGCACGATGTGAGTACTATGGAACTGCTGCCACTCAGAATCAAGGACCGCGATCGATTCCAGCCTAAGGTGGCTGTGTGGAGTTTGCACAATCTTCCCATGTCTGCGTGTGTTTCCTTCGGGTGCTCCGGTTTCCTGACGTCGTTACAAAGTGCAGATCAGGTGGATTGGCAATGTTAAATTCCCCATTTGTGTCGAAAGATGCTCTGGTTCCGTGGTGTGGGCATGATCAATGCAGGGGTTTAAAGGGATAGAGCGGGGAATAAGCCAAGGTAGAGTACCCTTTCAGAGGGTCGGTGCAACCTTGCTGGGCCTATTTGCCTTCTTCTGCACTGTAGGGGTTCTTTGAAGAGTATAAGGGATGAAGATGTAAAAAAAACACACTGAGCAAAGGTTGATCTCCAAGGTTAAACTTAATTAACTGTAGGCATCAGTGCAAGATGCAGTAAACAGCCAAACAAGCGAACTATTGGAAGATTGTCGTCAAAACAATAATGAAATTATTCAGTGAGGAGATAAATTAAGGTAAATTCAGAAGAAGACGGATGGTATGGACCGTCCAACTTCCAAAGTTGTTCCTGTGAATGAGAATGCCTTTTAAATAGAGATCCAGTTGAACAAAGAACTGATCAAAGTAATATTGCTGCTGTGTCAACGTCACTGATGGATAATAATTAAACAATTGAAGTACATGCATAATTCGAAATTGCGACGAGTTACAAAGAAGGTCTGAAATTATAGAAGTCATAGAATCCCTCCAGTGCAGAAGGAGGCCATTCGGCCCATCGAGTCTGCGTAGACCCTCACCTGAGGAAGGAGCAGTGCTCCGAAAACTAGTGTTTGAAACAAACCTGTTGGATTTTAACCTGGTGTTGTAAGACTTCATTCCATAGTTAGTGTTCTGGGTAACAGGGACTGAGAATCCACTGAAAACTTCTTAGCATAAGATATATTTTGCAAACTGTTTTCTCCTTAACTTCTGCATATGCTTGGGAGAATTGGGAGTGAATGAATATTTCACCATTGTCAAACGTTTCATGCTTACTGATTGTGTTATTGTTGTTAAACACTTATTGGTAGTCCTGTGAATTCATTCATAGTCTTTTTCTAAATACAATGGTAGAAGTTAACGTCTTTTGAGCCCCGATTCCATTTTTCATGTTCCCCTCCAGTACTAAAATCCTAATAACAATATAAACGCTCCAACAAACAATCCTGCTGGATTTATATGTTTCAAACAACGTCTACATGTCACCTCTTCGATTATCATAAACCTTTAGCAGCTCAGACCTATCACTTTCAGGCCATGTTCATGTTTTTACCAAACCTCCATTCGTCTTTCTTCCACTATGAGAGTCCTTAAAGCTTAGCACTTTGCTCATGTTTCGTAAGAAGATTCGCTGCCCCTGAATCCCGAAATTAGAGGAAGGAAGTGAGAAAGAGAGTTCTCTCGGACATCCTGCATCACGTTTATAATCACAAATGTATTTGATCTTCAGGAAATCAGGAACCTTGCTGAACGGGATCGGAGAAAAGAGGCCTGCCAGCTCGTTTTCGATATCCTGTTGCAAAAGGGATCCCGGGAAATCAGAACATTCTTCGAAATATTTCTTCGACTGCAGAACCCCAGAGAGCCTAAAGTTGTATTGACTGAAATACATTACGTTGGAGAAGAAATAGATGGTACGTGATAAATAATTTCAGGAAGAAACGAAACGCATGCTCCTTCAATGGTGTGCAATTGAATGTTCGATGTATTGTAATTAATAATTGAAGGTAATCTTTTAAATCCACTTTAGAAATGGTATTTCTCAGCGCATTTCACTTATATGATCAATCTAAGCATCTTTTCTGTTAATTCAATATAAATGTACAGGGGGAATTGTAAATGATGCCCTCTCCAATATTCTCGGATTTCATTATGTGTTTAAGTACTTCAACATAAAGCTATCATTTTGATATTAGTAGGATTGCTAATTTTCATCCAATTCCCCAATTCTCCTCCAGGTTAAAGACCAGCAGGGTTGTTTCACTGTTGGACTTTCACCTGTGCTCACCCCAGTCCAACACCGGCATCTCCACAGCATGCCTATTCTCCTCGACATTGTAATGTCTGAATGGTACTACTCCACACTCAACAGGCAATAACACGATTGACTCTAAATTGGTGGATGTACGGGATATGACCCTGAAACAATATTAAAAATTACATCGATGCGCTGTCAATGCAAATACAGATTTTTCAGTTTCTGGTTGCCCACTTAGAATTCTCGTGCAGTTGTATCACTCCAGTTGCATTGTGCATTTCAACAAAATGGAATGTTAAGATTGGGAATCGGCATGGCCATGATGCAATATCTTGCCAAATTGTAAAATCCTGCACGCAGCTGGAACGACCCTGGTGCATGGTTCATTTTCATATTGATCTGGCGGGACCCTGATAGGGTTGAAATTCCTGTGAACGTTGGATTTGTTTCATTGTCACATGTACCGAGGTACATTGAAAGGTATTGTTCTGCGTACAGTCCAGACAATCATTTCATTCATGAACAACACAAAGGAAATCTATAAATGCACAACGTAAATACATAGGTACAGAAAACAGTTGAGCATTCGTAGTACAGTACAAATCAGTACAGAAGATGTGTGAAGATATCAGATCAGTCTGTAAGAGAGTCACTCAGGAGTCTGTTCGCAGCAGTGAGGAATGTGCTCTTGAACCTATTAGTGCGTGTTCTGAGAATTGCATATGCCCTGCACGGTGGAAGACGTTGGAAGTGTGATTAACCCGGGTTGGGGGGGGGGGAGGGGGGTAGAGAGGGGGGGGGGGCGTGGGGGGGGGGCTAGTTGATGATATCACACTTTGGAATTTAAAGTTGTCAACCATCACCACCCCGGCAGCATTGATGAAAACAGGGATGTGTATGATACTTTGCTTCCTGAAGACAATGACCAGCTCTTTACTGTTGCTAACATTAAGGGAGAGATTGATGCCGTTATACCACTCCACTAGATTCTCTATCGCCCTCCTGTACTCTTACTCGTTGTTGTTTGAGTCCCGACCCACTATGGTCGTGTAATTAGGAAACTTGTAGATGGAGTTGGAGCCAGATTCTGCCACACAGTCGTGTATGTATAGGGAGTACAGTAGGGGGACTAAGAAGGTAGCCTTGTGGGGCGCTGGTAGTGAGGACTACCGCGGAGGAGGTACTGCTGGTATATTCTTTCTGATTGCGGTCTATGTGTCATGAGGTCGAGCATTCAATTGCAGATGGAGTATCCAAGTCCTAGGTTTTGGAGCTATGATATGATCTTGGCTGGGATTATGGTGTTGAAGACAGAGCTGTAGACAATTAACAGGAGTCTGATGTATGAGTCCTTATTGTTCAGGGATGAGTCTAGGGCCATGGAGATGGGGTCTGCTGTGAACCAGTTGTGGCAGTATGCGAATTACAGTGTATCAAGGCATTCTGGGAGTATGGACCAATCTCTCGATGCACTTCATAATGATAGATGTCAAGACCAACGAGTGTGAGGTATTGAGGGACGTTGCCAGGTTCTCATTTGGCACCGGAATGATGTTGGTCTTCTTGAAACAGATGGGAACCTCGAAGCAGCGCAGGGAGATGCGGGAGATGTCCGTGAACTCACATGCCAGTTGGTCCTTGCCGAATCTGAGAGCATGGTCAGGGACCCAGTTAGTACCTGCCGCGTTCTGAGAGTTCACTTTCAAGACAGTCGATCTGACTTCAGAAGCTATAATGGTTGGTATGGGTCAGTCCGAGGCTGCTGCGGCAGTTGACAATGGTTTACTGGCTTCATCATCTAACCGAGCACATAATGCATTGGGGTCATTGGGGAGAGGGGGAGGGGTGGTGCTACCGCCGGATATCCTACTTCGCTTTGCTTTGTTGCCCGTTATGTTGTTTAACCCTTGCCACAACCGACGAGAGTCCATGGTTTTAGTATGTGAGTCTGGCTTATTCTGGTATTGTCTCTTGGTATTCCTGATGACTGTGGAAGTCTGGATTTCTTGTACAGGTCAGGGTCACCTGTCTTGAACCCCTCAGACCTGGGCTTCAATAGAATCTCCCGGTTGATCCATGGATTCCGGTTGGGAAAATACGTACTACGTTCTTTTGCATGCAGTCTTCTATACCCTTGCTGATGAAGTCTTTGACTCGTTTAGGTTCCTGAATATGACCAGTCCACTGACTCCAAGCGACAAGTAGGAGCTTTTCTGTTGCTTCGGAACAGCACTGCACGGCCAGGTCTTCCCCAGATTCTCCTGCTTAATTTTCTGTTTGTAAACCGGGAGATGAAGCACCATCTCATGGTCCGATTTTCCGAAACTGGGTCCGGGGAATGTATCGGTAGACATCCTTGATGTTTGTATAGCAGTGGTCGAGACTGTTGGCGTCCCTGGTGGGACAGGAGATGTGCTAGTGGAATATTGGCAGTGCACAATTGGAGATGGCCTGGTTAAAGTCCCCAGCCACAATATACAAGGCCTCTGGGTATTCTGTTTCACTGCTATTTATAGTGGTGTACAATTCATCAAGTGCCTTCGTCACGTCCACCTGAGATGGGATGTAGACCACCGTGATAATGGCAGAAGTGTACTCCCGTGGAAGGTAGTATGGGTGACACTTCATGGTCAGGTGTTCCAGGTCGTCGTTCACCAGGGCAGCCAAGTTCAAGCACCAGGTAGAGTTGATGAGGAGGCAAACCCCTACATCCTTCGCTTTGCCTGATGACACTGTGCATTGAGACGCAGTTAGAATGTGTGGCACACTTTGGTGAGGCAGGTGTGAGCCATTTCTCTGTGAAACAAAGTAGACGTCAGCCTCTTACCTCCCTCTGAGAGGTAATTCGAACATGTGGACGTTAGCTACGAGTATGCTGGGAGAGGGCACTTGAACCCATGTTGTTTCAGTCTCCCCCGCAGACTGTCACGTTCCCCATACTTCCTCGGTCGGCAGCTGCTTCTGTATGGTCCTGGGATCTGCTGGGAGAATTCTGTGGAAGGTCGGTAGTTGCATCTGCATGGGTTCACCCTGCTGGTTTCGATTTTGGGGTTGCATCTGATGTGGTACTGGGCACGTGTAGCGAGTTTTGGGTCGCTGGGGGTACATTTTCATGATCCGGTCGGGCCCCGGGGAATCCGTGAGTACGGATGTACCTTTCGCAACTTTTGGGCCCTCGCGTGGGGTCTCCTACGGTTTTGCGTCGCTGGCAGCGTCTTCCTGGGTCATTTTGGATCGGGTCCCGTGTTCGGTTCCAGCGTTAAAGGTCTGGCCGGGCGCTCCTGGAACTGAGCTTTGGAGGAGACCTGATGGGGCCTCCGCATGGATTCTATTCCTTTCCTCCATCTGCCAGGATGTCGGGACGCTTGGCGGACTCTCCTGGTTGGGTGGCTGCTCGGGCCTCTCCGGGTTGGATCAGGCCGGGTTCCGTGGTCGGGGCCGGGTCGCCCATTCCAGCGGTAGTATCGGGGCTCCGAAAGCTGACGTCGATTCCCAGGCCGAGTCGGGCGCTCCGAGGGCCGTGTCGAGTCCGATGCGAGGTCGGGACTGATCCACACCCAGATCCAGGCCAGGGTCGGGTCGTCGTCGTAGTCCTGCCGGTTCGCATCGGGTCATTTGGCTAGACCCATGGAGGATCCTCCGACCTGCAAGGGACCATAAAGGATAAACGTTAGAGATAGTATTAGTACTAGAATTATATCTCAAAAAATAAGTACGATTATAAGACATGTAGGGGATGATCTGTGTGAGTGAGCTTATAGAGTTTCGCCACGCTCCGGCGCCATCTTGCAAAATCACATCCTATGTTGCCGGGGAAATCGGTAAGATTTAAAAGAGCTGAATTTCCCAACGGTCTGGAGCATTTCTTGCAAGAAAGCAATTCAAATCTATATAGCACAAACATTACTAACAGCCGACACTAAAATAAAAAAGACGATGACTTTTGCCTTTACAATCTGGGCATGTCACCCAGCCGGTGTTAGTGTTCACCATTCTTCCCGTCCATGCGTAACATTACAAGAATAAGTCCAGAGTAACTTGGCGCTCACCAGCAGACTACGTCGTTCATGCAATTCCCCTTTAAAACATTTTGTGGCCTTATAAAATCCCTCCCCTAACCCTTACAATTTAATGTGTGAATCCCACCAGCAACGTTCATCTCCCCTGCAAATGAGACACTCTCTTAGCAATCAATTGTATTGTTTTAGGCACTTTCAAAAATATAACATTGTAAACACTTCAAACAATAATCTTCTGGATATAGTACAGTAAGAATATCACTTCTTTCTCTCATTTTGCATTTAAATAGTTTGCCTTGGCGACATTGCAAGGTTTACTCGTAGCAACAACGTGAATGTGAAAATTAAATTTTAAAGTCTACCTTATCTGATTTCGTAGAACATAGAAAAATACAGCACAGAACAGGCCATTCGGCCCACGATGTTGTGCCGAACCTTTTTCCCAGATTATTCATAGATTATCATTGAATTTAAAGTGCAGAAGGAGGCCACTCGGCCCACCGAGTCCGCACCGGCCCCCGGAAAGAGCACCCCACCCAAAGTCAACACCTCCACCCAACACCAAGGGCAATCCCGGGCAGCAAGGGCAATCCACCATGGCCAATCCACCCAACCTGCACCCCCCCCCGGACCGCGGGAGGAAACCGGAGCACTCGGAGGAAACCCACGCAGCCACGGGGAGGATGTGCAGACTCCGCACAGACAGCGACCCAGGCCGGAACCGAACCTAGGACACTGGAGCTGCGAAGCAACCGTGCCATCCACAATGCCACCGTGCCACCCTGAAGAACAAATAAATCTACACTATATCATTTTACCGTAATCCATGTACCTATCCAATAGCTGCTTGAAGGTCCCTAGTGTTTCCGACTCAACTACCACAGGCAGTGCATTCCATGCCCCCACTACTCTCTGGGTAAAGAACCTACCTCTGACATCCCCCCTATATCTTCCACCATTCACCAAAAAATTATGTCCCCTTGTAATGGATTGTTCCACCCGGGGAAAAAGTCTCTACACTGTCTACTCTATCTATTCCCCTCATCATCTTATAAACCTCTATCAAGTCGCTCCTCATCCTTCTCCGTTCTAATGAGAAAAGGCCTAGCACCCTCAACCTTTCCTCGTAAGACCTTCTCTCCATTCCAGGCAACATCCTGGTAAATCTCCTTTGCACCTTTTCCAAAGCTTCCACATCCTTCCTGAAATGAGGCGACCAGAACTGTACACTGCACTCCAAATGTGGCCTAACCAAAGTTTTGTACAGCTGCATCATCACCTCATGGCTCTTAAATTCAATCCCTCTAGAAATGAACGCTAGCACGCCATGGGCCTTCTTCACAGCTCTATCCACTTGAGTGGGAACTTTCAAAGATGTATGAACAGAGACCCCTAAGATCACTCTGCTCCTCCACATTGCGAAGAACTCTACCGTTAACCCTGTATTCCGCATTCATATTTGTCCTTCCAAAATGGACAACCTCACACTTTTCAAGGTTAAACTCCATCTGCCACTTCTCAGCCCAGCTCTGCATCCTATCTATGTCTCTTTGCAGCCGACAACATCCCTCCTCACTATCCACAACTCCACCAATCTTCGTATCGTCTGCAAATTTACTGACCCACCCTTCAACTTCCTCATCCAAGTCATTAATGAAAATCACAAACAGCAGAGGACCCGGAACTGATCCCTGCGGTACGCCACTGGTAACTGGGATCCAGGCTGAATATTTGCCATCCACCACCACTCTCTGACTTCTATCGGTTAGTCAGTTCGTTATTCAACTGTCCAAATTTCCCACTATCCCATGCCTCCTTACTTTCTGCAGGAGCCTACCATGGGAAACCTTATCAAATGCCTTACTAAAATCCATGTACACTACATCCACTGCTTTACCTTGTCCACATGCTTGGTCACCTCCTCAAAGGAATTCAATAAGACTTGTAAGGCAAGACCTACCCCTCACAAATCCGTTCTGACTATCCCTAATCAAGCAGTGTCTTTCCCGATGCTCAGAAATCCTATCCTTCAGTACCCTTTCCATGACTTTGCCTACCACCGAAGTAAGCCTAACTGGCCTGTAATTCCCAGAGTTATCCCTATTCCCTTTTTTTTGAACAGGGGAACGACATTCGCCACTCTCCAATCCCCTGGTACCACCCGTCTTGACAGTGAGGATGAAAAGATAATTGCCAATGGCTCTGCAATTTCATCTCTTGCTTCCCATAGAATCCTTGGATATATCCCGTCAGGCCCGGGGGACTTGTCTATCCTCAAGTTTTTCAAAATGCCCAACACATCTTCCTTCCTAACAAGTATTTCCTCGAGCTTACCAATCTGTTTCACACTGTCCTCTCCAACAATATGGCCCCTCTCATTTGTAAATACAGAAGAAAAACACTCGTTCAAGACCCCTTCTATTTCTTCAGACTCAATACACAATCTCCCGCTACTCTCCTTGATCGGAGCCCCCCCCCCCCCCCCCCACCCCCCGCTCTAGTCATTCTCATATTTCTCACATATGTGTCAAAAGCCTTGGTGTTTTCCTTGATCCTACCCGCCAAAGATTGTTCATGCCCTCTTTGAGCTCTCCTAATCCCTTTCTTCAGTTCCCGACTGGCTATCTTTTATCCCTCCAACGCTCTGTCTGGACCTTGTTTCCTCAGCCTCTCTTGACATTCAACCCAACTTGTCAACCATGGTTCCATCACTCGACCATCTCTTCCCTGCCTGACAGGGACATACATAATCATGGACACGTCGTACCTGTTCCTTGAACAAGTTCCACATTTCACTTGTGTCCTTCCCTAACAGCCTATGTTCCCAACTTATGCACTTCAATTCTTGTCTGACAACATCGTATTTACCCTTCCCCCAATTGTAAACCTTGCCCTGTTGCACGCACCTATCCCTCTCCATGACTAAAGTGAAAGTCACAGAATTGTGGTCACTATCTCCAAAATGCTCCCCCACTAACAAATCTATCACTTGCCCTGGTTCATTACCAAGTACTAAATCCAATATTGCCCCTCCTCTGGTCAGACAATCTACATACTGTGTTAGAAATCTTCCTGGACACACTGCACAAACACCACCCCACCCAAACTATTTGATCTAAAGAGTTTCCACTCAATGTTTGGGAAGTTGCTTCCCATAGAATCCTTGGATATATCCCATCAGATATATCTACCCAGTCTACCCTGTGACTTCTGCACCTTTCCAAAATCTGTTTCCCAATCTGTTCCTCCACACCTCTTCTACTATTGGGGGGGCCTATAGAAAACTCCTAACAAGGTGACTGCTCCTTTCCTATTTCTGACTTCAACCCATACTCCCTCAATAGGCTGATACTCTTCGAACTGTCTTTCTGCAGCTGTTATACTATCTCTAATTAACAATGCCACTCCCCACCTCTTTTACCACCCTCCCTAATCTTATTGAAACATCGATAACCAGGGACCTACAACAACCATTTCTGCCCCTCTTCTATCCAAGTTTCCGTAATGGCCACCACATCGTAGTCCCAAGTACCGATCCAAGCCTGAAGTTTACCCACCTTATTTCTGATGCATCTTGCGTTGAAGTATACACACTTTAACCCATCTCCGTGCCTGCAAGTACTCTCCTTTGTCAGTGTTCCCTTCCCCAGTGCATCATTACACGCTTTGGCGTCCTGAATATCGGCTACCTTAGTTGCTGGACTACAAATCCGGTTCCCATTCCCCTGCCAAATTAGTTTAAACCCTCCCGAAGAGTACTAGAAAACCTCCCTCCCAGGATATTGTCGCCCCTTTGGTTCAGATGCAACCCGTCCTGCTTGTACAGGTCCCACTTTCCCCAGAATGCGCTCCAATTATCCAAATACCTGAAGCCCTCCCTCCTACACCATTCCTGCAGCCACGTGTTCAGCTGCACTCCCTCCCTATTCCTTGCCTCGCTATCACGTGGCACCGGCAACAAACCAGAGACGAGAACTCTGTCTGTCCTGGCTTTTAACTTCCAGCCTAACTCCCTCAAGTCGTTTATTACCTCCATACCCATTTTCCTACCTACGTCGTTGGCACCAATGTGCACTACGGCTTCTGGCTGCTCCCCCTACCCTTTAAGGATCCTGAAGACACGATCCGAGACATCCCTGGCCCTGGCACCCGGGAGTCAACATACCTTCCGGGAGTCTCGCTCGCGACCACAGAATCTCCTATCTATTCCACTAACCATTGAATCGCCTACAACTATTGCTTTTCTATTCTCCCCTCTTCCCTTCTGAGCCCCAGAGCCAGACTCAGTGCCAGAGACCGGGCCGCTAGGGCCTTCCCCCGGTAGGTCATCCCCCGAACAGCATCCAAAACGGTATACTTGTTTTGAAGGGGAACGGCCACGAGGGATCCCTGCACTGTCTGCCTGTTTGTTTTTTTCCCCTGACTGTAACCCAGCTATTCTTGTCCTGTACCTTGGGTGTGGTTACCTCCCTGTGATTCTTCTCTATCACCCCCTCTGCCTCCCGGATTATCCGAAGTTCATCCAGTTTCAGCTCCAGGTCCCTAACACGGTCTTTGAGGAGCTGGAGTTGGTTGCACTTCCCGCAGGTATAGTCAGCGGGGACACCGGTGGTATCCCTCACCACCCACATCCTACAGGAGGAACATGCAACTGGACTAGCCTCCATCCCCTCTTACCTTACAGAGTATAGCTGCCCTGTGGACCAACTGGATCTCCACCCTCCGACTCTGCTCCCATTCAGCTGCACTCTCTGTAAACTCCTGGCTCTCTTCTCACTCTTTGCGGAAATGTAGGAAGCAAAATGAAAGGAGCACTTTACTCCCTCCTCATCTAACTCCCCCAGTCACCAAACTCTCACTAGAGCACTCAAATGCACCAAATTCAGCACTCCCTCAGTCACCAAGCTCTCACAAGAGCACGCAAATGCACCAAATTCAGCACTCCCTCAGTCACCGAGCTCTCACTATAGCACTGAAATGCACCAAATTCAGCACTCCCTCAGTCGCCAAACTCTCACTATAGCACTCAAATGCACCAAATTCAGCACTCAGTGCAAACAAAGTCTGCACTGTAGGGGATAACCTTTATACCGTGAATCTACCCTGAAAACTGGCCTAATCAAATTAACTAATTAACAAGCTCCAGCTGCAAGTGCCTGCAAGTGGAAGCTTTGTTTAAAGCTGATTGGAAATTCACCTTATTTTAAACCAAACAGCAACTTTCAAGTTAATTAACTAAATAAAAGAAAGACTAGACTTTAGATAAACATGAAGCCTTATACTCCCCCAGTCACCAAACTCTCACGATAGCACTCAAATTCACCAAATTCAGCAGCTCTGTCGTAAAAGTAGCGATGTTCCAACATTGACAGATTCATTTTCTTTCAATCTCGTCAAAAGATCTGTTTCGCTTTGAGTACACACTGCACTTCATTAGCTTATTTATGTGCTTAAATACGCTAAAACGGATATCGATTCTTTGCCTTATGGGCGCCAGGATATATTATTAATGGGCACAAATCTGCGACAATAAATTTTGTCTGGTTAGACCGTCCAATGACGACATTGTAAATTTGTAGCTGACTATCTGAATTCCAGTTGTTGGCAACTGGGATATAGCATTCAAGAAAAATGCTGCCTATCTTTGTGCTTTGCATTCTTTAGAACATAAGAACATAAGAACTAGGAGAAGGAGTAGGCCATCTGGCCCCTCGAGTCTGCTCCACAATTCAATGCAATCATGGCTGATCTTTTGTGGACTCAGCTCCACTTTCCGGCCCGAACACCATAACCCTTAATCCCTATATTCTTCAAAAATCTATCTATCTTTATCTTTAAAACATTTAATGAAGGAGCCTCTACTGCTTCACTGGACAAGGAATTCCATAGATACACAACCCTTTGGGTGAAGAAGTTCCTCCTAAACTCAGTCCTAAATCTACTTCCCCTTATTTGGAGGCTATGCCCCCTAGTTCTGCTTTCACCCGCCAGTGGAAACAACCTGCCAGCATCTATTCTATCTATTCCCTTCATAATCTTATATGTTTCTATAAGATCCCCCCCCCCCTCATCTTTCTAAATTCCAAGGAGTACAATCCCAGTCTACTGATTCCCTCCTCGTAATCCAACGCCTTCAGCTCTGGGATTAACCTAGTGAATCTCCTCTGCACACCCTCCAGTGCCTGTACGTCCTTTCTCAAGTAAGGAGACCAAAACTGAACACAATACTCCAGGTGTGGCCTCACTAAGACCTTATACAATTGAAGAATAACCTCCCTAGTCTTAAACTCCATCCCTCTAGCAATGAAGGACAAAATTACATTTGCCTTCTTAATCACCTGTTGCACCTGTAAACCAACTTTTTGCGACTCATGCACTAGCACACCCAGGTCTCTCTGCACAGCAGCGTGTTTCAATATTTTATCATTTAAATAATAATCCCTTTTGCTGTTATTCCTACCAAAATGGATAACCTCACATTTGTCAACATTGTATTCCATCTGCCAGACCCTAGCCCATTCACTTAGCCTACCCAAATCCCTCTGCAGACTTCCAGTATCCTCTGCACTTTTTGCTTTACCACTTATCTTAGTGTCGTCTACAAACTTGGACACATTGCCCTTGGTCCCCAACTCCAAATCATCTATGTAAATTGTGAACAGTTGTGGGCCCAACACTGATCCCTGAGGGACACCACTAGCTACTGACTGCCAACCAGATAAACACCCATTAATCCCCACTCTTTGCTTTCTATTAATTAACCAATCCTCTATCCATGCTACTACTTTCCCCTTAATGCCATGCATCTTTATCTTATGCAACAACCTTTTGTGTGGCACCTTGTCAAATGCTTTCTGGAGATCCAGATATACCACATCCATTAGCTCCCCGTTATCTACCGCACTGTTAATGTCCTCAAAAATTCCACTAAATTAGTTAGGCACGACCTGCCCTTTATGAACCCATGCTGCGCCTGCCCAATGGGACAATTTCCATCCAGATGCCTCGCTATTTCTTCCATGATGATAGATTCCAGCACCTTCCATACTACCGAAGTTAAGGTCACTGGCCTATAATTACCCGCTTTCTGCCTACCTCCTTTTTTAAACAGTGGTGTCACGTTTGCTAATTTCCAATCCGCCGGGACCACCCCAGAGTCTAGTGTTGATTTAGAAATGTTGTTTTCTCTTATTTGAAGTCAGATACGACATCGTCAATAGTATCTGCATTTTATAGAGCGAGTGTCCTGAGATATCGAAACCCAAAATTCTAGTTGACCGTTCAGGATGATGAAGCTCTTTTAAAAAACCATAACAATTGGATTGACATGGAGGACAATTGAATTAAACAAGTAGCGGATCTCACTTACCTTTCAGTTGGTTTTCCATGATGGCATTATTTATATTTTCCAGAAGACACTGTTTAATTTTTCCTCTGCTGTAAATCCGTGCAGTGCATTTTTTTTCGAGTAAAACCCTTTTCACCATTTTACAGCCTCGTGGACACCAATTCAATGTTCAAACAAGCACCTTTTCTCGTCGGTTAGATATTTCAGAATCTTTAACTGTTTTCACATTTTAATCCTCCAATTCTGTTCCAATTCGGACTGGTATGCTTCTCGCAAAATAGACTATTTCATAGTGTTATGATTTTGAATTTACGTTGAAGAATATTTATACTTCCTCGCAGCTCTCTCATCTTGGAATTGATTAGAATAATGCCACTAACATGCAGCAACATTCATTTCCTTTGTTTTATCATTACATTGGCAAAAATGTGTGATTTTTCTCTTCTGTAAAATTCACCTGGCTTACTATTCAACTCCATACAACTAAGTTATTGAATTAAGTCCAAAGCTGCATTGCCCATTTTATATTTAACAGTCTGTTTTACTTAATTGCTGTACATCACTTTCGTGGAAATGTTAATTTTAGCAGAAGCTTGCAGCCTTCATAGATTCATGCCAACAGAGAAATACAATTTGATTTTCTTTAACAATACCACAATATCCTGACTATGTTTATTGCATCAATTTCCAACGGCGTTGGAAGTGTCTGGCACTACGACATAGGCAATTACAAGAGAAGTAGCCACCGCCGTCAACCAGACTGTTCGTCTGGAAGAGATTACTAGTCCTGCAATGCTACGCTGGAGGAACGCCTTCCACATTATACATAATCCAACTTTTAACTGACCTCAACTATAGTATTTCCTGGCATCTATTTTGCAAAGGACACAATATTAATCGAAAATATCTTCGTAGGGGCAGTCGCTGCCAAATCGAAACCTGGAAGCATTTCTGTGTTATTTTCATATTTCGTGGGCACACACTGGCCGCGTAAGTCAAGGTTTCTCTGTTTGTGCAATAATCCTCAATTATTTCTCTCTCAAATAAATTCGATGGTATCCTTTTTTGCATTCTCTCTGTCGTACACAGTTCTTCCTTCTCAGTCTTGCCTCAGTCTGTCCATCTCATTCATTTTGATTTAAATTTCTGACTTAATGTCAAAACATTTCATGTGTTGAGGTATCCTGGCATATTCAGCTGGACGATTATAAGGATCATATTTTTCATCCTCATGGTAAAATGCAAAATTGCTGATTGAATAATCATTATTTTGCCACTAATTGCAAACTTCCAGTTTAGTGCACACACACAAGATGAATAGCATCAAAAGACAAGGCAAACGTTACTTCCAGCTCTCGAACAGAATAATTATCTCAACAAAGTGACTTCAAGATCTAATTTCAACCAGAAAGACATTGAGCTGCGCTTTTTCCATACATCTCCAAAATGCACACGTGTGTCAGTATTTACGCATTGAAAAATATTTAGTCGAAGCACCCCTTTTCTCAAGAAAACCTTTCATCCAGTTACGTGCTTCTGCACAGCAGTACCTGCAGTGTCCTGTACAAGTTAGAAAACAAATCAGTTTTGTTTCACTGTTTGGTACTCTGTCAATGTGGGCATTGTTTATTTATTTTGAAAGCAATTGTTTGATTTCCTGTTCCAAAGAATACGGCATACGCATTTCTCTGAGCAGCTGTGCTTGATATGCCCACGATCCTCCTTTCCAAAATGTTACTTTATCTTAAGGAGGACGTAGTAAAACATAATCAGATTGCACTGTGTCTTGCAGGTCCATTATGTTAAACACAATCCCCATGAACAAATGGCAAAATAAATAACTGTGGAAACCGACAAGTAGCTGCCACGTTTCCGATATAGTGTGGAACGCTACAAAATAAAAATACTCACAGATAGCCTTAAGTTGCACTTCATTCAACCAAATAGTTTGTAGATTACCTCAACCATTTAATGAGCATTTACACAGTTAAAAGTGTTCAATGAATTACCATCCAGTAATAAGCTCCAAAATCCATAAACACGACCCTCCCCCCCCCCCCCCCCCCCCCCCACCACGGTCGTATCCAGAATATCCTAAAACGAAAAGGGCAGTGCAATAGATTTTATCTCTCGGAACAAAAATTGGCAGAGGAAGAAAATATATCATATTCCCAGGATCCACATCAATGAATTCAAATCGCATGGGGTAAACGTCTGGGGGTTGGATAGATGAAACACAACGCATTTACGCCCGTTCATATTCTCAGATCCTAAGACTTAAGTGCAGAATTCGTTTATTTCGCTCATCTAATCTACGCAGCTATTCAATGATATCATTCCTGTATTTAATATGATAATCCTCAACTCCACTTTCGGCTTTCTCGTAATAGCCATTTATTTAATTGCTGATTAAAAATGTGTCCATCTCAAACTTGAGCATGTTAATGACCCATTCTCTGCAACTCTCTGCGATAATACATTCGGCAGATTGTCTCCTCTCTGAGAGAGGAAATTACTCCGTATCTCTGTCAAATATGGGCGGCCCTTGCCACTGAGAGTATGCCCTCTTTCCCTACACTCCCCACAAGGACACTTAGCATCTCGGGTGCAACGTCGCCTGATGATCCTCTATGTATTCATAAGGTCGGATCTCATTCATCTAAACTCCATTGAGAACAGGCGCAGCCTACTCAAACCCTCCTTATGACTGTGATCAACATAGTGAAATTTATCTGGACTGCCTCCAATGCTATTTTATGTTTGCTGAGGTAATGGAATCAAATCTGTTTCCGTATTCCAAGTCCGGCTTAATTAGTGTCTTGTATTGTTTTAGCCTAACTTCCTGTATATATACTCCGTTAAGGCCGCTCTTTCATTTTCATTTTCTATTTCCTGCTGAACTGACATGCAACTGTTTGTGATTTATGCACGAAAACCTCCTCAGCCCTCTGTGCTGCAGTTGCCTGTACTCAATTCTGTTTCAATAATATTCAGCTCCTTTATTCTTTCTGTTATAAATTTACATTTACCTGCATCATATTCAATCTGCCAAGGTTTGTCCCGCTCATCTAACTAGGCCTTATCTAGTCATTAGCTATTTATGTGACTTGACAATTGTACGTTCACTTCCCTGTCCAACATCATTTCTATATATATATGGTAAAAGATTGTGCTCCCAGCACTGCTGCCCATGACTCTTCACTATTTACAGGATGCCATACTAAAAACACCCCTCTTATCCTAACACTCAACCTTCTCCAACATAGTCCACTCTCTATCTATGTGAATATATTAACCCAATACGTTATTAAACAGCCATGTGGTACCTTATTGAACCCTGTTTTGCAAGGTCAAGCATATTAAATCAACTGCCACCTAGCCAGTTCGTTATCAGCTCAGATAATGCGAATTGATTCAGGTATCATGTTTCCTTCATGGAACTATGGTGACTCTGCTTGATTATATGTTGTATTCCTAAGTATTCGGCTATTGCACCCATTATAACGGACACCATTGTTAGTCCAATGATGGCTGTTAAGATAATAAGTCGATAGTTATCGATTTGTCGTCTCCCTCTCTTTGTGAATAAGAGTGCAGAATTGGCGGTATTCCAATTGTCATGGGAATGCCACTTTAAAAAATGTTTGTCTTCTCAAGTGGCTGCAGTGATGCCAGTGTGTGGGTGGAGCTGGGCTCTGGCTCTGCTTTATACTTTCGTTTTGGCTATGAGTTTTAGTTTCGTTTTCAGTTGGAGAGCTGCATTCAAATCAAATAGGTGTAGTTTGTCTCCCTCTGCATGTTAAAGACTGTCTCCAGATGACTTGACGATTTCAAAGTAATACCTGTTGTAAGGAATGCAAACGTACTGCCTTTGTTAAAAAGGGTCTTGAACTTATGGATGTTGTTACGAAAGTTATTAAGGGTTACCTATAGAGTACTGTATCTGTGGGGGCGGAGTATCAGTGTTGGTAGTTGATAAGGTTTTTGCTGTGTGTTTATAACATGTTAACTGGATTCATAGAATAAACATTATTTTTGTTTAAAAATACTTTAGATATCTGTTGCATCACACCTGTAAAGTGGGCCCCATAACCAAAATCTATTAAAAGTTGTGGGCCGGGTGAACTCCATGATATACTTTGGTGTTCTCTATCCCTGGCCCATAATACAATCCTCTGGGATTTTTCCAGAGTTTAATGATTCTTGAAAGATTGTAAGAATTACATTCCCTATTTCTGTAGCTACTTTCTTTAATATCCAAACATGCAACCCATCAGAAGCAAGAATTTAGACGCCTTTAGACCTATTTGATTCTCGAGCACATTTCTGTTCTAGTGATAGCTATTGTATTTATTTCCTCCTCCCTTTTGCCGTTTGATTATTTAGTATCTATTTAATGCCATTCAACTCTTCCAACGTGAAGACTAGTGCAAAAGATTTATTAAGCTCCTCTGCCATTTTCTGGCTCTCCATTATTAGCTCTCCTGTCTCCGTTTCGAAGTGGACTATGTTTCCTTCAACGTATCTCTCTTTAAAAAAAAGTAATTGAAAGAAATTGACTTTTAATTTGTGTATTACAAGCGAGCATACGCTCATATTTTTTCTGCTCCTTGTTTATTTTCTAAAAAAAAAATGTTGCTTTCGTTTGTTTTCCCAATCCACAGCAATTGCATCTAATTGTTGCCATATCATATGTTTCTCCTTTCACTGTAATATCCTTCTTCACTTCCTTGGCTAAAATGTGTGAATTAATCCGTTCCAAGGATTGTTCTTCATGACTGGGATATATATCTTTTGTGACTCTTTAATTATTTTAACAGGTCTGCCATTTTTGATCGTTACTGTTGACTCAGGAATCTTTTAGCCTGAAATTGTTTATTAAACCTATCTCATGACACATAACCAGATCCACTTGGCTCGAACATATTATACGAGGAAAGTGTCCCGAGTACACTCGATTAATTACTCATCATGGTTGCCTCTGCAAGTCCGATTTTCCCAGTCAAAATGAAGATTATATTCACCCATGATTAATATAATTTGTTACATATCCTCATTATCTCCGAATCTATTCTCTGTTGTACAGGAGATCTACTATTAGCGGGAATATGAATTACGCTCAGCAGTTGCTTTTCCGTTCGTCATTTCTTACTTCAACCCACATGAGTTAAACAACTTGCGATTCAAGATATTTTCTTGCTATCGTTATTTAATCACGTACTAACAAATTTACCCAACCACGCCCTTTTCTGGCCTTTCTCTTTGAAAATTCACACACCACTGAATGTTTTGTTCCCAGTTTTTATCAACTTCTAACCAAGTCTCGGTAATTGCTCTGTTGAGGTGTGCATAGAGACATAGAAAATAGAAGCAGGAGGAGGCCATCCGTCCCTTAGAACATGCTCCCCCATTTATTATGATCATAGCTGATCATCATGTTCAATACCCTGATCCCGCCTCCCCCCCCCCCCCCCCCATATCCCTTGATCCCTTTACCCCTCAGAGCTACGTCTAATTCCTTCTTGGAATTATACAACATTTTGTTCTCAACTACTTTTTGTGGTAGCAAATTCCACAGATCCACCACTCTCTAGGTAAAGTAATTTCTCCTCACCTCAGTCCTAAAAGGTTTACATTTTATCCTCAAACTATGCCCCCAGCTCTGGGCGGCTCACCATCGGGAACATTATTTCTGAATATACCCTATTTCATCCTGTAAAAACTTTGAAGGTTTCAATGCGATCCCCTCACTTTTCTTAACACAAATGAATATAATCCTAACCGATTTAGGCTCTCTTCATATGACAGTCCCTCCATCACAGCAGTCCGCCTGGTTAACCTTCGCTGAACTCCCTCCAAAGCAAGAATACCCTTCCTAAGGTAAGGACACCAAAACTGCACACAATACTCCAGGTCTGGATTCACCAATGCTTTCTATAATTGCAGTAAAACATGTCTACTCCTATGCTCAAATTCTCTCGCTATGAAGGCCAACATGCAATTTGGCGTCTTTACTGCCTACTGTACCTGCGCACTTACTTTCAGGACTGTTGCACGACGGCACCAAGATCTAGCTGAGCATCCACCATTCTCAATTTACACCCATTCAAATAATAATCTGCCTTGTTAATTTTGCTACTGAAGCGGATAGCCTCACAATTACCCACATTATACTGCATCTGCCATGCAAGTGCCCACTCAATATCCTGTGCAAATACTGCTGAAGCATCTCTGCATCCTCCTCACACTTCACCCTCTCACCCAACTTTGTATAATATGCAAATTTGGAGATAATATATTTAGTTCCTCTTCCATATCATTAATATATATTGGGAACAGTTGGGGGTCCCAGCATAGATCCCTGTGGTACCCCACTAGTCACTGGATACGAATCGGAAAAAGACGCATTTATGCAAACGTTTTGCTTTCTGTCTCCTAACCAGTCGTCCATCCGTCCAAAGACACTACCCCCTAACCCCGTGCGTATTAGCTTTACATATTATTCTGCTAAATGAGATCTTATCGAAAGCCTTCTTCCAACTCACCATTGGTGAGCTAGGGGAAGGTTGCAATCGCTTATTCATGATTCAAGAATGGAGTGAACTACGCAGAGAAATCTCTGCAACATCATGCTTCTGTATACAACTTCACTGACTCAAAATATTTTCCTGCTCTCTGTTCTCCATTTCAATCTGATAGTTCATTCTTATTAAGTATAATTTGTCCGAAAACTTAGTTTTTCCCTTTCCAATCTGTTTTACTGTTTCTTTAATTGGACCCATATAGTTACTTTCTCTACGGAATATGTTTCAGTTCCTCGATCATTACATTAAAAGTCGTCTTACTCTTTAGAGCATACTAACCATTTCATGTGACTCTGTTTCGTAAGCCACTGACATAGTTGTATTTATCAGTGTAGCTACATTATGGATTTTCGTCTGTTAACTAATTCACAAGTTAAAAAAAACACTTCCGAATTTTAAGGTTGGTGTTCCAATTCCTTCTTTAATCCTGTGTTGGAATAATATTTTTATAAATCACCTTCACACATTTTCCATCTGTTGAATTTAGTCTGCCGTGTTTTTCCTACTGCACTTGCTATTCCGGCGGTGCTCTTTTGGCATGCGTGGTGGGAGCACATAGCACTCTATCCAATTCCACAAGTCATGTATCTGCATTTGCATACGGTTTATCAGGTCTAGAGGGATTGTGCTGTATATTGTACCAATCAACTTTATCTTGCTGATTTCCAGTTCCTTAAAAGGATGCCCAATTCAGTACGTCTTCCAGAATCTTTTCAAGAGACCAAAGGTCCCAGTGGGTCTTCGTTTCAAGTTACTTGCCTATTTCCCACAATACCTCAATGTCTCAGGTATTGACCAGATCATCAAATTCAGATCTCTGAAAACTTTCAAAGGTAAAGACACAAATATCTGCAAGAGAAAGCTGTCACCTCAATGGTCTCGTCTATACTCTCCTGCGGGGCAGCATGGTTGCGCAGTGGCTAGCATTGCTGCTTCACGGCACCAAGATCCCAGTTTCGATCCCGGCTTTGGGTCATTGTGCGTGCGGAGTTTGAGCATTCTCCCCGTGTTTGCATTGGTTTCGCCCCCACAACCCAAAGATGTGCTGGGTAGGTGGATTGGCCATGCTTATTTCTTCCTACATTGGGAAAAAACTAGGCATGCAATTGTTTAAAAATAATATTATTTTGTTCTAATGTCTTCACTTCTGCCGAAAGGTCATCCGTTTTGTTAACGTGCTTTGCCCATTTAAACCAATGTCATTTAACAATATATTTTACTTAGTCAAAGCTGAAACAAATACTTTGTGAAATATGGTGTCAACCGAATATCAATATTCTATTCAAACTCAAATGTTTATTAATGTTCTAATTGGATTGCGACCACACTACAGGCTTATCTGTCTATTATAACGACAAACTGACCATCGCAACTGTAAATTTTTACAGATTAACTTCAAACTCAAACACAATCATTTCGAATGCTAGTGCAGTACGAATTTATTTTAAATAAAATAAATTCGTACTGCATACTCACAGCAGCTCAAACTAAAATATTTAATTTCCCTTTCCAAACTAATTATTTGAATTTATGATGCTTGCGAACAACACCTTGACTCGACTATACGGCATTCCTTGAACTAGACACATGCGATTGTGGAAAGGACTATGAAAAATGACGGTAAAGGCGTCATGCCTAAAGTCACACACCGGAAGTCTTTTTAACACGGCAGAGGCGGAGGAGTAGGGTAACGATTTCTAAAGTATTACCTTCGTAAGTAGCAACTACGACTGCTCTCTGATGACTAAACTGTGTCTCAGGTTGTTCGATTTTAGCAAATCACGGGAGTGGTCTGTTTCAGGGGAGGTGAAAGATTGTTCCTGAATTAACTCCCTGAAGCCCCAACTGGACATATTTTCTTCTAACCTCTCACTTGGTCTGGTAGTTTCAGACTAAATCAACACTTTGTTCTCGTCTACGGTCTGAACCTTTTTTTCTTCGCACAATGCACCCGATCATGTACCTCCTGTTCCCAAGGTAACTGATTGTTCAGGACAGTCGTGCTCTCTTGTCAGCAATCAGCTCCATTCTGCTGCATATCTATCAGTTCTCTTAGCTCTTTGCACGTTTACTCAGTTGGAAGATGCACATATGTGCACTGAGCTGTTGGGGAGAGTTTAAACTAATGTGGCAGGGGATGGGAACCGGTGCAGGAAGTTGGAAGGTAGTAAAACAGGGACAGAAATAAAAGGCAGTAAGGGGGAAAGTGTAAGGCAGAGAAGCCATAGTCAAAAATCAAAAAGGGCGACAGTACAAGGTACAGTGACTGAGAGGAGCTCAGTGAATAGGACCAGGAATACTAAAAGAAATAAAACGGGAAGTGAAAACATTAATGGTAAGCGACGCGGCAAGTTGTTACATGAAGATATGGGTTCAACGACAAGGAAAATTCGGAGAAAGGTTAAGAGGAAATATAACTTAGGAGAGGTTACTGATCGAAGTGTTAAGATTCAGAACAGAGGTAAAAAAGCTAACATAAGTGTACTTTACCTGAATGCTCGTTATATTCGGAATAAGGTAAATGAGTTGATGGCGCAAATCATCGTGAATGACTATGATTTAGTGGCCATTACTGAAACATGGTTAAAGGATGGTCACGACTGGCAGTTGAATATCCGAGGGTATCAAACTTTTCGGAAGGACAGAGTGGATGATAAGGGAGGTGGTTATTTAAGGATGACATCCGGGCAACAGTAAGGGATGATATCGGTGCTATGGAGGATAAGGTTGACTCCATTTGGATGGAAATCAGGAATAGTAAGGCGAAAAAGTTACTGATAGGAGTAATCTATAGGCCACCAAATAGTAACATTATGGTGGGGCAGGCAATGAACAAAGAAATAACAGATGCATGTAGAAATGGTACAGCAGTTATCATGGGGGATTTTAATCTACATGTTGATTGGTTTAACCAGGTCGGTCAAGGCAGCCTTGAGGAGGAGTTTATAGAATGTATCCGCGATAGTTTCCTAGAACAGTATGTAATGGAACCTACGAGGGAACAAGCGGTCCTAGATCTGGTCCTGTGTAATGAGACAGGATTGATTAAGGATCTCATAGTTAGAGATCCTCTCGGAAGGAGCGATCACAATATGGTGGAATTTAAAATACAGATGGAGGGTAAGAAGGTAGCATCAAGCACTAGTGTTTTGTGCTTAAACAAAGGAGATTACATGGGATGAGAGAAGAACTAGCTAAGGTAGACTGGGAGCAAATACTTTGTCGTGAAACAGTTGAGGAACAGTGGAGAACCTTCCAAGTGATTTTTCACAGTGCTCAGCAAAGGTTTATACCAACAAAAAGGAAGGTCGGTAAAAAGAGGGAAAATCGACCGTGGATATCTAAGGAAATACGGGAGATTATCAAATTGAAGGAAAAAACATACAAAGTAGCAAAGATCAGTGGGAGACTAGAGGACTGGGAAATCTTTAGGGGGCAACAGAAAGCTACTAAAAAAGCTATAAAGAAGAGTAAGATAGATTGTGAGAGTAAATTTGCTCAGAATATAAAAACAGATAGTAAAAGTTTCTACAAATACATAAAACAAAAAAGAGTGGCTAAGGTAAATATTGGTCCTTTAGAGGATGAGAAGGGAGATTTAATAATGGGAGATGAGGAAATGGCTGAGGAACTGAACAGGTTTTTTGGGTCGGTCTTCACAGTGGAAGACACAAACAACATGCCAGTGACTGGTGGAAATGAGGCTATGACAGGTGAGGACCTTGAGAGGATTGTTATCACCAAGGAGGTAGTGATGGGCAAGCTAATGGGGCTAAAGGTAGACAAGTCTCCTGGCCCTGATGGAATGCATCCCAGAGTGCTAAAAGAGATGGCTAGGGAAATTGCAAATGCACTAGTGATAATTTACCAAAATTCACTAGACTCTGAGGTGGTCCGGCGGATTGGAAACTGGCAAACGTGACAACACTGTTTAAAAAAGGAGGTAGGCAGAAAGCGGGCAATTATAGGCCAGTGAGCTTAACTTCGGTAGTAGGGAAGATGCTGGAATCTATCATCAAGGAAATAATAGCGAGGCATCTGGATGGAAATTGTCCCATTGGGCAGACGCAGCATGGGTTCATAAAGGGCAGTTTGTGCCTAACTAATTTAGTGGAATTTTTTGAGGACATTAACAGTGCAGTAGATAACGGGGTGGGGGGGGGGGGGGGGGGCAATGGATGTGGTATATATGGATTTCCAGAAAGCCTTTGAAAAGGTGCCACACAAAAGGTTGTTGCATGAGATAAAGATGCATGGCATGAAGGGGAAAGTAGTAGCATGGATAGAGGATTGATTAATTAATAGAAAGCAAAGAGTGGGGATTAATGGGTGTTTCTGTGGTTGGCAATCAGTAGCTAGTGGTGTCCCTCAGGAATCAGTGTTGGGCCCACAACTGTTCACAATTTAGATAGATGATTTGGAGTTGGGGACCAAGGGCAATGTGTCCAGGTTTGCAGACGACACTAAGATAAGTGGTAAAGCAAAAAGTGCAGAGGATACTGGAAGTCTGCAGAGGGATTTGGATAGGCTAAGTGAATGGGCTAGGGTCTGGCAGATGGAATACAATGTTGACAAATGTGAGGTTATCCATTTTGGTAGGAATAACAGCAAAAGGGATTATTATTTAAATGATAAAATTTTAAAACATGCTGCTGTGCAGAGAGACCTGGGTGTGCTAGTGCATGAGCCGCAAGAAGTTTCTTTACAGGTGCAACAGGTGATTAAGAAGGCAAAATGGAATTTTGTCCTTCATTGCTAGAGGGATGGAGTTTAAAACTAGGGAGATTCTGCTGCAATTGTACAAGGTGTTAGTGAGGCCACACCTGGAGTATTGTGTTCAGTTTTGGTCTCCTTACTTGAGAAAGGACGTACTGGCGCTGGAGGGTGTGCAGAGGGGATTCAGTGGGTTAATCCCAGAGCTGAAGGGGTTGGATTACGAGGAGAGGTTGAGTAGACTGCGAATGTACTCGTTGGAATTTAGAAGGATGAGTGGGGATCTTATAGAAACATATAAGATTATGAAGGGAATAGATAGGATGGATGCGGGCAGGTTTTTTCCACTGGCGGGTGAAAGCAGAACTAGGGGGCATAGCATCAAAATAAGGGGAAGTGGATTTAGGACTTAGTTTAGGAGGAACTTCTTCACCCAAAGGGTTGTGAATCTATGGAATTCCTTGCTCAGTGAAGCAGCTGAGACTCCTTCATTAAATGTTTTTAAGATAAAGATAGATAGTTTTTTGAAGAATAAAGGGATTAAGGGTTCTGGTGTTCGGGCCGGAAAGTGGAGCTGAGTCCACAAAAGATCAACCATGATCTCATTGAATGGTGGAGCAGGCTCGAGGGGCCAGATGGCCTACTCCTGCTCCTAGTTCTTATGTAGGCTACGTTGTTCCAGACATTCTGTAATACGTTGTTTCCTTTCTGAGCCCCTTTCAAAAATACGTCCAGGGTACACTAGTAGTTTACGACACATTCTTCTATAGCTCCCATGTTATCATGTGCTTCTGATGTCCTTGGCTCCGCATTCAAGCATGTGCCAAAGCCATTGCGATGCATGCTTCTCCTTCTATAGAAGCTGGAGTGTTCTTCTATAAGCCTCTTCAACATGGCTCTCCAGTTGAGCGTCATGGTGTTCTCTTCCTCTTTTCCTGATGACGTTCCATTACTGCCTATCTCTGAACACTTTTTTCGCACCTGCGCTGCTCTTACTAACTTCTTCAAATGTTACCTTTTAGCCATCTGTCCTGTCTGCGCAGATTTAGCTTCTCATGCTAATGGTATGGCCTACCGACATAGTTTCGGCACCCCTAACCCGCCAACATGGAGCTGCTTCCTAACCATTGGCCTCCTGTCCGGAGTCCTCCGTTAAGATTCTTGCAACACTCGACTCTACCGTCCTGGCGAAAGCTTTTTTCACTACATATGGGTGGTAAACGACGACACCCATCCTGCTTTCAGAGCCATTCCGTTCCGAGTATCCTGCTGACTACGTACATTTTCTGTTCTGGACTTCGTCCAACTAAGCACACGAGACACAGGGACAGGTTACATGTGTTTTATTATAATTCAAGCTTGAACCGTGTGGAGGATGATGCTCCTCCAGTACAGCTCGCAGCTTGAACACAGCTACAATACCGCAATCACACGGCAAGTATGCTAATACTACTCTTTCCACTAAGAAACAGATGCAGGCTGCACATACAAAACAAAGAAAGTTGGCACAGGAGAGGACCATTGATCAAGGCTGATTCTCTAACTCAATTCCACGTTCCTGATTTCTCCCCATACCACTTGATCACTAAATTGTAAAAACAAGATCCATTTCTTTCATGTTTTAATTTTATCAACAAACTTTATGAAAACAAAAGAAAATAAAACAATATTTAAACTTTTAAACTTCAAACTAATACTGCCAGATTAAATGCAGCTTCGTAACCTTAACACTAGTTCCCATAAAAAAAAACACTTTTCACGGAAATTGAGCACACGTTCCACTTGCACATACAAGCCAAAGAACCAGTTGCATTTAGAAATAACTCTGTCTTCTGTTAGGCACAGTCGTTAAGAATCCCGTTCCAAAGATTACACTCTCTTTTTTTTTCTTATTACCTCTTTGATGGCTGCTGAATGTTGTCAATGACTTGGCCTTCAAAACCATCTGTGGTAGAAAAATTGAAAGGTTCACTATATTTTGCGTGGTGACGTTCTTCCTCATCTCAGCATTAAATTATGAGACTGTATTCTTTGGGTCTAGATTACCCAGCCAGACAAAAAAACATTCTCCTTGCATCTCGTCTGTCCAACCATGTTAGAATGTTCTGCTTTCAAATAGTTCTTCTATCCTTCTAATTTCCAGTGCATGCAAGGAAAGTGAGACACTTTTCACCTTGTAAGGCAGTGCAGGCTACCCCGACATCAGACTAGTGGACTTTCGCTGCAGTCCCACTGCGACAACCATGTCCTCTAGTAGGATTGGGAGAAAAATTGCACGAAATAGCCAGCTGTTGTTTCACCAAGGCCATGTATAACTGTAGTATGACATTCCTATTCTGAATTGATGCTTCTGCATGAGGCCAACACATCATTTGCGTTGCAAATTGAAAGCTGCACATGCCTCTCCATTTCCACTGACTGGTTTGCAGGGACACTGATATTCCTTCGTGCATCCATGCGTCACAAAATATTATCATTTAAATAATACTCTTCCTTTCTGTTTTCCACGCCATAGTGTGCAATTGAACATTTAGCCACATTGTACGTATCTGCCATATGTTTGCCCACTCACTCAATTTTTCTCAACCGCCCTGATGCCTCCTTGCATGCTTCTCACAATTCACGATTCTGTTCTGCTTTTTGACGTCCAAAAGTTTCGAAATGTTTCAATTGGATCCCTCACCCATGTCATTTATATATAATGTGAATATCTGGGCACAAGAACCGATTCCTGTGCTAGCCACTCGTGAGTGCCTGCTCTGCAGAAAATGCCCAATGATTCCCAGTGTCTGTTTCCTATCTGTCAACGTATTTCTATCGTTGCTAATACGTTGTCCCTAGCCCGGCTGCCTAATTTGTTCCCATGAAGTTCCTTTGAGCGACTTTGTCAAACGTCTTGTAAAACTCGAAACACAACACATGCATTGGTATTCTGGGATCTATCTACCAGTTACCTTTTCAAAATAAACCTCCAGTAGATCTGTTGAGCATCACTTGACTTTCATAAACCCATGCTGATTTGTTAAATGCCGTTAATGCTTTCCAAATGTTTGTTGCCATGTCTTTTACAATATATTCTAGCTGGGAAGCACGGTGGCGCAGTGGTTAGCACTGTTGCCTCACGGCCTCGAGGTTCCAGCTTCAATCGAGGCTCTGGGTCACTGCACGTGTCGAGTTTGCACATTCTCCCCGTGTTTGCGTAAGTTTCGCCCCATAACCCAAAGATGTGCAGGGTAGGTGGATTGCCGTTCTAAATTGCTACTTATTTGCAAAAAATGAATTGGCACTCTAAATTTATTTTAAAACAATCATATATTCTAGCTGAACTGATAGTTCTAGCTATTTTATACGTTTGGTCAGTGCACAGGACATGATGTAATTTTCAATCTTGTCTTCTTGAACTTTTCACCCCAAAGCTTGTTAAGGTTACATGAAAAGGTAATTAGTGGAGTTTCACCATATCCATTTTACGAAATGTTATCTTCTAACTAGTGGAAGATACGTTGTGACACGTAAGCAACTTGCTGGCAGGCTCTGGCGAGCTGTCGTCAGGGAGGGTGTGAAAAATGCATTCGGTTAAGCATTTACACACGCGTACTGACTCTAATGCAGATCCACGCGCGTGTACAAAAACTATTAATTTACACTCGCAGCTATCGAATAATATCCATTCACCACAATTTCTGCCGTTACTTCATTGATTTGGTGCTGCATGCATTTAACAAAGGCGCCATTACAGAGTCACCGCATCATAGAAAATACATTTTCGGCACATCGAGGCTGCACGAACACGTCAAAATTACCTACCCTACCTAGCTAAAGCAATTTAAAAGTAATTGGCCGATAGCCCTGAATGTTATGACGTGCCAAATGTTCATCCAGGTAGCTTATAAACGATTTCAAGTATACCTACTCTGCCTCTCTTCCAGACAGTGTATTCCAAAGCATCAGCACTACTTCCCCTCTGTTTCATTGTCACTCCATCCATCTGTCCCACTGCACATGCATCCGTCCACCGGTTCCTCCATCTTTCCTTCCAGCCATCTGCCATCCCATCCATCTGTTGTTTCACCTCCAGAGCGATAATTTATAAAGCAATCGATCGGGTGAAAATTGATTCACCGAAGGCATTGCAAACACAAATTAATTTCAGATTGACTGAATATCCTGGTCCCCTGGTTTAAGCCTTAGCGGGCTATATTAAGTGCGAATGGGTATACAGCAGTTTTTAGATTTCCTAGATCATGGTGTGATGTTCGAGCATTTGGGAGGAACACAGATTTAAGCAATGTGTAAAATTATTCCGAGCAAGAACAGACAAATTTTGTATAATGATTCAGTTGGACAGAATAAACCATAACTTGGAGGGTTAGAGTGTATCACGAGAGAGAATTTTGTGAAGGCAGACATGAGTGGGTAATGTAATTGATGTTTCAGGAAGTAACATGAAAAGGTAATTAGTGGAGTTTCACCATATCCATTTTACGAAAATGTTTAGCAAGCCCTACAACAGAGTTTGTTGGAAAATGATACTCATAAAATAGGAGGATCTCTGCCCAGTTGGATAAAATAAAACCTTAAGGACCCAAAGCAAGGCATCATGAACAAAATTGTATTCGTGAATGCAGGACAGCAGGATCCCGTCCTCCAACGATTGGAAGAAACAATCTTTACTTCTGCATGTTAATTGGAAAAAGACATTAAATAATCCCCCCCCCCCGCCCCCATCCAAATAAATATCTGCTTTCTGATGTAAAAAAAACTGTGTTAACTCCCTTGCCATCCCCGTTCGCCACCTATTATCAATTTTCAATAATTACGAACTAAAAAAGGAGTTGGCTTTCCCGGGATGATTTTTGTCCCCCACCGTCTTCAGGTGCAAGTCATTTCTGGAGCATAAACTGTTTCCTGACCCATTGCGTTAGCACTATGGCATAACGTCGAGGCCGTCCTTCCTCCACCTCTCATATAACTAGATGTTCAACAGCTGTTAATTTTTGCCAATGTCTATTCGATCATTTGCATTCTTGCTGAACAATTTATTTTATTCCATTTGATGCCCAAACGTCTAATCTTCCTTCTGCATTGCGTTCTTATTTAGTTCCTTCTGCCGTTGATACTACACCAATCCTTCCCCTAATCTACCAATTGCCCTTCAATCACACTGAGAAAACCCATACATCGTATGTAACATGTACCATTGTGGATATTGAGTAAGGCTAAAGAAGACAATACCTGTCCTTGTGCTACTGATTCTGTTATTACGGCGAAGTTTCTATTGAGCTTCATACCTGTTTGAAAAGCCGAAAATGTAATTGCACATTGATCAGCTTTTTTTTTCTCTAACAAGCTTTCTTCATGTGTTAATTTTAAAACAAAATGAAAATTTACGTTTTCTGTGAAAGGCAGTCCACCGAAGGTCCACTCGGTTGATCTCGAGTATGGAGGGATTTACTTATGAGGAGAGATTGAGTCATTGGGCCTAGCGATATTGATCTTTAGAAGAATGAGAGGTGATTGGAGAGAGGCATGTAGGATGCTGAGATGGGCTTCACATTATAAATGCCGAGAGGTTGTTTCCTCTCTTTCGAATTTCGAGGACCAGCGGTCATAATCAAATCGGAAAGAGCTGCCCATTTAGGACAGAGATTTGGTGGGATTCTTTTCCCTCAGAGAGAAGTGAATGTGTGAAATTCGTTACCGCAGAGAGGTGTAGAGGCTGGATCGTTAACGATACAACGCTGAGACAGAAAGATATTTATTCAGTCTATAAATCATGGGCTATGGGAATAAGGAGAGACAGTGGAGCTTAGATCAGATCAGCCATGATCTCATTGAATGGCCGAGCAGTCTCAATCGGCCGAATTACCTTCTTTTGGTTCTACGTCATATGGTTTCATGGTCTAGCAGAAATGCCTACTGAAAATCTGCCTCATATTTCCTCAGCATTTGGGAGGCTGATGGCACACTCTCACCTTCTCCTCTCCATGTATCAGGTTTCAGTGTGATATGTGAAGGAACTCTGACAAAAAACTATAGAAATTGGTCCTGCTCGGAAACGTGGACGAACCTCGGTACGTTTCGGTCCGTCTCAAGTAACCTCAGCTGAAGATATAAAGGCAGAAATATTTGCTGTAGAAGGAGCAAACCAGAAACATCTCACCCCTCCTATACGGCTGCATTACGTGTCTCTGTAAATGAACCAATATTGTCACTTCAGGTTGGCATTGCAAAATGAAGAATGAAACGCCACATTGCGAATTCGCAGCCGCTTTGTGCAGTAATCCTAAAATCACAGAATCATAGCAAAGTTACAGCACAGAAGGAGGACATTCGGTCCATATTGTCTGTGCCAGCGCCAGGACACCCAGCTGCATTTCTAATCACACATTCCTGCACCTAGTCCAGAACCTTGTAGCTTAGAGCACTTAACGTGCAGATGCATGTCCCTTTTGAAAGAGTTTTAGGGTCTCTTGCAACACCACCAACCCAGGCAGCGATTTCCAGACTCCCACTACCCTCAGCGTAAACAAGTTATTTTTCTCATGTCCCCTCTATACCTTCTGCCACGTATCTTGAATCCAGGTGCCCTGGTTCTATAATTCTCCACCAAGAGAAACAATTTTATCCTGTCCACCTTATCTCTTCCCCTCATAATTTTGTACACCGCAATTAAGTCACCCCTCAGCTTTCTTTGTTGCAAGGTAAATAACTCGAACCTATCCAATCTCTCCTCGTAGCCACAATATCCAGCCTGGCAACATTCTTGTACATCTCCTCTGCACTCTGTCCAGAGTAACAACGTCCTTCCTGTAATTTGGTGACCAGAACTGCCCACAATATTCCAGTGTGGCCTCACAGCATTTTACACAATTCTAACATCATATCCTTACTTTTATATTCTATACCTCTGGCAATGAAAAATACGTTCCATGTGCTTTCTTAACAAACTTGTCCACTTGAACTGATGGCTTTAGGGGACCTGTTTACCTGTACGCCAAGACCTCTCAATTCATCTACTCCTCTTAATATATTGCCTTTTATTCCCATATTACTGTTCAACCTCCCTTAATGTATGACCTCACACTTCTCTGTTTTAACTGCCATCATCCACTTTACCGCACACTACACCAATCCATCAATATCGTTCCAAAGATCATAGCTACTATCTACGCTGTCCACCGCTCGGCAATCTTTTGTGTCACTTGCAAATTTCCCAATAATGGTCACCACGTTGACGTCCAAATCATTAATATAGAACACAAACAGTAAGTGACCAAACATCGAGTCCTGTGAAACACACTTGAAACAATGTTCCAATTGCAAGGGCAGCCATCGACTTGTTACGAGGCCAACTTTCTATCCAGTTTGCAACATTTCCCTGTATCCCATGTACTTTGAAATTATTAAGCAATCTGCCATATGGCACGTTGCCAAACGCCTTGCTCAAATCCATGTACACCACATCCACTGCACTACCTTCTACGAACCGTTCTTGTCACTTTCTCAAAGCTTTCGATCAAATTTGTGAGGGAATACATTCTTTAACAAATCCATGTTGACAGTTCGAGACGAGTACATGCCTTTCTATGTAAGTTCATCCTATGTCTCAGCATTGATGCTACTAATTTCCCCACCACTGACTTAAGAGGAACTGGCCTGCAGTTGCTCGGCTTTTCCATCTTCCCTTTTTCAACAATTGAACCACATTTACATTTCCCCTGTCCTCCGGCACCACCCATGTGTCTAGTGACGGTTGGGAAATCATCACCTGAGCATATATTATCTCCTGTCTGACCTCCTTCTGTAGCCTGCGAAACAATCCACCTGACACTGACGATTTATCAACTTTCAAGGATTTCAATCCTCGAGCACTTTACGATTAACCGAGTCAGTATATCGCAATTTTCCTCCTGGCCTACTGTATCTGCATTACCTATTTCCTTTGTAAACACGGAGACAAAATATTAATTTAAAACTCTTCCCAAAGCCTCCGCATCAACACATAACTTCCTCTCACCATCGCTGATAGCTCCCACGTTATCCTTAACTAATGTTTTATCATTAATATGGGGCTGATGTAGCACAGGGCTAAATAGTTGGCTTTTAAAGCAGACTAAGGCAGGCCAGCAGCGCAAGTTCAATTCCCATACCTGCGTCCCCGAATAGGCGCCGGAATGTGGCGACTAGGGGCTTTTCACAGTAACTTCACTTGAAGCCTACTTGTGACAATAAGCGATTTTCATTTTCATTTCATTAACGCATTGGCAAAACATCGTTGGGGTTTTGGTAACTTTACTTGCTAATCTTTTTACATGCCCTCTCTTTGACTTTCTTATTTCCTTTTTAACTTCGTTCCTGCACTTTCTATACTCGTCTAGGCTATTTGCAGGCCTTAGTTCGTTACGTCTATCGTACACTTTCTTTTTTTGTTTGATCTTCCCTTGTATTCCTGAGACAACCAGGGTGTTCTAGATTTGTCAGTACCACTCCTAGTTTTGGAAGGGATATGTCTACTATGCACCTTTAGGATCTCACCTTTTAGTCATTCCCAATAGTTTTCCACAGATTTATCCTTGAGCTGTGCTGATCGGTCCACCTTGTCACAATTCTCCAAAGTTTGCCTTCCCCAGTCAAGATTTTTACTCCTGCATTATCTCTGTCCTTTTCCATGGTAACACTGAATCTAACTATATTGTGATCACTCTACCTGATCTGGTCACCCAATTGTCACTTAACCCAGGTGCCCTTCTTCGTTCTCCAAGGCTAGGTCTAGAATTGTATCTGCTCTCGTTGCGTTTGTCACGAATTAAGTGAAGACATTTTCCTTGGCACGCTGCATGAATCTTTCTCCCTCAGTTTCCCTTATATTGTTTGATTCCCAGTTGACATTGGCATAGTTAAAGTCTCCCACTATTATTGTCCCTTTGTTGTTACAGGAAACGGTTTCCGACACATTTGCTATTATCTCCCTTTCACAATTGTTTTAAAAATGAATTTAGGGTACCAAATTATATATATTTCCAATTAAGGGGCAATTTAGCGTGTCCATTCGACCTACCCTATCTTTGGGCTGTGGGGGCGAAACCCACGCAAACTGGGCGAGAATGTGCAAACTCCACATAGACATTGATCCAGAACCGGGATCGAACCTCGGAGTCGTGAGGCAGCAATGCTAACCACTGCGCCACCGTGCTGCCACAATTTTGAGGTTCATAGTATACTCACAGTACTGTGACTGCCTCTTTTATATTTCTAAGTTCAAACTATAAAGTCTTGTTTGTTGACCCGTTTCGTATATCATTCCTTCTCACAACTGGAATTGATTCCTTAGCCATTAGTGCTTCATCCCTTTCTTTGTTATCTCCCCCTCTGTCCTGTCTGACAACTCTGTCTCCAGAGATATTGAACTGCGAATATTACCCCTCCTTTAGCCAGGTTTCCGTTATATCCATGGTATCCTGCTGCTACGTGTCCACCTGTGCTCTTAACTCCTCTACCTTGTTGTAATACTCCTTGCATTGAAGTACAAGCAGTTTAAACCTACCATTTTCCTTGCTGGACACTTTTAAAACGTCGCTTCTCATGTAATTCCAGGTCTACCGTTGCATCTTCTCCGTTTTGATAATGTGACTTGGACCTACCTTATCCTACTCCTTGCACCGCACTGCCGTGCGGCACTAGTTTATAAACGACCCAACAGAACAAGCAAAAGCCCCCGCTAGGATATTGGTCCCAGTTCTGCCTGAGTGCAAACCGTCAGGTTTGTATAGGTGCCACATGCCCTAGAATCAGTCCCAGTGCCTCGCGAATTTGAATCCCTCGTGGCTAAATCACCTGCCTGTCCAGTCACTCATCTGATATATCCTCCTATTCCTGCTCTCTTTGGAGCGTTGAACTGGGAGTAATCCTTCGATTACTTTATTTGATGTCCTGTATTTTAGTTTACCTCCTAAATTCAGGTACTAGGCTGAAAGGTCCTCATCCTTTAGTTTACCTATGTCGTTGGGACCAATGTGTGCCAGGGACACTAGCGGTTAACCTTACATTCCCAGACGTTCCTGTAGCCGCTCCGAGAGATCCTGGCCCCTGGCCCCAGGGAGGCAACATACCATCCTTCATTCATGTTTGCGACCACAGCAGCGCCTGTCTGTGCCGTTTCTATTGAATTCCCTATGACTATACCCCTATCACTTGTTTTTCGCCCACCCATCTTCCCAGAAGAACTACCCACGGTGCTGTGCATTTGGCTGCTGTTGCTTTCCCCGAGAAGCCGTTCCCTCAACAGCATCAAAAGCGGTATATACATTAGAGAAAGGTGACAAAAGGGATCTTCTGCGTTGCCTTTCTGATTATTTCACTGTCTCAAATGGCCAGCCATTCCATTTCTGTCTGTGCAATTCTCACCTGCGATGTGACCCCCTTGCTAAATGTGCTGCCACGACTTCCTCAGTATCGCGGATGTTCCACAAAGAGTCCACCTGCAACTCCAGCTCCGAACCCCTTATAGCTAGAAGCTAAATTTGGACACACCTTCTGCACACATGGTTACCTGGGTCGCTGGATGTGTCCCTCATTTTACCCATTGTACACGAGGAGGATATCGCCAGTCAGAATTCTTCGTCTGTGATGTCCTTCTTGATTAAGCTAGTTACTCGTTGAAAAGAAAAATTACGTTAGCTCGGGGCCTTATTTACGCAAGCTAGTATTTTGTTAACCCTTAACCCTCTTAACCCTTCTATTGAGATTGCACGGTGCAAATCTATAATCTTGATCCTTTCTGTCATTCTTTCTGTCTTTCTTTCTTTCTTCCTTTCCTTCCTTCTTTATTTCTTTCGTTATTTATTTATATATTTATTTATGTATGTACGTATGTATGTATGTATTTATTTAAGTTGAAACAAAATTTTACGCAATTAATTTGATTGAAAGTTTGGAACCAAAACTCCCCCGGACCAACTGACTAAATCATCTGCTTTGGTTGACTATCCCTTCCTGACAACTCGTTGTCTGAGAGTTGTCCAGCTTCACATCACCATTTCATCCTTGGTTGATCCAGCTCTTCATCAAATATATTTTCATCGTCATTACGTTGTGAAGGATACCATGTGCAAATGCCCCTCTGTGCCCTTACTTTTCTCAGTTGGCTCTGTTGCTCTTACTGCTACCAATTTCCATCCACTCCGCCAATTAGCGATAGGTCTGGCCTTTTTGCTGCGTCCAAGGGATGCGGTGGCTGCTGTCCCAAGGGAACACAAATGACTTCTCGCCAATTATTCAATGAACATCGAATGGGAATTATGCACCGCAGGCATCGATGCCAACCTCTGCAAATGCTCACGAATCCTATTGACCGTGTACTCCATCAGTCCTGATAGTGGCAGTAGTGCAGCTGAAGTGAGGATCGCAATAAACGCAATACCCGAGCAAATAAGTCCGGAATCTGCGGCTTAGAGGGTTTCGGCGAGTCAGTGGTAGGCGTGTGCAGGCGTTTAAGGGCTGGAGTGGACAAGTTGAAAAGGATGGCGTTCACTGGAAGAGTAGCCGCTTTGTTATCGGCAAAGGGCAGCCCTGAACGACAACTCCCTCACCTTCCTTCCTGTCATTTAACAATTTGAGAGTGAACAACTGGCTTCTGACCCCGCCCCGGATCTTTGGCAAACGTTCTTGTGGTGTGAGAGGTGCATAATTCCGGTCTGCGGACTTCACAAGCTTAATAACTAGCATAGATGTCCCTTAAACGTGTCACCTGTGATCAGGATTGCTTGACACTCTAGGATGAAGCTGTCTAAAATCAAGTCCCGTGAAATTCTATCTTGGCGCTATGTTGAGCTCTTCTTTCAGAACTTCAGTCATGATGTTCGCCTTCTTTCATCACTTCCAAATCTACATATTTGACTGAGAATATCCCGAATGCTCCGCCGGTTATTATGCACGTCTTCATTTTCATCATTCTACCTGGATTTTTTGGAGTGGTACTTCATGTATGTCGACTACTTTGGCGTGATATGTACGCCGCAATGTATTTGTTTTCCACTGCCCATATTGTCCCGCATTGTAAATTGAAGGACTCGGTTTCTTGCTTTTTCAAGACATGTGGAAATCGTTTCCAGAAAACATTTATTGTCTACCTTTTAATACCACATAAATAGCACCCACTACCCATATGGTGTAGGTGTTTTCATGGCGAAGAACGATAGTACATGTTCGTTATCTCAAGTGAAGTTCCAACAGCAAGAACAACATGTAAACCACGGCAATGCCCTCGCGTTTTTCTCCATCAATATCTAACTAGTAGATGCAGAAAGCAAAATTTCTGAGACTTCCTCCCCCTTTCCTCTCTATTCATTGTCCACAGCCCCACCAACTAACATACCTTTCAGCAGAATCTTCTCTTGGACGAGCGCCCCTCAATGGTCTCGAATGTTATGCAAAGCCACCTTCATAAACACACTTTTAACACAATATAAAGTCTACAAGATAATGTGCTGATGTTCACTCCTCATAACTTGCCTCTTCCACTTTCCTCATTTCTGCTTATCGTGTTGTATTGTTTTTCTATGGATTTCCAGTTTCTTCCCACACTTGCGAGGTCCTCTGCTAATTGAACATTTGCCTCTTTCAGGCCTGAACCATTTATTTTGCATTTGGAATAGATCGTATTCAGCAGCCTTTGGTCTCATTATAATAAAAGCAGAAATGGCTGACATGTACAAAGCTGGTCAGGCAATGTCTGCGGAGAAGAACACATTTGGTTCAAACATGCACAAAATATTCAGGTACCAGAAGTGAGTTGAGAGTCACTATTCTTGACATCAACACAACGGTTAACCGAGAGTGGCATTAAAGAGCCCTGGAAAACCTTGCAGTCAATGGGAATTGAGGTAAGGTCCCGCGGATTGGACTCATATTTGACGCAAACAAGATATTTCCAGTTGTTGGAGGTCAATCATCTCCATTCGCAAACATCACTTAAGGAGTTTGTAGCTCTCGTGTTCTGGGCAGAACGATTTTCCGCTGGCTCATTAATGGCGTAACTTCCATCATAAGGTCAGAAATGGGCTGTTCTTCGAAAACAGAACAATACTCAGCAACACTCGCAACGCCTCAGGCACAGGAACGGTAAATGCAAAAATGTAGCAGTACCCAGACAATATCCAGAATTTAATGTGACAAGTGAAAAGTAACTCCCGTGCCTCACACATGCCAGGCCAATAACCGTCTCCAACAAGCGAACTTATAAAAACAAGCCCTTAACTTCCAATGGCATTTCCATCATTGGTTCGTGCACTGTCGACATATTGGTTGATTACACTGACAATAAACCTAACTGCACTAGGCATTGTTTGTCTATAAGAAGTGGCTGAGGTTGGGCATTCTACAGAGAGTAAATTGCCTCTTTACTGCCCAGTACCTGTCCAGCATCTGAAACGCAGAGGTCACGAGATTAATGCAATACTGACCAATTGCCTGGATGAGTGCAGACCCATGCGCACTGATTCAACGTGACATTATCCAGGAAAAAGTAGCCGTCTTGACTGCTACGCCGTACATAAAAAATGTACGCTCTGCACCACTGACGAAAGGTGGTAGCAGTGTATAATATTAGCAAGTTACATTGCAGGAAATCATAAAGGTTCAGCTCCTTCCAAACCCCGGACCACTGTCATCTAGAAGGATGCGGCAGTCTAATTGGAATATTGCCAAATGGAACGTCCCGGACCTCCAAGCCACTCTCCACCCTGACCTGGAAACATATCGCTTTTCGTTCTCTCTCACTAAATCATGGCATTGAACTCCATACCTAACTGTGTGTAGGGGTACCTACACAAGCGGGGTTTAAAAACACAGCTCCCCACAACGTTGCGGAAGGAAAAAACTGCCAGTGATACATTCAGTATTTTCAGTGCTATCACTATTATATTGCTGAACGATGCCGCAATCCAGCTCACGTACCACTACCTAGCACCTTGCCGTACAATGCTCGCAGATGCAATTACAGCCATGTTATCAGCTTCCTTTATGCCACGAGTCCCAAAACACACGATTCTCGCGAAAGTACGGCTTGCTCTTATTTTTTATTAACTTAGAATAATTTATTGCTCGATTTGTGGTCTCCGCAGCGATAAAGAGAAGAAAATACAGGTTTCTGACCGCATTGTAATATATCACCATTCTGTCGGGAAAACAATGCTAATGTTTAATCGCCTGGCAGTTTCATTTTTGTCCACTACTCACATTCTGAGCTTTTAAGACTTTGGCTTGTGGAATATTCTGAAGTGTTCCTGCGCCACCCTGTAAAGAAACGAGAAGTCATTCATGCTTCGACTTCGAACAACAGTTTTTTTGAATTCAATGCCCTGTTCACCATGTTAAATCTATAATATCTGCCCCTATTTTATTTATTGCTACCTTATCGTTTTCTTTCTTTTCGGCCTAAAATGTCTTGTATTAAGATTGCTTCTATCCTGCCAGTCACCTTTCTTTCACAATATATTCTGTTTGCTAACTTCATGCAATACACTAGCCTTGACATTCAGATGGACGCGTCTTGTTATTTGTTATCTTCTACACTCCTCGCACAGACGCCACTTTTGATTAAAGTTATCCTTCCTCTTTTCACATCTTCAAAGCTATTTAAGTTAAAACCTTTAGCTGTTGTAATGAGAGGTCAAAGAGCAGAAATTGTTCTTTCCACGTAGAACATGCAAAACATTGTTAACTATTTTCAGCATTTTCTTTTTTATATATAATCCTTGGGCAACCATGATGTTGTGTGTCTATACGTTCATCCATAGCTTCCTTTCTAGGAGTAATACACGTTGGGAAATTCCATCCCTTACAGAATGTGCCAACACTAATTTGAAAGCGATTGCAAAAATTATTCATTTCAGAGAGTTTTTAATATGTAATAATCCCACACAGTCTTCAGGGTAAAATGCAAGTTTGCCAATCTCCTTAATGTATTCAGATCCCATTGTATTGCAATAATGTGACAACATGGTGACCTCTTATTCCAATGCAGATGGCTGCATGTGCCTGCATTATGCACGCACAAATACGTTGTTCCATAGATTTTGAAGGAATATAGTTTAAATTGGCACCCTGCTTCCTCATGGTACTGAATGCCAATATTAACGTTTGTATCTTGTTCCAGACCGTGTCGGGACGGCAAAGTGGTTAGCACTGCTGCCTCACAGCGGCAGGTTCCGAGTTCAATTCTCACCTTGGGTAACTGTCTGAAGTTTCCACTTGTCCCCGTGTCTTCATTGGTTTCCTACGGAGCTCTGGTTTCGTCCCACACTCAAAGGTAGTGAAGGTTAAGTGGATTAGGGGCTAAATTGCCCCTTAGTGACAAAAGGATAGGTGGGGTTGCAGGGTCTCGGGGTTCCGGGGGAGTTAAACCAGGTAGCGTGCTCTTTTAGAGGGTCAGTACAGAGTCGATGGGCAGAATGGAGTCTTTATGCGCTGTAGTGATTTTATAGTTCTATGATTCTGCTGATTCCGTTTTGAAGTCTCCTTTGTTAAACATTTTATTGAAATTTGTTGCTCGAAAAGTTTATGTCTTTAATCTTTGGAATGGTTTCGTTAATGTGTGTGTTCTGAATTGACATGCCTACACCAGTAACGTTATTCGTGTTTATTTCAGAGATAGGACGAATGCACCAGAACAGACTTCGCATGAAGAACAAGATGATAATAGTGAAAACCGCAAGACCGAAAACAATGAGAAAATTATTGCCGTGTGAAAACTATATAAATATTACGAAAGTGTCTTCTTTGCGTGTGCGAAGCCTTGTGGAAAATCAACTGAGAGCCCGAGGCAGGGAACGTGAAGAATTACAAAAGCTTTCCTTGGAGAACAACCTCAAAGAAATAAATCTCACTGAGTTACTGAACAACAGTTCCACTGAAAGGCAAAATTCTACCACCACTGCCGTAATTGGGGAAGTCGGAATTGGAAAAAGTACCATGCTACAGAAAATAATCTACGACTGGTCCATCGGGAAAATCTACCAACAATTTAAATATGTTTTTCCTTTTAAAGTACGACAGTTGAATCAAATGCATGAAAGCACATGCCTGAATTCTCTGATTCTTGATTCCTTCCCAAGTTTCGAAAACCAATTGGAAAAACTTTGGAAACAACCAGAAAATATATTATTCATATTTGATGATTTCGACCAAATTGAGCCAACGATCTCCTTCACTGACACAGAAAGAGATACAGATCAGCAAATTAATTGCAACCACCCTGAGTGCTCATGTGAAATATCTGACATTGTACGCTCCCTTATGAAGGGGCAATTGCTGAAAGGATGCTCAGTGCTGGTAACAAGCCGACCTTGGAAACTGGAAACGTTAGCTCAGGCTCGTGTACATCTAACAGCCGAAATTCTGGGTTTCAACTCCAAGCAGATGGGAGAATTTTTTCTGCAATATTTTGATGATAAACAGCGTGCTGCAGATATAATGAAATACTTTGAGCATAATGAAATGTTGTACACCATGTGCTATAATCCTTTATTCTGTTCAGTCCTTTGTTCGTTAGTAGAAACACACATACCGAAAGTTGCTACGGCACTACAATTCATACCCTCCGCACAGGTGTTCTCCGCTTACTTCACCAGCCTTTCACAGAGAAGCGAAGGTGCTACAATGGACTCACACAGCGACTTGCTAAAATTGGGGGATTTAGCTTACGAGGGAATTTGCAACAATATTGTTCTGTTTAAATCAGGGCAGCTCAAAAATCACAACCTTGAATATTCCAGCTTAATCTCGGTATTTATGAGAGCGATTCCAGGTAAAGAACCTTGCACATTTGTGTACGCATTCACGCACTCCGTCATGCAGGACTTTGCGGCAGCACGTGCTAAATTTCGAAATGCACCAGAAAAAGGGCTGATAGAATTGCTCCAAAATTGGTGCACTGACAACAGATTTAAAGTAATATCATGCTTTCTTGTTAGCCTGTTGGCAAGGTATTCAGTTGATCTGCCTGGGAATAAATTGAGTGAATCGCTTCCTGAAACACACGTGCAGGTATCAAGTTGGCTCAAAGATAAATGCAAAGGCGTCGCTCATAACTTGGAAGGTAGCCAAAGCCAAAACATGCTCTTAAGAATATTGCATTATGTTCTTGAACTTGGAGACAAAAATTTGACAATGGACACTTTGTCTCCGTTGAAGATAATGAAATTCACAGAATGTCAGCTCCAACTATATGACTGTGCGGTCCTGTCAAGACAATTAATGGACGTTGATCAGATTGAAGAGCTCAATCTCAGTTCTTGTGGTATTCAAAAGGAGGGCATCTACGAACTGGAACTTGTGCTACATAAACTAAAAATACTCAGGTAATTCATCAGAAGTGTAAAGTAGGGTGGCACAGTGATTATCACTGCTGCGTCACGGTGCCATGGATTCTGGTTGGATCCCGGCTCCCGGTCAGTGTCGATATAGTGTTTGCAAATTCTACCGGTGTCTCCGTCGGTCTCATCCCCATAACCCAAAGATGCGCACGGTAGGTTGATTGGCCACACTAAATTGCCCCTCAAGCGGAACATTAAAAAAAAAGTAGTGTAAAATGGCCTGTTTTACTAACATGTTAATCTGACTTGTGGGATATTTTATCCCATGCCAATCCTTGTTGAATAGAAAGATTAGACAAGCATCAAGTGCATTTCCGGATAGTATCTGTACACACAATTTTGTGTCGTTAAATATACGAAGTTGAATGTTGACAACATCACATCTTGCAACTTATATCTGGCTCCGCCTCATGCATGACTGGATTTAGTAGGGAGATGTACTCCCCTTTGCTTTACTCAAATTACGTTGCACTGTACTAGCAAAGCATGCATTTTATGGATCACAGACTCCTACTGCATGGAAACAGGACAATCCACAATCGTTCACTTGTCAGCGCATTGAAAGTGTTATCAATTGCCAAACTTATGTGAGTTTAGGCACAGCAATAACATTTTCTCGCTTTCAGGTATAAATCCAATCCTATTTCAAAAAAATATATTCAATCCGTGTAAATCACAATTACGGCCTAATTATTTTGAATCACAACGTCACAATTAAATTGAGATTTAGTCATCTCAAATTATGCGCATAAGTTAATTGAAGAACTGAAGAGGTTGGCCTTTTCCATGATTTCCATACAGACACTTAAACAGCGATCGATTCGGTTCCTTCTGTCCGCTCTGAGCTATTTCCATTGTTGTTTATTGCCCTCAGATTCGTATTCAACGTCGATCTGAGATCAGTCACTGTCTACTATTAACCTCGGGGACATTGAGTTCCAGGTCATAGTCACTTGTTGTCGGAAGCATTTCATTCTCACATCCCCGCTGCATACTTGGGTCAAACTCCGGAACCTGTCTTTCTTTGATCCTTTATAATCGGACAGGGGAATATTTTTCCCTGTATTTGCCTGATGGAAATCTGTAATGATTTTTCGAACTTTTTCATATCTTCACTCTATTTGTCACATTCCAAGGAATCAGCCGCCAATGTTCCAACATGACTCTGTTAAAACTATCTTGCATGGGAACATTCAAGTAAGCAGGCTGCATACGAACGCCAACAATTCAGTGGAAGTGTCATCGCTGAATATTCAGTCTATCTACATTCTACTATCTACATTTGACAAAAAAAGGAAATGGATCTCCCATATGAATACTGTGGCTGCAAGGGAAACCTAGCAGGTGGCGAACTCACCTACAGTCCCTCGAAAACCTGTTAGCCTTCCAAAAAAAGGAAATGGATCTCCCATATGAATACTGTGGCTGCAAGGGAAACCTAGCAGGTGGCGAACTCACCTACAGTCCCTCGAAAACCTGTTAGCCTTCCAGGATGCTGCAGCCAGCAGAACATTGGTTCTCCGGTAGTGCAGCAAAACAACATGCAAGAAAATCGGCACTGTTCAGGTCTGAGCAATCCGCTTCATCGTCACCTCATTCTCCGTTAATCAACATATATTGACAGGAGCATGTGTTACTAAACTCTGGGCTAGTGCACAGTAGATTACCGTCCTACGTAACCCGGAGTTAGAACGCAAGTGAATTATAAATAATACTTATAGAAATGCCCGACGTCTTTGTCCCCTGGCTGCTCAATACCGACCGTCACCGCTTTTGTAAGTTTAAACACTTTTTCTATTTGTAGCAGGAACTATACCGAAATACGCAGTAAATACAACTGGTTAGCTATTATCTAATTCGAATCTCCCCACATTAACTTACCCCACTCTCTACAAGGCAGGCACACGCACAGGGGAAGAAAGGGGTAAACAAATATTCGTAAAAGGGGGAAAAATAGCCATTTTTTCAGATGGCTGCTTCCAGACCTTAATCATCTTCAAGAGATGCTTTCATTTCAGTTTTTATTCTAGATGCATTTGGGTCTATGTAGTTTCGGAAATACAGCACTTCGCAGCTTTTGAGGAGGAAGATAGAATACTAACGGGTTGTCTTTGATGGCAGACTGTAAAATTTGACTGTAGGTTCATTCATCTTGTTTCCTGCGACTCAGGATAAAGGCTGCCAGAAGTCAAACCGAAACTCCTTGGGACTCTGTAAATCAACCCACTGTTATTAACATAGATTAACACAGAATTTACAGTGCAGAAGGAGGCCATTCGGCCCATCGAGACTGCACCGGCTCTTGGAAAGAGCACCCTACCCAAGGTCAACACCTCCACCAGATCCCCATAACCGATTATAGGATACAATCATCACCTATTACCGGCCAGAGTACAGTCTTTTAGATAGCTCCATTGACCAACAGCCAGTCAATCAAGCTGAGGTCATCCCATTGATCTCTGGTTCCGACGCATCTGCAGCTAATGGTCAAAGAAGCAGAAACTAGCAGACTGCTCTCTCCTGTAATTTCTGAATTCTGCTGCTTGAGTTAAAGATACTTGTCCATTAATCACCCATGGATAAAAATGCCAACGGCAAAAGAAATGAATGGGGAAATGCTGGAATAAACAGGAAGGACCCTTACATACCGGACGTTTTAATACGAGCTATGCAAGATATAAATCACACCACATAGCCAACCCATCCATCCCCATTTTGTAATTTCCCTTCCCAGTCTCTACATTGGTAACAATTCAGCTCTTCAGCCCATGAGAATGCATCCGTAATCACATTAACCTTTGCTGGAATGCATACAATTTTAACATTAAACTGTCGTAATAATAAAATCCAAAGGAATGATCCTGCATTCCGGGTTGTCTCTAGAACCACAAATGGATTAGGGCCTGCATAAGGTATGTTTTGCTTATTTCCATATCGGATATTTAATTCAAAGTGCTGAGGGGCTGTAGCAAGGCTAAGGGTACCTTTTTAATGGTGGAATGCATTATTTGGCGCAGACTTAGTTTCTTTCGAAAGTTACCCCACTAGTTTTCTGTTCCTGCATCGTCACCTTGTAGTAGCAATAGCCCTACACCCACGGTCACTGGTATCTGTAGCCCTTTTAAATGGCCTTGAAAAGTCAGGGGTGGCCAGCAGTGGTTTTCTAACTGCCATGATCTTCAATCTCTCAAACTCTACTTGTCGTTCTCTGGACCACTGGGTTTTCACTTCTTTCTGCAACATGCCCTACATTTATGTATTTCGTTTTTATAGTCGAGGCGGATGTGGCTTTATTTTAACAGAGTTGCTTATGTCTGCACTTTGATTAGTTAACGTAGTGTCTATTGCAATTCCCTATAACTCTGTCTATACTTTTTCCTTGTCTTCATTATGTTTTTTCTCTGCTATTATTCTGTTGATCGATGTGCACGACGAGTTCTTTTTTTATTATATATTAGAGACTCCAGTTCTTTTATTCCAATCAAGGGACAATTTAGCTTGGCCAATCCACCTACCCTGCACATCAGGATGTTGTGGCGGTGAGACCCACGCAGATACGGGGAGAATGTGTAAACATCACATGGACAGTGACCCGGGGCTGGGATCAAACCCGGGACTCGAGCGCCGTGAGGTAGCAGTGCTAACCACTGCGCCACCGTGCCTCCCCAACAGTGGACTTAGAGATTCCGCTAATGACTGCAATCCGCGCCTTGTTTTCATCCTTATCTTCAAAATCAAAGACCACTTGCTTCCCCTTGTCAGGAATTTGACTGTCCAAATCAGAACTAACTTCCTAAGTGAGTTTGTTCTTAATTCATTTCTCTTCTGTAATGCAACGAGTCATATCTGAGTGCTGAATGAAAATTAATCCCAATTTAGAAGATAATTGGCAGCACAACGACAAGTACCTTGACAAACGCTGAGCGAAATATTTTGTTCACGATTGATCAATAAGCAATCTTCAGCCCTCCAGCTTTAACCTTGTCTATTTTTCTTCACATGAATTCAGTCAGTGAGAAATAATGCTTCGGGTTCAATTTTTGCAGAGTTGGTTGCACCATTCTTTTTTTTAAAATACCGTTGACCTCCTATCAGAGTTATCGCAATGACAGCCCGTGCCTCCATTAAGTAAGACGGACTGAACCAGTTTGTGCTTTCCAGATTGCAATTGTTACCTTTACTTTCAGGATCAAAGGATTTCACATTATTGATTATTTGAACTTTCTCTTTTATCTGAACAGATGTGGTTGCAGAATCACTACATAGTTCCATATCCACCTTCCTCTTGTTTTTTTATAAACAATTAATCTGGGTTGATACTGTCGCTCAGTGGCTAGCACTGCTGCCTCACGGCGCCATCATCTGGGTTCAATTCCGGTCTTAGGTCACTGTCTGTGTGGAGTTTTCACATTCTTCCCCTGTCTACGTGGGTTTCTTCCAGGTGCTCCGGTTTCAACTCATGTCCAAATGTGTACGGGTAAGGTAGATTAGCCAAATTGCCCGTTACTGTCCAGGGATCTGCAGCCTATGTTGTGGGGTTACTGGGTTTGGTAACGGTGGTTGGGTGAGTAGAGATGGATAGAGTGCCCGTTTGAAGGATCTGTGCAGACTTGCTGGGCCGAATAGCCTCTTTCTGCACTGAAGGCACTGTATGATTATTATTTATGTTTGTCCCTTGCTATTTGTTTCCCTTTATATTGAGGAGGCATTGTGGATCGTTAAAAGGTTGTGGGTTAATCATAGAATATAGAATATAGACCATGGAACAGTACAGTACAGTACAGGCCCTTCGGTCAACGATGTTGTGCCGACCATTTATCCTAATCTAAGATCAACCTAGCATCTATCCCTTCAATTTACTGCTGACCATGTGCCTGTCCAAGAGTCACTTAAATATCGCTTATGACTCTGACACCACCACCTCCTCTGGGAGTGCATTCCAGGCACCAACCAGTCTCTGTGTAAAGGATCTACTTCTGACATCTCCCCTATACCTTCCTCCAATCACCTTAAAATTATGTCCCCTCGTGACAGGCATTTCCGCCCTGGGTAAAAGTCTCTGGCTATCCACTCTATCCATGCCTCTCATCACCTTGTTCACCTCTATCAATTCACCTCTCTTACTTCTTCGCTCCAGTGAGAAAATTCCTTTCTCCCTCAACCTTTATTCATACGACATGCCCTCCAGTCCAGGTAGCACCCTGGTCAATCTCTCTGCACCTTCTGCAAAGCATCTACAACATAGAACATAGAACACTACAGCACAGAACAGGCCCTTCTGCCCTCGATGTTGTACCGAGCATTGCCCGAAACCAAGATCAAGCTATCCCACTCCCTGTCATTCTAGTGTGCTCCATATGCCTATCCAATAACCGCTTGAAACTTCCTGAAGTGTCCGATTCCACTATCAGATAAGGCAGTCCATTCAACACCCTAACAACCCTCTGAGTAAAGAACCTACCTCTGACATCCCTCCGATATCTCCCACCCTGAATCTTATAGTTATGCCCCCTTGTAACAGCTTCATTCACCCGAGGAAACGGTCTCTGAATGTCCATTCTATCTATCCCCCTCATTATCTTTTAACCCTCTATTAAGTCGCCTCTCATCCTCCTCAGCTCCAAAGAGAAAAGCCTTAGCTCCCTCAACCTTTCCTCATAAGACCTATCCTGCAATCCGGGCAGCATCCTTGTAAACCTACTCTGCATCCTTTCCAATGCTTCCACACCCTTCCTATAATGAGGTGACCAGAACTGCACACAATACTCCAAATGTGGTCTCACCAGTATCATGTATAGTTGCAGAATAACACTGCGGCTCTTAAACTCAAGCCTCCTGTTAATAAACGTTAACACACTATAAGCCTTCTTCACGGCTCTATCCACTTGAGTGGCAACCTTCAGAGATCTGTGGACATGAACCCCAAGATCTCTCTGTTCCTTCCACATTGCTCAGAACCCTGCCGTTGACCCTGTAATCCGCATTCTAATTTTTCCTACCAAAATGAATGATCTCGCAATTATCAGGGTTAAACTCCATCTGCCAGCTCTGCGTCCTATCAATGTCTCTTTGCAGCCTACAACAGCCCTCCATCTCATCCACTACTCCACCAATCTTGGTGTCATCAGCAAATTTACTGACCCACCCTTCAGCCCCCTCCTCCAAGTCGTTGATAAAAATCACAAATCGCAGAGGACCCAGCACTAATCCCTGTGGTACACCGCTGGTAACTGGTCCCCAGTCTGAAAATTGTCCATCCACCACCTTCTATGTGATAGCCAGTTATTTATCCATTTGGCCAAATTTCCCTCTATCCCAGACCTCCTTACTTTCTTCATGAGCCGAGCATGGGGAACCTTATCGAACGCCTTACTAAAATCCATGTATACGACATCAACTGCTCTACCTTCATCTTCACACTTAGTTACCTCCTCAAGGAATTCAATCAAATTTGTGAGGCAAGAATTACCCTTCACGAATCCGTGTTGACTATCCTGGATTAAGCTGCATCTTTCCAAATGGTCATACATTTTATCCTTCAGGACCTTTTCCGTTAACTTACCGACCACCGAAGTAAGACTACTGGCCTATAATTACCAGGGTCATTCCTATTCCCTTTCTTGAACAGAGGAACAACATTCGCCACTCTCCAGTCCTCTGGCACTATCACCGTGGACAGTGAGGACCGAAATATCAAAGCATAAGGCTCTGCAATCTCATTCCTTGCCTCCCAAAGAATCCTTGGATATATCCCATCTGGCCCAGGGGACTTGTCGACCCTCAGGTTTTTCAAAATTTCTAATACATCCTTCCTCAGAACATCTACCTCCTCCAGCCTACCCGCCTGTATCACACCCTCATCCTCAAAAACATGGTCCCTCTCCTTGATGAACACCAAAGAAAAGTATTCATTCAATACCTCTCCTATTTCTTCTGACTCCATGCACACGTTCCCACTACTGTCCTTGACCGGCCCTACCCTCACCCTGGTCATTGTTTTATTTCTCACATAAGAGTAAAACGCCTTGGGGTTTTCTTTGATCCGACCCGCCAAGGACTTCTCATGCCCCCTCCTAGCTCTCCTAAGCCCTTTTCTTTTTAGCTCATTCCTTGCTAACTTGTAACTCTCAAGCGACCCAACTGAACCTTGTTTTCTCATCCTTACATACTCTTCCTTTTTCCTCTTGACAAGACATTCAACCTCTTTTGTGAACCATGGTTCCCTCACACGGCCATTTCCTCCCTGCGTGACAGGGACATACATATCATGGACACGCAGTATTTGTTCCTTGAACAAGCTCCACTTTTCATTTGTGCCTTTCCCTGACAGCTTCTGTTCCCATCTTATGCTCCCTAATTCTTGCCTAATTGCATCATAATTACCCCTCCCCCAATTATAAACTTTGCCCTTCCTATATCCTTCCTATAATGAGATGACCAGAACTTGACACAATATTCCAAGAGTGATCTAAACAGTGTTTTATGAAGCTGCAGCAAAACACCGCGACTCTTTAAACTAAATCCCCTGTAAATGAAAGCCAGCACACCATCCGCCTTCTTAACAACCCTATAAACCTGCGTGGCATCGTTGAGGGATCTATCCACGTGGATCCCAAGATCCCTCTGTTCCTCCACACTTCCGAGAATCCTTACTTCAACCCTGTATTCAGCATTCAAATTCGACCTTCCAAAATTAATCACTTCACATTTATCTAGGTTGAAATCCACCTGCCACTTCTCAGGCCAGCTCTGCGTTCTGTCAATGTCCTGCTGTATCTTGCCACAGCCCACAACGCTATGTATAACTCCACCAAACTTAGTGTCATCGGCAAACTTCCTAACCCACCCTTCCACTGCCTCAAAAAAGTCATTTACAAAAGCCACAAAGAGCAGAGCCCCCAGAACAGATCCCTGCGGGCCACCACTGGTCACGGACCTCCAGGCGGAATACTTTTCATCCACTGCGATTCGCTGTCTTCTTTCGGCCAGCCAATTCTGTATCCAATGTTAGACGTTTAGCTGCTGTTGTATAAAGAGTCAAAAGTTCTGCTCGTTCTCACAAACACCTTTATTTTCTTTAACACAACTCTGTACAAAAGCTCTATCATCACATCACATGCCCCAAAGCCCACCAGAAGTATCTTTACATAATCAGTGTCAGTTATTGGATACTTAACATAAATGCGACATGTAATTGGAATGCCTCTTAACCCATTCCTTAACAATCTCCCCTTCCTTGGAAAAAAAAAACAAATTTGTTGAAAAAAAAATTACAAGGAACCCCAAAACACACGCAATTTCCCCCCTTATTTTTTTCAGATTTGGAAGGGGAAAAAAACAAAGTTACAGAAACAGGCGCCCTTCATTAACAATATCCAAACGTTTCTGTGAGCTAGCCCCTCTTTTCGTAAAACAGTCGGACAATTGATAGCTACTGTCAACCCATTTAATTTTACTGTCTCCCCTCTGTCCAACATCTGCTTTAAATTTGCGATGTCTATCATTAAACTTTTCTCATTGACACTTTTTGTAGAGTGCATATTTTCCCACAGGGATTTATTGTCAATGTGACACTCAATCGGTATGTTACCCAAATCCCATAATCCCAAAGTTTCTGTCAATATCTGAGATATATAAAATGCCATATCCACCGCCTCTACAAGGCTTAACGGCTCAGCAGCCAAAGCACTTTTGGCCACTCTCCTTACTTTCTTTGATTCCCACACAACATTTACCATTGTTCCCCAAACGGAAAATAAGAAAACCTCCTGCGCTTGAAACCCCATCACGTATATTTGCATAGGACACATCACTATAAACTAAGAGTTTCATTTGCCTAAGGTAACGTAACACCGGGAGCCTCAAACCCCACTCCTGGCATTTTTAGTTTGACTAACGCTTTATTTTCTCTTATTATGTCTTCCACGTTGGGATCATTCATTTTTGTACTCAAGTCTAAGACATCAAAACTAACATCCGGTCTAGCCTGTCGACCTCAGCAATTAAGTTGGCCAATTAAGCTTCGCAATTGCTCTTTTTCCATCTTTGAAACCACTGCATGTTTTTGTGAAACCCGACCACGATTGCTATTGGGCTGACGCTCTCCAAATAAGATTGCTGACGTAAAGTCGCCCTAACGTCGTATGTCCGATTTCCAGTCCAATATATTTGACTGCACCGGAAGCCTGACTTCCAACCCTGAATTATTTCCTCAAACCGGAGATTACAATAGCTTCGAAATCGCTAGTCCCAACTCACAAAAAGTCATCGGCATGCATCATAAAGATGCCAGAACATTTTCCTTTATAGTGCCAGTGAAACATTGCCGGAATTGCTTTCAACTCGCAACAGCCTAACTTTAAGAAAACTGACCTTATCGAAAAATACCAAGCTCTAGATGCATCATTTAATCGATATACACATTTGTTCAACTTTCAGATTACCCTTTTGTGTGAGCTGCCTCTTTAGGAGGACGGCGAAAAATGTCTCTCTGAAGCTGATGCCACTGGAAAAATGCAGCTTTTATATCTATAGATTTTCATTCCCATGCCATTGTAATAGAGCCAAGAAGATCTTTAAAATAACTTTCCCTGCCGTAGGTGAATCTACCATTAAATCCTGATCTTCTACGTTTTCTTCAAATGCCCTTGCCACAAACCTTGCCTTTGCCTTATGAGTTCCATCCGGAAGAACTTTTTCCGTGCAAACCCCTCTGTGGGATAGAGTTATTTGGCCCCTATACGGCACTTCCAAGTATACACCAAACTCACTCCAACTATGCAGTTCTTGCTGTTTGGCATCTTTTATAACTTTTTCATCTAATTTATTGGAAGCAACCAAAATCTCACATGCATGTTGGCTTCTACTCCTAGTAATATTTATAGTCTTACCTATGTTCCGAGACCTTGATAAACTACACCCTCTATCCTGCCTGGTGTCTTGTTCTGTACTGCTACTGCTTGATCTTTCCCTTCTGCTCTGGGGTGTTCTTTCAATTGTTCTCGGCCTATTCCTGCGAACCTGTTCACTATCCAATGTATTATCTGAACTGACACTGCGTTTCTGTGCCCTCAATTTCTGAACGTCATGTTCCCAATCCACTGACTTGACACCCTCACCTAAATTCTGTACATTCAACCAATGTTTATACTTTACAGTGGCCTCTCCTGCTCGACTAATAACAGTTGCATCCTTCCATTGACTAAACCGTTCAGACAAGTATGTTACTTTTGTACCAACTTTTGTCAGTTGTCCTTTCGGAAAACTGGTCTGTTCTAATTCATCAGAAGTGTTGTGTTCCTCGACAGAAACCCTGTCTGTATCAGTTAACTGGCACTCATAGTTCTACAACACGTGCATACCATATGACCCTGGTTCGTCGTCATGTCCGTCTGGTCCGACTAAATTTCAAAATTTGCAATCTGTGCTCATTATCCTTGATAAATGTACCTTAACACTTTGATTGCCATGTTGCAAAATAATTGTTATGCTATCTATGCCTATGATCTTCCCTGAGATTCTCCATTCAATAAAATTGTCTCCCTTATAGTATAATATGTCTCCTCGCTGAAAAACGGTATTTGATGGCCGTAAATTATTCCTGAAAGCTCTGCGAATTCTTTCGGAGACTTCTGCTTCCAAAAACGCTTTTCTACTGCTATGTAATGCATTTAAATGCTCAGCAAAGACAGAGATAATTGTAGTCCCTTCGAAAGCTGGAAGCTACTCATCGAAAATGGTCGGAATTTTAGGATTGCTACCAAACACTAATTGATAGGGACTATAGCCCCCGACCATCTGCAATGAATTATTTGCATGTACTGCCCACGCTAAAGCTAAATTTAACTTGCAGTTCGGTCTATCTGCCAAACGTTTCCGTAGTAATGTCATCTATTACAGCACGGTTTCTTTCACACACACCATTAGTAAATGGACTTTCCGCAGCCGTATACATAACTGTGACATTCACGTTTTCACACATATCCCTAAACTCATCATCAGCAAATTCTCCCCATTATCCTGTGGGCCCATTTCTGTCTCCATCCATTTTCCACGATTTGATCCAGAATTATTCTCTTTTCTTTACTTCGTAGAATAGTTGATTGACTGAATGTGGTTGCTAAATCTACGAAATGCAAAATAAATGTATTGTTAGCTTTATCCCAGATCTTAAGGTCCATGGCCACAATGTCGTTAAAATCCCTGCGCAAAGGTAGGTTTACTATCGGTCGCGATGGTGTCCTTCTGTGCTTCCTACAAACTTCACAGCGATCACTAACCTGTTCTATCAGCTTAGTATAGTCTTCATCCCTTACCCCTGCATCCTTTAATAATTTTTTCAGCCTCCGAGGAGACGGATGCACAAATTGCCGACGCAGTATTCATCCAACAAGCTTTTTTCAGCTGATGTCCAATTTCCAACTGCCTTTAACACATCGTTAACAACTGCACCTCAAATATTATTTGTCAGTAATGGAATAGTGTCCCGACTGGGTAAATTGTAAGTCCACCGTCTTTTCAAAAACTGTTGCCTTATCCTGTTCGATATCCAGTTTCATGTGTGCTTTCTTCATTGACGGCCTGCTCAGAAGCAAAGTTATCTCACTTGGTACAACATGCGTGTTAATGAAAAGATTCACCCCGGCAATATTGCAAGGGATCACCACTCTTTTCATGACTTCAGAGTATTATCATCCCAAACCTGAAACTTGAGGAACTTTCGAATTCCTTAACCTTGTTACGATTTTCAGCATTCAAAGAGTCCAGGTAACATTTTAACCAGTCAATTCCACACACAGTAGATGTGCATCCACTGTCCAATACAGCACAATTGAAGGATTCTGCAACCAACACCCTCATTACCGGAGTAAAACTGTTTGTTAGTAGGACAATGCCTTCTTTCTGGTCACTATCTTTTTCCTCTTCTGACTCTTCCGTGTCATGTGTCGCTTCAAACACTCTACAATAACGTGCTGGACAGCTAAAAGCATAATGGTATTGTGACTCACACCGAGAACATCGATTTATCATACCCCGGGCATTTCTGGCGTTCTTCTTCCTATTTCCATTTTTCATGTCCCTCCTCCTATTATAGGTTCGAAATGGGTTTCTGTCCTCATAATGTCCGGGTTCCGATCTCCTTCCATACGCTTGCAACGTGTACGATTTCGCCATCCTGTCAGTAATGTAATTTCCATAATCTGCTTTATTGCAGACAGACGCATTTGGTTCATCAGAGCCATAGGAATGGAATGTTTCCCCTGAGACTTTTTAAAGGCCTCTGTCATCTGTTCGAATAAGGTATCCTTATCCGCAAACTTAACTTCTGCCAAAACCAGCAGCCTCTACATGTTGCTCACTCTAGCACGGTCCAGTAATTTAAATGCCAACATAGACTGTGGAAATTCCAGGTTGTGTTTCTGCAGCCTTTTATATAGTCTGATATATTCCATTATATTGTCTTCAATGGCGATATCCTCTGTTTTCCGGAATCTACCAAAATCGGACCAGGCTTCACACGCACTTAACAAGTCATCCTTTTGATAAATCTTATCCATATAACGTAATAGAGTCTCCAGACCTTCTTCTGAGTCTAACTCTTCTAATTCCAGCTCAGAAAACACTTTGCTTCGGATTTTACTCTCATAAGGTAGAGAAAGAGCCAATGTCATTCCTTGTTTCCTCTTTCGCAAGGCCACATAAAAACTGCATTTCTCCATTGGTTGTACGATCCCCTTTCAGAAAACAAGGGGGAATAGTCATATCCGGCTACCTTTATCCTAGGTTCAGCCATTATATATATTTTTTTTCTCACCCACTCCTTGGTTTGACTGGAAAAGTTGTATATTTCTTCCCTTCACATTTGCACAGCAACCGCCGTCTGCCACCACTGCTCACCGTTTAGCTGCTGTTGTATAAAGAGTCAAAAGTTCTGCTTCTTCTCACAAACACCTTTATTTTCCTTAACATAACTCTGTGCGAAAACTATCTACAGGGGACATATACATCCTGATGCTTTTCAAAATTTCCAGCACATCCTCCTTCTTAATATCAACCTGTTCGAGTCTATCAACCAGGTTCACGCGGTTCTCACGAGCAACAAGGTCCCTCTCTCCAGTGAATATGAAGCAAAATATTCATTTTGCCCCCCCCCCCCCCCCCCCATACACACACACACACACACACACATCCTCAGGCTCTGGCCACAAGTTCCATTCAGTATCCCTGATCGGCCCTAATCTCGCTCGGACCATCCTCTCATTTCTCACATAAGTGTAGAACGCCTTGGGCGTTTCCCTAATCCTTCCCGCCAAGGCTTTTTAATTCCCCTTGTAGCTCTCCTAAGTCCAATTTTGGGTTCCTTCCTGGCTACCCTGTAATCTTCTAGCGTCGTGCCAGATCTATGCTTCCTCAACCTTACATAAGCTTCTGCCTTCCTCTTGACTAGAAGGTAAACTTCTCTTGTCATCCAAGGCTCCTTCACCTTATCATTCCTTCCTTGACTCTGTGGGACAAAACTACCCAGCACTCACAGCAAGTGCTCCTTAAACAACCCCCATAGTACTGTTGCGCATTTCTCTGAGAACAACTGTTCCCAATTTATGCTCCTCAGCTCCTGCCTAACAGCAGTATAATTTCCCCTCACCCAATTAAATACATTCCCATACTGTCCGTTCCAATCCCTCTCCATGACTGTGGTAAAGGTCAAGGTGTTGTGGTCACTGTCACCGAAATGCATTCCACCGTGTCATGTGACACCTGGCGTGAATCGTTGTCAAGCACCAAATTCAATATGGCCTCCCCCCTTAGTCGGCCTATCTACATATTGTGTCAGGAATCTTCCTGGACACACCTGACAAAATATTCTCCATCCAAATCATTTGAACTAAAGAGGTTCCAGTCAATATTAGGAAAGTTGAAGTCATCCATGATAACAACTCTGTTACTTCTGCACCTTTCCAATATCTGCCGCCCAATCTGTTCCTCTACACTCTCTCCTCTACTCTTCCTCTGTTCCTCTATCTGTCTGCTACTATTAGAGGGTCTGTAGAAAACTCTCAATAAAATGACTGTTCTTTCCTTGTTTCTGACTTACACCCATACTGACTCAGTAGACTAACCCTCGTCCGCTAACTCGTTTTCTGCAGCTGTGATGCACTCCCTCATTAACAGTGCCACTCCCCCCTCTTTTACCACCTTCCCTATTCTTCTTAAACCATCGATACCCGGGAACAGTTGCCAACCATTCCTCCCCCTGTGAAATCCATGTCTCCGTAATGGCCATAACATCGTAGTTCCAAGTACTGATCCATGCTCTACGTTCATCTCCCTTATTCCTGACACTCCTTGCATTGAAACAGATACATTTTAACCTATCCCACTGATTGCAACTTTGCCCAATCAAATGTCTGTCCTTCCTCACAGTTTCACTGCATACTACTTCTGCCTGTTCAACAGCTACACTACTCACTGATCCATAGCTCTGGTTCCCCCTGTGAAAATAATTTAAACCCTCCCAAAGAACTCTAGCAAACCTCCCGCTCAGGATATTGGTGTCCCTCTAGTTTAGGTGCAACCGTCCTTCATGAACAGGTCCCACTTTCCCCAAAAGGTATCCCAATGATCTACATATCAGAAGCCTTCCCTCCTGCACAAGTCCTGTAGCCAAGTGCACTCGCTCTCTGTTCCTTGCCTCACTACCTAACACGTGGCATCGGTAGAAATCCTGAGATTATTACTCTGCTTGTCCTGCTCTTTAGCTTCCAACCAAACTCTCAGAAATCACTTTTTAGATCCTCATCCCTTTTCTTAGCTATGTCGTTGGTGCCGATGTGCACCACGAATTCTGGTTGCTCCCCACCCCCATAAGAATGCTGTAGACTCGATCCGGGACATCCCTGATCCTGGCACAGGGGAGGCAACATAGTTTCCGGGAATCTCGTTGGCGACCACAGAATCGCCTCTCCATTGGCCTGACCATTGAGTCCCCTATTACTATCGCATTCCTATTCTCCGCCCTTCCTTTCTGAGCCACAGAGTCAGGCTCAGTGCAAGAGGCCTGGTCGCCATGGCCTTCCTCTGTTAGCACCCCCCCCCACCCCCAACAGCATCCAAAACAGTGTTTTGAAAGGGGTGGCCACAGGGGATCCCTCTACTCTCTGCCCGTTCCCTTTCCTTCCCCTGACTGTAACCCACCTACTCTTGTCCTGAACCTTGGTTGTGGCTACCTCCGTGTAACTCCTCTATCCCCGCACCCCCGCCTCCTGGATGTTCCGAGGTTCATCCAGCTCCAGCTCCAGTTCCTTAACTCGACCTTTGAGGACCTGGAATTGGGTGCACTTCCCGCAGGTGTAGTCAGTGGCGACACCAGTGGTGTCCCTTACCACCCACATCCTACAGGAGGAGTATGCAATGGCTCTAGCTTCCATACCCTCTTATCTGAATTCCCAAAGAGGTTTAAAAGGAGAACAAAATAAGTAAAGATTAAACACCCGTTAGGCCCTTCAGAAAATGTATACTGCTGCTACTCCCTCAAGTGAACCCTCCAAAATTGATGATCCTGCTGAATGATACAAATACATTTTGCTGCCCCCTTAAAAAAAAACTCTTACCTTACACCTTACAGAATGTAGCTGACATTCTGCCCACTGAACTATCTGGAACTCCGCCCTCTGACTCTGCTCCCAGTCAGCTGCACTCTTTGTAAACTCTCGGCTCCCCTCACACCCTTTGTGGAAATGTGGGAAATGAAAGGAACACCTTTCCCCCTCCTCAGTCACTGAACTCCCACTTTAGCACTCTAATGCAGCCCAAAGTCAGCACTCAAGTGCAAACGTAGTCAGCACTGTAATATTGTCCACTTTTATACTGTCTGACTCTAGGCTCTGAAAAATGGCTTAATCCAGTGATCTAATTAACTAATTAACAAGCTGCAGCTGCAGGTAGAGCCTGAGGAAACTCTATTTAAAGCTGTTTGCACATCAAGGGAATGGAAAAGGTTTTACTTCAAGAGGCTGTAACATTTTAAATTTAGTGAAGTAATTTATTCTTGCGATTTGCTGTCTTCTTTTCTAGGTTTGGAAGGACTTCTTGCTGTTTGATCAGATGTGTTAGTGACAGGTCTATTCGGTAGCAGTTGTTTATCGTTACTTAATCCACAGAATCGAAATGAGGTTCTGAACTCACTTCTGACTCTTCATTGCTTATATTGCTGTTAGGGTTGGACTCCGATTTTTACTATCACTTTCAATCTTAGGATTGTCAGAATATGGTTCTCCACGAGATTTCGTCTCTGACAATTTCTGTGCGGAATTATTCTCGTCGAGATAATTTAATTATTTTCAGCAGAACCAGATTTGCTGCCATTGTCATTTGATATATGATAGACGTCTATCAACAATTATTTATTTGAGTCATTTACTGCCCAATGTGTTTTCCCAACTCCCACATATTCGAGCGTCAGTATCTCATGTGCCATTTCCAATTGTCCCCTCGGACTGTCCGTAATCATGGGTGAAGTTATCACCTTTGCTCCTTGTCAAATCATTCCTCAAATGTAAAATTATTCTGTCCACAAACAATTTATTAACCACCCTGACAGCGACTGAACTCGGCACTAAGTGACACTCCAACTGTACTTTATACAATGAACACGGATATAATCTCCACCTATCCATTCACGAGTACATTTGCTTTCATTGAGCTCTCTGGAAGGAGAATCAAATATTTATTCAGTAAAGCGGTTTGAGTAGCCCCTATGTCCCTTAAGGTACTTATGGGTTTTGCTGCAACAGTTTCTGAAGATGGAGTAATCTTCCCTTTGACAAAAAACATATATACCTCTCCTCTTTCGTTACGCCTGCTCCCAATGCAGTTTTTATTTCAGGTACCCTGTGTACAGTTAAAGCTAAAGTGTGCCCTGTAGTATTCTCCACTTTTGCTCACTTTTCGAAATCCTCCTTATGAACCCCTACAAGTCCCATGGGTTTCCTTGCAAATTCCAACGTGCTGCACGAACGTGTCCCATCTCGTTTCACTCGTTTCAATGGAGCTACCTAGGCTTCCCTGTCTCACCTCCACCCTCAGTGCCTTCCTTCCTGGTCTAAGGGGGATATCTCGAAATATTCCCAGGAACTCATACGTTACCTTGGCTGCCTCCCTTCCTTTCACTTCTCAAAATTATCAGATGATAAAACAAAGGTTTAGATTGATGGATTTGCTCACAATTGTCAGCCATGATTGCTGACTGCCTAGCAGCCTTCACACTGTGGTGTTCAAAACGGATTCTTATCACAGAATGTAGCACATTCTTAAATTCCTCTGAAGAATTACCTCTCTCAGAGCCTCATCCGTAGTTGCTACTCCGAATGCTCCGCTCCATCTATCAACATTGTTCTGCTTAACACTTTTGAATTCGGCACAGCCTATCCCGGTTGTCTTCTTAAACTCCGAAATTTGTACCTGTGTACTTCGGGAACCTCTTCATATACAACCAGCACAGCCATTTTTACCTCGTCATAATTTTTAAACATCCTACCTGACCGGTTTCCTTTGTCCATCCTCCCCCCTCCCACACACATACACACACACCCTTCCGTCAATTTGTTCTGCATGGGTAACGTCTACTTTTCTTTTGGCCAAACCATGTGAGTTTATATTTACTCAAAAACATTTTAAAAACGTGGCTACTCCTCCTTTTCGTATTGGGGTGGTCTTTATAAATGTAAGCATATCGCCAATGGGTACCATTCCAAGATTAATTTCCCTCTAATATCTGTCAGCACCCCTCTAATTCCCTGTGCTTTATCTCGGAACTCTTTCTCTCTTGTATTTCCTCTCTATTTCCAACTTCGCCATTTTCATCGCCATTTCATTGTTGCTGCGTCTCCATTTGTTGTTGCTTCACTCCATCTTTTTCTGCATCTTTGTTTCGTGCTCGAACTGCAGCCACAGTCTCCCCAGCTCAATTTCCCCACCAGAAACTGTCCTTGATGCTACACTACTTCGTGGGCTCTCCAGTGCTCCGAGCATATCTTTAGAGTTTAAATGTTGAGCAATTGTGCCAATTAACTCCACTTTCCGAACTCTAGCTGCTATAGCTATAATAGTCCCCTGCCCATTTGACTGGCTTGTGTCTTCGAAGCTCTTTTAAACAAGATATTTACCAGAAGAAAACCCAACTTCCAGAGCTATCCTGTGATATCACGACAAGCCTGCTGCCTCCGTTTTATTCATATTGTAACCCACAATTCGCCATCTACCGTTCGAAACATCCAGGACCCGAACCCACAAATTATGTAATGATACGCTGGGCTAGAACATGGTCAATTCGAGCCCCACTAGACTAGGAGTTACAACACAAGTGAATTAACCAATAATTCCATGAAAAATGCAAGAAGTTGTTGGCCCTAGGCAGCCCAATATTTATATTCACCAGGTTGGTAAGTTTAAACACAATCACTGTTTATTTATGTAAAGAACAAGAATAAAATCTGCAGTAAATGCAACTATTTACCTATTATCTATTTCCTCAATCCCCACTTTAACACACACACGAAAGTCAGATAGAGAGAAAGAAGTAAAACGGAAAGAGTTTTTGTTTCAGATGGTTGTGTCTAGCACCTTACTCCTCTCCATCCTCGGTTCGTAGATTTGATTGTAGATTCATTCTGATGTCTGTAGTGTCAGAAATACAGCACTCATACCTTTTCTGGAGAAAGAGAGAGAAATGTCTTGGATTTGTTTACAGATGTCATGACTTTCCAGTAGGTTCATTCATTTTAGTTCTCTGCAGCACCAGGAATACAGCCTCTCTGGAGACAGGGAGAGAAAGATCGCAGCTTTGTACTGCCAGGAGACAAGTTGAAGCTCCTTTGGATTTAGAAAATAATTGCACTGGGATAGAGTCAAATCATCACCTGGTACCTGGCAGAGTACATCCTTTTGGAAAATTCATTGGAAACCAGGCAACCAATCAAACCGTTTCCCGTCCCATCTCTCTCGCTGGTGGCGACTAGTTCGCAGGTATTCTTCAAACAAGCTGAAACTATCAGAATGTTCTCTCCTGCAACTTTTGAATTCTGGTGTTCTACTTAACGATCCATGTCCATTAATCATCCCTGCACCTAGAAAATCACCAAATAAGGGAACTAATATCCTGGGCGCTTGCATATATTTTACTGGCACTATACAGTGAAGCTACGCACTGAGTATCCATTCACAGAATTCTCCACACCCACCACCTCTGCCGCTTGTTGGATAACTCCAGCAGAACACCAATTGCAAGGTCCCCTCCAAGCCAAATTGCATTTTGACTTCGAGCAGATCTCCTTTATTTCGCTATAAGTGAATAAAAATTCTGGAACATCCTGCCAAAAGATATTGTGATTATATGCACACGAAATCTACTGCAATGACTAATGGAGACGACTCACTAGTTTCGTCTCAGTGTTAATTATGAGTGGACAACAAATGTTGATGTGACTCAGCGCAGACGTCTCTTATTAAAGACTAACAATTTAAAACGTTCTAATGTATTATTATATCTGCTTCCTACCCAACTTATTTCCTTTCTTTTAGCATGGCGTAACTAGTTTTCTGCAAATATATCACCTTATGAAACCCAAGCTGCTATATACTTTGTGCTCCCAACATGACCTTTCAGATTTGCACAATTGCGCGCATAAACACGCACATCCCTTTGTTCGAGACCAAAAACATGCTTTTTGTCCCTGTGTAGCATATCGCAGATTGTTGAAAACACACTACCTACCATGGTTCACTGTTATTTGTCAATGAGCGCCATCCGCTCCCTCAGTACCTCCACCACAGAAAATGGTTCTCCTATACACTGCTCTTTTTTCTTCGACCAGCTTTCCGAGATGACTTTTATAAAGTTTGGGTAACATTAATTTATTTCCCTGAATCAGCTTTTCATTCCTTACTCATTCTGAATTTCTATGGGCGATGTGTTGTTAAGTTGCTTTCCTGAATTACTGCAGTCCATGTGGTTTCGTTGCAGCCACAGTGCTATTTGGGATGGAGATGCGGATTTTGGAACAGCAATAACGAATGAATGGCAATAAATTTCCAAGTCCGAATGAGTCCATCTTGCAAAATTGTGGTGTTCCCCGCTGCCTCCTGCCTGTCTTTGCCGTTCTGGAAGCTAGCATTCCTGGGTTTGGAAGGTGTTGTCGAAGGAACCTTGGTACGCCGTTGTTTTGCTTCTTGTAGATAATACAGTGCTCCCGCTTTTTATCTGTGATGCAGGGAGTGAAATGGTGTTGACGCCGGATGCTTTGTCCTGATTGCTGTCAGGATTCTTGAGTGTTCTTGAAATAGCACTCATCAGGAGTAGTGGAGCACATTTCTGACTTCAGACTTGCACATAGTGGTCAAGATTTAAGGAACCAGGACCTGATTAACTCGCCGCCGGACGCATGTCCTTTGAGCTGCTCTTGTGGTCAATATATTTCTATGTCAAGTTCGGTTTAGTTTCAGGTCAATGGTAACCCTCAGGGTGATGATAATCTACAGACAACACCGTGGCGCAGTGATTCGTACGGCTGCTTCACGGTACCGGGTACCAGGTTCATTCCCGACCCTGGGTTACTGTCCGTGTCGTCTTTGCACATTGTCTCCGTGTCTGCCTGTGACTCGTCCCCACAACCCAACGATGGTCAGGGTAGATGGATTGTACCTTAATTGTAAAAAAAATGATGATCATACTAGGGGATTCAATTGTGATGGTATCATTGAATATCAAGCGGCAATGACAATATTCTCGCCGGCTCGCGCTTATATGGTGCGAATATTTATTTCGATTTCTCTGCCCAAGATTAGTTTCTGATCATTTCCTACTGATTTTGGATATGGAATGCTTCAGTATCTGACAAGTCGATAATGGTTTTGCACATAGTATGATCGTCAACGAATAGCCCCAATTTTGATCTTATAATTGAAGACATTTCATAGAGGATGCAGCTGAAAATGGTTGTTTGTAGCGTTCGTTTTTCCATTGAGCAATATTTGAAATGGAACACACACCATTCTTGTTGCATTGGAAGACCTACAATTCTAGGAACGTTATTAGCGTTTGAAAACAAGTGTCACAACTGACACTCTCCAATCATTTTGCCAGCAATTTATTGCTGGAAAATTACAAGATTATTGGAACGCCCTCGGGTAGTGCACACTGAATTTTTCCTTCCTTTGCTGGATGCAAGCTTTTCCGGTCTGTATATTTACTAACTATATAAAAAAACATTTATTCCAGCATAAACATCCTATCAGTTTTCACCAGCCCATTATCGCGACCGTCTCGGCTTCGGCCGGTATTTTTCCTATTCTTACTTCGGTAATGCAGATGCAAATTCTTCATTATATTTTCTAACCTTGGCTTTTATCTCCAATATTATATCATCCACTTGATTTTCCTAATATTGCGCACTACAGATCTTAATTGCTCTTGACTATGAATATGATCGTAGACATTGGATGTGTTGTCCCTTCGGTTGAGCCTCATTGAGCCTGTTTCTTATCTTGCAGTTGTATTTTCTGCTGCAACCCGCTTGACAGGCTATTTAATGTGGCACAGACTTACTTGCTTCTTGCACGTGATATATATCATGGGTACTATTGTTGTTTCGGAATTTGTTTTCGATCCACCTCGTTATTAAATGTACTCCAATCTCTGTTCATTAACTTTACTGTTTGGTGCAATGTTCCAAACTTGCAACTAAACAATGTACATCGCAAAATTCACCCTTTTTTCTTGTACAACACCAACAATCATGCTGATTTGCAATTGCATTTCAACCTTGTGTAATCCCACTCCTAGTATGCCCATGTCAGAGTTACACCTCATTGGGGAAAACGCCAGCAGTAGCCAGAGCAGTGGCGCCATGGCTAGCTGTTTTTAATGAATGTAGTACAAAGCACAGAAGAGCAATAGATATAGGGGGCTCTACAGTCAGGGCACAGATTGACGCTTCTGTGGAATGAAAGAGTCTCCAGGGTGATATGTTCCCTCCTTAGTGATAGTATCCAGGATATCTCTGAACTGGCAGGGGGCATTCAGAAGGGGGAGGTTCAATAGCCAGAGGTCGTGGTGCATATTGGTACTAACGGCATAGGGAGGGATAGCGACGAGGTCCTGTGGCAGGCGCTCAAGGAGCTAGGTAGACAGTTAGGAGAAGGACCTCTTTGGTTGTAATCTCGGGATTACTTCCTGTGCCACGTGCTAGTGAGGCTACAAATAGGAAGGTAGTACAGTTGAACACATCGCTTAACAGCTGGTGTAAGAGGAAGGGTTTCAGATATGTGGACCATTGGGATCTCTTCCGGGGCAGGTGGGACCTGTACAAGAAGGACGAGTTGCATCTGACCTGCAGGGGCATATATATCCCGGCCACGACGCTTACTAGTGTCATATAGGAGGTTTTAAACTATTGTGGCGGGAAGTGGAAACCGTAGCAAGAAGTTAGAAGGTGAAATAACCAAGGGGGAACTAGAGAATAGAGACTCCGCGGAAGGGCAGGCAGGGAGATGTTGCAAAACATAGCGGGACTGGTGGTCTCAATTGCATTTGTTTCAGTGCGGAAATATAACAGGTAAGGCAGTTGAACCTAGAGCATGGATTAGTACTTGGAACAATAATGTTGTTGCCATTGCAGAGACTTGTTTGAGGGAGGGACAGGATTGGCATAAAAACAGTCATTAGATGTTTAAGTAGGAATAAAGGGGTTTTAAAAGGGTTGGCTGAGTTGCACTACTGGTTGAGGAGATTATCACAACTGCATTGCGGTAGGACACCTTAGGGGACTCATGCAGCGAAGGGAGAGCTCAGCAAGAGGACGGGTGTCGTCACAATATTGGGGGTTTTCTATAAGCCTCGCATTAGCCAACGGGAGGGAGAGGAGCAGACATTCAAACAGATTTTGTAAAGGTGTAAAAGCAGCAGGATTGTTGCGGTGGGTAATTTTAACTTCCCCTATATTGACTGAGACTCACTTCGTGCTAGGTGCTTGAATGGGACAGAGTTGGGAAGGAGTATCCAGGAGGGATACTTGAAACAATATGTACATAGCCCAACTTGGGAAGAGGCCGTACTGGATCTGGTATTGGAGAAAGAGCTCGGCTAGGTGGGCAAAGTTTCAGTAGGGGAGCATTCTGGGAACAATCACCATTATTCTGTAAGTTTTAACGTACTGTTTGATAAATATAAGAGCCGTCCTCGGGTGAAGGTGCTAAATTAGGAGAAGGCTAATTACGGAAATTTGACCGGAACTCAAGAATCTAGTTAGGGGATGAATGTTTGACGGAGAATAAACATCTGGCATGCGGAGGGCTTTGAAATGTCAGTTGATAAGAATTCAGGACTGGCATAGTTCTGCGACGAAGAAGAATACATATGGCAAGTTTCGGGCAGCTTTGTTAACGAGAGATATTGTGAACCCAGTCCAAAAGAAAACTGAAGCATTTGTAAGACTATAAGGCCGCCAAAAGACGAAGCCCGTGAGGAATATAAGGAAAGTAGGAAGGAACGGAAGCAAGGAGTCAGAAGGGCTAAAGGGGGTCACAATAGGTAACTGAGAAACAGCATTAAGGAAAGTCTCAAGGCTTTTACACGTCTATAAAGGGCAAGAAGTTAACTAGGGAAATGATTGGCCCACACAAAGAGACGGGAGGGGGAATATATATATAGAAGCAGAGGAAATGGGTGAGAGACTGAAAGAATGCTTTGCATCAGTATTCATCAAAGAGAAGAAGTGCTGAATGCTGAGTCTGGGGAAGGGTGTATAGGTATTCAGGATCACACTGAGATCAAAAATGAGGAGGCGTTGACAGTCATTTTAAAATTCAGATAGATAAGTCCCCACGACCTGCTAGGATCTACCTGAGAATACTGAGGGTGGCGAGGGAGGAAATTCCTGGGACCTTGAGAAAAATCTTTGTACCTGACTAGCTGCAGTTGGTGTCCCAGAGGACTGGAGTATAGCTAATGATGGTCCTTTATTTAAGATGGGCAGCAAGGATAACCCAGAAAGTTACAGTCAGGTGGGCCTTTTGTCAGTGGTAAGGAAATTATTGGAGAGGATTATTCGAGACAGAATTTATTCCCATTTGGAAGCAAATGGACGTATTAGTGAGAGGTAGCATGGTCTGCGAAGGGGACGTAGTGTCTCACTAACTTGATTCCGTTTTTCGAAGAAGTGACGAAGACGATTGTTGAAGATAGGGCAGTGGATGTTGTCGGCATGGACCTCAGTAAGGTCTTGACAAGGGTGCTCATGGCAGACCGGCACAGAAGGTGAAGTCATACGGGATCAGAGGTGAACTGGCAAGATGGATACAGAACTCGCTCAGTCGTGGAAGACAGAGGGTGGCAGTGGAAGAATGCTTTTCTGAATGGAGGGCTGTGGCTAGTGGTGTTTCACACGGATCAGTGCTGGGACCTTTGATGTTATTAATGAAAGTCGCTTAATATTACAAGTAGGCTTCAATGAAGATACTGTAAAAACAAAACGCTAGTCGCCACATTCCTGCGCCTGATCGGGAGGTCGGTACGGGAATAGAACCCCTGCTGCTGGCCTTGTTCTGCATTTCAAGCCAGCTGTTTAGCCCACTGTGCTAAACCAGCCCTAGCTTGTACTATAGATTGATTATTTTGTGGAAAATGTAACTGGCCTGATTAGTAGGTTTGCGGACAACATACAGGTTAGTGGAATTGTGGATAGTGATGGGGACTGTCAGAGAATGCAGCAGGTTATAGATCGGTTGGAGACTTGGGCGGATAGATGGCAGATGGAGCTTAATCCGGACAAATGTGAGGTAATGCGTTTTGGAAGATATAATGCAAGTGGAAAATAGACAGTAAATGGCAGAACCCTTAAGGGTATTGACAGACAGCGGGGTCTGGGTGTACAGTTGCACAGGTCACGGAAAGTCACAACGCAGGTAGCGAAAGGAGTCAAGAAGTCATGCGGCATGCTTGCCTTCAACGGCCGGGGCACTGAGTATAAAAAGTGGCGAGTCATGCTGCAGCTGTATAGAACCTTGGCGTGATCACACTTGGAATATGGCGTTCAATTCTGGTCGGCACACTACCAGGAGAATGCGGATGCTCAGGGGAAGGTACAGAATATGGTTGTTAGGATGTTTCCTTGCTTGGAGACATTAGCTATGAGGAGAGTTTGAATAACCTCCGTTTGTCCGTTCTCACTGGAACGACAGAGATTGAGCAGCGGCCTGTTAGAAGTCTACAAAATTATGAGGAGTGTGGTCAGATTGGATAGTCAGACGCTTTTTCCCAGGGTGGAAGAGTCAATTACTTGCGGACAAATGTTTGTGGTGTCAAGGAAAAAAATAGAGGAGATGGGCGAGGGAAGTTTTTTACACAGACGGTAGTGGGTGACCGGATCTTGCTGCTGGAAAAGGTGGTGGAAGCAGGTACAATAGTGAGCGCCGTCTTGACAAATATATGAATAGGGTGGGGATAAAGGGATATGGACCCTGAAAGTGTAGACGGTTTTAGGTTTGATGGCCAGCATGGTCGACGCAGGTCGGGAGGGCCGAATGACCTGTTCCAGAGCTGTACGTTTCTTTGTTCTTCCTTTGGCCTTTGTTTATGTTTTAGCGTGTTTCATTCTCACGTTTTATAATTGAAGCCTGATAATGCAATAAACGTTCTTACAAAACGCTGCATCATCAACTTGTATTTCGCTTTCGCCCCACCACCTCCCAGCGCCAGATTCAGTAAAGCCACATCTTTAATTTTACAAAAAGTGTATTGGTTGAAGAAGTTCTCCGGAATACATTTCAAAAATGATTACGTGGTCACACGTTTAATCATGACATGATTTGAATCAATATTTGAAAATAAAAGTAATCTCAATAGCACCACTGTGTTTGTTTACCTGCGCATCATTCTTCTTACCCTCCTAATTTGTGACAAAAATGTCCACGGTTCCACCTGTACAGAACTTAAGTTCGGCCAAACTTGGAATACAGCTGGACATAGCCATAGTTAGGCCACACAATGAATATTGCATACAATTCTGTTGGCCAACTACCAAAAGGGTGTGGAGGCTTCGGACAGGGTACAGATGTGCCTTGTTCGGAGGAAATTGGCTATAGAAATACAGAACATAAGAGCAGGAGGATGCTATTAAGCCCGTCGAGCCTGCTCTAATATCCATTCTGATCGTGGCTTATCATCCAACTCAATAACATAACACCACTTTTCCCCCTTATCCTTTGATTTCCTTTTCCCCACGGGCTATGTCTTCTTAAAACCATACAATATTTTGGCCTCAACTATTTCCTGCCTAACGAATTACACAGGTCGATCACTCCCTGGATGAATAAATGCCTTCCCATCTCTGACCTAAATGTTTTATCCCGTACCCTCGGTTCTGGACACACCCACCATCGGAAAATCTTAACTGCATCTACCCTCTCTAATCCTGTGAGAACTTTGTAGGCTCTCACTACGCAGTGACCAGTCTCGGGTGGCCTGCTCTCTGGTTGATTCCCCAACGTGTTGGTCCAAAAAACCATCTCGCTACAGTCCAGGAATTCCTCCTCTATGATATGGTGGGTAATTTGATTTGCCCAATCTATATGCAGTTTAAAATCATCCATAATTTCCAATGCTCCTTTGTCGCATGCATCTCTAATTTCCTGTTTAATGTCATTTTCAATATCACCCCTGGAGTCGGAGGTCTATGCACGACGCCTACTGATGTTTTTTGCCCCTTGGTGTTACTCAACTCTACGCATACATATTCCCCACTGTCAGAGCTAATATCCATCCACCGTATTTAGTTGATTTCCTCTTTAACCAACACTGCCACTCCACTGCATTTTCATTTATTTCTCTCCTTCCTAAATAATGAATACTCTTGGAGACGCTGTTCCCAACCCTGGTCCGCTTGCAGCCGTGTCTCCATGATCCCTACAATCTCATGCCCATTCACATCTATTTGCGTAATTAGTTCATCCACTTTATTGCGAATGGTATGAGAAGAGGTTGGATGTATTGGGACTGCTTTCACTGGATTGACGATGATTGAGGGGCGACCTGATAGAGGTTTACAACATTATGAGTAGCCCAGCTGCTTTTTCCCAGGATAAAAAAATCAATTTCTCGGGGACATAGATTACGTGTGCAAGGGGAAAAGTTTGGAAGACATATGCGAGACAGGTTTTTTCACCGAAGGTAGTGAGTGCCCTGAACACACTTCCGAGGGAGGCTGTGGAAGCTGACAGCACAGTAATGTTTAAGAGGCGTCTTGCAAACAGACGAATAGAATGGGAATGGAGGGATACTGAGCCTGGAAGTGCAGAGGGTTTTACTTTAGACAGATATCATGCTCTGCCCAGGCTTGGAGGACCGACGGGCCTGTTCGTTTGCTGTACTGTTCTTGGTATTCTTGATAATACCTTCAGTCGAGCGATACTTTTTGGTGCGTCGGAGCGTAGGTCCCAAATTTCCTCTTTTCGCAACACAGAACCACATGGCTTCTGAGATCCATGCTATTACCCCACCACTTTATTGGCGTCTGTAACGTGAGTGAACATCCAACCAATATTTATTGCTATATTCATCATATGTTTGGCCACTATTACCAGCATTGTCAGTGCATAATATTTCCACGTAGTTTCTTGTTGCTCGAATTGAACAATAACAATTTGTGTGTGTTAGTATACACGCATTGTGAAACTGCCTTCGTGTTTCTGATAGTTTTGCCTGTGCATCCCTTTTCCTTACTTAGTACACTGCAACAATCTGGTACCTTTACTCCATTGTTTCCTCTCTTTCACTTCTATGTGACGGTGCTATTCCCGATGCAAATTCAGTCCAAAGTTTCCCAATGGATATTAATCGTCTCCACTGTGAGTGCCTCGGTCCGAATATTATTTCGGTGCATGCCATGACTGTTTCATAAGATTGGATCCCAGTGATACAAAAATGTCGGATACCTCACTGCTGCGCCATGTCTCAAGTCTGCCATTTACTTGTGAAAGGAAAGCAATCCAGAAAATTCCAAGTCATTATTAAATCTTGTTTTTTACATTGCTAGCTAGCTCCTTAAAAAATGGCGTTGGACTTTAATATCAACGGTTTCATGATGTAGTGCACAATTACTGTGCACAATTGATTTTGCCTCACCCTTCCCCGCCACTCTCGCCCCTCAAGAATGTTTTGCGCCATCTATTTGACGATCTTCAGCCTGGTACCATGAGATAACAGTTCATGCCGTTTTCATGACGACTGAATCAGAAATGGTACTTTGTTCCAGTATGAAACTACGAGCAGAATGACTGAATTTTCGCTCTTTATTCTGCACCATCCATCATCTCCTGCTCCATCAAACGTCTCCTGTCGAGTGTTTCGTATCACGGCTGTCCCTCGCTCACTGCCATACTGTTCTAAACTACGCAATGATTGCAGTCTCCAGATCTGATTACCACCTTGAGAATTGATCACACCCCGAAGATTCTTGCACGATCAGCCGGTTTCTGCTGTTTCAGATGTCCGGCAACACATGGTCACAAAGCTTACTGTCGATGATGTGACAACTTCAGAAATCTGTCATGAGGTTATTATCATTCTATCTGAAGCACGAAAATTATTCCTCGAATTGGGATATAGTGTGCGAGAAGTGGCCGTAGATAGGAACTGTCATGTGAGAGTACCTTTAAGAAATGGGTGTTTATCAAATAGCTACAGTGATGCCAGAGTGTGGGTGGAGCTGGGTTGTCTGTCTGTTTTTACTTTCGTTTTTGAGCTGGCAGCTACTGTCTGTGTTTAGTTTCCATTTTCACAGTTGGAGCTGCATCCAGCCAAACAAGGTGCAATTTTGATCGCTCTCTGTATGAAAAGAATGTCTCCAGATCACTTGCTAATTAAAACGTGATAACTGCTCTCAGCAGAGGATTTAAATCTGCTGTCTTTGTTAAAGCGGGCATTTGCCTTATGGATGTTGCTGGGAAATATTAAAGGTTACTTAGAGATTACTGTATTCTTTGGGGGAATATTTGAGTTGATAGTTGCTAAGATGTTTACTGTGTGTTTATAAAATGCTAACTGGATCCATAGACTAAACATTGTATTGTTTGAAATGTACTTTAGAACTCTGTTGCATCACACCTGTAGAGTGGGCCCGTGTGCTCCCCATAAGCAAAATCTATTTAAAGTTGTAGGTCAGGTGAACTCCATGATATACTTTGGGGTCCATAAACCCCGGCCTGTGATAGTACTACACTCTTGGCCATTCATGCTCACGGATTCAATGGTACGTTTTCCCATATGAGACATTTTGTGTCAAGCTTGCATTGTGGTTGTTTTCATTGCACTCTCCGACACCCATGCACTTTAACCCGCCTCGGTTGGACATACTCATATTTGAGCAGTCTCTTGCTTATTGCGAGTATTCTACCTTACACACCTTGATGTGACGTCCCGACAGGCAGAATTAATTTAAAGGATTTTATTTTATTTTATTTGATTTATTGTTGTCACGTGTATTGGTATACAGTGAAAAGTATTGTTTCTTGCATGCTGTACAAACAATGCATACCGTACATAAGGAAGGAAGGAGATACTGCAGAATATAATGTTACAGTTATAGCAAGGTGTAGAGTAAAGATCAACTTAATACGAGGTAGGTCCATTCAAAAGTCTGATGGCAGTAGGGATGAAGCTGTTCTTGAGTCGGTTGGTACGTGACCTCAAACTTTGGTATCTTTTTCCTGACGAAAGGTGGTGGAAGAGAATATGTCAGGGGTGCGTGGGGTCCTTAATTATGCTGGCTGCCTTTCTGAGGCAGCGGGAATTACAGATAGAGTCAATGGATGGGAGGCTGGTTTGCGTGATTGACTGGGCTACATTCACGACCTTTTGTAGTTTCCTGCGGTCTTGGCGCGAGGAGGCTCCACACCAAGCTGTGATACAACCAGAAAGAATGCTTTCTATGGTGCATCTGTAGATGTTGGTGAGGGTCGTAGCTGACATGCCAAATTTCCTCAGTCTTGTGAGAAAGTACAGTCGTTGGTGGGCTTTCTTCACTATAGTGTCGGCATGGGGGGAGCAAGACAGGCTGTTGGTGATCTGTACACCTAAACACTTGAAGCTCTCGAAACTTTCTACTTCGTTCCCATTGATTTAGACAGGGGCATGTTCTGCACTACACTTCCCAAAGTCGATGATAATCTCCTTCGTTTTGTTGACATTGAGGGAGAGATTATTGTCGTCGCATCAGTTCACCAAATTCTCTATCTCATTCATATACTCTGTCTCATCATTGTTTGAAATCCGACCCACTAAGGTGGTTTCATCAGCAAATTTGAAGATCGAGTTGGAGGGGAATTTGGCCACACAGTCATAAGTGTATAAGGAGTATAGTAGGGGGCTGAGGACACAGCCTTGTGGGGCACCGGTGTTGAGGATGATCGTGGAGGAGGTGTTGTTGCCTATCTTTATTGACTGTGGTCTGTGGGTTAGAAAGATCAGGATCCAGTCGCAGAGGGAGGAGCCGAGGCCAAGGCCACGGAGTTTGGAGATGAGTTTTGTCGGAATGATGGTGTTGACTGCTGAGCTGTAGTCGATAAATAAGAGTCTGACATAGGTGTCTTTGTTATCTAGGTGTTCCAGGGTAGAGTGCAGGGCCAGTGAGATGGCATCTACTGTGAACCTGTTGTGGCGGTCGGCAAACTGTCGTGGATCAAGGCAATCTGGGAGGCTGGAGTTGATTTGTGCCACGACTAACCTTTAGAAGCACTTCATGATGATGGTTGCCAGAGCCACTGGGTGATAGTCATTAAGGCACACTGCTTGACATTTTTTTTGGTACAGGGATGATGGTCGTCTTCTTGGAGCAGATAGGGACCTCAGATTGTTGTAGAGAGAGGTTGAAGATGTCGGCGAATACCCCCGCTAGCTGATCCACGCAAGACCTGAGTACTCGTCCGGGTACCCCTTCCTGGCCAATGGCTTTCCGTGGGTTGATCTTCGAGAAGGTTGCTGTGACGTCTGCAGTGGTGATCTCAGATACAGGTTCATCCACGGCTTCTGGGGTGGAGGGCTCGCTCTTCTGACATCTTGCTCAAAGCGGCCATAGAATGCGTTGAGCTCATCAGGGAGGTGTGCGTTGGAGCCGACAATTTTGCACACCTTCATCTTGTAGCATGTTATGTCTTGCAGACCTTGCCATCGATGGCGGGGATTCATGTGGCTAGCCTGGGACTCGAGCTTTGTCCAGTACTGTCTTTTGGCCTCTTTGGTGGATGTCTTTCGATCTGATCTGGCTTTCTTGCAGTGGTCAGGGTCGCCTGACTTGAACGCCTCAGACCTAGACTTCAGTAAGCAGTGGGTATCACTGTTCATCCAGTGTTTCTAGTTGTGAAACTCGCGGATTTGCTTCTTTGGCACACAGTCTTCTACACACTTAATAATGAAGTCAGTTGCTGTAGTGGCGTACACGTTCAGGCTACTCACAGAGTTTTAAATACTGACCAGTCCACTGACTCTAAGCAGTCCCGTAGGAGATCATCCGATTCCTCAGAGCAACAATGCACAACTTTCTTCGACGGATTCTCCCACTTCAGATTTTGCTTATCAGCAGGAGCACAGCCTTGTGGTTAGATTTGCCAAAAGTTGGGCGGGCGATAGAGCGGTAGGCATGTTTGATATTTATGTAGCAGTGGTCCAGGGTGTTTGGGCCTCTGGTGGAGCAGGTGACGTGTTGGTGGTAACTTGGTAGTATGCTCTTGAGCTTTATCTGATTGACGTCCCCAGCTACAATGAACAAGTCCTCGGGATGTTTAGTTTCAAGGCTATTTGTGGTGTTGAATATTCCGGCCATTGCGATTTTCACATTCGCATGGGGTGGGATGTAAACGGCCGTCAGGATAACGGAGCTGAACTCCCGCGGAAGGTAGAAGTGATGGCATTTTAGCGTGAGGTAATCCACGTCCGGTGAGCAGAAACTCGCCAGTGTTGCTGCATCTCGGCACCCGGAGGTGTTGATTAGGGGGGAGACCCCACCTCCCCTTATCTTGCCTGAGGCCGCCCTATGGTCGATTCGGTGGATTGTGAAGCCCTCTGGTTGTAGGGCACAGTCCGCTGAAGCAGGAGTGAGCCATGTCTCCGTGAAGCAGAGCACACAGCAGTCCCTTAGTTCTCTTTGAAAAGTGAGTCTGGCTTTAAGTTCGTCTAGCTTGTTTTCTAGAGATTGGACATTAGCTAGGAGTAAGCTAGGCAGAGGGGCTTTGGGGCCGCGTTGTTTCACTCTCACCTGCAGGCCTGCACGTTTTCCATGTTTCCTGGAGTGACTGCTTCTTGTCGAACCTAGGCCACGGTGAGAGTATGCAGTGTTAAGGGAATAGTTGAATTCAGTGAGGTCCCACGCCTGGGGATCCCATGACAGCGGCTGCCAGAGACCAGGAAAACGTGTGGTCGGTGTGTGGATGAAGGATTTGTTACCTTGCTTGCTGTTCCTGCGTCGGTAGGTGGGTCTGCGCGGTCGAGCGTTCCGGGGTGCTGTCAGGCTGCGGTTCGTCTTCACAGGTCAGTGGATGTCCAGGCCACGCTCCGGCGTGGATGGGGTGAAGGTCGGTAAGAGGATGACATCTCTGGGATCGCGGTTACGGGTGAGGCGATGGCTGGGTCCGTGTGTTGGCATCCGCAGCGTCCTTTCCAGATCGCGGTCTTCCTTCAGAGGACGGAGGATCTCGAGACCTGGAAGTCAATTTAAAAGAGCAGTATTAGTGATTGTTAGGCTGCGGGTGTGAGTTTTAGGAGTGTGGGGCGAATGTAGAGGGGAGATGGAAGGAGGGCTTGGGGCCTGCGGGAGGTTGAAGCTCTCCGTGTCAGAGGGGTTGGGAGCTTGGGGTGGGGAGGGGGGCGGCGGAGGTCTGCAGCTGCTGCGATGCTGGTCTGGTCGTTGGAGAGCACCAGAGTGGAGGTCTCCGCTTCTGTGGTGTTTTACAGTCTCTGGAAGCTTGTAGAGTGAAGGGCCTGGCTTCTTGGGCATTTTCCTGGTCTCTGGCAGCCGCTGCCGTGGGATTCCCAAGCCTGGGACTGCAGATCCGGCAGCTGCTCACACGTGGTCGGCTGCTCCAAGTCAATTTCAGATCGTCAGTTTCAGATGTCTTCAGAGTCCTAAAGTCTGTGAGTAATTGAATAAGAAAATTTTTAGAGAGTTTAAAAGAGTTAGAATGAAGTTTTAGAAGCGTAGAACGAGAGTAAAAGACATAATTAGAGGGTATTCTGGGCACAGCTTGCAAAACGATGCCTCGCTCCGGCGCCATCTTGAATCCAAAACAAGGAACAACACTTTACAGCTAGTTATTATCTAAGAAGCAATTTTGTTATCTTCTGAGAAAATTGACTGGGAACCTCGAATGTACCATTCATTTGTAATAATGTCTCTAGATGTGTTCTATGTGAATCGTCATAATGACTTTTGACATTTTACGTTACCCCAAATTAACTTCCATTTATTAAAGTAAGCTTCATATTTGTTTTGCCAATTTATATTTCTTGGGTTCCAACTTGAACCATGGTACGAGTTTCGAGAGGAAAGTAAGAACTCACAATATGGCCTATCAATTACCAACGATTATCCTTGGTTATAACTCCTCACTATTATTAAAACTTTGGCAGCTCTGTCCCCCCCCCCCCCCCCGCCCCCCACTTTGATTCACCTCCCCGTCTTTCTCCTGACAGTTCTCGTATTTGCTCACCCATTCGGACATCACCCTGTTTTGAACAAGAGCCAATCAGCAACAACCCCTAACAGATTTCATTTGCACCTCTAACCGAATTCCCCGAGTTAATGTATTATACCTCAGCTACTTAAACTTATGCGTTTTTTACTAGAATATTAAACAAAAAATGCATGTTGTTATACTATTTGACATTCTTTATTCAAGAGACGTATGCATCGCTGGCAAGGCCAGAATTTGGTTGCCATCCCTAATTTCATTTGTAACGAAGGGATTTTTGAAATCAACCATGTTACTGTGGAAGGGGAAGCCCCTAGATTTCAATCTCTAAAGTGCATCAGTGAAGTCGATGGGCGTTTTCAAGACATCTGATGGAAATTTCATGATATCCATTACTGAAGCTAGCTTAATAATGCAGAATCATGACATTCAATCTAATTCCGGCAAGCTGCTGTGATGAGATTTGAACGCTTATCCCCAGCGAACGAGGTTGGGTTTCTGGATTACTCCATGTGTCATTTCAAATAAATCGCAATCACTCCCTAGTCCACCGCCCGCCCGCCCCCTCACCCCCACCCCAACACCATCAAAACGCATTTAATGAACTGATAACTACGGTGTTAAGCTGAATATTTTCAACTAGAACTGTTAGGTATGGATTCCCATGTGCGGTTTCAAATCAGTAAATATTTTCTTTCAGTGCAATTTTGCAGAAAGTTACTATAAAAAGTGAGGACGGTGGTGGGAAAGGGGGAGGGAAGTGATCGAATATTGGTTTAAGTACAATTGTTACAGCTGTCTGCATCATTTATCTGTCCAATATAGTTTTTCAGAATCATCTGATTCACATCGTGTGATGTATCCCGTCGACCAATATCAGGTTAATTATTTAATGTGAGAAATGACAGGTACTATATTGGCTTACAGGCGAGCAATGGGCCTACAGTTATACATGCTACTTACCTCCGAAGATTCTCTGGTTATGCATTACTCCATGTTAAGAACATGAGAACTCGGAGCAGGATTGGGCAATTCAGCTGCATCGATCTGCTCGACCATTCAATACGACCATGGATAATCTCATCCCGGCATCAAATCTACTTCCCTGCCCCTTCTCAACTGATTATTATTTAAACATTTGTCTATCTCCTCCTCAGATTTACTCAATGTCCCGGAATCCGCCGCAATCTATGTTACTGAATTCGACGGTTTAAAAATCAATTGACAGAAGTAATTTCTGCTCTTTCTCCATTAAGAAAGCAAGGTGCCTTCCAATTTTCCAGACCAAAAACGTTGATTATGTTTATTTATGATTAGACTGAATGAAAATAGAATCGGAGATGTGGGAGCGATACGGCTGTCTGATGTTCTGAAGAAAAAGGATTGTAAGATACAAATATTGGAGTGAGTAGTTGTTCCTTTTTAGTATTCGATAGCGGATCGAGAGTGAGGAATCTGTAAGATTTATTTAACAACACCACAGTAAGAATTAATAAGAATCAGTTTTAATTACGAGTGTGATGGCAAATATTTAGACACAAAACAAAATGAATTATGCGCGTGTGCAGGTTAGCCCTGCGGCTTTTGAATTTCGAAGGAATTAATTGGTAAAAATATGTAATTTGTAGGAGGCCCGTCGTTCATACAATGACAGAATATATTTTTCTTCACAACAGGTTGAAATCTAACAGTCTTACAGATGATTGCGTGGAACATCTGGTCGATGCTCTCAGAGTAAATCGTTCATTGATGCAACTGGACCTGAGTAACGATGGCCCGAATGGCGAGCAGGCTAACAAGCTGACTGACATATCTATTCCTGCCTTGAAGCAACTCAGTCGGAATGACGTGAATCTGAAAGAACTTCGGTGAGTATGCATTAACCATTTGTTAATTCAATGCTGACAAAAGTAAGTGTCGTCATGTTAACTAATCATACCATCATTTTGATTGGAAAGTTTATTATTTTGTGGTGATTTGGTTCACACGAACGGATCCATCGGGGCAATGTTGCTCAACTGATCATTAACTTTCCAAACACGTAACATACAATGCTACCAAAAATTGGAATAATTTAAATGAGAAAGCAGATTGCTCAAAACAAAAGAAAAATATAAAACCTGTCCAACTCATGTTCCTCGAAATTGGAAAAAACTGTCCTTTACGGAAGTAACTTTGTCCTCGTGACAACGTCGCGACTACATGTGGTTCGAAACTGATCGTTATATATTTGAATCTCAATTCAACTTGTTGATCGAGACACCATCAAGTCAAATGACACACAACAACTTTCTTGCTTCAAATCAAATCACCACTTTATCAATCAATTTGAACGTCCAATGCTACTATGACAAGAATAATGTATTTTCACACTGTATAGATAGATAACAGAAAACACCACTGATAACATGCTTCAAGAGTAATGTACGTCTTCAAGAATGAAACAGACAGATGATACCTTTCTAGTAAACCTGAGTGGAGGGATCACCACCCAACCACGTTGATGGGGCGTGAACAAGGTTCGGATTCAAGCTTTGCCTTTCTCCTAGCCTCAAGCTCGGCATCTTCCTTGTTCTGCCTTGTTTGTTCCCGTAACGTCGCAGGGTTGTCGCTCATTCCGACTTCTCCATGGCCTTTCTTCTACTTTTCTGTGTTTCATGAGTCTAACTGTCCACCTGCACTTCTGCACGTAGCTGTATATCACATCCACTTGTGACTTTGTCAAATAAAGATTTGTACATATCTGCGTTTGTCAAGTTCCAACTATCTATTCACCGTTTCATCTGCGAAGTGGCAATCTTTCATCTATGACCTTAATATGGTTTACCACACTAGGTTTTGTCGTTGGACACATCTGCTATTTTTCATTATATTGTGTACTTTTTGTTTTGGCTTGAGTCTGAACATCTCTTTACTTAATCAAATTTCCAATCTTGAATTATGGTCTGGCGACAAACTGAATTGACCTGGCCAAGCATTTTGTTCCCTCAACATCCAAAAGGCAAACTGACAGGTGAAACGTCAAAAGGCACAGCACATTCCTCTTTGTTTACGTCAGAGCAACTGTACCACAATTGATATCATTATCTAAAATGGTCATCAAGGCAATCCTCACTGATCTCCATGCTGTTCGAGAAGCAAATGACAGCCATCTCAGGAAACATATCTTGCAGTTAATGTACAAACGTCCTCCGTTTTAATTGGGTGTTATGCCCCCTGCCGTATGCACTCCAGACCAAACATAAATGATTGGAGAGCAATAACAGTAGCGTGGCAAATGGTAAAAATTGGTTCTGGACACCAGGAAATCTCCCGTTACCAGGTTAGACACCAGAGACGAAAGGTTCTGCTGATTACCAGCTCTGGAACGTCTTCATGCGATTTAAAAACAAAATGTTTCCTCCGATTTGGGAGCCACTGACAATGCCAGAATTTGTTGTCCATTTCTGATTGCCCTTAAATAGAAGTGCATTGTCGGACTTTTCTGAGGGCACTTAAGAGTGAACCACTGTACTGAAGATTGGATGTCACGTAAAGGCGAAATTAGGTAAGGAGACAGATTTCCTTCTCTTACAGACCTCAGCGAACTATGTGGATTTTTACCAAAAACGCCTTTAGTTTTCTCGTCAACGTGAAAGAGATCCTTTCAATTCCAGATTTACTAATTGAATTTAAGGTGCAACATCGTGAAATTTGAGGCCACGCTCCCAAAGCATTATGCTGGGCTTCTAGACAACTCGTCGAATAACCTAACCACTCCACTACTGCCTCCAATTACATATTGTTCGTTCTCCAGCCTGTTTAACAACTCTTGGAACGAGATTTCTCGCATGAAATCACAGACATTCTTCTGAGCAGGAGACGTCCATGTCGGACATGACCGTAGTGAAGGAGCAGCGCCACTGGCTTAATTCTGAAGGTCATATTTCCCAGTCTGACGTTTAACAAGTGGACAGGAAGCAACAAAATATGAAAAATGAATAACCTAGTGCTTATTAATCTATCTGTGGAAGTTGCATGCTCCCATGACACACTTTGTTTTTAGAAGTGACCAGCTGGAACAGCTTGTCCACGCCTTATGGAACCTTTTGTTTGCACTGTGTGTTAGTCTCAACGTACAATAAGGGAAGAATTCAGAGCAGATCTAGCAGTTCAAAACATGGAAGTCTTCAGATGCTGTCGGCTCTCAGCTGCAGCTGAAAATCACTGAACCACAATCGGAGGGTCTCATCACAAAGATATTAATGTGTTTTTTTACAGGAACGATGGCGGGGAGTCACATGGTTTTCACTTAATTTGTCTAGGTGGGTATAGATAAAGAATATATCTTCTTATCCTAAGGCAAAAATCCCTAAGGTTTTCGCCATATATTCCCAAGTTTATTGGAAAGTAGGGAAGATATATCTAACACGTAAAAAACTCGCTTTTCGACATTTACAGAACGCCTGTAGATCAGACTCATGTGTTGTAAAAGCTACCTGTACATGAAAATAACGAACGTAGTACGAACTAATCAAGATTTTGAAAATTATGTAAATCGTTGATAGGATGGAAACAGATACAATACGTCGCATTTCCAGGATAGATTTTCTATTGTCATCAGAATAATAAGCAAGACACCCAGAAATGAATATAGAATGTGAAATCGGCCCATAAAAAGTCTGTATACTGCCAATCATCTCGTCTTGCATTATTCTGTGGAGATACACAAAACCGCGAAATCTAAAGCGAACCACAATTTATAATGCGAGAGAAAGGATTGGCTGGGAACTATTCTGATTTGTAGAGGCATTGTGTGGAGAATGATCAAGGAAACAGTTAGCTGCCAAGCTATTTTTCTCAATTCAATCTCGGTAGGTCGGCTAATTGCTGAAGGTGTTGCCGAAGGAAGTGAACATGGCAAAGGGTGCACTCCAAATATTGATTTTGTTGAAATCTGTGCATTGCCTGGACATCTTTGTTCACACTGGCAATCATAATTTAAACCAGCACAGATTCAAACAATTATGTCCCGTCCAAATAAGTGCAAATTTCGATGTCATCCTTAAATCGTGCATTCGTGCGTAAGATTCCATATTCAAACGAAAACATGGATACTTCATTACGACCGAGATGCAGAACCTGTTTGCTCTTCGCAAAGGTGAAACCGTCTGTCGCCATGTATGTGGAACATCTGAACAGAACCAGTTGTTGCAAATAAAATAACCATTGGGCCAGTTCACCTTGTGAAAACCCAGTCACAGATAATGTAGTAATTAAAACGGAGTAGGTTGCAGTGTTTCTCGCAGTCCGTGTGTACGTGGAGACATAAAACCGTGAGGATCGAACATATTATATCCAGAAGAAGTGAGTTGGTTTCTTTTTGAAGGGTCGCAAACTTTTTTGTAACTTATGTTCGAGCAAGGCTGTGCTGCTATAGTGCGCGGCAGTTCCACTGACTACATATGTTGTTCCACCATAAGTACGGGTGAGTTTTTTGACATCCTCATGCTTATGTAATATGGCAGTTACAGAGAAGTTGCGGATTTGCAACTCGGAAAGTCGAGGCTGAGCTTCACTTTTCACAGTATACATCGGACGAATGCATGACTGGCTATTTAATTCAGAAAATCAACAGAATAGCTCAGATTACACTGGATAGCTGACGTCTCTCGAAAAACACATCAATAGATTGAATGTAACTATGTAACTATGTAATTGGGACATGAATGTTATCCCCATCTAAACGGAAGTTAACGTGGAAGCCAAAATGTCGCTTTACCATCACATAAATGAATAATGTGGCAGATGATTAACAGTGCTGGCGTGATACGTGTTATGCTAGACATTCCAAGGACGGTTCCATCCTCTCAAACAGCACATTCATTCGGCCGTTTGCAAAAGGCAAACTACTGATTGTATTTAGACTGCCCTGCTTACGCAAATCATAAGATAGTGCCCAAAATGAGACGGGATTCCTTGATCTGACATCACACGTAAAATATCCCTATTGTTCTAAAATTACACTGACATAGAATTTAATTCTATTCGTTCAGCTTCCGGTGTGCGTGCTATAAGTAACATGCATTTGGGAACAGTGCCCTGCACTTTCAAAGAGAAAAGAATTTCGAGGGATTGCGCCTTTGTCAATTAAAGAGAGGCTCGGTGGCAACCATTGAGTGAGTCATTCACAAAGGTTGTTACGAATTACGTTTGACTTGCCTGATTTCAATTTGAACTTGGTTTGCCACATAACTGTTCCATGGCATCACGACGATAAATCGTAATCATCTTGCATAAGAAACAGCTTCGTCTTCACAAATTGTTAGTTCCTTTTTATATTATATTCTTGCAAATTTGGCCTAATGAGCTCAAGAGGAAATTTTAAAACAACATTTTGTTGCGAAATTGAATGTGTGTGTATGTCCTTCGCCAACACCTTCCAAACCAACTACTCTATGTTAAAACCCTACTGCTGTCAAATGCGACATTGTCCCACATCCACGAAGGGCATTTATTTGGATAATTGGTTCATAGTGGTGGATATATTCAATTTGGTGTACTGTGAGTGAAGATATGCAAAACAGTGAGGAATCATCCAGTCGTTGTGTGATCAATTGATAAAGCATATTTGTCAACGTTACCGAGAAACAAGAAGGACAATTCTATATTACAGCACTTAATTAAATCGATGACTGTATACACAGAGTATTACATGAAGTCACCCCTTGAATCCCAATTGCCTACGTTTCCTGAACTCTGAGGAGCACGTTTGTTCCAAACAACATGCAATATTACATAACTCCATGAGCTCAGTCGAGTAGATAGTTATTACGCACAGGTTATCTAACCACGTTTGGTAAAATTTCAGAGGAGGCTTTTTCATCTTTTACGACTTCTGGATATGAACTGAATGCCCACTGAGCTTGATTCCGCAGTAAGTTGTCGTTTGGATTTTAGTTGTTACTATGCCCTTTCCCCGGTTATTGTTGTGGCTATAAATGTACCCTATTCTTTTGATATTACCCGCCATGCGGACAAGGCTTCGGGTTCATTTGTCAACGTCCTTATCTCTCCACTTGCGGTTATCTCTTCTATATCCGATTGGTTTCTCCAAATCACATAGGTAAACATTTGCTTTCCTCACAGGTATGCTAATCTACATGTCAAAATTCCTTCGGACAGCTGCCCTTATCCACTCCCCTTTCTACCTTAGTTTGTTCCAACTTTATTCTGTGCTGTTAAGGACAAGGGCAGCAAATGCCTGGGAACATCATCGTCGTCGGTATGCACCCTAAATCACAAACCATCATAACATTGAATGTATCGCTGTTCGTTCACGGAGGCAACATCAAAATCTATGAACAACAGTGTTGGTGATATTTCAAGAAGTTTGATGCAGTGCTTGAGAAGACTGCTTACCGCCATCTTCTCAACACCACAGATCTTGGAATTCACGACACCATATGGACGGCAGTTGTTCAGGAAAAGGTTTATATTCGACCAGCAAAAAACCTGTCTTGTCAGCTTCGTCCGTCTCCTGTATGCGAAGTGTAATACACAGTGGGCTTTGACTAATCGTGGTGAATAGAACATTGTTACAATGGAATAAATGGTAGAATAGACTCGTTCAAGATTCACGATTGAAGGTGATACCATTTTTATTCCAGGTGGATGCACAATCAATTTTCGACAGATGGAAAGAGGAGTCTTAATTCGCTGTATCCAACGGATGTTTAGACTATAATTACAAAATGAATGACTTTTAATGTGTTTTAAGAAAATGCTTTAATTTTATTTTGTTGATATTAGTAGAATCAGAAGATTTGCTGAACTAATTGTTGGGATGTGCTATAGGGGAATAAATACAGGTTCAGAGGCGTATTACACGTAACGTCCACACATTTACTTTCTTGATTAAACGTGTATAGATCCGAATACATTCGTGAAATGCGGAACAGTATTTCATCTGCAATTGAATAAAGTAAATGCGACTTCGTTATTAAAATCATGCTTTCGCTATTTGGTGTTCAGTCTCCTTCATATTCGGCAATTAAGAGTGCAGAATTGCCGAAATTCTGTTTAATGAACATAACATTGAAGGTATAAAACGTGGACATGTTTTATAATGCGGAAACAGAAACTCGGAGCAAATCTGGGTCATTTGGCCCAGCGAGCCGGTTCCACGTGAAATTAGATCAGGCTGACCATCCATTTCAGTAACAGGTTCCCACTTTGTCCAAAAATTCTTTGGTCCCTTTAGCCGAAAGTCCATAACTAACTCCGTCAGGTAAGCATAAAATCTTTTGAATTTAACTGTTTCATATCGTAGCGAAATACACAGACGTACCAATATCTGGGTGAATACATTGCTCTTTCACGCAGTCCTAATATGTTCACCGCTAATCCTTAGAATACTGTTCGGGACACCCCCACCAGCGGGAACATTTTGTGTCTACCCTGCCTAGTTCAGTTAGAACTTTATAGGTTTCTGTGAGATAATTACGTAATTATTTTGAACTTGAGCAAATAAAATCCTAACCGACGTAATCTGCTTTCTCACGTCAGTCCCACTATCCCGGAAATCCGTCTGGTAAACATTCTCTGCACTAGCTCCATTGCAGGAATATGCTTCCTCACATAAGGAGACCAAAACTCCATACAATATTCCTGGTGTGGCCTCACCATGGCTTTGTATCATTTCAGCAAGACTGCCCTGCTCCTGCACTTCAATCCTCTCGCTATGAAGGCTAGCAGACCATTTGCCTCCTTTAAGGCCTGCTCCACCTATATGTTCACCTTCAACGACTTTCGTACAAGGCCCTCAGGTCTAGTTGAATGTTACCCTCTCTTAATTTGTAGCATTGAGAGAACAGTCTGCCTTACTGTGTTTGCGAGCAAAATGGTAGCCTCGCATCTATGCACATTATACTGCATCCATCATGTAGTTTCTCGCTCACTAAACTTGACCAAATAAAACTGAAACGTGTCTTCAAATTCCTCACAGCTCACCCTCCCACCCAGTTTCTGTTGTCTGCAAATCTGGAGATATTGCATTTAGCAGGATCTAAAATATTAGCATAGATTGTGAATAGATCGCATCTTGGCCTATTGGCTAAGATGAACGTGCGGCCAGGTGTAATGCATGGATCGTGTATCTCTCTCTTGTGGGGGGCCATGAATTGGATTCAATTTGAATTGTTTTTTGGAGCAGACAATGAGCTGGATTAGGGGTTTGCCCCTGACCCACACTCTGAGCTCTGGCTTTGTAACTCCGATGAAGTAAAAACATATATATCTTGTGTATTGATGGGGGTCCAAGCAAAGATATCTGGGGTACCCCTTTGGTCACTGCCCGTCATACGGATAATACTGGTTTTGTCCCACTCGTCGCTTCTTGTCTATCCATCACAACACACTAACACAATTTTACATGCTAACCTCCAATCTAACGTAGTTTAAAACGATTGAGAGTCCAAATGAACCACATCCATCGGCTCTACCCCATCAAATAAGATTGCTATATTCTCGCAGAATTCCTGCAAATTTGCCAAGCACCATTTAACTTCCGAAAATCCACGCGGACTGTGCCGATTCTGTCACTGTTTTGCGATTTTACATGGTCCCTTCATTGCACTCCATTCATAACCAGATTTATATTTCATCTGTCACTGAAGCCTCTGTAGTCAAATCAATGCTCTATGGGCAACAGCAGATATTCATATTCGGTCCTTTGAAATCTTCTGCAGCAAAATGGAATTAAGACAATTTGTTTCTGTTTATGCAGCAAGTGCGGTAATTTACAATTATATTGCAGCAAAATATAATGTGTACTATTGTCACAGCGTCCATCGACGGAATTTAGATTTCTGCTTACTGCGTCAACTATTGTTACTCAGCAAATGATGATTCAGAGAGAAGAATGTTACCACGAATGCCAAGTCATTAACTGAAGGGGAGCTAATTTAGCGGTTAGGTTATGTTCTTCTGGGCCTTTTTTTTGATTTAATGTTCATATACGATCACAACAAAACTGTTAATAATTTGGCTTGCAAATTGGTATCATCCAGTAATGAAAAAGTATTGTTTGAAATAATGTTGAATAGTCGATAGTTAAGTGATACGAACGTTTTAAAGTCTTCAATGTCAATTTGAATATCAGAATGAACAATGCAAACTAGTCCATCTTGTGAATCCGCCTGCCATCCATTGACTTTGTCGACACATTCCGCTGCTTTGGAAAGTGGGCAGCATAATCTAATGCCCCTCTCACCCGGCTTATTCTCTCTACCAACTTCTTCCATCGGGCATAAGATAGAAAAGTCTGAGAACACGCACTAACAGATAAAGAAACAGCTGATTTTCAGTTGTTACAAGACTCCTGAATAACCCTCTTATCGACTGAACTGATCTCTACGCAGCTTCTGTACTGTTGCAGCACTATACTCCGTATGGTTCACCCAATGTCTATGTCTATGTGTTTACATTGTGTATTGACCAGATTTCCTATGTTTCTTTTTTCATGCATGGGACGATCTGATCTGCCTGGACTCTACGCAGAATACTTTTTATTCTACCTATGTACACGTGGCAATAAATCTAAATCTCTGCATTTTAGACGATTGTTGACTCAACACTGAGTTGAGCAGCTTCCAAACAAACCCTTTTCTCCATTTAAGCACAAAGAACAAAGAAACGTACAGCACAGGACAGCCCCATCGGCCCTCCAACACTGTGCCGACCATGCTGCCCGTCTGAACTAAAAACGTCTACACTTCCGGGGTCCGTATCCCTCTATTCCCATGCTATTTATCTATTTGTCAAGATGCCCCTTAAACGTCACTATCATCCCTGCTTTCACCACCTCCTCCGGCAACGAGTTCCAGGCACTCACTACCCTCTGTGGAAAAAAATTGCCTCGTACATCTCCTCTAAACCTTGCCCCTCGCGCCATAAACCTATGCCCCCTAGTAATTGACCCCTCTACCCTGGGAAGAAGTCTCTGACTATCCACTCTGGCTATGCCCCTCATACTTTTGCAGACCTCTATCAGGTCGCCCCACAACCTCCGTCGTTCCAGTGAGAACAAACCGAGTTTATGCAACCTCTCCTCATATGCCATACCTCAATGCCCGCCATACCAGTAACATCCTGGGAAATCTCTTCCCCACCCTCTCTAAAGCCTCCACATCCTTCTGGTAGTGGGGCGAACAGAATTGAACACTATACTCCAAGTCTGCCCTAACTCAGGTTCTATACAGGTTATATACTTAGGTTTCCTTTTGTATGTTCAACCGAATGGTCATGATTTTCTTTCTGACAAATCTCCTTTTTATTCGCCATTTGCGGGGAATCTGGCTAAAAAGAATTATTTCCTGACTTAAATCATTAACTTTCTTTGCCGTTTGTCCAAAATTATTTTATCGTTTTATCGTTTAGCAGCTTTATAACTTCCTCTTTCTTCGTCATCGCTATCCTCTCAAAACCTAAGGCAGATTAATCATGTCAATTATGCACGTGTTCTCTCCGGAAAGAACTAATTTAGTCAAAAGGACTCTCCAATCGGACAAGGAACCTATTATCTCTCTGCAGACAGGAGATTAACATTACCCATTTGTAATCGACACTCGCGCAGCCATGTCTTCGGTGCAATCAGAACTTCGAATACCACTATCCGACCACACCCAACATTTGTCGGGGTTCCAAGGACAGGTGTGTGAGTACCCTACCCTACTGAACCTGTGACAGTCACTTATGAGAATGCGTCTACAGATCATCAGTTTGTGGTGACTACTGGATTGGACTGTAACTTGTCGGCCCGAGATTTACTGTGTATCTTCCAGCTACAGTTAGAGTATGGAGACGAAGGGGTAACGGTCCAATCATGGAGGATGAGACAACAGTGCTATATTTTTATAACACCCTAGTGGTGGACGTTATACATTGAACATTTACTGCACCACGTTACCCTGGCCTATGCAGAACCGGATAGAACAGGGAGTTGGAGGACAAATACCGGCCGTTAATTGGGACCGAATGGCCAGTCATGATTACAGCCACAGTCACGGGAAAAGAAGGTACAGCCGATTTTGTTACAATACCACCACATTTATAGCCACAGTCAGCTTCTGTAGGCCCTCATATTACACGTCAGGTCCACGACCAGTACCATGCCAAGGATCTGGGGCCATGGTAAGGAGGGCAGTGGATCAGCCAGATCCAACAGAGTACGCACTTCAAGTCATGCCAGATGGCACTTCCATAAAATATTTTGAGGTCCCTGAAACGATTAACACTCGACTTCAGCCAACCCACAGCTCTGGAAGAATAGGGGATTCCTTACCTCGGCCGGCGCAGGAATATCCCACCGGGGTTTAGTTAATGACCAACTGCAGGCCCTCCTTATGCCCGCGCAGATTTCCGTCATTAAATTCACTGCCCATACAAACGGTAAGACCCCAGTTGACTTTGGTAATGAACGAGCAGATTGTGCAGCGCGGACAGCCGCGCAAATTTAGCAAGTGATGATGCCTAAAATGTTAAGTCAGACTAAACGATCTACTATAAATAGGTCTGCCTCTGACAAGCCAATGCCAACCATCCAAGACGTCATAAGGTTACAGGAGGCCGCTTCTGAGAGTGATAAACAAATGTGGAAACGGTTAGGTTGTACATATGATTCTGTTTATTCTTTATGGACCACGCCAGCACATCTGACTTGTATGTCTGAGGTACTGGGTTTATGGGTCATCGAATGTGTATACTTTGCAACTCATTGTGGGGCTCGGGGGATTAGTGATTTGTTGCTGGACACTTGATGGCACCCTAAAATGCAGGGGTTTGAATCTGAACGACTGCTCACCATAATAGCAGAAAAAGAGATATTCTACTATGAAATATTGCCTCTTGTAATAACCTTATCAAGCACGCTATTTCAAAGATGTATGGACCAGATTATTTGCGGCCTGCAGGGGTTCAATGTTACCTTGATCATATACTGATTAGTATTAACAAGGAACAGGAGCATAACATAGACGCTGTATTGAAACACATTATGATGGATGATCTTCGTGCCAGGAACAGTACCTATCACTTCTTTCAAATATATCATATTTAGGCCATGTGAATATGATCAAGGGCCTACATAAGGTGCCTAAGATGTTTAAGGCTGTTATGTAGGCCCCACGACCAAATAATTTATTGCTCGAAAGATGAATTAACTACAATAGGAAATATGTCTCGAATCTAGTAATCCTACTTAAAGTGTTACATCATTTTCTGTGCGCGGTTATGGTCTCAATGTCTCGGGAAGGAAGTAGGTGCATTGGAGGCTCTAAAGCAAAGGTTCATTAGATTGTTTTCTGTGATGAATTCATTGGTCTATGGCGTGAGGCTAGGTAAATTTGGCGCATGTAACCTAGTTTAGAAGAACGGAAAGCGATTTCAGAGAGGCAAAGTGATAAGCACTACTATCTCACAGCGCTGGGGAGCCGAGGTCAATTCCGGCCTCGGGTGGCTGTCGGTGTCCAGTTTGCACTTTTTTACCCATGTCTGCCTATGTTTCCTCCGGATGCTCCAGTTTCATTCACAGCCCAAAGATGCGCAGGTTAGATGGATTGCCCATGCAAAATTGCCCCTGTCTATACAAACGGTTAGGTGGCGGTACTGGGGATTGGGTGAGGGCCTGACACTAGTCAAAGTGCCCTTTCAGAGGGTTGATGTAGACTCTATGGGCCAAATATCCTCTTGCTGCACAGTAGAGATTCTATGAAACTCTATTATTCCATGAAACAAGCCTGCACTTTGCTGAACGATCATGATTGGATAGACGCTGAGAGATTATAACTGCTTGCTGCGGACTCCAAAGTAGGGATGGTGGAAGCGGAATGCAGTTTCAGGATGAATGACAAATCACTTAGATTAAGAGAAAATAATTCAGTAAAACGGTTGTGAAAGCTTGGAATTCCGGACCTGTGGATGCACTGAATGATCCAACTTTGGAATATATTGACGCCTTGAACAGATACGACGCAAGACCTCTCAGGGTATTCAGGAAAATGGCTATGGGGCGTGAAGGAGAATTGAAGCCCCGAAGCAGCCAAGGCGGTAAAGAATTGCGGATCACTTTCGACCTGTCATATAGGATATATATTTTTTCTGTTTCTTGTGTTTTTGTGATGCTGTACACAGAGTCACTTTCTTGATTTTTGTTTCGATTACGGGTAGTCTTGCGTTAGAACAAAGAGTAGCGAGAAGATAGATACCCCAAAAGTACTTCAGCTGCAATCAAAATGAAGCTGATGCCATGCGTCTGACCACGCACCCGCCAACTGAAATAGTTGGTGCTTTAAACCCAGTTACTCGGGCACAAAAGCCCAAATGCGGCTCACATTTTGAATATCCCATATCAGAATAAAAACTATAGCTCTCTGCATATCCCACTACATTGTTTAATTTGCATTGACCAGCTTAGTCTTAAGCCAGACATACGAAATACTCTATGTCCTTTGAATTAATTGATGTTCAAATGCATGGTACGCAAACGTCTAGCGGAAAAGTACACACGGATTCTGTGACCGTCGACAGGTGTTCTGGTGGAGAACACCGTAACGCCCTCGAAGATCTATACCTATACAGTCCAAAATCTGAGCGCACTGCGATCCGCCGCATACAAAAATGTTTCTGGTGGTCTGCATACCGAATTTCAAAAGTGCTATTCCACGACAGCGAAGATCACTGCACAGGACTTTAAACTTCTCCTTAGCTCAGGGTAGTCTTGCAATATATCTGCAAACGACCGCAAGGCGAGCAGCCCATGCCATCAACAACAGGTTTTGCAACTATTGTGTTTGCATGGAAAGATCGTAGGGGAAGGAGTTGCAATGACTGAAAGTTGGACAAAAGCTTAGCGGAGGGAGATAAATTTTGAGAAATTGACAGTGGCAGAATTCAGCAATGATCATGCCATTGAATGTCAAGAGGTGTGGCTGTGTTCTCACATGTCGGTTTTTCACTTGTTCATCATTGATTCCACGTGCATGGCGCGAATGGTACGTTTCACTTATTGGCCAAAGGCTCAACATGGTCTCCGTATTTTCCATGCACCATCATACCAATGGCGGAATGTTTTCATAATCAACAGCTTCTTCACGATTCAATGCCTTCAGTCGTCTTTTGATATCACATGTAGATAATGGAATTGACTGAAAGCTGGCATCTGCGATGCTGGGCAGCTCTGAAGGAGGTTGATCATCCAGCCGGCATATCTTGGCGAAGGTTTCTGCACGTACTTCAACCTTCCGCTGCTTGAAATTGAACTATCGTATTTCAACAGGATCTGTGATAACACGTTAGCATGAGGAGCTTATGTTTTGATCATCGTCTGATCGACAGTGGAGAGACGTTGCGGGAGATTGGTGCGATAAACAATGTCAACGTCAGCAGAGATGTCAGATAGGTAAAACAAGGCACTGGCGATTTGTTTATCACATTGGCTTGCCTTAGACTGCTATTTATAAGTTTGCGAAAACCCATTTAACCAATGTTAACTCTGGGGAGGCGGTAACAACGTGGTATCCCACTGATATTGCACTGAGCATCTGGGTTCGAATCCCACTACAGCAGGTGGTGGATTTTAAACTTAATGAAACATCTAATGATGACAATTAAACTATTGTCGATTTTCGTAAAAATATCTTCCACTTCAATAATATCCTTTACGTCAGGAAACCTGCCGCCGTTACCTTGTCTGAGCGACGCATGATTCCAGACACACAGCGATGTGTTCAGATCTTAAATGCCCTCAGGACAGAACTAGCAAGCCAATCAATTGTATCCAACACCATTATACCAATCGCGAGGAAGAATCCAAAAAGGTTGGACACAGGGCGGACCATCCAACATCAACAGAGGCACCGGAAACCATTACAGTATACCCAGCCATGTCGACCATGAATGTCGACGCGTGTAACATCTGGGATTTTCTGCACAAATTGAGAGATTGCTTACGGGCTAGTCAAGCAACAGCCTGTTGTAGTCACTCTCGCGCAATCATACCGTACCAATAATCTCTCAGACACCACCTTCACCATACCTTGGTATTAACTGTCCCCACCTCAGGACAGACCCAGCAGCCATCGCGCCACCGAGGTGCACATACGGCTGGAGATTCAGGGGGCATTTTGAAACCCTGTGGTCATCCCTCTGCTGATTAACCAGTACTGGTCCACCTTGAACACAATTTGGAGAAATAACTGATTGTGGCAGTGACACGGCATGTACACGGGGTGGAGGACTTCAATACCATTCACAAAGAGAGGTTAGAACGTGCCACAACAGATCCAGCTAACCGATTCCTGCAGGACATCTGTCTGGACTGCGACTGCAGCAGGTGTTGAGGGAGCCAACAAATGGCCAAAACATACTTGACATCATCCTCCACAAACTTCGTGCTGCAGATGGATAATTCCATGACAATCCCCATACAGTAAACACCACAGTGTCCCATTGGAGACAAGGTTTCGACTTCACAACAATGATACACTCCATCGTATCGTGTGGCCCTGTCACCAGGGTAAGTTGGGTAGCCTTCGCACACATCTATCAGTTCAAGTCTGGGTATCAACAGGATGCTGTGGGCCGGCAGCAACATAACTGCACTCATCTAAAATCTGTAGACTCATGGCCTGACTAATTCCTCACTCTACCATGACCACCACGCTAGGGGATCAACAATGATTGAGTGAAAAGTGCAGGAGGCCATGCAAGGAGACACACCAGGCATGACTGAAAAAAAGGTGTCACCCCAGTGAAGCGACAACACTCTTGCAGACCAAACAGCCGAACAAGAAATTAGTAGACAAAGTCAAGCATTTCCACAACCGGTGAACCGGATCAAAACTCTGCAACCATGCCACATACAGCTGCGAATGGTGGTGGTCGCAATAACAACTCACTGGAGGAGGAAGCTCAACAAATATCCGAACTTGAATTGTGGAGGAGCACAGCACATCAGTGCAACAAAAATCATGTTGCCGACCTATTCATAACAATCATCAGAGAGATGTTCTGAATTGATGATTCATTTCGATTCCGCATTCTCCCAGCTTCACAGATGCCAGTCTTCAACGAGTTTGATTCATCCCTCTTGATATCAAGAAACGGCCCTGGCCACAATATACTGGAGAGGCTTTGCGTCTGACAATACTCCTGCGATAATGCTGAAGACGGGTGACCCGAACGTGCCACGCGAAAGCCAAGTTCTTCCAGTATAGCTACATCATTGACATCCAATGGACAAAGTGGGCAATTGCCCTTGCATATACTCTACACAAAAAACGACAAAACATAACCAACATTTTATCACACTATCTTGAACTCCAGATCATCATGCAATTGATTGAAGGAGTTACTAACAGTTTCATCATGCCACTACTCACGAACGCTCAAGTTGGGCTCTGCCAGGGGCAGAACGGTGACGCAGTGAGTAACAATGCTGCCTCACGGCGCCGAGGTCCCAGCTTCGATCCCGGCTCTGGGTCACTATCAGTGTGGAGTTTGCACATTCTCCCCGTGTTTGCGTGGTTTTCGCCCCTACAACCCAAAGTTGAGCAGGGTAGGTGGGCTGGCCACATTAAATTGCCCTTGAATTGGAAAAGATGAATTTGGTACTCCAAATCTTAAAAAAACGTTGGGCTCTGCCAGATTCAGTCAGCTCAGCCTTGGTGCAAACAAGAACAGAAAGTTAAAATCCAGAGGTAAATTAAGAGTAGCTGTTTTGATATAAATGCAAGTTGGACCACGTATGGCAACAAAGAGCACTACCAAAAGTGGAATCATTGGTAATCAGAGGCAATACCATTCGCTGGTTGGAGTCACAGATGTTTGAAGGTCAATCAACTCAGTTCCAGTACATCATTACAGTTGTTCCTCAGGGTAATATCCTAGGGCCAACCACCTTCGGCTGCTTTAGCAATCATGTTCCTTGCTCAATTAGGTCAGAAGTGTGGATATGAGGTGGTGGTTCCACAATGTTCAGCATTGTGCGCGACTCCATAGATACTGAAGCATTACATGCCCAAATGCACAAACTAGACGATATTCAGTCTTGAGCGGACAAATAACAAGCAACATTCGGGCTACAGAAATACCAGGCAATGCCCAAGACCAACTGGAGTAAATCCAGCCAACGCCTATTCGGACGCATTACCATCACTGTATCACTCCCCTATCAACTTTCGCGTTGTTACCATTGTGCAGAAAACTAATTATTTTACGTCACTCTGGGCAGGTTCGAGGTAAATTCCATCCCCGCATGTACCAGAGTCACAACACAATTGAATTACCCAATAATTCTTCTTCAGAATCATGATTCCTTTGCCCTTCGCTTCCCAATTACTACAGTCTCCAGCTTTCTCAGTTGAAACTCAAAGAACAATCAACAAAGAACAAGGCGTCCTGTGGAGGCCACGGAGTGAGTGGTCGCTTATTTGGTAACTCCCGCTCGTGGTGGACATTTGGGACCTTTGACCCGACTTATGGGGGGTTTGATCGGCAAAATAGGAGATTGGCGAGGGAGAGGAGAAGAATCACCCATCAGTGTATGGTTTCGTGGCGAAGAAGTGATCTGAAAAGTAGAGATCGTTCGGCAAAGAAGGGAGTGGAGTCTGCAGCACAGAAAAACACGGCAGAGGCTCGGCGACTGGGAATGCCGGCCCAGTGGTCAATGAGCAGCTTGTGGACTCCGTCCAAGACAGCTTTTCCAAGCAGAGACAAGAGTACCTGGACCCGATTAAGACGGGGATTGACCGGGTTGAGCAAAGACTGGACACCCAGGGCCAGTCGATCCAGAAGGTGAAAGAGGCGGTGGCTGAGCACAAGGACCAGCTAACCGCGATGGCGGCGGAGATGTGGCTGACGAGGGACCACCATAAAAGGCTGCGAGAAATTGGAGGATTTGGACAACAGGTCGTGCAGGCGGAACCTGTGGACCTTCGGCCTTCCGGAGGGCAGCGAGGGATCGGTGGTGCATATGTTCGAGAATCTGCTGGGGGAAGGTGCGTTTACTCGACCCTTGGAGGGTGCACAGAGCGCTGATGAGGAAGCCGCGTGTGAATGCGCCACCGAAGGTGATGGTGGTACGAATGTATCGGCTCCTGGACAAGGAACAGATCTTGAGGTGGGTCAGGGAGACGAGGAGCTGCAAATTGGAATATAAGGAGCTATCCATTTACCAGGACTTGGGTACGGAACTGGCCAAAAGTGGGCGAGCTTCAATAAAGTCAAATCGGCCCCCTTTAAGAAGGGGTGAAGTTCGGCATGTTCTATCGTTTGTGGGTAATTTACGAAGGTCAAGTACTTTATTTCGGATCGACGAATGAGGTGATGAACTTTGCTACGGACAGGGGACTGGCAGATGATGGCGGACATTGAACTTGGGGCGAGTAATACGTAATAGTACCTATGCTGCTAAATTTCTTTCCCCTTTGGATTTTGCATGTATTGTTTTTGCACCAATATTTGGGCCGTTTGTCAGTTTTGTATGCGGGTGAACTTTATTCTAAATGGAGCATGGTGTGTGGAATTTTCTTCTTTGTGTTTGTTGGGAATTATTATGTTTTGCATATGGATGTTCGAGCGAGGGGAGAGGGAGATCAGTCGGATGCTTGGCACCGTGGGCGGGGGCTACCAGGCTAGCTGGGGGTCTCTCTCACGGAAGCGCAGTGGTGGATGAGCAGGTGATCAGTTTGTTATGGGGGGTTGGAATTGTTAATTTGCTGTTATGGGGGAGGGGGATATTGTTCTCCTGACAGGGGAGGGAATCGCCCTTGGAGACAAATTGAAGGTCGATGACTGTATACACCCGAAGGCTGGCCTGAGGAGTCGCAGGATGTGGGCTGGAGGCTGGCCTAAAATGGATGATGGCTGATCGTCAGGTGTTGGGGGGGGGCGTTGCGGGGGTGTCCCCCTACCAAGCGGATGGCATGAAACGTGAGAGGGCTGAATGGGCCGGTCAAGATCGCTCACGTTTGTGCATTTGAAGGGTTTGAAGGCGGACGTGGCAACGCTACAGGAGACACACCTGAGGGTAGTGGATCAGACTGGACTGAGGAAGGGGTAACTTGGGAAGGGATTTCATTCGTGGCTAGACTGTACAACTAGGGGGCTTGCGATATTGATCAACAAGCGGGTGTGATTTGAGGTCGGAGGTAGGTATGTTATGGTGAGTTGGAAGCTGGAGAGGGTGCCCGTGGTATTACTGAATATCGGTGGGCCGAGTGGCCTAATTCTGCTCCTATGTCTAATGGTCTTATTTATGCACCAAACTGGGACGATATGGACTTTATGATGCAGGTGTTGGGGAAGTCTCCACTCCTGGATTTGCATAGCTGGACTTTAATAGGGTCATTCTTCCGAGGTTAGATCGGTCGAGTTGAAAGATAGGGAGGGTGCCAGCTGCCGCGAAGGAACTAAAATGGTTTATGGATCAGTTGGGAGGGGTAGATCCTTGGAGGTTCGGACGATCAAGAGTGAAGCAGTTTTCGTTTTTCCCCCTTGTTCAGAAAGTGTACTCTCGGATAGATTTTTTTCATTTTGAACAGGCTTTGTTGGCGGGGATGGTAGATGCCGAAAATTCGGCGATTGATCTGTCTGGCTATATCCACACTGGGAGGAATTACGGGTGAGCAAGGAGTGGGGTCAGCACCCGAAATGGAGATTGGATATAGGACTGTGAACGGATGAGGGGGGGGGGGGGTCGGGGGGTGGGGGGGGGGGGGGGGGAGGGTTGCCGGCGGGAAGGGAGGCCATCAAGAATTATTTGGAGATAAATGACAGGGGGGGCGGGGGGGGGGTCGGTAGCAACGATGTGGGAGGTGCTGAAGGCAGTGGTTTGGGGGGGAGCTAATTTCGATTCGGGCCCTTAAGGAGAAGGTGGAGCGGGCAGACATGGATAGGCCGGTTAGGGATATACTCCAGGTGGACAGAAGGTATTCTGAAACCCCGAAAGGGGAGCGGCAGAAGCTGCAGATGGAGTTTGGTCTGATATCCAGAGGGAAGGCGGTGGGGTAGTTGAGGAAGGCGAGAAGGGCGACACATGAGTCTGGTGAGAAGGCCAGTAGGATGCTAGCACACCAGCTCAGGAAAAGGGTGGCGGCCAGGGAAATAGTGGACAGAGGGGAGAACTCTAAAACTAGGGGTGATGCAATAATGATCAATAAGCGGGTGTTATTTGCGGTAGGGAATATAGTGGCGGACTCGGGGTAGGTATGTTTTTATTTCAATTTAGAGTACCCAATACATTTTTTCCAACTAAGCGGCAATTTAGCCTGTGCAATCCACCTACCTTGCACATATTTGCGTTGTGGTGGCGAAACCCATGCAAACACGGGGAGAATGTGCAAACTCCACACGGACAGTGACTCGGGCCGGGATCGAACCTGGGACCTCGGTGCAGGGAGACTGCAGTGCTACCACTGCGCCACCGTGCTGCCCGGAGTAGGTATGTTATGGTGAGGTGAAAGCTGGAGATGGTGCCTGTGGTATTACTGGATGTCGATGGGCCGAGTGGCCTAATTCTGCTCCTATGTCTTATGGCCTTATGGTCCTATTTATGCACCAAACTGGGACGATGTGGAGTTTATGATGCAGGTGTTGGGGAAGACTCCGGACCTGGACACGAATCGGGGGACTTTAATGCGGTCATTGATCCGAGGTTGGATCGGTCGAGTTCAAAGACAGGAAGGGTGCCAGCCGCAGCAAAGGAAGCAAAATAGTCTTGGACCCAGCATGGGAGAGCCTGGGGTGTTCAAAGTGTTTTACAGTCTGCTGTATGAGTCAGAGCCCCGAGCTGGGCTGGAGGGGATGAGGCAGCTTTTGGAAGGGTTGATGTTTCCGAAGGTGGAGGAAAGGTTGTTGAAGGGGTTGGGAGCACCGATCGGGATTGTAGAAGTCGTAGAGGGATTGTAAGCCATGCAGTCGGGTAAGGCCCCGGGACTGGATGGCTACCCAGTGGAATTTTACAAGAATTCTTCTGGGATGATGGGCCCACTGCTGGTGAGGGCATTTAATGAAGCTAGGGAGTGGGAGGTCCTTCCCCCAACAATGTCACAGGCTTCGATCTCATTGGTCCTGAAGTGGAAGAAGAACCGAGAGCAATGTGGGTCATACAGACCAATCTCCCTACTGAATGTCGATGCCAAATTTCTGGCCAAAATTCTAGTCTCGAGGATAAAGGATTGTGTTCCGGGGGTGATAGGGGAAGACCAGACGGGGTTTGTTAAAGGCAGGCAGCTAACGGCCAATTTTATAAAGCTCTTGAATGTAATCATGATGCCATCCGATGGGATGGAGGAGGAGGTGGTGGTCACTATGGACGTTGAAAATGCCTTTGACAGAGAGGAATGGAATTATTTGTGGGACGGTTTGGGTTTGGGCAGAGCTTTATTGACTGGATTTGATTATTGTACCAGGCACCAGTGGCGATCGTGTGGACGAACCGGGTGATTTCGGATAACATTAGTCTGCACCGGGGAACAAGGCACGGGTGTCCCCTCTCCCCACTTGCTTGCCTCAACTATAAAGCCATTGGGGATGGCGCTTAGAGGGGGCTAGACTGGGGGTGGGTGGGGTGGGTGGGGTGGAACACCGTGTCTAGTTATCTGTTGACGAACAACACCTATATATCTCTGACCGTTAGGAGGGTGTGGGGGATTATGCGGATTTTAGTTGAATTTGGACGGTTCTTGGGGTACACATTCAATATGGGTAAGAACGCATTTTTTGTTATCTAGGCGAGAGGGCAGGAGAGGAGACTGGGGGAGTTGCTGTATAAAGTGGTGGGAGGGAGGTTTGATGACTTGGGTATTCAGGTTCTACGTGATGGGAGCAGTTACATAATTTAAATTTGGCCCGGTTAGTTGAACAAATTAAAGAGGACTTTCGGAGGTGGGCCATGCTCCCGTTGTCACTGGCGGCAAGGGTACAGACCAAAACAATGACTGTTCTCCAGAGATTTTTGTTTATTTTCCAGTGCCTCCCTGTTTTTGTACCAAAGGCCTTTGTTAAGCGGGTGAATTTGGTGATCTCTGGGTTTGTGTGGGCGGTTAAGAACCCGCGAGTTAAGAAAGTGCTGTTGGAGCGGGGCCAAGGAGGGGGAGGTATAGGAACCGCTACGGCGCGGCAAATATAGCCATAATTAGGAAATGGGTAGTGGGGGAGGGGTTGGTGTGGCAGGGGGTGAAGGCGGCCTCATGTAAGGGCATATGTTTGGGGGCATTGGTAACGGCACCTCTGCCATTCTCGCCGGCCAGGTACTCCACAATACCAGTGGTAGTGATGGCCGAGAGTCTGGAAGCAGTGGAGGAAGCACATGGGAGTGGAGGGAGCGTCGGTGTGGGACCAATTTGTGGTAATCACCGGTTTGTACTGGGGGGGATGGATGGGGGGTTTCAGAGGTGGCAGAGAGCAGGGATTGAGAGGCTGGGAGATCTGTTTATTGATGGTAGCTTTCCCTGTTTGCAGGATCTGGAAGAGGAGTTTGAATTACCGGGAGGGAATGGATTCGGTATCTGCAGGTGAGGGATTTTGGGCGAAGGCAGATTTCGACATTTCCGCTTCTATGGCCGCAGGCAACACAGGACAAGTTAGTTTCTAGAACGGCAGTGGGAGAGGTATCGGAAATCTATAAAGAACTTATGGATTGGGAGGAAACCCAGCTCGGTGAGCTAAAACCTAAATGGGAAAATGAGCTGCGAAAGGAGTTAGAGGCGGGTCAATGGGACGATGCGCTGAGCAGAGTCAACGCAACCTCATCATGTGCCAGGCTCAGCCTGATATAATTCAAGCTCATTCACAGGCTACACATGACGGTGGCCCGGATGAGCAGATGTTTTGGGAAGGACGACAGGTATGTGAGGAGTGCAGTAGGGCCCACAAATCATGTCCACATGTTTTGGGCATGTCCGAAGCTCAGGGGATTCTGGCAGGGATTTGTGCATGTCATGTAAACATACTAAAAGCAAGGGTGGTGCCGAGACCACCGGTAGCGATTTTTGGAGTGTCAGAAGACCCGGGAGTCCAGGGGGTGAGAGGGGCCGGCGTTTTGTCCTTTGCCTCCTTGGTATCCCGGAGACGGATAATACCAACCTGGAGGGACGCGAAACCCATGAAATCAGGCGTATGGGTTAGTGACATGGGAGGGTTTCTCAGGCTTGAGAACATTAAGTTTGTCCTGAGAGGGTCAATGTTAGGGTTCGTTCGGAGGTGATAGCCATTTATCGACTTCTTCGTGGAAAATTAAACTGTTGGCAGTTTCAATTAAGCGGGGGGGGGGGGGGGGGGGGCGGGCGGGTAGGGAGTAAGGCAGAGTAGGGTAAATTAGGGTATTTTTGTCTAGCTTAGGCGGGAACAGTGGCAGATGGAGGAGTGTGTTAAGCACTGAATTATGATTACATTTGTTTTTGTATATTTTGTTATAAAACGATAAATGCCTCAATTAAATGTTTGTTAAAAAAAGGAACAACGAGCAATACAGAACAGGAGCAGGCCCTTCGGCCTTCCAAGAATGTGCCATGGTACCTGTCTAAACTAAAACCGTATGCACTTACAGAATACGTATGCTTCCATTCCTATACTATTCATATATTTGCTTGATCATCCTTAAATGCTGCTGTCGTACCAGCTCCCACCATCGCCCCAGGCAGTGCGCTCCATATATTTACCCCCTCTGTGTAAAACACTTGCCTCGCACATCAGTTCTAAACTTTTCCCCACGCACTTTTAACCTGTGTCCCCTAGTACTTGACTCTCCTACCCTAGGAAAGAGCATATGGCTATCCATTCTGTTCATGCCACACAATCTTGTAGATCTGCATCAGGTCGCCTCTCAACGTCCATCGTTCCATTGAGAACAGACCGAGTTTATCTAACCTCTCCTCTTAGATAATGCTCTTCATACCAGGCAACATCCTAGTAAACTGTTTTTTTACCGTCTACAAAGCATCGACATCCTTCTGGCCTTGTGGCGACGAGAATTGTGTACAATATTCCAAATGAGGCCTAACTAAGATCCTGTACAGCTGCAACATGAATTGCCAATTTTTATATTCAATGTCCCACCTGATGAAGGCAAGCATGCCGCATGCCTTCTTGACCACCTTGTCCACATGCATTGCCACTTTCAGTAATCGATGGATTTGTATGCCCAGATCCCTCTGCCAGTCAGTTTTCGAAAGAGTTCTACCATTTATTGTGTAATTCCTACGTGCATTGGACCTTCCAGAGTGCATTGCATCACAGTTGTCCGGATTAAATCCCACCTGCCATTTCTCCGCCCAAGAGTCCAACCAGTTTATATCTGCTGTATCCTCTGACAATCCTCTTCACTATCCGCAACTACAACAATTTATGTGTCATCTGCGAACTCACTAATCAGACCAGCTCCATTTTCTTCAAAATCATTTTATGCACCACGAACAGCAAAGGCCCAAAAACTGATACCGTTTGAACGCCGCTAGTCACAGCCTTCCATTCAGAAAAACACCCGACTACTGTTACCCTCTGTCTGCTGTGCCCAAGCCGGTTCTGTATCCAACTTTCCAGCTCTCCTCTGATCCATGATACTTCACCTTTTGTACCAGTCTACCATGAGGTGGCTTGTAAAAGTCGTTCCTGAACATGTATACAACATCTACCGCCTGTCCTCATCTATCATCTTTATCGCTTTCACGAAAAAAACGATCAAATTAGTGAGGCACGATCCCCCTTCACAAAACCATGCTGTCTATCACTAATAAGTCCATTTTTTTCCAAATATGAGTAAATCCTATTTCTTAGAAACTTTTCCAAACATTTCCCGACCACTGACGTAACTTCCTGCATTATCCCTGCTGCCCTTCTTAAACAATGGAACAAGATTGGCTACTCTCCAGTCCTCTGAAACTTCCTCTGTAGCCAATGAAGTTACAAAGATTACTGCCAAGGCCACAGAATTTACTCCCTTGCCTCCTTCCGTATTCTGGGGTCAGTCCCATCAGAATGAGACTTATTGTGGTGGACTTACCTACTTTAATGCTTATTAAGATGTCCCAAACCTCCTCTTTATTAATAACAACACGACTCAGAATAACGACACATTCTACACTATACTCCACATCTACCGAGTCCTTCTCTTTGGTGATACTGAGGCAAAGTATTAATTTAGTATCTCTCTGATTTCTTTTCATTCCATGCATAGATTCCCGCTAATATTCTTGAATGGATCAACCCTTTCTCTGGCTACATATGTATAAAACGCCTTTGGATTTCCCTTAATCCTGTTTGCCAACGACATTTCATGACCCCTTTAAGCATTCCTAATTCCCACCTTAAGTTCCCTCCTATTCTGCAAGGGTTTCATCTGTCCTTAGCCTTTTAGACTTTACAAATGCTTCCTTTTTCTTTTTTACAAGTGTCATAATCTCCCTTGTAATCTAAGATTCCTTGCACTTGCCACCCTTATCTTTCATCCTCAGAGGTACATGCCGGTCCTGAATTCTAATGAACCGACATTTGAAAGCCTCCCACATGTCGGATGTTGATGTACCCTCAAACAGCCTCGCCCAGTCAACGCTCTCCAGATCCTGGCTAATGCTGTTGTAATTAGCGTTATATAATCATAGAATTTACAGTGCAGAAGAAGACCATTCGGCCCAACGATTCTGCACCAGCACTCCCCAAGGCCACCCCTCCAACCTATCCCTATAACCCATTAACCCCACCCAACCCACCTTTTTGGACATTAAGTGTAATTTAGCATAGCCAATCCACCTAACCTACACATCTTTGGACTATGGGAGGAACCCGGAGCACCTAGAGGAAACCGACGCAGACGCAGGTAGAAGTGCAGACTCCGCACAGACAGTGAGCCGAGCTGGGAATCGAACTTGGAACCCTTGAGCTGTGAAGCAATTATGCTAACCACTGTCCTACCGTGCTGCCCTTAATGTTCCTCTAGTCTAATACCTTCACCTAAGGACCACTCTGGTCCTTTCCCATGAGCAGCTTAGAACTTAAATTTATGATCACTGTTCCCGAAATGATCTCCGACTGAAATAGTAAATAGTCCAACTCGGGAAGGGGCCATACTGGACCTGGTATTGGGGAATGATCCCGGCCAGATGGTTAAAGTTTTAGTCGGTGATTACTCTTGGAATAGCGATCACAATTCCGTAAGTTTTAGAATACTCATGGACAAAGACGAGAGTGGTCCTAAAGAAAGAGTGCTAAATTAGGGAAAGGCTAAGTAGAACAAAATTCGGCAGGAGCTAGCGAATGTGGATTGGGAGCAGCTCTTTAAGGGTAAATCCACATTTGAAATGTGGGAGTCATTTAAGGAAAGGTTGATTAGAGTGCAGGACAGACATGTCCCTGTGAAAATGAGGGATAGAAACGGCAAGATTAGGGAACCATGGATGACGGGTGGAATTGTGAGACTAGCTAAGATGAAAAGGGAAGCATACATAAGATCTAGGCGACTTAAATCTGATGAAGCTTTGGAAGAATATCGGGAAAGTAGGACAAATCTCAAACGCGCAATAAAGAGGTCTAAAAGGGGTCATGAAATATCTTTGGCTAACAGGGTTAAGGAACATCCCAAAGCCGTTTATTCGTATATAAAGAGCAAGAGGGTAACTAGAGAAAGGATTGGCCCACTCAAAGACAAAAGAGGGAATTTATGCGTGGAGTCAGAGGAAATGGATGAGATTCTCAATGAGTACTTTGGATCGGTATTCACCAAGGAGAAGGAAATGACGGATGTTGAGGCTAAAGATGAATGTTTAAATACTCTAGGTCAAGTCGGCATAAGGAAGGGGGAAGTTTTGGGTATTCTAAAAGGCATTAAGGTGGACAAGTCCCCAGGTCCGGATGGGATCTATCCCAGGTTACTGAGGGATGCGAGGGAAGAAAAAGCTGGGGTATTAATAGATATCGTTGCAGCATCCTTGAGCACGGGTGAGGTCCCAGAGGACTGGAGAATTGTTAATGTTGTCCCTTTGTTTAAGAAGGGTAGCAGGGATAATCCAGGGAATTATAGACCTGTGAGCTTGACGTCAGTGGTAGGCAAACTGTTGGAGAAGATACTGAGTGATAGGATCTATTCACATTTGGAAGAAAATAGACTTATCAGTGATAGGCAGCAGGGTTTTGTGCAGGGTAGGTCATGTTTTGCAAACCTAATAGATTCTTTGAGGAAGGGCTGTAGATGCCATATACATGGACTTCACTAAGGCGTTCGATAAAGTTTCCCATGGCACGTTGATGCAAAAATTGAAGTCGTATGGGGTTCAGGGTGTACTAGCTAGATGGATAAAGAACTGGCTGGGCAACAGGAGACAGAGAGTAGTGGTGGAAGGGAGTGTCTCAAAATGGAGAAAGGTGACTAGTGGTGTTCCACAGGGTCCGTACTCGGACCACTGTTGTTTGTGATATACATAAATGATCTGGACGAAGGTATAGGTGGTCTGATTATCAAGTTTGCAGATGATACTAAGATTGGTGTAGTTGCGAGGAGGGCTGTCACAGAATACAGCAAAATATAAATAGATTGGAGAGTTGGGCAGAGAAATGGCAGATGGAGGTCAATCCAGGCAAATGTGAGGTAATGCATTTTGGAAGATCTAATTCAAGAGCGGACTATACGGTCAATGGAAGAGTCCTGGGGGAAAAAATTGATGTACAGAGAGGTCTGTGAGTTCAGGTCCATTGTACCCTGAAGGTGGCAACGAAGGTCGATAGAGTGGTCAAGAAGGCATACAGCATGCTTGCCTTCATCGGACGGGGTACTGAGTACATGAGTCGGCAGGTCATGTTACAGTTGTGTTGGACTTTGGTTAGGCCACATTTGGAATACTGCGTGCAGTTCTGGTGGCCACATTACCAGAAGGATGTGGATGCTTTAGAGAGGGTGCAGAGAGGTTCACCAGGATGTTCCCTGGTATGGAGGGAGCTAGCTACGAAGAAAGGTTGAGTAGATTTGGATTGATTTCGTTGGAAAGACGGAGATTGAGGGGGGACCTGATTGAGGGACAAAACTATGAGAGGTATGGTCAGGGTGGTTAGCAACAAGCTTTTTCCAAGAGTGGGGGTGTCAATTAGAAGGGGTCACGATTTCAAGGTGAGAGGGGGGACGTTTAAGGGAGATGTGCGTGGAAAGTTTTTTACGCAGAGGGTGATGGGTGCCTGGAACGCTTTGCCAGCGGAGTTGGTAGAGGCGGGCACAATAGCATCATTTAAGATGTATCTAGACAGTTATGTGAACGGGCGGGGAACAGAGGGAAGCAGATTCTTGGAAAATAGGTGACAGGTTTAGATAAAGGATCTGGATCGGCGCAGGCTGGGAGGGCGAAGGGCCTGTTACTGTGCTGTCATTTTCATTGTTCGTTGTTCTTTGAAACGTCGATCACCTGGCCGGGCTCATCTATGAGCCCCAGGTGTAATATAGCCCATTCCCGTGTTGGGTGATTTACATGTTGTTTCAGGAAACCCTCCAGGACTCTCCTTGCAAATTCTGCTCCATCCATGCCTCTCGCAGTAACTATGTCCCAGTCAATACAGGGAAGGGTAAAATAATCCACCACAACAACCCTATCGTTTATGCATCTTTCCAACATCTGTCTGCATATCTGCTCCCCTATCTCCGTCTGGCTGTTAGGAGGTCAGTAGGAAACCCCCAACATTGTGACATCACATTTCCTGTTTCTGAGCTCTACCCAGATTGTCTCGCTGCCTGGAACCTCCAAAGGGCCCTCCTTCAGCACAGATGTGATATTCCCCTTAACCAATAATACAACTCCCCCACCCCTTTTGCATCCCCCTCCGTCCTGCCTGAAGCATCTAAATCCTGGAATGTTTAGTTGCCAATCTAGTCCTTCTTTCAACCAAGTTTCTGTAATACCGACATCATAATTCCACTTACTAATTTAAAGGTATGTGGCAGGGGGGTGGCAACCAATGCAGGAAGTCGGAATGTAGGAAAATAGGGACAGAAACAAAAGGCAGTAAGGGGGAAAGAGTAAGGCAGAGAAGCCATCGCCATAATCAAAAAGGGCGACAGTAAAGGTACAGTGACTGAGGGGAACTCAGTGAATAGGTCCAGTAATACTAAAAGGGATAAAACGGGAAGTAAAAACATTAATGGAAAGCGATGGGGCAGGTTATTACATGAAGATATGGGTTCAACGACGAGGAAAATTAGGAGAAAAGTTAAGAGGAAATATAACTTAGGAGAGGTTACTGATCGCGGTGTTAAAATTCAAAACAGAGGTCTAAGATGCAACATAAGTGTACTTTACCGGACTGCGCTTAGTATTCGGTATATGGTAAATGAATTGATGGCGCAAATCATCGCGATGACTATGATTTAGTGGCCATGACTGAAACATGGTTAAAGGATGGTTACGGCTGGGAGTTAAATATCCAAGGGTATCAAACTATTCGGAAGGACAGAGTGGATGGTAAAGGAGGTGGTGTAGCTCTGTTATTTAACGAAGACATCGAGCAATAGTAAGGAATGACATTGATGCTATGGAGGACAAGGTTGAATCCATTTGGGTGGAAATCAGGAATGCGAAAAAGCCACTGATAGTAGTAGTCTATAGGCCACCAAATAGTAACATTATGGTGGGGCAGGCAATAAACAAAGAAATAACTGATGCATGTAGAAATGGTACAGCACTTATCATGTGGGATTTTAATCTACATGTCGATTGGTTTAACCAGGTCGGCCAAGGCAGCCTTGAGGAGGAGTTTATAGAATATATTCGCGATAGTTTCCTAGAGGGAAAAGCGGTCCTAGATCTGGTCCTGTGTAATGAGACAGGATTGATTAAAGATCTCATAGTTAGGGATCCTCTAGGAAGGGGTGATCACAATGTGGTGGAATTTAAAATACAGATGGAGATTGAGAAGGTAAAATCAAACACGAGTGTTTTGTGCTTAAGCAAATGAGATTACAATGAGATGAGAGACGACCTAGCTAATGTAGACTGGGACCAAAGACTTTATGGTGAAACTGTTGAGGAACAGTGGAGAACCTTCCACGCGATTTTTCACGGTGCTCAGCCAAGGTTTATACCAACAAAAGGGAAGGACAGTAGAAAGAGGGAAAATCGACCGTGGATATTTAAGGAAATAAGGGAGAGCATCAAATTGAAGGAAAAAGCATACAAAGTGGCAAAGATCAGTGGGAGACGAGAGGACTGGGAAATCTTTAGGGGGCAAGAGAAAGCTACTAAAAAATCTATAAAGAAGAATAAGATAGAATATGAGAGTAAACTTGCTCAGAATATAACAACAGATAGTAAAAGTATCTACAAATATATTAAACAATAAATATTGGTCCTTCAGAGGATGAGAAGGGAGGTTTAATAATGGGAGATGAGGAAATGGCTGAACAAGTTTTTTATGTCGGTCTTCACAGTAGAAGACACAACTAACATGTCAGTGACTGATAGAAATGAGGCTGTGACAGGTGAGGTCCATGAGATGATTGTTATCACTTTGGAGGTAGGGATGGGGAAGCTAATGGGGCTAAAGGTAGACAAGTCTCCTGGCCCTGGTGGAATGCAACCCAGAGTGTTAAAAGAGATGGCTAGGGAAATTGCAAATGCACTCATGACAATTCACCAAAATTCACGAGACCCTGGAGTGGTCCCGGCTGATTGGAAATTAGCAAACGTGACACCACTGTTTAAAAAATGAGGTAGGCAGAAAGCGAGTAATTATAGGCTAGTTAGCTCAAATTCAGTAGTAGGGAAGATGCTGGAATCTATCAACAAGGAAGAAATAACGAGGGATCTGGATGGAAATTGTCCCATTGGACTGACGCAGCATGGGTTCAAAAAGGGCAGTTTGTGCCTAACTAATTGAGTGGAATTTTTTGAGGACATTACCAGAGTGGCAGATAACGGGGATCCAATGGATGTGGTACATCTGGATTTCCAGAAAGCCGTTGACAAAGTGCCACACAAAAGGTTGCTGCATAAGATAAAGATGCATGGCATTAAGGGTAAAGTAGTAGCATGAATAGAGGATTGGTTAATTAATAAAAAGCAAAGAGTGGGGATTAATGGGTGTTTCTCTGGTTTGCAATCAGTAGCTAGTGGTGTCCCAAAGGGATCAGTGTTGGACCCACAATTGTTCACAATTTACATCGATGATTTGGAATTGGGGACCAATGGCAATGTGTCCAAGTTTGCAGACGACACTCGGATGAGTGGTAAAGCAAAAAGTGCAGAGGATATCGGAAGTCTGCAGAGGGATTTGGATAGGTTAAGCGAATGGGCTAGGGTCCAGCAGAAGGAATACAATTTTGACAAATGTGAGGTTATCCATTTTGGTAGGAATAACAGCAAAAGGGATTATTATTTAAATGATAACATATTAAAGCATGCTGGGGTGCAGTGAGACCTGGGCATGCTTGTGCATGAATCGCAAAAAGTTGGTTTCCAGGTGCAACAGGTGATTAAGAAGGCGAATGGAATTTTGTCCTTCATTGCTAGAGGGATGGAGTTTAAGACTAGGGAGGTTATGCTGCAATTGTATAAGGTGTTAGTGAAGCCACACCTGGAGTATTGTGTTCAGTTTTCGTCTGCTTACCTGAGAAATGACGTACTGGCGTTGGAGGGTGTGCAGAGGAGATTCACTAGTTTAATCCCAGAGCGGAAGGGGTTGGGTTACGAGGAGAGGTTGAGTAGACTGGGACTGTACTCGTTGGAATTTAGATGGATGAGGGGGGATCTTATAGAAACATATAAAATTATGAAGGGAATAGAGAGGATAGATGCGGGCAGGTTCTTTCCACTGGCGGGTGGAAGCAGAACTTGGGGGTAAAGCCTCAAAATAAGGGGAAGTAGATTTAGGACTGAGTTTAGGAGGAACTTCTTTCCCCAAAGGGTTGCGAATCTATGGAATTCCTTGCCCACTGAAGCAGTTGAGGCTCCTTCATTAAATGTTTTTTAAGATAAAAATATATAGTTTTTTGAAGAATCAAGGGATTAAGGATTATGGTGCTCGGGCCGGAAAGTGGAGCTGAGTCCGCAAAAGATCAGCCATGATCTCATTGAATTGCGGAGCAGGCACGAGGGGCCAGATGGCATACTCCTGCTCCTAGTTCCTATGTTCTTATGTTCTTAATCCAAGCCTTAAATTCATGTGTCTTACCAGAAATTCTCCTCGCATTGAAACTAATGCACTTCAGCCCACCAGCCCCACTGCGTTCACCAACACTCCCTGTATGCTCTTCCTCTTAACCTTACTGGCCTTCGTCTGTAGCTCTCCATCAGTTATTTATCCCATTGACCTACTGCTCTGGTTCGCATCTCGGCCATACTAGACAGTTCAATCTGTTGCTCTGTCTTCTACTTTTCTCCTTCCTAGCTTTTGTTCATGCCCTGTCTTTATACCCTCTGACCTCCTGCATTCGTTCCCATCCCCCTGCTATATTCGTTTCATCCCTCCCATACAGTGCGAGCAAACAATCCCCCTCGGACATTGGTTCCATTTCTGTACAGGTATAGACCGTGCAATTTCCAATGGTTCCACAATCCCATAACCGGTCCGAAAGTCCCAAAAATCTTAATCCCTCCCTCCTGCACCATCTCTCAAGCCACGCATTCGTCCTGCCTACTCTGTTATTCCTACTCTGATAAGCATGTGGCACTGTTAGCAATCCTGAGATTACTACCTTTGAGGTTGGACTTTTTAGTGTATCTGCTAACTCCCTAAATTCAGCCTTTATGACCTCATCCCTTTTTTACCTATATCGTTGATACCTATATGCAACACGACAGCTGCTGTCCATTCACCCCGTTTATAATCTCCTGCAGCCGCTCTGAGACATCCAAGACCATTGCACCCAGCAGGCAACATGTCTTACTGGAGTCTCGTTTGCTTCCGCAGAAACGCCTGTCTACTCCCCTTACAATCGAAACCTCTATCACTATAGCTCTACCACACTTTTCCTGCCCTCCCGCGCAGCAGAGCCAGCCACGGTGCCCTGAACTTGGCTACTGCTGTCTTCCCTTGGTGAACCATCTCCCTCAACAGTGTCAAAAACGGTATGCCTGTTATGGAGGGGGATGACAGCAGGACCCCTGCACTGACTTACTACTCTTCCTCTGTCTTTTGGTCACGCATTTCCTATCCCCTCACTGCTCTTTATCTGTAGTATGACGAACTCGCTAACCGTACTATCCTCGACTCCCTCAGCATCGTGGATGCTCCAAAGTGAGTCCACCTGCAGCTCCACAGACGTCAAGTGGTCAAACAGGAGCTGCAGCTGGACACACCTTTTGCACGTGCAGGAGGCTGGGAGAGTGGACGTGTTCCTGAACTGCTACATCATACACGAGGAGCATACCACGAGTCTGGGATCCCCTACCATGTCTAAACTCTTACGGTAACGTACAACAACTACAATGCCAAGAGAAAAAGAGAAAAATGAAAGGACAAGCGACTTACCAGTCACCAGCCAATCACGTACCTGCTGGTAGAGGCGACTGTGTCTAGCTTGCTACCTTCTAGTAATTGTGAGAAGAAAAAAAACACAAAAGAGAACTATTAGCTTACAAAATGCAGCTCAGAATCTACTCCGGTGAGCCGAGGAATGAAAGGGTTAAGGGCACCAGTCACCTGATTAAGAGAGAACCACTTACCTTCTCAGATTGCACTCCGGATTTCTCCTGTTCAGCTCTGCTTTCGATGTGAAGGGTTTACCTGCTAATCACCAATCAGCTCTCTCCCTTGCAATCAACTGCAGCAGGGCAAGGACACTCACTGAATATTTGAGTGTAACAAAGCAAGGGTGAAAAGGCACCTCATTCCCACCCAGCTTCGAATTCCCACCTAGCTCCAAATTCCGAGCTTCCAAAATCATTCTCCGAATTGTCTCCCTCTGGCTGTGTCCGCTGGATCACTGGGAGTGCTCACTGGGTGTGAGCTTCAAATCAATCTTTTAAACAAGCCTGAGATGACTGACCCACCAAGTAACGTTAGATCAAAGCAGTTCCAATCAGTGACTCCTGATGAGGCTTTAGGTGACTGACAGTTAACTGCCACCCAGTTATGTCAGTGTGTGGCACAACCCCTTTACTGCACCACTGTCGATTAAATTACACTCCTGAAATTTAAAAAGGAAAATCAAAAAGGAACAGTCTTCCCAATCGAAGTCCCACCGAGCTTAATATTACTAACTTCAAAAATCACTCTTCGATATGTTTCCCTCTGGATGTGTCCGCTCGCTCACTGAGAGTGCTCACTGGGAGTGAGTTTCAAATCACTCTTTTAAATAGGCCTGAGATGACTGACCCACCAAGTAACTTTTGATCAAAGCAGTTCCAATCAGTGAGTCCTGGTGAGGCTTTAGGTGACTGACAGTTAATTGACAGCCAGTTATGTGAGTGGGTGGTGCAGCCCCTTTAGTGCACCACTTGTGGATGAAATTGCACTCCGGAAATTAAAAAGGAAAATTAAAAAGGAAGTCTTACAAATTCAATTCCCACCTAGCTTCAAATTCCCAGCTCCCAAACTCACTCTTCCTTGTTTCTCACTCTGGATGTGTCCGCTGGCTCCCTGGGAGTGCTCACTTACTCAATTACTGTGTCTTTGTAACAGGAATAATGATGGCGTGCAGCAAATGCAACGGGATAAAAAGCGAACCTAATACTCGCTTTAACTGCTCCACCCTCTACCGACACACACATGGCACACAAGCACGGGGGCGGACGGGGGTGGGGAGGGGGGGCGTTGTAGGGATTGGGGAGAAAATAGTAAGGATGCAGGTCAGAAAGTAAGAGTCTTTGCTTGGATATTTGTTCCTTTGTTCACATTTTCCGTGACATGCTGGCTGATCAACGTCCTTGGTAATGATCTCCGTAGTTTAGAAATGTACTCAAGCAGTTTTTCCTGGAGAGGCCTCTTTGCTTCACATCAAATTCTGCTTTCAGTTCTTGGTTTATTTTCTAGCCTCTGCCGTTTCTAGATAGAGAGTTGGTTGGTTTTCAACAGCCTTTTCCTCAGGGGGTCTTAGTCGGTCTCCAGCTTGCACAGCCTGTAATGGTTCTCCTGTGCATACGTTCATCCAAACTCTCTGCCAGTTCAGAAGAACAGTCTTTCTGAAGAGAACGGAGAGGGATGAGCACAGAAGTCCTTCCTCCGATGTTGCAAAACGAACTTGTTAACCAGGCAGAAGGCAGCCTTTTGCGACAATTCAGTGACCATCAGCAAAATCAATCAAACCGAGTCATCCTTCAAGACACACAATCTGCAAACACGAGCCTAAAACTGCACAGACTTCTGGAGCCTTCTGCTTGAATTGAAGGAACCGACTGCTCAGAGGCTGCTTTGCTTTATAATCACAGGTCCATTTATCATGAATGGGGGAAAACATCAACAATAAAAAAGTGGGAATAATGGAATAAACAGGAACAAACACGAAGTATCCTTGCAATTGAACCAACAATATAAGTACATTGGCTACAGGAGCAGGGCAAGTGCTAGGAATTCTGTGGCGAGTAACTCACCTCCTGACTTCCCAATGGCGCCCCATAACTTACAAGGCACAAGACAGGGGTGTGATATTTTACTACCCACTTGCGTAGATGAGTGCAGCTGGAACAGCAATAACAAAGCTTAGCAAGGCCGTGGGAAAAGCAGCCGGCTCCAGTGCCAGCCGATCCACAAACAGTCAACCCCCCCCCCACCCCACCCCACCGCCACCACAGACGAACAGTGGCAGCCTTGTGTGCAAGATAAACAGCATAATCTCACCATGGTTCCTCCTTTGCACATGATAAATCTTCGACTGCTAATGTATGTTTTATAGACATGGTGATTGTGAGCCACCAAGAAAATTAGTCTTAACTTCTGCAAATGTTGGATGAATTTTACCGTCTGAAAATGCAAGTGATAAGCATATTATGTCAATATTCATCTCACAAGCCAAGTGCCCCCCACCCCCCTGCATTCTGCCAAATGCAGTATTCTTATCCTTCATATATAGTATTATGTAGATTATCTGAACCAGTATACATGCTGTAACACAAAGAGTATGTGAATAACCATTAACGATGTAGGTCCATTGAACCAATAGAATCATTACCGTGCAGAAAGAGGCCTCTCGACCAAGAGAATCTGTGCCGACCATCTGAAAGACCACCCTCCCAGGCCCATTGCGCAGCACTGCCCCCTAACCCTGTAACCTCATCTAACCTGCACATCGTTGGACAATAAGGGTCAATTTACTATGGCCAATTTACCGAAGGTGCACTTCCTTGGACTGTGGGAGGTTCAAACAACAAAGAACAAAGAAAGGAACAGCACAGGACCAGGCTCTTCGGCCCTCCAATGCTGTCCGTCTAAACTAAAGTCTTCTACACTTCCTGGGTCCGTATCCCTCTATTCCCATCCTATTCATGTATTTGTCCAGATACCCATTAAAAGTCACTATCGTCCCTGCTTCCACCACCTCCTCCGGCAGCGAGTTCCAGGCACCCACTGCCCTCTGTGTAAAAGACTTGCCTGGTACATCTCCTCTAAACCTTGCCCCTCGCACCTTAAACCCATACCCCGTAGTAATTGACCCCTCTACCCTGGGGAAAAGCCTCTGAATATCCACTCTGTCTATGTCCCTCATAATTTTGTAGACCTCTATCAGGTCGCCCCTCAACCTCCCACATTCCAGTGAGAACAAACCGAGTTCATTCAATCACTCCTCATAGCCAATGCCCTCCATACCAGACAACATCCTGGTAAATCTCTTCTGCACCCTCTCTACAGCCTCCACATCCTTCTGGTAGTGTGGCGACCAGAATTGAACACTATACTCCAAGTGTGGCCTAGCTAAGTTTCTATACAGCTGCAACATAACTTACCAATTCTTATACTCAATGCCCGTGCCAATGAAGGAAAGCATTCCGTATGCCTTCTTGACTACCTTCTCCAACTGTGTTGCCCCTTTCAGTGACCTGTGGATCTATACAACTAGATCTCTCTGACTTTCAATACTCTTGAGGGTTCTCCCATTCACTGTATATTCCCTACCTGCATTAGACATTCCAAAATGCATGACCTCACATTTATCTGGATTAAACTCCATCTGCCATCTCTCCGCCCAAGTCTCCAAACGATGTAAATCCTGCTGCATCCTCTGACAGTCCTCATCGCTATCTGCAATCCCACCAACCTTCGTGTCGTCTGTAAATTTTCTAATCAGACCAGCTACATTTTCCACCAAATCATTTATATATACTATGAACAGCAAAGGTCCCAGCACTGATCCCTGCGGAACACCACTAGTCACAGCACTCCAATCAGAAAAGCACCCTTCAATTGCTCCTCTCTGCCTTCTATGACCTAGCCAGTTCTCTATCCACCTTGCCAGCTTACCCCTGATCCCGTGTGACTTCACCTTTTGTACGAGTCTACCATGAAGGACCTTGTCGAAGGCCTTACTGAAGTCCAGATAGACACCATCCACTGCCCTACCTGCATCAATCATCTTTGTGACCTCTTTGCAAATCTCTATCAATTTACTGAGGCACGACCTCCCCTTCAGAAAACCACGCTGCCTCTCACTAATACGTCCATTTGCTTCCAAATGGGAGTCGATACTGTCTCGAAGAATTCTCTCCTTTAATTTCCCTACCACTGACGTAAGGCTCACCGGCCTGTAGTTCCCTGGATTATCCTTGCTACCGTTCTTAAACAAAGGAACAACATTGGCTATTCTCCAGTCCTCTGGGACATCACCTGAAGACTGTGAGAACCCAAAGATATTATCAAGGCCTCAGCAATTCCCAATCTCGCCTCCTACAGTATTCTTGGGTAGATCCCATCAGGCCCTGGGGATTTATCTACCTTAATATTTTTCATGAGGCCCAACACCTCGTCTTTTTGGATCTCAATGTGACCCAGGCTAAATACACACCCTTCTCCAGACTCAACATCAACCAATTCCTTCTCTTTGGTGAATACTGATGCACAGTATTCATTTAGTACCTCAGTCAGCAGTCCAGCAGTCATGAAAAATATAAGTTTGCCCAGATACATTCTAGGGACAATATAATCGCTGGTCTGTATTCACAGACGCTGGGAATTAAAGATACTCAGGTCCTGCAATCGCCCGATTTTCCAAACTATTTCGATTCTTCAAACCACTGACATATCAGTGCAATTTTGTTTCCTGTGTATTACTGAGAATCTGCATAGCTGTGCATACATTGTTCCGCTGGCCACGACGGCAAGGTTACTGTGGCATTTTTCAACTTCGTTGCACCGGATTATTCTTGCTCTCATCTGTTCTGTAGCGCAGACGAGATCTCCGAAATTACTCAAAAGTAACAAAGTCTGATCAACTACAAGTCAATTATCCAAGGCGAGTCTGATACTGTGCACATTGAAAGGTCCGCATTTTTTTTCACTGTAATTCGAATTGTCAGCTATGCTCCTGAACGTTTTCGAAAGCCTTGTATACTCTGTTACATACAGATATAATAGTACAATTATTCTACACATCTAAAAGATATGCACGTCGGTCAACAGGCCATGGAAAATTGCCCCTTGGTGTCCAAAATTGTGCAGGCTAGGTGGGGTGATGGGGTCAGGACAGGAAGGATGCTGAGCAGGTCGCTGCAGACTCGATCAGCCGAATGGTCTCCTGCTGCAATGTAGGAATTATAATTCTAATTTATACCCTACAAATTCAATTTGCAGAGAAAAACAGCTCATGTTGCAGTTATATGTTGCAATAACTATCTTGTTCACTATTCCTAATCAAAAACATTTTTATACTTACAATATCTACATCAAATGTGTGACGCACCTCATTGCGAGCGAGGTACTCAATTTGAGAGGATAGCTGGAAACTATGTATTTTGCAGGTAATTCTGACCTTGTATGGTCCCAAACCTCAAGGGTCAAATGTCCAATAGTCGACTTACAAAGCAAGAATGGTTTAATATGCATTACCCATCTTACTGGCAGGAACTTTTAATCTTGTGACGGCACCAATACCGAAGAAAAGGTTATGCTCTGAAGATCCAAAAATTTAATGTATGGAGGGAAATGCAATATCTCCTTGGATTAAAGCCTTCCAGTGATTCAATGTGTTCGGTTCCTCGGAAATTTTGCATTTCAGCTAACTCTTATTCTTCGAAGGACCAAAACAGTCAGATGGAAGATCAATTTGAGACGTACAGCAGCCACTCTGCATAGCCAAGAATATCTTAACACTCGAGACTCAACAGTTAATTATACTCTGATCAACTGCACGACAAAATAGCCCAGGGTACAATCACATTACTGACTCAAGAGCGCTGTGCACACTGACGTTTTTCAAAGCCTTCATAGTGTAGGCACACTGATCCACTCATGACGAGCAATTCAGATATGCGGACACTATATTTAGCCGAGGATGATTTAACTCCCAGCAGAATGTTAATTTATCGTTGACCAATTTCAGAAATCAGATCTTCACTGAAAAAAAGTTTTGTGTTTTACTGAAATTCTTTCCAAAAAATCTTCTTTGGAGTTTGGTCAATTGAAAATGCAAAACCTGAGATTGACATACTGTTGTTCGACAAATGCATTACTTAAAACAAGAGAAACGTAGTTGGTCAGAGTAACGATGAAGATTATACACGAGCTGATTGAATGCTGCAAACATGCATGGTTTGAAACGTATGTTTCTCATCGGCTGCTCACCGGACATTTATGTGCCAGAAGGAGAAAACATTGTACTGATAATAATTTGAATGGAATAATTCCCATCATTTGACATGCCAACTCAGATACTTAATGTTATTCGTTGTCCAGTTCTGTTTTTGGTTTCACTGTTTGTTAATTGGCAATGATCAACAGATTTTATGGTGAGTCATAAAACTGAACAGGGAACTTCTGAAACAAAATGAAAGAACAGGTCGACATGAAATCATTGCTGCCACAATCATGTTGTGTACAATAACAGCAATTCATCATTTTCTCCCAGCAGATACCAGACTAGGGAGGGACGTTATATTTGAGTCTGAAGGTCACATTTATGACTGTCAGGAGGAACTGCTCTTTACCCAGGGCGTGTTGAACAATAATTTCATTGAACTTTTCAACACACAAAGCTAACGTACAGAAACTCACTGAACTCAGATTCAAGGACAAAAATTAAAGGTAAGAATCTCGAAAATAATTCGTTCAAAATGCTGTCGCTCTATACCCAAGCGCACGCATCAACAAGTAAGAGCATTTTACCTTAATTAAATACAATCATTGTCATGGATAAGATGTAATTCATTTGTCTATTGAAATTAACATATTTTCAGCAATGTCGCTTAAAAGATAATCAATTCAGAACGTTCATGCTGCTAATCAAAGACGACTGGTGTCAATCAGAGCTGCAGTTCAATAATTTCCAAAAATGAGGTGCCGAAAAAAAAATCAGATATTTATTTTCTTAAGCCACTAAAATCTAATGCATTGTCCATCGTTTCCCTCAGTTTTATGGGAGTCGGTGTTAGTAATTTCATTAGATACGTTGTTCTGCGTGGATCCCACAACCCTCTGAAACTGAGCGTCTTTGCTCAGTTTATTGATGAGTTCATATGATTCAGTATGCCCTCCATTTGGGGATTAATTTGAGAGGACTCATCACTTGTTAATTTATTGCATCAATCTGTTTTTTAAAATTTAATTGATCTTATACGTCTGTTTATCTGTTCTTATCCCTATGACGCAACGTTTTCACGTATTCAGGAAAGCAATGCCAACATTTAGAAATAATAACGAGGTAATTTCATACAACATCCCAGTAATGTGTCAGTTTTAACTAGGTAAATAATTATACAAAAAAAGGGGCACAAATAAAATGTGGTGTATGCCAGATCGGGTAAAAATGGCAGGCTTCTTTCCAAACAGGACATTTGTGAACGAGATACGTTTTTGCAACAATGGATGATAGTTTCCATTCATGGCATTATATAGATTATATTAAGATTCAATCAATTCAGTGACATTATCAGTTGCCCAGCATTTGGCAAGTTCCTACACGGCGACGGTATTGACGGGAGCTAATTAAATTAAGTTATGTTGGGAATTGCAGGTGATACAACTTCCATAGTTTTTCCTTAAATCTAACATGAATTAAACGCTGGATACATGACAAATTTGCTTGATGGATTAAGACTGCAATACAGAGAACACATGCAAATCAGTTATACCTCTCTCGTGTCAAGTAAAGGGAACCAGCAACTAAGACATTAAAGATAATAATAGCTTACTGGCAACTTGAAAAATTGTAAACTAAGCAGATAAAGCTAGCATATCTCTTAAATGAAAATCTAGCCTGAATTATCAAACTGAAAACAATGAGAAAATCGTTGTAAAGTTTCACAGGAAAATGTTTAGTTCTCACGTTTTTGGACATCCAGATAACATTCTGCACAGAATCACGGACTTTAAAGAGCAGAAGGAGGCCATTCGGCTCATCGAGTCTGCAGCGGCCCTTGGAATGAGCACTCTACGTCAGCCCATACCTCCACCCGATTCCCACACCTCCACCTTATCCCTGTAACCCCACCTAACCTTTTTTTGACACTAAGGGCAACTTAGCAGAGCCTATCCAGCTAACCTCCACATCTTTAGACTGTGGGAGGAAACCGGAGCACCGGCAGGAAACCCACGCAGACACGGGGAGAACATGCAGACTCCGCACAGACAGTAACCCAAGCCGAGAATCGAACCTGGGATCCTGGAGCTGCGAAGCAACTGTGCTAACCACTGTGACACCGTGCTGCAATGTAAGAAAATGAAACAACAGTGAAAACCTCATAACATAAAGAACGCAAGGAGCAAATTGGGGACCAAGGATCCGTGCCTAGCTTGAACAAGTGGACGAAGTTGACATGTGGTACTTTGAGCATAGAAGCCGCGGATGGAACCTTATCGAACTGGTCAAAATGTTATTGCTATTCTATAGAGTAGATCAACAAACTGTTTTCTCTGACCACGTAAAGAGGGATATAATGGTAACTGAAGTCGGTGATTTGAAAATGATTCACTTTTGATAATTGTTATATAATGCACAACTGAAATGAAAGTTGAAGAGAAGGAATAATCAGGGATGTGTTCAGTATTTATGAAATCTAAAACTACAAACTACAATGATAACATCGAGTTCACGGTAGAATTAATGTCATATTGTATGCATAAAAAGTGGTGTACGATCCACCTGCCAGCGCGCATGCTTCTTGGGAGCACGCGTCGCGAGCAGCGGTATTCGCCATTTCCACGGCTGGCCAATGACGTTTCTCATTGTCGGCACCCCGTGCTTACATGTAAAGTTACCGAATGCAAACACAGTTGATGAGAGGTCATATTTGTAGGAGAATGGCGTACTTAATGAGGTAGTGAACTATGTAAGTGTTGGTGGAAATGAAGCGAGAATCGTACATACAGTAACCTGGGGAAAGATGCGAAAAAATGTTGTTCAGTGACAAGGAGGTAATTCATGATGTGTCAATTACCATAAGACCATAAGGCATGGGAGCAATATTAGTCCACTCGGCCCATCGAGACCCCTCCGCCATTCAATCATGACTGATATTTTTCTCATCCCCATTCTGCCTTCTCCCCATAATCTCCAGTCCAATTATTAATCAAGAACCTATCTATCTCTGTCTTAAAGACACTCAGTAATTTGGCCTCTACAGCGTTCTGCAGCCAAGAGTTACACAGATTCACCACCTCAGGCTGAAGAAATTCCTCCCCATCTCTGTTTTAAGGGATTGTCCCTTTCGTCTGAGATTGTGTCCCCTGGTTCTGCTTTTTCCCACAAGTGGAAACATGTTCTCCATGCCCATTTTACCCAGGCCTCGCAGTACCCTGTAAGTTTCCATAAGACCCCCCCCCCCTCTCATCCATCTAAACTCCATGGAGTACAGACCCAGAGTCCTCAACCATTCCTCATACGACAAGCTCTTCATTCTAGGGATCATTATTGTGAACCTCCTGTGGACCCTTTCCAAGGCCAGAACATCCTTCTTTAGATATGGGGCACAAAATTACTCACAGTACTCCAAATGGGGTCTGACCAGAGCCTCATACTGCCTCAGAAGTACATCCCTGCTCTTGTAGTCTAGCCCTCTCGACATGAATGCTAACCGCACTTGCCTTCTTAATTGCTGACTGAAAATGCACGTTTGCCTTGAGAGAATCGTGAACAAGGACTCCCAAGTCCCTTTGTGCTTATGATTTCCTCAGCATTTCCCCATTTAGAATATAGTCCATGCCTCCATTTCTCCTTCCGACGTGCATAAGCTCACACTTTTCAACGTTGTATTCCATCTGCCACTTCTTTGCCCACTCTCCTAGCTTGTCCAAATCCTTCTGCAGCCCCCCTGCTTCCTCAATACTACCTGTCCCTCTACAGATCTTTGTATCATCTGCAAACTTAGCAATAGTGCCTTCAGTTCCTTCTTCCAGATCATGTAATGCCTATTGTGAAAAGTTGTGGTCCCAGCACAGACCCCTGACGCACATCACTAGTCACCGGTTGCCATCTTGGAAAATACCCCTTTATCCCCACTCTCTGCCTTCTGGCAGTCAGCCAATCCTCTATCCATGCCAGGGTCTTACCCTTAACACCATGGGCTCTTAACTGATTTAACAATCTCCCATGCGGCACCTTGTCAAATTACAATTGAAGCGCTCGCGGGTGACGGTTAAAACACGCCTGTAGATTTGTAGTTAATGACAGATGGCAGACAAATGTAAGGCCAGAGCGCTTGAATCAAAAATTCTCCTGCCGTTCCAATTTACTTTTCCCTCCAGCAGCGCACCCTAGCCGACGGATTTCCCGCCGGCATGGACTGCTTTTAATGGCAAATCTCTTTGACAAGAGGCGGGACAACAGAATCCCGTCGCCAGCGAATTGCCCACTGCCGAGATGCACGCGGCTGAGGAACCTGAAAATATCGATTATGCATGAAAAGTTAAAACTGAATCAGGCGTACAGCCGAGGGTAAGAAAAATAAAGAAATGCATATGGAACCCGTGGCAGAAGGAAGCGAATGTCATAAGCCAAGGACTGAGTTGATGGGAGAGAAGATACACCTAGCAGGGGGCACCAGACTGGAATGTTCAGCACATATAAGCAGGAATGATCAGAGAAAAATGGCAACACATCAGTACAAAGAGCAAAGAACAATACAGCACAGGAACAGGCACTTCGGTCCTCCAATCCTGCGCTGATCACGTGTCCTATCTAGACCAAACGCCTGTATCCTTCTACACCCCGTCTGTCCACGTGCCTATCCAGATACGTCTTCAAAGTCATTAACGTATCTGCCTCAACTATCTCACTTGGCAGTGCATTCCAGGCCACCACCACCCTCTGTGTAAAAAATTTCCCCCGCACATCTCCACTGAGCCTTTCCCCCTCACCTTGAACTAATGCCCCCTTGTAATTGTCATTTCTGCCCTGGGAAAAAGCCTCCAATTGTTCACCATACCTATATCCCTAATGATTTTTTAAAACTTCTATCAGGCCGGCCCTCAGCCTCCGTCTCTCTAGGCAGAACAATCCCAGTTTATTCAATCTCTCCTCATATCTAATACCCTCTACAGCAGGCAACATCCTGGTAAACATTTTCCGCACTCTCTGCAAAGCCTCCACGTCCTTCTGGTAGTGTGGTGACCAGAATTGGACACGGTATTCCAAATGTTGCCTGAATAACGTTATATATAATTGTAACATAATTTTCGAATTTTATACTCGATACCCCGTCCGATGAAGGCAAGCATGCCATATGTTTTCTTTACCACCATTTCCACCTGTGCTGCCACTTTTCTGGATCTGTGGACCTGCACGCCCAGATCTCTCTGTGTCTCTATGCTCCTGATGGTTCTGCCACTTATTTTATAGCTCCCACCTGAATTGGATCTACCAAAATGCATTCCCTCGCATTTGTCTGGGATAAATTCCATCTGCAATTTATCTGCCCAATTTTGCATTTCCTGTTGTATTCTCTAACAATCTTCATCACTATCTGCAACTCCTGCAATCTTGCTAACCAGACCCGCTACGTTTCCATCCAAGTCATTTGTATATATTACAAAGACCGAAGGTCCCAGTACGAATCCCTGCAGAACACCACTAGATACAGATCTCTGTTTGGAAAAACATCCTTCCACTGCTACCCTCTGTCTTCTATGGCCACGCCAGTTCTGGATCTATCCAACAAGTTCACCCCTGACCCCATGTGATCTAATCGTTTGCACCAGCCTGCCACGGGGAAATTATTAAATGATTTACTAAAGTCCCTGTAGACAACACACACAGCCCTTCCCTCGTCAATCATTTTTGTCACCTCCTCAAAACAATCTATCAAATTAGTGAGACATGACCTCCCTCATACAAAATCATGCTGTCCGTCGCTAATAAGACCATTGACTTCCAAATGTGCCTAGATCCTATCCTTGAGATTCTTTTCCAACAATTTCACTATCACTGAAGTCAAGCTCACTGGCCTATAATTACCTGGATTATTATTGCAACACTTCTTCAATAACGGTACAACATTGGCTATTCTCCAATCCCCTGGGATCTCAGCTGTGGCCAATGAGGAAACAAATATTTCTGTAAAATGCTCAGCGATTTGATCTCTTGTCTTCCTCGGTAATTGGGATAGATGCCACCTGGCCCTGGGGACTGGTTTACCTGAATGCTTTTCAACACACATAACGCTTCCTCTCTCGTAATAACGTCCTGTTCTAAAATGTTTACACACACCTCTGAGACACCACCAACCAACGTGTCCCTCTCCTTTGTGAATACCGATGCAAAATACTCAGTAAGGATCTCGCCTACTTCCTCTGGTTCTCCACATAATTTTCCTCCTTTGTCGTTGAGTGCACCAACTCTTTCTCTAGCTACCCTCTCGGTCCTAATATATAAAATGCCTGGGGATTCTCCTTAATCCTGTCTGCTAAGGACATTTCGTGACGCCATTTTGCCCTCCATGATTGAGCTCTTTTCTACTTCCCTTGCATACCTCAAATTTCCCTGGTCATCCATGGTTCCAGAATCCTACCTTACCTGTCCTTTCTTTTCACCGGGCACATGCCTGTTCTGCTCTTCCATCAACTGCTCCTTAGAAGACTCCCACATGCCAAATGTAAATTTACACTTCAACAGCCTCTCCCAAACAACAGCCTCCAAATCCTTCCTAACTTGGTTGTAGTTAGCCCTCCCCCAATTTAGCACCTTAAGCCTAGCACAACAATCGTCTTTTTCCACGCATATCCGAAAGCTTGCGGAATTGTGGTCACTGTTCGCCACATGTTCACCCACTGCAACTTTGATGACCTGGCCGGGCTCACTCCCTAGTACTAGGTCCAGTATAGCTATCTCGCTCGTCGGACTATACACATATTGTTCTAAAAGAGCTTCTTGGACACACCAAACAAATGCCTCACCATCCAGACGCCTAGCCCTAAGGAATTTCCAGTCAATATGAGGAAAATTAAAGTCTCCCACTGTAACGACCCTATTATTTCTACATCTATCCATAATATGCTTATATATCTGTTTTTACAACTCCCCGTGGGCTGTTGGGAGGCCTGTAGTACACCCCCACCAGAGTGACTGCCCCCTTCCTGTTTCTGAGATATACCCACTGTGCCTCGTTACTTTATTCTTCCATGGTGTCCTCCCTCTGTACTGCTGTAATATGTTCTCTAAATAGTATTGCAACTCCCCCACCTCTTTTACCTTCCTCCCTATCTCGCCTAAAATACCTATATGCTGGACTATTTAGCCGCCAGTCCTGTCCTTTTTTGAAACAAGGAATAACATGAATACTTAATATTAGATAGTACATAAAGGCTTAGTTTGAAATCCAATCATTGAAATCCGTTCACACTATTCCAGATATCGTCAAATTAGTACATACAAAGTTTGAGCAGAACTGTGCTTTTTAATACTCCATTCCTTTTCAAATCCAGGCCAAGTTTCCAATTGCTTCCCCGCTAACCTGCTGAACTGACATGCCAGCTTTTTGTGAGTTATGCATGAGGAGTACCAAATTCCTCGGTAGTGTACTTTTCTGCACTCCGTCTCCATTTAAATGATATTTAAATAATGATCGGGAACCTTGGATAACGAGAGATATTGTAGGCCTCGTCAAAAAGAAAAAGAAGGCATTTGTCAGGGTTAAAAGGCTGGGAACAGACGAAGCCTGTGTGGAATAAAAGGAAAGTAGGAAGGAACTTAAGCAAGGAGTCAGGAGGCTAGAAGGGGTCACGAAAAGTCATTGGCAAATAGGGTTAAGGAAAATCCCAAGGCTTTTTACACGTACATAAAAAGCAAGAGGGTAGCTAGGGAAACTGTCTTCAGGTGATGTCCCGGAGGACTGGAGAATAGCCAATGTTGTTCCTCTGTTTAAGAAGGGTAGCAAGGATAATCCAGGGAACTACAGGCCGGTGAGCCTTAATTCAGTAGTAGGGAAATTACTGGAGAGAATTCTTCGAGACAGGATCTACTCCCATTTGGAAGCAAATGGACGTATTAGTGAGAGGCAGCATGGTTTTGTGAAGGGGAGGTCGTGTCTCGCTAACTTGATAGAGTTTTTCGAGGAGGTCACAAAGATGATTGATGCAGGTAGGGCAGTGGATGTTATCTATATGGACTTCAGTAAGGCCTTTGACAAGGTCCCTCATGGTAGACTAGTACAAAAGGTGAAGTCACACGGGATCAGGGGTGAGCTGGCAAGGTGGATACAGAACTGGCTAGGTCATAGAAGGCAGAGAGTAGCAATGGAAGGATGCTTTTCTAATTGGAGGGCTGTGACCAGTAGTGTTCCACAGGGATCAGTGCTGGGACCTTTGCTGTTTGTAGTGTTTATAAATGATTCGGAGGAAAATGTAACTGGTCTGATTAGTAAGTTTGCAGACGACACAAAGGCTGGTGGAATTGCGGATAGCGATGAGGACTGTCAGAGGATACAGCAGGATTTAGATTGTTTGGAGACTTGGGCGGAGAGATGGCAGATGGAGTTTAATCCGGACAAATGTGAGGTCATGCATTTTGGAATGTCTAATGCAGGTAGGGAATATACAGTGAATGGTAGAACCCTCAAGAGTATTGAAAGTCAGAGAGATCTAGGAACACAGGTCCACTGGTCACTGAAACGGGCACCACAGATGGAGAAGGCAGTCAAGAAGGCATACGGCATGCTTGCCTTCATTGGCCGGGGCATTGAGTATAAGAATTGGCAAGTCGTGTTGCAGCTGTATAGAACCTTAGTTAGGCACACTTGGAGTATAGTGTTCAATTCTGGTCGCCACACTACCAGAAGAATGTGGAGGCTTTGGAGAGGGTGCAGAAGAGGTTAATCAGGATGTTGCCTGGTATGAAGGGCATTAGCTATGAGGAGCGGTTGAATAAACTCGGTTTGTTCTCACTGGAACGTCGGACTTTGAGGGGCGGCTTGATAGAGGTCTACAAAATATGAGGGGCATAGACAGAGTGGTTATTCATAGGATTTTTCCCAGGGTAGAGGGGTCAATTACTAGGGGGCATAGGTTTAAGGTGCGAGGGCAAAGTTTAGAGGAGATGTACGAGCAAGTTTGTAGACAGAGCGTAGTGGGTGCCTGGAACTTGCTGCCGGAGGAGGTGGTGGAAGCAGGGATGATCGTGATGTTTAAGGGGTGTCTTGACAAATACATAAGTTGGATGGGAATAGAGGCATACGGACCCCGGTAGAATAGAAGATTTTAGTTTAGACGGGCAGCATGGTCGGCGCAGGCTTCGTGGGCCGAAGGGCCTGTTCATCTGCTGTACTTTTCTCTATTCTTAGTTCTCTTTGTCCTCTGAAAGAGCATCCTATCGAGGCCCAACCTCACGTCCTTTGCCCCAAACTCATAACCACATAACGTACACGTCGTTGAATACAAAGGGGCGATTTAGAATGGGCAATCCATCTAACCTGTATTTCCATGGACTGTGGGAGGAAACCTGAGCACCTGGGGAAACCGACGTAGACTCGGGGAGAAAGTGAAAACTCCACACAGACAATGACCCAAGGCTGGACCTGAACCCGGTTCTCTGGTGCTGTGAGTTGGCAGTGTTAATGGCTGTGCCACCGTGTCACCCAAACCAGCCCCACAATCAGTTAACATTCCCTCGGAAGTAAATTCCAGTTGCCTTCAGATACTGGAATTTGGAAACTTGCACTTTATTGTGGTCGTGTCCTGAAGGCTCTTCCACTTTCCCTTTTCCCCAATTATTGTGTGAATGCAGGATGAGTGTACATTGCGAACGAACTCTCATTTATGTGCGCACCTGTTTAAAAAAAAACTATTCATTTTGCTCACATCGAATTTTCAGTGTAAGTCATTAATTGTGCATAATTCAGACTTTGGGGGAAACACACCACCGATTTAAAAGGGCGCAATGAGAATATAATTAAAACTAACTTTCTGTGTCCCGACAACTAGAGAGTGGAGAATTTAGGGCAGATCGAATTGATGATCTTCCTGCACGTGAAACATAAAACCTGCTGCTAAGATATATTTATAATTGCTTCTCGTAAAGAGATCTATTTTACTCGACCACTTCCTGTGATGACATATTCGTATTTTCGCCTCCGTCTGCTCAAGTACATCACATTGTACTGTACTTAATTTCTTGGTGCTTCATGTTTATAAATGATAGCCAGGTGTCAATCGTCTCCAAAAGAGGAAGGACAGTTTCTTCATCTATTCTGTAAAGTAACAGTTATACGTTTAAAACAATTCATAACATGTCCAAGTACAGATATGTTAGACATAACCATAGATCAACAGACTGATGGGCAGAGAGAACGACAGAGAGATACACAGATAAACAGACATGTAGGCAGGCAGGCAGACAGATAGACAGACAAACACACAAACAGATAAACAGACAGAGAGAGACAGACAGATAGATCGATAGATAGATAACAGGTAGATGATAGATAGATAGATACATACATAGATAGATAGAACGATAGATAGATAGATAGATAGATGGATGAATAGATAGGTAGATGGATAGATGAATAGATGGATAGATGGATAGATGGATGGATAGATAGATGGATAGATAGATTGATAGATAAATAGAACGATAGAAATAGGTGGATAAATACATAGATAGATAGATACACAGATAGATAGGACGATAGATAGATACATACATACAGAGATAGATAGATAGATAGATAGAGAGAGAGATAGAGAGATAGATAGATAGATAGATAGATAGATAGATAGATAGATAGATAGATAGGTGGATGGATAGATGAATAGATGTATAGATGGATAGATGAATAGATGGATAGATAGATATATAGATCGAGAGAGATAGATACATCCAGAGATAGATAGATAGATAGATTGGTTGATTGTTAGATAGATAGATAGATAGATAGATAGATAGATAGATAGATAGATAGATAGACAGACAGACAGGCAGATAGATAGATAGATAGGTAGATATATAGATAGATAGATAGATAGATAGATAGATAGATAGATAGATAGATAGATAGATAGATAGATGAATAGATAGGTAGATGGATAGATGGATAGATATATAGATAGATGGATAGATAGATTGAAAGATAGAACGCTAGAAATAGATAGATAAATACATAGATAGACAGATAGATAGATAGATAGATACACAGATAGATAGGACGATAGATACAACTCCGGATCACGGTAAACTTCATGTTAACTGGAGAGTGTCCAAGCAGCAGTTTCAGTTATATTTGGCTGCTTTCGATTTAAATAATGAGAGTAATGAACACAAAATAGCTGTTTCTAACAATGGCTGGCCCACAAGCCGTAGAACTATATAATGTATTTCAATTTTCTGCGGATCAAGATAAGACCAAATTTGAAGTTGTTATAGGGAAGTTCGATCAGCATTGCAAAATTCAGACAAATTTGACTTTTGAGCATTTTATTTTCAACAGAAGAATGCAAAACAAAGCTGAATCAAATCATTGTTATGTGGCCGATCTCAAACTGTTAGGTATTGTCACTTTTTTATGTTAAATGATTCAATCATCAGAGATGAAATTATCTTCGGAATAATATATGATTAGCTCAGAGAACGTTTGCTGAGGCAGAAAGGCCTCGCGCTTGAAAACAGGATCGAAATGTGCCATTTACATCAATTATCCAAAAGACAGTATAGTGACGTTTTTCTCAGAGAAAAGGCTGCGAAAACGAAACTCCAAGTAGAATGTGTTACGGCAGTGTCCTAGATGAAAAAAATGCGCGTTACGGGCTGCAGCTATCTTGCACACACGCATTCTAAACCTACACGTGCGCACTTCGTAAAAAGATGCGAGGCGGACGAAGACCTATCTGCGCATGCGCGAAGACGAGTTGTGCGGAAGACGCGTACGCGATGACGTGTGGAAGATGTGGAAACGCCCACACTCTAAATAAATGCTCAGCTCGAGGAAAGATTTGATAACAATGTGGCAAACACAACCACTTCGCTGTTCAGTGCAGATCCACTCTCAAATTTAATCTTCGAATTTAAATTCAAAACAAATGAATGTTAGAAGTGTGGATACAAAGGAAGAAGGTTTTCAAGAATTCTTTCCCAATGATTTAGATGCTTATTCTTTGGAAGACTCGTTCTTTGTAGGCATCATTGAGAAGTATGATGGAACCACAGAAGTCTAATCTCCTTTCAAGTTAGTTCACTCTATCAACACAGATACGGAATGGAAGACAGTACTTCACGCTAACAATTCTCCAAACAAATTTAAGCTTGATACTGACGCTTCTGCAAATTTTCTCAACATGCTTGACTTCTCATATCTGAAGCAAACTCCTGAAATCAATAAATTGACTTGTCATCTGCGCGACTACAGTGGCAATGCCATGACCTCAATTGGATCTTGCTTCTTGTTAGTTACCAATCATGACGCAGCGATATCTCTGAGATATCAGAATGTTGATTCAAGCAAATCGTCACTCTCAGCTGCAAGGATCTGCACCTTATCCAGAGAATATATAGTGCGACCTCATCTCAACCACGGATCAAGACAACATTCAAGAGATTCTGGATCGTTTTCCAGACGTCCTCGAATGCATGGGTACTCTCCCCTCCCGTTACAAAATTCAGCTACGACCGGATGCCAAACCTGTGGTCCACCGGCCGAGAAGAGTTCCTGCAGAACTTTGAGAGAGATTGAAGCTTGAACTGGCAAGATTACAACATCAAGGCATTATATCAAGAATTACAGAACCGACTGACTGGGTCAGTTCCATGTTTTGTGTAAATAAACCTTCTGGTGATTTGAGGATATGCATCGACAATAAAGATCTTACTAAGAACATTAAGAGAGAGCACTATCCCAGATCCAAGAGAGAAGAAATCACTCGCGAAATGGCTAACGCTAAAAGAATTTCCAAACTGCATACTTTCAGAGGATTCTGTCAGATGCAGCTGGATGAATCCAGGAGAAAGTTATGTTCTGTCAACGCACCTTTTGGTAGGTACTGCTATAACAGGATGACATTTGGTATTATCGCAGCATCAGAGATTTTTCATCGTGTAGTGGAACAGATAATTGAAGGTATTGAAGGTGTACATGTATATGTGGAAGATATAATCGTTTGGTCATCCACAAGAGAAGGAAGCAATTTTAGATTCTGAAAAATATTTCAAAGAGTACATTAATTTGGTTTGAAACTGAATAGAACCAAATGTAGTTTTGATATTTCGACTTTGAAGTTCCTTGGAGACCACATTTCAGAACATGACGTGCGACCTGACAACGACAAGATTGCTGCTATACAACAAATGAAAGTCTCTGAGGACAAAAAGGCCTTTTTGCGATTTTTAGGTGTTGTGCATTTTCTAGAAAAGTTCATTCCTAACCTCTGGTCCAGAACTTCTGCTCTCAGAAATCTCAGTTAGAGTCTACCACTTTTGATTGGACCCACACTCATTACAAGGAATGGTTCAATTTAAAGTCTCAACTGACGACTGCACTTCTTATTTCATTCTTTGACCCAGGCAAAGAGACAAAAATCTCGACTGATACTAGTCAGAGCGGAATACGAGCAGTATTGTTACAGAAATATGACAATTCGTCATGGTTACCAGCTGCCTATTCTTCCAGAGCAATGACGCCGACTGAACAACGGTATGCACAAATAAAGAAAGAATGCTTGGGATTGCTGACAGATATTTTGAGGTTTCATGATTATGTGTATGGTCTCCCTACCTTTACTGTTGAAACTGACCACAGATCATTTGTCCATATCATACAAAAGGATCTAAATGATATGCAACCGAGATTACAGAGGATCTTGATGAAGCTTCGTTAATACGACTTCAATCTCATCTATATTCCAGACAAGGACTTGATACTAGCTGGCGCTCTATCACGTTCAATCAATTCAGAAGAAGAACCTCATGAATTCATACATCACATAGAAGCACAAGTGCAGCTTCGAGCTGAAACTCTTCCTGCTTCAGATGTGAAACTGAACCTCATCCATGAAGAAACCAAGAAGGATTCAATGCTTCAAAGAGTCATAGACCATCTCAACAATGGTTGGCCGAAAGTGCATTGCTCCAAGATCAGGAATATTTATGCAAACTGAGCAGTTGTGGATGGATTGTTACTTCGACTTGATCGGATATTTATATTATTATCTCTCCGACCCATTATTCTTAACCAGATACATGAAGGTCACCTTGGCATTGAAATGTGCAATGGAAGAGCAAGACAAGCTGTGTATTGGCCGTGTCTCAAGCGTGACGTCACTAATATGATACTTGGATGCGAAACATGTCAGGAATTTCAACCTGCAGAATGCAAGGAAAAACTTCAACAACATGCATTAGAGACATCTCCATGGCTGAAAGTGGGAATCGATCTGTTTAACTGTAATGGTCATGATTATGTGTTAATCAAAGACTACTTTTCGAATGAACCGGAAGTCATCAAATTCTCCGATCTCACATCCAGATCTGTTATAAAAGCGACAAATGAAACTTTTGACAGGCATAGAATTCCAACCACTATCATTTCTGACAACGGGCCGTGCTTCAATAGTTGTGAATGGGCTGAATTCTCTCGAAACTGCAAATTCGCTCACATAACTTCGAGTCCGCACTACCCTCAATCAAATGGTGAAGTGGAGAAAGGAGTTCATATCATCAAACAACTTCTTTACCGAGCTTTTAAATCTAATGCAGACATGTATCTTGCGTTACTTACCTATCGAGCAACTCCGCTTGCCACGGGTTTATCACCAGCGCAATTGTTGCTGAACAGGGAGTTAAGGACTACTCTACCGTTCATTCTGCTACCTAATCCAGGTCATTTTCCCGTAATGCAAAACATGCAACATCAATGAGATAAACAACACATGTATTACGATCAGCAGGCAAATACATTGGACGCACTGCTTCCAGGTGACACAGTCAGGATCAAAACACCTGATGGAGGTTGGTCTGCTCCTGCAACAGTTATTAGACAAGCAGCACCACGATCCTATGTCATTCAATCAGATGAAAGATCAAATGTTCGACGTAACCGCCGAGCACTATTGAAACTCGAACAACACAACAACATTTTTCCAGATCTACATCTCCGTGACAATATTCACAACTTCCAAAGTTTGTGAAGATTCACAGAGGACTGCAACAACTGCTGAGTCTCCTCTTTGTGGTTTAAGAAGGTCAACCAGGAAAAGAAGGAAGCCGAGCAGACTCAATTTGTGAATGGTACCTGTTGAACTTTTCCATTATTGATTTTTCACTACATGTCAAAGTCACATAGATAACATTTATTTCTCTGTACATAGAAAATAAATGTTAAAAAAGGGAGAGGCAATGATATGGATATAGGCAAACTAGTGAATGGTTAATTATTACATCTCTGTATAATTCAAACACGAGAGGGCACCATTATACCTATGTATATAAATCAGACCTCAGGGAATGCCGGGAAGTTAGTGAAGAAGAAGACACGAGAACAGCACGAGGAGAGTATTAGATTAGAGAGAGTTAACACGAGGTTATTAGTAGTGACTATGTATATTATTGATTACTGTTAGACAGATTCAGTATTACTTTATTATTAACTATAGCTCAGTAGTATGTGCGAATCATTTAATTAATCGTTATCCAATAAATTAATTTTGTTTTAATCTAATGATTGGTGGATTCTTTGTCACCAACTTAACCGACCATTCTGGATCAAAAGACAAAGAACACGACATTTTACCACCAAAGGTAATATAACACATACTACTGAAGGTTATGATCCTGAAATTGTGCCATCGTAGTCCACGACGTTCCACGAGCTGCAACATGGTATCGAGCCGAAAATGTGGAAACATGTCCATTAATGTTCTATGCACAACAACAGAACAAATCGAAGCTGAGCCTGAACTCAAAACATCCTTGCATGAAATATGGGCAACACGGTTGAACACCAGGTTGAGGTAAAGGGATTGTCCTTGATAGAAAGCCCGCACTTGACCGACTGTGTCACGAAAAGCGATACAAAGAACTGGAGCCAATAGAATCAGAGGGGCAACGGTGCATTGATTGAAGACATACATTGCACAAAGCAGATCGGCGCTGTTTTTGGAGGTCAATCATCTCAGCTCAGGCATCGCTGCAGTGGCTCTTGAGTGGAGCGGCCTGGGGCCAACATTTTCAGCTGCTAAATCAAAGACCATCGCTGTAGATTGTAATATGTTCAGCACCATATTTGTCATTTACTGCAACAATCCACATTCAAGGGCAGAAGTACCTGGAAAATTCTCAGTGTCTGCCTGATCGGTGGCAAAAAACATTCTCGCCACAAGTACCGCTAACATTCCATCTCAAATATGTGAAAATATAACCAGAGCCCTTTGAATCCAATGCCACCACTATCACTGAATCTACCACTATCAGCACAATGGGAGTTACAATTGACCAGAATGTCAACCGGTCTGCCCATCTAAACACTGCGCCTACATGGGCAGTAGGGCGGTATATTAGTATTGCTTCCTCACAGCGGCAGGTTCGATTCCTACATCGGGTGACTGTCTGTGTGGCGTTTGAACATTATCTTCGTGTCTGCGTGGGTTTTCTCCGGGTGCTCCAGTTTCCCCCCACTGTTTAATGATGTGCATGTTGGGTGGATTACCTATGCTAAATTTCACACAGAACAACGATGTGCAGTTTAGGGGGATTGGCTGTGTAAATTGCCCCTAGTGTGTTTATGGGTAGGGTGGGAGATTGGGCTTAGGCAGGGTGCTCTTTCAGAGGATCTCAGCAGACTCAATGGGCCGAACATCCTCTTTCTGAATTGCAGGGTTTCTATGAGAAGCTCAGAAAGGAAGACTCCTTCAGCATGTAGCTCTTCTCCTATCTCCGCAAAGCCTGACCATTATCTCACATGCACAAGTCAGGCGTGCGATGGAATATTATACCGTCGACGGGATGAGTGCAGCTCCAAGAACACCATCTAGGATAAAACATCCACTGCACAACATTCAATCCCTCCACCATGAATGCAGAGTGGCATCAGTGTGTACTGCCGAGAAGATGCACTGCAGGAGCTCGCCAAAGCTCCTTGGACAGCACCTTTCACACCCAACGTTTATCTTACTTCATATATAACATCACGCAAATCGTTCTGTAATACTGAGCCTTGCAAGCTTTCTACATTTCTAGAGTGTAAGATTCCTGACAAATTGCATATGTGCATAGTTTTTCACATTACATCCATCTGGCGTGCTTACCAGATTTTCTGGCCTTTCCAAACATATTTGTATCCTACGTTTATCTTCTTACAATGTATTACCCTTGGTGTCAACGACATTTCTAACTACCACACATTCGGTACTTTCATTCATGACATTGATAGCTTGTCAATGTCTTATTTTCCAGCACTGATACCTGTGGATCTCCACTACTTGACATCTACCAACCGAAAAAGGGGTAAAAGAAGAGCAGACATTGCATTATTGTTAACGAGTCAGTTACTGCAGAAAGGAGAGATGATATCTTGGACGGGGCATCATATGAAGCTTAGTGGGTCGAGTTTCGGAATAAAACACGGGGCAGGTGGGTTGCTAGATGCTTATTATAGACCAGCAGATAGCCAGTGGGAAATTTAGGAACAAATATGTCTCAATTCGAGGATGTATGTAATTCAAAACACAAATTAGAGCACCCAATTATTTTTCCAATTAAATGACAATTTAGCAATGCCATTCCAACTACGCTGCACATATTTTGGGCTGTGGGGGTGAAGCAGACGGAGACACGGGGAGAATGTGAAATCTCCACACAGACAGTGACATGAGGCCGGGATTGAACTTGGGTCCTCCGCGCCGTAGGCAGCAGTGCTAAACACAGCGCCACTGTGCCAGCCACCGAGGTGTGTAAAATAATAATAGGGTAATTATATTAGGTGATTTCAACTTTTCCAACATTAAATGGGATAGTAATCGTTTTATGGGTTTAGACGGAGAGGAGTTTTTAAAATGTATACCGGACAAATATTTAGGTCAATACCCAAAAGGCAGAACGGGGGACGGTGCTGTGCTGGACCTAATTCTGGGATGAAGCCACACAGGTTGTTGGCGTGCTGACAGGGGGGGGGGGCATTTTAGTGATCGCGAACGCAACATGGTACAATTGAAGTTTCGCTTTGGACAAAGGAATAGACGAGTTGCAAAAAAAAGTACGTTTTTAGATAGGGAGAAACCAGATTTTAGTAAAATGAGGCAGGATCTGGCCAGGGTATACTGGGAAGAGTTACTTGTGGGGACTTCTACAGAAGAGCAGTAAGGTGGGGGTGGAGGGGGGATTAGGGAGGGGACTTTCATAAACGAAATTGGGAGAGTACAGGCCCATCCTATTCCCTCTGGTACAATAGGATGGAGTAACACGCCCAGAGAATCATGGATGACCAGATGCATTTTGGACAATATAAGAAGGAAAATAGATTATTTTAGCAAGTACCAGGGTAGGGAATCAACGGAGATGACCGTGTAATACAGAACGTGCAGGACGGAGGTTAAGAAAAAAATACGGGAGTAAAGAGAGAGTAAGAGGAAGCCCTGGCTGGTAGAAGTATGGATCGTTCCAAGACATTCTATAAAGATATCAATGGGAAGAGGATAATCAGCGAAAGAGTAGCGCCCAGTAGGAAACAAGGGGACAATCTGTGGCTGGGGCCAATGGCAATTGGTAGGTTTTGAACGAATGTTTCACATTTGTCTTCACCGAATAGAATGAGGACGTAGTTATGGAACTCGCAGAGAGAGACTTTGGGTTTTTTGAGCAAATTGTCATAGTGAGTAACAAGGTGTTAGAGGTGTTTGCAGGCTTAAAAGTAGACAAATCCCCTGGTCCAGATGAATTGTGCCCATTATGCTGTGAGAGGCGAGGGAGGAGATTGCCGGGAGAGGACGCACATTTTAAATTCTGGCGCGGGGGAAGGGCCAGAGAACTATAGAACAGCTAATTTGGTCCCACTACTTAAGAAAGGTTGCAGAGACAAGTCAGGGAACTACAGCCCAGGGAGTCTCGCGACGGTGGTAGGGAAACTTCTGGAGAAAGTCCTGAAGGAGAGAATCTATCTCCACTTTCAGAGGCAAGGTTTCATCAGGAATACTCTGCATGGCTTTGCCAGAGGGTGGGCACGACTCACCAAAATGATTTTTTAGAGGGTGTGAGCAGATGTGTCGATGAGGGTGCTGCAGTGAATGTAACTAACATATTTCAGCACAGCCTTTGACAAGGTCTCACATGGGGACTTATAAAGACGGCAAGGCGCATGCTATACAGTGTAACTTGATAAGGTGGATTCAAAATTGTCTTCGCTGTAGAAGATAGAGTGTGATGACAGATGGCTGCTTTAGTGACTGGAAGCCAGTTTCCAGTGGCATACAAGAGGGATCAGTGCTGGGTCCGCTATTGTTTTTGATTCATAAAAACTCGTGCATTACGATGTGAGGGTAGGATCAGTAAGTTTGCTCAGGACCCAAAGATTGGCCGGGTCGAAACCAGTAAAGTTGAGTGTCTTGGGTTACAGGAAAATATACACGGGATGGTCAAATAGGCAGAAGAATTGCAGATGGAATTTAACCCTGAAACGTGTGAGGATATACACTTTGGAAGTCGTCACATTCCGGCGCCTGTTCGGGAACACAGAGGGAGAATTCAGAGTGCCCAAATTACCTAACAAGCACGTCTTTCGGGAATTGGGGAAGGAGGAACCCAGAGGAAACCCATGCAGACACGATGGGAACTTGCAGACTCCACACAGACAGAGACCAAAGCCGGCAATCGAACCTGGGACCCTGTAGCTGTGAAGCAACAGTGCTACCCACTGTGTTACCGTGCTGAAAATTTGCGTTTGGACGTGTTCCGTAACGGCAGCAAATGCTCTTCTTATCTAGAATGCCTTTATTCATCTCCTGTTGCGATTAGGAAAAAAGTTGCCCGGATTTTTAAAATCGTTTTCCCATATTTACTCATGGCATCACACAATTTCGACAGCTGGACTTGAAACAAGTGTTTCCTATTACAGAGATTCACTGATTGCTATCGCGTGTCATATTGCAGCTGAATTCACATATAGTTTTTTGTAAACATAGATTTTACCATCCACCATCAGCCCTATATTCTGATTAATGGATTTTGAAAATTTAGATATGTTTAAGGTGGCCAATTTAACAGCTTAGTTTCTGAGATCGTTTGCAGGTGTGACGTACAGTTAGACGTTTGAGGTGATCAAGGTTTACAGTTTGCAGACATAAGCTGATAAAACCAGAAGACACATTACGCATTCCTCAACACCTCCAGTTGCAGTTTGCACTATAAAGTTACAATAGTGAATTCTACCCTATCTGGAATATATTTTCTGGAAAACAAAACGCTACAGGAGAACAGCGATTTGCACAATGTAATTTAACCTGCTGGTATATTTCCACGTAAGAATAATATGAAGTGCTTTCTCTAAATTTATTATTGAATTTAGGGCAGCTCGGCAGCATTGTGGATAGCACAATTGCTTCACAGCTCCAGGGTCCCAGGTTCGATTCCGGCTTGGGTCACTGTCTGTGCGGAGTCTGCACATCCTCCCCGTGTGTGCGTGGGTTTCCTCCGGGTGCTCCGGTTTCCTCCCACAGTCCAAAAATGTGTAGATTAGGTGGATTGGCCATGATAAATTGCCCTTAGTATCCAAAATTGCCCTTAGTGTTGGGTGGGGTTACAGGGTTATGTGGATAGGGTAGAGGTGTTGACCTTGGGTAGGGTGCTCCTTCCAAGAGCCTGTGCAGACTCGATGGGCCAAATGGCCTCCTTCTGCACTGTAAATTCTATGTTAATCTATGATAAATTCTGCTCATTCTGCTGGGACAGGAGCTCAATTAATATGGTCCCATTTGGAGAACGTTATTTGACATTTATTTTGAAACATTTTCTGTTGTTCAAAGTTTGATCCGATTGTTGTGAGAGAGCTTAATTGGACGTTACTTGAAACGTAAGGTCATCCATAAACTTATTACAGGAAGGTTTGAAATCAGTTTTGCTGCTCTGTGGCGCAAACTGCAATTTGAGTGGTGAGAAATGTGCAATGTGTGATCTGTTTTATATGCCTTTGTCTGTAAAATGTAACCGTTAATCACTGCCTACATTTAATTGCACACTTCACCCGAAAATGACCTCAGAAATTATGTTCTAAACTTGGTATGTTAATCTTATCTCCGTTTTAGAAAATGATTAATTCGAACAGGATAATGCAGATTGGTGCACGTTACGGAGTCCATTATCATTGAATTGCAACTGACTTTAGTAGTTTCGCTGGTGGGGTGGTGGTGATAATGGTATTTGGGGTGGAGCTGGTCAGTGGGCCGGTGGGTCGATGGGTGAGATAACATCTTTGTTGCGCGCGGATAGTTTTTACTATTTTCAGACGTGGTAATCAAGAAGTTACGCATGTAGGCAGGTTTGCCTCCCGACTACAATGCAACTTTGTGAACTTAAACTGCTTTCTTGTACGAGTAACACAAAAGTGAAGGTGGCGCTGCAAAGGGAATTGAGAGAGAAATATAGTGAGCACACAGAAATATGTGTTCGCGTGCCTGGGTAATTCATTCTTGGATTCGCTTGAACTATTTTAATACTATGTCTAAATTGCATAAAAATAAACGATGACCAGAATTATACGCTACACCTGCACGCATTTAAATGTGGTACGGTGGTGGTAGTAGGGGATGCGGTGTATTGGAGTGTGGGGCGAGAGTGAAATTGAGGTAAGTGGGACGGACCCCTTTGGTTTCCCACACGACCTCGCTAAATTTGTACACTGGGTAGAGATGCCCTTGAAATAACCATCCGCATTTGCCTCAATAGAGGGCATTAAGTTGCCAAATATAGTCCAGCTAAGGAACATTCGTCGCCCAGCATTCTCCACATTTGATTTTCTAATTAATTTTAGAGTGCTCAATTATTTTTTTCCAATTAAGGCAGAATTTAGCGTGGCCAATTTACCTACCCTGCACATCTTTGGGTTGTGGGGGCGAAACCCGCGCAAACACGGGGAGGATATGCAAACTACACACCGAAAGTGACCCAGAGCCAGGATCGAACCTGAGACCTCAGCGCCATCAGGCAGCAAAGCGAAACAGTGCGCCGCCGTGCTGCCACTCATCTCCACATTTGTGGCTGCCACCTTGAAGGAAGCCTGAAAATTAATTGTTGTGAAGGCCGGCCGGGAAATGGGCAGTGGAAGGTCGGTTGGAGGGCTACCGGCTTCTGGAAGTGGGACTGGCGAGATGTGTGGAGGGGGGAGGGGCGTGTGTGGAGGGAGGGGGATATAGGGTGTTTGCATGGGTTGGCGCCTACAGATTTTTCTTCCTGAATTCTGGAACCACATAAATCCAGGGAACACTTCTCGGGCATATTGAAAATCTTGCTTTCTGTCCGCAGCATCTCCCGTCACACATATTTGAGAAGTTCACATTTAAGTATCCACAGGTGTGGAGATTAAGCTTCAAGATATTAGATCAACTATTAACTGAAGTAATAATCACTTCGAATTCTGGCTTTCGCGACCAAATGTAACTGAACTGAGACATTTTCTGACAGATAGTTTCCTCCCGAGGCTTATGGCGGGTGTATTAGCGGAAAAATGCGCTTTCAAAATATGAATCGTCAAAGGCAGTTCATAAAAAAAAAAAAATCCGTTTTTTATTGTGCACGAAAGTTGGATTGTCTTTATTTATTGCATTGATTATCTGGGCAAGGAGATCAGCAGACTTCCTGGCGCAAGATTACCGAGGCGACAAGTCGGAGCTCCCATTCAGCCCAGTTTGTACATGAACGTTTGTCACCTACATTCAGTTTCCAGCGCGGTCTTTTCCAGTCCACAGAAGCATGCAATAGAATCCCGCCCCCAACCCAAATCCCACTCCTCCTGCCGCTACACTCTTTAACAGGCCTTTACTGTCCAGTCAGTCCAGCCGTTTGTGGTGAACAAATACGTCTGCTGTCAATGACATTTTTACATTCTTCGTAATTGTCTTCACATTGATAGGTAGTGAACATTTAGAACATAGAACATAGCACATTATAGCGCAGTACAGGCCCTTCGGCCCTCGATGTTGCGCTGACCAGTGAAACCACTCTAAAGCCCATCTACACTATTCCCTTTTCATCCATATGTTTATCCAATGATCATTTAAATGCATTTAACGTTGGCCAGTCCACGACTGTTGCAGGCAGGGCATTCCACGCCCTTACTACTCTCTGGGTAAAGAAGCTACCTCTGACATCTGTCCTATATCTATCTCCCCTCAATTTAAAGCTATGTCCCCTCGTGCTAGATATCCCCATCCGAGGGACAAGGCTCCCACTGTCCACTCTATCTAATCCTCTGATCATCTTGTATGCCTCAATTAAGTCACCTCTTAACCTTCTTCTCTCTAACGAAAACAGCCTCAAGTCCCTCAGCCTTCCCTCATAAGATCTTCCCTCCATACCAGGCAACATCCTGGTAAATCTCCTCTGCACCCTTTCCAATGCTTCCACGTCCTTCCTGTTATGCGGCGACCAGAATTGCACGCAATACTTCAAATGAGGCCGCACCAGAGTTTTGTACAGCTGCAACATGACGTCATGGCTCCGAAACTAAATCCCTCTACCAATAAAAGCTAACCGTACGCCTTTTTAACAACCCTCTCGACCTGGGTGGCAACTTTCAGGAATCTATGTACATGGACACCGAGATCTCTCTGCTCATCCACACTACCAAGAATCTTACCATTAGCCCAGTACCCTGTCTTCCTGTTATTCCTTCCAAAATGAATCACCTCACACTTTTCTGCATTAAACTCAATTTATTTCCCACAATCATAAGACCATAAGACATAGGAGCGGAAGTAAGGTCATTCGGCCCATCGAGTCCAATCCACCATTCAATCATCGGTGATTTCAGCTCCATTTACCCGCTCTCTCTCCATAGCCCTTAATTCCTCGAGAAATCAAGAATGTATCAACTTCTGTCTTAACGACACTCAACGTCCCGGCCTCCACCGGCCTCTGTGGCAATGAATTCCACAGACCCACCACTCTCTGGCTGAAGAAATTTCTCCTCATCTCTGTTCTAAAGTGACTCCCTTTTATTCTAAGGCTGTGCCCCCGGGTCCTAGTCTCCGCTGCAAACGGAAACAACTTCCCTACGTCCATCCTATCTAAGCCATTCATTATCTTGTAAGTTTCTATTAGATCTCCCCTCAACCTCCTAAACTCCAATGAATATAATCCCAGGATCCTCAGACGTTCATCGTATGTTAGGCCTACCATTCCTGGGATCATCCGTGTGAATCTCTGCTGGACACGGTCCAGTGCCAGTATGTCCTTCCTGAGGTGTGGGGCCCAAAATTGCTCACAGTATTCTAAATGGGGCCTAACTAATGCTTTATAAAGCTTCAGAAGTACATCCCTGCTTTTCTTTTCCAAGCCTCTTGAGATAAATGACAACATTGCATTTGCTTTCTTAATTACGGACTCAACCTGCAAGTTTACCTTTAGAGAATCCTGGAATAGGGCTCCCAAGTCCCTTTGCACTTCAGCATTATGAATTTTGTCACCGTTTAGAAAATAGTCCATGCCTCTATTCTTTTTTCCAAAGTGCAAGACCTCGCACTTGATTCGAAGCTAATGATTCGAAACAAACCTGTTCGACTTTAACCTGGTGTTGTGAGACATCTTACTGTGCTCACACAAGTCCAACGCCGACATCTCCACATCAGCGAAAATACTTATGGTATCTATCTGGAAACGTCATCACACGATTCAGAGTAAAAATAGCTCCAAGCGAACTTCAGTGGAGAAAGAAATGTCTTGGGCCAATTAAATTGGCGCAAAGTTTAACAGCAAAAACGATTGTTGAATATGTCATTCTCTTCAAAGGAGAGAAGAGACAGGGGCACAGCTAAGGCGAAGTTGCAAACTCCACACAGACAGTTGCCCAAGACCGCAATTGCACCCGGGTCCCTGGCGCTGTGATGCAGCAGTACAAACCAGTGTGCAACTGGTCGCAGTGGGCCGTCATGCTTTATCGCCAGAAAATGGATTCTGCCAATACCATTGAGTAAGAGTAAATAATGCAGACGTAGACCCTACTTAAATTGTAAAGGAGAAAGTATATGAATAGGCTGTATGCTTTCGAGTTCAATAGGGCACCATGAGCGGACGAAATGCAATTGAGGATGCTAAGAGATGTTCATTTTCAATTCAGGAGCCACTCACCATAATTTACCAATCTGCATAACATGTTGACGGTGCCGAAGGTCTGCAGAAATACTAAAATGACAAGTATCATTCGGAAGAAAGTGTGAGATAAGGGTCGAACCAATGTTTTTTTAAGTTTAACGTCAGTGTTGCGGAACCTTTTAGAAGCAGCCTGGAACTTCCAAAGTTTGGCCATCTCCGTCGGAATGCCACTCTCGACCAATTAACCTGCGCTGGGATTCCAAAACCCTTATATCGCCCGACATTCCTTACTCAGCCCAATCGTCGCAAAAGCAGCGAAGCGTGCCCCCGGCAGGATAGTGGCGGTCTAATTGGAGATACGTCACTCCCCCTATTATCGGCAGGAGCTGTCCTGAATAGGAGGTTTCAAGGGACAACGTACAGGGAGAGCTGGATTATGAAATTTAGTGAATGGAGTGGGAACAGAGGGGGTCCGTTCGAACCACAATGGGGGTAACCGACACCAGTGGCTTGTGGGAACATGGGTGGTGGGGGGGGGGGGGGGGGGGTGGACTATCCCGAGTGCTTAGGAGTGGCGGTAGGGCATGGTTGGTTGGGGGTTGTTAAACCCGATGTTTTAGCTGGAGGTGGTTGGTTATGGCGAGGAGGGGTTTGTCACGAAGCGGTGGGGCTGGACCGGGAGAAGGGACGGTTTCGTGAGGGAGGGAGAAGGCAGGAGAGAGGGAGAGAAGGAGATAGGGGAAAGTCCAGGACGGGCTTTGGCCGGTAGGGGAATCAGGTCGGTATGGATGTCGGGAGGAAGAGATGGTGCTCAGTCATGGATGGGGTAGGTCCGAGAGCGGGTATATCGGGATGGAGCTCAGTCCGGGCGTCGGTTCAGCCCAGGTGGAAGGAGGATGGTTCACGAGAGAGGTCAATACGGGGTGTGGATTAACCCGGCAGGGGGTCATTCCGGGAAACGGGTGAGACCAGGAGGATTTCATTCCGAGAATTGGGACGGTCGTAACAGTGTAAATCCGAGATGGAGGGCGGAGAGGTGGACGTGTTAGTACGGGAGGGGGGTGGGGTCAGGTCTAGTTGGCGGCCGGGAAGATTGTGCCGCCGACGGGCCGTGCCAGGAGTCGGAGTGGTAGGGGTGGTATGATAGATCCCCTGGAGGTTCGTGTTTCTGACGCATGCACCGAATGAGGCTGGGTCTGATTGTTTAAATGTTACTCTGGAGTTGGATGTTTTCCCTTCTAACTCCCTCAAAGTAACTTTCGGGGTACATCGAGCAGAACCATCCAAAGTCAACAACTTTATCAGCTTCTGTTGGTTGATTCCGAGCGCAGCACATTTATTCAGAGGAAGTTAGAGCTTCTGGGCAGTTACCGGTAAACTCTCACCTGGAAACTTCTTCGAGGGATTCCGCACACATCGGAGGGGTACCACCTTAGTATGACGCCGACGAACCCAGAAGTGATGACATGATTTAGGACACAATTAATGGTCTAATGGGTATGTCAGTCAATTATGTAAAACAAGCACCTATTTCTTAAGGGTAATGAGATTTAACCCAGTTGTTAGTGTTTATGAAGAGGTAACAGAATTGATGGAGGAAAGGCATTTGAAGTGGTGTACGTCTGCTTTCAAAAGGTGTTTGATCTTGTGCGATGCGGGTGTGCGGGCAATGTCATAGCTCACAGAGTAAAAAGGGACAACGGCAAAATGGATCTGGAGTTCCCGAACTGACCGGAAACATAGTAGTAATTAATGGATGTTTTGAGTGCTAGAGGAAGTACTGTTCTCCAATGGTCAGTGTTATAGTCTCATTGTCATATATGTTTACTGCATGGAAACAGGCCCTTCGGTCCAGCTTGTCCATGCCTCCCAGTTCCTATCACTAAGCTAGTCCCGCTAGCCTGCATTTGGCCGAGATCCTTCTGTACCCACCCTGCCCACGTAACTATATGACTGCTTTTTAAAGGACACAATTGTACCCGCATATACCACTGTCTCTGGCAGACAGTTTCAGATACTTACCACCCTCCGTGTGAAGAAATGTTCCCTCTGGTCTCTTTTGTGTGACTCCCCTCTCACCTTAAACTGAGGGCCTCTAGTTCTAGACTATTCTTTCTTTGGGAAAAGATGTCGAATATCTACCTTATCTATGCTCATTACTTTATAGACCTCTATAAGATCACCCCTAAGTCTCCTAGGCTCCAGGGAACAAATTCCCAGCCTACCTAGCCTCTCCTTAGAACTCAGACCATCAAGTCCTGGCAGCATCCTCGTAAATTTCTTCTGCACTCTTTCTAGTTGAACAATATCATTCTTATCATAGGGTGACCAGAACTGAACACAGTTTTCCATATGTGCTCTTATCTATGTCTTGTACAACTTCAACAAGACGTCACAACTCCTGTACTCAGTGTCCTCACCAATAAAACCCATCATGCTGAATAATTTCTTCATCGCCCTGTTCACCTGCGACTCCACCTTCAAGGAGCTATGATCCTGTACTTCTATACCTCTTTGTTCTGTAACTCTCCCCAATTCACTACCATTAACTGATTAGGCCCTGCCCTGATATGAACTACCAAAATCCATCACTTCACATTTATCCAAATTAAACTCCATATGCCATTCATCAGCCTACTGGCCCAATTGGTCAAGATCCTGTTGCAATCTTAAACAACCTTCTTCACTTTCCACTATTCCACCAATCTTTATGTCATCTGCAAATGTACTAATCATGTCTCCTACATTCTCATCCAAATTATTTATATATATAGCAAATAACACTGAATCCAGCACCGATCCCTGAAGCACACCGCTGGCCTCAGGCCTCAAGTATGACAAACAACCCCCCATTACCACCCTTTGGCTTCGGTCGCCAAGCCAATTTTGTATCTAATTGGCTATCTTGCTTTGGATTACCTGAGATTTAACCTTTGGCAAGAATCTACTATGCGGAACCGTGTCAAAGATCTTGCTAAAGTCCATGTAGACAACGTTGAGCTCACTGCCATCTTGGTTACTTCGTTAAAAACAGAATCAAATTGGTGAGAATGACTTTCCCCTTACAAAGCCACGCTGACTTTCCCTAATTAGCACTTGCCTGCCTAAATGCCTGCATATCCTGTCCCTCAGAATACCTTCCAACAACGTATCCACCACAGATGTAATGCTCACCGGTCTGTAGTTCCCAGGCTTATCCCGACAGCCATTCAGAAACAAGGGCACAATATATGTGACACTCCAATCTCGGGCACCCGTCGTGTGGCTGTCGATGATGCAAATATCTCAACTAGGAGGCTGGCAATTTCGTCTCTCGCCTCCCACAACGTCCTTGGATACATTTCCTCGGATCCAGGGTTTTATCTATATTGATGCACTTTAATACCTCCAGCGCCCCATTCCCTGTAAAGGGACACTCCTCAAGACATCACTTATTATTCCCCCAATTTGCCTAACATTCTTGCCTTTCTGAACAGTAAATAGTGATGAGAAATGTTCATTTCAGACCTCTCCCATCCCTTGTGGATCCGCACATAGATGGCCTTGTTTATCCTGAACAAGCCCTACCCTCTCCCTAGTCACTCGTTTGCTCCTGTAGTGTTGGAACCCTTGCCGTTTGGAATACATATTGATAACCTTGACCTTGCTGTACATGGCAGAATTTCAAAGATTTAAGAAGGGTGAAGTAATTAATTAAGTCGAGAATAAAATGGAATGAGAAGGCAAATAAAGAACATTAATCAATTGAATATGCATATGTTCATATCTGATTGAGTGGTCAGAGAAAGATCGCAATTAGCAACATGACCGTGCATCTGTTAACAGGGCATACGTTTACAAGAGCACCACGGCTAATTTGAAGCTGTAAGGAACATTAGTTGTGGCCTTGACGAAAGATGTGAAGGCGTTGGAGCGAATAGGGAAATGTTCTATGGGAGAGTATTATTTGTCATTAGATCGATTGTAAAAAAAATGCCATTTAGATATTTGATGGACGTGTTCGAAATCAGAAAATGTCAGTTCTAAGAGATAGGCATAAGCTGCTCGCACTGGCTAAACGTCGGAGAAAGGCATAGCACGGATTCGAAGTATTTGATATTGAAACAAAAGTGCGAGTAGTTTAAGGTCTGGAATGCACGGTGTCAGAGTATAGTGGGGCACGTTCAATAAAACTGTCAAAAGGGAATTGGACAGTGACCGGAATATGATGCATGTGCTGCCTCACGGGACAGGAGAATGGGCCTAGGTAAATTGCGCATTAGTAGAATTGGTACGGATACATAAAGGCGACTAGTTTCCTTCGGCGCTGCAATAATCGTGCATTATGATGATTGGAGGTGGAATGCCATTTAGTTCACCATCAGGACCAGTACAGGAAAAAGGTCATCCAACTGAAAGTGCAATTTTGCTTCAGTCCACAAAAACTCCCTGAATCAGTGAATGTTGTTTATTCTTGTACTTATTTCAGACCTGCATCAGCGGCAGCAGAAGGCGTTCTTCTAGAGATAATTATTTGACCCTGATTTCATTGTATTTTTGTTTCACGCCTTGTCTCCCGAGGCCAATTATAACTTAGTGTGAGTTGTCTTACACCCTCCATACTCGGCTCCCGTTTGCATAATTGTTGATTACTAATGGCTGACTCTCCCTACGATATTGCCATATTTGCAATTCGCGCTTTCACACAGGCGGGTATGTGAGCTCCGCAGGGCGGCCAGAGGGGTGGGGGATGGCGAGAGGCGGAGAGAGCCTGAAACTGAATGAATATGATCCATCCTGGGTGCCCGCCCACCAGGAGATGCGACAGTTTTTTAGACTGGTGTCGGCAAGGCCTCGAAGGATTCCCTGCCTTTGCCCAATTCAGGGCACTTGAAATGAAAATCGCTTATTGACACAAGTAGGCTTCAATGAAGTTACTGTGAAATGTCCCTAGTCGCCACATTCCGGCGCCTGTTCGGGGAGGCTGTTACGGGACTTCATCACCCAGACGTAATTTGTACGCTGACGGGCGGACTTAGCTGTCCCTGGAGAACCCGAGAGTACACGGGCTTCTATCTTTGGCAGAAAAGAAGGATTTATGTTAGACGCCGCCTTCAGGAACACCTGCCCCCCCCCCCCACCCCCCCCCCCCCCCAACGACCCCATGGCAACTGGAACTCCTCCCTTCCTTGACTTCTGTCCCGAAATCCCAAAAGCTAGCTGTTCAGTAGCCCATATCTAGAATGCCCTCTACGTCCTGAACACAAGGGCGGGAAACCGAGTCAGCCAGTTTCATCTAATTCAGGCATCCACCACGGCACGGTCCACATCTGTCTGCAAACCTTCCAGCCGGGAATTGTAGAATTCAGGTGCATGTTTTTTTTTAACGCATTTTTCCCACAAAGCCATTTTTCTGAGAACTTAGTCGAAATGCATTGTAATATCATTTAGAAAGATTAAATTACATGAAAAAGCGGAGTTCTTTAATGTACCCGGTCGGAGATATACCTATGCCTCACAATAGTGGACGTAATAAAAAGATATAAATCTAAGTCAATATTGATCAAATATAGTTCATGATATATTTCTAATCTGGATACACTACTTAGTATTCTTGGACAACATCAAAAGCACGTTTTCAGTAACAATTAACTACTTGTTATTCGACCAAGCGATTTCTGACTGGGGAAAACCGAGTTTCCCTCGATGTTCAGATTACCTGCTGGACTTGCATCCGCCTCTACAAAAAATAGCTTGTTCATTGCATGAGATAGACAGAACATGCTCGTCCTATTAATTTCATTGAAATAGGGGGAAATGCTTTAGGTTGAAAATGACCTTAATCAAAAACTTTGGTGTCATTACATTCAAACATAGTGCAGCAGATATCGCCTGCGGTTGCATTTAAGGTCCAACATATCTCAGGACATCAGGGCACACTTCCCCAAAACTGTCTGACTCCAGGGATTGCACTCTTCAACTAGCGTTTATTGACCCAAGCTGTAATCTGCTCGCTGAAGAATTTCCGCCAGAGACAACTGCTGGGAAATCTGATTGTACAGTAGAGCTCCACAACCTTCACCTCCAGGAACTGCTATGGACAGTACTGGAAGTACATCTAGTCCCCGGAGTCAGCGTTCCAAATTTCAGAAGGAGATAATTTTGGGGGTTTCGGGTGTGGAGGGTACGGGAGGCCACGAGTGTGATAACCTGTAAGGTATTCGAGCTTTTGGGCGGCCGAAGAGGGAGAGCTCCAGAGACGACACGGGCTCAAAAAGAGCAGCTAAGATATATTCACTTGAAGTCAGCATGCGGATTCGTGGGGCAACACGGTGGTGCAGGGGCAAGCGCTACTACCTCACTCTCCCTTCAACCCGGGGTCAATGCCTCCCCCTCGCATACAGCTCCCCGTATCTGAGAGGGACTCACCCCCACAACTCAACAACGTACAGGGTAGGTGGGTTTCAACGCTAAATTTCCCCTTAGTTTTAAAAGTTGAGAAGAAAAGAATGACGAATCCATAGAGGCGTCCTCCCTTTTCCCGCATGAAGAACGAACTCGATTCTGTTCCGAGCTTCCACCTCATGTGGAAAATCGTCCGCGAGGGAGTTGTAAATAACTGGTCATGTCAACGATTTCAATAGTGGACCGAGCATTCACACTACACCAGCATCCAGTTACATGAGATCGGACAACAAACAAAGCCGTAGAGAAAAATCATATAATCGCTAACATGCAGAAGGATACCGTTTTGTCCATCGAGCCTGCACCGACACCCAAGAGAGCATTTTAGCGAGGCGCAATATCCCACCTTATGCCTGTAAGGCTCAACTTGTTGCACAGCCGACCCATCTAAACTTTAACAGTGGACATCCGGAGGAAACTCAGGCAGACATGGGGAGCATGTGCAAACTCCACGCAAACAGTCACCAAAAGCCGGAATTGAACACATGTCTTTAGCGCCGTGAGGCAGCAGTGCTAACTATGCCACTGTGCTGCTCACCCTACACGTAGAACACCGCCGACAGGCCAACATGCAATTCGGGCCCATGGTTTCTTCGGATCATCTACATTCTGGATATGAGACGATGGAATATTCTGCAGAAAACATGAAAGCTAACTCGATCAGACTGTCCATCGATTTCCTTCACAGTTTTCGTCATCAGATTACATTACGGGTACAGAAGAATTGTTGATTGAGCAAAATTGCTTGGTAGATCGGTATATGTTGATAGCTGTTCCTTTCTGTACATCTTGCGAAATGTGTATATCTATGGACAGTTGAGTTTTCTTTATGTATTCAAAGGAATGTGGGCTTCTCGGGAAAGGCCAGAATTCCTAAACGCCCGTATTGAGCTGCATGCTTCATCATTTCTGAGCTAACCACATTGCTGCGGCGCTGGCGACAAAGTAAGATTTCTGTTCGGTTTCGAAACGGTGTTCCCTGAACATTATTCTGGATTACTAATCCATTGACAAGATCGCTACACCATCGTCTGCGTTCATCACGCTCTACAAATCTCCATATTTGGTTCCACAATGCATTGCGAAATATTATATGTCCACCCAATTTAAAGCTGCACATTTCGTACATGCAATGCATCTCCTAAACAGTGTTGTCCATGCATTGTTATCGAAACTTGCGCGCATACGGATTGTATGACTCCACTGGAATTCGCGTGCAATACCTGCTTTTATATTTCCGTTTTCAGCAACCTGTGTTTATTAACTAAGACATGTATAATTACTTTAGCTGCAGTATTACAGTTATGATGATTCCATAGAATTATTTCGTTGCTGACACGACACACTTTTATCCTTCGTTTTAAAAAGTTGTCAGATAATGAGAGACAGTTTCCATACCCGTACATCTCTAATTTTCCTTCCAAAACGCCCTGTTAGCAAATGAAAACGAGTTATCTCGCTCAAATACACAACAGGTCAAAGTACTAGCCTACTGATACCATTATATTGTAATAGATAATGTGACTTGGAAATTTATTTGATATCATGCTATCAAAGTCAGGCATATGGCGAGAAAATTCAATTTCGTGTGTATTAAGAACCTGCCCAAGTTTAGCTTCGATTACATTTCGTCACATATTTGTACAGCGACATCATAATCCGCTATGGCAAGTTTTTCACTGGAGCACAATATATTTTTATTCAACATCATTTATTTGGTAAATAATAATATTATACGAAAATGCTGATCTGTATTATTTATCTCTCACTGATAATCAAAGCAAACCTCTTAACTGAACGTCACAGCTGTTAGAGACTAGAAACTGGACAAAAGATGATCCGCGCAGGTCCGACAACCACGTGCTGTTATCCTTGAGCAATTGAGACAACGCCTTTATGTCGAGTTCATTCTCCTGACTAATAAATGGATAAAGAATATAGAATAATAAAATATCCGAATGGATATTGGGGCAAACTAGAATATATCACGCATTCCTCCTGATAAGAGATATTTTGTTCCCTCTAAATTCGTTCACAGGTTCTGGGTTTGTGTGGCACGGGCAGAATTTATTGTCATTCAGAAAACGCACTTGAGAAGGTGATCGTGTGGTGCCTTCATTAACGATTGTAGAAACCGCCACTATGACATTAGGAATTTGAAATTCGAGAATGACGACCAATCGACAGTGAACGGCGAAATAGCAGAGGGCAGTAGTGCGCAGCTGCTGATTGGCTGTTGCAGGGGAAATGTGCATACCTCCGTTGTGGTCACCCGAACTTGAAGGTGTACCTGAGCTACGGACCCTAGCTGTTCGAGTGAAGACAAGCATCCAGCAGAGGGCAGTAGAGCGGAACTACTGATTGGCTGTTGCAAGGAAAATTTGCATACCTCCGTTGTGGTCACCCTAACTTGAATGTGTACCTGAGTTAGAGACCCTAGCTGCTCGAGTGAAGACAAGCATCCAACAGAGGGCAGTAGAGCGGAGCTGCTGATTGGCTGTTGCAAGGGACATTTGCATACCTCGGTTGTGGTCACCCTAACTTGAAGGTGGTTTGTGGAGGAGCTGTTGACAAGTTACACTTAAACCAGAAACACTTCTGTAGTGTTTCCCTCCCTACCCCTCCTCTAACCAAATAAAAACAACCGCTGTAAAGATCAAGAGGAAGGCTCGAGGTCAGGTAGAAGTAGAAAGAAGTTGAACCGTGACGCCACAGCCTGCAGGTAAGCGATTGGCTGGTGACTGGTAAGTAATTTTTAATTTTTTTTTTCTCGCAGGTGTTACCGTGCAGGGCGCAGAGGTTGCTGAGTGAGTGCTTGCTGAGAAGGGGAGTGAATAACAGGTAAGCTCTTTCTTTCTTTTTCTTTTTTTGATCTAGAGGGGATGGCAGGAAATGTAGTGCAATGTTACTCCTGCAGAATGTTTGAGGTGAAGGACGCCGACAGTGTCCCTGCTGATTTCATCTGTGGGAAGTGCACCCATCTCCAGCTCCTCAGAAACCGCGTTAGGGAGCTGGAGCTGGATGAACTTCGGATCATTCGGGAGGCAGAGGTGGTCATAGATAGAAGCTTCACGGATGTAGTTACTCCAAAGAATAAAGATAGATGGGTGACGGTGAGAGGGGCTGGGAGGAAGCTATCTGTACAGGGATCCCCTGTGGTCGTTCCCCTTAGTATCAAGTATACCGCTTTGGATACTGTTGGGGGGGGGGGACTTACCAGGGGTAAGCCATGGGTTGCAGGTCTCTGGCACAGAGTCTGTCCCTGTTGCTCAAAAGGGGAGATGAGTAGAGCATTTGTCATTGGAGACTCCATAGTTACGGGGATAGATAGGAGATTCTGTGGGAACGAGAGAGACTCGCGGTTGGTGTGTTGCCTCCCAGGTGCCAGGGTGCGTGATGTCTCGGATCGTGTTTTTGGGATCCTTAAGAGGGAGGGGGAGCAGCCCCAAGTCGTGGCCCACATAGGTACCAATGACATAGGTAGGAAAAGGGATAGGGATGTAAGGAAGGGAGCTAGGGTGGAAACTTAGATCTAGGACAAACAGAGTTATTATCTCTGGGTTATTATCCGTGCCAAGTGATAGCGAGAAGAGGAATAGGGAAAGAGAGGAGTTGAAAACGTGGCTACACGGATGGTGCAGGAGGGAGGGTTTCAGATTTCTGGATAATTGGGGCTCATTCTGAGGTCGGTGGGGCCGCTACAAACGGGATGGTCTACAGCTGGACCAGAGGGCTACCAATATCCTTGGGGAGGGGGGGGGATATGCTAATGCTCTTCGGGAGGGTTTAAACTAGTTCAGCAGGGGTTTGGGAACTTGAATTGTAGCTCCAGTATAGAGGACGTTGAGAGTAGTGACGTCTTGAGTAAGGTTTTAAAGTTGCAGGAGTGTACCGGCAGGCAGGCAGGTGGTTTAAAGTGTGTCTTCTTCAATGCCAGGAGCATCCGCAATAAGGTGGGTGAACTTGCGGCATGGGTTGGTACCTGAGACTTTGATGTTGTGGCCATTTCGGAGACATGGATAGAGCAGGGACAGAACATAGAACATAGAAAATACAGCACAGAACAGGCCCTTCGGCCCACGATGTTGTGCCGAACCTTTGTCCTAGATTAATCATAGATTATCATCGAATTTACAGTGCAGAAGGAGGCCACTCGGCCCCCCGAGTCCGCACGGGCTCCCGGAAAGAGCAGCCCACCCAAACCCAACACCTCCACCCAACACCAAGGGCAATTTTGGACATTAAGGGCAATTTATCATTGGCCAATTCACCTAACCTGCACATGTTTGGACTGTGGGAGGAAACTGGAGCACCCGGAGGAAACCCACGCAGACACGGGGAGGACGTGCAGACTCCGCACAGACAGTGACCCAAGCCGGAATCGAACCTGGGACCCTGGAGCTGTGAAGCATTGTGCTATCCACAATGCTACCGTGCTGCCCTTAAGAACAAATAAATCTACACTATATCATTTTACCGTAATCCATGTACCTATCCAATAGCTGCTTGAAGGTCCCTAATGTTTCCGACTCAACTACTTCCACAGGCAGTGCATTCCATGCCCCCACTACTCTCTGGGTAAAGAATCTACCTCTGATATCCCTCCTATATCTTCCACCTTTCACCTTAAATTTATGTCCCCTTGTAATGGTTTGATCCACCCGGGGAAAAAGTCTCTGACTGTCTACTCTATCTATTCCCCTGATCATCTTATAAACCTCTATCAAGTCGCCCCTCCTCCTTCTCCGTTCTAATGAGAAAAGACCTAGCACCCTCAACCTTTCCTCGTAAGACCTACTCTCCATTCCAGGCAACATCCTGGTAAATCTTCTTTGCACCTTTTCCAAAGCATCCACATCCTTCCTAAAATGAGGCGACCAGAACTGTACACAGTACTCCAAATGTGGCCTTACCAAAGTTTTGTACAGCTGCATCATCACCTCACGGCTCTTAAATTCAATCCCTCTGTTAATGAACGCGAGCACACCATAGGCCTTCTTCACAGCTCTATCCACTTGAGTGGCAACTTTCAAAGATGTATGAACATAGACCCCAAGATCTCTCTGCTCCTCCACATTGCAAAGAACTCTACCGTTAACCCTGTATTCCGCATTCATATTTGTCCTTCCAAAATGGACAACCTCACACTTTTCAGGGTTAAACTCCATATGCCACTTCTCAGCCCAGCTCTGCATCCTATCTATGTCTCTTTGCAGCCGACAACAGTCCTCCTCACTATCCACAACTCCACCAATCTTCGTATCGTCTGCAAATTTACTGACCCACCCTTCAACTCCCTCATCCAAGTCATTAATGAAAATCACAAACAGCAGAGGACCCAGAACTGATCCCTGCGGCACGCCACTGGTAACTGTGATCCAGGCTGAATATTTACCATCCACCACCACTCTCTGACTTCTATCGGTTAGCCAGTTCGTTATCCAACTGGCCAAATTTCCCACTATCCCATGCCTCCTTACTTTCTGCATAAGCCTACCATGGGGAACCTTCTCAAATGCCTTACTAAAATCCATGTACACTACATCCACTGCTTTACCTTCATCCACATGCTTGGTCACCTCCTCAAAGAATTCAATAAGACTTGTAAGGCAAGACCTACCCCTCACAAATCCGTGCTGACTATCCCTAATCAAGCAGTGTCTTTCCAGATGCTCAGAAATCCTATCCTTAAGTACCCTTTCCATTACTTTGCCTACCACCGAAGTAAGACTAACTGGCTTGTAATTCCCAGGGTTATCCCTAGACCCTTTTTTGAACAGGGGCACGACATTCGATACTCTCCAATCCCCTGGTACCACCCCTGTTGACAGTGAGGACGAAAAGATCATTGCCAACGGCTCTGCAATTTCATCTCTTGCTTCCCATAGAATCCTTGGATATTATCCCGTCAGGCCCGGGGGACTTGTCTATCCTCAAGTTTTTCAAAATGCCCAACACATCTTCCTTCCTAACAAGTATTTCCTCGAGCTTACCAATCTGTTTCACACTGTCCTCTCCAAAAATATCGCCCCTCTCATTTGTAAATACAGAAGAAAATGACTCGTTAAAGACCTCTCCTATCTCTTCAGACTCAATACACAATCTCCCGCTACTGTCCTTGATCGGACCTACCCTCGCTCTAGTCATTCTCATATTTCTCACATGTGTAAAAGGCCTTGGGGTTTTCCTTGATCCTACCCGCCAAAGATTGTTCATGCCCTCTCTTAGCTCTCCTAATCCCTTTCTTCAGTTCCCTCCTGGCTATCTTGTATCCCTCCAATGCCCTGTCTGAACCTTGTTTCCTCAGCCTTACATAAGTCTCCTTTTTCCTCTAAACAAGACATTCAACCTCTCTTGTCAACCATGGTTCCCTCACTCGACCATCTCTTCCCTGCCTGACAGGGACATACATATCAAGGACACGTAGCACCTGTTCCTAGAACAAGTTCCACATTTCACTTGTGTCCTTCCCTGACAGCCTATGTTCCCAACTTATGCACTTCAATTCTTGTCTGACAACATAGTATTTACCCTTCCCCCAATTGTAAACCTTTCCCTGTTGCACGTACCTATCCCTCTCCATTACTAAACTGAAAGTCACAGAATTGTGGTCACTATCTCCAAAATGCTCCCCACTAACAAATCTATCACTTGTCCTGGTTCATTACCCAGTACTAAATCCAATATTGCCCCTCCTCTTGTCGGACAATCTACATACTGTGTTAGAAAAGCTTCCTGGACACACTGCACAAACACCACCCCATCCAAACTATTTGATCTAAAGAGTTTCCACTCAATATTTGGGAAGTTAAAGTCGCCCATGACTACTACCCTATGACTTCTGCACCTTTCCAAAATTTGTTTCCCAATCTGTTCCTCCACATCTCTGCTACTATTGGGGGGACTATAGAAAACTCCTAACAAGGTGACTGCTCCTTTCGTATTTCTGACTTCAACCCATACTACCTCAATAGGGTGATACTCCTCGAACTGCCTTTCTGCAGCTGTTATACTATCTCTAATTAATAATGCCACCCCCCCCCCCCCCCGCACCTCTCTTACCACCCTCCCTAATCTTATTGAAACATCTATAACCAGGGACCTCCAACAACCATTTCTGCCCCTCTTCTATCCAAGTTTCCGTGATGGCCACCACATCGTAGTCCCAAGTACCGATCCATGCCTTAAGTTCACCCACCTTATTCCTGATGCTTCTTGCGTTGAAGTATACACACTTCAACCCATCTCCGTGCCTGCAAGTACTCTCCTTTGTCAGTGTTCCCTTCCCCACTGCCTCACTACATGCTTTGGCGTCCTGAATATCGGCTACCTTAGTTGCTGGACTACAAATCCGGTTCCCATTCCCCTGCCAAATTAGTTTAAACCCTCCCGAAGAGTACTAGAAAACCTCCCTCCCAGGATATTGGTGCCCCTCTGGTTCAGATGCAACCCGTCCTGCTTGTCCAGGTCCCACCTTCCCCAGAATGCGCTCCAATTATCCAAATACCTGAAGCCCTCCCTCCTACACCATTCCTGCAGCCACGTGTTCAACTGCACTCTCTCCCGATTCCTAGCCTCGCTATCACGTGGCACCGGCAACAAACCAGAGATGACAACTCTGTCTGTCCTGGCTTTTAACTTCCAGCCTAACTCCCTAAACTTGTTTATTACCTCCACACCCCTTTTCCTGCCTATGTCGTTGGTACCAATGTGCACCACGACTTCTGGCTGCTCGCCCTCCCCCTTAAGGATCCTGAAGACACGATCCGAGACATCCCTGGCCCTGGCACCCGGGAGGCAACATAGCTTCCGGGACCACAGAATATCCTATCTATTCCCCTAACCAAAAAATCTCCTACAACTATTGCTTTTCTATTCTCCCCCCTTCCCTTCTGAGCCCCAGAGCCAGACTCAGTGCCAGAGACCTGGCCGCTAGGGCCTTCCCCCGGTAGGTCATCCCCACCCCGCCCCCCCCCCCCCCCCCACCCCTAACAGCATCCAAAACGGTAAACTTGTTTTGAAGGGGAACGGCCACGAGGGATCCCTGCACTGTCCGCCTGTTTGTTTTTTCCCCCTGACTGTAACCCAGCTATTCTTGTCCTGTACCTTGGGTGTGATTACCTCCTTGTAACTCTTCTCAATCACCCCCTCTGCCTCCCGGATGATCCGAAGTTCATCCAGCTTCAGCTCCAGTTCCCTAACACGGTCTTTGAGGAGATGAAGTTGGGTGCACTTCCCGCAGGTATACTCAGCGGGGACACCGGTGGTATCCCTCACCACCCACATCCTACAGGAGGAGCATGCAACTGGCCTAGCCTCCATCCCTTCTTACCTGACAGAATATAGCTGCCCTGTGGACTAACTAGATCTCCGCCCTCCGACTCGGCTCCCAGTCAGCTACACTTTCTGTAAACTCCTGGCTCTCTTCGCACTCTTTGTGGAAATGTCGGAAACAAAATGAAAGCAGCACCTTACTCCCTCCTCACCTAACTCCCTCGGTCACCAAACTCTTACTATAGCACTCAAAAAGCACCAAATTCAGCACTCCCTCGGTCACCAAACTCTTACTATAGCACTCAAAAAGCACCAAATTCAGCACTCCCTCGGTCACCAAACTCTAACTATAGCACTCAAAAAGCACCAAATTCAGCACTCAGTGCAAACAAAGTCTGCACTGTAGGGGATCACTTTTATACTGTGAATCTAGCCTCTGAAAACTGGCCTAATCCAATTAACTAATTAACATCTCCAGCTGCAAGTGCCTACAAGTAGACGCCTGTTTAAAGCTTATTGAAAATTCACCTTCTTCTAAACCAAACAGCAACTTTTAAGTTAATTAACTAAATAAAAGAAAGACTAAACTTTAGATAAAAATGAAGCCTTATACTCCCTCGGTCACCAAACTCTTACTATAGCACTCAAAAAGCACCAAATTCAGCACTCCGTGCAAAAAAACTGGAATGGAATGGTTGTTGCAGGTGCCGGGGTTTAGATATTTCAGTAAGCTCAGGGAAGGTGGTAAAGGAGGGGTAGGGGTGGCATTGTTAGTCAAGGACAGTATTACGGTGGCAGAAAGGACGTTTGATGAGGACTCGTCGGTTAAGGTAGTATGGGCTGAGGTTAGAAACAGGAAAGGAGAGGTCACCCTGTTAGGCGTTTTCTATAGGCCTCCGAAAAGTTCCAGAGATGTACAAGAAAGGATTGCAAAGATGATTCTGGATAGGAGCGAAAGCAACAGGGTAGTTGTTGTGGGGGACTTTAACTTTCCAAATATTGACGGGAAACGCTATAGTTCGAGTACTTTCGATGGGTCCGTTTTTGTCCAATGTGTGCAGGAGGGTTTCCTGACACAGTGTGTAGATAGGCCAACGAGAGGCAAGGCCGTATTGGATTTGGTACTGGGTAATGAACCAGGACAGGTGTTAGATTTGAAGGTAGGTGAGTACTTTGGTGATAGTGACCACAATTCGATTACGTTTACTTTCGTGATGAAAAGGGATAGGTATATACGGCAGGACAAGAGTTATATCTGGGGGATAGGCAATTATGATGCGATGAGGCAAGGCTTAGGATGCATCAGATGGAGAGGAAAACTGCAGGGGATGGGCAAAATGGAAATGTGGAGCATGTTCAAGGAACAGCTACTGCGTGTCCTTAATAAGTATGTACCTGTCAGGCATGCAGGAAGTGGTCGAGCAAGGGAACCGTGGTTTACTCAGGCAGTCGAAACATTTGTCAAGAGGAAGAAGGAGGCTTATGTAAAGATGAGACATGAAGGTTCAGTAAGGGCGCTCGAGAGCTACAAGTTTGCTAGGAAGGACCTAAAGAGAGAGCTAAGAAGAGCCAGGAGGGGACATGAGAAGTCTTTGGCAGGTAGGATCAAGGATGACCCTGAAGCTTTCTATAGATATGTGAGGAATAAAAGGGTAAGATTAGTGCCAGTCAAGGACAGTAGTGGGAAGCTGTGCTTGGAGTCCGAGGAGATAGGAGAGGTGCTAAATGAACATTTTTCGTCAGTGTTCACTCAGGAAAAAGACAATGTTGTCGCGGAGAATACTGAGATTCAGGCTAGTAGACTAGAGGTACTTGAGGATCATAAGGAGGAGGTGTTAACAATTCTGGAAAGGGTGAAAATAGATAAGTCCCCTGGGCCGGATGGGATTTATCCTAGGATTCTCTGGGAAGCCAGGGAGGCGATTGCTGAGCCTCTGGCTTTGATCTTTAAGGCATCTTTGTCAACAGGAATAGTGCCAGACGATTGGAGGATAGCAAATGTTGTCCCCTTGTTCAACAAGGGGAGTGGAGACAACCCCGGTAACTACAGACCAGTGAATCTTACTTCTGTTGTGGTCAAAATCTTGGAAAGGTTTATAAGAGATAGGGTGTATAATCATCTGGAAAGGAATAATTTGATTAGACATAGCCAACACGGTTTCGTGAAGGGTAGGTCGTGCCTCACAAACCTCGCTGAGTTCTTTAAGAAGGTGACTAAACAGGTGGATGAGGGTAAATCAGTTGGTGTTGTGTATATGGATTTCAGTAAAGCGTTTGATAAGGTTCCCCACGGTAGGCTACTGCAGAACATACTGAAGCATGGGATTCAGGGAGATTTAGCAGTTTGGGTCAGAAATTGGCTAGCTGGAAGAAGACAAAGGGTGGTGGTTGATGGGACGTGTTCAGACTGGAGTCCAGTTACTAGTGGTGTACCACAAGGATGTGTTTTGGGGCCACTGCTCTTTGGTCATTTTTAGAAATGACCTGGAGGAGGGCGTAGAAGGATGGGTGAGTAAATTTGCAGATGACACTAAATTCGGTGGAGTTGTGGACAGTGCGGAAAGATGTTACAAGTTACAGAGGGACATAGATAAGCTGCAGCGCTGGACTGAGTGGTGGCAAATGGAGTTTAATGCAGAAAAGTGTGAGGTGATTCATTTTGGAAGGAATAACAGGAAGACAGAGTACTGGGCTATTGGTAAGATTCTTGGCAGTGTGGATGAGCAGAGAGATCTCGGTGTCCATGTACATAGATCCCTGAAAGTTGCCCATCAGGTTGAGAGGGTTGTTAAGAAGGCGTACGGTGTGTTAGCTTTTATTGGTAGAGGGATTGAGTTTCGGAGCCATGAGGTCATGTTGCAGCTGTACAAAACTCTGGTGTGGCCGCATTTGGAGTATTGCATGCAATTCTGGTCGCCGCATTATAGGAAGGATGTGGAAGCATTGGAAAGGGTGCAGAGGAGATTTACCTGAGTGTTGCCTGGTATGGAGGGAAGATCTTATGAGGAAAGGCTGAGGGACTTGGGCTGTTTTCGTTAGAGAGAAGAAGGTTAAGAGATAACTTAATTGAGGCATACAAGATGATCCGAGGATTGGATAGGGTGGACAGTGAGCGCCTTTTCCCTCGGATGGTAATGTCTAGCACGAGGGGACATAGCTTTAAATTGAGGGGAGATAGATATAAGACAGATGTCAGAGGTAGGTTCTTTACTCAGAGAGTAGTAAGGGTGTGGAATGCCCTGCCTGCAACAGTAGTGGGCTCACCAACACTAAGGGTATTCAAATGGTCATTGGATAGACATATGGACGATAAGGGAATAGTGTAGATGGGTTTTAGAGTGGTTTCACAGGTCGGCGCATCATCGAGGGCCGAAGGGCCTGTACTGCGGTGTAATGTTCTATGTCTATAGCTGGACGGCTGGCTAGTGTGTAACCTTGAAGGGATATTGCACGTGTTACGATTTCCATGCATCTGCTGTTCTTGTTGGTGATAGAGGTCGCTAGTTTGGAAGGTTTTGTCGAAGGAGCCAGAGCGCGGTGAAGAACATTGTACACATATTTGACAAGGTGCGGCAGTGTTGGCAGGAGTGTATGTTCACCATGGTAAGTAGGGTGCCAATCGCGCGGGCTGTTTTGTCCAGGGTTGTGTCGATGTTTTTGCTGTTGTTTATACACTCGTTCAGACAGCTGGACTGCGTTCCATCATAAAACTGATACGTGCTTTGTAGATGATGCACGGGATTTGGGGAATCAAGAGCTGAGTTACATTTCAGCGAATTTCCCTCCTCTGACGTGCTTTCATAGCCATAGTATTTAAATGGATTATTCAGATATAGAACTTGTTCAATGGAGTCAGACAATTGCCAACTTGCAATTTCGATGACAAATCTGTACGTTCGCTTTCTGATTTTGTTCATTAATTAAGGTTCTGAAGTGCATATTTTCCAGGTTATATAATGAGGTAAAACGCGATCAGGACTCCTGACGATACCAAAATAAACGCTGGAAATTAGCTATACATATGCAAAGTTGACGAAAACGGGTGGTTGCTTTTAATCAGTGCAGATCATTTTGCTTGTCAATGGATATCTGAATAACAACAGATAAAAATATCTTTCAGCTTTTCAGTGAATGTTGATATTAGAACAATGAAACAAGAAATCAAAGCCCGCCAGTTGTGGAAGCATGCTACTGCACTTCTGCTCGTTGCACAGACAGTTTTTGGGAATCGTGGCAGGCAAACTGTTGACATTCCACCATCTGCTGAGAAAACAACAAACACGTTTATGCCTACCACTGAGTCAGGAGGTAAAATTCATTTATTACTGGTTATCCTTCCAGAGATGAAATCTCTTTATCGGAATATTATTCTTAAATTAGACCACCTCCGCAATCCGTTCCTTTCGCTCGCCTCTGCCCCAATAAATTCGCTTTTATTTATTTGTTGATGCACAATTTACTCAAAGTTCATCAGCATTCGGCTTCTCGGATAACATACCTTCTGTGTAATTACAACGTGCAACATGCATACACCATTTACTTATTTGTTGCTGCAAATCAATTTAATCACAGCTAATCTTTGACACGCAAGTTTTTAATACCCGTTAACATTCTGGCTTTATACTTTTCCGTGAAGTGCAGACATGAGCTTCATGATTGACTTAGTGTCACTTATCATTTGTCAATACATGTTGAAATACAGTTTGCTTTTAGATGATCAATTTAAATACATTGCTAAAAACTTTTACCACCGATTCCGACTGTCCCCAAGTAGGAGACATGCTTCTAGTTTCAAATACACATTACCATTCTCCCGTGATGGCCAAGGTAGCTACGTGTCCTTCGACGACCAGGCATACAAACCAAACTGTACTCAGGGGGCCATCAGGACGTCTCAATGGGCTCACCACGTAAGAATTTCACAGAAAGTTTGGATATCTAAAGGCCAATTACATTGCTTCGTTTTGACCGCCACAGAAGTCTCCAGAACTGAGATAAGTTGAAGATTTAACTGACGACTTGCCGTGTAGCTGAATAATTACACACGATCTGTTAGACCAATATGTATTTGTATAAATCAGTGTAACTAAACATCTGAAATCAATTCACTGACGCTTACCTCTGCCCACCTCTGCTGACATCCGGCTACCCCGATCCATTTGCCATGCTCCCAAAATATCACATCCACTTGTCGAATTGTGACACAAGTACTCAATGCGCATGTCAGCTCACGCATCTTTCACCTGACGCATCTACATCTGCAGCCATTGAGCATATAACCGACCTACTACCTCACCCTCATGACCGCCCACATATCAGTGTGTTTGTGCGGGGGTGGGGGGGGGAGGGGTGCGGTGACATGCATGGCACTGTGGCTAGCAGTGCTGCAACACAGCACCAGACACCGGGTTGAATTCGGCCTTGGGTGACTGAGTGGACTTTCCTGGTTAGGGTTCTCCTGGTTCCTGTGTGGCTCACTTCGAGTTTCCTGTTTCCTTCCACTTTCAAAAATATGTACGTGATATGGATTGTCCACGCTAAAAATTGCCCCTTAGAGTCCAAAGATGTGTAGCGTGCAGTGGCTTCGGGGATAGCGTAGGGAAGTGATTCTGAGTCGGTGCAGACTTGAGGGACCGAAAACCTCCTTCTGAACTGTGATTCTATGGTTTTGTATCCGCTGACTGATTCCTCCAAACACCATCTCGACCAATCGGCACACTTAAAACCTATCACTTCAATCACCTGCCAGCCGAAACCCATATCAATTTATGGACTCAATTCCTGAAGCCATTACTACTTGTACCATTACTCTCACCTACGCCCTTATATTTAGCGGGCCAACCTTACCACATACCTCACTAACTACCCGACCTACCTACTCACTCATTCATCCGCACATGTCTTTACAGAGACATAGAAAATAAGAGCAGGACTAGGCCGTTCGCTCCTTCGAGGCTGCCCACCATTCAATATGATCAGGGCTGATCATCTATGTCAATGCAATATTCCTGCTTTCTGCCCGCGCTTCTCGATATTAATAAAAGCTGAACATTTATCTGTCTCTGTCTTAAAAACATTCTGTCACTTGTCCGCCGCCATACTCAGAAGAAAATTTCAGAGGTTCGCTGCCCTCTGAGTGAATACACATGTCTGCAAATCAGTACCACTGGTTTCCCCCATGCCGAGACTGTTCCCTGCTTCTCGATTACTCAAATATGGAAATCGCTTTTCTCGCACTAATCCGGCAAGCCTGCTGGAATTGCATCCGTTTCAAACAGTTCACTGCTAATGCTTCCAAATTCCAGTGAATACAGGCGGGGTGGAATAAATATCTCCTTGTAGTGTACATCGGGCGGTGAAGTATCAGCTGATTGAACTTTTGCTACGCTTTCTTTCTGCCAAGTGTATCACTTTCGCAGGTAGGAGACGAAAACTGCATGCAATATTCCAGTTGTCGTCTCACCAAGGCCCAGTATAACTGAAGGAAGACATCCCTACCTCTGAACTCAAATCCCCTTGCAATGGTGGCCAACATAACATGTGCCTTCCTAATTGTTTGTTGCGTCTGCCTCTCAGTTTGTATTTACGTGTGCAAAGACACATAGAACCCTTTGTACATTCACAGTTTCCAATATAATTAGGGGCTGGTGTAGCACAGTGAGCTAAACAGCTGGCTTGTAATGTAGAACAATGCAAGCAGGGCGCGTTCAATTCCCGTACTGGCCTCCCCGAAAAAGCGCCGGAATGTGGCGTCTAGGGGCTTTTCAGTAACTTAATTGATGCCTACTTGTGACAATAAACAAGTATTTTATAACATTTAAATAATACCTTTCTGCCTATTATAACAAAGTGTACAATTTCATATTTATCCACGTTGCAAGGCATCTGCCATGTGTTTGCAAACTCACTGAACTTATCTAAATCACCTTGAAGCCTTCTTGCATCCTGCTCAAACCGGACAATTACTCCCAGTTTAGTGCCTTCTGCAATTTTGAAATGTTACCTTTGGTTCCCACATCCAGGTAATTTATATGTATTGTAAAGAGCTGAGGGTGAAGCACAGATTCCTGAGGTAGCGCACTCGTCGCTGCCTACCATGTGGAAAAAGACCCATGTATTTTCATCTTCTGTTTCCTGTGTGCCAGCTAATTGTCGATCCATGTCAAGATATTGCTCACGATCCTTTGTGCTTTAAATTTGCCACTAATCTCTTCTGAGTATCCTAAGCAAAAGTCTTCTGAAAATTCAACTACCGCACATCCAATGTCTCTCCCTTACCTACTATACTAGCTGCATTCTCAAAGTACTCCACTAGATTTGCCGTTCATAAACAACGCTGTATTTTTTCCCAATCCCGTCAACGCTGTTCAAATATTCTGTTATTACATATTTTAGAACAGAATCTATCGTCTTCCCCACTACTGGTGTCAAGCCAAAATGCCTGTTATTCTTCCATTTTCTCTTCCTCCCTTTTTAGATATTGGGTTTACATTTGCCATTCTCCAATCTGTAGGAGCATCTCCAGAGTCGACTGTATTTTGAACTTGACCAGCAATGCTTCCAGGATTCCCAGGGCCACTTTCTTTAATACTCTGGGATGTAGATTATCATGTCCCTAGTGATTTGTCAGCATTTAACCCGATTACCTAACTTGTAGAGGGTTCCATCTCTGCTACTCCACTACTGGGCCGATATCTGGGGTTTGAGTATCTATGTGTGCCTCTCCAGCTGGCACTGAAACTTCAGAGGCCAGGGGATGCCTCACTGGGACATCTCCACGGGAGAGAGCACTGAATCAAGCCTGCCGTTTATCCCTAACCAGAAGCCTGAGGCTTGTATCACACAGAAATCCAGACCCCCACCAATGCCCAGGTGATTCTCTCTCTTGCCGGTGGTACAACACCCACCCGGTTCCTACTTCGCTGGAGTAGCTTTCCCAAGAGAGAGAATAGGACACTGCTGTTTATTACCTAACCAGCAGCCTGTCCTGAGTGAACGGGTTCGAATCGTTCAAGATGACCCTAGATTCTCGACCCCGGAATTAAGGTGAGGAATATCTTAACAATGACTTGGTCAGAGATCGCTGGTGAGAGATTGAAGAATTTAAACGACTCCAATTATCAGCAAATCGAGGTTTATTGCAAAACCCAGGTCAAAATCATCAAACAGAAGAAATTATAATAAAATCTTAAGCTCTAACACAAACTAAGTCTATTCAGGAAGTACTATAACGGACACAACGTAAAATCTTATTGTTACACAATTTTAACCATGGCACAAAACACAAATCAAGCCCCCGACCCCAAAGCCTCAACCACTATCAAAGTCAAGGGAGTTTCGCAAGCTGCTGCAGGGTACTTACGGTCACAGGCTGCGGGAGGTCAAGTCGAAGGTGGAGAAGTCAAGCCAACAGACCCTCAATCGAAACACAGCCCCTTTTATATTGTTTTGCCTGGCTTTTTCCTGTGTTCGGCCAGTCCCCTTTGCATTGAATTGGTAAGGTTTAAAGTTCCCGTTGGTCCCGCCCCCTTTGAGCCGGGCAGGCCTGTCGACTTCCGGATTTTCCTCGCAGGTCCGCTCCTTCCAGCCAGGCAGACCTGTCCCAATTTGAATTTGGCGCAGACTCCGCCCCCTCCACCCAGTGAGTTCCTGCCCGTGGCTTCTGTCAAGATTGGAGTACCACCCCCAGGTCCGCCTCCAATTTGTTTTTTTCTACCATTTATCTTTCCGGGGCTTTTCCAGCGCAATATACTAAGCCCAGACAGTCTGCTCTTTGAGATAACGAAGTTGAGCTCCCTTGTGAAGATTTTCAAAGTCTTCCATCTGCTCCGGAGATCGCTGCTATTCTCACCTCGCTATGTTGATGGGGTGTTGATTGGATTCTGCTCTGGTGGAGGCAAAGTCATTTACATCTGCATGGGGCTATGACCATCCCATTGTCCTGCTTGCAGGCAGGCCCCTTTGTATTACCATGCCCCTTTGTCTCTGTGTTTTAATCTTATCTAGTTGTCTGGCTCCTTGTTCCTTGTAGCTCCTGGGGGCGGGGGGGGGGGGGGGGTTGGAAGTATCCATACACCTACCCAGCTCAGCAGGCCAAGCCTGCTGGGAAATTTGGTTATGTTCCAGTCTCTGGGTTTTACTCTTGAACAGTCCAAAAAGGGCCGAATTGCCCGAAAACCTTACAGATGCCCCTTCGATACGTCCCTACCTGCTTGGACCGTATCGACACAGGTGAAGGCAATCATTTCCTTTTGTGTGGACCGTAGGCCCCCCCTCAACAACATGCGAAACTACAAGTCCCAAGACAGTTCCCTTAATCTAGGCTACCCCTAATTTCATTGAAAGGGAAAGACAAGACCATAGTTAATTGAAACACACAATAACATACACACATTTCACCGGAACCCCAAACGTAAGGGTCCCTGTACATATATCACAATCAAATAACTGAAACCCGCGAATCCATACGACTATTTACATTTGAATCTCTTTATTACACTAAGGATCCTCTTTTCTGGGCTGCACTTCGCTTCTTCCCAAAAGCCCGTTGAAGGCTCTTCATTTTCCTCCGTCGTCGATACCTGCAGCTGAGAGATTCAGTACAACTGAGGCGACAGCATAATGTACCCCCTGGTACAACATTTTCTTTGTGGGGACAAACACTAAACCATTCTCAGGCCCCCTGGTGGTGATCGGACAGTCGTGAGGGTCGATTGGTTGGGCTGTGGGCAGGGGTCTCTTTACCTGAACCAGCAGTTCGGTAGCTTTTACAGTCATCCCTTCCCTGGGCGTTACACATCCCTCCCCACTGCGGTCAATTCATCCCGTCCCCTGGGTTCTGCCACCACCTTACAAAACTGATCGATGCCCCTTGTGGACATGCCTTGGTAGACCCCCATAAACACAAATAAATGCCCTGGTCAGAACCCCACCACTTATCCCAGCAAATGGTGATCCTACCCGGTGACCCCGTGATGGTCCGGTAGGTGTTGTTGTCCAGGCGTTCCCAGTCCGAGGACCGATCCCTCATGTCCAGGCTCAGCTTCCTGGGCCACCACCATCTCCCCAAAGGAACGTCCCCCTTACAGGTTAAACACACCCGCCTGCCCTCAGTCACCCTAACCCGGTCAGTCGCCACCTGTATCTCTCGCAGAGTACAGAGGCCTCTCCATAGGTGAAGCTCTGGTGGCCGGAGTACCTGGTCGAGTTCGACCCCAGCCATCCAGGCCACCTCCCCAGGTGTGAGTAGCGGGTCTGCTCTGTGGCCACCTGGTCTCCCTGTCCGGTAGTGACAAGAGGGGCTCTGCCGCCGGAGCACCCATAGACAAAGGACTCTTCTGTCTCGCCTCTGCGGAGTTCTCCCGGTCCCACCATCGCCAAGATCATCAAGCTCCACATCGTCGGGGGCCCCATCTGTAAAACAGACAAAACACATCCTTGCCTCTACAGAACTACCTACCTTAAAGTACATGGCTTCTATCCAGCGGCAGCGGCAGCTCCCGCTTTGACGTTGGGAAATCAACATGAAATTGCCGCAGCCTGTCTGTGGTTCGGTGTCCACAGCCCGGCTCCACCAGGGTCCTAGTGCCTGCTGCTCATTCATTATATTACCTCATTATGCGCTTCTGTGGTCCCATGATCCTAAACAACCCACACACCACTAAACACTCATTAGAACTAACAGTGGGGGGGGGGGGGGGAATGCTATATACAATGCCACCCGTCTCCGGGTGGCCAAATTAAAACTGGACCCCGCTATACTGGGGCTGTTCCCTGTTTGGACCAACGGCTCGGACCAGACCTCCCCCTCCCGGGGGTCCGGACTGCCCCTTGCCTCTCCTTCCCCAAAGGGGTTCGGGGATCCCTTTCTGCTACTCTCTGGGTAAAGAACCAACCTCTGACATCCCTCCTATATCTTCCACCTTTCACCTTCAATTTATGTCCCCTTGTAATGGTTGTTCCACCCGGGGGAAAAGTCTCTGACTGTCTACTCTATCTATTCCCCTGATCATCTTATAAACCTCTGATCAGGCGAATAGATAGAGTAGACAGTCAGAGACTTTTTCCCCGGGTGGAACAAACCATTACAAGGGGACATAAATTTAAGGTGAAAGGTGGAAGATATAGGAGGGATATCAGAGGTAGGTTCTTTACCCAGAGAGTAGTGGGGGCATGGAATGCACTGCCTGTGGAAGTAGTTGAGTCGGAAACATTAGGGACCTTCAAGCAGCTATTGGATAGGTACATGGATTACGGTAAAATTATATAGTGTAGATTTATTTGTTCTTAAGGGCAGCATGGTAGCATTGTGGATAGCACAATGCTTCACAGCTCCAGGGTCCCAGGTTCGATTCCGGCTTGGGTCACTGCCTGTGCGGAGTCTGCACGTCCTCCCCGTGTCTGCGTGGGTTTCCTCCGGGTGCTCCGGTTTCCTCCCACAGTCCAAAGATGTGCAGGTTAGGTGAATTGGCCAGTGATAAATTGCCCTTAATGTCCAAAATTGCCCTTGGTGTTGGATGGAGGTGTTGAGTTTGGTAGGGTGCTCTTTCCAGGAGCCGGTGCAGACTCAAAAGGCCGAATGGCCTCCTTCTGTACTGTAAATTCAATGATAATCTATGATTAATCTAGGACAAAGGTTCGGCACAACATCGTGGGCCGAAGGGCCTGTTCTGTGCTGTATTTTCTATGTTCTATGTTCTATGCTCCCTCCGGAGACTGGGCTACCTGTGGCAGCACTGGGTAATGTCCTACATCCCTCAGCGTTCCCTTCCGTTTGGAGACTCGATTGCTCCTTCGTCCCCTGGATGGTTCCCACGCCCAAGGTGATACCTCCCTCTCCTCTGCCTCCCTAGCCTCTATACTAAGGCAGGCCACCTGACCCACAGGCAAGGGCTTGGGAATCTTTACTGTCCCTGGGCTGGGTGCTTGCAGCACTGTCGGTTTCTTTGGGACTGCCCCTTCGGGTCAGCAACTTGTCACCGGTTGTGTGACCGTGGAGTCAGGGACCTCCCCCACCGTCGTTAATTCTACGGGGGGGTCTCCACTACCACCCCCAGTCTTCCCCCCAACTTGCTCTTTCTTGCCCTTATGGGGTGGAACAATTTAAATTGACTGATGTGGCGTTCGCATGGGTCCCACCTTAAGGGATTTAAACTGCCAATAGCCGCTGAGGCAGCCTCCAGAATGGGACCCTGCACCTGGACCGGACCAGGGTCTGGGGCTAGAACTACCCCTGTGCTCCCTTTTTCCTGAGGCTGCTCGCTGGGTAGTCATACGGGTTCTTGTGGTGTGGGTGCGGGCAGGTCCTGGCCCTTTGCCATTGCCACCTGTCCCGACCCAGCTGCTAGGCTCTGCAAAAAGGCTAAACGTTTTTTTAAATCGATGGTTTCCGGGGCAGCTGCTCCTGCCGCCGGGGTCTGATTCTCTACTGCGGGAGCCCTCTCCTCCTTGCTAGGGTTCTTGCATTCCCTCTTGAAATGCCCGGCCTTATCACACCCGTAGCATACCGGTTTCTTGTCGGAGGTCCGGGTGCCCTCATGCTTCCACTCTCTCTTAGGGGGTGCTGGCGCGATTTCATGCACCTTAGCCTCAAGGGGCTTTTCCTCACTCCTCTCCCCATTGCGATATGCGAGGGTGAGTTTCCTAAGGACCTCTGCCTCATTATGGGCCGAGCTCTGCGGGTCGAACCAGTGTTCTGCTTTGGCCCTGACGTTAGGGAGACAGTTGGCTACTAGGGTCTTTAGCCAGTGGGCTGTTCTCTCCCCTAAATTCTGTCTATCCACGGGAACCCCGCATGCCTCCACATAGACAGTCCACAGCCTGTCTGCGAACATAGTGGGAGATTCCCCTGGTTGCTGCTTGGTTTCCCCCACCCTCATGAATGGGCACCCCAGATTCAATCCCATTGTCTCCAGAACAGCAGTCTGTGCTGCCGCCCATGTGTCAGGTCTTCCCCCATTCCCGGAGGTCACTGCCCTGCATAGCAGTGCATCTAGGGTCATCAGGAGCATCCTTACCTGCTCCCCCTCGTCACAGTCATTAATGCTGGCTGCCTGTTCCACCTCCATAAAATGAAGCGACGGATCCCCTTTCGGAGTTAGTTTGGGAACGTGGGCCACCATCCCTCTGAACGCGGATGCCCCATGAGGAATGATAATGTCGCCCTCAACCAGTCCCTTATTTGCCAGCCCCGCTGGGGGACCATACCTTCTCTGCCTGACAGGGCACATCTGCCCTACCTGGGGCTCCTGCCCCTCCGCCTCCCCGGCGTCCAGCTCTCCTGCCCCGTTGGGTAGCCCCCCTGTCCCGGGGCTACCTACCCATATAGGAGACGCCGCTATCTGGGGATACACCACTGACCCCCCTTGGACCTGCCGCTGACCGGGCGGTCCGAACCCTACCTGCTGACCCGGCCCCATCACCGGCAACCCAGGCAGCGGTCTGTCCCCATCCCATGGGGACCCACATACGAAACCAGGCGGGCACGCCGCTAGCTGGGGGTACCCTGTCGACCCCCCTTGGACTTGCCCCTGAACGTGCAGTCCGATCCCCCACTGCCGACCCGGACACAATCCCAGCGCCTCAGCAGGCGGTCTATCCCCCTTGGCCTTCGGGGAATCATCCGCTGCGAGGAGCACCTTGCCCCTTGGGAACCCCCCTGGACCTACCAGGTGTACCTGTCCCCTGACCTTGGGCAAGGTCTCCACCAACTCCATTATCCGTGCCTGGTACTGCCCGTGAGCACAGTCCCCTACTTCCTCGCGAGCCACTCGGTACGCTGCCTGGATGTCCCGGTACTTCCCCTCCAGCTTCCTACACTGCTCTGTACTCCGAGCATAGAGTTCCTGGAGATTCCGTTCCTTTGTCTTACCCTCCACTATCTGGCAGTGGAGATATTCCTGCTCTGGTGGAGGCAAAGTCATTTACATTTGCATGGGGCTATGACCATCCCATTGTCCTGCTTGCAGGCAAGCCCCTTACAGCATTACCATGCCCCTTTGTCTCTGTGTTTTAATCTTATCTAGTTGCCTGGCTCCTTCTTCCTTGTAGCTCCTGGAGGGGGGGGGGGGGGGGTTGGAAGTATCCATACACCTACCCAGCTCAGCAGGCCAAGCCTGCTGCGAAATTTGGTTATGTTCCAGTCTCTGGGTTTTACTCTTGAACAGTCCAAAAAGGGCCGAATTGCCCGAAAACCTTACAAAATTCAATGTTTACTGCAGGACACGCTCCTCAGCTGATGCTTTCCACACTGACAATTACCAAATTCAACTTCACTGCAAGTCTTATTAATTTCCAGATTTTATTATCACGTTGCAATATTTCTTACACTGCCATATCATACATAAACTTGTCGAAAAATTCTCCGACCTGGAACCAAAATATTTATGTATCTCTCCCACGATATCAGACGGTTGTTGTTTAACTTTCCTCGTTGCACGTCTTAACCTATTTCGCACAATTTTTTTCGTACCAACATATTTGTTCCTCTTCTTCACCAAAATGTTATCCCAGTGGCTAAATGTCATTCTCATAGATTTCACGTCACTACTTCGTAATAATTAAATTACCATTCAAAATGTGAGCAATTGGTTTTTTTTCGCACTACTGTACATCTCGCTGCTTGGCAGGTTCAAAAAAAATTAATTGCAATAACAGTTGGTGCCAAGTTCATGTTGTTCACATCAATTAATGTATTTTATCTGTTCTTATTTCCATTTTGGCAGTAAATGAATCTTTTAATATCATGCAAATGCTGGCGTTCAATACGGACAAAAGACTGCGGGAAATCACAGATTTCAGCCGCCAAAGTCTAGAAGAATCAATTGAAGGTTCTGTGGAAGTTATGAGTGCATCGCTTTTAGATGCAAAGGCGTTTAATAAGAAAGAATATAAGGTAGGTTTAACATCTGTTGTAATTACTTAATGTTAACTATGTCATCCAATTTAAATATTGTCTGGAGAAGCAATGATTGAAGTGGTGTTCCATGCTTCATCGTATTTTACTCGGCCTGAAAGTAAGATTTCTGCCTGGAGGTACCCCAAAAATATTGAAATGTTCTTTGCACATCAGTTGTCCGCAAATTATTTTTTCCCCTGCAAAACAATCAAATATTCATAGAATGCCACATTTTAGTATCACTATTTTTTCTGTGTCACAGGTCTGATTGTTTAGGTTCATTGAGCAAGGAAACGCATCCATAAACGTAAATAAATTGATTAGAGCGCCCAATTCATTTTTTCAAATTAAGGGGCAGTTTAGCCACGCCTATCCACCTACCCTGCACATCTTTTGGTTGTGGGGGTGAAACCCACGCATACACGGGGAGAATGTGTAAACTCCACACGGACAGTGACCCAGAGCCGGGATCGAACCTAGAACAGCTGCACCGTGAGGCGGCAGTGCTAATTCCTGTGCCACCGTGCTGCCCTACGCATCCATAAACTTATGTTTGGGGTGCACACTCATGTTCTTTTTTAAATTCAAATTATTTCATAATTCGTCAAATAAAGTCGTAATACACAATTGAATGCAACAGAACCTGCCTGTCGTCCCAGTTTGGTATGATTCATATAAATCGTGCTGGAATGCTGTGAGTTGCAAAAAAAATCATAACCTCATCAAGGATTTCGATTTACTCCTTTTTCCCCAATGTATTTTACACATTTGAGACGCTTCCAAACAAACAGAATTTAGCAAGTCACATTTTCATCTCACGTCCCCAGGACATCAGGCCATCTCCAATTTTGCCACTATTGTGGCATACAACGAGTACCAGCACTGACAACGATCTCTTCACAGACATCCTACTGTTATATCAACTGGACCACAGCATTTTATTTTTTAATTCCATAGACTAGTCTGTGATTTCCATTGTTTTATTTCTGATCTAGTATCTATACATTTTTAACGCCGATGAACACCCACCGTTGTTGTTCCAGGAACACAGCCCAACAGCTGGCGGGGCGAACGCAGAGTTTCACAATTATTCCCAGCTCTCAGAAGTCGCAAGGCTGAGATAACGTCAGAACTAGAAGATACAACATATTATGTTGAATAAGACTATTTAGCCCATTCAGTTCTATATATAGAACGCAGGACTGATGTGAGTGCAGTATAATGGGTAGGCGGCGCTGGGGTGTTGAGGTTGGTTACATTTCCAACATAATGGACCATGTACGTATTAATACGCTGAGGCAGAGAAACATATACAGACAAATGGCAAAAATAAAAAACGAAAGCCATAAAGGGTGTTAGTGTATTGAACTATTGAAAGTAATGGACTGTGTGGCTATCCAAAACATTAATGCATTTTTTATGGTGTTCCAATTCAAGGATAAGAATGAATAATGTACATTGGATCACAGACTAGAAGCATAAACAGTTATCATATGCGAATTGAGGGTGATGAAACCCATCGTAAACAAGAATAGATATGGCATACATTCCATTGTTAAAACTTAACGGAATAAGTTAAGCAATATGCGCGTTTTTGGAATAACACTTACATCATATTAATATGAAAAGTGAAAGAAAATTTCAGCGCACGCACATAGGAGCAAGATTGAATAACTAAAGAGGTTTGCCAAAAGAACGGGCCAACAGCAAAATATTGTCCTGAAATATATAAATCTTGTGAGATTAAGAGACTGGCAGCACAATCTAGGATTGTTTAGATTATATAGGACACTCATTTAATTGGTAAATATAGGGATCTCAGGCTCAAGAAAGAAACAGACAAAGAAGTTTAATGATAGAACTACATGAAGCAAAATAGCTCATCTAGACTATCAAGAATTTCCTGATGAGTTTCGACGACTGTTGTTATTAATGATGGTAGAAATAAATGAAAAGGGCATTGTGGATAACATCAAGTAAAATGGCATAATTCGCTTGGCTGTTCAATCTTTAAAAATTATGGTGGCCAAAATGTGTATCGCCGAGGTTCGGCTGCCTTTGTTTCTTATCTCTGAAACTGTCTCGCTAAATATCAACGGTACTATGACCAATTAGCAGGCACCTTAACAAAACCAGTTTGAACTTGGATTAAATGTTGTAGAATCATATCCATCACTGAATCCATTGAGTGCATAAGGAGGTGATTCGCCCCATCGAACCTATACCGACACTCTGAAACACCACCCGTTCTAGGCCCACGGACGCTTCTTATTCTCGTAACCCCATAACTGCAACTAACTTATTAGACACTAAGGGGCAATTTATCATAGCCAATGCATGTAACCTGCTCATCTTTGGACTGTGGGAGGAAAACGGAGTACCGGTTGGAAAACATGGGCAACATGTCCAAACTCTACACTGTCACCCAAGGTCAGAATCGAACCAGGATCTCTGAAGCAGTGAGACAGAAGTGTAAACCACTGTGCTAGCATGCTGCCCTCTTGTGCATTATCACAGAATCACAGAAACATACAGTGCAGAAAAGGCCCTTCGGCCCATCGATTCTGCACTGCCGCATGAAGGGTAACTAATCTGCGAATCCTAATCCCATTTGGCAGCACTTGGCCCATAGCCTCGAATGTTATGACGTACCAAGCGCTCATCCAGGTACACTTTTAAGGAAGCGAACGCTTTAAAAATGTGAGGCAACCCGCCTCTACCACACTCCCAGGAAGTGCGTTCCAGTCCGTCACCACCCAATGGGTAAAAAGGTTTTCCTCAAATACGTCCTGAACCTCCCGCCGCTCACCTTGAACTCGTTTCCCTTCATAAACGCACATTTATGAAAGAGGAACAGCTACTCCTTATCCACCATGTGAATGCCCATCATTGTCTTGTACACCTCGATAACGTCGGCCCTCAGTCTTCTCTGCTCCAGCGAAAATTATCCAAGCCTATCAAACTTCTCTTCATAAATTAAACGTTCCACACCAGGCAACATCCTGGTGAAACGCCTGTGCACCGCTCCAGTGCAAACACATACTTCCTATAATGTGGCGACGTGAACTGAACACAGTACTCCAGCTGTGGCCTCGCCAATGTTCTATATAACTCCAACATGACTTCCTTGCCTTTGTAATCTATACCACGATTGATAAAGGCAAGTGTACCATATGCCGGTTACACCAGCCTATTACCCGGCCCTTCTGCCTTGAGAGATCTATTTACAAACACACCAAGGTCTCTTTGTTCCTTCGGACTTCCCTGTGTGGTGCCATTTATTGAATCTTTCTTTGTCAAATTGATCCTTCCAAAGTGCAACACCTCACGATTTTCAGTGTTAAGTTCCATCTGCCACTATTCTGCCCATTTAAACATCCTGTCGATATCTTCCTTTAATCTAAGACTCTCAGTCTTACAGGTAACCGACCGACTATCTTTGTGTCATCCGAAGACATACGGATCCTACCACCACATAATCATCTAAGTTATTTATATAAACGACGAATAATAGGGGACCCAGCACATATTCCTGTGGTACGCCACTGGATACTGGCTTTCAGTCATTAAAGCAGCCGTCTGTTATCATTATTTCCCACATCTTTGCCAGCTTTGAATCCACCTCATCAAGTTTCCCTGTATCCCATGTGCATTTGCCTTCTTTATATGTCTCGTATGTGGGACCTTGTCAATTGCTTTACTGAAATCCATGTAAGCTGCATCAACTGCACTGCCGTCATCCACGCCCTTAATCACGTGCTCAAAACTCAATCAAATTTGGTAGGCATGACCTCCCTCTGATCAAGCCACGCTGACTATTCCTGATCAAACCTTGCCTTTCCAAGTGGAAATAGATTCTCTGCTTCAGAAACTTCTCCATTAGTTTCTGCACCACTGACGTGAGACTCACTGGCCTGTAGTTCTCTAGCTTATCCCTACAGCCGTTCTAAAAGAGTGGGAATATATTCGCGGTTCTCCAGCCTTCTGGCACATCTCCCTTGGCCAGAAAGAAATTTAAAAATTGGATCAGGGCCCATGCGGTCTCTTCCCTTGCCACCCACAGAGATCTGAGACACAATTCGTCACTAGATTTCTCCACTTTTAAGACTGCCATCACCTCCAATAACTTGTCCTTCCCTATGACAACTTGCTCAATAAGCTCACAGTCTCTCTTTCCGAGTTCCATATCTGCCTCCTCATTCTGTTGGGTGAAGACAGGTGAGAAATATTCGTTTAACATCTACTAGTGTACTCTGGCTCAACCCATCGATACTCCCCTCACCCCACACACACATACACCGTTGGTCCCTGAGGGCCTTACTTTTTACCTCGTTATCCTCTTCCCATTGATATGCTTATAGAATATTTTAGGATGTTCCCTACTTTTAGCAGCTGGAGATTTCTCATATTCTCTCTTTGCTCTCCAAATTGCTTTCTTAAGCTCCATCCTGCACTTTCCGCACTTCACTATTGCCTCTGTTAATTTTCACCCCTTGTACTTCGTAAAAGCCTCTCTCTTCCTTCTCATTGTATCGTGAATATCTCTGGTCATCCATGGTTCCCTTGGCTTGTTACTCCTTCCTTTTATCCTAGAAGGAACATGTTGGGTCTGTACCTTCTCCATTTCCTCTGAACACTTCCCCCGCCCCACTGCTCTTCTGTAGATCAACCCATCAGTAACTCGTTCCAATCTACCTTGGCCAGATCCTGCCGTATTTTACTGAAGTCTGCTCTACCCCAATCCAATACGTTTTTCTGCAATTTATCTATTTCCTTGTCCATAACAAACTTAAATTGCACCATGTTGTGGTCGCTATTACTGAAATGCTCGCCGACAATTACATCAACCACCTGTCCGGCTTCATTCCCCAGAAATAGGTCCAGCACCATCCATTGTTTGACCTCCACGTGTTGAGCTAAAAAAAATCTCTTGAATATATTTTACGACCTCTGCTCCATCTCAGCCTTTAACACAATGATGATACCAGTAAATGTTGCAAAGGTTGAAATCACCGACTATAATTACCCACTATAATTCACTCACTTCTGTAAGTTGCGAACATATTTGCTCCTCAATTTCCCGCTGACTATCTGGAGGTCTCTAATAAACACCTTGCTTTGCGGCTGTCCCTGTTTTATTCCTAAGCTCTATCCACAAACCTTCATTTGACTCTACCCCCAAGATATCATCACTCCTTACTGCAGTAATTGACTCCTTAATTAGTGGGGCAATGCCTTCCCCTCTTTTGCCCCATCCCCTGTCCCTTCCGAAGATTCTGTATCCCGGGATGTTAAGCTGCCAATCCTGTCGCTCCCTCAACCACATCTCTGTGATGGCTTTTATATCACAATTCCACGTGTGAACCCTCTACCTTAACTCATCCGCGTTACCAGTAATACTCCAGGCATTCAAGCAGATATCATCCAGCCTTGCCTTACTCTCCGGAAACTGACAACCGCTGTATTCCCTCTGACTTGATTGTTTTTCTGTGATACACTGTGTCCCTATTCCGCTCACAGTCTGCGTCCCCTCACCCTGTCGAATTAGTTTAATTTACTCCCAACAGCACGAGCAAACCCACTTACAAGGATGTTAGTCCCCCTCTGGCTCAGTTGTACACTGTCCCACTTTTACAGGCCCCCCTGCCTCAGAAACGGTCCCAGTGGTCCAGGAATCTAAAACCTTTCCATTTGAACCACCTCAAGTCACGCATTCATCTGCGCTACTCCTCTGTTTCTATACTCGCTGGTGCACGTAACTGGGAATAATTTGGAAATTACAACCGGAGAGGCCATGCTTTTTAGCTTACAGCCTAGCTCCCTGAATTCCAGATACAAGACCGCATCCCTCTTTCTATCTATGTACTATGGCTTGTGTCCCTTCATCCTCCCCATTCAGGATAGCCTGCAGCCGTTCAGTGACATCTCGGACGCTGGCACCTGGGAAGCAACAATCTGTGGGGTCGCATGGTAGCACAGTAAATAGCACTGTTGCTTCACAGTTCCAAGTTTCCAGGTTCGATTTCCGGCTTGGGTCACTTCTGTGCGGAGTCAGTACGTTCTCACTGTGTCTGCATGCTTTTCCTCCGGGTGCTCCGGTTTCCTCCCACAGTGCAAAGATGTGCGGGTTAGGTGGATTGGCCGTTATAAATTGCCCTTGGTGTCCAAAAGGTTAGTTGGAAATTCTGGTTTCCTGGGAAAGGGTGCAAGCGTGGGCTTGAGTAGATTGCTCTTTCCAAGGGCCAGTGTGGACGTGATGGGCCGAATGGCCTCCTTCTGCACTATAAATACTTTGATTCTATAATTTAATGATCCTAGAGTCACGTTACAGGACACAGTAGTGCACATCTATTCACCTAACAATTGAATCCCCTCCCACTATAGCCCTGCCATTCTCCTCCCAGCGCTCTTGTGCAGCAGATCCACCCCTCGTGCCATTAAGTTCGATGCCACACTATTCCTCTGTGCAGTCAACCCGCCCAACAGTATCCAGATATCTGTTAGAAAGGGGGATGGTCACGGCGGTCTCCTGCATTACCTACCTATATCTACTCTTCCTTTTGGCCACCCATGCCCTCTCTTCCTGTTTACTCCTCAGCTGCGGTGTGACCATCTCACTGAATGTGCTATCAGATTCGTGGATGCTCCAGTCTATCCATCCTCAGCTCCAGCTCCGAAATGTGTTTAGTCAATAGCTGCAATTGGACACTCTTTCTTCACACCTGGCCGCCAGAGACAACAGGAGCTTCCATGATCTGCCAGATAGCACAGGTGGAGCCTATCACGGGTGTGAGCTCTCCTGCCATGACTAGCCCTATTACTTACTCTCCTTTTCGTTTTACAAAAGATTAAGCTATATAAGTTAAAGTAAACAATTCGTTTCTAAACTTTTTTCCCTGCGTTTGGTTTAGGGAACCCTTCCAGCTGACGTCACTTTTTTCGAATTTTTTTTTTTTACTACCTCAGGTCAGTTACTCTGTTTCCTCACCGGTGTCTGGAACTCCTATTTCCGTCTCTGTTCCCTGGAGACTTGCCAGTCAATTCTCTCCATTGTAGCCTCAGCTGCCAGTTGTACCTTCTGCCAGTTCCACCAAAATCCCTGTCCCCACCGAACTCCAAATGCACTCTCACTCAGCCCCACCAGCACTTACAGTTCAGGCAAACTGCCTGAACAGATTTTGTTTTTATAGGTTTCAAATGACAATGTCCTGAAACTGGTGTGAACCAGTTGAAGAATTAATCAACCAAAGCTACAGTTAAGTGAAACTCAGATGACTCCTGCTTCAAGACTGCAACTAACTAGAGTCCAGCTTTTAATTACCCAACTAGATAGCTAAATTACCCAACTAGTGACCTAATTGAGCTACCCTGAAGGCAAGTTTAATTACTTCTTACTCACTTGTAACTTACCACTCTAACTCCTTGTTTCCACTGAGCTTAAAATGCACTCACACTCGGCCAAAGGAGCATTTATAGTGCTTCAATGTTGCACCGACGACACACGGCAGCAACAGAATTGTACTCAGCCTCAATTTCTAACTCTTGGAGAGGCGGATTCCTCATTCTACCATTGCCACACAGTCAGAGGATAAATCCTTGCTCAATGAAGACTGCAGGGGTGCTTACCAGGAGCAACGCCAGACATACAGAAATTAAAGGTGTGAACCTGGTGAAGCTAACACAAGAGACTATCTGCACGCTGAACGCATAAGCCGCAAGTGATGGACAGAACTACACGATCCCATAACCAAAGGATTAGAACTAAGCTATGCAGTTCTTCCACACCACGTGAATGGTTGTGGACAACAAAACAACTCAAAGGAAGGGGAGGCTCTACAAATATCCCCATCCTGAATGATGGAGAAGCCCAACACATTTGTGCAAAAGATACGGTTGAAGCATTCGGAGTAATCTTCAGCCAGAGGTGTCGAGGGGATTACCCATATTGGCCTCCTCCAGGGGTCCCCGGAATTTCAGAGGCCAATTTTCAACCATTTCGATTCACCACACATGATATCAAGAATCGGCGAAGAGCACTAAATTGCAAAAGCTAAGGGATCTGCCAACCTTTCAGCGATACTACAGAAGACATAACTTGCCAGGGCCCTAACCAAGCTGTTCCAACGCAACAACAATACAGCGACATACCCGCTAATGTGGAAAATTATCATGGTATTTCTTGCAAACAAAAAGCAGGACAGATCCAACCCCGCGAATTTCCATCCTATCACTCTACTCGCGATCATCTGTGAACTTATAGAAGGGTCCATCAACAGTGTTGTAAAGTGGCAGTTACTTTGCATCCATAAGCTCACTGACGCGCATTTTCGGTTCCACCACGGTCACTGACCTCCTGACCTCATTGCAGCCTTGGTTCAAACATGGACAAAAGAAATGAGTTCTAAAGGTGAGGTGAGAGTGCCTGCGCTTGACATCGAGGTCACGTTTAATCAATTATGGTATCAAGGAACCATAACAAGTCAGGAATCAATGCGAGTAGGGCGATCCCCGAACTTTACTTGTTGCAATCAGACTTCGCACTCAGGAAGATGGTTTTGGTTGATGGATGTCTGTCATCTCAGTGCCAGGACATCACTGCAGGCTTTCCACAGGTAAGTGACATAGGCCCAACTATTTTCATCTGCTTCAACAATGACCTTCCTTCTAGGATATGGTCAGGTATGAGGATAGTCCCTGATGCTTGCGAAGTCTTCAGACCCTATCAAGACTCCTCAGGTACCGAAGCATTCCACATGCAAATGTAACAACACCTTAGCACACTGGGCTAAATCGCTGGCTTTTAAAGCAGACCAAGGCAGGCCAGCAGCACGGTTCAATTCCCGTACCAGCCTCCCCGAGCAGGCGCCGGAATGTGGCGACTAGGGGTTTTCAGAGTAACTTCATTTGAAGCCTACTTGTGACAATAAGCGATTTTCATTTCATTTTTCACCTGGACAATATCCAGGCTTGGGCTGTCTAGTGGCAATTAACGTTGGCGCAGCGCAAGTGCCAGGCAATGAACATCGGCAATAAGAGATTACTGAACCGTTGCCCCTTGACATTCAATGACATTTCTATCACTGAATCTCCTTCTATAAACATCCTGGGGTTTACCATTGACCAGAAACTGAAAAGGGCAAACCATATAAATACCGCGGTTACAAGAGCAGGGCAGAGACTGGAAACCCTTCTCAATGCAGTCGACGTCCTACAACAGAGAGGTCATGGCTGTTGTGGCAGATTCCCCAGTTGCCTGGATAAGTTCAGCTCCAACAATACTCATGAAGCACGAAAGCTTCCCCGGAAAAGCAGCCGATTTAACGGCGACGTCTTTCACAAATATGCAAGACTTTGTGCTCTGGCGAACAGTGACAGGAGTGTGTATCATGTACAAGGCGCACTGCAGAAACTACCAAAAGTCCTCATGCAGCCCTTGGCACACACACGACCACGGCCATCTAGCAGCACAAAGATAGTAAATTATTGGCCGAGTGAAGGCAGCCCACATCCCGGAAAAATGATTTTTTTTTTAAAGCGAGAGCGTGAGGAAAAATGAATTTTAAGTAAATTGTATAGTTGCTTTCTTCATATAATCCCGATATTTGTTTTATAGAGTCTCAGAATCCTAGCTGAAAGTAACCGTACAGAGGATGCCTCACGAATAATTTTCGGCACCGTCCTAGAAAAGGGGTCGCGGGAAGAAAGAATCATCTGGACAATATTGTTTCAACTGCAGAATGTGATACCCAAGTTGCGTGAGTCACTAGTAATGACACAGCAACGATTTCCGGACGCAGGAATGCAAGTTAAAGGTACGCACTTACTTCACTTCCCTGAACTTTGCAAACATATCTGGTGTTATAAGACATTTTCATACCTGTATAATATTTTTAAAGATGACCGATATGGCGGTCCGGAAGTCACTATGCATGACCTCGCTAACATTCGAAAATGTATGAAGCATTTATATTTAGCTTCCTGATACTCCAGGAAAAAACGTACAAACCAGAAACTGGTCGCAAACAGGCCTGAAGCAAGAAAACCCTGACTTTCATGAAAATCTAAGCAACAAAATCTGCTTGCTTCCAAATCGTTTAATACTTCTGACTTAATTTCGGTTGGATTTTCTTGCCCCCGAGCCGCGTGTCTATCAATTCCCGACTCTTCACAGCAGCATTTCCCTTTTAATTCACCCCACGCCGCAACAGAGCCAGCGGTCCACGGGAGCGTTACCACAGCCGAATAATCCTCACACACGCGTGGGAAATTGAGAGGCCGAAGTATAATCCGAATGCACGTGATGACATTCGAATGCAGACTGAAGCAGAGCATCTCCGCCTTGCTGCTTCATGAGCGGGATTCTCCGGTCACCCACCCGTGTGTTTCTCGGCCGCGCATCGTTCGCTGGCGACGGGATTCTATCCTCCTGCTGTTTGTCAATTGGTGTTCCCATTGAAAGCTGTCCATGGCGACCGGAAGCCCGACGCGGGAAAAGTGATTTCTGACAAAGGGAGAATTCCGGCTATGTATCAGTTTCCTGGTCTACTGACTTACACGCACATCATGCATGGTTGTATGTGGAGGGCCTAAAATCCTTGGCATGATCACAGTATACCATTCGTATCAGATGTCATCCGGGCGAATCCAGTATATGGAAAACCATGGAAACCTTTATAAATTAAAAACGATTTAATTGCAGTTTGAAACCACCCGGCAAAATCTGCATGTAATCTCAAAACAAAGAACCCTAATTAATTTCAATTCCATTAAAGCAATACAGACGTAAAACAGATGTTTTTGCTAGAATCCGGATTGACTTAGAGAAGCCTTAACCAATTATCAGTATCCTTACGAGCTGTGAATCAATACGAATCTCTTATGCGATTCTGATGAAAGTTGAAATCCCATAGACACCTAACGAAATTGTGATACAATGTGAAACATCAAAAACATCGAGTCAAATTGCAAGATCCTGTAAAACCAAACATCATCTGTCAAGATCCGTATAATATTTTAACCAAAGTACTCATCCGGTATGACACAGCACATGGGATTAAAAACGAACACTGGCACGGCCTCGGTATGACAAATAGCAGAAGCTTGTGGGTGGACAATGATCGGCTTCGAATCTTTGTTAAACAGCGACTTTGTCAGGACAACTGGAATGAACAATAGATAATAAATACAAGCAAAATACAGCGGAGGCTGTCAATCTGAAAGAAAGACACAAAATGCTGAAAAAAGTCGGCAATTCAGGCAGCTACCAGGCGGGGAGAAAACGGGTTATATTTTCGGTCTATTGAACCCTTCTGCAGAACTGAAGAGGAGTGAAAATGTAATCAATTGTATAATTTTGGGTGCGGGGTAAAATGGAAGGCCAGGTATATGTCAAAGATTGGTGCATAATAGATCCCATGGACAATAGATGCTGGCCCACAAAGACCTACAAATAGATCACGTTCCTCTGAAGGAATATATCAAGTGGAAAACGTATATGCGCGACACGATCCTGAACAGCTGCTGAGATCCGAATAAAAATGATGCCGTACACATTTATCACAATTGTATTAAACTGCGAAAACCGAAGATTATCTGGCTATGTCCGAAATATCAGTCATTCCAAATATATTCATTTCAGCATTCAGATGTGAGTCTAATTACCTTTCCCTTATTGGGGCTTGAGTGAGGTTCTGTCAAAGTTGTTGAGCTGGAGTCAGAGCTACAGGATAGATGAGAGCTGTGTGTATACATTATTCCATGAGGCAGCTTCACAAATTCGGCATTCCAGAGCTTAAAAGTGTGTAAATGATCGGAGTGTGGTTGGTATATTGAGAACATGCAGCCATTGGGATGTAGGTGCTTAGGCGACCAGCACTGGACTTTGGCCAACAAATACGCGGTAATAACGAGCTATGTGGATGAACTAAGAACTATTTAGTATGGGATAACTACCTTAAAATAAAGTTAAATACATGGATGAAAACATTCATGTGAAAGTTTGGAATTTTGCTGACTGAGTTGGTGACAAACTTGCTGCTATAGATGGAACTGTTCGGTGGGTGTTTTTCCGAACAATAATGGGCGCTGGATCTCTTGTTCTGCAGAGACTAGCCAGGGGAGGAGGTTGGTTCTTCATACGTCCGGTGGTCTCTGGGTGAGGTGGGGTGGTGGTGACGGAGCATGGTTGCGGAATTCAAAGAAGGGACATTTCAAATGCAGCAAGGCAAACCTCCTGCTCTACAACATTGCATCGTTCTGTTAACACGTAGTTTAGAACAGGGCGTCTCTGGTTGAAAATATTGTTATTAGCGGACTAATGATTATGATGATGTGAAGGAAAATTAATATGCAGCTAAAATCTAAAAGCACCATCATATAATCTGCAACGTCGCTGAATATGGTTCGATGAAGTTAAGCGAAAGATGAACTGATATAGTTTAAATGAATGAGCAGAATGGTAAAATGTTTGCAAGTTGGGCCTGTTAGTGAATTTAACATTGAAAAAAAATTAATCTTTCGAATAAATAGCCAAGAACCTGAAAAGGAACAGGGGCATTAGCATGGAAATGGTGAAGCACTGAAACTCAAGTGGTCAAATAGTTCCTCAGAGTAATTACGAAGGAAGGAATGGTAAAGCTTACTGGTATCAGTCCCTTGGGTCTCTAACTGAAACTTCAGCATTGTTTTTTTCCAGTCACCGAAGTTAAACTTTGCTGACCAGGCCACAATATGTTTTCTGCGTCGCATTGCCCTCGTGAAGGTGCTGGTTAGCTGGGCTTTTGAACCGCATTCTGTTTGTCCCTTTACTCCCAAAGTGTTGTTTGATGTAGAGTTCCAGGATTTTCTCCAAAGTTCGTGAATGAATGACGGTATATATTTCCATTAAATGATGTGTGACTAGGAGCGGAGCAGCCAGGACATGCTGTTCCCATGCATCTGCTGTCTTTGACAATCTAGATGGTTTAGTGCATGGTTTTCGGCGGTGATGTCTAATAAGCCGTGGTAATTTCCTACAGTCCATACAGATGGTATCTACTGTTGCCACTAAGCGTCTGTGGTGGGGGAATTGGTTTATTGTGGAACGGGTGCCATTCAACAGGGCTCAATTGTCTTTGGTGGTGTCAAGCTTGTTGAGAATGACTGGAGATGCACTCAATCAAAAAAGTGGAAAGTAGCCCATCAAACTCCAGAGAAGCTCTGTGCAGTTATGCCAGATTCACCGGTTGTTCGGATTCTCTTTTCACGCGGGCAGCTCACCCATTTCCTTGGGTTTTCGTACGGCGGAAAGACAGGATCCCGCCACCAGAGAACGGTAGCGTGCAGCCGAGAAATGCGGGGCTTGGGAGCCGGGGAAACCAGCCTTATGGAAAGTAAGGAGGAGAGTTCGTCGCCGAAGTGCTCCTAACCTCTCACCTGCGACTGTAGTCAGAGAATATATTGGCTAGTGCAGTTGCGATTCTAGGGCAATGATTCACCCGAGGATAGGGGATTCAGCGATGGAATTCGAATTGAACATCAACTGTCTTACATTGATGCTACCTTGTCGGAGATGGCCGTCAAATGAAATTAAAGCAGGTCAAAGGATACTTGCTATTTTGTTATTTGTCATTTATAGCACTGACGAAGGCATTGCGGCCCATTATGTTTGTACCAGCTCCGAGAAAAGCGCCGAGCTAGTCCTATTGCCCATCCCGATCTCTGTAACCCTCTAAATTAATAACTTTCAAATATGCATCCAGTTCTCAGTAGTGCTCAGGTACTACTCAGGTGCTCAGTAGTGAACACAATATGCTGGAGTTTTCAAAATTGCAGCCCCGCCCGCGTGTTTCCCGTCGGCGTGATATGGTTTAAATGAGGGGCGGGGGTTATCCGATTAATACCACCGCCAGCGAACTGCGTGCAGCTCACAACCAGGCGCCAGGCGGATCAGAGAATCCAGCCCAACGTGTTGTTCAAGCAAGCAGCCCCATTGCTTCTGAAACAATTCAGAAGCAATGGGGAAGCTAACCCAAGAACTATACAAGTGGAAGTGTTAATATCCACTACGACAGAGATAGCAACACGCTGATCCAAATATTGACACAGTCAGAAAAAGAAGAGAAGGTGCAATGAAAGTCAAAGCATTTTTTCGCATGTTAACAGAGTTATTTAACGATGTAGCGAATAGGAAGCAGCATAACGTGTCTACATATATTTGGAAAAAACACGCGATAACCACTTAACACAATTCGTAAACCACAGGGATTCTTCTCGGTTCATGGCGTGTGATATTAATATAAACCCTTAAATACGAACATGTAATGAGGAGTCGGGATAAATTAGTCACCTTCAGGATGACAAATTTTCGTTGTGTAGTGGCTCCAATCTCCGTGCTGGCAAATTACTTTATTCAACCGAAATTTCTTGGATAAAGAAACCGATTGAATAAATTAACATATTTCTGACATTTGGATGGAGAACAAGGAATGATGAGGTTAGTAACAGCCTGGACATCGAAATATTAAATGCATGGGAAGAAATGTGGAAAATTAAGCATAATATGGAATATTATGCGGCTGTCGACCTTGGCGAAGAAACATAAAAGCTGGATGCTATTTAGACATGGAGGCACTACAAAAAGCTGCGGAGAGGATGCTCTGGGTACTCTTCCACGTTAACCAGCAATAAACGAGTTCTGGCACGTCTATCAATCGAGGAAACAACTGGAATAATGACATTTATTGCAATTGAGATACCGTTGACAGTAGGGAAGACGTGTTATAAGTTTATCCTGCATTGGAAAAACTGCGCAACTTGTTGCAATAGTTTGATCCCTTTGCTTTGGGGAAAAATAGAATTTCGATGGATACATTCCAGAAATTCCTCAAAGGGCTGATTTGTGTATTGAAGATATTGCCTTAACGGAAGGGCTGGGCAGGTTTGAAAGAACGTAGTTGAGTGCAGAAAAATGAAAGGTTACTTTATTGCAACACGTATCCTGCTGAGGAAACTTGACAAGTTGATTGTTTCGATGACCTGTACGCCTTTTAAAATTAATTTAAGGTGTTAGGCCAGCATTTATTGCCCATATCTATTTGCCCTTCAGAAGATGGTGGTGAGTTGCATTCTTGAAACCCTGCCGTGCATAAGGTGCAGGTACAGCCACTGTGCTGTTAGGGAGGAAGTTTCAGGATGTTGCCCCGGCAGCAATAAGGAATTGGCCATACATTTCAAACTCAAGATGGTGAGTGACGTGGAGTGGAACATCCAGGTGGTGTGGTTCCCAGGTATCTGCGGCTCTTGCCCTTAGAGATGGTAGTAGTCGTGGTTTGGAAGGCACTGTCCAAGGAAACTTGGTGAGTTCCTGCAGTGCATCGTGCAGATGGTATGCAAGGCTGGCACTGTGGTGGAGGGATTGAATGTTTGTGGAAGGGGAGCAATCAAGAGTACTGCTTAATCCTGGATTGCATCGAGCGTCTTTAGTGGTGTTGCAGCTGCAATCATCCAGAAAAGTGGAGAGTATTCCATTTCGCACCTGACTTTTGCCTTGTAGATGGTGGACAGGTTTTGAGGGGTCAGGAGGCGAGGTCCTCGTCGTAGGATTCCTAGCCTTTGGCCTTCCCAGGCAACGAAAGTAATACTATGGCTTGTTCAGTTAAGTTTCTGATGAATAATAACCTGTATGATGTTAATTGTGGGAGATGCAGATGCTAATGCCATTGAATGTCAAGGAGCGGTGGTTAGATCCTCTCTTATTGGGTTTGGCCTTTGCCTGGCACTTGTGCGGCCCGAATGTAACTTGCCACTTCTGAGCCAAAGCCGGAATATTATCCTCAACTTGCTGCATTTGAACATAGATTGCTTGATGATCTGAGGAGTTTGAAATGTTGTTCTGGAGTCATCCACAAACATCCTCTCTTCTGACCTGATGGTCGGAGCGAGATCATTGATGACGCAGCTGAAGATTGTTGGGCCCAGGGCAGTGCGCTGTGGAACTCCAGCAGTGATATTCTGGACCTGAGATGATTGACTTCCAATCAACGTAACCATCTTCCTTTGCGGCAGGAATGACTCCAACCAGCGGAGAGTTTTTTCCCCTGATTTTCATGGACTCCAGTTTAGCGAGGGCTCTTTGATGTCATTCTCGGTCAAATGATACCTTAAAGTCCAGGGCAACCACTCTGTCCCCATCTATAGCATTCAGCTCATTTGGCCATGTTTGAACAGAGGCTGTAATGAGGTCATGAGCTGACTGACCTGGCGGAACCCAAACTGTGCATCCGTGAGCAGGTTATTGCTGAGTAGGTGCCGATTCGTAGTATTGTTGGCGAGTCCTTCCAACACTGCGCTGAAGGTGGAGAGTAGCTTGATCGGGCGGTAATTGGCTAGGTTGGGTTTATCCTGTTCTTTGTTTACAAGACACACCTGGCTAATTTTCCAAATTGCCGGGTAGATGCTCGTGTTGTAGCTGTCCTGGAACATCTTGGTTATGGGCACGCCAACTTCTGGAGTACGAGTCTTCAGTACTTTTGCTGCCGTATGGTCAGGGCCCATAGCCTTTGCATTATCCAGTGCCATCAGCACTTTCTTGATATCACGTGGGTGATTCGTATTGGTTCGAGACTGACATCTGTGATGATGGGCCCTGCACACGAGACCGAGGTGAGTAATCCCTCAGCACTTGTGGCTGAAGATTGTTGCAAATGCCTCAGTCTTGTCTTTTGCACATATGTGCTGGGCTCCTCCGTCACTGAGGATAAGGATATTTGTGGAGCCTCAACCTCCAGTGAGTTGTTCAATTGTCTGCCACTGGACAACTTGATGTCGTTGGACTACCGAGCTTAGATCTGCTGCATTTGTTGTAGAATCGCATAGCTCCGTCTATCATTTGCTGCTTATGCTGGTTGATAGACAGGCAGTCCTATGTTGTAGTTTCACCAGGTGGACACCTAATTTTTACTTAGGCCTGATGTTGCTCCCGGCTTCACTGAAGCAGGGTTAATGCCCTGGCTTGATGGTAATGGTAGAGTGGGGGATATGCCAGGCCACGAGGTTGCACATTGCGGCTGAATAGAATTCTGAAACTGATGGTCCACAGCACCTCATGGACACTAAGTACGGAGTTGCTGGATCTGTTGGAAGTCTATCCCATTTTTCACCGTGGTAATGCTACAGAACACGATGGAGGGTATCCTCAGCGTTAGGACGGGACTTTGTCTCCACAAGAACTGAACGGTGGTCACTTCTACTGATACCCTCATGGACAGATGCATCTGCAACAGGCAGACTGGCGAGGATGAGTTTAAGTATGTTTTCAACTCTTGTTCGATCCTTCACCAACTGCTGCAGTCCCAGTCTAGCAGACATCGCCTTTAGGATCCGTCCAGTTCGCTCTGTGGCGTTACTACCGAGCCAACCTTGCTGATGGACATAGATGTCCCCCACCCAGAGCATATGCTGAGCCCTCAGTGCTACATCCAAGCGGTATTCAACATGGAGTACTGATTCCTCGCCTTCCCTTCGTGTGGATACTTCGAAATGCACAGAACATAAAACATAGATTTTTCAGTGGACAAGCAGGCCATTTGGCCCATCGTGACTGCGCCGGCCCTTAGAAAGAGCACCCCACTTTAGCCCCACACCTCCGCCCTATCCCCGTAACCCAGTTTAACCTTTTTTTGGACACTAGAGGCAATTTAGCACAGCAAAAGTGAAACTCGCGTCTCTTCTGTGTGCAAAGGCTAGGACATATCATTGGAACACAAGCAATTTTTACGAAGTCTAAATATTGTCAATGTACTTGCCTCGTGCCTTTCCATCATTGTTTAAATTCAGTGTTCACCTTCACTAAACAGTTTTATTTCACTGTGAAAAATAATTATTGACAATACAGTAACTCTGGCACGATAATAACCGACAAACCTTCCTGTAACCATGTAATATGATCCAGAGACGACGCACCCTGTAAATATAACATTTTACTGACCGTATACAACTCTCTGTATAAATATTGTTTCCTGACTCTACATTCCTGCCTGTAAATGTAGCATCCGCGAGACCTAGAAATCTAGGCCTGTTCTTCGGTCATTGGAATTCACTTTTTCCGCCGGCAGCACACTCCTGGTGTGGGAAGTCCCGCCGTCGGCGAATGGCACCCCGCCGAGAAACTCGGGTCCAGTTCTCATGGAAACACGTCATCTTCGGCCATACATTTCTCCGTTAAACGTGTGTTGTGGTTAATTTGATCATCTGCATTTCGAAGTTAAGATTAAGAAATATATATAGTTATTTAGCGCTTTTGTTCACTTAATGGCACGACCTCTCATGGCGTGTTCCTTCAACTTCACTATAAATCTTCTATTCAGCGATACCATTTTGTATGCCTCTGTGATATATTTCCATGCTTCAGTGGGTGATGGTGTGAGATTTCGCTATTGACATCTATAACTATGACTAAAATAGTTTGATTTTGTAATAGTTGTTTGTAAATCAATGTATAATATTTACTCTTTGCTTTCAGTGTCCATTATATATGTCAAGTAAAAAACAAAACAATATCAAATTAATGGGAGTGGGAAAACATGCAGTCATTGATAGTCGCAGAAATCTACTGATATCATTTGTTCATTCCAGAATCAAATCATTCTGTCCATACGTTCACGTCAATAAAGTCCCAAGGTATCAAATCTAAGTTGGAATCGCCGATGAGCACCTGGAACAAACATGGGTTGACTTTATGTACAAATAATTTTCTCATGCTGAACGTTATCCAGTCATCTATCAGCGTCATATTTGAATCTTCAAAATACAGTGAAGCAACGTCAGTCGCAAAGACGTGTTTCCGTATAGCTCGATTGCACAACTTCGAAAAAGAAAAAAACAACGACCTTTAGTTCCATGTAGTCGCAATCATCTTATTCTCATACTCACATCCACATTTTTGTCCACATTCATATCATCATTTTGAACTGCTAACATTTAAACCTTCCAAAATGTTAACCATACACTGTTTGTTTCTTCACCACTGACATGCTTCTAATACACTGTCCCATTCCTCTGGCCCTCATTCTACCGGTTTTTCTGGCCCATGTTCCACACCATGTCTTCACGCCCTATGGTGATCTTCACGTGGATCTCTGTACTTCGTATTTTTATGAAACACCCTACAAATGTTCCAAGGTTACCATCTAGCAAAAAGAGATGGAGTAACTTAAGCATATCGTATCTGTGATGCGCCATAACTACAAGGAAGGATTACAAGTAATATTCTGATTGTGGTTTGGAGATATGGTCGCAATACTCTGGGAAAAATTCTATATGTGGTAGTGAGCTTGAATTGCCGCAAGCTTCATGGCGCATGGCCCAGCGAGGCTGCCAACACAATTCATGGTTAATTGGTCCACTTACGAGGCCTCACGAGCTTCTCCCTGCAAATACTGGCTCGCCAGCTGATTCGCTAGCATTGTACTCCCCAGCCCCCGCTAACAAGCACTTAAGCAGCACTTGCTCAGCCAACACCAGTCAGCTCGCAACAACTAAAACCAGGGGACCAGCCCAAGATTGTGGGACGCTGACCTGGTGAGGCTCCTGGACGCGGTAGAGGCGAGGAGGGATGTCCTATTCACCCAGAGTCCCGGAGAGTGAGCCACAACGTGCCCAGTGCTGGCTGGGATGAGGTGCGGCGGCCGTAAACTCGAGCAGTAAGACCAAGAGGACTGGCCAGCAGTGCAGGAATGTCATCGACGTACACAGAGTAGCACGAGTGCGTAGATACCAACACCACCTTCCAAAGGAAGCATTCACGCCCCAACACCCCATGCTTTACATGTGCCACCAATAAGTGAGCCGGGCCCTCTGGCCCCAGTGCTCCCAGACAACATTCACCAGGGGCAACGAAGGCCACGGGACGGGGTAGGCAGCTGGCAGCCTCCGCCTCAGTTCTGCACCCTGGGGGAATACCTGGACATAGTGGTAGAGCTATGAGGGGCAGGTGCGTTGAAGATTACTGAGGGCAATGCGGACTGACCTCAGGGCCCATTGTCCATCTCTCCGGGCATCCCCCCTCCCAATGCCTCTCACCCACCCTCCGGCCGTGGACATTTCTCGGACGCTGTGTCTCACCATTGGGATTTTGGATGGTTGTGTGGGAGGGGTTGACTCCCGCAGTGTTCAGTCAAAGTGCCCAGGCATTGATGTGTGATTGTGATTGCAGGCAACGATTCCCACATGCTACAAAGAATCATAGAATCTACAGTGCAGAAGGAGGCAATTCGGCCCATCGAGTCTGCACCGGTTCATGGAAAGCAAACCCTACCCAAGCCCACACCTCGTAACCCCATCATCCCACCTAACCTCAGGGCAATTTACCCCCATATCCCCGCAACCCAGTAAGCCCAACGAACCTAACGGCAACTTAGCATCGCCAACCCACCTAACCTGCAGAACTTTGGACAGTGGTAGGAAACCGGAGCGCCCGGAGGAAACCCACGCAGACACGGGGAGAACGTGCAGACTCCGCACAGACAGTGACCAAGCCGGGAATTGAACCTGGGACGCTGGAGCTGTGAAACAACTGTGCTAACCACTGTACTACCGTGCCGCCCACACACGGGAACTCACTTGGCATGTGCAAAGTGCTCGCTTAACCACGATTGTCATTTCCCTATCCGCAATAGCCTTCAGCCACGCAGCCAGAGGCTTCAGCAGTCAGTTGGGGGGGGGGGGGGGGGTCATAGTTTATTTGAAGGGACGGGGTTGCTCCCGGAATGGGTACACATGGTAGTGGTGAGCGGTGTTCATCCGCTTGGCCCCTCCCATCCAGCAGCTCCACCCGCCCTCCTCCATGGGGGCCCTCGCCCCTAGCCGAGACCCCCCCCCCCCCCCCCCACACATACACGCACACACACACACAATCCGAGCACTGGGGTGGGAAGCACAGCGCCACCGGGCTCTTTGATACGAGAAAAGGTGACTGCTCACCTCCTCAGCTCACCAAAGAAGCACTTCCGCCAGGTTCACGTTTTTAAAAAGGAGTACGAATTGGCGCCAGAAAGAACACTTGCTGGGGAGGCCGCAGAATGACAGGCAGCCATTGGATTTGGGGTCGCTCTCGTTGCTTGTATGGAAATGGAACTTAAGTTGTGATAATTGGTTTCTCGCCACGTTACGGCAAGATACCGATTTTGCCTTTGGGAACGGGTCGGTTGCATCCGAAACTGTTTGGCGCCCCCGCGCGTTTCTGCCCTCTTCCACTAGTCACCGGCATCGGTACGCTTGAGCGGGAGTGCAACGAGGCCGAAGAATCGCGTCCAAGTGTTATTAATTCCAGAAGTCACATTTTGATCTGATCTTCTTTGTTTATTTTCAGAAAATTCTGACACTAAATTTTTACAAATATTGGCGACATGGACAGATATTGAGCTGCACCGTGCAACAACGTTCTATCGTCTGACTATAGAACAGTCGATTGAAGAATTTGTGGAGAAGGTTTCTCACTCCGTCTTAAATGCAACGGCATTTACTAAAACAGATTATAAGGTACGCAAATTATGTGATGGGCACGCATCATGTTAAATGCGACACGGCAGTGACTTTTTAAGTTGAATATACTTGGTATAACCCAACAATGTAGGGTCGTAAAATACAGAATTTCAACTTCACAGTTGTTTCTGAAGTTGCCACTCTAAGCCAATTTAACTGAGTGTTGCTCCAATGTTTATCGCGGAAACAAATTTTAGCTGGAATTGACAATAAGTTCAATTATGAAAACAGACTCTTGCAACATTGAATTTTCACTGCGGGTGAATCAGGTTTTTCGATGTACTGCATGAAGAGTGGTGAATAACCAGTTTGTATTCGCATGTGTATTGGGCGGCGGCGGAAGTTCGAGGGGGTGGGGGTGCGGGCGGTCGGTGTTCCTGAATTCTCTTCAGCTTTTAAAATGATTCCTTTTTAATACATTTAGAGTACCCAATTCATTTTTTTTTCCAATGAAAGGGGCAATTTAACATGGTGGGAAAGATGGATATAGAGGGATATGGGGCCTCATGCGGGCAAGTGGGACTAGCTGAGTGATCGAAACTGGGCGGCATAGACAAGCTGGGCCAAAGGGCCTGTTTTCAGGCTGTGAACTCTGTGATTCTGTAATACACCTAGCCTGTACATCTTTGGGTTGTGGGGTGAAACCCACAGAAACACGGGGGAAATGTGCAACCTCCACAGGGCAGTGAACCAGAGCCGGGATCGAACCTGGGGCAACAGCGCCATGAGGGAGCAGTGTTACCGACCACGCCACCGTGCTGGCCTTCTTTTCAAATTATGGTCGTGCATCGGATCTTCTAATCCATACTGACCTCTTGTGCAAGGCTGAACAATGCACTGCTGAACAATTCCAAATTTACGCATAGGTTGATCAACACAATGGTTTAGGATTTGTGCTGTTCCGGCACCTGGAATCATAGAATCATAGGCCAGCTCGGACGCGTTGCTGGTGAATAACGGGCACTAACTCTTCAGGAATGCCATGGGTACTGAACGTGTGCCTCAGCTGGTCAACGTCGTGGTTAAGTTCTGCACCTCGTGGACCTCGAGCCACTTCGACTGGGCAACCAGCATGAGGAGGAACGTCGCCTTCTAGACTGGTACGGTCAAGTCTTTGTGAACGTGGGACGAAGATTTTACCAACCACTCCCAAAGGTGCACTGGAACAGCATGTGGAGCCTGCTGGATCTCCTGACACGGGCAACAGAGCTGCGCCACAGTCTCCATGTCCTAGTCTATCCCGGGCGACCAAAGCAGCTGTAGGCCAGCATCTTCATCTTGGACACACCTGGGTGTCCATTGAAGAGTTACTGCAGCAATGGTGCGCGACCGCATTCTCGGATGACCACCCGAGTCCCCCATAACATAACGCCGTCCTCAACGCTAAACTCCGGGGGCTTCGTCGTATAAACCCGCAGGTACCCGGGCAGAGCTCTGTGTTGGACCGGACTGGACCATGCGTCAGACCCAGGATGATTTGCGGTCCATCTTGGACCACTCTTTAATGCGAGCATCCGTGACTGGCAATGGGAGATTAAGTGGAGGGCCTTTACGATTTCCGTTGCTGAACCAAGTACTGGCGCCCTCTTGGGGAGGTTGCTCACTGCATTGGCATGCAGGATCCGGACTCCCGGGTGGTGTCCCAATGCGTACTTGTAAGCCAACAGGAGAAACGCCACCGATGGGCGCTTCCAGAAACAATTGAAGGAATCAACTGATCATCCTTGAACAGACATAGTCGGGGCTTGGGTCCGTATAGACAGTTCACGTCTGGCCATTGGCGGACTAGTGAAACCTCAGCACTCCGAACACGACCGCCGTCCCGGCCTTCTCCAACTGGGCATATTTACACTCGACATCGGAAATGTGCGAGACGTGAAAGTCATCGACCGCTCTGATTCACCGGTCATCCGGTGTGCTCTACCTGCCCGAACAACATAAGGGGAAGTGCAGGAGTGTTTTTTCAGGGTCGAAGTGCCTGAACAGTTTCTTGGAGGACAACCTATGCTTAACCTCTTGGAACGCCGACTGGTGCTGCGGTGAAGGTGGGGGAGGGGAGACATTTTCTTCAACAATTGTTGGAGCGGATGCAGCAGCCTGGAGAAGTTGGGGATTAAGTTTCCATCGTGATTGATGAACCCTAAATAGGACCTGACATCGATTTGGCCATGAGGGATGGGAGCCTGTCGGATGACGCGGACCTTTCTTCCTCCGTTGAAGGACGTGACCTCCGGGGCATTTAACATGTATATCCCCCTGCGAAGGCGGATGCCTGCCTATTCAGAACGTCAGAGGACTTCTGTCAGGTTCTCTAAATACTCCTTGTCCGGGGCACTAGTGACGAGCACGTCGTGCAGGCACACGGCCACCCAAACCCTGAAGCTCCTGCATTCTGCGCTCTGTGCTCTCCCGGGAAATGGCGATGCCTAACCCCCGTTGGAGGATTAAGTGAGCCTCTGGGTGTTGGTGTGGCCGAGTCCATAGACGAAGCAATCCCTCAGTGAGTCGGTGTTTTGAACAGTGCGGCCCAAACCACAAGATGCGCCGTGTGTTCTCAAGCCCAAACAGTCACCATTGGAATCCTCCAATTCACCATTGGATTTCACTTGGGCCTAGGACGCTGTGTGGAACGCGAACCGGCGGATAATAATTGGAGGCTGTGGGTGCAGATGTGCCTCCAACAGGGCTACTAGGGCCTGTTTAGCACAGGGCTAAATCGCTGTCTTTGAAAGCAGACCAAGGCAGGCCAGCAGCACGGTTCAATTCCCATAACAACCTCCCCGAACAGGCGCCGGAATGTGACGACTAGGGGCTTTTCACAGTAACTTCATTGAAGCCTACTTGTGACAATAAGCGATTTTCATTCATTTCTAAGGCTGCAGACGTGGAGTCTGGCCTGTCCGGATGGATGAGTTTTTTGTCCGTCCCCGACTGCAGTATAACAGTTTGTCGCTATTTCCCCACAATGGCATTAGACCGAAACAATACTGTAGCCGCTCGACGCACTGGATGCAGCCATTCGACCTGCATCAAACTGTTCAAGCGTTCCGTTGACTGGCATCTCTCCTTTCAGATGGAAAGCCTCGCTGGGCCTGGATGAAGCAGGTTGGCGGTACAATGAACGATGGCTGCGGAAGTTCCACTTCACCATCGTCGCCAGTGCAGAATCCAGCGTAAGAGACACAGGAACGCACAGTAGGATAGGCATGAACATGGATTTAATGATGTGCACAAAATTGCGAAGTAGCAACGCCTCTCACCGAAGGCCCACCCTCCCTGACCTGCAACAATGTCGGGATTTTTATGCTGAAAGGCCCCCTCTTGCTGAGGGGAAAATAACACCCAATTACCACGGGAGTTCATACTCAGAGGTAAATTCGGGGAATCATATTGAGCATAGTTTGCGGCCCCCGAATGCGAAGTAACAGTGAATTTCTGCGTTCTTGCAGTACGACCATAGGGGAAATTCCGGCTGGTAGTGTTCGCATATACCTGCTGCACTTATCCTTCTGGAGAACAATGGTTTGTTTTATGATGGCCGAAGGACATTTGGTGGCCTCCAGCAATATGTCTTGTAAAGGATTCACACGACCTGTTCCTATCCCCATACGATGTATGTGGCATGTAGAGTTCAGTTAATGCGAATTGTAGTACCCAGCGGTGGCTGTTGAAACTCAATTGCCAAATGCTTTTAACATAAGAAGCAGATGTTCCGTTTTCCTTGCATGCATACAGCAATTGCCTTAGCCCTTCTGAGTTCTGCATTCCAGTTCCATATATCAGCACAGACCTGACTGGTTATCACGTGTTGCTGTATATGGCCGCCCTGCACCTACATTTTGCGGAACACTGCAGAATCATCCCTGTACATTGAAACTAACAAACGTAGAACGGGTGAATGTCGATTTGTGAGCCAGATGAGGTTATTAGCCTCAGTTGAAACGTGAGAAATGTCTGCAGTGATGCATTGGAGTTGAGTTAACCAGCAACAAAAATCGCAAAAATCTGACGTTGCGCTCCAGGCAGTGGACTGCAGCTCGAGAATTCATCTTAACTTAACTTTCTTGTGGACATTTGTTATCACGCTTGGTAAAATGCTGTATGGAACTGAAGGACAATAATCTGATTTTACTTTCGAGGAGAAAACACGTTTTACACCTTTACGAAGTCTCTACTGAAGTGTGGAACAAGTGGAACCAAAACGGAACTTTGGTATGCAAGTTATTGAGGCTTAATTAACGATTGATAACACTGTGGAAAACATGTCCGTTATCATTCTCTCATAATTGAAGATAGACTGATGACGAATAATGGCCATATATGTCTCTCCTGTGAACAGGATATTGCTGTAAAATTGTCCAGACATATTTGTAGTTTTACTGGAGCAATCTGGTTCCCGTATCAGCAAATTCTAGAAGAGAATTCGTCAGTTGGGTGCTGTCAGGGCAAAAGAAAACGTCGTGAAACATCGTTTCGTTGCGCTGTACGGTGGGCACTTGTTAGCACTGCTGCCTCATAGCGCCGAGGACAGGGGTTAAATACCGGACCTGAATCACTGTCAGTGTGGAGATAGCACATTCTCCCCGTGTCTACATGGGTCCCACCCCCACAACCCAAAGAGGTGTCGGGTAGGTGGACTGGCCACGCTAAATTGCCACTTAAAAAAACGAAACTTTCCTTGATATCGCCTGTAGGGAATCGAATTGGCCGAGAACACACATCTATTAATTTAAGAAACACAAGAGGCGGCCGAGGTCAACTAACATCTATAGTCTTGTCTTTTGCACTGAAATGCTGGACGCCACCCCATTTATTTCCTCCGCCCTCTCCAAACCTACCACCAACCCCGCCCCATCGTTGCGGGAGGTGATAATGTTTATTTGACGCGATTATCAGATTCATTATTTGATGTTTTAAGTGTTTATTTTGTTGAAAGAAAATTCTATAATTTCCTTTCCAAAATCCGTAAACTGCGGGCGAAATGGGGTATGCATTTCTTGAATAATTATGGTCAGGAATTGTATCAATATGTTTGCATTTTTTTTTTAGAAAATCGGAATGCTTACTGATAGGAACCGCACGAATGATGCTTCACAAGCATTTTTGGATATATTGCTTATCAAGGGAGCACATAGTGAAAGGATGCTTTGGCAAGAACTATTTCAACTGCAGAACATAAAGCCCAAGCTAAAGGCAGCATTCGTAGAGTTACAAACCGAAGGTAGGTGGTAGAAAATAATGTAAACCATACCAAGGTGATGTCAAAATTAAAGTTACAAAATATCCTGCTTCTGGCAAATTTCATTTTTGGAACAAGCGAATTGTAAAAAATACCTTATTGTTTTTGTCCAATGCAGTTGTTTCAAATAGGCGTATCATTGGGTTCAGTTCGGCAACTTGAACTGAATATTGGGTGCGTGCTGTCCCAGATAGCTCGATATTTTTTTCAAAACTATCACTGCAAGTTAAAGCTAAACTTTAGGCATAATACAAAAAACCTTGACATGGCGCAATTTAAAAGTCAAATATATTGAAATGTCATCATTTGATGCGTGACTACCGTCGCTCCCTTGGAAATACTGAATGCTCGGATGGACCATGGATCTGTAAAAGAAACACATACAGCACAGTCCTAAAACGATTTTGATGGCAATTGAAAATCCTAAGTGCCAGACGGATGGTGTGCATTGGCCATCTGTCATACGCATCAACACGGCTATACAGGGCAGCTTTAGTCGTGTCCCGTTTTTATTATGTTCTCGTACATTCATTTCTAACGGACATCATGACATTGCACCTCCAATCCCAGTTGGTGCTGTAACTGGACGGGAAGAACGCATAATCTTGGCTGGAATTCTCCGAACGGTGGGATACGCTTTTCCCATCTGCAGCTCACCTCCCATTGGTAAGCAGCTTCCCGTAGTCAGCAAACGATGCGCCGCAGAGAAAGACACACCTGCGGAAATGGTGAATACCGCTCCCTAGCGCAACAGACAAAAGGGCACGATTTAGCAGCCTTGTCGCAACTGTTGTTGATCCGTGCAGCGGTTAAATCGCGGGAGAACACGAAATCTACATCCCTGCTGGACACAAATTGGTCCGCTATCTAACCGGCGCTCTCCCGTTGGCGGGGTCTCCATTGCGGATTGTGCTCAGACGTGGTTGGACACCAATAAATGGTAATTGCTATTTCATTAGCTATACCGAAGTCTAATCTAACGGCTTCTCGGGAACTAACCGACTCCCCAGTGAGAGGTATATGGGCGCCGTTCAGCATTCCGATTGAAAAACGTGAGGCTGCCACAATGGTTGCTCGATATATGACATATTCATTTTCATGCATCCAGGGGCCACTGGAGCTGCTTCAGCAATGCTGGGGGGAGCCCCCCCCCCCCCTCGAGGGGTCGATCCTGGGCAGGGGGCTGTACATCATTTGTCGAGGGACACCCCTGGTCTGGGGGAGATGGCCCTGCGCTCAGCACCTGGCTGTGTAAACTCATAGCAGTGATGACTGCCTCTGTGCTGCCTGCCTCTCAAACCAAACACTTCCAGGATAAAGCCCTGTACTCGGCTCTAAGCTGAACGTCACTTTAACTCCCTCTGACGGTGAACAGACTCCAGCTGCACAGCTGCAGGCTATTGCTTATCACAGATTGGCACCATTATTATGTCAGCACGACACAGCTCTCAAGCGCATTCTCGAATATTCAGGTGCCATGTTACCAACGGGCTTTATTGCCTAGCATTCAAATCAGACAGTGAGGCATGGGCATTTGCTTGAATCCTGGGGACGTCAGCGACACAGAGGCAGCAGCCAACGATCAAACACCCTCGAGCAGGATTTGAGCACTGAGGCTATCCCGCCAATCAGGTAATAGGTATGGATTGGAGAAGAGTACCCGTGAATGCCCCCCCCCCCCCCCCCGAGTGGTTTCCCGCAGGTGTCTCGAGATGTGGCTGTGGGAGTGTGTGTGCAGAGGGTGGTTGGTTGGTTTTACCGAGAGAAGACGGGTACGTATCGATCGGTGTGGCTTCGGAAATTTGAGGTTCACGGGGTGGAAGCTCTTACTGATTGTCAGTCTCTCTCCTTCGCAATTCCTCACAGATATAACGCTATGCATGGTGTTGCTGACCCTGTAGTGGCAGCCGCCATGGTGCTCAAGGCAGCCCAGGTGGCCAGACAGAGGAAAAGCTGAGAACAATGTGGACTGAGGCACGACGCATAGGCATTGGGCCACTGCACACCCGGCAGACCCTGGCACCCGTCAGACCGCGGAGGGACCCAGAGGCGGGTGGTGATAATCGGCGAAGGTGTAGAGCCATGGTTGGTCGTTTGAGATGTTGACGGTCAGCATATGCTGCAGGATGCCCCTCTCTCAACATGAAGATTGTGTGCCACCTGTGGCCTACCCGTGTGGACGTGGTAGCTGGCGGAGGCGTGTATCATCCTCTCCTGATAGCCATGGAGGCCACCACAGCCCTTAACCTTTAAGCCACTGGATTGCAGGGCTCAAGCGGCGACTTGTGCATCATTGGTAAAGCAAGAGCCCACACAATGTAAAATCCCAGACACCCTGTGTGCCGAGCAGCTGACTATATTACATGTCAGCAGAGGTAAGCTCATCAAGGTGACCGGGAACCAGTTATCTGCACCGTCACCCGTATGCCCCAGATTCAGACGGTACTGGATGGCACGTATATAGTCCTGTGCGAACCGTGGCATCAGAAAGTGCCCTTCATTAACGCAAGGAGGTTCTACTCCCTGAATGTTCAACGTCCGCGTGACCACCCCTCCACATCATGCACATGTGTGCATGTTTCCCAAGGAGCGTGCATGGCAGCTACACCCTTTGCCACTTAGAGATCCCCGACGTCTTGAGATCAACCCAAAATGCCGGATTGTCTCTTGGGGCATCAGGGGCACCCGCTGAGCTCCTGGATGATAGAACAAGTGCGGAATCCAGAGACCGCGCCAGAGATCAGATACAACAACCGCCCCTGCTGTCATACATGCTGGCATTGAGCTTTAATCGGATTGCTCAAAATGCAGTTCGGATGACTGGACCACTTTGGTGGTGCACTGTAGTACACCCCCAGAACGTCTCCCGCGTTGTGATAGCCTGCTGTGGTCTCCACAACCTGACACAGCAGCGGGGCGAAATGCTGGAGGCGGAGAAGGAAGAGGGAATCGCGGCCTCGTCTGAGGTGGAGGAGGATGAACCAGGAGGGGCTGGAGGACGAGCCTGGGGAGGACGCACGGTAGCAGGCGGAGGAAGGGGTGCAGGCGGCGGCGATGATTCAGCTTTCCCGCAGTGCGAGGGAGGCCTTCATCCACACCCACTTCTATTCATGTCAGCTTATCATCTCTACCCCTCAATACTCCCTTCGCTATCCCTCCTTCCCCATCCCCTCTCACCAAATGCCGTGAATAAGCCCTACCCCCATTGACCACCCTCAGTGACATCACAAAACCTCTTATCAATGTCGCCCCTCCCTCCCCCCAATTCATTGACCTTTCCACACATCCCTATCCCCGACTACCTTGTTGCAACTTCCGAGCGTCTGGCTACTATCATCCCAACGTGTTGCGCCTGTGGCTGCACGTTTAGCAGGTGAATCAATGAGGCAGCAGAGTGATGGTAAACCACTGTCAGGTAAGCCATGTGTACCTCATTTTATGGCATATTCTAACTCATGTCTTGCTACCGGCCGCACACTCACACACATCTCGTCTCTTGCTGCATGAACACTGCCCGTGTGGAAGTGGGTGGGGGGCAGCGCAACAGGGGGTGGGGTGCGGGTCAACATGCTGTGAAGAATAATGTTCCATGGGCTCTATATTCATCAGGTTTAACATGTTTTAATTTGAACAATCGAAATCCTCACGGCCCTTAGCTACAGAGACTGCCCTCCCACACCCCAGAGCGCACTCAGTGACTCTCAATCTTCTTCAGCTTTCATTATCCACCGCTGCGTCTAAGTGTCTCTCCAGAATGCAAATCACAGGTGGGATTAGCCTGCTGCTTGTCATGGCCTGTGGCCTTTGATGCCCATCGTGAAGGTCCTCCAGAGGTCCACTACCGACTTACCAATGTCACTGGCATCATGCTGCTCTACCCTCTGATCTTAAGATGGCTAGTGTAAGGGGGCGGGATTCGGGTGAGGGTGAGAATGACGTAGTTTCCCTGGCTGCAGGACCCGGGTCGCGCTCCTTTGATCCGGCGTTCGGGACACTGCCCCTCGGGGCCTGCTTGTCTCCATGGGACAGAGAGGCTGAAGGAGTGAGTTGTGGCGCCTCCGCGTTGAATGTATCATAGTGTTGACGATGACCCTCTGAGTCTGGGCAATGCTCTGGAGTCCCTGTGCGAAGTCCACCTGCGTCTCGGCCACGCGCTGGCGTTCTCTAGCAATGTCCAGCTGCACCTGGGATATGCTCTGGAATGCCTGGGCGATGTCAAGCTGGGTCTGGGATACGTTCTCCAGCATTGGCCATGCAATCGAGATACTGAGCTATGATCGTCACTAACTGAGCCACACCTTGCATACCCCACTCAGCACGCTGACCTTGCACTGCAGGCTTTCCACTGCGGTCTCCACCGAGCAGTGCTGGAGTCGGTGCCATGCATAGTCAGCATCATCTGCTGCTCCAGTAGGCTTTGAAATTCCTCCAATAGGCTGTGTACTCGCCAGAGTGACTTTGATATTCAATCCTGCTCAAGTCTGTACGCTCGGTTTAGCATCAGTTCTGGGATTGCATTGTCCACATGCTCGGCTTCTGTCTGGGAGTCAGCTTAGTCCTGGGATGCAGCAGAGCTAGACTCATTGGATGTTCCTGCCTCCACATCATGTGCTTCAGCAACTGGGTGGTCCTCAGCGGATTGTGCCCCTGAAGCCTGTCCAATACTGCTGCCCACCAAGGTTTCTGTCTCTGCACTGTGGAGCGTGGGGCTGAAAATCAATAGTGCCATTCTTGGAACTCTCCCTCGAGCTATTTTCTTGGGCGCAGGAGCGGTGACCCCTGATGGCACGATCCCATCAGTTGGAGATGCTGCAAGAGAATAGATGTGATCAGTGAGAGCACAGGATCATTTTGTCTGAGTTGAACCTCTCACGAGCAAGTAGGCAGTGGATCCTCACGTTTGCAGCACAGGCCAAACTCGCGGTCAGTGACTTATCTCTCCCCTGTAAATCCCCGCCCCCATCCGCCCCCCCCCCCCCCCCCCCCCCCCCCCATCTCCAAGGTCCGTTCCCCAGACGTGGTGAGGACTCTGTCTGGAAATTCGACGGCCGCCTGGACCCTGTGCCGCCTATTATGGGCTAACTTCTGCTGCCGGGACAAAGAGGGCATTGTGCGCAACACGTTAGATCCAACAGGGGGGAGGGGTGCGGCCTATGACAGTTGAATGTACGGGCGTGGGGACACTCTTGGGCATGAAGGAGTATAAAATGAAAATGAAAATCGCTTAATTGTCACAAGTAGGCTTCAAATGAAGTTACTGTGAAAAGCCCCTAGTCGCCACATTCCGGCGCCTGTTCAGGGAGGCTGTTACGTGTGCTGGTTTGTGCCAGCGTCTACTTGGGCACAATCGTGGTTGTTGGTATGTTGGTGGGTGGGATATGTTGCCAGCCACTGATATTTTGTGGGTGGATGTGGCGATCAGCATGGTGGCAGGCGAGCCCGATGCCAATGCGTCAGGTGTTAACTTACACTTGCGGCTCGACGAAAGCCATTGCTCCTACTGCACTGGACAGAGGTCCTCGGCTCACGCTTCCTGAACCGACGGTCATTGCCTCCCAGGCGGCTTCGGCGTCCCTGTGGCTGGTCCTCCAACTCGTTCAGAGGAACAGGGTGTCCCATGTCGCCTCCACAACAGCTAACACCTTTACCAGCTCAGCATTCCCAGAAAGCGAAGCAGATCTACGTGGTTGAATGGCTCTGTGCTCACTGGAGTTTGTTCAAAGGGAGCATTTATGAGTCTCTCCCCCTTTATAGGGAGGAGCTGGCGGGACAGTCAGTTGTGCCGTGAAGCTCATGGGAATCATTTTCGGGACCAGATGTCATTAAGTATGAGTCGCGGTCTCTCTGGGTCAGCCAGAAAGAGCACCAGCTAAGGCGTGCCCGATACAGCACTTCGAACTTTTCCGTAAATTGCGCCCAATGGGCGTGAGTCCACATTCCCCGATTCACCTTTTTCATGATGGCGCATCATTCGTTGGCGGCAGGGTTCTCTGCTGGCAAGGTGAGTCTATATTCCCGTCGGTTTCCCATTGAAGTCACCTCACGCTGCCGAAAAAAAACCCTGGCGCAGGGTGCACTGCTGGCCGGGCAAGCCAGTAAATTTTTCATTTTGGAAAACGTGGAAGAACAGAGGCACAGAATGTAATTTCGATTTAACAAGAAGAGAAAGAAAGCATCTATTAAGCAAGAAAAGTATTGCTATGATGCAATACTCCCGTACTCCCCCCTGAGATTCACAAATATGCACAGATCTGAAGGTTAGCACAGATTACACATTAGGTTGCATTCTCCGGGCCCCAACCCCATGTTTCTCGGCAGCGTGCTATTCGTTGGTGGCAGAATTCTCCATTCCTATCCCTTGTCAATGGGATTTTCCATTGAAGCCACCCCATGCTGCCGGCAAACACATTAGCAAGGATCCTTTGCCGGCGGACCAATGGCCGAGATTCTTCGGCCGTTCGATGGCGCAGGATTCTCTGGAACTGCCGACAGTGCATCCCCGCCTCAGGTTTCCCAGCATCTTCAGGTGGCTTCAATGGGAAACTTGAAAACAAAGGCCCCAGAGAATCCAGCCGGCAGAGAGCGTTGTACGTTGTGGCGCGATGTGCTCTCGAGAAACACATGTGCATTATGGCTTGTTTAACAGTCCCCCAGAAGCATGGTTCTCGGCAGTGTGCTGATCGCTGGTGCAGGGTTATCTACTCGCGCTGCTTGTCAATGGGATTAACTCCAACTCGCTGAGGTCCATCGCAGGCAGGAAAAGAGATTTGCAGTGCCAGAGATTCCGCTTCTTATGTTGCAGCTACCTCGGACTTCTCCGGCCTATATGTTACCGAGACCAGTGCAGCATCAGGGCCGGAATCTTCAGCCGTTGCGAGTCTCCTTTCCTGCCGCAAGGGCACACCAACTGTGGGTTTCCTGGTGCTGTGCTGTGGGCTTCAGCGGAAATCCCATTGAGAAGCAGTGGGACGATAGAATCCCGCCACCAGACAATGTCACACCGCCGAGGGTTTCATGGCTGGGCAAGCGGAAAAGCTATCCCTTTATCGTATTTTTCCCTTAAATGACATATATGCCCGAAAACAGAATATTTTGTCCACTTATGTACCTCTCTAACCTCCACTGTTTTTCAAAGTGGAGGAATAATAACTCTGAAGCTGCGTAGGTGCATATTGCAGTCTCTCGGTTGTAATGAACGGAAGGTGACTTCCTCATTTCGCACGTGATGTCATGAGACTTTACGGGGTCTGGTTTCAAAGTTGTGGACCCCCAGGGACTCTTCCTACCGATTGTACTCCAGTTTACCGGCATATGGTGATAACGTTGAATAGGAGGTTGTTTCTCAAGAAGAATACGGCAGTCTTTAATTTTTAACAACTTTCTAGATTTGGATGTACATCCCAGCTGAAAGTAAATTGACTTTCACCTTCAACAAGGCTGGGGTTGTATTTTTACTTTCAGGTGCACAGAACATTGGGGGTGGTTGTTCCAATTTAATTGCTTTCTCGATTTGATGCATTACTGACGCAGTCAAGCAGCGTGCTCCAGCATTTTAGAGAGATTTTCAGTGTCAGAAGCATTGTTATGGGTCTGCAGTCTCACGTGAGCAAGACCAGCTAATTAGATTTGCGTTCCATTGACCAACCCAGGAAGTGATTCATGGTCACCATTACTGAGACCATTTAAAAAAAAGAAGACAAATAACATAATTTTAAGTCTTTGGATTTCAAATCGTACTCGAATGTGAACCCTGGTCGAAGAGGTACGAGCCGAATACAGTTGCGATCACGCCACCTCCCTCCCACATAAATACCGTAGATACCTGAGCTAATGCAGCATGTTCCAGACTATTATAGTTCGCCTAACCGGGCTGGAATTGCATGTTCTAAACTTTCGGCTTTTGTTTTCTGGTTAATGGTGGGGTAAAACTCGGACTTCTGCAATCTACTGAGATAGATCTAGAATACAGAATTTTGGAAGACGGCAACGAACGCATTCGTTATTTGCATAGTCACTTCCGTTACCACCCTGTGGATGATTATGCCCTGAGGATTTATTCGATTTCAAACCCATTAATTTCTCCAATACTTATTCACCGGCCGTTACGATTCTCTTTTCACGACCGCACGGCAGGACAGGAGCGAAAGCAACAGAGTAGTTGTAATGGGGTACATTAACTTTCCAAATATTGACTGGAAACGCTTCAGTTCGAGTACTTTAGATGGGTCCGTTTTTGTCCAATGTGTGCAGGAGGGTTTCCTGACACAGTATGTAGATCGGCCAACGAGAGGCGAGGCCATATTGGATTTGGTACTGGGTAATGAACCAGGACAGTGGATTTGGAGATTGCTGAGCACTTGGGTGATAGTGGCCACAATTCGATTACGTTTACTTTAGAGATGGAAAGGGATAGGTATTTACCGCAGGGGAAGAGTTATATATGGGGGAAAGGCAAGTATGATGCGATAAAGCAAGACTTAGGATGCATCGGATGGAGAGGAAAACTGCAGGGGATGGGCACAATGGAAATGTGGAGCTTGTTCAAGGAACAGCTACCGCGTGTCCTTGATAAGTATGTACCTGTCAGACAGGGAGGAAGTGGTCGAGCAAGGGAACCGTGGTTACTAAAGCAATCTAAACACTTGTCAAGAGGAAGAAGGAGGGTTATGAGACATGAAGGTTCAGTTAGAGCGCTCGAGAGTTACACGTTAGCTAGGAAGGATCCAAAGAGAGAGCAAAGAAGAGCCAGGAGGGGACGTGAGAATTCTTTGGCAGGTAGGATCAAGGATAACCCTGAAGCTTTCTACAGATATGTCAGGAATAAACGAATGACTAGGGTAAGAATAGGGCCGGTCAAGGACAGTAGTGGGAAGTTGTGCTTGGAGTCCGAGGAGATAGGAGAGGTGCTAAATGGATATTTTTCGTCAGTCTTCACACAAGAAAAAGACAATGTTGTCCAGGAGAATATTGTGATTCTGGCTACTAGACTAGAAGGGCTTGAGGTTCATAAGGAGGAGCTGTTAGCAATTCTGGAAAGTGTGAAAATAGATAAGTTCCCTGGGCCGGATGGGATTTATCTTAGGATTCTCAGGGAAGCGAGGGAGGAGGTTGGTGAGCCTTTGGCTTTGATCTTTAAGTCACCTTTGTCCACAGGAATAGTGTCAGAAGACTGGAGGATAGCAAATGTTGTTCCCTTGTTCAAGAAGGGGAGTAGAGACAATCCCAGTAACAATAGACCAGTGAGCCTTACTTCTGTTGTGGGCAAAATCTTGGAAAGGTTTATAAGAGATAGGATGTATCATCATCTGGAAAGGAATAATTTGAGTAGAGATAGTCAACACGGTTTTTTGAAGGGTAGGTCGGCCTCACAAACCTTATTGAGTTATTTGCGAAGGTGACCAAACAGTTGGGTGAGGGTAAAGCAGTTGATATGGTGTATATGGATTTCAGTAAAGCGTTTAATAATATAATGATAATAATCGCTTATTGTCACAAGAAGGCTTCAATGAAGTTACTGTGAAAAGCCCCTAGTCGCCACATTCCAGCGCCTGTTCGGGGAGGCTGGTACGGGAATTGAACCCGCGCTGCTGGCCTTGTTCTGCATTACAAACCAGCTGTTTAGCCCACTGTGCTAAACCAGCCCCACGGGATAAGGTTCCCCACGGTGAGCTACTGCAGAAAATACGGAGGCATGGGATTCAGGGTGATTTAGCAGTTTGGATCATACATTGGCTAGCTGGAAGAAGACAAAGGGTGGTGGTTGATGGGAAATGCTCAGCCTGGAGTCCAGTTACTAGTGGTGTACCACAAGGATCTGTTTTAGGGCCACTGCTGTTTGTCATTTTTATAAATGACCTGCAGGGGGCGTAGAAGGATGGGTGAGTAAATTTGCAGATTACACTAAAGTCGGTGGAGTTGTGGACAGTGCGGAAGGATGTTACAAGTTACAGAGGGACATAGGTAAGCTGCAGCGCTGGGCTGAGAGGTGGCAAATTGAGTTTAATGCATAAAAGTGTGAGGTGATTCATTTTGGAAGGAATAACAGGAAGACAGAGTACTGGGCTAATGGTAAGATTCTGGCAGTGTGGATGAGCAGAGATATCTCGGTGTCCATGCACATATATCCCTGAAAGTTGCCATCCAGGTTGAGAGGGTTGATAAGAAGGTGTACGGTGTGTTAGCTTTTATTGGTAGAGGGATTGCGTTTCGGAGCCATGAGGTCATGTTGCAGCTGTACAAAATTCTGGTGCGGCCGCATTTCGAGTATTGCGTGCAATTCTGGTCGCCGCATTATAGGAAGGATGTAGAAGCATTGGATAGGGTGCAGAGGACATTTACCAGAATGTTGCCTGGTATGGAGGGAAGATCTTATGAGGGAAGGCTGAGGGACTTGAGGCTGTTTTCGCTAGAAAGAAGAAGGTTCAGAGGTGACTTAATTGAGGCATACAAGATGATCAGAGGATACAGCATGCTTGCCTTCATCAGACGGGGTATTGAGTACAAGAGTCGGCAGGTCATGTTACAGTTGTATAGGACTTTGGTTTGGCCACATTTGGAATACTGCGTGTAGTTATGGTCGCCACATTACCAGAAGGATGTGGATGCTTTAGAGAGGGTGCCGAGGAGGTTCACAAATATGTTGCCTGGTATGGAGGGTGCTAGCTATGAAGAAAGGTTGAGTAGATTAGGATTATTTTCGTTGGAAAGACGGAAGTTGTGGGGGACCTGATTGAGGTCTACAAAATTATGAGAGGTATGGACAGGGTGGAAAGCAACAAGCGTGTTTCAAGTGTGGGTGTTTCAATTACAAGGGGTCACGATTTCAAGGTGAGAGAGGGAAAGTTTAAGGGAGATGTGCGTGGAAAGTCTTTTACGCAGAGGGTGGTGGGTGCCTGGAACGCTTTGCCAGCGGAGGTGGTAGAGGCGGGCACGATAGCATCATTTAAGGTGCATCTTGACAGATATGTGAACGGGCGGGGAACAGAGGGAAGTAGACCCTTGGAAAATAGGTGACAGGTTTAGATAAAGGATCTGGATCGGCGCAGGCTGGGAGGGCCGAAGGGCCTGTTCCTGTGCTGTAATTTTTCTTTGGTCTTTGTTCTTTGTTCCTCACAGCTCACTTCCACCGACGTTTGTGTCATCAACAAATTTGGAGATATGACATCTGGTTCCCTTAACAAACTCATTCATATTTATTGCGAATAGCTGGAATCGTAGCACTGATTTCGTGGCATCCAACTTGTCACTGCCTATAGTTTACAAAATACGTGTTTTTTCCTGCTCGTTGTTTCGTGTCTGACAATCAATTGTCTCTTCGTCTAATAAAATATCGCCAATCCAACTTTGGCATTTAATATTAGACGTTAATCTCTAACCTCAACGAAAGCCCTCTAAACATACAAATATACCACATCCATTGGTTCCGTAACCCCCCCCCCCTCCCCAACCACCACCACCACCACCACTACAACCCCCCCCCCCCACCCAATCAACTCTACCCTCAACGTTATAACCTCAAAGTATTCCAAATAAAAGTTGTTTCAAGCTTGATTACCCTTTCGTAAATCAACGCTGACATTGTTCGTTTCTGCCACAGTTTTGCAAGTCCTCTGCTATTAAATAATTCATGATGGGATCTCCCATGTTCTCCACTACCGATTCAGACTGACTGGCCTATAACTCCCTGTGTTCTCTTGACATACACACCTTTTCTAAGTATTAGGTTACATTAGCTACCCTACAGTTCGTAGACACTGTGCCGTAGTCTATGGAAACTTGGAAGATGACGAACAGTGCATCCAATATTTCTGTGCTCACTTCCTTAGGTACCAAGGAATGAAGATTATAAGGCCAGTGGTCTTTATCTCCCTTCAGTCCCATTCATTTCCTGAACAACATTTTCCTACGAATACAAATTTCCTTCTGTTCATCCCCCTCAGTAAAACCTGTGCTCCCCAAAATTTCGGGAACTTTCTTTGTGTGCTCCTTTGTGAAAACAGAACCAAAGTGTGTCTATAGTTGGTCAGCCATTTATTTGATACCGAACACACGTTGTCCTGTTTTTGAAAGCAAGCGACGTTCATTTGTGTTCACCAACCTTCTTCTCTTCACATAATTATAGAAGCGTTTGCAGTCAGGTTTTATGTAACCCGGAAGCATTTTCTTGTACCCTATTTCCCCCTTCTTTATCAATCATTTGCTCCTACTTGCTTGAATTCTAAACTTCTCCCAATCCTGAGGACTGCTGTTATTTTCTGGTCAAACTGTATATCTCTTCCTTGGATCTAATACTGTCTCCTTTTTCCTTGTAAGCCATGGTTTGGCCACCTTTACCAATTGTTATTGTGCCAGACAGGAAAGAACAATTGTTGCGGTTCATCCATCACTCCTCCTATGTTTGCCGTAGCTTTTGTACCGTCATCCCTTTACGTAACGTTTCCCAATTCATCATAGCCTACTCTCGCTTCATGCCATCATAGTTTATTTTACTTGGGTTCATGACATGAGGTTTAGAATGATCAATGTCACTGTTCACCTTGATTAAGAATGGTATCATATTGCCGTCGCTCTTCCCCAAGTGGCCTCGCACAACCGAATTGCCAATTTTTAATTTCTCAGGTAATAATAAGTGAATGAGGTTACGGTTGGCTTAAGTGGACTAGAAAAGGAGAATAGCAGAAACAAAATTAATTCGCAGTTGAAGACATTCATGAAAATAGATTATGACTCTCAATAATGAGATATTTCGTCTGGGGAGAAGCATTGGAGGAACTGGTGAATCAAAGATCTTAAGTATCTTATTAACCTGGAAGTAAATAACCTTATAATGTGACAAAGATTAGTGGTAAGTCACAGGGTTGTGGAAGTTATTAAACAAAACAGCAAAAGATGGCAAAAAATAAAGGAGAGATAAACTACGAGGGGAAACTAGCAAGTGATATGAAAACGGACAGTACGAGTTTCTTTAAATGTTTTTCAAAAGAAGAAAAGAGAAACCAAAAGCCACATCGGAACTGTAGAAGATGGACTGGGGAAAAATAATGTGGCAGCAGAAAATGGCAGGAGAGTTGAACAATTATGCATTGCTCCCAATATAACAAACGAGCACGGGCAAAACTGCTGGGGAGTTAGGAAATCAATATAATAACTGTCACTTGAGAATAAAGTACTTGGCACACTAATGGGGCTAAAGGCTCATCGATGTTTGGGAGCTGATGGGTTCATCACAGATAATTAATGGATTTAGCTGCCGAGATAATGGCTTCACTCATGGTACTCTTCTAAGAGTCCTTTAATTGTGCTAATTTCCAGACAAATAGCAATCTTCTCTTGCAACACAATTGTTCAAGATGGGGGGGGGGGGGGGGGGGTTTGGGGGGTGGAAGGCACGAAATGTTTGATAACGATCGGCCAAGTATCTTAACAATTTTCATTGGTAAAACGTTGGATTCTATTATAAAGGAGATACTAGCAGGGCATTTAATAATACATAATAGAATCAAACAGAGTGAGCCTGACTTAAAGCAGGGGAAATCATGGATGACAAATTTAAAGGAATTATTTGAGGTATTAACGAGGGTGAAAGTTATAAGGGGAACTTTGATTTTCAAAAAGGCTTCAATAATTATCGCACAAATGTCTATTTCATAAGATACGAGCCCATTCTTTTGGGGGGTATTATGTTGGCCTGGATATATGATTTGCGAACCTAGAGAAGGTAGATAATTTGCATAATTGGGGCATTTCCAGGATGGCTATCTGTAAATAATGATTCCCACAGTGATCAGTGCTGTGGTCCCAATTATTTCCATATGTGCATATATATGAATGACTCAGGCGCGGGTAGTGAATTTAGCAAAGACAAATTTGTAGATTGCACAAAAATGAATGGGATGAAAATTCTAGAGGATAAGACAAACTGTCTACTGAGGGATATACATAGGTTGGTGAGTTAGCTAAAGCTTTGCAAATCGAATATAATTCATGGAATGTAAAGCTATGCACTTCGGTGGGAAGAATATAGGAGCTGACAATTATTTGAATGAAGGAAAACTGCAAAAAGCTGCTGCGCAGAGAGATTTTGAGGTTCTCTTTCAGAAATAACAACTATCTAGTATGAAAAGTCTTCATCTCACTGAATAGCGTATAAATTGATGGGCAGAATGTGCTACTCCTGCTCATACATTTTGTGATGCAATGGCCTTGTGGTATAAACCAAAATTAGTTTCACTGTTAATATTGACTCCCTTAAAAGCACCGCTTTAAGCTGCCATTCTGTTTTTTCCATCAGTTTATCTATGCAGTATGTTTCAGTGCCTTGTTTATTCCAGAAGGCAAGCTCACTCTGCGGGACATATTGAGCATACGCTACCGTTTTTGAAGTAGTTCCACATGACTAAGAACTGGGGTGGGATTCTCCGGACCCCTGGTTACATGTTGCTCAGCCGCGCTCCGTTCGGTAGATGCGTGATTCTATCCATTGATTTCTTGTCCATGTGATTTCCCATCGAAATCTCCTCACGCCGGCGTGAAACCCGCTGGCGTTGGTGCGCTTCCAGCGGGAAAAGTATATCCCTTGGCTTTTTTCAGTGCATTTGCCTAACTATCTCCTGGCCTATTATCAATCCAATACTTGAGCTCACTCAGTTTGCACTGAGTGCTGAATTTGGTGCTTTTTGAGTGCGATAGTGAGAGTTTGGTGACCGAAGGAGTATAAGGCTTCATTTTTATCTAATGTTTAGTCTTTCTTTTATTTAGTTAATTAACTTATAAGTTGCTGTTTGGTTTAGAAGAAGGTGAATTTTCAATCAGCTTTAAACAGGCTTCTACTTGTAGGCACTTGCAGCTGGAGCTTGTTAATTAGTTAATTGGATTAGGCCAGTTTTTCAGAGGCTAGATTCACAGTATAAAAGTGATCCCCTACAGTGCAGACTTTGTTTGCACTGAGTGCTGAATTTGGTGCTTTTTGAGTGCGATAGTGAGAGTTTGGTGACCGAGGGAGTATAAGGCTTCATTTTTATCTAAAGTTTAGTCTTTCTTTTATTTAGTTAATTAACTTAAAAGTTGCTGTTTGGTTTAGAAGAAGGTGACTTTTCAATCAGCTTTAAACAGGCTTCTACTTGTAGGCACTTGCAGCTGGAGCTTGTTAATTAGTTAATTGGATTAGGCCAGTTTTTCAGAGGCTAGATTCACAGTATAAAAGTGATCCCCTACAGTGCAGACTTTGTTTGCACTGAGTACTGAATTTGGTGTTTTTTGAGTGCGATAGTGAGAGTTTGGTGACCGAGGGAGTTAGGTGAGGAGGGAGTAAGGTGCTCCTTTCATTTTGTTTCCGACATTTCCGCAAAGAGTGCGAAGAGAGCCAGGAGTTTACAGGAAGTGCAGCTGACTGGGAGCAGAGTCGGAGGGCGGAGATCTAGTTAGTCCACACGGCAGCTATATTATGTAAGGTAAGAGGGGATGGAGGCTAGGCCAGTTACATGCTCCACCTGTAGGATGTGGGTGGTGATGGATACCACCGGTGTCCCCACTGACTATACCTGCGGGAAGTGCACCCACCTTCAGCTCCTCAAAGACCGTGTTAGGGAACTGGAGCTGAAGCTGGATGAACTTCGGATCATCCGGGAGGCAGAGGGGGTGATTGACAAGAGTTACAGGGAGGTAACCACACCCAAGGTACAGGACAAGAATAGCTGGGTTACAGTCAGGGGGAAAAAACAAACAGGCAGACAGTGCAGGGATCCCTCGTGGCCGTTCCCCTTCAAAACAAGTATACCGTTTTGGATGCTTATGTAAGGCTGAGGAAACAAGGTTCAGACAGGGCATTGGAGGGATACAAGCTAACCAGGAGGGAACTGAAGAAAGGGATTAGGAGAGCTAAGAGAGGGCATGAACAATCTTTGGCGTGTAGGATCAAGGAAAACCCCAAGGCCTTTTACACATATGTGAGAAATATGAGAATGACTAGAGCGAGGGTAGGTCCGATCAAGGACAGTAGCGGGAGATTGTGTATTGAGTCTGAAGAGATAGCAGAGGTCTTGAACGAGTACTTTTCTTCTGTATTTACAAATGAGAGGGGCGATATTGTTGGAGAGGACAGTGTGAAACAGATTGGTTAGCTCGAGGAAATACTTGTTAGGAAGGAAGATGTGTTGGGCATTTTGAAAAACTTGAGGATAGACAAGTCCCCCGGGCCTGACGGGATATATCCAAGGATTCTATGGGAAGCAAGAGATGAAATTGCAGAGCCGTTGGCAATGATCTTTTCGTCCTCACTGTCAACAGGGGTGGTACCAGGGGATTGGAGAGTGGCGAATGTCATGCCCCTGTTCAAAAAAGGAACTAGGGATAACCCTGGGACTTACAGGCCAGTTAGTCTTACTTCGGTGGTAGGCAAAGTAATGGAAAGGGTACTGAAGGATAGGATTTCTGAGCATCTGGAATGACACTGCTTGATTAGGGATAGTCAGCACGGATTTGTGAGGGGTAGGTCTTGCCTTACAAATCTTATTGAATTCTTTGAGGAGGTGAACAAGCATGTGGATGAAGGTAAAGCAGTGGATGTAGTGTACATGGATTTTAGTAAGGCATTTGATAAAGTTCCCCATGGTAGGCTTATGCAGAAAGTAAGGAGGCATGGGATAGTGGGAAATTTGGCCAGTTGGATAACGAACTGGCTAACCGATAGAAGTCAGAGAGTGGTGGTGGATGGCAAATATTCAGCCTGGATCCCAGTTACCAGTGGCGTACCGCAGGGATCAGTTCTGGGTCCTCTGCTGTTTGTGATTTTCATTAATGACTTGGATGAGGGAGTTGAAGGGAGGGTCAGTAAATTTGCAGACGATACGAAGATTGGTGGAGTTGTGGATAGTGAGGAGGGCTGTTGTCGGCTGCAAAGAGACATAGATAGGATGCAGAGCTGGGCTGAGAAGTGGCAGATGGAGTTTAACCCTGAAAAGTGTGAGGTTGTCCATTTTGGAAGGACAAATATGAATGCGGAATACAGGGTTAACGGTAGAGTTCTTGGCAATGTGGAGGAGCAGAGAGATCTTGGGGTCTATGTTCATTCATCTTTGAAAGTTGCCACTCAAGTGGATAGAGCTGTGAAGAAGGCCTATGGCGTGCTCGCGTTCATTAACAGAGGGATTGAATTTAAGAGCCGTGAGGTGATGATGCAGCTGTACAAAACTTTGGTAAGGCCACATTTGGAGTACTGTGTACCGTTCTGGTCGCCTCATTTTAGGAAGGATGTGGAAGCTCTGGAAAAGGTGCAAAAAAGATTTACCAGGATGTTGCCTGGAATGGAGAGTAGGTCTTACGAGGAAAGGTTGAGGGTGCTAGGCCTTTTCTCATTAGAGCGGAGAAGGATGAGGGGCGACTTGATAGAGGTTTATAAGATGATCAGGGGAATAGGTAGAGTAGACAGTCAGAGACTTTTTCCCCGGGTGGAACAAACCATTACAATGGGACATAAATTTAAGGTGAAAGGTGGAAGATTTAGGAGGGATATCGGAGGTAGGTTCTTTACCCAGAGAGTAGTGGGGGGCATGGAATGCACTGCCTGGAAGTAGTTGAGTCGGAAACATTAGGGACCTTCAAGCAGCTATTGGATAGGTACATGGATTACGGTAAAATGATATAGTGTAGATTTATTTGTTCTTAAGGGCAGCACGGTAGCATTGTGGATAGTACAATTGCTTCACAGCTCCATGGTCCCAGGTTTGATTCAGGCTTGGGTCATTGTCTGTGCGGAGTCTGCACTTCCTCCCCGTGTCTGCGTGGGTTTCCTCCGGGTGCTCCGGTTTCCTCCCACAGTCCAAAGATGTGCGGGTTAGGTGAATTGGCCAATGATAAATTGCCCTTAATATCCAAATTGCCCTTGGTGTTGGGTGGAGGTGTTGAGTTTGGGTAGGGTGCTCTTTCCAAGAGCCGGTGCAGACTCAAAGGGCCGAATGGCCTCCTTCTGCACTGCAAATTCAATGATAATCTATGATTAATCTAGGACAAAGGTTCGGCACAACATCGTGGGCTGAAGGGCCTGTTCTGTGCTGTATTTTCTATGTTCTATGTTCATGAAAGTTCCGCTGCTTACTTCACCCATCCACGTGCACTGTCCCAATATTACACCAACAAATTATGACTCGCGGGTGATCTTTGTATTAAAGATATAGAAGTCGTTACTCAACTCTCTGTTGTACCGGCGTTTCATGTTGCCGCCAGGCAATATAGTTCAGTTTCCTGTGCAATAAACCTTGCAAATTACACAAATATCTGCAACAGGCGTATGTTACGTCGCATTTAAAATGTATTTCCTCGGGTCCGGACTTCAATAGCAAATTCATACATTGAACAACACCCAAAATTAATTGTTACAGTTTTCTTTCCATGTCCTAATATTGTTTAGGCATGCAATATCAACACTGTGGGCTCTGGAGAAGGTTTACAGTTCAGAACATTATCGCCTTTGGTATATTTTAGAATATAAATCAAAATGTTTTGTATCTCATTCCAGGCCGTAGGATTAGCTTCATTATTCTTTATTTTAGATAAAATTACAATTTCTGAAAAGCAATTTATCGAATTAAAGTCTCGATTTTAAATTGCATATTGGCCGGGATTCTCCTGCAGCACACGTGTTTCGGGGTTTCGTGATGGGGGGGGGGGGGGGGGATTTCAACCGGAAGTTTGTGGGGGGGCGAGATTCTTTGGTCCCTCTAGCCCCGAGTTTCTCGGCGGCGCACCATTACCCGGCAGCGGGCAGCTTGCAATAGGTTTTCCGATTAAAGCCACCCCCACACAGCCGAGAAGCTCGCGGCCAGTGATCCGCTTCCGGCGGGAACAGTGAATTACAAAGGCCCGAGAATCCACCCTCGACACCCTGACAATAGCAATCCGCGGGAGCTGAGAATCTCGCCCACAGCAAACGGCACGCCAAATTATCCGTCCTTGGTAACAGTGGGCCAGAATCGCAATGGAGAAACCCGGCCATTGTCATTAAAAGTTCCAATAAGCACGCACGCCGTCACAGGACAATGGTGCAATATCCACACAAAAAATCACCCTAGATCTGCATTCGACCTTTTTATTTGCGTCTATAATGGAGTTTTCTCAAACGAAACGATTCTCCGAAATAATAAAAATAACTGGATGTGGTGTGGATATGTTTTTATTAGATTTTCTGCTGGATAGTGGACACGTGCGTTTCAGGGCGGTGTAGGGTGTCTTCAATGGCAAATCCCATTGACAAGCGGTGGGAAGAGAGAATCGCGCAGCTTGCGAAAGGCCAGCAGCCCAGAAACACGCGGCTGAGAGGCGTGTGGCGGGGGGGGGGGGGGGGGGGTGGTGGTGGTTGGAGAGCTGAGCCACTTTGATATCCTCTTCATCCGCCAGAATTCTTCCGCCGTTGCGGTTCACTGTTCCGGCTGGCAGTGTAGGTTGGCGTCGTTATTAAATGCATTGATAAGTGACGAGCCTAATGAATGCCGACGCTTGGGAATGTTACGCAGACGAGGACACCCACCCCCCAACCCCCAGCAGCCCCCCCTCCCCCACCCCCACCCCATATCGACGCCAGTCCCAACGGTGGATCTGTATGGGCGAGACGAGTGAATCCTGCTGAAGGAGCGATGTTGCGGAACTTTTTTTTTATTACTCTTTGTGAAACGATATTTTTTTTCTCCCCCATTATAATTGCGACATTTGTTTCCTGAGAAATTGCACACAACGAATTCAAATCTTACCATCATTAACCCAAAAGCAAAAGAGAAAACTAATTCGCTGCGTTTTAATTTTAACTCACCCAACAATCATATTCGCACAAAAATAAAATCAGGTTTGTTTGCAGCTTGACGTGTAATTCTCTCGAGTCTTTTTTTAAACACTTGGGGATATGTTACAGCTATTCCCGCCAGTGGCCTCTTTCAATCCAGCCAACGACAACACGCGCTGCAGGTTCGGCGCGGTGGGGCGTAACAACATCAGTCCCCCAATTGACAGCGGCGGCATCAGAAGACACCGCCGCCGTCGCATGGAGAACAGCCTCCAGCGCTTTAAACACGACAAGGCAGGTGCTGAATACCGATTCATCCCACTATGCTGTTTTCCTGATTGTTTTTTTTAAATCTACAGCATTTGCGGGATGTGTTCGTCGCTGGTTAGGACAGCATTTATTGCCCATCCCTAGTTGCCCTTCAGAAGGTGGTGGTGAGCTACCTTCTTGAACAGCTGCAGTCGTTGAGGTGTAGGTACGCCCATTGCGCTGTTAAGGAGAGAGTTCCACGATGTTACCCGAGCGACAGGAAAGGAACGGCGATATATTTCCAAGTTAAGGTAATGAGTGACTTGGAGGGGGACCTCCAGGTGGTGGGGTTCCCAAGTCTCTGCTGCTCTTTTCCTTCTAGATGGTATTGGTCGCGGGTTTGGAAGGTGCTGTCTAAGGAACCTTGGTGAGTTAATGCAATGCATCTTGCAAATGGTACACAGGATTGTTACTGTTCGTTGGTGTTGGAGGGTTTGAATGTTTACGGAAGGGGGAGCAATCAAACGGCCTACTTTTCCCTGGGTGATCTCAAATCCAGTGGAGCTGCACATATCCAGGCAAGTGGAGAGTATTCCATCACACTCCCAACTTGTGCCTTGTCGATGGTGGCCAGGCGTTGGGGTGTCAGGAGGTGAGTTACTCGCCGTAGGATTCCTAGCCTTTGACCTGTTCTGGTAGCCAACGTGTTTATCTGGCTACTCCAGTTCAGTTTCTGAGCAATGGTAACTCCGTGATGCTGATTGTGGGGGAATCAGCGATAGTAATGCCACTGAATTAAAGGGGCGGTGATTTGATACTTTCTTGTAGTAGATGGTCATTGCCTGTCATTTGTGTGACGTGAATGTAACTTGCCACTTCTCAGTCCAAGCCTGAATATTGTCCGTCTTGCTTCATTTGGGTATGGGCTGCTGTATTATCTGAAGTGTCTCTAATGGTGCTGAACATTGTGTGGTCATCTGCAAACATCCCCACCTCTGACCTTATAATGGAAGGGAGGTCACTTATGAGGCAGTTGAAGATGATTGGGCCCAAGGACTCGCCTGAGAAACTTTTGCAGTGATGTCCTAGAGCTGAAATGATTGACATCCAACCACCACAACCATCTTCCTTTGTACCAGGTATGACTCCAACCAGTGGAGAGATTTGTCCCTGATGCCCACTGCCTCCAGTTTAGCTAAGGCTCCTTCATGCCATACATGTTCAAAGACTGCCTTGAAATCAAGGGCAGTCACTCTCACCTCACCTCTGGCATTCAGTTCTTTTGACCATGTATGAAGCAAGGCTGTTATTAGGTCAGGAACTGAGTGACCCTGGCAGGACACAAACTGAGCGTTTGTGAGCAGGTTAATGCTAAGTAAGTGTCCCTTGATAGCACTGTAGATGACTCATTTCATCACTTTGTGCATGATGCAGAGGATACTGACAAGGCAGTAATTGGCTAGGTTGGATTTGTCCTGTTTCTTGTGTGCAGCACACACCTGGGCAATTTTCCACATTGCCAGTGTTGTAGCTGTACTCGTACATTTTGGCTAGGGGTGCAGCCGGTTCTGGAGCACAAGCTTTCAGTAACATTGCCTGAATGTTTTCTGGACCCATAACCTTTGCAGCATCCAGTGCCTTCAGCTGTATCTTGATATCACGTGGACTGAATCGTATTGGGAGAAGACTGACATGTGTGATGCTAGGGACCTCCATAGGAGACCGAGATGGATCATCCACTCGGCACTTCCGGCTGATGATTGTTGCGAATTCGTCAGGCTTGTCTTTTGCAAATATGTGCCGGGCTCCTGCATCATTGAGGATGGGGATATTTGTGGAGAATCCTCCTCCAGTGAGTTGTTTAATTGCCCACCACCATTCACAGCTGCATGTGTATGGACAACAGAGCTTAGATCTGACGCGTTTGTTGTGCAATCGATTAACTCTATCTATTACTTGCTGCTTATGCGGTTTGGCACACAAGTAGTCCTGTGTTGCTCCTTCACCAGTTTGACAGCTCACTTTTTCGGTATGAGTCATGTTGCTCCTGGCATGCTCTCCTGGACTCTTCAATGAAGGAGGGTTGATCCCCTGGCTTGGTGATTTTGGTAGAGTGGGGGATATGCCGGGCCATGCTGTTGTAGATTGTTGTTGATTAAAATGCTGCTGCTGTTGCTGATGGTCCATAGCGCCTCATGGATGCCCAGTCTTTTTTTTTTCATTTAAAAAAAAATAGATTATTCAATTATTTTTATGGATGCCCAGTCTTAAGGTGCTAGATTTTTTTCGAAGTCTATCTTGTTTAGATTGTTGGTAGTGCCACACAACACGATGGAGGGTATACTCAGGGTGAAGAGGGGACTTTGTCTCCACCGGGACTTATGTGGCTGTCACTTGTATCTTCTGTCATGTGCAGGTGCATCCGCAGCAGTCAGATTGGTGAGGGTGGAGTCAAGTATATTTTTCCTTCTTGTTCGTTCCCTCACCACCAGTCGTAGTCCCAATTTAGCAGCTATGTCCTTTAGGGCCCGTCCAACTCTGTCTGTGGTGGTGCCCCTGAGTCACACTTGGTGATGGATATTGACGACCCCCATCCAGAGCATATCCTTCGCTCTTTCCACCCCCAGTGCCTCCTCCAATTGGCAGTCATCATGGAGGAGTCATGATTCATCAGCCAATGGTGGCCGGTACGTGGTAATCAGCAGGATGTTTCCTAGCTCATGTTTAACCTGAAGGCATGAGATTTCATGGGGTCCCGATTCGATGTTGAGGACTCCCAGGGCAACTCGTTCCCGACGGTATACCACAGTGCTCCTACCTCTGCTGGGTCTGTCCTGCCGGTGAGGCAAGCCACACACAAGAATGGTGATAGTGGTGCCTGGGACATTGTCTGTAAGGAATGATTCCGTGAGTATGACTATGTCAGGCTGTTGCTTAATTAATCTGTGAGACAGCTCTCCCAATTTTGGCACAAGTCACTAGATGATAAAGGAGGTCTTTTGAGAGTCGACAGGACTGGGCTTGCCATTGTCGTTTCGGTGTCTGGTTCGCTGCCGGCTGGTCCATTCCATTGCAATCCATTTTGGTGTTTTCGTAGCGGTCGAATATAACTGAATGGCTTGCGAGGCCATTTCAGAGGACATTGTAGAGTGAACCGCATTTCTCTGGGTCTAGATTCACATGTAGAAAAGGCCAGATAAGTATGCCAAGTTTCCTTCCCTGAAGGACTTTTGAACCAGTTGAGGTTTTACGACAGTCGACATGGTTTAATCGTCATCGTTAGACTTTTAATTCCAGATATTGTATTGTATTTTAATTCCATCCTCTGCCATGGTTGTATTCAAAGCTATGTCCCCAGACCAATACTCCAGAGCAACGCATGTTTTCAGTTGTTATATGTACATCATCCTTCTGCACATCCCTGTACATCTATTTTATCTTGTCTGATAGTCGTCTCATCGACGAATTACCGATCCGTTATTAAGTCCACATTCAGAAATACGCGACATTACGGTCACGTCAGAAATATGATGAACAATTTCGACCGTGAAAGCGGGAGATCATTTGAAAATGTATGATGATAATATAGGATACCTTGATATGGCAGATGTGAACGCTTTTACATATTTTACAATCGAGTCAAATGGAACTGCCTGGCAATGAATATTCCAATTACAATAACTTAAATATTATTTCGAACTCATAGTGATTGTAATATTCCCATAGTTAAGGGATAAGATGAAATCTTCCTCCTGTGTCAACTCATTATTACATTTTAATTTTGACCAGAACGAGGAACGTTTATGAATGCCCAAGAAGAGAAATGTGACTTCTGCCAACCTGAAGAAAAGAGGGACACCAGTGTGAAGCGTAAGTATGATGAGGAGTGAATATTTTAAAAAGGTCAGCGGATTTATCCGGCCGTTGCACTTCACTTTTCACGCCGAAAGCGCGGCTCCATCCACAGGTTTCCCGGCGGCGTGGGGTGACTACCATTGGAAATCCCATTTACAAGCTATGGCAATAGAGAATCCCGTCGCCAGCGAACGGCGCACCTCCGAGAAACATGTGGTTGCGAGACAGGGAATGGTTCACGGTCAGCTTGAGAATGTAACACATGCCGTATTCGATGGATTCCCTCTCCAAATTCAGACTTTTGTACAGGTCCCTTCATTATTTTAGCATTCACTGCAAGAGAGCCGAGTCTCGGATACTCTTTGCATGAAGTGTGGTGACCTCAATGTTTACTGTTTCCACAGTTTGCAGGATGGCACTAATTTTGCCTCGTCAATGGCGCTTTTGATTGCAGCATAAGAGATCAGGAGTTTCTAATTTTTGCCGTTCACAATCTTGCCTGTTCCAGGTTTTACTGAGTTCGTGAACAATATTATGACTCCAAACATCTTTCTCCATGTCCATATATCCATTTGCTAATAGAACTCTGGCAATCTCTGGTTTATGTTCTTTGTTTCGATTGCTTAAGGTGCAAGCTTGTTTGGCATTGCAAAACCCTCCCCCCCCCCCCCCCCCCCCGCCCCCTTAATATGACTTAACAATATTCTGGTCTTAATTCTATATTTCCGCTCCGGTTTTCAACCTTAGACCACACATTTTATTTCGGATTGTTTCGTAACTCTACGTTCAAATAGCTTGAGTAATTTCTTTGACGATTTTTCCGCATTAGAGGTCGCCCATTCTGTTAAAATCGTCTCAATCATTCGATTTGTCAGTTTTCAGCATATTTCAAATAAATCGATAAAATGGCACGTTCAACATGCCCAAGTCGCGGATTAATTCAAGCAGTTTTTAGTGATATGTTCTAATATAATTTCAGCCAATCGTGGTAAAGAGAAGCACTGAATATACTGGATGAATTTAATGCACGCTTAAGTTGTTATGAAATCTGCGCTTAAAGCTCCGACTACCGGAAATACTTGCCACGCGCCTGAACTGGTGGCTCGGTGTTTAGAGGATGGACAGGCTTCACAGTTCGGGGTGAGCGTTCCGAGCTCACAGTTGGTGGTGTCCGACATCGGGTGCGAATAGTATTGGAAGCAGGGACGCTCTGGGCGGTCGTTGGGACGCAACAGGTCTGGTTGCTGCGAGGATCGGATTGGCGTGTTTGTCAGAGTTGGTGGGGGCCTCGCTTAGCGCGGGTTTCGGGAATCTGTAGGATCGGGTATTGTGGGGTCAGGTGTGATTGGGGTTTAGGGGGTTAATATCGGGTGGGTTTACGGTGATGGTCAGGTGTCCCTTATGTCGTGGTGACCAGCAAGGGTTGTGGCAACGGATGACTGGAGGATCGAGAACCTCGTAGGCAGAAAGGGTGACGGAAGTCCGAGTTCATGGGTGGGGTCTTAGGTCTGCTCTGAAATCGGGAGCATGTGGGTTTAAGATGTCAGATGCTGTGGGCTCGGCGGGTTAGAGTAATTGCGGGCGTGCTCTGATCAGGTCGTGATTCGGGCATTTATCTGATCAGATGAAACCCGCGGGGTCGGTTCGAGATTAAAGCGAGGGGATGGGTCGGGTGATGTGCGTGCCCACTTGTTGTGGGTAATCCATTTGTACTGATGTTTTGAAATGTGAGGGGTAAGGTATCATGGGTATGTCGAACGGTGTGCCATAGGGATCAGTGCCGACAGCTCCAGTTTTTTACAATTTATGTGCAGTACTTTTTATAATGAACTGAATTTATGGTGTCTAAAATTGCTGACGATTCAAATATAAGTAGAAAGTAAATTATGAAGCAGACGTAAGGAGGTTAGAAAAGGATATAGATAGATTACGTAAGTGGGTAGAAATCAATCTAGACTATGATTTCGGCAAATGTGCAATAGTCTACTTTGGCAGGAATAATAACATGAAGCGTTTTACCCGAATGGTGAGAAACTGTGGTGCTCTGAGGTGCAGGAGAACCTGTGAATCGTTGTACATTAATCACAGCGGCTGGTATACAGGTCGAGCAAGTAATTATGAAAGGCTAGAGGAGGCTCTCGTTCACTGTGAAGAGAGTTGATTAAATCGTAGGGACGTTCTGTTGCAGTTTTACGGGCCAATAGTGAGACTACATTTGGAGTATTGCGTGCAGCATTTTTCTCCTCAATTAATCAAATGTATAGAACCTTTAGAAACAGTACAAGGAATGTTTTCTAAACGAATACCAGGACTGCGAGGGTTGTAGTATAAGGACAGGTTAGAGATGCTGGGTGTGTGTCCACTGATGTGTAGAAGAGTAAGAGGCGACTTGATCTAAACCTTCAGGGTCCCAAGAGTAGCGAGAAGCTGAAGGTGGAGAGGATGTTTCCTTATACTGGAGAATATCGGACAAGAGTTCATTTTTATAAATAAAGGGCCTTTCATTTAAGGCAATGATGAGGAGATTTATTTTTTCACTCAGGTAGTCGTGAATCTGTGGAACTTTTATTTTCTGAAATTGCAGTGAAAGCAGGGTCCTTGAACCTTTTCACGACAGAGTTGGATATATATTTGAGTACCCAGGGGGTAAAATATTATCCGGGAAGATAGTATATAACTGAAGTTACAAGCAACTCTGCCATGATATTGATTGGCGGCGCAGGTTCGTGGGACCCAGTGCCCTACCACTGCTCGTAATTCATATGGTTGTCTGTGATTGAGAAGTTCACTTGGGTCAGTTTGGGGATGTGAATGGTGGCCCGTGGGTCGGCGGAATACAGTGTTTCTAACCTTTGATCAGATGTTGGTAGTTTTAATTGTTCATTTTATTTACTGAGCTAATTTTGAAACATTGGTGGGACGGTCCAAATTGAGCGACTTAAATCACATTTACGGGCGGCACCCAGCTCAGGGCAGTAATCTGGAAGAACCTAGCCTTTTTGGGCAATTCTGGTGCCAGCACTTATCTGTGCAGTTTCGCAAAGGATCTTGCAGCACATTTTTGGGCCACCACACAATCCAATAATGATGAACTTGGAAGTTTATATCTATTGCACCTTCATATTGCATTATTGTCCTTCTGTTCTAATTATATTCACAATTATTTTAGTCCAGATTCTACACTACTTGCACTTCAGCTTTAGCGACAATTTTCACGACTGGAGTCATTTATTATTGATTTGCCGAAACACGGGCGCCATTTTCATTTGCTCGGTCTATTTATATTCACTAATATCAATATTCGCTTTTTTTTTTCGAAAACGACACGATAATCTCGAACACATCGAGCATAATTTGATCCATTGTTAAATTGTTCTTTAAGTACATATTTGATTTGTCGCCGCCCGCACCTGACCACTTCCTACTTTCTTTCCGTATTTTATTTGTAATAATTTTTCGGGTATCCATTTTGAGATATAAGTAAAGTCGCCATCGTCCCAGATGACCATAGGCCACCTTCGCCGAGGGGCAGGATTCACTGGTGTTGATTAATCTGAGGAACAGCACATCTGAGCAAGGGGCAACGCTGAGTAGGCGGGCCTGAAGGAATAACCTCAGCCAGTACGCGAACTGAATCTCACCAATCCAATTCTGCATCCAATTCTGGCCATCCAACTGAGCAAATAAGCCTCCCACCCCTCCCTTTTGAGATTTTGGGACATATCGCCCCTCTGCTGCTGACGCTTGAAAGCCAAATCTCGATTTTATGCAAATCTATTCCTAATGTCATGCAATTTTTCTATGTGAGCATGAGGTGAAAACACTTCCAAAAATGCAAGTTATATCTTGGACCCTTTAGCTCCAATTAAAAAGCTGTATAAATTATTGATCCACGCCTGGTGAGGTGTCTCTGCCTGGTTTGGCAATTTACAAATAAATCTTCCAATAATTGTAGTTAGTTCATCATATACATGTTGTTATTAACAGCGCTGCGTTTAAATCTGTTTTCATTTTCGCTTTCCCAGGAAATACCAATGCTGAAATATTGCAAATGCTGGCGAGTAACACTGATGCACAATTGCGAAGAATCACAGATTTTAGCCGTGACAGACTACAAAAGGCGATTGAAGAATTCGGGGACACTGCTAATGCGTTTCTTTGGAATGAAAACGTGTTTAATAAATCAGACTATGAGGTGAGTTACATACCTGATGGAATTACTGAATGAGACATTCGATTAAAACTACAATGACGGTATTCTGCACATCACCTCAATACAGTCTTAGCTGCAACCATGTCCTTAAATTGTTGGTAAGTGGCTGTTGACGCAACATAACGTGTACTTGTGTTTAAATGTTGGAAAATTCATCTGACAATGTGAATTCCTTAATTGAACGATTGCACGACATTCTGCTCTGCTGTAACCATGTGATATACCCCCCCCCCTCCACCCGCCCCCCCCCCCCCCCAACCCTCCCGCCCAGTCACGCACGTAGACACACTCTGGTAGTGATCTGAACGAATAACTCCCAGCTAGCTCCTCAAAGCGCTTACGTCATGAGGTCACATTTTGGGCTCTGTGTCTGAGACAAAAATTGGCTGGATTCCCAGTAGCGTCATTCTCCGCTTCACGTCGTTTGCCGGCGGCGGGATTCTCTTACTGCCGCCGATTGTCAATAGGTTTTCGCATTGAAGCAATCCCACACTGCCGGGAAACCAACTGGTGCAGTGCGCTGCCAGTTGGAAAATCAACGTGCGGAATTCAACATTGCCCGACGCCGATATTTTAATCGGCAATTCCTTCCGACGCCCAAATCGGGACCCACCCCCTCCGAAATGGTGCAATTGCGTGGCGCGCTGTACGCCAGTGCAACGGCGCTGGCGAATCATCGGATGGCCCTCCCGCGATGCTCCAACCCGAGTTCTAGACCGCCACTTGACGCGTCGTCTGGACGGTCGGGAACCCGACCTGGCGGCTACGGACTCTGTCCAGCGTAGCCACACACGGCCTGGTTTCCAGCCGCTGACTGGGGAGAGGGGGGGTGGTTGCCGCAGAGGCTGGGGGAACTGTTGAGGGTGGCCCGAGGGTGTACTGTGAGGGACAATTTCGCGGGTCGGTTACTTATATGGCCGGCGCCATGTTGTACGGCTCAACCGCTGCAGGTCGTAGCCGTGCGCATGCGTGGCAATGGACCCGGCCATGCTGATCGCCGGAATTTTTACCAGGTGCCGCTGCTAGCTCCTCACAGGACCTGTAATCGATGAGGGTTCGGAGCCGATTTTGGCGTCGTAAAACGACCGAGAATTCTCCGTTTCAGCGACCACTTAGCCGCTGAAACTGAGAATCCTGCCCAACATGTCTGGATAAAGGAAGATTTTTTTGCGATATCCTGTTTTTAAAAAAAAACAATAACCGGGCATATATTTCACGCTATACCATGGAAACATAGGATAAAAGAAGAGGCTGGGTTCTTCATAATAATAGCTTATTGTCACAAGTAGGCTTCAGTGAAGTTATTGTGAAAAGCCCCTACTCGCCACATTCCTGTGGCAGTTCGGGGAGGCCGGTATGGGAATTGAACCCGCGCTGCTGACATTGTTCTGCATTATAAGCCAGCTGTTTAGCCGACTGTGCTAAATCAGCCCATTTTCCGTTCACGCCAGTAGGATTATCCGCTTCCGCTGCACCGATGGAGTTTTTGCTGAGCGCGAAACACCTTGCTAGAAGCCGTGGCGCGACGGAGTCACAATGGAGAATCACTGCCAAGAAATGGAAGTGAACCGTTCTCACCCACGACCCTTCCTTGCCGATTAGTAAGGCAATGATGGTTCTCATTTGCTGGAACGACACATTACTGCCAGTTACTAACAGCATTATTCGCCCTTCCAAATGACGTACCTAACTGCACCTTTGATACATTCAATCCCCAACATCCATGGGTCGCTGGGAAATTAAATTTCAAGCACTACTGACGTTCTTATAGAAGTAGATTATTTTCATGTCATCATTATTTACCACCTCACGCCAACTCGCGCCGCCGGAAACACGCAGGAACAGTAAATCGCAACGGCTTTGCAATTCCACTTTCCATCTATCATATCATCGTCATTTATTCTCATTTATGCAACCAATTTATCCATCATTGATAATGCTGCATGCACAAACCTTCATAGTTTTTATTTGTATATTTTGTGTCCGTGCTTGCTTTGTTTATCTAATTTGCTGGTGTGACCTTTCGATTTGCATTCTCTCTTCTCATATTTCAAATCATCACCTGCATATCGTAACCTTTACCATTTCTCCTCACTATCGCCGTGTTCTTTCATAGAATCGTAGAATTTACAGTGCAGAAGGAGACCATTCGGCCTATCGAGTCGGCACCGGCCCTTGAAAAGAGCACTCTACCCAAGCCCACACATCCACCCTATTCCCGTAACCCAACCTAACGTTTTTGGACACTAAGGGCGATTTGGCATGGCCAATCCACCTAACCTGCACATCTTTTGGGCTGTGGGAGGAAACGGGAGCACCCGAACGAAACCCACGCAGACACGGGGAGAACGTCCAGACTCCGCACAGACACTGACCCTACCCGGGAATCGAACTTGAGTCCCTGGAGTGGTGAAGCACAATGATACTGTGTCGCCCACACGTTGTGAGCCGCCAAATTTTAATGGTCATGAACCATGTCCACCGCTCTGAATTACGTTTAATGATTTATTTGCAGCCATTATCAGAGGATTTCCATGTCCATGTGAAAGTCGTGCCAAAAGTTCGGTAGCTATTTTTCATAATATTGGTGAACCAGAAAATATAGCGAATCCCATTTTTTCTCGCACACATGCGGACAACAGATACCTCGATGAAGCCCCAATCACAATCCATCTCTAATTATACACTCTCAAATGCCTCTGAGTGGAGACAATCGCAGTGACCCTTTTTGTGCGCTCCAAATTCTGAGGCCGAGACATATGCCATCCCATCATTGAAACATTTGACTTTAAATAGAGGCACCTAGCAATGTGCCTCGAAAATAATCATTAAATAAATCACCAATGTTTGTCTGATGATTTCTGGCACACGCCAATTGACTGAGTCTATACAGGATTCTACTGAAATAGGTGATTTAGTTGTTCTGCTTCTCTTCTAATGGAGAATTTCTACAATGCAGAACGAGGCCATTCCACTCATTGAGTCTGCTTTGCCGCTCGGATTGGGCTCCACAACCCAGGCCGAATCGCCCGTCCGATCCCCGTAACGTCTCATAACCTTTGGACACAAAGCGGTAGTTTAGTATGGCCAATCCACCTAAACTGCACATCTTTGGACTGCCCTGGAAAAGCAGAGCACCATGGGAAACCGACGCAGACACGGGGAGAATGTGCAAACATCACAGAGACAGTTACACGGTGCAGTCCAGGTCGCCTTGCATCTCTAACGCAATTTCCACATTTAACTGAAGTTATTGTGTATCAATTGCACGTGAATAGCGCTACCCCTATCACCAGGAAGTTATCGGGAGACACAACCAACTGATGAGATGTCTAATTCTTAAGGCAGAACACAGGTGGCATGTTTCTTTGATTTTTCTTGGTCCGCCTGCAAAGGAGATCACTCGTTATGTTCAATTATCCTCAAAATGATGTCTGAGTCCTTTTCTCTACCATAGCATGGGAGCTAATTTCAATGCCGATGCATGAATGAACAATTTCTTTTTGCCCCTTGGCGAACAACAATTTGTCTCATCCTGTATCCCAATAACGACAATATTCAGTGTTTTCCGGTGCTTCAGCAGCAGGCAGTGCTGGAATCTCTTGTGGCTGTCCCCCGCTCTAACAGGTATTCCGTTTTGGATACTGTTGTGGTGGGACAGCCTATCAGGGGAAAACAACAGCATCCACAACAGTTGCACCGCAACTGGTTCTGTTGCTCAGCAGGGGAGAGCAAAGTGCAGAAGAGCGATAGTATAGGGGACTCTATAGATAGTAAATGGCATAGATAGAAACTTCTGTGGACGTGAAAGGGACTACAGGATGGTATGTTGCCTCCCTGGAGCCACGGTCAAGGATGTCTCTGAACGAACACAGGGCATCCTGAAGGGGGAGGGTGAACAGACAGAGGCCATATTACACATAGGCACTAACGACATAGACAGGGACAGTGATGAGGTCCTGCAGAAGGAGTTCAGGGAGATGGCAGTAATTTAAAAAGCAGGACCTCTAGGGTTGTAATCTCAGGATTACTCCCTGTGCCAGTGAGGCTAGAGATAGCAGCTAAATACGTGGCTAAACTGGTGGTGTTGGAGGGAGATTTTCAACTCTCTGGACCATTGGGATCTCTTCTGGAGCAGGTGGGACCTGTACAAGAAGGACGGGTTGCATCAAAACTGAAGGGGCACCAGTATCCTGGCTGGGGTATTTGCGAGAGACACTCAGGAAGATTTACACAACTATGTCAGGAGGGTGGAAACCCGAAAAAGACCCTGATGGGAGTTATGTACAGGCCCCCTAGCAGTAGTCAGGATGTGGGGCAGAAAGTAAACCAGGAGATAGAAAAGCCGTGTTAAAAAGGCAATATTACAATAATAATGGTGGACTCCAAATGTAAATTGTCTGGGAAAATCAGGTTGGAAGTGGGTCCCAGGAAAGGGAATTTGTAGAATTTGTAGACTGTCTAAGAGATGTTTTTTGGGAGCAGCTTGTGACAGAACCTACTAGGGAACAGGCAATTCTGATTTGGTGATGTATAATCAGGCAGACTTTATTGGGGAACTTAAGGTGAAGGAACCCTGAGGCAACAGTGACCATAATATGATAGAATTTACCCTGCAGTTTGAGGGAGAGAAGCTGGTATCAGATGTAACGGTATTAAATTAGGGTAACAACAAAGAGATGAAGGAGGACCTGGCCAGAGTTGACTGGAAAAGGAGCCTACCAGGGAAGACAGTGGAACAGCACAGGCAGAGTTTTGGGGGTTAATTCGGGAGGCACACCAGAAATTCATCACAAGGAGTAGGAAACATGCTAAGGGAGGACCCGGCATCCATGGCTTACGAGGGAAATTAAGAGACTCATAAAGCAAAAGAAAAGCATACAAAATGGCATGAATTAGTGGGAAGCTAGAGGATTGGGAAGCCTTTAAAAGCGAGAAAAGAACAAATAAAAAAGCAAGAAGTGGGGAGAAGATGAAACATGAGTGCAAGATATCTAGTAATATAAAAGAGGACAGGAAGCGATTTTTCAATATACATAAAAGGTAAAAGAGAGGCAAACATAAACATTGAACCACTAGAAAATGTGGCTGAAGAAGGAATAATAGGAAACAAAGAAATGGGAGAGGAACTGAATAGCTGCATTGCATCAGTCTTCACGGTGGAATATACCAGTGGGGTGCCAGAGTTCCAGGAAAGTCAGGTTCAGAGGTGCGTGTAGTGGCCATCACTGCGGAGAAGGTTCTGGGCAAATTGGAAGGTGTGAAGGTGGATAAATCACCTGGACTGGATGAACTACACCCCAGGGTTCCAAAACAGATAGCTGAGCAGGTTGTGGAGGCATTGGTGATGATCTTTCAGAAATCAATGGAGGCAGTGAGGGTCCCAGAGGACTGGAAAGTGGTTAATGTAACACTGCTGTTTAAGAAGTGAGGGAGGCAAAAGACGGGAATGTATAGGCCGCTTAGCCTGACTTCTGTCACTGGTAAGATTTCAGAGTCCATTATTAAAGATGAGATTGCGAAGTACTTGGAGGTGCATTATCAAATAGGACTGAGTCAGTATGGCTTTGTCAAGGGAGGTCATGTCTGACAAATCTGTTTGAGTTCTTTGATGAGGCAACAAGGAAGTTACACAAAAGAGAACCAGTAGATATGAATTACGTAGATTTCCAGAAGGCCTTCGGTGATGCATAGGAGAATGTTAAATAAATTGAGAGCCCATTGTGTTTAGGGGAAGATTCTGGCACGGATAAAGGATTGGCTGATTGACAGAAGGCAGAGAGTGGGGATAAAGGGGTATTTTCAGGAAGGCAACTGGTAACTAGTGGTGTGCCTCGAGAGTGGGGGGGGGGGGGGGGTTGCTGCGACCACAACTTTTCACAATATGCATAAATGATGTAGAAGAATGAACTGAAGGCACCGTTGCTAACTTTGCTGATGATACAAAGATCTGCAGATGGGCAGGTAGTACTAGAGAAGCAGTGGGCTACGGAAGGACTTAGACAGGCTGGAAGAGTGGGCAAAGAAGTGGCAGATGGAATACAATGTTGAAAGGTGTGAGGTTATGCACTTTAGAAGGAGGAATTATGCACAGACGCTTTTCTAAATGGGTAAATGCTTAGGAAATCAAAAGCAAAAAGGGACTTGGGAGTCCTTAGTCAAGATTCTCTTAAGGCTAACGTGGAGGTTCAGTCGGCAGTTACAAAGGTAAATGCAATGTTAGCATTCATGTCGAGAGGACTAGAATACAAGACAAATTATGTATTTCTGATGCTGTATAAGGTTCTGGTCAGACTCAATTTGGAGTATTGTGAGCGGTTTTGGGCCCCATATCTAAGGAAGGATGTGCTGGCCTTGGGAAGGGTCCAGAAGATGGTCAGAAGACTGATCCCTGAAATGAAAAGCTTGTCGTATGAGGATCGATTGAGGACTCTGGGTCTGGATACGTTGGAATTAAGAAGGAAGAGGGTGGATCTTCTTGAAACTTATTGGATACTGAGAGGGCTGGATAGAGTAGACGTGAAGAGGATGTCTCCACTTGCAAAACTAGAACGAGAGGACACAACCTCAGACTAAAGGGATGATACTTCAAAACAGAGATGAGGGGCAATTTCTTCAGCCGGAGGGTGGCGAATCTGTGACACTCTTTGCCGCAGAAGGCTGCGGAGACCAAATCACTGAGTGTCTTTTAGACAGAGATAGATAAATCTTGATGAATAACGGGATCAGGGGTTATGGGGAGAAGGCAGGAGAATGGGGATGAGAAAGAAAGCAGCCATGATTGAATGGTGGAGCAGACTCGATGGTCCAAGTGGCCTAATTCTGCTCCTATGTCTTATGGTCTCATGGGGATAGCTGCTGCTGCTCGGGGCTTCTAAAACGACGGGACACACTGTCAGGATCGCAGGCCGTTCACGCAAACGGTTCTGAATGTTTAGGATTCTCTTCTACAGATGGTGGTTGGTGAGTCATCATTAAACACGTTTAATGCTTGGATCTAAAGATTTGTGAACTCTCTGGAAATTAATGAATATAGCAGCTGGGCGGAAAGCCAGGACGTTGAAGCCAGTATCCACCATGGTCGCATTGAATTCCCGAGCAGGCTCGATGGGACATCTGGTCGAACCATGCTCATTTTGTGTATTTTATTCTGCTTTTATGAATTTCTGAAATCATTGAGGGATCTTTCCAAAATGCGAGCAACCCATAATAAACACTTCGCCACTTTTTAATTATGGACCAGTAAATGTGTTCAGCTCCCAAGCGACACATTTCGGAAGTTGACGGTCTCGTCATGGCAAATGTTTTCACAGTTCTGAAAAATTATCACTGAAACTTTAACCCATGTTCCTTTCATCAGATACTGATACATCTGCTGAACATTTCCAGTATCATTAATTTAATTTTGCCAGGCATGTTCCATAATTCCAATGTACCAAACTTCAGAAATCCATGTCCCAAATCTTCAATTTATCAGCACACGTTCTCTCTTACCCAGTTCCTATCATTTGATTAATCCTTTGCTTTCCTGCCCTAATAAGCTCCTATGCGGTTCTACTGATGGCACTTTTCTTGCTAATCTCTTTTAAGAAACGTTGGGCGACATGTTGATGCCTTTAAGGCATGGTACAACGGCAATCTGTTATTTTGCTTTGTTGATTTATGTGTAGTCCTCCAAAGTATTAATAGCTCATGTATGTATTTTAATTATTATGACCTGATCGTTGATTTTGGTACTATTAATACGCTAAAAAGAAAAGGAAACATGTTGTATCCATCATGTGACTCTTCGCTATTTTATTTGGTTTCAAGATTATCAAAGCTCAATCGCAAATTCAAGCAAGATGCGACACTTCCCGGCTGATTTTCGATACGTTGATGGGAAAGGGAGCCCAGGGAGAAAGACAGTTCTGGATTCTACTTCCAAAACTGCAGGATTCCAGCCACAAGCAAAAGGGGACAGTACCAGATACTGGTCGGAGTATATTGATAGAAAATTATCTAAAAGGTTGGTGGTGTTCCAAATTCGGTTTAAAATGCTTTTTCCGGGACATAACAACACATTCGATTATCACGAAAGGAGCAGATGTACTCCTTTCACATTTAATTCAGATCACGTCAGACCTCATTGTGGCTTTGAAACCACATTCTCTCTTAAATATTTACTCTTGTGTTCGTCAAAGAGCTATTGATCACCAACTCTGTCATCTTTCGTTCCATAGTAGCTGATTAGATGTGACGTACCTCAGGCCTCAATTCTTAACATACTCTCCTCTAGTTTATTCACCTCTACCCATCAAATATATTCTCGATTATGCTTATTTATTTTATCTGGTCTTATATTTCCTTGGCTGTTCTGGTGTTAAACTTCGCAACTAGTTCAGGTGTCAATCAATTTCGGTTTGGTGTCTGCAAAGGCTTATATTTCTGGAATGAACAATCACACGCATATGCCCTAAAATTAGCAGACCCGGAAAATTATTGGTAATTGGATTGATGTCTGGAACATGCTTTATGAATTTAACAGTCTACATTAGGACGATTCAAAATTACCAACATACACGAAAGGAGCAGATGTACTACCTTCACATTTAATCCAGATCATGTCAGATATCATTGTGGCTTTGAAACCACATTCTCTCTTAGATATTTACCCACGTGTTAGTCAAAGATCTACCTATCTTCGTGCAATATTTAGTTTCCCTACCAGAAACATAGTTCAGGGAAGAAAGTTCCAAAGGAAAACAACACTGTGAGAGAAACAAAACAACAATATTTGCATCTCCGTTTTAAATAGGATGTTACAATTTTGAAAATCGGTCCCTTGATTCTAATCTCGCTCAAAAGACAAACATCTTTTCTGAATCCACAATGCCAAACGACGTCAGGACCGTGCATTTTTCAATAAGATGACCTCTACGACGTATAAAATCCAAGGGCCAAATTCCTTGCTGTCCATGCTTTCCTCGTAAGAAAGCGCACCACCCCACCGATCCCCACCCCAGGGATCAATCGGGTCATACTTATCTGAGCTGTTTGCATTGCATTTATATTCATTTGTATTAAGGCCAAGAAAATTGCACACAATACACCAGAAATTGTCCTGCCAATTGACAGTACAACAGTAGAATATATCCATACTCTCATCTTTCATTTCCGTCAAAAATCAAATACATTTCTAAATTTCTGTTCCGGGATGTGGGCGTCTCTGGTTAGACCAGCATTTATTGCACGCTCATAGTCTCCCTTCAGAAAGTTATTGAACCGCTGCCGTCCTTAAAGTATAGTTACCTCACTGTGTTGTTAGGGAGGGAGTTCCAGGATGTTGCCCCAGAGACAGTGAAGGAACTGTGACATATTTCCAAGTCAGGGTGGTGACTGACTTGGAGGGGAACCTCCAGGCGGTCGGGTCCCCAGGTATATGTTGCTCTTGTCCCTCTAGATGTAGTGATCGTGGATTTGGAAGGTTCTGTCTAAGGAACCTTGGTGAGTTACTCCAGTGCATCTTGTTGATCGTACACATGGCTGCCACTGTTACTCGTTGGTGGAGGGTTTGATAATTGCATATAATTGCATGTGCCTTGATATTCAATTGCTGGCTGTGCATTATGACCTGCTAACGTTACTTGATCTATCTGCTAGAAAACTGTGTATTACTGCGCTGAACCTTGCTTGCACGCACAGTGTATGACGTTACCAGATGGCTAATGAAAAAAACCTGAAGGGTTCAACTCTCCTTCTCCGAGTATGATCTGTTTTATATTTGGAAAATAAATGTTTAAAATGCTGGTAATTTCATAGACCATTTAAGTTATTTCCAATACAAGCTGGCGAAGAGCAGCTATGGCAATTTAATTGGGTATTGGCTGAAGTCAGTACCTTAGCTTCAGCAGAACTGACGGATCATAATTATTCGTGGAGTATAATGATAGGAATATCTCATTGCTGCTTCTATGCACTAAGTTCTGCACGATTGCACATGGAGCAACGAGTTTGTTGAATAAGGGAGTTCAATTTGGAGATGACCTATCAATTATAAAATGTAATTCAATTAACCCAACAACGAAGGTCGGCCTGATGATGTGTCACAACCTCTGCTTTGGGGAACTGTAGGTATCACTGTAATCCGTGTCAACCATATCGATAGCAAAGTGTAGGGGAGTTTAGGCTCAAAGTTAACGAGCGGAAGGCCGATCTGCAGAGTGACACCAGGAAAGGTAACTTTACCCAGATACTTCCCTGAAGAAGACACTCACAAAGCTAATGTTATATTAGTCTGATTTGGTCAGTAGTGACGACTGAGTAGGAAACATGCAGTTAAGTGAATCGAGTGCATGGGAGTGGAGAAGGTCCATCTATTGCAACTGAATAACTGTCATTTTTTTCTGTCTGGACACGAATGTGGGCGATATTGGGTCATGAAATACTGACCACTGTATTGCGTTATATGAAGTCATTTAAGTGGATAAATTAACCGGAATAGAGTCGAACTACGTGGCAGTTTATTTAGAGGAATGTACCCTCTCATTTGCAGATAAGAGAGATAATGGCTGCCCGGCGTCATCATTCTAATCAAGGAGGAGATTAACGTGCATGGTAACTGGAGTGGGAAACTGGAATAAATTGATCGCTTTCATAATGGCTGCCTGAGACTCTAGGAATTATATGATACTCAATGCTTGACACCAGCTATTTAGAAGATATATCAATTATTTTCATGGAATATTAATATCATGGACAGTGACTTCCACGACTTGTTTACGCCAAATTTCACCTGTGCCAGTCTCGCCCGACATTTCGAATCAGGCTGTCTGAGATCCCAACACGACATAAGTCTGTGCAGCGTAGCCTCCAAGTGCAGGAGAGTCTAGGTTAATGATGCCGCTAAACATTTTAAAGTAATATGTGCCGTAAACCATATAGATTGCATATGTAGATTGCATGACTCAAATTTGTCACAGTACAATAGAGGAGGAAGTTCTAGAGCGTATACGGGATGGTTTTCTGGACCAGTATGTTGAGGAACCAACAAGGGACAGGCCATCTTGGACTGGGTGTTGTGCAATGAGAAAGGATTAGTTGGAAATCTAGTTCTGAGAGAACCCTTGGGGATTAATGATCATATTATTATAGAATTCATTATCAAGGTGAATAGTGAGGTAGTTAATTCTGATACTAGTGTCCTGAAACTCAATAGAGGTGATGTGGAGATGCCAGTGTTGGACTGTGGTGAGCACATTAAGAAGTCTTATAAAACCAGGTTAAAGTCCAACAGGTTTGTTTCGAATCATTAGCTTTCGGAGCACTGTTCCGAAAGTTAGTGCTTCGAAACAAACCTGTTGGACGTGAAGCTGGTGTTGTAAGACTTCTTACTGTGCTCAATAAAGGTAATTATGATTGTATGAGGCATAAGTTGGCTATTCCGGACTGGGGAACACGACTGAAAGAAATGACAGGGGATAGGAAATTACATGTATTCAAGCAATGAATAAGTGAACTCCAAAAGTTGTTTGTTCCTATTTGTCTCAAGAGTAGAAATGGAACTGTGGCCAATCCATGGCTTACAAGGGAAATTAGAGATAATATTAGATGCAGTGAAAAGGCATGCAACTTAGCGAGGAAAAGTAACAGAGCTGAGGATTGGAAATAGTTTAAAATTCATCAAAGGTAGATCAACAGAATGGTTAAGAAGGGGAAAATACATTATGAAGTAAACTAGCGGGTAACATAAGAACAGACTGTAAATGTTTCTATTGGTATGTAAAGGGAAAAGGATTAATAAAAACTAACGGAGCACCCTTACAGTAAGAAATCTGGGAATTCTTGATAGAGAACCAAGCAATGGCTGAGGAACTAAATTGGTACTTTAATTATGTCTTCACAAATGAAAACATGAATAACGTATGGGATGTTCTGAGAAACGCAACCGTTAGTGAGGAATTGAAGAATATTAGTATTAGTAAATTAATGCATTTGGGGATATTAATAGGACTGAAGTCAGATAAATGTCCAGGGCCTGATAATCTTCTGCCCAGAGTACTAAAAGAAGTGGCCCTAGAAATAGTAGTTCCAGTGGTCGTAATTTTCTAAAATCGTTTGGACGGTTCCTACAGATTGGAGGATAGCGAATGTAATCCTGCTATTGAAAAAGGGAGGTAGCGAGAAACAGGTAACTGTAGACCAGCACTCCTCATATCGGTAGTAGGGAAGTTGCTGCAGTCCATTATCAAGGATTTCATAGCACAGCATTTGGAAAGCAGTAGTGTAATCAGACAAAGTCAGCATGGATGTCCAAAAGAGAAATCATGGTTGACAAATCTATTGGAGTTCTTTGAAGATGTAACTAGTAGTGTTGAACAGAGAGAACCGCTGGATGTGGTTCATTGAGACCTTCAGAAGACTGTCAACAAGGTCTCACGTAGTAAATTAATATGAAATGAAATGAAAATCGCTTATTGTCACAAGTAGGCTCCAAATGAAGTTACTGTGAAAAGCCCCTAGTCGCCACATTCCGGCGCCTGTTCTGGGAGGCTGTTACGGGAATTGAACCGTGCTGCTGGCCTTCCTTGGTCTGCTTCCAAAGCCAACGATTTAGCCCTGTGCTAAACAGCCCCTTTAAAGCGCATGAGTTTAAGGAAAGTGCCTTGTGATGGACAAAAAACTGATTAGCAGACAGGAAGAAAATATTTGGCATTAAAGGGTCTTTTTCTGATTGGCAGGCAGTAACTAGTGGGGTACTACACGTATCTGTGCCAGGACCCCAACCTTTCACATTATATACTAACGATGTGGACGAGAGAACTAAATTTATTATCTCCAAATTTGAAAAAAGACAAAGTTGGGTGGACGGTGAGCTGTAAGGAGAATGCAGAGATGTTTTAGCGGAAGTTGGACACGCTTCGTGAGTCTGCACATGCATGGCAGATGCAGTATAATGTGGACAAATGTGAGATTATCCGCTTCGGTATCAAAGATGTGAAGGCATTTACCATTTGAATGGGTGTAAATTGAGAGAGGTGGATACTCAGAGAGACATTGATGTCCCCTTGCGTCAGACCCTGAAAGTAAGCGTGCAGATACAGTAGGCAGTAAGGAAGGTAAATGGTATTTTACGCGACATAGTGAGAGGATTTAAGTTTAGGAATATAAATGTTTTACTAAACTTACATTGGGCATTGCTGATGTCGCACCTGGACTGCGTGTGCAGTTGTGGTGTCCTTATCTGAGGAACAATGTTCTTGCTATGGGGGTGCGGGGGGGGGGGGGGGGGGGGTGCAGCAGAAAATGTTTACAAGACTGTTTCCTGGGATGGCGACTGTCATATTAGAAGACACTAAGTCGTTTAGGATTATATTCATGGTCGTTGAGAAGAATGAAAGGGGATCTCAAAGAATGTTACAAAATTATAACAGGATTAGACAGGGAAGATTCAGAAAGAATGTTCCCGATAGTGGAGGAGTCCAGAGCTACGCGTCATAGTAGGAGGATAAACAGTAAACCTTTTAGGACTGAGGTGAGGAGAATTTTCTTCACACAGGGAGTGGTGAGTCTGTGCAATTCGCTGACAGAGAAAGTAGTTAAGGCCAAAACGTTGTGCAATTTCAGGAAGGAATTAAATATAGCTCTTCATGCAAAGGGATCGAAGGATATGGGGGTGAGCCGGATCAGATTATTGAACTTGATGATCAACTTTGATCATAATGAATGGCGGAGTAGAATAGACTGGTAGAATGTCCTCTACCATCTTCTTTTCTCTATATTTCTATATTCATTCCAATTTAAAAGAGTGAGAGGGCATCTCAGTGAAACGTACAGAATTATAACAGGATTACAGAGAATAGATTCGGAAAGAATGTCCCGTGGTGGGGTATCCAGAACGAGGGGTCATACTTTGAGGATAGCACTGAGGTGAGGAGAAATTTCTTCACCAAAAGAGTGGTGAGTCTGTTGAAGCTGCAACCACAGAAAGACGTCGAGGCCAAAACGTTGTTTAATTTCAAGAAGTAATTAGATGTAGCTCTTGGGGCTGAAGGGATCATAGAATTCGTGAAGCAGCATGCTATTCAGCCCATCGAATCTGCAGCGACCTGCAGAGAGAGCACCCCAACAGGGCCCAATCCCCTGCCCTATTCCCGTCACCATACCTAACATTTGGACACAGGGACAATTTAGTGTGGACAATCCACCTAATCTGCACATTTTTGGACTGTGGGAGGAAACCGGAGCACTTGGAGGAGGCCCACACAGACACGGTGAGAACGTGCAAACTCCGCACAGTCACACAAGCTCAGAATCGAACCCAGGTCCTTGGCGGTGAGGCAGCAGTGCTAACTACCGTGCCACTGCGCCACATATGAAGGGATAAAGAGATATGATGGGAAGGCGTGATCAGGGTATTATCCTTGATGATCAGTCATGATCATAGTGAATGGCGGAGCAGACTCGAAGGGCAGAATTGCTTCCTCCCATTGCGTTTTCCATGTTTCTATGTAACCAGCTAAGCTTAAATATCCCATTGAAATTATTACACCAACAAGACGGAAAGGTGTTGTGTTTGGGGAGTGGGTGAGTCCGGTCATCGGTGGGCAGGAGAGGGAAGGGTGGAGGTTTGCGAATGAGGAGAGATTAGGGACGGGCTTGCTTGGTGCATGACCCGGCCAGTAGGTGTTGAGACTCGTGACAGGGAGTGGGGATGTTTGCCGTCTCTCAAAGGTATCGGTGAATCCCATGTGTCTCCGTGTTTCGGGCAAACAATCTTTACAATATTTTACCAGATGCTGCAACAGGTTTTTATTCTGCAGACTTTTTCTGAGTAACCATTAGTTTGACCTTGGCATTTCTTTCCAAATTTTCCAATTTCTCCCACCTTTTAGGATACTTCACATCGCCTGGTAATTACTGAGAGGTTTACGTTTCCCGGCAATTGCCATAAAAATGATTTCCTGTCAAATGCTGAGAGGGAGTCCTGAACGCAGTTTTTGGAGACCCCCCCCCCCCTCTCACGATCCGACACTTGCGAGCCAGGAAGATGCAGTAAATATTTCGAAGTTTGCTGATGACGGAGAACTAGTTTAGATGTGAAAATAAATGTGTATGAGAAAGACGCTACAATATATTTTGGAGAGGCGAACATAAGGCCACAAATTTGGACGATTGGCGATTTTCAAACTTCAACTTTGGCACTGAGTCACTAAATGTTAACAAAAAGTCACAGCAAGCAATTGAGAAGACAATTGCTAAAAAAAAAAGGCATTTAGTGGAGCAGGAGTTCACCATAGGAGCAGAAATGCCTCACTTCAATTGTAAAAAAACCCTCAGCGAAACAGCAGTGTGAAGAATTGTGCTCAGCTTGCTGGCATGATAACAAGAAAAAGATGTGATTACTACAGATTAAAGCGACAAAGGGTAAGGAAATTACTTGCAGGGATGGAGGGATTCGCTTTAAAAAAGAACCTGGTTGTTACGCTCTGCAGTTGAAAAAAAGTGATTTTATTGAAACGTCAAGTATTTTTTGAAACATTGAACCAATGGTTACGGTGTCAGAAGTGAGATGAGGGAAATATGGATTTCTTTACTCAGACGGTGATTAATTTTTGTATTTCGCACCCACAGAGGCCAGCGCTAAATCACTCGTTCAGTACACTCAAGACAGAGATGGAAACATGTGTACATGTTCGAAGTGTCAAGGATACACGGATATAGCAGAAAAAATGTTGTTAAAGCATACGATCAGATTTGGTCTAAATGAATCTTTAGGGTGGAATCCTGGAGTTGAATGGCTGTAGCTGCTTTTACTATCATGTTATTTTGTTGTCATTCCCCAGTACGCAGATTTTTGCAGGTACAAACTGTCCAATGAGCCGTCCCTTCTGTGAGACTTTGCACTGTCTGAAGCTAGGCCAGTTCAAGGGCTCTGAGTGAAAGATCTTCAATTTGTAAATATTTACTGCAGAGGTGTTTTCCCTCGGTCATGTCTGTATTCAAAAATTTCCACAATCTGCCCTCAAAACACTTCAACTGTCCTGCCATCATTAGGATCGATCAATTTCTTTTCTGAATTAAATTATAATTTTAACAACTAAAAATAAAAATCTAAAAACAGCCCAACAGTCTTCACTCTTGCAAGTAATTTTCACCACAATTAAGGAAACTTCACAATTACTAATAAATAATACGATATTTGTAGATAGGGGGAGCACAATATTCACTGAACAATAATTGCCCGGTTTCCCTTTGATGTTTCTCTTTGTATTATTGAGCACCTCTGCTGACCCATTCTTGGTCCACAGCGGGGATTGGGTTAGATATAGCTTCGTATGTATTTGCTGCTGCTGAGTTCTCTTCTAAAAGCTTTTGTTTAGTTGAATTTGAAACCTACCATTTGTCACAATGGATTTCGGACCCGTGCACGAAGAGCAGAAGACTGTTACGCCGGATTAATACTCACTTTATTTTCCAACTGGTGCATTGCCAGTATGCCATCATCTGGACCATTAATTTCCAACAGCTTCCGTTCCGACATACATACGTTGCCTGCAGCTAATTACCCTGGGCTTCATGATTCGTGGTCGGTGACGTTATCATTGTCCCACCGCCGCCGTCCAGGCCAACTGCAGTCAAAAGTTGCCATGTGCAGTTGCGCGCTTGTGTTAATTCTTTAATGCAAGAAAATTCTACAGTGCCGACCGCAGCTGATATTAAGGCCGAGCAAGCTAGAGCACACATTATAGAAACGAGGGTGAAGTTATCAAACTCAAAAATACATGGTTTCAGTGATAACTTTTATAGATTTGAATTAATAAATGCTGACCAATTGGAAGAATGTGTATGTATATATATATTTATATATCCGAAGCACACAAGATAAAATATTCAGAGTTAGAACGAAAGATTGTAAAATAACATCCGAATTACATTTTCATAGATAAACAATAAAATCCACAAACGTAATCCATGAATTCCCAGGACAAATCCATGCTGCAGTACTTATTGTTCAAAACATTTTCTTCGGTCCATTACAGTAAAACCGCTGAACTGTGTTGCTTCTGTCAGGTAAAACAAGAAACAATCACATTTGTATCACACTTCCAAAGCACAAGATTGAGCTTGCAATGATAGTTCCCTACAGTCAATATGAAGAGCTTAATACACTTTTTAATAAATACCGTTTCATCACTTTCATACAATCTCTCAATTGTTTTCATGGTTTACCAATATTTTCAGTCAACTCAATTTGAAACACCCGCTCCGTTTACTCGTGGAAAAAGCACTTGGACCTTAAAGCTCCTTTTGTGTGCATCACATAGACAACGATTTTCATTTTATTAAAATCTCAAGTTTCAGATCTAATCTGTTTGCGTTTAAGTTAAAACACTGCGCAAGACCGCATTAGAAAAAGCAGAAGATGCCACTATTCACGTTTCATCCATTCGATTCTACATGCAATCTGACCCAACAACCTCCTTTTTTAAATCCACAACACACTAATACATACCACGCAATGTCAGACGAGCATATGCATGAACGCATAAATTTGATCTAATTAGCACTTATTATCACATGTAAAACCAATTTCAGTTGAAGTGGAAAAAGAGAAAAAACTTAGAATTGTCAAGGCGCAGAAGGAGCCAATTTGGCTGACGGTGTCTGCATCAACTATCCAAAGCTGCATCTCGTTCGCACCTGTGTCATTCACAAGTGCATCTTACTCCGCGAGTCTCTTCCAAAGTTTCGCCTGAAATTCGACCACCTAAACGGTAAACTGTACCCATGCCAAATTCGCCGGCAGTAAGGACTCTCTGTGCCCCCCGGTAGCGCACCTTGGGAACCCCGCGGCGGGGGCGTTCTTCCGTGGTAATGGAAAATGCCGGTCTTGTTTATTTCAGTGAATTAGCCGAAGTAATAATAATCGCTTATTGTCACAAGTAGGCTCTGATAAAGTAATGGTGAGATGCCCTTAGTCGCCACATTCCGGCGCCTGTTCGGGGAGGCCGGTATGGGAATTGAACCCGCACTGCTGGCCTTGTTCAGCATTAGAAGCCAGCTGCTTCGCCCAGTGTGCTAAACAAGCCCACCAGGCCTGCATACTTTCTCATTCCATCCAGGGCGCATGTGCGTGGAATTCTGTTGCTCAGAAAACAGGTTGTTTCTCTCCATAACAGGTGTAACACTTGCAGTTATAGTCTATAAACACATGAGTGGCATGCATATAGACCTTAAAGAATAGAATATCAACATTCACGCTTGTTATTTCATTGTTAACTATTATTACACTAAATTATTCTTGGATAGCTGTACCTCATTATCATCGATAACGGATTTACAAATGTTGCTTTCGTTTCCATGGTCTTTTGGTATCCATAATGGTCGTCTGAATACTATTAGTTTCACAAGATTTCTTTCATTTTTGGTGTTCAGATCGATCATTTTTTTTCAGAAAAGTCGATCCAAAGAATGCACTCAATGAAAACAATGAAGCATCCACCGCTGTGGTCTCAAAAAAAAACATCAAATGTCACGAATATTCTTAATCTTAATCCGGCAAACCCAATCCCTTCAACCAAACAGAGAGCCCGAGATCATGGGCTGGAACAATTATTGTTCAATGTTAATATCTTTCTGTGAAAACATTATCGGCTGCTTTTGTGAGCATGAGGCTCGATTATTTCAACCTCCATTATGCTGCCAGTATTAAAGTTTTTTGACACCTAACCACAAGCTGCAATCAATGATGTCAGTCAGGTTAACCAGCTTGATGGCCTTCATATTGTCATCCCTGTTTGGACTCCATGATTCGTTAAAGTAAACAAAAACTCTCCCAATATGTGCACCATTCCGTTTCCACTATGCCACAAAATGAAATGCCATTACTCATAATTGTTTTCGCCCAAAGCGTGCCACTGCCATCCAGTTGCGTTTTTGTATTCGAAAATGAATTGATGATAACGCTTACTTTAGAGTGACTGTAAATGAGTTGCATTTTGATTTGTTGCCTTGTAAATATTTGCAGAAACTTCAGATGCTATAATCTTACAAATGGTAGCGAGATACACGGATAACCAGCTCCGCAGATTTACGGATTTCTACCGGCACACACTAGAAGAGACAATTGAAGATTACGTGGAGGAAGTAAGGCGGCATTTATCAAGAGCAAATGTGTTCACGAAAATAGATCAGAAGGTATGCCATATATTTGCTGGACCCGAGTTAAATGTTTAGAGACCCGTATGGGTCACGATTTAGGTTAAATATATTCAGTTAACTAAAGAGAGTTAAAAAAAACACTTTGCCCTTTGCTATATTAACGTCTCTATTCGTGGTTTCTGCTAAATTGATTCTCTCTGGACCTTTCAATAGATTAATTAACATAATAATGTTAAGGGCGGCACAGCCTTTTTGGAATCAACGGTCAACAGATTACTGATACCGGCTCTAAGGACTGCTGATGTTTACTCATATTTGTTGTTTATCCACATAAGCATCCAAAAAGTGTTGCCGCTATAACTTAGTTAGATCAGCGGGTTAGGTATATTGTACCCTGTAAGGAATATTACTTCAACCTTTCATATTACACGTATTAAGGCAGGGGATACAAAGGTGTGAGAACACGCACTGACAGGTTCAAAACAGCTTCTCCCCAGCTGTTCCCAGGCTCCTCTTTTGGTCTCTTCACACATCCTCCCGACTGAATAGTACTACACTGCGTAATATCACCATATATCTGTGTCTATATATTTAAATTGTGTATTTATGTATATCCCATATTTTTTGGTGTGTGGTACGATCTGCCTGGACTGTACGCAGAACAATACTTTTCATTGAACCTCGGAACACGTGACATAACTGAAATGAAATCAAATATCGTTACCAATCCCCTTTAAAAGCTCCTTTAGTTAATTACAGAGATTCCAAAGTCCCTTTTGATGTAATTGTATTTAAATATCCTTTCATAATCTACAGTCGCTATTTCCCTAATAGCAGTAAAATATAAACCATATTCATTATGTCCTTCTTAAAATTATGACTTAGCACTTCAGTCTGTTGCTTAGGACATCTATGGTTGTTTTCCTGGCTCTCTTGTCGTGAGGTATTCAATCAATAATTTTTCCTCATAAAGGTGGATTTGGAATTATTTGATACTATTGACACAGTGATGAGTCAACTTGAAGTTTGCTCATAGAATGAAGATGACTGTGATGCTTGATTTAATTTCATTATCATTTTGCACGAGTATTGTGTTATTCTGCCAAGGAAGTTGTGTGTATTTGTGAATGCCTTATTTACCAATGCTGGGTAATGGCTATGAGTGACAACCTTTTTGCAAGAGTGAAGAAACCAAAGGTGTCAACATGCTAAATGCATACATTTGGAATAAGACAGCATGTTAAAGTCTGTTTTAAGGTACATAGACCAGGTTAAGTTTGCAATAGGACAACAGCTAACTTCTCAGATATTAACTTTTGAAGGGGAATAAAGAACGTTTGAACTTACGAATGCATTATGAGCTACAAGGGGAGGTTGTCAAAAAATTGTTTGTAGCCGAAATAGTGCCAGAATGGAAGCATGCCATAAACTTCAGAATTGGAAATATTGTTTCAAATAGCAGTTGAAGGCATTTATATCATAGATGAAAAGGGAAATATATAGTTGAGGTGAAACGCAGAGTTGAATTGAGTTGGCCGTTTTGGGTAGGTTTCCAGAAAAAAAGTTGTGTGTTGAGAAAGGTGCGAAGTGTTAATAAGCCATGCAAAACAAGAAGGGAAGTATTGGATAGAATTGGGTTTATTGTTACGTGTAACGAGGCACGGTGGAAATTATTGTTCTGCGTGCAGTCCAGACATATGGTTCTAGTCATGAAAAACATAGGACATGTTATAGACAAACAAGGTAACTACATAGACATCGGGTGAAACATACGGAGTGTAATACTACTCAGCAGAGACGATGCGTGGAGAGATCAGTTTAGTCCATAAAAGCGGCATTGATGGTGGTAAGAGCGTGGAAGAAGCAGATTTTGAATCTGTAAGTGCCTGTTCTTAGACTTTTGTTTCTTCTGCCCTATGGAAGAAGTTGGAAGAGAGATCAATCCGGGCGGGACGGGCCCGTTTTCCGTAGGCAGCGTGAGGTGTCGGCAGAGTCAATGGATGGGAGGCGGTTTGCGGGATGGGCTAGGCTGTGTTCACGATTATCTTTCGTTTCTTACGGTCTTGGTCGAGAAGTTCGCATACCAGGCTATGATGCAACCAGATACCATACTTTCTATGGTGCATTGTGTTTCTAATAGTAGGCTTCCTCTGAAATGTATTGGCATTCGATGGCTGTGGAAGACAGGTTGAGAGGTCTGTGGTATACGGTTATTGTAGTTAATGCAATTCTGCCTTGGTTATCATTTCAGGAATTGCATTGTTAAACGAGTGTAAGGGAATGTTGCCGAACATATGTTAATTATCTTCACTGACCAAGTTTAATTTTAGACACCGAAGGTCATCGAGATCTACAGCAAAGAAAAGGCCCTTTAGTCCATCGCGCGCCTGTGGCGGTTAGAAACAACAATCTAACTATTCTAGTTCTATTTTTCTGCACTTGGAACATAACCGTGTATGCCGTGGTATAGCAAGGCACATTTAAATACTCGTTAAATGGTATGAGGATCTCTGACTTTGAGGCAGTTAGTTGCAGACTCCCACCACTCTGTGGGTGAAAACGTTTGGCCTCAATCACCTCCAAACGTTCTGACCCTTACCAAAAATCTATGTCTGCTGGGGCTTCATCCCTCCATCAAGGGAAAATGACGTCTTACTTTTTCCTACATCTGTGCTCCTCATAATTTTATACACCTCAATCATTTACTCCCTCAGTCTCATCTGCTTCAAAGAAAACAACCCCTGTCCATCCAATCACTCTACATAGTTAAAAATCTTCAGCCCAGGTAACATCCTTCTAAATTTCCTTGGGACACTTTCCAGTGCTATCACATCCCTCTTATACTGTTGATTCCAGAACTGCACACAGTCCTCTAACAGTGGAGTAAACAATGTTCTCTGCAGTTCCAGCGTAACCGCCTTCTCTTTATCTCTATGCCTTAGCTAAAGGCAAGTATACCATATCCATTTTAACCACTGTATCCATCTTCCCTGCTAACGTAAGGGATCTACATGCACACAATGTCCCTCTGATATTCAGTGCGGCTCACGCTCCAGCCGTTCATCATGTATTTCCTTACCTTGTTGGTCCTACCAAGTGAATTACCACACACTTGTCCAGATTGAAGACTATTTGGAACTTTACAGATCCTCTGACCAGGTCATCTGTATCCTCTTGTCATTGAAGGCTATGATCCTACGATTTATCAGCCCACCAACTTTAATATCGTCTGCAAACGTACAAATTATCCCTCCTACAATCATGTCCAAATCATTAAAATAAGCCTCAAACAACAAGATCCCCAACCCTGCGGGACACAACTGGGCACAGGCTTCCAGTCAGAAAAACACCCTTCGACCATCATACACTGATGATGTCACTCAGCCAATTATGTACCCAGTTTGCCAAATGTAATTAGATCCCGTGGTGTTTTAGCTTCGCTAATAATCTCCAACATAGAATCCGTACTGTGCAAAAGGATGTCATTGAGCCCATAGAATCTGTACGGGCCTTTGGAAAGAGCACCCGACTTAAGCCCAGACCACCACACCATCTCAGCCCCGAAACCCAATAACCCCACCTCAATGTTTTGACACTAAGGGACAAATATACATCGCCAATCCACCTAACCTGCATACCATTGGACTGTGGGTGGAAACCTGAAGAAACCAATGTGCACACAAGGAGAAAATGCAAACTCCACACAGGCAGTCACCCGAGGCCGGAATTGAACCCGGGTCCCTGAAGCTGTGAGACACACTGCGAGCTACTGTGCCACCGTGCCGCCCTTGGGACCTGATCAAGAGCCTTGCTAAAGTCCAAGTACACTACGTCAAATGCATTGATCCCATCTACACACCTGCTCACCTCTTCCAAAAATTCAATCAAGTTGGTCAGATAAGACCTGCGCTATGGCAAACCATGCTGCGTGTTCTCGAACGTGTGCTCTCGGCGGCACAGTAGCACAGTCGTTAGCACTGCTCCTCACAGTTCCTGAGACACGGGTTAAATTCCAGCCTCGGGCCACTGTCTGCGTCGAGTCTGCACGTTCTCCCCGTGTCTACGTGGGTTTCATCTGGGTGCTCCAGTTTCCTCCTCTCGTCCAAAAATGTGCAGGTTAGGCGAATTGGGCATGCTAAATTGTCCCTTCGTGTCCAAAAGGTTAGGTCCGGTACTTGGTTTCCGGGGATAGAGTGCAAGTGTGGGCTTAAGTAAGGTGCTCTTTTCAAGGGCCGGCGCAGACTTGATGGGCCAAATGGCTTCCTTCTGCACTGCAAATTCTACGATTAAACCCTGCCTCTCCAAATTCATTTAATTTTTTCTCTCCCAATGTTTTATGTGATTATGATAAACGTGTAATTACTTCGAATATATTCGAAGATAGTATTTTCCTCTTCGAAGTAAACATGCTATTTATCTGCGACTGGAATTCCATTTCCGTGGGACAATAGTTATCTCTTTGTTTTCCAAACATAACAACAGGACCCATAAGTAATTTAACTTTGCCTCGATGATTTGAAATGCTGTGCAAATAACACTTGCTGTGGTCGTGACACGTTTTGAACTTGACCAGGGACATTAAAGCTCGTTCGTTAATTTGGATTAAGAGTATACAAGGTGCGAGGAAAATACATCGGAGTTTTGTGTTGATGGAGATTTTACGGCGGTTGGATTGGAAAATACATTTTGAAATTGCTGAGATTTTTCACATCATATGGAGTATATGATTATGGAATATTTGAAATATTTGACAAAGATTAAGCTGAGCGCATCCGCAGCTAAAGTGCTTCTGGAAATTCAAACAAAATTCTGTAAGGCTGGTACGGTTAGATTTCTCATCCATAATTTAAGAAGAGTGTATCAGATACCTTAATCTACTGTCTGACAGCAGCAAATTGAAAGCCATAATTTGCAAATGAAGCAGCTTGATACAGAATGAGATAGGTGAAGGCATAAAGATAAAATGGAAACAAAGCGAAACTGAAGGAAAAACATGACAATGCGAAAGAGACAAGACAAAGGTATGAATAAAATTGAAATTCAAAGGCTAAAAAGGAAAGATAAATGGAAAGAAATCTAAATTCAGAAAGATAGGGAAAAACTAAAGCGATAGATTGAAATCAATAGAAATTAAAATGATTAAATAGAGAAAATAAGAGCAACAAACTTTTTTAAAATTAATTGCGCGAGAAAGCTTTTGCTCGTACATCTGAGAGGACAGGATGTAAAACAACATAATTCGGATGAGTTAAAAAGATATATAACATGAATATAGACAGTAGAGATATTGATTCCATTTGGTTTTATTTGATTTACCTACGAATTTTTGTAAGGTGGCGTTGAAGATATGTCACATCATTTGAAAGGGTGGCTTTGGAACTGTGTACTCAGCGCTCGTTAGAATGTAAAGTTACAGACTGTTTAGTCAGATATAATTAAACGTATGAATGGAACTTTGACAGAGGAACAATTTTCAGAATTTGACCTGAAAAAAACGAAAACATAAAACGTTGGTGAGCTTATCTCTGAAGGTCATCAATTGAAATTTAGGACAATAAGGAAGACAACGAAATCAGCCATTTGGAAATCTTACAAGGGAATACAGCAAATCGGGGAACAATTGTTCGGAGAAGTTAAATTAGATAAAGGTTTTGGAATTGTACGAGAGGGGATGCTTACAGATTGTTTTCACTATGGCTTTCCAGAAACTGTGAAGTCATGTTAAAATCGAAGATAAATTATTAAGATCAGGGAAGCTGCTGCTTTAGCCGATAATAATGACATCATAAATAAGCATTTAAGTGCAGGATACTGGCGTTACGGAAATAGAGCAAGGACATTTGCGATATAAGACATCGAATGGTCGTTGTAGCGTTGCTAATAATGTGCAATCTGAAGGGCACAAGATGACAAAAGATAGAATGGTGCAAAGAAGAGGTGAAGGAAGAAACGTAATATGTTAGTATTGTAAGAAAGGAAGGTCGACATGCAAGTTCAAACACTTGGAGTTTAAAGGGAACACACGTTGCAGTAATAGAAAGTCAGTAGAACTCTGCAAGGAACGCTGTGCTTTCCTAGATCTTGTGCAAGACAGATGACTCGCCGTTGTAAAGGGGGACACGGACGAATCGGTAGTAGCCAGAGAGTTGGGAATGTGTTCACAAACAACCCGAGAATTTTCGAAAGGGAAACGTAGAGAGATGCTCAAAGGTTTTATATGCAAATGTGATTTATATCCTTCTTCAGCAGGACGAGTAAAAAAAGGTTAGCCAAAATTCTCTGGTTTTTGGAATTCTTTTTTTCAGTTTGCAGCGCATCCCAGCCCCGACGTTTCCCGACGGCTTTCGGTGGTTTCAATTGAAATCCCACTGACTTAATTGAATGGGTTAGCTGTTCTTCTGGTGTTTTACGCCAGAAAGGAATGCAACAGTTTACAATTCCTACATTCGTTGCTTTAAAAGGAGCCATCAACCACTATACCCGTTATTGTGCAATCACAGTCTATTTTTGCAAATGCAAGAATTTTGACTGCGTAGAACACTTGTCCTCAATTTGGACCCTGGTTTCAGGAACATAGGAATAGGAGTAGGAAATTCAGCTCTACAGCCTGTCAACCCATTTAATGAGATTTTGGCAGTTCTATAGCTTAGCTCCATATAACTGCTTTTAGCCTATATACCTTACCATCTTTGTTTGGCAAAAACTATCCATCTTAGGTTGAAAATTAACAACTGTTCCAGATTCAACTCCTGTTGGTAGGAGAGAGTTCCACACGTCTCTCATCCCTTGAGTGAAAAATGCTTCCTGGCATCCCTCCTGAACGGTCTAGTTCTAATTTCTAGACTGTGTCCCCTAGTTTTAGACTCTCCAACCAATGGAAATAGTTTATCTTTATCTATCTTGTCTTTCCCTATTAATATGTTGAATAATTCGATCAGACCACGTCTTAACATTCTAAACTACAACAAATGTTTTCAAGTTATTCTCTTAACTTAACCTTTGTAGTCCAGGTACCATTTTTCTAAACGTACTTGCATTACTCTAATGCCAAAATATCCATCCTGAGGTGTGGTGCGCAGAACTGCTCACGGTACCCCAGGAAGGGTCTAAGCAGGGGTTAAATAGCTGCAGCATAACTTCTGTTCATTTATACTCTAAGTCTCTCGATATAACGGCTAGCATTTCATTAGCCTTTTTGATTATTATGTGTACTGGTTTGTGGCATATAAAGGAGGAATGCAGCTGAATCTAAGCAGACTACGCTAGAGCCATAGACTAACGACACGGGCTCTCGATGGTTGTGGCAAGGTTGTGACAATGTAATGGGATAAAGAGCAAAGCCGTGTGTAATTTCTGCCAACAGAGAACCCCTCCCCGATGAACTCAGGGCACTCCATGCTCGTTTCGAGCCGGAAACCCAAACACATTGCCAACTGTTCCAACAGCTACGGACACACACATGCCTACCTTTACAGCCACCGAGGTTAGATCTACTTCTTGAAAGGGAATGTTCGGAACGCAATGGTTTTTGAAGGAGTCCCTCCTCATGCACTGAGATCCTGCGTGGACTGACTGGCGGGTGTGCTTGCGGGCACTCTTCAACGTCTCCCTTCTCCATTCCAAGGTTCCCATCTACTTCAGGAAGACCACCATGATACGGATGCCAAAGAAGAATCAGGAAACGTGCATCAACGCTACCGTCCGGTGACCGTGACATCTATCATTAAGAAGGGATTTGGGAGGTTGGTCATGAGATATATCAACTCCATTCTCCCAGATTGTCGCGATCTACTGCAATTCACATACTACCACAACCGATCCACAGCCAATGCCCCTCTGGCCCTATACTCGCCCCTGCAGCATCGCGACAACAAGGAATCCTACGTCAGACTCCTATTGATTGACTACAGCTCCGTCTTCAACACCATTATCCCAGCCAAGCTCATATCGCATCTCCAAAACCGAGAACTTGGCTCCGCCCTCTGTAACTGGATCTGTGCCTTCTTGACCCATAGACCACAATGAGTAAGGATAAACACCGACACTTCCTCCACGATAATCGTCAATAGAGGGCCCCGTAAGGCTACGTACTCAGCACCACTGTACTCCCTATTCACACATGACTGTGCGGCAAAATGCGGCTTCAACTCCACGTAAAATATTGCTGATGAAAAGGCCGTAATGGGTCGGATATCAAACAACGATTAGTCAGAGTACGGGAGGGAGATAGAAAACCTAGTGGCTTGGTGCAACGACAAAATCTCTCCCCTCTGTCAGCAAAACAAAAGAGCTGGTCACTGAGTTCAGGAAGCGAAGTATCGTCTGCATGAATGGTGACAAGGTAGAAATGGTTGACCACTTCAAATTCTTACGTGTACACGTCACCAACAATATGAGCTGATCCACCCACGTCCACGCTGCAACCAAGGAAGCCCAACAGCGCCTATACGTCCTCAGGAAACTAAGGAAAGTCGGCATGAGCACATTGACTCTTTCCCATTTTTACAGATACAAAATAGAAAGCATTCTACCTGGCTGCATCACATCTTGGTATGGCAATTACTTGGTCCAAGACCGGAAGAAGCTTACAGAGAGTCGCAAGTACAGCCCAGTCGATCACACGAACGTCCCACCCATCCATTAACTTGGTCTACATTTCCGCTGCCTTGGGAAAGCAGGCAGCAAATTCAATGACCCATTCCACCTGCGTTATTCTCTCTTTCATCGGGCAGTAAATAGAAACGTCTGAGAACAGACACTAACAGATTAAATAACAGATTCATCCCCGCTGTTACCAGAGTGCCGAATGACGCTCTTAAGGACTGAATTGATCACTTCATGCAACTTCTCTAATGTGGAGCACTACACTCCGTATGCTTCACCCAATTTCTATGTCTATGTATTTACATTGTGCGTTTAGCATATGTCCTATGTTTTTTATATATGGAACGATCTGTGCGCAGATCAATACTTTTCATGGCACCTTGACACGCATGTCAATAAATCTAAATCTAACCCCTTTGAGACTGTACCTAACCCCTTTCCATTTAGGAAGTACTCTGCTCTATTGTTTTTTGGTCGCACTTATATTGCACTCCATTTGCTCCAATTTTGCTCATTAACCTGTCAATATCGCCTTGCAATTCAATTCCATCATGTAGGCTGTCTACAACGAAAACTAACATTTTATCATCAGTAAATTTCGACACATGAATTTCTATGCCATCATCCCAGTCGTTAATGAAAAATATGAATAATTGAGGCCCCGAAACAAATCCCTGTGTTTCACCACTAGTCATATCCTTCCAATTAGAGTATTCACCCATCATCGCCACTGTCTGAGGCCTGCCACTCAACCAATTGCCTAACCATGTTAATAATTTGCCCCCAAATCAGTGGGTTCCTCCTTCTTTAACAATATTTTATGTGCGCCTTATTCAAATGCCTTCTGGAAGTTTGCTAAACAACACCCATCTGTATTCCCCTGACAACTAACTTAATCCCATCTCCAGATGTTAGGTTAACTGGTTTATTTTTCCTGTTTTCCTCCTTTCACCCTTATTAAAAGGTGGAGCGACATGTTCAATTTTCCAATCGAGAGGGACCACAGATGATTGTGGGGAAGTCTGAAGGTTTATATTTAGGGCATCTACAATGACTTATTTACTTACTTTAATACCCACAGATGGAAACCGTCAGCTCCTAGGTATTTGTCACACTTTAGTTTTATTTATGTCCTGCTTATTGACACTGTACTTACATTACTTGTATTGTGTCCATATCCGTTATCGAGTATTAGTTATTCGGGACTCCCGGCCAGTTATCCTCCATTTCAACGTAAATATGGAGGCAAAATACTTAGTTCACATATCTGCCATTTCCACATTATCAATACAATATCTTAATATTCAGCTTTTAATGGGCTTACATTGCTCTTCACCACCTGCTTTCCCTTTATATAACTACACCATATATTTTATTGATCTTGATGTCCATTGTAAATTTCCTTTAAAATCATTTTTAGTAGCTCGTATAAGCTGTTTTGTGAACCTATTCATGATTTTTGTATCTATCCCATTCGTCCAGATCTGTCATATGTTTTGCGTTTTGTAAGCTCTTTCTTTTAGTTTTATGCTGTCCCTAACTTCTTTAGTTGTGGGGCAGCATGGCGGCACACTCGTTACCATTGCTGTCTGGGGTGCTGAAGACACGGGTTCCAACCCTGGCTCTGGGCCACTGTCCGTGTGGGGTTTGCGCATTCTCCCAGTGTCTGCGTGAGTTTTGTTCCCACAACCCAAAGATGTACAGGGTAGGTAGATTAGCTACGCTAATTTGCCCCTTAATTGGATAAAATAATTGGGTACTCCAATTTTATAATAAAAAAACTTCCTGAGTTGTCCAGCGCTGCTTGTTTTAATAAAATTGGGCCTTTTCCCCTCAGAGTTACAATTTCGCTCTGTAGCTTATTAAACCTTTCTTTTATTATTCTCCACTGACCTGCAGTCGTTTGACCCATTAACCAATTATCTCAGTTCACAGTGGACAGTCTCTGTCTCACTCCATTGATGTAGAGATGCCGGCATTGGACTGGGGTGAGCACAGTAAGAAGTCTTACAACACCAGGTTAACGTCCAACACTAGCTTTCGGAGCACTGCTCCTTCCTCAGGTGAATGAAGAGGTATTTTCATTCACCTCTTCATTCACCTGAGTAAGGAGCAGTGCTCCGAAAGCTAGTGTTTGAAACAAACCTGTTGGACTTTAACCTGGTGTTTTAAGACTTCGTACTGTGGTCATTCCATTGTAGTTAGCCTCATGCAAGTCTAAAATTCTAATATCTAATTCGTGCTTTTCACTTTCAAAGGCTACACTGAATTCAACCATGTTGTGAATCCAATTCAACAAATGTTCCCGCACAGTTAGGCTACTAATTGAATTTGACTCATTGCTCATAACAAAACCTAATATTGCATCGAGAACATATTGATGCAGGTAACTATCCCGTACACATTCCAGAAATTCACCAACTTTCTGACAGGTACTTGTCTGCCTCTCCCAATCTATGTAAGTTAAAAACCCCATTAATAGTACTTGGCCTTTGCCACGCCCTTATCTTATTTCTGCATTGATACAATCTTTCGCCTGAGAACTGCTACCGGGAGTTGATACACAGCATGCATTACGATTTTAAATGCTGTATTGTTCCTCAGTTGCGCGCACACTGTCTCCACTGAATGCTTACCCCTCAGTGTATCTTCCCTCACAATTGAGGTAATATACAGCGGTCAGTCCTCCCGATACTGGCATGAATAGATGCATCTGTGGCAGTCAGACAGTGACGATTAAATCTAGTACGTCGTCCCCTTCTGTTGGTTCTCTCACTACTGACACCGTTTAACAGTAATGTCCTTTAGGACTCGGCCAGCTCGGTCAGTAATGGTATTACCGAGCCACGCTTGGTGATGGCCATTGTAGTCCCTCACTCAGAGTACGTTCCGTCCCCTTCCCACCCTCAGTGCTCCCCCCAAGTGGTGTTGCACATGGAGGAGTACTGATTCGTCAGCTGATGGTGGACGGCACGTTGGAATAAGCAGGAGGTTTCCTTAACCATCTGTGACCTGAAGCCATGAAACTTCATGGGATGCAGAAATAATGTTGAAGACTCCCTGGACAGCTCTCTGAGGGTGTATACCACTGTTCAGCCACCTTTTCTGGGTCTCTCCTAGCGGGAGGGACAGGGCGTACACAGGGATGGTGACAATATCTATCAGGTGTGACTACATCAGGTGTGACTAGCCTGTGAGATAGCTCTCCTAATTTTGGTACAAGTCCCCAATATTAGTAAGGGGGTATTAAAGCGTCGATAGTGTTGGTTTTCCGATGTCGTTTCCAATGCCTGGTGGCCAGGAGGTCCGTTCAGTTTATTTTATCTTTTATTGACACTGTAGCTGTTTGGATTTAATTTCCACCATCTGCCGTATCAGGATTGGTCCCCAAATTAATACTTTAGGTCTCTGGATCACCAGTCTAGTAAACGTACCACTGCGTAACCGCCGGGGCTTCAAACCGGACTTTTTCACTGAGATTAGACTTCTTCACTTACCATTCGCAAGAATAATGATATGATGTTATGTTGACAGTTCTGTAACCAAAAAAATCATTACTTATCAACTGTGCATTGCATAATACCAATTCTGTGTAAAATGTCCCCACGTTTTTGCTTGGCATGCTGGCTTTCAATTAAGACTTATACACTCCAGGAATTCCTCCGTCTCAGTATTGCTGATAATTTGGATGGTCCAATCTTTATATAGATGTTACCACCCGTGATTATTGTAGCATCCTTGTCATATGCATCGCCATTTCAATGTTTAATCTATCCCCTAATACACTATACACTACTACAGGTTGGAGGCTTGCAGACTACTCTCAATAATGATTTTCTGAGACAGTATTTTCTCTTCCGATATGAAGTCTTTCATACTTAACGTATACACAACAACTAATTTTCCGTATTCCCTGACCATCAAATATCGAGTACCTTTTGGATATTCACCCTTTGGTAGCCTGGAGACACGTCTCTTTGTCGCAATTAGATTGTACCTTTGTATACCAAACTGAAGTTTTACATCTTCCAACTTATTGCCAATTCTCTGTGCATGAAGATACAATCCCTGTCGACGTTTCTTTGTTGACACTTTCCCACTGCGTTTTCTGTACTATGACTTTACTTGCTGATAGTATTTGCTCCTCTGCCTTCCACTATTGCTTTCCAGTCCTCTGTCTTTCATTTATATGTTTCTTTCCCTCTCTCGTATCTCCACGCTGAGGCATCCATCCTCCTGGCAGTAAAGTTTAAGCACTCCAGAGAGTACTAGAAAACATGAGTATGGCGATTCCTGTCCTGCTTGCGTCCAACGTGTTTAGCTTGGAGAGGTTCTATCTTCACCAAAATAGTGCGCAATGCCTCAGAAAGCCAAATGGTTCCCTCCTACACCATCTCCCCAGCTATGCATTCAGCTGGACAATTTCCCTATTCCTGCACTCGCTGACACGTGGCACAGAGTGTAATACTGATACTAATTGATTTGAGTACCTGCTTTTCAATTGCATTTCCCAGCTACATATAATCTAATTTCAGCACCTCATCTATCTTCATATGTACGTCAGTGGCACCGATCTGAAACAGAACCGCGGACTGTTCGCCCTCTCCCATCAGAATGACGTGCAGCCGCTGAGTGACATCCCTGAATCTGGAACCAGGGACGCAACATTTCATCCTGGTGTCACCGCAGAAAACGCAACACGATAGAATTTCGCATCAGCGTTCGTCTTCGACGCTTCCTTCTCAGCCCCCCTGTACTGTCCTCCCAATTTGCACAAACACACACACACACATACTGTGCAGTTCAGCTGCTCGTGCCCCCATGGAACTGTTTATTTCTGTTTTCTCCGAGAAGCCGTCTCACTAACAGTATCGAAACAGAAAATATGTAAATTGACCCACAGGGACCCTGTCCGAGTGTCACATATTGCCTTTGGTGCCGTGTACATTTAGCTGCAATGTCACAACCATACCTTCCGTGATAATCACAAAGACATATATGAAGATGTTCTACAGTGAATCCCGCACAGCTCCACTTCCGAAATACCGAACCGCAACTGCATACATTTCTTCATACGTGGTAACCCTGGACACTGGAAGCTTCCGTGATTTCCAACGTTGCACACAAGGGATATTCCTAATGACCGGGCTACCCTGCCATGTCTAATACTTAACGGAATACGTTTATTTAACTTCCTCTATGTTCGGTTATATTAGGGAAGCTATAAAAACTCATCAGACCCTACTTACCGAAGCTGCCGTTCTTCTTTCTGAGCAATGTTGGGAAAGGAATGGCTAATTTCTCCCGTCTCATACCAAAATCCTTCGGTGACCAAACTTCAACATTTTGTACTCTGCTGCTGTCCAAAGGCACACTCCAGGACAGGCGAAGAGAACATTTTATTGTAACTTACTTTTGATCTTCAACTAACTCTAACCTCTGGAAAGCTGCGTAAGCCAATTATTCAATTAAAATGTTGCAGCCGAATGCAGATCCAACATATCCCTATTTTAACGCTGAGCTAACGTTTACCTTCTTCTATGCCAAAGATTGCTTTTTAGTTACTTGCCAAATTTACTGAATAATAACGAATAGAACTTAACATATTATGTAACCCTTAGATTATATTAATGACTGCTACTGCAGTCCAAAGGCACACGCCAGTGTCAGCTTGCTAACATCAACTCCTGATTACTGGAGAAATTTGAGTAATAGGTTTCTCTGAAGACCATCTCATAAAACCAGCCTAAGGCATCATGGGTAGAACTGGTCAAATATTGTATGTGAGGCCGAAACAGTGTTCTATGCAGGATTACCGGAGCTTCATTGATTACTTCATCCCCCTATTTATGAAGTCAATGAAATGGTGTTCATCATTAACCTCTCTCCCAATCCAAGTGTTACCGCAATGTTTTCTTTTACATTTGTACCTAGGCTCTTCTGCTCAGATTGTCCTTTTTAAGATAGATTGACTGCCCTGCATCTTACCGAAATGAATAGCTTCATACTACCCCTCATTACATTTAATTACAAAATTGACCTCGGATGCCATCGAACTGGGTACTTAAATTTAACATTATCTTTACAATAGTTTCAAATAATTTCATGTTTCCTGTAATTCGCAAATTGTGAAACTGTGGCTTGTCCACCAAGGACTATAGCATCAATTCAGAGCAAGACGAGAATTTGTCCGAACAACGTTGTATGTCATAAACTTCGAGACCAGCAAAAGACTTCTTCACGACTTTGCCTACTGTCTCTCGGCCAATTCAGTTTACATGTTGCGGCTATCTCTGTTATCGCAAAAGCTGTACTTTTGTCCATACTATTGTACGACACGCACCGCAAAACATCCGTTTAATTTCATCTCATATCTGTTAGATCATCAAAAATCGCAGAGAAACTCCGCAAAGTTGTGGTAATTTTCCTAAAATACTCCACAGTTTTGAAAAAATTGAATACGGGCATCGCTGGTAAAGCTGTCATTTCTGTCCATCCTTATTGTTAGCTGAACTGATTGAGTTGCGAAAACAGTCGCTGGGAAGTTCAAAATTGTACCAGATTGCTGTCAGTGTGGAGTTACAAGTCGACCAGGCCTGGAATGGATGGTAGATTCCCTTCACCGAAGGACATTGGTTTAATAGATGGATTTGTACTGCATTCATGGTCGTATCACTGTCACTATGAAAATGGGAGCTCTCAATTCCAGTTGAATGAATTGAATTCAGCTGCCGTGGTGTGATTTGAACGCCTGTCCGTGGAACATTAGTTTGAGCCTTTGGACTACTAAAACGACTGACGTCTCTCAAAACATCTGCGAACATTCTACTAATTCAGCGATTCCATAAGCTGCCTGTACCAAATGTGTTAAACATTCAACCTGTTTGTGCTCGGCTATGGAAGCAATTTTTTTCTCAGAATGTGTGTAATATTTGCAATCGTCAATTATCATTATACCACTGCTGCAATGAGACGAATCCATGGTAGGATCTCTCCAATTTCTATCCTATTTCCCACAGTCTGCTGAGGGCTATCTTTGGAGCCTTGGACAATTAGCAATTGTCTATGTCTAGCCAATGTAGCTAATACCTGTATGTTCCGTTATGTATTGATGTTTGATTTAACAGATCATTCGCAATGAACTTATGTTTTCAGATGTAAGGGCAGCACGGCGGCGCAGTGGCAGCACTGCACTCTCACGGCGCCGAGGTTCCAGGTTCGATCCCGGCTCTGGATCACTGTCCGTGAGGAGTTTGTACATTCGCCCCGTGTTAGCGTGGGTTTCGCCCCCACAACCCAAAGATGTGCAAGGTAGGTAGATTGAACACGCTAAATTGCCCCTTAATTGGTAAAAAAAAATGAATTGGGTACTCTAAATTTATTATTAACAAAAATGTTTTAGGATGCCATGGAACTTGCCTTTTGAAAAAACAGATGCAAAAATCAGCTATTGCATCAGGCATAAATTTCCTTTTTTTGTTCACTAGTCTCAGCCACTCTTTCATGGCCAGTTTTCCAATATGTGTACATATGAAATATGTTTGGATTTCCATTGATGTTATTCATCAGTTTTTTCCGTAACCTATCTATGTTTCGTCTGATGTCTGTGATAAGCAGTTTTTCGTTCGGTTTCATGTTATCATCTATCTCTAATTACAGGCAGCGTGTCCTGGAGTTGTTGACAATAACTCCCCATCTCCCTGCACCACAGCATTGGATGAACTCTCCAGTCTTTTAAGACTGTCGACTATCAAATGTTCTCTGTGACTATTTGATTCCAACTTAACTGGAACAGATTCGATCTCACTCTACTGATTTTTGCCATTCGCAATTAATTACATTTTACATTGCACCTTGTTATTTTCCATACCGACCATAAAATGTTATTATACATTAATGAGTATTCTGCACTTGATCCTCAATGGTACCTTGAAGTAAATAGTGCACCTCAATCCCAATAAACAAGGCTAGCAATACCCTCATTTCTGCTGGATTGCAAAAGGAGTGACGCACACAATGATCCTCTGGATTTTCCCATCACTGTCCATTACCATCCACTCAGTCTTCTTTTCATTAACGTCCCAAGTTATAATTATAATTTTGCTATTCTCTGAACTTTGTTAAAACATTTTCGCTGTGAACGCTTTCCAGTGGTTGTTGACACACCTGCACACCAAACGATAAACTGTTGCCTTCGTGGCTACTTAAATATAACTTAAACCGACGTGGAATAGTGTACAGTCTTACTTAATTATTGCTTGGAGATTTAAGGCCATGAAACTGAGCTAAAGTTTGGCATAACGAACATCTGGAGGCTTACAGAAATAGCAATGACAATGGACAAGGTAGAAGAGAAAAAGTCAAATTCCATACTCGACAAGATAATGTATTTTTTTCTTATTTGCTACTCTTCTCAGTGGAGTGGTATGAATTTAAGTGGGAACCAGATGCCAAATATCAAATTGTGGTCAGCACTCACTGCAGACCTGCAGCTTTCTATCTCTTTCTCTTTTGTTTTCGCAAACCTCCTGTTTCTAACAAATGTTTCATTTCCTGCATAAAATCTCTTCCTCCGGCTATGTGGCACATTTTCTCCGGGGTTGAACTCCTTTGTATTGCATGCATTAAGATGCATAACTTAACACATCATTAGGTCCACGTTGTTGATTGTTCTAAATTCTTCCCAGCTGTGCCGTTTTAATCAGAGCGTTGGGAAAATGTCACATTCCCCTTATTAACGGGGACTTTGAAGTGCACTAGGTACATTCTCATAGACAGGATCAGATACAGAAAAACACCTTCAGGTTTCACAATACATTAGGCATGCAACTATGTAAATGTTTACATTTTTTTCTTCTTAGAGAATCACAAAAATAGCCGAAAGTCATTCAAGCAACGAAGTTTCCAAAGCCATTGTAGATATTATGCTGGAAAAGAAAGCTCCTGGAGAAAGAGTGATGTGGAACACGTTATTTCAACTGCAGAAAGTCAAACCCAGGATTAAAGCGACATTATCGAAGATAAAGAACATAGGTACGTTGTCAGAAATGTATCAGAATGTTATCTGAAAAGGAATATTCTGGAAAACCAGGGGCCAAGATGAAGTCAGAATATTACCGTGCACGAAACTAGGGAACACGACGTCTGTACGTCTTACCAGGTATTCTAAAGGGCACGTTACAAGCTACGTTCCCGTATCTTCCATGCAGAGATAATTTTGAGAATGTTAGGCAAATAATCGAATTTAATGCCATTCAGGTGTTATTTATTTTTCAATAATGCAAAGGAATCACAGTGCTTCGAATTCATTCATGTATAAGGCTTTCATCTGGGAGTCATATATTTCTGGCCCCAGCGAGCTGTCAGCGTGAATCACAGCGCATCGTTGAGTGCAAAAACAGGAGACAAAGTGAGCGGAAGTGCTGTAATTAGACTTTCATCGTACGTGCCAGACTGCATGCGTTTTAAATACTCCGCCAGATTTTTCCTCAGCTCAGACTATTTGTAGCTATTCTCGCATTCCTAATATTGCCAGAGATATATAATCTTCTTATGATTCCAGAGATATGCCAGCAACCTAAGTTTTGGACGTCACTAAACACCAAAGTGGTCCGAATGTGTGTTCTGTATCCTCTCACTCCAATGTTTATTAGCATTCCACAGTCCCTAAAACTGTCGATTATTCTCTTTGAGCTTTGTGAGGGGGACAGTTAATTCGAGGATAAAAGACCAACATGTCACTTCATTCAAAATGCTCTAGTTGTGGAGCATCCTGAGGCTAGAGGTGGACAAGTGAAGGTTGCTCCATTATCTCCAAACGATTCATTTTGACCATAGGTTTAATAATACACTCTCTCGGAGCCATAATCTCATCTCACCATCTCAAACGGCACGATTCCTTATTGACGTTCCTGTTGCGTTTCTTCTACTCTGCACTTGCACGGTGGCGAGACTACCCTTTTTGAGGATCCCTAACTAGACTGGAATGGAGGATCTTGTTTTGTCATGTCTGTGGACAGTCAACAGTCAGAAATATGTTGCATAACCGGTAAAACATGTAGGCCAGACCAGAGGACACATTTCATAGAGAATAGATATTAAGAGCAGAAATAGAGCTTTCGGACCTTCCAACCTACTCCGCCGTTCAGTGGAATCATGGGGATCATCGGTCTCAAAGCAATATTAATGCACTCTTCCCATAACCTTGATGCCAACATTTTTAGAGTTTATCTCTTTATTTATACATGCAGTGGCTTTGCCTCGGCAGCTTTCTGTGGCAGAGAATTACACGGATGCAGTACCCTTGAGTGAATAATTTTCCATATCTCGTTCCTAAATGGTGTACCCCGTATCCTGAGACTGTGTCCTCTGGTTCTAGACTTTCGAACCAGGAAAAACATGATACGGCATCTAGTCTGTCCATCCATGTCAGAAGCTTATACCCAGCAATCAGATCTCCTCCCATCCTTCGAAATGGCATGGAATACACGCCCATTCGAACTAATCTTTCCTCATTTGACAGTCTCGCAAGTATAGTGAACATCTGCTGCACTCGTTCTGTGGAAAGTATATGATTTACTATGTAGTGAGACCAAATTTACACGCAGCAGTCCAATGTCGTCTCACGAAATCCCTGAATAACAGCAGAAAGACTCCGTACTTCTGAATTGATATCCTCTCGCAAAGAAGGTCAACATGCCGATTGCCTTCATAATTACTTACTGCAGCTTCTGTCCCTGTTCACTGAATGGTGGACAACGAAACCAATATCCCTTCGTACACCCTCCCTTTACAGGTAGCCATGTTGTACTACATTAGCCATGTGTTTGCACTCTCACTTAACTTGTCTAAATCGCATTAAAAACTCTTTACATCATCCTCACAACATTCAATCAGCCCACTTCTGTGTCCTTGGTAATTAGACATGTTACATATGGCTCCCCCACCCTGGTCATGCATTTATTTATAAACAGCTGGGGGCCAACACCGATGCCTGCGGTGCTCCACTAGTCACTTCATGCCACTCAGAAAAAAAACATTTTTTGCCAATCTGTTGTTCCTGGTCGTCAACGAACTTAAGTGATGTGAATGGACAAATGTTTCGTGTTTAGAACAATTGGTTATAAGATCATCGTCCGAAAACCTGAGTAGATCTGTCAGTTCAAGACTCCTTTTTGAAACTGAATATTAGTTCCACCACCGGTCAGTCTATAATGTGAACCCACGTCCATTGCACTCTCCGGCCAATCCGGTTCACAAGTGAAACAGTATAGTCAGCGCACCACTAATCCTCCAAAGCTTCCTAACATGGGGGCCGGCTTGCCAGGTACGAGATTCCACCGATTGCTGTACCCGCCCTTTTGGTAATGCCGATGTATATAGCTTCCTATTGGTTGTCAAAGACAAAGGCAAAGGCAGACTAATGGTCTCTGATGGAGACAACTTGACCTTCCATGATATTGGCACATGATTGACTTTGACCTCCTAGCAGATGCAGTGCGTATACCAACACTGACGGACTTGTGCTACTCTCGATGGTAAAACGATACCTATGCTGATGCCTGACACTACGGCCATTACGTGCTTCATATTTCTGTTCCAGAATTTTTACGTTTCGCGCGTATCCAAAGCTAAACCCTTAACAACGCTAAATGAGGTGCAATCAGTTTGCGCGAGAATCCTCAGCACGTGTGGCACAGTAGACTACTTCTCGGGAGACCCAACAGATACTGATCACATCTGCCATAACCGCCAGATTCCAGGGTCTGGGAGACGACCTATTCTTCCCGTCCACAAACAATCGTTGGCTGTTGAAAGCAATGGCGGATCAATTGTGATTACTTGACAGGCCTTCTTATTTTACCTTCTGTGGCAGGTGTTCAATATTGCAACAGCAGCTTTGGCCACGGAATCATATGCTTCTCACGCATCCTGGCAGAACACCCTGCAGTCTCTGAGTCGCTAATTGGCCAGCCTCCGCACAATCAAAATCCTATTACTGCACCCCCCAGAGGCGTACTGCCCCCAACAACGGAAATGGGGGTTCATATCGAGTTCAGATCATGCATCATCTGGTGGAATAAAAATATATTTTCAATATTTAGGTCGATTTCCTTTAATTTTAACATACATTTCTGAATTGCGTCTGTGTGGGGACTCGCGCAGATGACTAATTTTATTTTCCCGACTCCTTTCACAAAGCAGTTCAGCTTAATTTATTGGAACTGGGTCTTTAACTCAGGTTATACTCGGTTATCTACATGATAAACTCACGATCACCTGCCCCTCCATATCACTTTTTAATTATCAGCACTATATTTATATGACAACGAAAAACTGACGAATGATTCTTCAACATTTATAAATTAGAGGTGCATAGAAAATGAGAATTAGCACATCACAATTTAAATACATGACGTAATTAAATAAAAATCCTTTGTCCATCAAAATGGACCGTGCGCATTTAAAGTTTAATGACAGTAATGGATAACAAGAGCAAGTAACAAAGAAAAGTTTAGCACAGGAAGAGCCCCTTCAGCCCTCCAAGCCTGCGCCGACCATGCTACACGTCGAACCTAAAACCTTCCACACTCCCGAGGTCCGTATCCCTCTTTTCCTATTCCATTCAGGTATTTGTCAAAACGCACGTTAAAAGTTGCTATTGTAGCTGCTCTCACCACCTTCTCCAGCAGCGAATTCCAAGTCTGCGCTATCCTCTCTGCAAAAGGCTTCCCTTGCACATCTCCTCGAAATTTTGCCTCTCGTACCTTAAACCTATGTCCCCCAGTAATTGACTCTTCCACCTTGGAAAAAGCATCTGACTATCCACTCTGTCCATGCCTCTCATAATTCTTAGACTTCTCTCAAGTCGCCCCTGAACCTCCGTCGTTTCAGTGAGAACAAAGGCAGTTTACCCAACCCACGTTATATGTAAAAACCTCGAAACTAGGCGACATCCAGGTAAACACTTCTGTCCCCTCCCCAAAGCCTCCACAGCCCTCTGGTAGTGCGGCGACCATAATTGAGCACTATATTCCTAATATGGCCTAACTACGGTCTATACAGCAGCAGGACATACCAATCGTTATACCCAATGCCCCGGCCGATGAAGGCAAGGATGCAGTATGCCTTCTTGACTACCTTCTCCACCTGCATTGCCACTTCCAGTTACCTGTGGAACTGTGCACACAGATCCCTCTGTCTGTCAATACTCTGAAGTGTTCTGTCATTTACTGGATATTTCCCACCTGCATTAGACCTTCTAAAATGCATTACCTCACATTTGCCCCCATTAAATTCCATCTGCCATCTCTCCGCCCAAGTCTGCAACCAATCTATATATTGTGGCACTCTCAGATAGTCCTCACCACGATCGGCAATTTCACCAACTTCTGTGTCGTCCAGCGGTCCCGGCACTGATCCCTGTGGAACACCACTAGCCTCTACCTTCCTGTCAGAAAAGCACCCTTCCACTGTTACCGTCCGTTTTTCATGACCGAGCCAATTATGTTTCCATCTTGCTGGATCACCTCTGGTCCCATGTGACTTCACCTTCTGTGCCGGTCCGCCATGAGGGGCCATGTCAAAGGCCGTACTGAAATTCAGGTAGACAATAAACACTGTCCTACCTTGGTCAATTATCGTCGTCAATACTCGATCAAGTTAGTGACACATGGCCTCACCTTCACAGAAACATGCTGCCTCTCGCTAATACGTCCACTTACATCTACATGGGAGTAAATCCTGTCTCGAAGAATCCCCGCAATAATTTTCCTACACTGACCTCAGGCTCACCGGCCTGTAATTTCCTGGATTATCCTTGCTATCCCTCTTAAACAAAGGAACAACATTAGCTATTCTCTAGTTCTCGGGGACCTCACCTGGAGACAGTGAGAATGCCAAGATTTCTGTCAAGCCCCCATCAATTTCTGCCTTGCATCCCTCGTATTCCAGAATAGCTCCTATGAGGCCCCGAGGACTGGTCTACCCTAATGTGTTTCAAGACACCCAACACCTCCTCCTTTTTGATCTCAATGTGACCCAGAGTATCTACATACCCTTCCCAGACTCATCATCCACAAAGTCCTTCTCTTTGGTGAATAATGATGCAAAGTACTTATTTAATACCTGAGCTATTCCTCTGGCCCCACGTACAGATTCTATCCCTTGTCCTTGAGTGGGGCAACCCTTTCCCTGGCTACCCTCTTGCTATTTATATTCGTATAAAGACAACTTGGGGTTTTCTTTAATCCGGTTTGCCAATGACTTTTCTTGAACCCTTTTAGCCCTCCTACATCCTTGCTTAAGATCCTTCCTACTTTCCTTATATTCTTTACGGGATTCGTCTGTTCCCAGCCATCTAGCCCTTACAAATGTTTCCTTTTTCTTTTGATAGACTCACAATATCCCTCGTATTGCCAGACTTATCCTTCTTCCTCACAGGAACATTCCGGTCCTGAATTCCAATCAACTGACGTTTCAAATCCTCCCGCATGCCAGAGATTGATTTAGCCTCAGACATTCGTCCTCAATTGAGATTCGTCAGTTCCTGCCTAATATTGATAAAATTAACCTTCCCCAATTTATCACATTCACCCAAAGGCTACTATTATGTTCATCCAATAGTACATTAAAACTTATTGGATTGCGGTCACTGATCCCAACATGCTTCCCCCTCAACATTCGAGCACCTGGCCTTGCTCATTCTCCAATACAAGATCCAGTTCCTTTGTTGGACTATCTACATATTGTTTCTGGAAGCCAGCATGGATGCTTCCTACAAGTCCTGCCCCATCCAAGCCGCTAGCAATAAGCGAGTACCAGTCAATACCTTTCCAAACTCTGCCTACACATCTGCTCCTATATCTCCCGCTGCTGTTGAGAGGGCCTGTTGTAGGCCTGCAACATTTTGACTACACCCTTCCTATTTATGAGCTGCACCGATATTGCCTGGCTGCATGAGCCCTCTGAAGTGTCCTCACGCAGTACAACTGTGGTATTCTCCTCAATCAGTAGTGAACGTCCCCCACCCATTTTGTATCCCGCTGTATCGCGCCCGAAATATCTCAATCCTGGAAGGGTTAGCTGACAAATCCTGTCCCTCCCTCAACCATGTTTATGTAATGGCAGCAGTGCCATAATCCCAAGTATACATCCAAGCTCCAAGATCAACTGCCTTACTGTTATACTTCTCGCTTTGACACAAATGCACTTCAGACGCTCAGTCCCACTGTGTTCAGCAACATCTCCCTGCCTGCTCTTCCTCTGTGTCTTACTGGCCCTATTCTCTCGTTCCCCTTCAGTAATTTCACCTTGCGATCTATTTCTCAGGCTCCCTACACCCTCGACACTGATTTAAAACCTCCCGTGTGACAGTAGCAAACCGTGCAGGCAGGGTGTTTATGCTCTTCCTGTTTGGATGCAAGAGTCCTTCTTTTACATGTCGCACTGCCCCGGAGGAGATCCCAACGGTCCACATATCTGAATCAGTCCCTGCTACATCAGCTATTTTGCCATCAGCTGAGTAAGACTCAGAGGAAGAGCAGGCAGGGAGATGTTGCTGAACACAGTGGGACTGAGCGTCTGAAGTGCATTTGTGTCAAAGCGAGATGTAAAACAGTAAGGCAGTTGAACTTGGAGCTTGGATCTGTACTTGGGATTATGGCGTTACTGCCATTACAGAGACATGGTTGAGATATGCCACGTGTTTAGCTGTACTATCTTCGTATTTTTCACCTCACTGGCACGTGGAATACATTAGTCACGAGATTACAACTAGAGGTCCTGGTTTTTAACCTGCCTAACTCGCTGAAGAACCTCGTCATTGCTCCTGCGTAGGTCATTAGTAACAATATTTGCCATAATGTCCGGCTGTTCACACTCTCTCCAGAATGCCCCCCTCCCCATTCAGAGACATCCTGACCAGGCATCAGGGGGTGCAAAATACCTCCTGGAGCGTCTTTCAGGTCCACAGAAGCTCCTCTCTGTGCCCCTAACTTCAAAGTCCCCTATAACTATTGCTCTTCTGCGCTTTGTCCCTTCCTGCTTAACAAAAGGGCCAGACGTGTTGTCATTGCTCTGGCTGCTGCTGCTGTTTTTCCCTGAAGGTCATCCCCGCAACAGTATCCAAACGTTATATATGTGTATAAAAAAAAGAGAAAATGCTGGAAAATCCCAGCAGTCTGGAGCATCTGTATGGAGCGAAAAGAGCTGACGTGCCTTGACAAAGTGGCATCTGGACTCGAAACGTCAGATCTCTTCTATCCCTACAGACGCTGCCAGATCTGTTATTTTGACAATTTAAGTACTGGTAACTTATGTTGATCATGACTATTACTTCCTTGTGTTTCACTAGTTTTTACAATTGTCCAATTTTACTTCTACAACATCCAGAGTGATTTGTCATATGTTTTATGTGTATGCAGCAGCGCTCTCTGTTTGTATTTTGATGGCGGTGTCTCCTCTTCCCAATATTAGTATGCTACTTTTCAGAAATTCAGCTGCCGCACCCCATTTTTATGCTTTGCATTTGATTTGATCTAGTTGGCAGATTCTCAGACAGCAGAAGAAACAGCGTTAAGAGAGTGCCTAATTTTGAAATAGGAAGAAAGTGGTTCGTTGATTCTAGCAAGAATGCACGTTGCCAGCTCAACCATTCACTGCCATTAGCTGTATTAAGGGAATGATAAAATGGTTATAACACGTAAAGAGGCTAATCAGTCTGTTGCAATGAGCTGGTTCAGTGTAGCCTCTCTACCAGAGCAAAACACAATTGATGTCCCCTAAATATTTCTTGTCCCCGTAAAGCCGTACATTTTGCCATCTCGTTAATTATCCAATGCTGTTTGACAAACCAGAATGTAATCTACCCCCATAAAAATTTAAGGCATCACATTCCCTATCCTATGCCTTGAAGTTTAAAAAAATAATTTTACGCCTCACGTTATCATTGCATAATTTGCCAATGAAGTTCAATGAGATGACGCCTTCGATTTCATAACAAAGAACCGGCCAGATATTTCCGACGAAACAAAAGATTTAGGGGACATTCATCCCTCGGGAAAATTATTAATATACTTTGAAAGAATAAATGAATTGGTAAACTGTAGTAGAGGAATTAGAGGATAGGCAACTCTCAACTCAGCTCAAATACAACATACGCCACACCCGAGCATTTTACATTACTTAGAATATTTAAAATAGTAGGCGTGGAGGTTAAAAGTGATTTTCGGCCCAAAGACGCAATTCGTTACGGGCAACATTGAAAGACGATTTAGAATTGTCAGCGGAACAAATGTAATTAAATAGACGCGAACAGCAGAGGACTGAACACGTACTATTAAAGCAGTATTAACGCTTGTTTCGATCACAACGTGCCACTGTACAATCAGGTTATGGCATTTACTAATTAATATATTGTTCTGCGAATGCGTACACTGCAGAGTTACCTGCTCCTGAAAGGTTATTTTTAATCAAGGAATTTCAAAAAGTAGCCATGAATTCGTTTGGACAACTCTCTGTAATGGTTAAATTTCGATTCAGGTTCTTTAGATGGGAATTAAACGGAAGCGCTATATTCCATTCGAAACCGTAACGAGAACAGGTGAAGTTAACATTACACCCACAACAATTTTTTAAGAGCTCAGTTAGGAAATGTTCACGTCCAGTGTGACAGAAAGATCGACTTCCTCGACAAAAACAAAAACAATAGTTTAGAAAAGCGCAGAATTCGATTTAACTTTTGATATGAATAGATTATTGATATTAACTGTCATTGCTCACAGGTGGAGTTGTTGTGTATTACGGCCATACATCGTTCAGCATTGCGATGCTATCGCTGAGCCATCCATGTTGCTTACACAGGACTGCAGGAAGCTAAATCGATTTTTATTCGATAATGCGGGTTTGAACTGCGTCTGGGATGACATGACATGCGAAGTTATAATTTTCGAGAAACAGATTAGGGCACAACTGGGAAGAAATTGATAATATTGATCAAAAGGAGGAAAAAACGCTGAAAACAATGTTGGCAATTTTATCAATAATTCAAATTGGCTTGATCGGCTGCCAGTTGGGGTGCACAGTGCAGCAAATGACGAGTAAAGTGAAGTACAGGAGAATATCTGAACATTGTAAGGTTTGCGGCAGAATGACGAGAGAATGTAATACCATTGACATTGATAAAAATGTCTTTCAGCGTAATGAGTGTTACTTTCAGTTTTAAATTTATGCATAAAACTATAAAGTACAAAACATAAAATCGAGGTAAACTTCGGAATGCTGCTGTATTGCAATTCTGACTTTTATGTGTTATTATGTGTACTTTCTCTATTTTGGGGACTGCACTTATAACGATCTTCTGAAATTATCTGACAATGAGAGTCAATATGTTACCCTCTGTTCCTCAATCCTAACACTAATTTGCGTAAGCTTGACTCCCTGTTGACAGCATTGGCTTTAGAGATCAAAATTATATTTCGAGTCAGATTTCGTAAATTCCTCAGATTGAAGAATTGAAGAACAACTAACGATTTTGTCTGCTCGCCAAAATAAGAATATACCTGAGAGATGTCAACGGACGATCTCTTGTAATCTCTCTCTCTCTCGCTGTCACTCTCACTCTCTCCCTCTCTCACATGCACACGCCTAACACGCACATTTGCAGACATAGCTCTTTCAGCTTCTCTGTTCTGCCTACAGTCCAGTTATTTGGATATGTAGGTATTTAAATAAAGCTAGTTACAATTCTGGGCTAACGAGTCACACTTGAAGAAGCACACGAAGCATTAGAATCCCGCTCTGCCTTTCTACAAATATAAGTTATGGGCGTATGTTACTTTTTAACGGAATCAGAAAAACTCAACGCAAGCGGTCATTATGGCTAATTCCCCTGAAAAAAGTGAAAACATCCAGAAGAAGGACAATGACAGTTACACGTATTTGTGCAATTCTGGATGTTCTGAAATTTTGTTGAATTATTACAACACGTACAAATCGGCAAACAACTCAACCAGTCCATGCATTCTTCCCAGAAATACTGTCAGTTTACACTTTATGAATTCATTATTTTCGCTAAGCACAGAAACGCAACATATTGCGGTCATATGATGAGAAATAGCCTGTTAGGGAAGCGCACGACGCTAAAAAAAAGGTGCAATATTCGCTGACATAACGACTAATTATTGGTACTGAATTTGAGTTGTTTATAAGTAATTCATATTATAATGTGTAACGTGAGTGCTGTGATGACGACTACTCAAAATACTTTCTATAACTTACAGTGCTGGAAGATATAGTAATAATGAGGGAACAATGCAGAACTCTCCTCGCTTATTCAATCATGGCTACATTTCTACTGGGAGCATTACTGGAAGTTATTACGCTATTTCTTTGGCCAATGGGCAGCCAAGGCAAATTCTGGCAAACGAGGGAAAACATAGCCAACCGTATTCGGCACAATAATAAAGCTGCAGGTGAGTATGACCTGTGCATAAGTTGAAAAGGAATTTCATGTAACACATGACAAGAAACTGAATAACACCGGTAACATCATCATGCCTTTTCTGAAGCAAATAGTTGAGGGATACATTATAATTTCAATCTACATAAACCCTGCTTAAACGCAATTGATTCAGTCTGTGCATCGACTGTACATAGGCTTAGTCCTCTAAAGGGAAGGAAGGAAGGCAGTAAGGAATGGGATGAGAAAGGGGGTTAAGGGAGGAAACCAGCTTCCTTTAGCCTGGTGTCACCCGTTGGTGTTGCTCTTGTGTGTCATATTTTTCCTCTCGCACTTTTCCCCTCGATGCTCTGAACTCGTGGGTTGATAATGGAAAACGGCCGTGAAATACGCAAAGACCAATTCTTTTTGTAAATAAATTGAGAATACTCAAGTCATTTTTTCCAATTAAGGGGCAATTTAGCGTGGCCAATCCTCCTAATCTGCACATCTTTGGGTTGTGGGGGCGAAAGACACGCAAATACGGGGAGAATGTGCAAACTCCACACTGTCAGTCACCCAGAGCCGGGATCGAACCTGGGACCTCGGCGCCGTGAGGCAGCAGGGCTACTCACTGCGCCACCGTGCTGCCCTCGCAAAGACCAATTTTTTGTAAAGTTTTATTAAAAGTAAATTGGTCACTCCGATTGTTGTCCTCAGTTCAGCCTGCAGCTGCACAACAGCAGTCCACCGTTCTATTTTGAGCCAGATAAGAATATATGAAAATTCTCATCTCGAGGATATTTCAGTGCAAGGTAGTAGCGTTGGGAGAAGTGTGTGGTGGGCGAGTGATAAGCTTTTATTTGCATTTTCGCGGGATAGTCGCGAGGTGGGCTATCCTCCGTGATCCGGTATGAGAGCCGGACCAGAGCAGGTCGTGGAGGGTATTGGGGATTTGTGAGTGTAATTTGCGAGATAGTCGGTGAAGGTGCTCGGGTGTTTATGGGATTGAGCAGTGGTTATATTCGTGAGGTTCTAATGAGTGTTGGGGACATGGATGGGGATGATTGAAGGAGGGCGGGGGGAGGGTGGGGGGGGTGGGTGGGGGGTTCAATAGTATAGACAGCCAACTTTGTGAGTGTTTTTACTTCTTCTGACATCTTCTGGGTAACTATTCTGCAAAGAGCGTCTGAACCATCTGAAGCATTTGATGCGGGCCATATTATCGGGTTTTTTGCGTTTCAATGTGATGGGCCCATCCGACGTCCGGAGATTTAATTATAGATATATCATATTCAATATTTCTATCGGGTATGGTATTTGAAACTGCTTTCAATTACACCCTGACAGGTATTTCAAATACAACAGTCTTGCTAATGTTGCCGACATACACGGATGCCGAATTACGAAAACTTACTTATGACCATCGTTTCAAACTGGTGAAATCAATTGAAAAACATGTAGAGGCAGTCAGTCGATCGCTCTTAGATGCCTGTGTGTTTACTGAAAGAGAACATAAGGTACGTGACATTTATGTTAGAATCAGATAGAGTTAGATTAGTATTACGGTTGAATATCCAGTTTTACAATATTCTGTCCACTGAAATGATTGACGCAGAAGAGGGCAATACTTACAAATCCACGCCCACTACCATCGAGAACGACAAGCGCAGCAGATGCCTGGGAACCCCGTCAGCTGGAGGTTCCCCTTCTGATCACTCATCACCTTAACTTGGGAAAAACGCTGTCCTTCACTGTCGCTGGGGAAAATCGTGGAACTCCCTCCCTAACAGCACAGTGCGGACTGCGGACATGCGGACTGCAGCCGTTCAAGAAACCAACTCACCACCATCTGCAGGAGGTCAATTAGGTATGGACAATAAATACTGGCCTAACCAGCGATGCTCACATCCCGTACATGAATTAAAAAATGAATTTGAACCGGATTAATTTAATTCGGTATTTTGAATTTATGGACCACTGCTTCCCAAAGTAAAATTCGGCAGCTCTTTTGAGATATCGAACACATTAACTTATTTGTTTTCGATGTTTCAAGTCATGCATTAATTAATAGCCTGATTGCATACCGTGATATAATAATGAAAACTCCATTCATGTGTATTGGACGCAAATGGTCTCACATTTGTTTTCATCGGCAATCTTCCTTCAGGTGATCACAATTGGGGTTGATCGCTGACATCACAATTTTCCATGATGTTCTCTGACAATAAATCACCCAGATGAAACAAGACAACGCTAATATAAAACATTGGGCCTTAAATTCCTGGCCAGCCATCGTAGGATTCAAGAGGTACTCCAATGACGAATTGGGGAATCCCTCTCGGAACTCCTATATAAACGTTTGCAGGCTATAGTCGAAAAGTACTGGCCTCGAGCAATTTCGCTGCGCTGTGAACCATCTGGAACTCGACTTCAATCATTAAGGTGGGAGGGTTCTGTTAGGGATACACTAAGGCCGGCATTCTCTGCCCCCGCTGGGTAGCCAGGGTGTTTCCCGGTGGCGTGGGTGGCTTCAATGAGAAATTCTACTGGTTAGCATCGGGAAGAGAGAATCTCGCCGCCAGCAAGCTGCACGCCATCGATTAACACGTGGACGAAGGACCTGAGAATCCAGCTGAAAGTCTTGTTTTTAGTTCTGCGTAACTATTTTGAAAAAGCTAAACGGATACCGGCGCTGGACACTCCACACGCTACCACCCCTCAGGGAACTCCTTCTCATCCACCACCCAAGTAAACTTCGCGCCCACTTACTTCCCCGCACAATGGCAGCAGAAGTGATTTACGTCATTTCCAAACGCGCCTCGCGCATACTTAAATTTCAATCTCATTCCCAACTCGACACGACCACCCAGCCTCACAAGACAGAAAAACTTCACTCCTACTTCTATTTATCTGCCGAAGGGGTTATCTACTTGGCACTCTCCGAAAGTTCAAGCAGCGGCCTCCGTCATCGATCTTCGAACTTCCACCACGTCCGCCCGCAAACTTCCCTCCACCCCGAACTCCGAACCAACTCCCCCAACTCGTTCTCGCGACTCAAATTTTGGTCTATACGTGACAGCTGGAGCCGATACAAACCGACCTCCGACACGACACCCACCTACCCTCCCCTCCCCCCTCTCCGATTTCATCCTCTATAACCAACCCCTAGATGTTCGAGTCGGCACGCCCCCGACGTCTAATCTTACACCATCCACAACCCCGATCAGGAACAACGCCCAATTCTACCGTAGTCCTCAAATTCTGACCCACATTGACAGACACTGCGAAGATTCAATGCCCGCAGCATATCGGACCTCGTATCGTTCTACCCTTACAATATGCGAATCCCATCATTCGTCCACCCTTTTGATCGCCCAGCCACACCCAACCAACTTCGTACCCCAACACCCAACAGCTGAAAAAAACACTTCTGACGTCTCAGCCCCACCACTCCTCCCACAACTTCTACCTTGTCAAACTACCTGCGACGACACTATCTATGGAATTGCACCTACACGCCCTCCATCCCCACCAGACCTCCAACCACCACTATCGCTATAGAACGACCAGCACACAACCCAGACCTCGGGTCGGAACTCATCCCCCAAAATTTGACAAGCCAAACAGCCAGATACCCGCACCCTCCCCCATGAAACCGACCCCCTACACTTCCCACCATTTACCTTATAAATTCACCATTTCCATGACCTGTCAATTTCGGTGGGCCCTTTAAAGATACGTCCTTTAAGGCGACTCATGCAGTTATGAAGGGGACGGTGTTCGAATGCGATGCATTTGGACTACTCTGAGGACAGCGGGATCTTTTTCTATTCAGGATGCGTGACGCTCTAGCCAATGGACGTATTCAGAGTCAAGCAAGTACGTTTTGAAGTCTTGTATTAAGAGGGGTGGGGCATGGTTTTCGCACGCTAATTGTAAGTTGTGGCCCACCTTATTGCTGTATGCCAGAAGTAACATTGAAACCACATGACTAATTTTAACTCCTAGGATTGTAAGGAAGACCCTCCCTCAGAGACCCTCCGCCCACACCCCGTCCTTCCCTCCGGTCTGGCAGCCCGTTGCTTCGCCAATGGCGATTAAGCCATTAAACTGCATGGATGTTATTTTTCCGATTCGCCGCCAGTCATTGTTTCCCAATAAGGGGCAATATAGCGTGGCCAATCCACCTACTTTGCACACCTTATTTTGTCGGGGTGAGACCCACGCAGGCACTGGCAGATTGTGCAAGCTCTGCACGGACAGTGAGCTTGGCGGGAATGGAACCCGGGTACTCGGCGCAGTGAGTCAGCGGTGCTAATCACTGCGCCACCGTGCTGCCCGTCGCACTGTAAACTAACTGCTGCAAATGATTTTCTATATTTCAGTTTCATAAAGCCACCTTCAATGAATTGCAAACAACAAAGCAATGTCTCGAATTTTCACGATACCTACCATGTTTTATGAAGTTTACATGACTAATTTAAAAAGAATCATCTCGCCGTCTTGCGGTCATACACCATCTGTACATCACTGGCACCATAACTCGAACAAGTTAAATCTTGCCCAAACCATATACGTCTAATCCAAATGGAAAACATAAATGAAACTTAAATATACAAGTACGTGTAAATGTACGATGCAGGCATCCCATATTCACCGACATTGCGATCTGAATTTAATTTGTATATTTCAAAGAAGATCAGCATTAACGTTAAACCGTACGAGTGATTTGTGTCAGTGCATGTGGGAGACAGTTTGAGGAATTTCGACCGAGCATATACATATCGTTGCATTCACTTCCCTTCTGTGAAATTCGGAGAATGTTAGCCATTTCCGCCTCTCTCTCTGATATTTTCTCTTTCACGTCATTGATCAACCAACAAATTGGCAAGCCCGAATGTGGTCTGGTCCGCCGGAAGATGGGCGGCGGGAGAGGGGGGTGTCAGATGGAGGATGGGGTATAGCGGGGTTCCTGTGGGGCCGATGGGGGGGGGGGAAGTCGATTGAAGTCCACGGATGTTTGTTTCGGGCCCGCTGTGGAATGCGGGGATAGGGTGTGGGCGTGGTGTGGTGGGTTCTTGGGTGTTGTATGTGTGCGGGTGTCCCGTGCGAAGCTCGGTATAGGTGTATGAATAATTACTTAGAAGCTGGAATTGTTTTTTTTTCATCTATGACTTTTACATTGACCATCAAATTACAACTGCAACAACAACCCGAGGTTAGCGATTTAAACCGGTTTGCCGGATGGTTCCTAGTTCCGCGAAGTTGCCCAGAGGAAGTTAGCTCTTTAGGGCAATTGTGGAATTGTCTTGTATTGAAACTTCCGAGTGGAATTCCCTGCGCTTTATCGGTGTAGCCAGTAAATGCGACCCAGCGTAAATCAAGAACTTTACAATTATCGGTTAAAATTATGGGCGAACTAACTCGTAGAAAGTCCTGTTTTATAAATACGATCGCAAAGGTCCTACTAACACCCACGGTCATGCCTAAATTCTGCAGGTGTGACTGATCTTTTTTTTTATAAAATATTTTATTGAAAATTTTTGGTCAACCAACACAGTACATTGTGCATCCTTTACACAATATTATAACAACACAAATAACAATGACATATTTTATAAACAGAAAATGAATAAATAATAAATAACAAAAATGAAAACTAACCCTAATTGGCAACTGCCTTATCACAAATAACACTCTCCAAAAATATAATTTAACAGTCCAATATATAATTATCTGTAGCAACGACCTATACATATTATACAGTATATATTAACAACACTGAGAGTCATTCTGGTTCCTCCCCCCCCCCCCCCTCCCCCCCCCCCCCCCCCGATCCTGGGCTGCTGCTGCTGCCTTCTTTTTTCGATTCCATCTATCTTTCTGCGAGGTATTCGACGAACGGTTGCCACCGCCTGGTGAACCCTTGAGCCGACCCCCTTAGAACGAACTTATTCCGCTCTAGCTTTACAAACCCTGCTATGTCATTTATCCAAGTCTCCACCCCCGGGTGCTTGGCTTTTTCCACATTAGCAATATCCTGCGCCGGGCTACTGGGGACGCAAAGGCCAAAACATCAGCCTCTCTCGCCTCCTGCACTCCCGGCTCTTGTGCAAACCCAAATATAGCCAACCCCCAGCTTGGTTCGACCCGGACCCCCACTACTTTTGAAAGCACCTTTGTCACCCCCATCCAAAACCCCTGTAGTGCCGGGCATGACCAAAACATATGGGTATGATTCGCTGGGCTTCTCGAGCACCTCGCACACCTATCCTCCACCCCAAAAAATTTACTGAGCCGTGCTCCAGTCATATGCGCCCTGTGTAGTACCTTAAACTGAATCAGGCTTAGCCTGGCACACGAGGACGACGAGTTTACCCTGCTTAGGGCATCTGCCCACAGCCCCTCCTCGATCTCCTCCCCGAGCTCTTCTTCCCATTTCCCTTTTAGATCATCTACCATAGTCTCCGCTTCGTCCCTCATTTCCCTATATATATCTGACACCTTACCATCCCCCACCCATGTCTTTGAGATCACTCTGTCCTGCACCTCTTGTGTCGGGAGCTGCGGGAATTCCCTCACCTGTTGCCTCGCAAAAGCCCTCAGTTGCATATACCTGAATGCATTCCCTTGGGGCAACCCATATTTTTCGGTCAGCGCTCCCAGACTCGCGAACTTCCCATCCACAAACAGATCTTTCAGTTGCGTTATTCCTGCTCTTTGCCACATTCCATATCCCCCATCCATTCCCCCCGGGGCAAACCTATGGTTGTTTCTTATCGGGGACCCCCCCCCCCCCCCCGCCAAGGCTCCAGTCTTTCCACTATGCCGTCTCCACTGTCCCCAAGTCTTCAGTGTAGCCACCACCACCGGGCTTGTGGTGTAGTTCCTCGGTGAGAACAGCAATGGGGCTGTCACCATAGCCTGTAGGCTAGTCCCCCTACAGGACGCCCTCTCTAATCTCTTCCACGCCGCTCCCTCCTCCTCTCCCATTCACTTAATCACCATTGAAATATTAGCTGCCCAATAATACTCACTTAGGCTCGGTAGTGCCAGCCCCCCCTATCCCTGCTACGCTGTAAGAATCCCTTCCTCACTCTCGGGGTCTTCCCGGCCCACACAAAACCCATGATGCTCTTTTCAATCCTTTTTTACAAAGCCTTCGTGATCACCACCGGGAGGCACTGAAACACAAAGAGGAATCTCGGGAGGACCACCATCTTAACCGCCTGCACCCTCCCTGCCAGTGACAGGGGTACCATATCCCATCTCTTGAAATCCTCCTCCATTTGTTCCACCAACCGCGTTAAATTTAACCTATGCAATGTGCCCCAATTCTTGGCTATCTGGATCCCCAGGTAACGAAAGTCCCTTGTTACCTTCCTCAACGGTAGGTCCTCTATTTCTCTACTCTGCTCCCCTGGATGCACCACAAACAACTCACTTTTCCCCATGTTCAATTTATACCCTGAAAAATCCCCAAACTCCCCAAGTATCCGCATTATTTCTGGCATCCCCTCCGCCGGGTCTGCCACATATAGTAACAAATCGTCCGCATACAAAGATACCCGGTGTTCTTCTCCTCCTCTAAGTACTCCCCTCCACTTCTTGGAACCCCTCAACGCTATCGCCAGGGGCTCAATCGCCAGTGCAAACAATAATGGGGACAGAGGGCATCCCTGCCTTGTCCCTCTATGGAGCCGAAAATATGCAGATCCCCTTCCATTCGTGACCACGCTCGCCATCGGGGCCCGATACAACAGCTGCACCCATCTAACATACCCCTCTCCAAAACCAAATCTCCTCAACACCTCCCACAAATAATCCCACTCCACTCTATCAAATGCTTTCTCGGCATCCATCGCCACTACTATCTCCGTTTCCCCCTCTGGTGGGGGCATCATCATTACCCCTAACAGCCTCCGTATATTCGTGTTCAGCTGTCTCCCCTTCACAAACCCAGTTTGGTCCTCCTGGACCACCCCCGGGACCATTCCTCCATTCTCATTGCCATTACCTTGGCCAGAATCTTGGCATCTACATTTAGGAGGGAAATAGGTCTGTAGGACCCGCATTGTAGCGGGTCCTTTTCCTTCTTTAAGAGAAGCGATATCGTTGCTTCAGACATAGTCGGGGGCAGTTGTCCCCTTTCCTTTGCCTCATTAAAGGTCCTCGTCAATACCGGGGCGAGCAAGTCCACATATTTTCTATAGAATTCGACTGGGAATCCATCCGGTCCCGGGGCCTTTCCCGCCTGCATGCTCCTGATTCCTTTCACCACTTCTTCTACCTCGATCTGTGCTTCCAGTCCCACCCTTTCCTGCTCTTCCACCTTGGGAAATTTCAGCCGATCCAAAAAGCCCATCATTCTCTCCCTCCCATCCGGGGGTTGAGCTTCATATAATATTTTATAAAATGTCTTGAACACTCCATTCACTCTCTCCGCTCCCCGCTCCATCTCTCCTTCCTCATCCCTCGCTCCCCCTATTTCCCTCGCTGCTCCCCTTTTCCTCAATTGGTGTGCCAGCAACCTGCTCGCCTTCTCCCCATATTCGTACTGTACACCCTGTGCCTTCCTCCATTGTGCCTCTGCAGTGCCCGTAGTCAGCAAGTCAAATTCTACATGTAGCCTTTGCCTTTCCCTGTACAGTCCCTCCTCCAGTGCTTCCGCATATTGTCTGTCCACCCTCAAAAGTTCTTGCAGCAACCGCTCCAGTTCCTCACTCTCCTGCTTCCCTTTATGTGCCCTTATTGATATCAGCTCCCCTCTAACCACCGCCTTCAGCGCCTTCCAGACCACTCCCACCTGGACCTCCCCATTATCATTGAGTTCCAAGTACTTTTCAATGCACCCCCTCACCCTTAGACACACCCCCTCATCTGCCATTAGTCCCATGTCCATTCTCCAGGGTGGGCGCCCTCCTGTTTCCTCCCCTATCTCCAAGTCTACCCAGTGTGGAGCGTGATCCGAAATGGATATAGACGTATACTCCGTTCCCCTCACCTTCGGGATCAACGCCCTTCCCAGCACAAAAAAGTCTATTTGCGAGTAGACTTTATGGACATAGGAGAAAAACGAGAACTCCTTACTCCGAGGTCTGCTAAATCTCCACGGGTCTACACCTCCCATCTGCTCCATAAAATCTTTAAGTACCTTGGCTGCTGCCGGCCTCCTTCCAGTCCTGGACTTCGACCTATCCAGCCCTGGTTCCAACACCGTATTAAAATCTCCCCCCATTATCAGCTTTCCCATCTCTAGGTCCGGAATGCGTCCTAGCATCCGCCTCATAAAATTGGCATCATCCCAATTCGGGGCATATACGTTTACCAAAACCACCGTCTCCCCCTGTAGTTTGCCACTCACCATCACGTATCTGCCCCCGTTATCCGCCACTATAGTCTTTGCCTCGAACATTACCCGCTTCCCCACTAATATAGCCACCCCCCTGTTTTTCGCATCTAGCCCCGAATGGAACACCTGCCCCACCCATCCTTTGCGTAGCCTAACCTGGTCTATCAGTTTCAGGTGCGTTTCCAGTAACATAACCACATCTGCCTTAAGTTTCTTAAGGTGTGCGAGTACCCGTGCCCTCTTTATCGGCCCGTTCAGCCCTCTCACGTTCCACGTGATCAGCCGGGTTGGGGAGCTTCCTACCCCCCCCCCCCCACCCCTGTCGATTAGCCATCCCCTTTTTCCAGCTCCTCACCCGGTTCCCACGCAGCTGTATCTCCCCGAGGCGGTGCCCCCCCCCCCCCCCCGCCCATCCCCTCCCACACCAGCTCCCCCCTCTCACCAGCAGCAGCAAACCAGTAATTCCCCCCTCCGATCCCCCCCCCCCGCTAGATCCCCCGCTAGCGTAATTACTCCCCCCATGTTGCTCCCAGAAGTCAGCAAACTCTGGCCGACCTCAGCTTCCCCCCGTGACCTCGGCTCGCACCGTGCGACGCCCCCTCCTTCCTGCTTCTCTATTCCCGCCATGATTATCATAGCGTGGGAACCAAGCCCGCGCTTCTCCCTTGGCCCCGCCCCCAATGGCCAACGCCCCATCTCCTCCACCTCCCCTCCTCCCCCCATCACCACCTGTGGAAGAGAGAAAAGTTACCACATCGCAGGATTAGTACATAAAACTCCTCTTTCCCCCCTTTTTAACCCCCCTCTTCGCCCCCCACATTCGCCCCACCACTTTGTTCAAACGTTCTTTTTTATAACCCGCTCATTCCAGTTTTTCTTCCACAATAAAAGTCCACGCTTCATCCGCCGTCTCAAAGTAGTGGTGCCTCCCTCGATATTTGACCCACAGTCTTGCCGGTTGCAGCATTCCAAATTTTATCTTCTTTTTATGAAGCACCGCCTTGGCCCGATTAAAGCTCATCCTCCTTCTCGCCACCTCCGCACTCCAGTCTTGATAAATGCGGATCACCGCGTTCTCCCATTTACTGCTCCGAGTTTTCTTTGCCCATCTAAGGACCATTTCTCTATCCTTAAAACGGAGGAATCTCACCACTATGGCTCTGGGAATTTCTCCTGCTCTCGGTCCTCGCGCCATCACTCGGTATGCTCCCTCCACCTCCAACGGACCCGCCGGGGCCTCCGCTCCCATTAACGAGTGCAGCATCGTGCTCACATGTGCCCCGACGTCCGCTCCCTCCGCACCTTCAGGAAGACCAAGAATCCTCAAGTTGTTCCTCCTTGCGTTGTTCTCCAGTGCCTCCAACCTTTCCACACATCGTTTCTGATGTGCCTCATGCACCTCCGTCTTCACCACCAGGCCCTGTATGTCGTCCTCATTCTCGGCTGCCTTTGCCTTCACGACCCGAAGCTCCCGCTCCTGGGTCTTTTTTTCCTCCTTAAGCCCTTCGATCGCCTGTAGTATCGGGGCCAACAGCTCTTTCTTCATTTCCTTTTTGTGCTCTTCTACACAGCATTTCAAGAACTCTTGTTGTTCAGGGCCCCATGTTAAACTGCCACCTTCCGACGCCATCTTGGTTTATGCTTGCCTTCCTTGCCGCTGTTCTAAAGGATCCACTGCAATCCGGCCACTTTCTCCTCCTTTTTTCATCCGTATCCAGGGGGGATTCCCTTCTGGTTTACCGCACAGTGTTTTTAGCCGTCAAAATTGCCGTTGGGGCTCCTATCAAGAGCCCAAAAGTCCGTTTCACCGGGAGCTGCCGAAACGTGCGATTCAGCTGGTCATCGCCGCACCCGGAAGTCGTGACTGATCTTCTGACCACATCTTAGCCTTGAATCGAACATGGAGTGACGAAATGATCTCCAGAGGTGAGGCGACCGTGATTGATTGATTTGATGTATTGTCACATGTACCGAAGTACAGTGAAAAGTATTTTGCAGCGGCCGAGGGAACGTACACAGTACGTACATAGTACACAAAAGAATAATCAAGACAGTACATTGACAAATGGAACATCGACAAACAGTAAGTGTTTACTGTGCGGAGCAAGGGGCCAAACAAAGCAAATACAGGACTGTCCTTACGGCCAAAGCAGAAAGTTGTCCAGTGTTGTTACAAGAAACCGGAACACAATTCTGTTCAATAGGAATGTGGGGAATCTGTAGACTGGCTGGAGTAATTCTTAACAGCAATGAGATGGATGTGGTTGTTTGAGGTCAATCAACACTCTTCCAGGTTTTCAATGCGGTTTTTCCTCAAAATAATAGAACATAAGACCAATCGACCTCGGAATAAATGTAGGCTGTTATGCCCATCGAGTCTGCTCTGACATTAATGGAGTTAATGACCTGAAAACATAGTCATCAGCTCTACTTTCCAGTCTTGTCCCGTAACACTTGATTCCACTGCTAATTTAAACAATCTAAACATTGAACATACTTAATGACTCCTCCTCGACTGCCCCCTGCTGTTAAGAAAATCCAAAGATACGCTGCGCTCTAACTGAGTAAATTCCTCCTCATCTGTTTCTAAAATGGACGACCCTTCCCCTAGAATGTGCTCTCTGGTCCTGGAATATTGCTCTGCAGCAAACACTTATTCAACATCTAGCCTGGCAGCACCACTGACAATTCTTTGCATCTCAATAAGTTCGCCTCTCGTTCTTTTCAACTCCACTGAACACAATTCCAACCTCTCAGTCTCTTCACATAAGACAATTCCTCCATATCTGACATCAATGTAGTGAATATTTTCTGGACGGCCTCCAATGCCGATATTTATTTCAATAAATGTTGGGACTAAAAGTTCTCAGAATATTCAGGGTGTGGTCCAACTGGTGCCTTGTAAAGAGTTAGCATAACATCCAATTCTTATATTCCATTCCTTGTTAAATAAAAGCAAACGTTCAATTTTCCTTCGTTTTTACATAGGAGCAAATGTAGGCTATTATGCCCATCTTTCGTCATTACCTGCTGGATTTGCATGTTTGCTGCTTTCGAGTTATCGACGAATTTCCGATATCTACCTGACCTGCAGCATTCGGCAGTCTTTCTCGATTTAAACGATATTACAGTCCTTTATTCTACATACCAAAACGCATAAGTTCACATTTTCCTACATTATTTTACATCTGTCAAGCTTTTGCTCACGCAATTAAAAGTTTATATCAAGAACATGGTTGCTGTTGAATGCCAGTATATCCCAAAACCCGGAAGGGTAACTTCGAAAACTGGCTCTTCGTAGTGTATAATATAAATTTGGTGCTGTGTGAGATAAACATAAACGTGAATCAGAATGAATCATAGAATTTACAGTGCAGAAGGAGGCCATTCGGCCCATCGAGTCTGCACCGGCTCTTGGAAAGAGCACTCTACCCAAGGTCAACACCTCCACCCTATCCCCATAACCCAGTAACCCCACCCACCACTAAGGGCAATTTTGGACACTAAGGGCAATTTATCATGGCCAATCCACCTAACCTGCACATCTTTGGAATGTGGGAGGAAACCGGAGCACCCGGAGGAAACCCACGCACACATGCGGAGGATGTGCAGACTCCGCACAGACAGTGACCCAAGCCGGAATCGAACCTGGGACCCTAGAGCTGTGAAGCAATTGTGCTATCCGCAATGGTACCGTGCTGCCATTAGTCCAGTCATCGTGTGAACTATTAATAAATAATATGTAAAAATCACAGGACCAAAAGGACAATAATAAACTACAACGCGTAATTACACTGATGGCTAAACGCGCAGGATTACAATACTAACCTTTTGTTCCCAAGCAGCCACCTCCACTGAGTTCTGAAACGCCACATTGGTCCCAAATTACATCGAATGTCATGTAATGATCTGAGCAAAATTCAGCAAATAATTACCGCACACTGGTTCATTATGAAAACAAAACATCTTCAGTTTCAGGAAAGGGTAAATTTGCTATTTTCTTTGGGAGTACATTTCTGCAGGATGTGGCCGTGATGGAGCCACACTGCGGCTATGTCCCTTTATCCATTAATTGTGCGATAGATATATCATTCTTTCCATTTGATGTTATCCATCTTGTAGAGTGTTTTTAGCATATATTTGTCAATTTCCTTATTTCTTCACTATAATAGTCCCTGGTCTATACTCCATTGGTTTTCTCTCATTGCAATGATTTTCTGACTGACATGCTAATACACCACTCCAAATCTCTTCCTACAGCTTTGCCTACACATACAAAATCCTTAACCGTATAATCCACCTGCTGTTAATTCTGCTTCTGTGCCCGTTATACATACCTTCCTTCATTCCCACTTTTTTTTTTAAATTATTGTGTACAAATGCTACCTTCTCTTTTACCGCACTGATTTAACATGTTCTTTCTTACGGCTTACAACCAAGCTTATTTCTGCGTTTTCCCATGACTATGTGGTGGTGCAGCCCTGCTTACTAAAGTTAAGTCATCTAACTTTCCTCATATCTCTCGTTCCTACAGCACCATTGACGTTTACGTTAATATAAAGTCGACATTCCTCAGATTTGAAAGCGTGTCTAAAGAAAGGCTTTGATCAAAGAAAGATCAAAATCATTTGCAAGTTCCGTGGCTTGCCTCCCAGTTTTACCTCTTCAATCCTTCAAATGAGTTCTTGTCACTGCAGGTTATGGATTTTGAATTATTCCAACAGAATGACTTATTTGAGAGCCACATAGGTTAATTCAATTGTTAACGCTCTCACCCACTTATCAACATTTTTTGATTAACACTTTCAAATTCAACATAAGCCCGTCCAAACTGTCTTTTAACATTTAGAAACTTCTGGCTGTAATCCTCTGGTACTAGCTCAGAAGCACTCAATACAGCATTCTTCAGGGTATCATTCTCCCCAGACCTTTCGTCTTACAAAGATATATCTACTTCACAAGTTCTTCATACACGTTTACTTAATAACACCAGCGCCCAGACATCTTGGGACCATTTTCTTGTCTCGCTACCTTCTCAGATTAATTCGAAAATTCCTCGAACCTCTTTTAGTCAAATAATATAAACGACTAAACACTTCTAAACATCTCCCGACTATGTTCGTGTCTGGAACTAATTGGTTTCTCACCCTTCTCTAGGTCTATTTTTGCCTTCCAACGTTTTAAGTTAAATCGATTTCCCTTTTTCCCTCCCACTTTGTTCTACTCTTAACTTCTTTATTGCCAAGTCCCTTGAAAAAGGTCTCTATTTGTCTTTTCCGTGCATCTCTAATTTAGATTATCTCATTTCTATTCCTTTCACATTTTTCTTTTTCCTGCATTTCAAACTTCCTCATTTCTTTGTCGTTTTTAAAAATTGAATTTTAGCCAATTCAATTGCCTCAGTTTACGGAGTACATGGCCTATCAGGCAGACCTTGCAATTTTATAGGTTTCGCTATAATTCCAATTATCCCGCCTTTCTTAACCCCTGCAGGTTATCTTGATTCCAATGTAACGGTTGATTCAGTTAACTGGCGTTTTGTGTCTTTCTGTAACTAAGGCAATTTTCATCGTCCACCTTTAGCTAGCGTTAGGTATGGTAGGAGTCACGTTGCAGTCACCTACTTTAAATCACACACCTCCACTTGGTTCAACAATTGCCCTACTCGTGTTACAATTAAGTGTCACAAATTCCTCCAGAGCTAAGGGCTAAGATTTTTAAAACCAATCCAAAAGAGGCTCCAAATCTGTTAAGTACCCGGCTGATGTCAAATGCGCGGCAGACACGGAGGAATTCATCAGGCGAATGGGGCTCCGGGAATTCTTACACAGACCCCAAAAGGCCAACAGCGAACCCAAGCAGACTACCAATGAACTGGAACAGCAGACCGAGAGATCTGCGGTGTGGAAACCGAAGAGGAAAGAGTCGAATTGGACCCCTCCGGAAGGCCGCTGCCCTAGACTCAACATGTATGCTCAAAGCCGTCAGGAGTCGCAGCAATGCCAGATTCATCAGTCGCATTCACAAGACAGCCCCGAACGTCACCCAAGCACAACGCAATGCCATCCACGCTCTTAAGACCAACTGCAGCATCGTTATCAAACCAGCAGACAAAGGAGGGGCCACTGTCATACTGAACAGAATGGACTACTGCAAAGAAGTATACCGACAACTCAACAACCAAGAACACTACAGACAGTTACCCGCAGATCCGACCAAGGAACACATCCCCCAAATTAACAGACTGATCAAGACCTTGGATCTTCAGAGCACCCTACGTGCTTTCATCCCATGTACTCCCCGCATTGGAGATCTCTACTGCCTCCCGAAAATACACAAGGCCAACACACCAGGCCGTCCTATCGTTTCAGGCAATGGGACCCTGAGTGAGAACCTCTCTGGCTACATCAAAGGCATCTTGAAACCCACCGTACGAGGTACGACCATCCTCTGTCGTGACACGACGGACTTCCTACAGAAACTCAGCACCCATGGACCAGTTTAACCAGGAACATTCCTCGTCACAATGGACGTCTCGGCACTCTACAGCAGCATCCCCCATGACGACTGAATTACTGCAACAGCCCCAGTACTCAACACTGACAACTGCCAATCTCCAGACGCAATTCTGCAACTCATCCGCTTCATTCTGGATCACAACGTCTTCACCTTCGACAACAAGTTCTTCATCCAGACGCATGGAACAGCCATGGGGACAAAATTCGCACCCCAATATGCCAACATCTCCATGCACAAGTTTGAACAAGACCTACTCACCGCACAGGACCTTCAATTGACGTTATACACCAGATACATCGATGACAATTTTTTCCTTTGGACCCACGGCGAAGAATTACTGAAACGACTACACGATGACATCAATAAGTTCCATCCAACCATCAGACTCACCATGGACTACTCTCCAAAATCAGTTGAATTCTTGGACACACTCGTCTCCATCAAGGACGGTCACCTCAGCACTTCGCTTTACCGCAAACCCACGGGATGACCTCACGGTGCTCCACTTCTCCAGCTTCCACCCGAAACACATTAAAGAAGCCATCCCCTATGGACAAGCTCTCCGTATGCACAGGATCTGCTCAGTGGAGGAGGAGCGTAACAGACATCTACAGATGTTGAAAGATGCCCTAGTACGAACGGGATATGGCGCTCGACTCATCGATCGACAGTTCGAACGCGCCACACCAAAAACCTCCTCAGAAGACAAATATGGGACACAACCGACAGACTACCCTTCGTCGTCCAGTACTTTCCCGGAGCGGAGAAACTACGATATCTTCTTCACAGCCTTCAACACGTCATCGATGAAGATGAACATCTTGCCAAGTTCATCCCCACACCCCCGCTACTTGCCTTCAAACAACAGCGCAACTTCAAACAAACCATTGTTTGCAGCAAACTAACAGTCTTCAGAACAGTGACCACGACACCACACAACCCTGCCATGGCAATATCTGCAAGACGTGCCAGATCATCGACATGCATACCACCATTAGACGTGAGAACACCACCCACCATGTACGCGATACATACTCGTGCGACTGGGCCAACGTTGTCTACCTCATACGCTGCAGGAAAGGATGTGCTGAAGCATGGTACATTGGCGAGGCCATGCAGATGCTGCGACAACGAATGAATGGACATCGCGCGACAATTACCAGGCAGGAATGTTCCCTTCCAGTCGGGGAACACGTCAGCAGTCAAGGGCATTCAGCCTCTGATCTCCGGGTAAGCATTCTTCAAGGCGGCCTTCAGGACGCGCGGCAACGCAGAATCGCCGAGCGGAAACTTATAGCCAAGTTCCGCACACATGAGTGCGGCCTCAACTGGGATTCATGTCGCATTACATTTATCCCCCACCATCTGGCCTGCGAAATCCGACCAACTATCCTGGCTTGACACAATTCACACCTCTTCAACCTGGGGTTACCCCATTTCTGGATCTGTAAAGATTTAATCACCTGCTAATGCTCGCATTCGAAGCATTGACTGGCATCGTTGAATTTGTCTATATATATATGATTCTGGAACATACCTCTTCATTCACCTGAGGAAGGAGCAGCGCTCTGAAAGCTAGTGATGTCGAAACAAACCTGTTGGACTTTAACCTGGTGTTGTAATTCTTCTTACTGTGCTCACCCCAGTCCAACGCCGGCATCTCCACATCAAGGTTATAACAAAGCACAGTAGTGCATTATGGGCCTGGGTTTAGAGAACACTAGATTCTATTATGGAGTACACCTGACCCACAACCTTTCATCGATTTTGGTTATGGAGAGCACAAGGGCCCACTTTACAGGTGTGATGCAACAGGGAACTAAAACTATTTTAAAACAAAAACAATGTGTATTCTATGAATCCAGTAAACATTTTAGAAACACGCAGTAAACATCATATCAACTACCAACCCTGATAAGCCCCCCAAAAGATACAGTACTCAATAGGTAACCCTTAGTAACTTCCCTAACAACATCCATCAGCCAAAACACTTTTTAACAAAGACAGTAGGTTTGTATTCCTTACAGAAACAGGTATTACTTTGAAATCATCAAGTGATCTAGAGGCATTCTTTTTCATGCAGAGAGAGAGATCAATACACACATCTGCTTGGTTTGAATGCAGCTCTCCATATGAAAGCGTAACTAAACACACTGCTAAAAAGCAGCTTCTAGCTCAAAACGAAAGTAAAAAGCAGAGCAGAGCCCAGTTGCACCTACACAATGACATCGCTGCTGCTATTGAATAAAACACACTTTTCTTAAAGGGACTCTCATATGACAAGGGTCTTGGAACTTCATGGTGTATAGTTTCTATTTGGTATACTGCGGGGGGTGGGGGTGAAGAAAGAAGTAATAGTCCAGTCATTGTGTGAACAATTAATAAATAATATTTGTGAACGTAAAAAGCACACGCAGGACAAAAGGATTATAATGAACTACCACACCTCAGTACACCTTGGCTATACAGAGAGGGCATTTCATGGAACTGGCCCTTTTCCCCTAACTATCTACGTTGACTGAACACTGAGACACCGCTTTGTTCCGAAAAAACATCCAATATTATTAACTGCCTGACCTAAATCCAGCAATGTATAACCACGCACAGTTAAGTTGTACTTAATTCCCTGCCTTGTTTTCTTTGATCCCAATTTCACTTTTAATCGATTTCTACAATTCTTAAATCGATCCGTTTGGATTCTCTGTATGTCTACATTTGGACAAAAACAACTTCAGTTTCAGTGAAGGCATAATTTGTCAATAATGATGGGAAGACTATTTCTGAAACTGGTTGAGGCTGTAATACAGCTTCCACTGTCTGACTGTGTTCATTTTCCCAGCGATTGTACTACGCTATATAATTTTTCCTTTGATGTTCCCCACCCTGGGGAAACGGCTGTTAGCATGGGCCAGAAAATTTCCTGATCCGTCCACTTCGAGATGACCTCTTCACTATGCCACTGTATTCCGATAGTCAAGTAGGTAAACGATTGCTTTTCGCACTGCTATGCTAATTCGCATCACAACACTTCATTGGGCAGCTGTAATTAACTCCCTGTCTTAATTTCTTTGATACCAATTTCACTTTTAATCTATGTCTACAATTCTTAACTTGATCCCTTTGGAGATTCTATGTGTCATCCTCCCCACTTGACTTCCCATTTCTCTTTATGTTATGTGGAAACGTAGCAATAAAATATTCACTTCCACCTTCAAATTCATTAGTATACATGGTGAATATGTGTGGACCCAGCACGGATCGCTGTGGTTCTCCATTGTTACAGATTGTCATCCTGATATTGTCGTTCATATCCTAATTTTCTGTCTTCGATTAGGTAACGAGTGCTCTAACCATGCTAATCTTCTCCTTGAACACCTTCAGTAGACTTTTGCGTGGTGATGTGTTTTTGTTGGAAATCCATGTATTTTGCCTTTATTTATCCTGCTCGGTTGCACCTTAAACAATTGTAATACATTTATCAGGCACGATTTCCACTTCAAGAAGCTTGATTATGTTATGTGTTTCTAAATGCCCTGATCTGCATCCTAACGGCTTTCAGATGCTTCACTAATGAGTCTCATCACATCACAAGGTCGGAAATCAGGATGACTGTTGATGATTGCTTCTGTTCAGCACCATTCCCAACTTCTGAACTTCTGAAACATATACATTTTCGAGAAGACCAGGAACAATATCCAGGGTCCGGCTGAAATTTGGAAAGGAACATTCGTGCCCCATAAGTGCCAGGTCATGAACACAACCACCAGCAAATAATTAAACCATGGACGTTTGGGATTGAATGGAATTTTTATCGCTGAATTGCACACAATAACCATCTTCGGCGTGACGATTGAGCATGAGATTAATTGGGCTAACTGTATAACTAGAATGACTACAAAAGAACATTAGAGGTTTTAAATCCTGAGAGAATCCCAAACCTCCTTAATCGCCAATGCTTGCCAAACTGCTACAAGTGGTAAGTCAGTAATGTGGTGAAACAATCTTCGCCTACCTGGATTGCTGCAGCTCTTTTCAACAATTAATAATCTTGCCACTATCCAGGATACGAATCCACTTTATCGGTGCCTCTTCCACAAAAGTTAATTCCCTCCCACACTGACAAAGAATAACAGCAGTATTCACCCTTAGTAAGATGTACTGAAAGAAGAATCTCTTGGAAACACTTTGCATTGGGAAGGGCAATACCGTAGAGGAGGACAAAGACCGCAGGTACATGTAAGGTGACCAAGTGGAATTTATATTCCAAGCACCCCAAATCCTGTCTTGAATATATGTATATATATATGTATATATTGCGCACACACGATTGGGTCTGTAATAATGAAAGAAGGTTGTTCACCACCACCATTGCTTTTGGTAATGGCATTGGAAAATGAATACTCGTCAAGTCAGCGATGCCTACATCACGTAAAGCAATTGCAGCATGAAAACGTAACACATGTGCAACGTGAAATTCACAACGCTCTCAATTATGGCTACAACATACTGAATGACTTCTGAATCGTCAAAACTATTTTATCATGAGCAACATGACGGTAACATACTAGAGGAACAGATACATGGATACATTTGCAATGTTCAATGGATCCAAGAAGACTGTAGAAGGAAGGGAGGGCAGGAGAAACAGTCTAATACTGCCTTTATGCGTCGCTTCGTGATATTTGCCAACCATCCTTCGCCATCTCGCACAACGTGTGACGACAAAAGTGTAAACTTTAGTTTATTTGGCTTAATTAGGTTTCCAAAATTCGAATGATATTTCGGACTTAATTACATTTGTTGTTCGTTTGCATTACATTATCAGACATCTACCTTGGGAATTATTCTCATCCAAAACATTGCTGCTAGTTCCACTGAACTTTAATGCTGAGTACTTCGCATTTGCCAGAACTGGATTTATTGGGTATGTTTATTTCATGCTTCGTAAATGCCAATTCGATCTACAACACATTCCGAGTCCTGCCTTCAGAAAGCATACATAATCATAACTGAAATTAGTGAAGATTTGAACGATTTCTAACTCTGAACATAATATGTTATTTAAGGTAAGTCGATTTTTTACCAATGCAAAATCAGGTTTGAATTATCCCGGCCCCCAGCCGCGTTTTTTCCCGCCGTGCGTAGTTCTTTGACAGCGGATTGTATCCACCCCATGATTATCAATGGGATTTTTCATTAAAGTCACTCCTCGCCGCCGAGACACACACAGGCTGAGGTGTGCTGGGAAAATGGATTCCCAACTGTATGGCTTTTAGTCTACAAATGAAACATGGGGGAAGGGCAGGTAATAAATGTTTAAGTACGTGTATTAAATCACGTCCTCCACACTGCAACATTTTTTTTAATTTTAGGAAATCTGCAACCTGGCTGAAAAAAACTTCACAAGTGATGCAACCGAAATGATTTTCGATATTGTGCTGGAAAGCGGAGCGAAAGGAGGAAGAACGATGTGGAACATATTTACAAAAATGCAGACTAGCATACGAGAACTGAAAAATATATTATCTGAAATAGGCGATAAAGGTGACTATCAAGTGTGCTTATCAAAGGGATCTTTCGGTGGTTTGCTGGCGGCGGGATTCTCTACGCAGGCGCCGACGCCGGAAGGGTTCTTGGCGGCGTGGTGGCGGCAGTACTGAATTCCGTCGCCAGCAAACGCTGCGGCCTAATACTCGGCCACCGCTAGCAGCAGTAGCAGGGGGGCAATCTCGACCAATATACATTTAAATATTAGGAACAATATATTGCCTGATATTGTACTAAAATGTGCGGGCATGTGTGTTAACAGGTTCCAAATTCCAAGCGGAATCGATGTGGAACAGATTTTCTCCAGAAGTAGTAAATCGTATTCATGGTAAGTTTCCAAAGTAATTTGCTTCATGTCGTCTTCCGGTCAGCAGTTAAACTTTATAATAGTCTTGGTCATTGCTTGATAGTTCGCAAGTGCATAAATTCTCCACCTTGTGAAACCACAAAAGCGATCCGCGATCGAGCGGAGGATCGGGCGTCCGGCCAAAACCTACGCCCGGCGCTGATTCCTGGCTGACAGCGATAAGGAGGTTTGCGCCGACATGCAAAAGCGGCATTTACATGGATTTAGATGTGATTAGCGGGTTGGACGCAGTATGCTCCACTCTTCTGAGATATTCTGGACGTCTCCTTCGAGTGAATTGCGACCAGTATGAATAATGCTGTGGAAGCGCATCGAGGCAAAAATAAACACACTGAAAACCATTGAAAACTGTCGGGCGTGCTGGGGATGGCTCAGAAGCGATTAATGACTTAGTGTGGATTTGAGGCTTCCCCCTCGGTATCGATGGTGGCCTGCCTCAGGCCGCCATTGCTATAGTCCGTCAGTTAGATACACCCCTTTGGTGCTACATACAGGCTCTTGGCTCCTCAAAATGCTGATTGCTACCTGTGTCCTTCAAATTCTCAGATGGTCTCTGGTCATCTGGGTGCCCACGCCCACCGACTCTCTAGATTTCTTCATTCCCCAGTATTCTCATCAAGAGCCAAGCTCCATCAGTATCCCAGCAGTTGTTCGCACTCCTCAGGAGTGCTGCTTAATTGCAGAGGACGCAGGTCAGCACAGCCCATCCAGACCAGAGGATACCTGCGCCCCATCCTTTCCATCTCACCATGGTTTTTGCCCCTCTCAGGGAAGTGACCAGACCAGTTGCCCCCAGCCCTCCGCAATACCAGATGTATCGTCCTGGTGAGAATGGCTGAACAGACTTCCCCAACCGACATCTCCAACGCAGCTTAAAGGATGGCAGACTTCACCCTGCTGCCCACCCAGTGGAAGAGGGTGTCGCTCCGCTCCTGACTGTCATGGAGTTCTGGGTCCAACTTGGACTTCAGATCTCATTGGGCCGGGCTTCTCTGAGGCATCTTGCTGTCTGCAGTGTGTACTACTAGTGGAGCTTACACACAGCTCCGGCTGTAAGGCATTTTGACGCTAACCTTCCCTCGCTGGGCTAGGAATTGCTCAGTATTCGCGCGAGCAACGTGTTGGCCTATTTGCATGCCCTGCATTACTTCACAGGTAGCGCCCCCAATGGGAACGTGAACCACATGAAATTCAGTCCTGGCCTTAACACGTGGTGACTAGGGGTTTCACAGTAATTTCATTGCAGTGCAATTGCACAGTGGTTAGTAGACTTGCTTCCAAGTTCCAGGGTCGCAGGTTCGATTCCCAGCTTGGGTCGCTGTCTGTGCGGAGTCTCCATGTTCTCTCCATGTCTGTTTGGGTTTCCTCCGGGGGAGAAAAATCCGGGGGCTTTCAAAGATAGATAGGTTAGGTGGGGTTATGGAGATAGGGTGTGAGTGAGCCTTCTAGGTGGGATGTTTTATCAGAGGGTTTGTGCAGACTCAATGGGCCGAATGGCCTCCTTCTCCACTGTAGAACTTCCATGTCTAATAAATTAAATACATCACAGATTATCATAGAATTTACAGTGCAGAAGGAGGCCATTCGGCCCATCGAGTCTTCACCGGGTCTTGGAAAGAGCACCCTACCCAAGGACAACACTTACACCCTATCCCCACAACCCAGTAACCCCACCCAACACTAAGGGCAATTTTGGACACTAAGGGCAATTTATCATGGCCAATCCACCTAACCTGCACATCTTTGGACTGTGGGAGGAAACCGGAGCACCCGGAGGAAACCCACGCACACACGGGGAGGATGTGAAGACTCCGCACAGACAGTGACCCAAGCCGGAATCGAACCTGGGATCCTGGAGCTGTGAAGCAGTTGTGCTATCCACAATGCTACCGTGCTGCCCCTCAATGGAGATATTAATGATTGTCGGACCTTTTGTGGAAACGTACTAAAATACAAAAACATTTGCAAGAATGAAAGACTTCGAAATATGAGAGCAGAACAAGAGATCATGGACGGGATGCCCCGGATCCGCGTGGCATGTTTCGCGGCGGCACGCAGTTCGCTGGCAGGGAATTTATATTTTTCCAGTGCGTGTCAATTGGATTTCCGACTGTAATCGCTCCAATGCGCCAGGAAATCCGCGGGTAAGGATGCGCTCCCAGCGGAAAAAATGAGTCGCAAATACCGAGATCTCCGGCCCATGCACCTCATGTTTGGCGCGTTGCTGAGGAACACGCGTCTTGGGAGGGGTAAATCCAGTCCACTAATTTTCTTATCGTCCAGATGAATATTTGGCGATGAGCAAAAGGTTATAATACAAATTTGAAACTTGCTTTAGTTTCGATAGGTATGTCCTCCTTTATTTTAAAACTTCCCTGCAAACTGCATGGAGTCCGGAATGAACCTTCCAGGAATTCAGTTACATTTGTCAAATGTAGTAGCAATGAAGTAATATTTTCTTCTAAATTCGAAGCAAAAAGTGCAACAGGACCGGGGAGTGATTCATAGAACATTAACATTCAAGGATTACTTTTTTTCATTTAGAATTAATTTTAAATTCAATAGAGTGATCTATTGGCACCTGCATCAGGTTCCTTGTGTTAAACATATATTTTTCTCCCCTAAGAGGCAGAATTCAAGCACAAAGAACATATTCTTGGACAGACCAAGCGGCTGGCCGCCATTATAAATGGAAGAAAAGGATATCATGGAACTTATCTCCTGGATGATAATTTTACCAACATAATCATTGCTGCCTCACCGCGTGAGCGGTCACTTGTCGAATATGAAGCGCAGGCCCAAGGGAGAATGCGTGTCGAGATACAACAAGAAAACATTCAGAAACTTAAGCTTTTTCAACTCGATGAGCTTTTCTCAAGCACTTGCTGCAAAGAAAGGCCGACTGAGACAACAGTGATAATTGGCGCTGCAGGGATTGGAAAAAGTACCCTCATACAGAAGATGATCCGTGAGTGGGCGAGAATGAAAATCTACAAACAGTTTGCATTTGTTTTCCATTTTAAGTTTCTAGAATTAAATTTAATAACAGTCAGAACAAATCTCACGAACTTAATTTCGGATTCCTACCCTTACTTGGCAAATGTATTGCAGCATCTATGGCAGGAACCAGCGAAGTTATTGTTTGTAATTGATGATTTTGACCGAGTTGAACAAGCAATCCAGTTCACTGATGATAAGAATAGCAACGAAGAGCAAAAGGATTATTTAGATCCCGAGTGCTATTGTGAAGTGTCAGAGATCGTGCGTTGCCTTGTCCAAGGACAGTTACTAGCAGGCTGTTCAGTATTGATAACAACTCGGCCCTGGCAGCTGGAGTTACTTGAAAAAACAAACAAAAAACGAACTGTCGAAATCCTGGGATTTGGTGTTGAACAAATTGATCAATATTTTCGCCAATGTTATGAGGATAAACAGTTTGCAGCAGAGGTAACCGAGTATATTAAGCGCAACGAACCATTGTACACCATGTGTTATAATCCTCTGTATTGCTCAGTTCTCTTTTTATTGTTTGCGTCATACCTGCCACAAGCCACAGAACGGAGACCTTTTGCCGAGATAACCAATACAAAGGCCGTCTGCGCTTATGTGACCAGCCTTTTAGCGAGAAACGGCAGTGATCGGGGAAACGCTACCCCTACCTTGCTGAAAATCGGTGAGATGGCCTTCCAGGGAATTTGTAATCAAAAATTTGTTTTTATGAGACCACAATTAAATCAGCATGAACTCAACTTTCCCAATATTACCTCAGCCTTTATGATGGAGATTCGCGACAGAGATAGAAATAGAAATGTGTGCATGTTCACCCATTCCATTTTGCAACACTTCGCCTCTGCATTTGTTAAATCTAAAATGACACAAGGGAATGAACTTATACGATTGCTCAGTGAATGGAACTTGTGCAGGGATGGTAGATTTACGAAAGCTTCCTGTTTCCTTGTTGGCCTCTCATCACTAAACTCAACGGATCAATTTGAGGGCAAAATGTTCAAATTTAGCACTGAGGCATCAAAGTACGTAACAGACTGGCTCAAAGAAAATGTCAAAACATATGTTCAGAATTTGGAGGACGGGAACAGTCAAAGAAAGCTTCTAAACATATTACATTACATTTTTGAACTCGGCGATTCAGGTTTGATGACGGCCGCATTAACGCCGATAAGCAGAGTAAAATTCAGAAATTGCCATCTTACATCTACTGACTGTTTCGTTTTGTCAGCTGCAATGATGAACGCTGAGCGGATTGAAGAGCTGGATCTCAGTGCTTGCACCATCCAAGCTGAGGGTATCCATCAGCTGAAACGCTTACTATCCAAATGTAAAATTTTCAGGTAATTCGCCGTAATTGAATGTGTTCTGTAGACCCCCAAACAGACACGGAGAGATAGAAAAGCATTTATTTAGACATATCTCAGAGAACTGTCAAAATTATGTGGTAGCGGGGGAGAATTTCGGTGATAACCAACATAACGCGGCAAAATTAAAGATAGTTTTGAAAAAGGAAAATCGCTTATTGTCACAAGTACGCTTCAAATGAAGTTACTGTGAAAAACCCTTAGTCGCCACATTCCGGCGCCTGTTCGGGGAGGCTGGTATGGGAAATGAACCGTGCTGTTGGCCTGCCTTGGTCTGCTTTAAAATCAAGCAATTTAGCCCAGTGTGCTAAACCAACCCCTGGACAAAAGGACAAATTAGGCTTCTATATTGGGAAGAGACCGATTTTAATAGGAGAAGTTCGAATCTGGCCAATGTGGGCTGGAAACAGCGACTTGTAAGAAGATGTGGACCAGTGCGGCGGGGTCATTCAAAAAGGAAACAGTGATGACACAAAACCAACATAGTCCCTTAAAGGTAAAAGCTGGAAGGTTGAGTTCAGCCAAATCTGGATGTCAAAGCATATACAGGACTGTGTAAGGGCAAAATAATGCTTTTCACAGAGTCATTGTGCGGGAGGTGTTGGGGCGGTGGAAGGTAAAAACAATGGATGTCGAAGAAATGCATAAAACCTGTCTGGGATACTTTGAAAAAAATTGATGGGTGGCGTTGGCGGACAAACTAAATGGACATCCCAAAGTCGTTTTATATGTAGATTAAGTTAGGCCGGTGAAGAGGGAAATAGGAGGGCCCATTGTGGACACATGTTGCAACTGTGTGTGGAAGCGAAAGGCGGAGGTTCAGTTTTAAAGGTGCATTTTGTATTTGTTTCACTGTGCAGCAAAAAGAGGAATAATATAAACCATACAGCAGAAACCAGGTCCTGGTTTAGCACAGTAAGCTAAAAAGCTGGCTTGTAATGCAGAATAAGGCCAGCAGTGCGGGTTCAAGTCCCGTACCGGCCTCCTCGAACAGGCGCCGGAATGTGGCGACGAGGGGCTTTTCGCAGTCACTTCATTGAAGCCTAATTGTGACAATAAGCGTTTATATATAACTGAAGATCTGACCAATGCGGTCGAGGTGTTATTAGAGTGTTTAGAGGGTTTCAAAGTGGAGAGATCCGCTTGCCCAAATTATATCTAATCCGGGCTGTTGTGTGGGGCAAGGGAAATGGTTCCACGGGAGTTGACGCAAATTTTCGAAACGTGCCTTGCCACAGCAATGGTACCAGAGGAATGACCGACAGCTATTGTGGTGCAATTATTCAGGAAGGGAAGCAGGAAAAACAGATAATTACAGGACAGTGAGTCATGAATCACCTGATGACGAATGCTAATGATTCGAAACAAACCTGTTGGACTTTAACCTGATGTTGTAAGACTTCTTACTGTGCCCACCCCTGTCCCACGTCTGCATCTCCACATCAAAATCATGAACGACATAAATAGTGTTGATAGGAAGAGACAATGTAGTGAGGTTGGTAACCAGGGTGGGGGAGGGCATCATTTTAAAATAGTGGGCGGGAAATTCATTTGGAATTTGATGAATCTATTTTCTACCAGACGAAGATGGGAATTTGGAACTCACTGAGTGAAAGGCTGGTTCTCACAACAATTAAACAACATTTAGATCAGCAATTGAAATGCCCTTGCATACAAGGCTACGGGCCAAGTTCTGGAAAATGGTAGTAGAATAGATAGGTGCCTGAAGGCCAGAGGCGACACGATGAGACAAAAGGCGCCTTTCTTTGTCGTAAAACTATATGGCTGTATGACTACAGCCAATAACAGAATGTGGAGGAGGTGGTGTAGTGGTTATACCACAACTGCCGAAACGCTAGAGACACAGTGTAATTGGTTCTGGGCCCCGAATACGATCCAAACGGAATAAAAGCCATGAAACCACCATTTATGTTTAGAAAATGAAACCATCTGCTTTGCTGATGTCTTTAAAAGAATGACAACTACCAATGTGTGTGAACGAGCCTACGTGTGACTCCAGACCCACAGCAAATTGGTTTACTCTTACGCTCCATGAAATTGCCTCCCAAGCCAATCACCTCTGGTAAAGTATGTATATGCAGTAAATGCTGCCCCAAATCCAATGGAAGAACAGACACACTAATTTTGACAATATGTGGGTTGATAATGGTTTACGTGAATCTGAATGTATCGCCTCTATGGAACCAATTCAGGAACCTATTCTGCTATAAAACTCGCTACTCCACAAAATCGAAAAGTTAGAAACAAAAGCATCAAATTGCTCCGGTAGAACGTGAACTTGCTATAATTGATGTTTCGGTATGATCACTTTGGACGTTGAAAACATAATTTCAGAATCAAGCGCATTTTGCGTCACCTGGTTGTCTGCACGAGCAAGTGATTTATATTCTGGTGGGAATAATTGCAAACAGACGGATTTTTGCCCAGGTTAGATGACAGGAAAAACAAATTATGATATTTTTGTCTGCTTGTCAGGGACAAAATCTTACTGTAGTGTTGTTCAAAATCAGTTACTCAGCCAAACATTTCATTTTCTTCATCAACGACCATTCCTGCAATATGAGGTATAGTTAGGTTTCTCAGCAGATGATTACACAATGCTCAGTAGCACATGCTGCTTCTCTGAGACTGAGTAAATCTGAAATCAAATCAGATTGATCTAAATACGTGCAATCCATATGAGATTGCTTGATATGTGGCAAGTAAATATTCAGTCAGACAACTGGCAAAAGGTTGTCCTCCTTAAATACGGTTCAACTAATGTTCTGCATTTTAATTTTCAACATAATGCCCGGACGAAATTCCACACTAGCATAACGTGAAAGTAGATTTGACCCGAAACTTAACATGGACGGAGAGATACATGAATTTATATAATAGCACGTCTGAGGCAGGGAGCTTTATTGACGTGTGACGGAACTTCTGCCTCTATGTATTGTGCCTGAGTGACATTACATAACATCACACAATAACAACATCAAACCCAGCACACAGTATCAACTGACACGTCATCCATCACATTAAGCATTCATCGATGGAGTGGTATCAGTATGCACCAAGTACATTTTTGCACTCATGCTGCTGAGCAATAGTTTATTTTGTTTTCAAAAATGTCTCCCAAATCACACAAACCTTCAAACAAGACGTAGACTAGACCTTGGAGCACCAGGGCACGGCAAAATTCCGTCTAGACCACTAGCCATTCTCACCTGGGACCACGTGTGCTACCTTCAATAATGCCAGTCAGCATTTTGGAGACCTCCTTCTTAGCATGCTAATATAGTGAAGTGATGGCATAGGTATTGTCATTGTACTAGTAATCCAGGATAATCTTCTCAGGACCTGGGTTTGAATCCCACCATAGCGTATAATGACATTTTCATTTGGCGGCATGGTGACACACTGTTTAGTACTGCTGCCTCACAGCATCAGAGACCGGGTTCAATTCTGGCATAGGGACTCTCTGTGCGAAGTTGGGACTTTCTCCCCGTGTCTGCGTGGCTTTCCTCCGGAGGCTCAGAATTGCCCCCACAGTCCAAAGACGGGCAGGTGAGGAGGATTGGCCATGTTACATTGTCCCTTAGGGGCCAGGGATGATCAGGTTACCTGAGTGTACATGGGAGGGCAGGGGTGCCTTGGCAGGGTGCTCATTCAGAATCTCGGTGCAGAATCTATGGGCTGAATGGCCTCCTGCTGCACGGTTGGGATTCTATGATTCTATGAATATCGCTGTATGTGTACCTGTATCAGATGACTTTCAGTGTTCAAAGACGAATACCCGTTACCTTATTTTCAAGGGAAATTAGAGAAATGTATAGGCAACAGATGTGGGTTCTGCTAGGGACGTAGAAAACCCATGAAGATTTATATATAAATGACATATATATATATATATATATGCGTAATATATATATGTGTGTGAGCGTGTGTCTATATATATATATATTTAATAATATTGATGATTATTTTCTGGCCAATGAAAGGTATTAATGTTCAGACTCAATTATAACAAATTGGGAGATTCGGATTTGAATTGGATATCCTGAGGAAAAGGGATTGCAAAATACAACGTTCGGAGTGAGTAACAAATATTTGCAAATCACTATCTAGGAGGCTGTTAAATATGAAATTACTGATGATCATAGAATATCAATTTTGGCTTTATGTTTGGTTAGAAAGTTTAGCTGCACTCCGTCCCACACCTTGATTTAAGAAAATTCGCAGCTATGATTTGCAATGTTATTCAGTTTATGTAGCGAGCTGAATATTATCTCACTTTGTTTTGTCACTGCAGGTTAAAATCCAACAATTTGGCAGATGATTGTGTAGAAATGCTGATTTCATCTCTCAAGGGAAACTGCACTTTGGAGGAATTGGATCTGAGTAACGATGATTTGTATGAAGACCGGGCAAACCGACTGACTGACAAATCTGTTACCGCATTGAAGCGTCTATTGCAGAGTTCTGCTAATCTGAAGGAGATCAGGTGAGTTCCGTTTTTTTTTTAATGGATTAACAGCGTATTTAATATTTGGATATGGATTCTCCGCTGTTCGGATTCTCCCTTGCGCCAGCAGCTCACCCATGCTCGGGGATTTCCCAACTGCGTGGGGGCTGACCATAATGGTAAATGTCATTGGCCAGCTGGCGTGACGGAAAATTCCGCTGCCGGTGGGGCAACGCGGAACGAGGAATCCATATTGTTTGTAAGTAAGCTGTAATATTTCTTTTCTGAAAATTAATGCATTTCCATGTGCAGAAAATGTCACCTCAAACTCGTGGCAAGAGTATCTTAACGAGTATAATGTAATAATTAAAGAGGTCTACATTAGTGCAATTATGTTGAGTTGCGACAGGCCAAGGCAATTGAGAAAACTTCCCTCCATGAACAATGGGAATATGTTAAACGGAAAGAAACGAAACATCTTGTTTGAAATTGCCATCAAAGAGTAAAACTAATTTCATAATAGGTCTCATGTGCATGTGAGTCCAGATCCAGTGGGATGTGGTTGAATATTACGTCCTGCCAGAAATAATCCATCGAGCAATTCAGTTCTATAAAAAAGTTAAAAACAGAAGCAGCAAAAATACCAGCGTGAAGGACAAGTCACGAATCGTCTAGCTGAAGTTGAAAATTCCTCTTCATAGAACATAGAACATAGAACAATACAGCGCAGTACAGGCCCTTCGGCCCACGATGTTGCACCGAAACAAAAGCCATCTAACCTACACTATACCATTATCATCCATATGTTTATCCAATAAACTTTTAAATGCCCTTAATGTTGGCGAGTTCACTACTGTAGCAGGTAGGGCATTCCACGGCCTCACTACTCTTTGCGTAAAGAACCTACCCCTGACCTCTGTCCTATATCTATTACCCCTCAGTTTAAGGCTATGTCCCCTCGTGCTAGCCATTTCCATCCGCGGGAGAAGGCTCTCACTGTCCACCCTATCTAACCCTCTGATCATTTTGTATGCCTCTATTAAGTCTCCTCTTAACCTTCTTCTCTCTAACGAAAACAACCTCAAGTCCATCAGCCTTTCCTCATAAGATTTTCCCTCCATACCAGGCAACATCCTGGTAAATCTCCTCTGCACCCGTTCCAAAGCCTCCACGTCCTTCCTATAATGCGGTGACCAGAACTGTACGCAATACTCCAAATGCGGCCGTACCAGAGTTCTGTACAGCTGCAACATGACCTCCTGACTCCGGAACTCAATCCCTCTACCAATAAAGGCCAACACTCCATAGGCCTTCTTCACCACCCTATCAACCTGGGTGGCAACTTTCAGGGATCTATGTACATGGACACCTAGATCCCTCTGCTCATCCACACTTTCAAGAACTTTTCCATTAGCCACATATTCCACATTCCTGTTTTTCCTTCCAAAGTGAATCACCTCACACTTCTCTACATTAAACTCCATTTGCCACCTCTCAGCCCAGCACTGCAGCTTATCTATATCCCTCTGTAACCTGCTACTTCCTTGCTCACTATCGACAACACCACCGACTTTAGTATCGTCTGCAAATTTACTCACCCACCCTTCTGCGCCTTCCTCTAGGTCATTGATAAAAATGACAAACAGCAACGGCCCCAGAACAGATCCTTGTGGTACTCCACTTGTGACAGAACTCCATTCTGAACATTTCCCATCAACCACCACCCTCTGTCTTCTTTCAGCTAGCCAATTTCTGATCCACATCTCTAAATCACCCTCAATCCCCAGCCTCCGTATTTTCTGCAATAGCCTACCGTGGGGAACCTTATCAAACGCTTTGCTGAAATCCATATACACCACATCAACTGCTCTACCCTCGTCTACCTGTTCAGTCACCTTCTCAAAGAACTCGATAAGGTTTGTGAGGCATGACCTACCCTTCACAAAGCCATGCTGACTATCCCTGATCATATTATTCCTATCTAGATGATTATAAATCTTGTCTCTTATAATGCCCTCCAAGACTTTACCCACTACAGACGTGAGGCTCACCGGTCTATAGTTGCCGGGGTTGTCTCTGCTCCCCTTTTTGAACAAAGGGACCACATTTGCTATCCTCCAGTCCTCTGGCACTATTCCTGTATCCAATGATGACATAAAAATCAAAGCCAATGGTCCAGCAATCTCTTCCCTGGCCTCCCAGAGAATCCTAGGATAAATCCCATCAGGCCCCGGGGACTTATCTATTTTCAGCCTGTCCAGAATTGCCAACACCTCTTCCCTACTTACCTCAATGCCATCTAATCTATTTACCTGGAGCTCAGCATTCTCCTCCACAACATTATCTTTTTCCTGAGTGAATACTGACGAAAAATATTCATTTAGTATCTCGCCTATCTCTTCAGACTCTACACACAACTTCCCATCCCTGTCCTTGACTGGTCCTACTCTGTCCCTAGTCATTCGCTTATTCCTGACATACCTATAGAAAGCTTTTGGGTTTTCCTTGATCCTTCCTGCCAAATACTTCTCATGTCCCCTCCTTGCTCGTCTTAGCTCTCTCTTTAGATCCTTCCTCGCTACCTTGTAACTATCCATCGCCCCAACTGAAACTTCACACCTCATCTTCACATAGGCCTCCTTCTTCCTCTTAACAAGAGATTCCACTTCTTTGGTAAACCACGGTTCCCTCGCTCGGCACCTTCCTCCCTGCCTGACCGGTACATACTTATCAAGAACACGCAATAGCTGATCCTTGAACAAGCTCCACTTATCCAGTGTGTCCAAAACTTGCAGCCTACTTCTCCACCTTATCCCCCCCAAGTCACGTCTAATGGCATCATAATTTCCCTTCCCCCAGCTATAACTCTTGCCCTGCGGTGTATACTTATCCCTTTCCATCCTTAACGTAAACATCACCGAATTGTGGTCACTGTCCCCAAAGTGCTCACCTACCTCCAAATCCAACACCTGGCCTGGTTCATTACCCAAAACCAAATCCAATGTGGCCTCACCTCTTGTTGGCCTGTCAACAAACTGTGTCAGGAAACCCTCCTGCACACACTGTACAAAAAACGACCCATCTAATGTACTCGAACTATATCTTTTCCAGTCAATATTTGGAAAGTTAAAGTCTCCCATAATAACTACCCTGTTACTTTCGCTCATATCCAGGATCATCTTCGCCATCCTTTCCTCTACATCCCTAGAACTATTTGGAGGCCTATAGAAAACTCCCAACAGGGTGACCTCTCCTTTCCTGTTTCTAACCTCAGCCCATACTACCTCGGAAGATGAGTCCCCATCTAGCATCCTCTCCGCCACCGTAATACTGCTCTTGACTAGCAGCGCCACGCCTCCCCCTCTTTTGCCTCCTTCCCTGAGCTTACTAAAACACCTAAACCCCGGAACCTGCAACATCCATTCCTGTCCCTGCTCTATCCACGTCTCCGAAATGGCCACAACATCGAAGTCCCAGGTACCAACCCATGCTGCCAGTTCCCCTACCTTATTTCGTATACTCCTGGCATTGAAGTAGACACACTTCAAACCACCTACCTGAACACTGGCCCCCTCCTCCGACGTCAAATCTGAGCTCCTGACCTCTATACTCTCATTCTCCCTTACCCTAAAACTACAATCCAGGTTCCCATGCCCCTGCTGCATTAGTTTAAACCCCCCCCAAAGAGCACTAACAAATCTCCCCCCCAGGATATTTGTGCCCCGCAGGTTCAGATGTAGACCATCCTGTCTGTAGAGGTCCCACCTTCCCCAGAAAGCGCCCCAGTTATCCAGAAATCTGAATCCCTCCCGCCTGCACCATCCCTGTAGCCACGTGTTTAATTGCTCTCTCTCCCTATTCCTCATCTCACTATCACGTGGCACGGGCAACAACCCAGAGATAACAACTCTGTTTGTTCTAGTTCTGAGCTTCCATCCTAGCTCCCTGAAAGCCTGCCTGACATCCTTATCCCCTTTCCTACCTATGTCGTTAGTGCCAATGTGGACCACGACTTGGGGCTGCTCCCCCTCCCCCTTAAGGACCCGGGAAACACGATCCGAGACATCACGTACCCTTGCACCTGGGAGGCAACATACCAAACGTGAGTCTCTCACGCTCCCACAAAATCTCCTATCTGTGCCCCTGACTATAGAGTCCCCAATTACTAATGCTCTGCTCCTCTCCCCCCTTCCCTTCTGAGCAACAGGGACAGACTCTGTGCCAGAGGTCTGTACCCCATGGCTTACCCCTGGTAAGTCGTCCCCCCCACAAGTATCCAAAGCGGTATACTTGTTTCTCAGGGGAACGACCGCAGGGGATCCCTGCACTGACTGTTTTTTCCCCGTCCCTCTTACAGTTACCCATCTAAATCTCTTCATTAACGTCTTGGAAATTATGCAAAGAAGGAGCAGCAGAGTTGAAAAATGGACCACTAATTAACAGGACGATAGTAATTTTCACTGAAACAGACCCAATGCTGAATATTATTTCATCCCCATTCCTGGATACGTGATTTTCCAAAAATTTCCAGGCAAGCTAGATTTTGCGACAGAATAATATATTGATTGGATGGAGGGCGACTTTGATTCTCCCAAATTATGCTCGCACACCTTGAAGTAAAAAGTAATCAAGGAGGAGAAAAACAAGGAAAACATGTACAAATGTCAGGTTATACATTTTGGTAGGAAGAACAGCAAAAGCGATGGTTATTTAAATGATAAAGTATTAAAACTAGCTGCTGTGCAGAAGGACCTGGGTGTCCTAGTGCATGAGTCGCAAACAGTTGGTTTACAGGTACATAGATATTTAAGAAGGCGAATGGAGTTTTGTCGTTCATTGCTATAGGGATGAATTTTAAACTAGGGGGGTTATTCTGCAACTGTATAAGCTGTTAGTGAGGCCACACCTGGAGTATTGTGTTCAGTTTTGGTCTCCTTACCTGAGAAAGGAGGTACTGGAGCTGGAGGGTGTGCAGAGGTGATTCACTCGGTTAATCCCAGAGTTGAGGGGGTTAGATTACGAGGAGAGGTTGAGTAGACTGGGACTGTATTCGTTGGAATTTAGAAAGATGCGGGGGGGGGGGATCTTATAGAAACATATACAATTATGAAGGGAATAGATAGGATAGTTGCGGGTAAGCTGTTTCCACTGGCGGGTCAAAGCAGAATTAGGGGGCATACCCTGAAAATAAGGGATTTTGGACTGAGTTTAGGAGGAACCTCTTCACCCAAAGTGTTGTGAATCTATGGAATTCTCTGCCCATTGGAGCAGTTGAGGCTCCTTCATCAAATATTTTCAAGGTAAAGATAGATAGTCTTTTGAAGAATAAAGAAATACAGGGTTATGGTGTTCGCGCGGGAAAGTGGAGCTGAGTCCACAAAAGATCAGCCATGATCTCATTGAATGGCTCGAAGGGCCTGCTCCTATTTTCTTATGTTCTCATGTAATCACATAATGACTGTGGCACAGAATTGGGGTAATTACAAAGGTTATGTGTGTACAGCCTCCTACAGGAACGCTTAATCAGTCTTTTCTCAATGGAGTGTGTTATCATTGCCCCACCAAAATATGGAAGATATACTTAGGGTAACAAGAATACCGAATTCATGCAAGGTGAGGAACGTAAATGTTGATGACAACGTGGATTTCAGAAACACCATTCCGACAGATTTTGCCTGGCAGAAAGTTCAGAAGCGTCCCCTGAAGAAAGCAATGTATTGCAATTGGAGAGAAAACAATACATGTTCGGTTCCCAGCAAGCAAGCTGTTGTATAAGGAATATGTTGTTCCATCGATGTAGTGGTAGCGTGGTCAGCACTGTTGAAACAAAAAGCGCACTTGGGTACCATCGAATGGGTGTGCTAAAGTGCAGGTGTCCAAAACGGGGCAAATTGATAACATCTATCATCGAAATACGCGGCATCCAGAAGGAAACATGTCCTCTCAGAGGCGACAGAAATGTATTCACTGAAGACAAATAAATACATTTCAGTCATGCGAGCATTAACAACAATGGCGTGAACTAATTTTGGATCACTGAAGAATGTAGCAAAGCATGCGACGGCTAAGGGTAACTTATCTTAATTTTGCAACCTGCTGAACCTACAAGAGCGCCATGAATAGTAAACAATTGAAGCCGTAATCAACTGAATGATCAATGCGATCCTACATCCATTATTTCGATTAGAAATTCTGGTTCCTGAGGCTTAGTAAATCATGTAAGAAATTATCAATTAACGTACCTCTACAAGGATCCTCGCTGTTATTAATTGGTCAGGATGTGTAGATGCCTGTATTGGACTGGGGTGGCCACAGTAAGAAGCCTTACAACACCAGGTTAAAGTACAACTTGTTTTTTTCGAATCACTGGCTTCCGGAGCACTGCTCCTTCATCAGGTGAGTCATTAATTGGTGTCAGACTGCGCAAATGCCGAATCGAGTTTGGAATCATTTGCAATCATTGTCACTCAGAAGTGCTGAGTTGATGGTCCATTGCCGCAACTATATTATGATCTCAAAACACCTCGGTCCTCCCCTGCATCGTCCCAGTCTATAGGGGTGAAACGATTGAAGGCAGTGGATACGGCAAAGGCTATGGTCCCTGAAAATATTCTGGCAGTTGCCTGAAGAATTGCGCTGCAGAACATGCCTCACCATTAGCCAAGCTGTTCCAGTACTGTTACAACACGGGAATATGCCTGGCAGGATGGAAAATTGACCAGGTATGTTCTGTACACAAGAAAAAAGATAAGTCTAACGCGGCACGAACGAAGATGGCTGTGGTGTTTGGAGTTCAATCAGCGGAGCTTCAGACATCACTGCAAAACGTTCCCAGGGTAGTGATTTCACTTCTATCATCACCAGCTGCTTCATGAATGACGTCCTTCGGTCATTAGGTAAGAAGTGCGGATGTTCGTTGCTCATTACATAATGTTCAGCACCAGTGAAGGCCCCTCAGATTCTGAAAAAAATCATGTTCAAATACAGCAGGACATGAGAAATATCCGGGTTGGGCCGGCGGGACTCATGTAGTATTCGCGCCACACAAGTCACAGGCAATGACTACCTCCGCCAAGAGAGGTTCGAAACATGGCACCTTGACATTCAGTGACATTAAATCGTTGAATCCACCAGTATCGCCATCATGGGAGCGACACTTGACTATAAAGTGAACTGGACTAGCCATATAAATACTATTGCTGCCATAGCAGGTTACGGGCTGGGAATTGAGTGGTAGGTAACTCACCTGCTGTCCCCCAAAGCATGTCGACCATTACCAAGGTACATCTCAAGTATATAATAGTATTCTCTCCACTTGCCTGGATGGTTGCAACTCCAACAACACGAAAGCAGCTCGTCAGCATGCAGGACAAAGGAGCCCGCTTGAATGCTACCAAACCATTCCTACATCATCCAGTCCCTGCACCACCGACGAATAGTGGCAGTCATGTGTATCATCTCCACGATGCACTGCAAGAACATAAAGGTTGCTTAGCCAGCACCTTCCAGCCATTGACATTTAGAAGGATTGGAACAGCAGATACCCACGCACACACGGGGAGGATGTGCAGACTCCGCACAGACAGTGACCCAAGCTGGAATCGAACCTGGGACCCTGGAGCTGTGAAGCAATTGTGCTATGCACAATGCTACCGTGCTGCCCTTAAGAACGAATACATCTACACTATACCATTTTACTGTAATCCATGTACCTATCCAATTGCTGCTTGAAGGTCCCTAATGTTTCCGACTCAACTACTTCCACAGGCAGTGCATTCCATGCCCCCACTACTCTCTGGGTAAAGAACCTACCTCTGGGTAATGAACATACTCTCCATTCCAGGCAACATCATGGTAAACCTCCTTTGCACCTTTTACAAAGCTTCCACATCCTTCCTAAAATGAGGCGACCAGAACTGTACACAGTACTCCTAATGTGGCCTTACCAAAGTTTTGTACAGCAGCATCATCACCTCAATGCTCTTAAATTCAATCCCTCGGTTAATGAACGCTAGCACACCATCGGCCTTCTTCACCGCTCTATCCACTTGAGTGGCAACTTTCAAAGATGTATGAACATAGACCCCAAGATCTCTCTGCTCCTCCACATTGTCAAGATCTCTGCCGTTAACCCTGTATTCCGCATTCATATTTGTCCTTCCAAAATGGACAATCTCACACTTAGTACATAGAACAATACAGCGCAGTACAGGCCCTTCGGCCCACGATGTTGCACCAAAACAAAAGCCATCTAACCTACACTATACCATTATCATCCATATGTTTATCCAATAAACTTTTAAATGCCCTCAATGTTGGCGAGTTCACTACTGTAGCATGTAGGGCATTCCACGGCCTCACTACTCTTTGCGTAAAGAACCTACCTCTGACCTCTGTCCTATATCTATTACCCCTCAGTTTAAAGTTATGTCCCCTCGTGCCAGCCATTTCCATCCGCGGGAGAAGGCTCTCACTGTCCACCCTATCCAACCCCCTGAACATTTTGTATGCCTCTATTAAGTCTCCTCTTAACCTTCTTCTCTCCAACGAAAACAACCTCAAGTCCATCAGCCTTTCCTCATAAGATTTTCCCTCCATACCAGGCAACATCCTGGTAAATCTCCTCTGCACCCGCTCCAAAGCCTCCACGTCCTTCCTATAATGCGGTGACCAGAACTGTACGCAATACTCCAAATGCGGTCGTACCAGAGTTCTGTACAGCTGCAACATGGCCCCCTGACTCCGGAACTCAATCCCTCTACCAATAAAGGCCAACACTCCATAGGCCTTCTTCACCACCCTATCAACCTGGGTGGCAACTTTCAGGGATCTATGTACATGGACACCTAGATCCCTCTGCTCATCCACACTTCCAAGAACTTTACCTTTAGCCAAATATTCCGCATTCCTGTTATTCCTTCCAAAGTGAATCACCTCACACTTCTCTACATTAAACTCCATTTGCCACCTCTCAGCCCAGCTCTGCAGCTTATCTATATCCCTCTGTAACCTGCTACTTCCTTCCACACTATCGACAACACCACCGACTTTAGTATCGTCTGCAAATTTACTCACCCACCCTTCTGCGCCTTCCTCTAGGTCATTGATAAAAATGACAAACAGCAACGGCCCCAGAACAGATCCTTGTGGTACTCCACTTGTGACTGAACTCCATTCTGAACATTTCCCATCAACCACCACCCTCTGTCTTCTTTCAGCTAGCCAATTTCTGTTCCACATCTCTAAATCACCCTCAATCCCCAGCCTCCGTATTTTCTGCAATAGCCTACCGTGGGGAACCTTATCAAACGCTTTGCTGAAATCCATATACACCACATCAACTGCTCTACCCTCGTCTACCTGTTCAGTCACCTTCTCAAAGAACTCGATAAGGTTTGTGAGGCATGACCTACCCTTCACAAAGCCATGCTGACTATCCCTGATCATATTATTCGTATCTAGATGATTATAAATCTTGTCTCTTATAATCCCCTCCAAGACTTTACCCACTACAGACGTGAGGCTCACCGGTCTATAGTTGTCGGGGTTGTCTCTGCTCCCCTTTTTGAACAAAGGGACCACATTTGCTATCCTTTTCAGGGTTAAACTCCATCTGCCACTTCTCAGCCCAGCTCTGCATCCTATCTATGTCTCTTTGCAGCCGACAACAGCCCGCCTCGCTATCCACAACTCCACCAATCTTCGTATCGTCTGCAAATGTACTGACCCACCCTTCAACTCCCTCATCCAAGTCATTAATTAAAATCACAAACAGCAGAGGACCCAGAACTGATCCCTGCGGTACGCCACTGATAATTGGGATCCAGGCTGAATAGTTGCCATCCACCACCACTCTCTGACTTCTATCGGTTAGCCAGTTCATTATCCAACTGGCCAAATTTCCCACTATCCCATGCCTCCTTACTTTTTGCAGAAGCCTACCTTGGGGAACCTTATCAAATGCCTTACTAAAATCCATGTACATTATATCCACTGCTTTACCTTCATCCACATGCTTGGTCACCTCCTCAAAGAATTCAATAAGACTTATAAGGCAAGACCTACCCCTCACAAACCTGTGCTGACTACCCCTAATAAAGCAGTGTCTTTCCAGGTGCTCAGAAATCCTATCCTTCAGTACCCTTTCCATGACTTTTCCTACCACCGAAGTAAGACTAACTGGCCTGTAATTCCCAGGGTTATCCCTAGTCCCTTTTTTTGAACAGGGGCACGACATTCGCCACTCTCCAATCCCCTGATACCACCCCTGTTGACAGTGAGGACGAAAAGATCATTGCCAACGGCTCTGCAATTTCATCTCTTGCTTCTCATAGAATCCCTGGATATATCCCGTCAGGCCCGGGGAACTTGTCTATCCTCAATTTTTTCAAAATGCCCAACACATCTTCCTTCCTAACAAGTATTTCCTCGAGCTTACCAGTCTGTTTCACACTGTCCTCTCCAACATTATGGCCCCTCTCATTTGTAAATACAAAAGAAAAGTACTCGTTCAAGACCTCTCCTATCTCTTCAGACTCAATACACAATCTCCCGCTACTGCCCTTGGTCGGACCTACCCTCGCTCTCGTCATTCTCATATGTCAGCTCACCATCACGTTCTAAGTTTCAAATATCGAGGTGCAATAAATGCTGCCTTTGCTAGTGGCTGCCATATTCCAGACATGAATAAAAGAAGAAAACACCTTTGAAACGTCACATTTTACAAAAGGTGATTAAAAAGTGGGGAAAAACGTGCATTTTTGACGTTAACATTACCGCTATAAAAATTAACTAGAAATAGTGACTATTAATGAATTCTTTGTTCTGTTGTTTTTTTCAGGATGTCACACAATAATTGTCTGCTAAAGGACAGAACAATTTGAAGTTCCTCCATGTATCAGATCGATTGACTGTTATTACATAAACATTGTCATTAGTTTGTTTACATTTTGAATTACATTTTTGACGCGCTTGAATCAGGATTAGAAATAAAATAAAACGCATTGTGGAGGGAGAGAACGACGATTGAATGTCGCAGCTTCAAAATTGGCTCTTCCAGTTCATCTCTTGCACCGTTCTTTGGGACAAAACATTCTGCTTCTTCTCTGAGAAAAAGTATTTATACTTTTTCCACTTCATTATGGCGCGTTCAGTTGTCAAGAAGTGATCTCGATATTCGGGAAACAAATCTGCTAAAGGCTGTCTGAACATTGTCGCCAAATCGACCTCCAAACTGTCCACCAGTTGATATTTCTCGACGTCATCACCCATCACACTTAGCCTACCCTCTCCTCTGTCGGTCAAGCTAATTAAGTCTTTTAGATTCTCGATTGCGACGGGCACATCGTTGATCTACTGATCGTTTAATTCAAACATTTAGCATTGTCACAGTTGACCCCATATATTTAGTCAGAAGCGCTGGCAATGATTATTATTGGCAAGACACCTATGCCAGTCTTTGTTACAGATAATTCAAAGATCAATTGGAAACCTCTGTGCCTGGTGAAAACTTCTGCTCCGTCAGAGTCAAGGGCGAAAGGGGTATCTGAAGTATACATACATGATCTGAAGAGGGACCAATTTCAATTCTGGACGTCGTTAATTGATTTCTGTTTTGTTTCTTTTGTATCGCGCATTCTGTTCTTATTTTGAATTGATGTTTTCATTTTAATTACATAATAAAATACGATATAGTGAGCTATCTTGCACACAAATCGATTTCGGATAGCTATGGCTATGTAGAATTGCTAGGTTCATTTGCTGACTTCTCGCTACAGTGCCTGATGTGCATTGTGCTGTCTCAGCTGGTATTTGCAGAAACCCGTTTCAAACAAAGGAAATAACTGACTTTGCTGAGCGGTTGTGAACTATCTTACCTGAATGCATAAGTGAGATAGGAGTAGTAGAATGCATGCAGAATTGTCCGAAAAGTCAATCACTATAAACTTCAAAGTAAAACATGTTCAAAATGAAGGCAAACGGTATAAAGATGATTTAACAGGCAGTCTTGTGCCTTCCTCTCAAAATATCAACTAATCACAAATGGCCTCGATTCAACTTTTTAAAACTGATGCCATTCTAGTGTTGACCATTTACCAGCATTTGTATCCACCCGATCATTATGTAACGTTGTAGATCTTTTCAGTTTCATACCTGTAGGTCTTTAAATGTCCAAGTATGGAAACGAAAGACCTTTCATTTAGCCACGAAGCCGCGCTGCTGCTAAAATGATCAATCGCAGGGTTACACTTTCAGCTAGTCCTGCAAAATCACGAGGTCAAAAGTGCGTATGTTCCCTGATAATTGCGCAATGCTCACTATGACGATCGACTCTACATATGCTTAATCAATCCACATTCTACTTCAGCAAGGAATAGGTAATACCCAGCCTAGGGCTGACACATAGTAAGTTTCATTCGCGCGTCAAACAATTCTGAGGCAATGACCATCTGCAACGACGGAGTATCTTTAAAAAAAAACTCATGACATGTAGTGACATCATCGAATCTCAAAACATTAACATCAGGAGGTTACCATCGATTGGACATGTGTGTCTAACTTGTAAAGAGACAGAGAGACCAGCAGGTGGAAGACGTGTTTAACACTTCTGCGTGTCATGCCAAATTATACCATTGTGAACAGAACACAATGGGAAATGATATTAACATACAGGTCCAAGTCAATTTTTAATACAATGGGAGAAAGTCATTCGTTGTCCAGAAGAGGTATTGAAGGAAAATATGCTGGTCGCCAGCTTTTAGGTGAATGGAAATAAATAAGCTTACAGAATAGCTTGAAGGCAGAGGAAATAAGGGTATTCATGGTGGAAACCTTGCCCACTGCAGGTATTCAATTCATTCAAGGGAACGATTTTGTTTCTATTTTTTAATACATTGAAAGTACCCAATTCTTTATTTTCTCAATTGAGTGGCTATTTAGGTGGCCAATCCACCTACTCTGCACATCTTTGGGTCGCGGTGCTGAGTCGCACGCGCACACGGGGCGAATGTTCTACCTCCACATGGACAGCGACCCGGGGCCGGGATCGACCCTGGGTGTTCTGTGCCTTGAGATAGCAGTGCTAACCACCGCGTCACCGTGCTGCCAATTGTAGGGAATGATATAGCAGGGTCCCAGAAGATAGTGATGCATACTGCAGTAGAACAGCGTGTAGAGAATCCTGCCAAAGAGAAATTGCAAACAGACCACCATGGAGTATTTCCGCCTTTCACGGTGATGCGATCAGAGGCTTGAAACCTTGGACAAAAGAAGGGAGGAGTTGCGAGCCGAACCCGAGGCAAGTGAAATTTTGTGGTCAGATACCATCTTTAGCTAGGTAATGAAAATGAGACAGACATATACCATCTTTAGCAAGTTAAATGAGAATGAGACTGAAACCGAGAACGAGACAAATGAGTTCAATTCAAATATGTTGATTGATGTCCAGCAGAATGACTCGAAAGTAAAACATTTAAAGACAGCCCTGCCAGAATGAAAGCAAGGGCTAACAAGCAATATCAGGTTCGGGAGTTTTCCAACCAGACCAAGAGTGTTCATGTTGTTACTAACATGCCTGAAAGCTAGGTTCACTGGGCTGTGTAACGTTGAAAGAAACTTAAGAAATGTAAACTGTGTGATGCGCTCCCCAGATAGACTAAAAGCACACCTAGCGTTACATGATAACATCTGGAGGGTTACAAGCGACGCGTAAAAACATGAGAGTTTGTTCTTAATAATGCAGGGTCAAATTCGTTTAGTGATTTCCCTATGATTAATTTGGAAAATGGGCAAGTAGTGGAAAATTTAAGCCTTTGCTTAAATAATCTCCCAGGAAAGAGACGGAGCGAGGTGACAATGTTACTGCTGCCCTATACATGTATTTGTATAAATTAACTGGGAGGAAATGATGAGCGACGCATGACTTCGATATGAGGATCACCGTTCGAGTCATAAAATGTCCATATAGGTTATGTTCATCTGGGTTATCACATGTACAGAAGCAAATTGATTATTTGCTCAATAATGTGATGATTGAACTAGAGTTCTAGAGACCATGAACTCACCATGAGTTAATCGTCATGGTGCCAAAACATAATGGAATCCAGACACTGTGCGTGGGCTATAGGGGCATGAATGCCGCAGTCAAGAGGGATTTGATTCCTATTCCACATTTGGTAACTGCATTGGAAGCGATAGACGGTCGAAATTAATCACCAAAATTGACTTGCTTAAAGGACTACTGGTAACTACCATTGACCGAGAGGGCGAAGAAGATCTCCACTTTTGTGAGGCACCAAGGACTACCAAATCAAAATTCCCAACCAGGAAACCGCAATATTTAGATTTAGATTTATTGTCACTTATACCGAAGTGCAGTGAAAACTATTGTTCTGTGTCCAGGGCGGTCGATCGATGCATGAAAAACATAGGGCATACGATAAATACACAATGTAGATGCATAGACATCAAACATAGGGTGAAGATACGGAGTGCATTACTACACAATAGAGAAGATGCGTGGAGAGATAAATTCACTCCATAAGAGGGTCGTTCAGGAGTCTGGTAAGAGTGGGAAAGAAGCTGTTTTTGAATCTGTAGTTGCGTGTTCTCAGACATTTTATCTGCTGCCCGATTGAAGAGGCTGGAAGGGAGAAATACCCGTGTGGGCCGGGTCTTTGATTATGCTGCTCCCTTTTCCAAGTCAGCGGGAGGTGTAGACAGAGTGAATGGATAGGAAGCGGGTTCGCGTGATGGACTGGGTTGTGTTACCGACCCTTTGAGATTTCTTACGGTCTTAGGCCGAGCATTGCCATACGAGTCTGTGATGCAGCCAGATAAGATGCTTTCTATGGTGCATATATCAAAATTGGTAAGCGTAAATGTGGATATGCGAATGTCCTTAGTTTCCTGCTTTCTTGGTCGTAGCTTCGAAGTGGCTGGACCAGGACAGGTTGTTGGTGATGTGCTCACCGAGGAATTTGGTGCCATCTCCAAATGGCACCATTGATGCAGACAGGGGTATGTAAGACAATTCGTTTCCTGAAGTCAATGAGCAGCTCCTTAGTTTTGCAGACATTGAATAAGAGTTTGTTGTCGTTACAATACTCCACTAGGTTCTCTCTCTCCCTCCTGTGTTCTGACTCATCGGTTTTTGAGATTCATACCGCTATGCTCGTGTGATCAGCAAACTTGTAGATGAAGCTCTAGCTGAATTTTGACAGACAGTCGTGTGTGTATATAGGTTTATAGTAGGGGAATAATTACGCAGCCTTGCAGGGCCGTGTTATTCAGGACTATCGTGGAGCAGGTATTGTTTATGCTTACATATTGTGTCTATTGGTCAGGGTCGATGATCCAGTTGCAGAGGGATGAGCTAGGTTTTGGAGTTTTGATATGAGCTTGGCTGGGATTATGGTGTTGAAGGCAGAGCTGTAGTCAACGATTAGGAGTCTGACATAGGAGTCCTTGTTGTCGAGATGCTTCAGGGATGAGTTTAGAGCAAGGCAGATAGCATCTTCTGTGGACCGGTTGTGGCAGCATGCATATTGCAGTGGATCAAGGCATCCTGGGTGTATGGAGTTGATATGTCTCATGACCAATCTCTGGAAGCACTTCATAATGATAGATACAAAGGCCACTGGATGGTAGACGTTGAGGCCCATTGCCTGGTTCATCTGTGACACCAGTATGATGGTGGTCTGTTTGAAGCAGGTGGGAACCTCGCAACGGATTAGGGAGAAGTTGAAGATGTCCACGAACATACACGCCAGTTGGTTCACGCAGGATCGGAGTGCACGACCAGGGACTCCAATGGGACCCGTTGATTTCAGAAGAGTCACTTTCAAGAAGGCAGATTTAACTTCGGAATCTTTGATGGTAGGTTTGCGCGTGTCCGAGGCTATTGGGGCAGGGACCCAGGTTTCTTGATTCTCTGCTGGAAGCGAGAATAGAATGCATTGGGATTGGCGGGAAGGAGTGCTCTGTTGTCAAAGTTTCTAGTCGGCTTTGCTTTGTAGCCCATTATGTTGTTTAGGCCTTGCCACAGCTGACCTTGAGTCTGCATCGTTAGTCTGTGACTCAAGCTTAGTCTGCTTTCGTGTCTTGGCCTCCCCGATGCCTTTGCAGAGATCGTACCTTGGCCTTTTGTATGGCTCAGGTTCGCCTGCCTTGAACGCCTCATTCCTGGCCTTCAGTAGGGAGTGTCCTCCAGTATGAAAACTGAGTATTGATTCAGTGTCTCTACCATTTCTGTGTTCTGCACTATTAACTCCACGGTCTGATCCTCAAAGGGACCAACATTCACTTTAACTACTGTCTTCACTTCCTTATACCTATCGTTGATTTATATTTTGCACTTGCGTTCTTTAATAATCTTCCACTGCTCTTTGTATTGCTTTCTTATTAACCCTTTGTTGATCTTTAAAAGCTTCCAAATCGTCGAGCTTGCCAATGGCAGCATGGTATGCCTTAAATTTTGCATTACTTAATTCTTCAACTTCCTTGCTTTGCAATGCAAGTTTCCTCCCCCCTAGTTCATCTTCCTGTCTAGAATATACGTTAATTAGGAGGAATTTAATAGCTCTTTAAAGAGCAGCCACTTAAAGTACAGCCAATGCTCATGAACTCTCCTACCTCATAGTATTCCTGTCCAGACGAGTAGGACCAAATCTGTCCTCATGCTCACGTAATTACATTTGTTTAGGTCCAGAACGAAAGTGGGGTACTCCAGTTTCTCACCCAGAATTCCTCCATAACAACCTTGAATCTAATATAGCTAGCTAGTAAATGCACCCCCACCCCTCCCGGCCCTCACTAATTCACTGATGCTTCAACCTCTTGCACTGCTCCGTCACCTAAAACTCAGTCCAGGACTGCCCCCTCTCTTGTAGGACCTTCTACGTGCGGGCGTATTAAGCAGTTCATGAGTGCATTTAAAAAAACAAAATATTAACATAAATTTAGAGTACCCAATTATTTTTTCTTTCCAATTAAGGGGCATTTTAGCGTGGCCAACCCACCTAACCTATACATTCGGGTTGTGGGTGGTGAAACCCACGCAGACACCGCGAGAATATGCAAACTCCACAGGGACAACGGCGCAGGCCGGGATTCGAACATGCATTCTCAGCGCCGCAGTCCGAGTGCAAACCACTTCACCACGTGCCGCCCTCGTGTGTGCATTTTAAGCATTCCGCTCCCTCTAAACATTGTACATATGGCTACCGCATTTAAGTTGGAAAAGTTGAAATTCCCCACAATTTGAACCAGATTACTTTTACCCTTCTCTGAAAGTTGCCCACAGACCTGTTCATTTATTCCTCGAGGACTGCTAGGTCCTCTAACAGTCCTCGAGGCACTATTGAACACTCCCAGAAATGTGATTGTTCCATTTTTCTATTTGAGTTCTATCTATATGTCTTCAGTAGAAGAGTCTGCTAATTCAGTAGAAGAGTCGGGGCGGGTTTAGCACAGTGGACTAAACAGCTGGCTTAGAAGGCAGAACAAGGCCAGCAGCTCGCGTTCAATTCCTGTATCAGCCTCCCGAACAGGCGGCGGAGTGTGGCGACTAGGGTTTTTTCACAGTAACTTCATTGAAGCCTACTTGTGACAATATTATTGGGTAATATTCTGCACCGCATGATGCAACTTTTCAGATACAGAAAAAAGCTTTCCTGGAGAAAGCGAAAGGAGAACTTTGTTTGAGCATAGATTGGTGTTTGGCAGAGGAAGAGGGTATGAAATATTAAATTACTATTTTTTTGTCTGTCCGTTACTACTTGCAATCACATACAATCTGTGCCCCTTGGCTTTCGGCTACTTTGTCCTTGCGGAAGATATTATCACTATCAGATAAATATAGACAGCTCATCATTTATTAAGTCAATTCACTCTCCTGTGAACAGATTCTTCCCTCACAAATATCCCCAGGCTGTTGAAACAAATGACTATAGTGGCTCATTATTCCAAACATACTTCTTTCGCTGCAAGCTCTCTGGTAGCTTAAACCCATTCCTAGATTTTGGTGCCCAGAAATATAATCGATGAAGTCCAAATAGTGTATTATGCAGACTTATTTTTGTTTAAATAAATTTGGAGTACCTAACTATTATTTTTCAATTAAGGGGAAATTTAGTTTGACGATGCATTTAACCTGCACATCTTTGGGTTGTCAGGGTAAAACCCACGCAGACAAACTCCACACGGACAGTGACCCGGGGCTGGGATCGAACCCGCGTCCTCAGCGCCGTTGGCAGCAGTGCTAACCATTGCGCCACCGTGCCGCCCTCAGTGTTATGCAGACTTATGTTATCAAATGCCGCTTTAGCAATGTGCTCCTATTAATAACTCTTACTAGCAGGTACAATAGATTGAAATCTAATATTGGTGATTTACCCGTCCATGCAAATTAAAGAAACACCAGGATGTGTGCAAACGTCCGTCATGTCCATTAGCTGTTCCAGCTTGCAGCCGAGAAAGTTGATCGTCATTTAGTAAACATGTGAAGGTTTTATCACTGGAAACTTCCACGCTAAACTGAGTTCCTGGTTGAATGGACTGCGAAAAACAATAATGGGATTTTTAAACATTTTGCACCGTGTTTCTGTTTTCCCGCTCGTCTAACCTAGTAATTGCCGCAGCAATTGTAGCAACTGTCAATTGCTGAAACCTCAGGGACAATGCTGCGCATACAAGTTAGAAATTAATCGTTATGTGAGTCATAGAAAAATGGCGTCAGCATAGATTGCGAGAATGTTGTTCCATGCGATGGCCAACTATAGAAATGATAACGATTCCAATAGATCTGAAAGAAAAAATAAAAAGGAAAAATAAATCAGTTGCCTCATTTGGCTGAGAGTTTGGGATAGTAACATACACAAAGAGCGGAAATGGCTGCTCTGAAAAGAGCAAACGGAAATTGATGAACAAAAGGCAGACGAAGCGTGATGAAAACAATACAATCTCAATAGACGTTAAAATGTGCGGCATATGGAATATTCAGCTCGCAGAATCATAAAAGCACAGAATTGATACAGCGCAGGAGATGGCCATTCGGCCTATCGTATCTGCAAAGGCTCTCCAAATGAGATTCATTACTTCGCACCATTCCCCAGCCTTTCCCGGGCATCCCGTAATATTGTTTCCATTCAAATTGGTTATAAATGTGTTCAATTATATTCCAGCGATAACTGTGAAACGAGTATTCAAGAATATCCCAGTGCCGTCCTTGTTCTTAGGGAGCAATCAACTGGAACATCCATACATCACTTTGTGACTGATGCTGGGCCTCCTCTTCGAGGAACACTGCATGATGGTTGGCCGACAATGGTCAGGTCGGAGCAGTGTTACTCAACAGAAATGAGAAAATGTTGAAATGTCCTTGAAACCACTAAATTAACAGCAGACATTTTTGCTGAAACTTGATAGAACAAGGTTTCACATTTTTATTTGAAGAAACATTCTGTATCAATTGACAGTGTGGCAGAGTGGCACAATGGTTGACACCGGTGCCGCACATGTTTTGATTCCGGCCATGCGTGACTTATGTGGATGTTGCACATGCTCTTCGTGTCTGCGCGGGTTTCCTCCGGATGCTCCGGTTTCCTCCCGCAGTCCAAAGATCCGCATTTTTCGGTGGATCTGTTATGATCAACGCGCAGGATTCCATGATAGGGCGGGACAATGTGTTCGAATGCAGTGCTCTTCCGAAGGTCATATAAACATGGAAAGAGGAGCAGGAAAGGGTCATTCAGCACTTCGAGCCTGATCCGCCATTCATTTTGATCATGGATGATCATCCAACTGAATCGCCTGATCCCTGATTCCCCACTGCCCCCACCCCCCGTCTCCACCCAGATCCCCTACGGCCCAAGTGAACTCAATGAACCGAATATCCTCATTCTGCACTGGAGGAATTCTATGGTTGCTGTGGATTCTTACAAAATAGATTGAGCTCTATCTCCTTGTTTGGAAGCAATTTAGACTTTTAAATGGTGAAATCTTCTAACTGTGCGTTGGAGCAGCTTTTCTGAATGTTTACATTTGCTTGATATTCTGTGAGGCGTGGTCAATGCAAGGATATGTGGAAACCTACCCACACTTGCAAACAAATCCCAGATATCCGGGCACCCATGCCCTTGCTAACCCTTCGCTCACTACGCCAAGCAGGGAGATCTTTCGATATTTGGAGTTGGTGGCTTTACGCTGACAGTTTTCATCTCACTTTATCCCCACATATTAGGTACCAACATTCCAAGGCCGCTGGGTTTGGTGGGGAGACTTTTGCTGATGTTCGTCCCTGTACAGTAATAAACACGTTGTATATGTTTTAATAACATTGATTAGTTCTGTGCCGGTCTCTATTTTGCTTTGATTGATTCGTCTCTATTTTACCCAACTCTTGAACATGGTTTGGGCATTTTAGTTGCCTTCGGATAAGGTAACCTGGCCGCCACATTTTATTTAACAGCGAATTTGGATCAAGCCAGGAGATTTGAAATGGTGAAACATGATTTATTTTCCTTGTGGATCGGTATAGGGAAATTGGGAACGCCTTGAATTAATCCAAATGCCATTTTGATCTCAACCGAGCTTCCAGTTTCTGGTTTGGGTCAAATCGAAGAATATGAGAACGCACATTTTAAGGAGAGAATAATGGACAGATCTATTCGCCACCGGATGGAGCTAAGGGGCTTGAGATCAGGTTCTGGAATGTTTGAACGCCAAAACATGCACTACACGTGTGTGTGACGCGGACAGGTGGGTTGGAGATGCACAGAGGAATATATTTGTCAGAGGTCAAAAGAAAATTAGACGATTAGTGTGTCGGTCTTTGCCTGACGCGCAGTGGTTTTGCCTTCTTTCTTTGAGTAACCTGACACCAATGTACATTTCCCATATACCCAATGTTAGTAACTTAAATTGGCTTAAATGTTTCATATTTGCAATGTGATTTTTAGAGATAGGTTTCGGGGTAGCAGGACTGTAGCAATAAGGAATATGTTAAGCGCAACCACGTTACATTGTGATTGGTAGAATTATCAGCACTCGAACACAATTTAATAACATTTCAGATGTGCTTTTATTCATTTATGGGATGGGGTATTGCGGGCTAGGCCTCCATTTATTGCACGTCCTGACTTGCCCATCAGAACGTCGTGGTGAGCTGTCTTCTTTAACGACTATAGTCTATGAGATGCAAGTACCACGAGAAAGCTGGTAGCGAGGGAAGTGCAGAGTTTTCAACAAGCGACACTGAAGGAACGGCGATGTAATTCCAATTCAGGATAATAAGCGAAATGGAGGGGAAGTCAAGGGCAGCACGGTGGCCTAGTGGTGAGCACAGCTGCCTCACGGCGCTGGGGTCCCAGGTTCGATCCCGCCTCTGGGTCACTGTCCCTGTGGAGTTTGCACATTCTCCCCGTGTTTGCATGGGTTTCGCCCCCTCAACCCAAAGATGTGCAGGTAGGTGGATTGGCCACTCTAAATTGCCCCTTAATTGGAAAAAATGAATTGGATACTCTAAAGTTTAAAAAAAAAGAAATGCAGGCGAAGTCAAGATGATAGAGTTCCCCGGAGCCAGCTGCTCTTGTTCATCTAGATGGTAGTGGTTATAGATTTGGACTGTGTTTCCTTGAGGAAACTCGTTGAGTTCCTGCAGATGGCACTCACATCTGCCACTGTTGGTCGATGGTAGAGGGACGACATATTGCTCGAAGGGGTAGCAATCAAGCGAGCTGCTTTGACTTGCATGGTGTGCAGCTTCCTGAGAGTTGTTGGACTACAATCATTCTGACCAGTGGAAAGCATTGAACCAGACTCCTGACTTGCAGGGGGTAGGGGCTCGTTGAGCACTGGGCTAACGAGCTGGCTTTTAAAGCAGACCAAGGCAGGCCAGCAGCACGGTTCAATTCCCGTACCAGTCTCCCCGAACTGGCGCCGGAATATGGCAATAATGGGCTTTTCACAGTAATTTCATTTGAAGCGATAAGAGATTTTGATTTCATTTCATTTCATTTCTGTCTTGCAAATTGTGGGCAAGCTTTAGGACGTCAATAGGTGAGTTACTCGCTGCAGGAATTCTAGCCTATGACCTGCTCTGGTAGCAGATTATTTACCTGGCATGTCCAGATCCATTCCTGGTCAATAGTAACACGAAAGATGTGAACAGTGGGGGATTCAGAGATGCTAATTCCATTGAATGGCAATATAAGATGGTTAGATCACCTCTTGTTGGAGAGAGTCATTACCTGACTTGGCACATATCAATCTCGATGTTGTCCAACTCCTGATGTATTTGGGCATGAACTGTGATAGTACCTGACTGAAAAAATTGCATTTACCCACGACCAACCTCACTTCTATCATTATGAAGGAAGGGAGACCATTGATGAAACAGCTGAAGATGTTTGGGCCTAGCACACTGTCGGAAGGATTTCAGCCAGTGATGTCCCAGAGTTGATATGATTGATCTCCAAGCACCATAGTCGGTATCATTAGCTCCAGGTATCACTACAGCTAATGGAAAGATTTCCCTCGATTGCCATTGACTCGAGATTTTCAGATGCTTCATTGATGTAAAGTACAGACACTCTCACATCTCCTCTGGCATTCAGCTCAGTTGTCCATGGTTGAATTAATCTGGAACTCAGGTCAGGAGCAGGGTGACCCTGTCCGAACCATAACTGGCCGACAGAGAGCAGGTTATTGCTGCTCAGTGCAACTTTGTAGCTTTATTGACCACGTTGCATCACTATGCTGATGATCCAGAGTAGACTGATGAGGTTGTAATCCACTGGGTCAGATTTGTCCAATATCTTGTGTGCCCGACATATTTATACAAATTTCCACATTGCTGGGCACATGCCATTGTGTATCTGTACTAAAACAGCTTGGATAGAGGCACGGGAAGTCTGGAGCGCAAAACGTCACGATCATTGCCGGAATATTTTCAGGCTCCAAAGCCTTTGCAGTACCAATGCGTCTTGAGCCGTTTTTTGATGTCGCGACGAGCTTTCGAATTGGCTGAAGACTGTGATGCTGGGAACGTCGAGAGGGGGCCAGATCGAACAATTCACATGGCACTTTCGGTGAAGACTGTTGCGAATGCTTCAGTCTTGTATTTTGCTCACATACGCTGAGTTGCTCCATCATTACGGAGGGGGATATGTGCGGAACCTCCACCTCAAGTGAATTAAGGCACCATTAGCAGCTGGATGTGACAGGACTGTAGATCTTAGAGCTTATTGGCGGCAGATGATACACAACTGATCCAAGGTACGTTGTTTATCCATCAATGAGAAAATGTGAAGTGCAGATAATTAGGGTGGTGAAGAAAAGACCGAGATAAGCATGTGGAAATCGAATGTGGTGATAACTGAGAATTATCTCCTGAAGAGAGTAAGTCAGAATCTAAATATTCTGGGGTTCACGATGCTCAGAATATAGGGAATTAGAAAAGAAGACTCGGTCATAAATTATTTTTGCAAGGGTATAAGTAACGATCCAGAGAGTGAGGCTTTAATCTAAGGTTGAAGAATTGGTACGATTTGTGTGGTGCTGAGAAACAATAATGGCAACATACTTTTATTCCATAGGCCACGAGCAACTGGGAAAGATCAGGAAGAATAGTCGGGGTTAGGATAGAGAGTACGTAGTTAAACTGTGGATGTTAATGATGTAGATTTGAATAACAATATTAGCAATTTGGTGGAGATGACGCCACTTGTACAGTGCTGTCAGGATAATTTCGTCACCATGAAGTTTCTATTGGAAGGAAAAAATGAAGAATTAGATTTCCTCCTCGGAATGGCATGGATATAGTGAATCAGATATTAGCAGTGGACCATTAAGGACACAATTGTAACATTTTCAGAAGCTTAAGATTGGTATTGGAAAATTCACAGTGATGACAAAGGATCTGGCCGAAGTCAAAATCAATTACAGTTTGCCTGGAGAAAAGTTGAATAGGAAAGTGTCTTGAGTTGAAGCCGAGATTTTTAAGGAGACAGCACGCATCTCCATAAGAAGAGTAAGGAGAAAAATTAACATGCATGTTACAAATATATTATTACAATTGAAAGTTAGCACATGCCTGAACATGAATGGTAAATTCAGAGCGAACGTAGAAAATACGAATAAATGCAGCACAGAACAATATGAAATCAGGCTCGCAGCTAACGTAGACGTGAAGTAAATGCACACGGTAGGAATAAGTACATAAAAATAATGGAAAATTGAGGAATTGGCTCGTTATCGATTGAAACGGAGACATGTGTATCAATATATTGGTATTCGTATGGTACGAAGTAAGTATTTAGCAGCTTTCCCCACCAAGGGTAAAGTTGCACCCGAAACAATGGTAAAAAAATAAAGATGGGTGAGCCATTGCATGAGAGACATGGGAGGTTTTAGATAAACGTGCTGCATCGGGGCTCATCGGAATACCGGAGCTGTGTGAGGCACGGTTTATTATCTGGGTTACATAAAGAGATGGTGCCATAGTTCTCTAACACTTCGGACGTTATGAAACAGATTTAAAGATCAGTACCTCTAAGCACTGCATCTTTCGCTCCGTGAATAGAATCACAGATGTGGGAACCTTGTATTCTTGATAATACCGAACAAAATTAAATGACTTGAACAAACGTTGATGCTTTGTTTGAAGTCCGAATGTATTTAAGGTTACGCTGTGATGCATTGTTGTGCAAGTCACTTACCTGAGCTTCTTTCCATTGAGGGAACAGAGAACGGGAAGTACATTGTTTCAAGGGTATCATTAATGACCTGGAGAGACATGAAGTAATCTAGAGGGCCAAGTATTAAAACCGTTTGGTTAGTGCTGAGAAAGAATGGTTGTATCATTGCAGTTCTCCATTAATTCTATAGACCACCTTCTACTGATGAAGATCTAGAGCAAAACATATCCAATTAAATGACCGAGGGGTGAAATAACGTCGACTTTGATACAATGTAGATCTTTCTGACACAAATATGAATAATATAACTGGTCGAGCTTTTTTCTTTCTAAGGCAAAAAAGGGCGATACGCTTGATGTCATGTACATGAAAATGGTAAGGCATTTGAGGAACTGACACAGACCAGACTTGCTAGAAGAAATTGGTGTTGCTACTCAAATTAAGAAAACACTCAAACTCGTAAATCATTGTGCAACAATCTCCTAATGGCACCTTACTAAATTCCCATAGAAGTCTTAAAACTCCACGATAAAGGATATCAAAATATCTGTTAAATCAAGTATCAAAACACTGTCACAAAGCTATCAAAGAGTACAGATTGGATTAAAACACCACCCGTTAAGCCACAAGTTGATTCATCTGCTTCTTGCTGCATTCCAGCGTTCTCTTTGTGCCCTAGGTCAGGGGCACTGCTGCGTATGATGGTTGTTTCTGAAGTTTATCGCTCTGCACGTTACTTTGTCTCTCCTTCTTATACAGATTTGCTGGCACTGAATCATACTGTCAGGCATGTACATAGAGGACGTGAAATAACATATCGTTGTCTTTCAGTCACGCATGCTCTGTGAGCCATGTCTCTCTCAGGAGGTCGTAATTCTCTCCGGAGAATGAGTCAGGGATGTATGTTCAATCACTGTCCACGCAAGCCACAGTAACAGCCACGATTCGCATCAGATAACTGCCCATTCAGCTTCCGTGCTCACTCCATAGCTGCACATCCTCTTTATTACTGCAGCCCACAGCAGTTTATGCTGCCCCCTCAATTCTTATGCTAATACACAGTATTTTAAACATATAGGCTTTGCAGGTGTTTTCACTGATACCCAGAATGCTACAGGATACCCTTTGATCCGTTAAATGTTAGCGAATTTGATCTTAACTATACTTTCAAATCTACTTCAAGTCTACCGCCTGCTTTCAAGTCAGTATTCTAGTCCACACTGTATTACAATTTCACTGTCTCTATTTTTCAATACGAAGTCTTACAACACCAAGTTAAAGTCCAACAGGTTTGTTTCGATGTCACTAGCTTTCGGAGCGCTGCTCCTTCCTCAGGTGAATGAAGAGATATGTTCCAGAAACATATATATAGACAAATTCAAAGATGCCAAACAATGCTTGGAATGCGACCATTAGCAGGTGATTAAATCTTTAAAGATCCAGAGATGGAGTAACCCACCACCAGAACATACCTCTTGCGCATATGGAGGTGGAGTTGACCCCGTGCAGTGCTTCGCTCCAGAGTCCACACCATATTTCAAACCCCAAGTCCTCCCAATTCTCTGTCATCCAGTTGGGTGTTAGCCCATCCCAGCAGTCTCCCATACGTGTCGCTGTAGTTCCCTTTCCCTAGGATGTCAGCAATAGGTCCTCCTGCAGTGATTGTTGTGGTAGTCGTGGGTATGTCCTCATTTCTCTGCGTAAGATGGTTTTGACCTGCATGTACCTTAGCTCTCCCTACCCCCCACCCCCATAAGGTGAAACTTCGCTGTCAGTTCCTCGGGCATTGTAAGTCCATTGTCAGTGTAGAAGTCTCTGTCAGCGTATCCGTCCTCTTGTCACCTTTTGAAGGTGGCGTCCATTGTCGCCAGCATGAACCAACAGGTGTTGCAGATTGGGGCCTTGTTGGACATTTTGGGTAGCCTGAAGTGCTATGGCCGTTGGTTTCATGACCTGAGTGTTGCAACCACCACTGGTCACATCGAGTATTCGGTAGGGGTGGAAGTGCCGCCGTGGCTAGGGCCCGGAAGGAGGTCCCTCTGTAGGAGCCCTCCTCCATAAGCACCCTGATAATGGCTCTTTCTACACACCTTTACCCTCACCGTGTTTGCCTCCCTATGGTAATATTGCAGATTTGGGAGGGGTAGGGCCCCCATGGTTCTCGCTCTGTGCAGTACCCTAAGCCTAACCCCACCCCCTCCCTCCTCAAGGCCCTTTGTGCTTCTGATTTCCTAAGCATTTCCCCATTTAGAAAATAGTCTATGCCTCCATTCCCCCTTCCAAAGTGCATAACCTGTTTGTTAAGGGGCTATCCAAGATGGCTACCGTCACCGTTCTCCCCAAGAGGCCGGATCCCAGCGCTGCGGGGTTTCCCATTGTCCAGCGGCTACACAACATGGCCGGCAACTGGGAGTATAGCATGTGGGTGAGCCCCTGCACTCCGTGGTCTCCCTTTGCTCAGGCACCATCAAAAGTGGTTGCTTGCAGTGCCATTTTGTTCCAAGTCGCCATGTGTGGCCTGCTGTCGCCAGTCTAATGCCTTCGCTCACTCTATTCCACTGTTCCACCTGTGGTGTTATCCCCTCCCACCCTCACCCAGTCTTCTCCCCCCTCCCTCCCTGTGGCTGTACCCCCTCCATTCCCGCTGTTTCTTCCCCCCCCCCCTGTCGTCCCCCTGTTACCGATGTCTGCACCGCACCCGTTGCGGGTGATGCACCGCGGCCTCTCTCCTGCATGTGTCCCGCGATTAGCTTTCCCTCTAATGTGGTGGCCCATCTCCCGGGCCTAGATGTGCATCCTCCCATTGCCCGAACCCCGAGCATTTTATCTGCCGCTTCCCTCGCCTGTGCTCTGCTGCCCTCACTCCTACCTTCCTCTGTTTCCACCCGCATCCCCAGAATGAGGCAATACAATCCCGGCAGTACAATCCCGCACAAAATGTTCGACAGGGTGGTTCACAGTTGCCAATTCAGAAAGTCAAATTCTCTTCCTATTCTCTCTTCATGGCTGCCCCTGCTGTTTCTCCAGTCTGTCTTCCGAAACAAACTTGTCCGCATCCGCAGGGGCAGTGAAAATCCGTTCCCTGCCTTGGAATGTGACCCAGAGCATGGCTGGATACAGCATACCAAACTTTACGCCGCTTTTGTACACGTGGCCTTCACTCTATTGAATTCTGCCTGACGCTTGGCTAGCCCCAATGTCCTGGTAGATCTGAATCCGATGATGTTTACAATTCTTAGTTTGGCTCGCCCAGCGCTGGATTTGTACCTAATCCCAGCCATTTTGGTGATTACTGCCCTCGGCTTTCGCCGGGCTCTGAATTTTGGGCAAAGCGATAGGTGTTCTCTGTCAATTTCTGGTGGGTTGGGGAAGCTATCCCTTCCCATCAGGTTGCCCAGCCCTTGGGTCACATACTCCATAGGGTTCCTACCTTCCTTGCGTTATGGCAGGACCATGGTCCGAAGATTTTGGTGCCTCGACCAGTTCTCTTGGTCATCGAGTTTCCCCTTCATGCTCCTCTGAGTCGCGACCAGCCTTGCCACCTCTTTCTCCAAGGCGACGATCCAGTCACTACCATCTGTTGCGGCCTTTTCCAGCTCTTTAATTATATTTTCTTGAGCTTCCAGACGCCTCTCTGGCTTGTCCAGCACCACCTGCATAGTAGGCAGAGCTCCTTCAACAGCACCCTTGACCGCAACTTGAAGATCTGTTTTCATCTCTTCCTGAAGTTCTCTCTAATCTCTTGCCAAAAATATCTTCCACCCATCCTCTGGCATGGAGCACGCTCCTTGCATGGCGGGCCGGTCCTTCTCACTCTTGCGAGGCCCGATCTACGCCGCCTCATGTGTCATCCATCTCAGTCGCGTTTCTCTACGCTTTTTCCGCTCTTGGTTTCCACGCGGCCTCTGGATTCGCTACTGTTTGGCATTTTCCTCTTGTAATGTTACAGATAGAGGCGAGCGGATGTTTTTCCTTTGTGTTAGCGGGCTACTTCAGATGAAAAGAAACGATTGTTCAGATTCGTGGGAGGCGAGTCACCTGCTGTGCGACTTCTCAGCACATCCCCGTCACTGGAAGTCAAAATTCAGAAAAATATAACGTGTGGTTTGTACCGCTCATGGTTCCGTTTGTGGATTGAGCAAAATGACGCAAAGTGAAAGGGTAAGGAAATCTTTCCTTACTATAGCATTTTTGGGTATTTGGAGATTCTATGTGCTTGCATATTTGTAAAGGAATAGATATTTACTTTTCCATAAACATAATTAAACGAGCCTATGTCAAATAATAATCTTTAATATTGTCACAAGTAGGCTTACATTAACACTGCAATGAAGTTACTGTGAAAATTCCCTAGTCGCCACACTCTGGCGCCTGTGCAGGTGCACAGGGGGAGAATTCATAATGTCCAATTAATCGTCATTGGGAACTTGTGGGAGGAAACCGGAACACCCGGAGGAAACCCTGCTCACAGGGAAAACGTGCAGAATCCGCACAGACAGTGACCCAAGCAGGGAATCGAACCTGGGATGCTGTGAAGCAACAGTGCTAACCACTGTGCTACTGTCATCTTGCGAGCTACGATTGAAGACAGAACCATCAGAGATTAAGTTAAATCAGCGAAGACAGGCATCATGGGATTGGAAGGGAAGCGCTGGAGGATGCTAAGAGCTCGTGAGACCGTTCTGTAATCAAATTCGCCTGTAACTGAAGGACCGCGTGGGTGGAACACTGTTTATGTAGATGTTGGTGTTTTCAACTCTTGTTTCATACCATACTACATTCCAAAGTGTCCTGCTGAAAACATATTTGTTTCGCGTTCCACTCCTCCCTCGACTTAGCCCCCTTGATACCCATTGCATTATTCACTTCATCAAGACTGTTTTATGATTCACATTGAGGAGAATTGTTCAGATTCGAAAAGTGTATTTTTCTGTGCATTTTCCACTTGAGGTTACCAGATGGAGAGAAGATAGGTAGGGAGGGAAAAGGCAGTGTTGGAAGGCTTAAATGACAGAACCCCATCCTCTGTTCTATTAAATTTCATGAACTCCCATTTTCAGATCTACGCTTTGCCCTTAATTTTAATAAAGTTACGCTAATGCTTAATAATTCTGCCTTCAACTGCTCATTCTATTTCACTCAACAAAATTAGCGAAATAGTCTCTCTCGCTCTCTATCTATATATCTCTCCTGCTGCCTGTCATCCTGTTATACATTAAGGTTATAATAATTTAAAATTTGCTGGAGAATGTTTAGACGCCACCGCGAAAGCATCCGAAACTTTTACATCTGCAACAGTTAGAATTTTGAGTGGAAAGCAGAATTTCCTGGGAAATTAGCCCCTTGAGATTTGTGCTTTGCTCATTGATTCTTATCAGAATTTCAGACAGATTACGGTTATGATTCGTTAATAGGCTATCTGGAATTTCCAAATAATGGTTCAGAAGTGTATTCAATCTTGGGTAAACATTTTGCTCATTTATCTTCAAAATATATATTTTTACTTATTGCAATGTGAGAAATTTGCATAACTTTAGTAAGCTTTAGATGTTTTTGTAAAGAACTTAAACTATTTACAATACCTATATTAGGACGGTACGGTGGCACAGTGATTAGCACGAATGACTCACGACACCCAGGACCCGCGTTTGATCCCGGATGCGAGTCACTGTTCCTGTGGAGTTTCCACATTCTCCCAGTGTCTGCATGGGTCTCACTCCCACAACCCAAAGAGGTGAAGTGTAGGCGGATTGCTCACGCTAAAACTGCCCGTTAATTGCAAAAAATGAATTGGGTCGTTTAAAATTTTAAAAAAGATATAAAATATCTGTACTAATGACAGGGATAGAAGATGTTAGTCACATTTTCAGATGACACCAAAATAGCTGGGAAAGAAAATTGCAATAAGGAAATAAGACGTTTACAAACAGCTAGAGATAGGCTGGCTGAGTGGGCCACAATTTGTCCGTTGGAATTTTACATGGATAAATGTGATATTTATAAATTGAAATTCAGCTTATTATCTAAATGGAGAGAAACGTTAGAGTGCTGCAAATAAGCCTGTGTCTCCCCGTGTACGAATGGCAAAAAACTAGTATCTTGGTGCAGCAGATGATCAGGGAGGCAAATGGAATTGTGGTCATTTTAGCCCAAGAAACAGCGTATAAAAGTAGTAACGCGTTACTGCAACTATATATACACGGTGTTGGTGGGACCAAACCTGGAATATTATGTAGTTTTGGAATCCTTGTTTGAAGGGGATATAGTATCATGGTCCAGCAGGTGATCAGGGAGGCAAATTGCATTGTGGCCATTTTTGCCCAAGAATAACGTATAAAAGTAGTAACGCGTTACTACAACTCTATAGGGCATTGGTGAGACCAAACGTGTAATATTATGTAGTTTTTGAATCCTTGTTCGAAGGGAATGTAGTTGCATTAGAGGTAGTTTAGTCGAGGTTCACCCGATTGTTTCCAGAGATGAGAGGCTTGGAATTTGAAGGGACATTAGAGCTATTGACGTTTGTACTGCCTCATGTTTAGAAGAATGAGAGGGCAACTAATTGAGATATCGAAGATGATAAAAGGTATTGAAAAAGTAGACGTTGAGCGGATTCCTCCTCCTGTGGGCAAATCTAGAATGAGGGGGTCATAGTTTTAGTTGAGGTGAAGCAGATTTCCAATAGTTTTGGCAAAATTGCCTCTCAGACGGTCATGAGGCTTTGGAATTCACTAGCCCAGAGTGTGGGGATGCCGGGACATTGAGTAAATCTAAGGAAGAGATAGACAGATTTTTAATTAGTAAAGGGTTGATGGAAAATTGGCAGGAAATCGGACTTAATGTCGCGGGGATATCAGCCATGATTGTAATGAATGGCAGAGCGATCTCGAAGAGTTGAATTGCCTACTTCGATGTTCTTACGGAATTAGCGTTCTGACAAATGGTGTGATTCGAACGGCAGAGAGACATTGACTCTAAATCCCACGTGGAAAGGACGCAGTGTGAGAAGATATATTATCCAGTCGGGGGCACGCCTCCACCTGCAGATTTCCCAGCGCCGCGGGGTAACCTCAATGGGAAAACTCATTGACAAACGGCGGAAGGTGAGAATCCCTTGACCAACAATCGGCGTGCAACCGATAAGTACGCCTCTGGGGGACTGGAGAATTCAGCCCATTATCAACTAATGTCAAAATAATGAGGAAAGTCACAGAGGAAGCAATAAGATACCTGATAAACCTACTGCGGCAGTAACTGATTGAGCATGCAAACCGACAAGTAAACCATAAGATATCTCCGGTCTTGTGAAAAATAATTAAAGTGACAGCTCATCGCAAGGTAGAAAATGAACATAGCATTGATGACGAGACAGAATAATGACAGTTCAAATGTAAATATATATAATATATATATATACACACACACGCGACGTAGGACAGCACGGTGCCGCAGTGGTTAGCTCTGCTGCCTTATGGCGCTGAGGTCCCAGGTTCGATCCCGCCTTTGGGTCACTGTCCGTGTGGAGTTTGCACATTCTCCCCGTGTTTGCGTGGGTTTCGCCTCACAAACCAAAGTGTGCAGGATAGATGGATTGGCCACGCTAAATTGCGCCTTAATTGGAAAAAAAGAATTGGGTACTCTAAATTTATATTAGATAGAAATATATACACGATGTCAAATATTCCTGACTATTTTAGTTGCATAATATTTTCTAAATACAAGAACCTTGGAAACGGTGGAGAGCTAGCTCGGTTGGTTCCGGGAGACATTAGCACAAAGAGATAACAATGGTTATTAATTGCAGGATGTAAAATGAGGTGAGGAAGAGATCAGGCCCACAATTTCGCCAGAGTGGAAATCCCTGGCGAACTGCCAATCTTGACGGATTTACATATTATAAACCTAAACGTCCCCATCTCACCAAATCTTCCTCACTCGGGCTTTGCAAAAAAGGTGAATCGAAGGGCGTCTGAATTGGCGTGGATTAACTGGGGGGCAGAGGGGAAAGACACAACTCAGCTGCTTTAAAGGAGGCATATAAAGATTTAATTTAAAGTAGGAGCGCAAGATACAAAGATAAGCGGTTCAGAAAAGAGAGGACGCAAATGGGGGTGGGGTCTGGGGGGGGGAGGCGGCTGACTAGGAAGAAGGGGGAGGACCTGAAGCAGGGTGGGTGGGTTTGACTGAAGGATGGGAGAGAACTGGAAGGGGGCAGGTTGTTGGCAGGGGATTGAAGCATGGTACAAGAGGGGGCGGGTTGGTTCAGTCTTGAAGGGAAGTAATGAGTGTTCATGTTCGCACCCTGAGGGAGCATCAGACTGGGAGGGCTGTCTGAAGGGAGGGCGCTAGAGAACTGGAAAGTGGTGAGTCAGATCGGGCAGGGGTGTAAGGTGTAATGTCCAATGTGGGTGTCAGATCAGTAGGGAGGAGAACTAAAGGGTTCACCCTACTTGTGTGTGTGTGTGGGGGGGGGGGGCGGATGGACAGAAAGAGGGGCGGCCCAACATATTTGGTAGAACCTGAGGGAGGGATTCGGAGTAGAACCTGAGGGAGGGATTCGGAGCAGGCAGGGGGCTAACAGGAACGGAATCGTCAGATCATACGCTGGACCACAGAACCAGAAGTGACATTGAACCACAAAAAGAGGGTGAGCGAGGGGTCGGAACGTAGGAAGTTGGGTCAACCTGGAGAGGGTTTTGTGTCGTCCCCCCGTCCTCCGTCCCCCACTTCTAGGGTGGCGTTCAGACATCGGGTGCCAGTGGTGGCGATGTAGGAAATGAGGAGTGTTTCAATCCACGCGGGAAGATCAGTGCAGTGGTGGTGTCACTCTGGAAAGGGCTGAGGGCTCAGTCCTGGAGGGAGCTGACAAACCAGCAGAGTGAACAGCTGCATGGTGGAACAGTGGGCAGCACTGGGACCACGGCACTGAGGACCCGGGTTCGAAGCCAGGCCCTGGGTCACTGTCCGTGTGGAGTTTGCACATTCTCCCTGTGTCTGCGTGGGTTTCACCCCCACAACCCATAAGATGTACCGGTTAGGTGGATTGGCCACGCTAAATTGCCCCTCAATTGGACAAAAAAATAATTGGGTACTCTAAATGTATTTTTAAAAAACAGGAGAGTGAGGCACTTGCACGGGCGGCGGCGGACCGCAATGGATGTGGCTTTCCATCAAGTTAAATCGGGTGGGGAGCCACAACAGGAGTTGTGGTTGATGTGTGTCAGGGCGCACCAAATGAAATGAAAATCGCTTACTGTCACAAGTAGGCTTCAAATGAAGTTACTGTGAAAAGGCCCCTAGTCGCCACATCCCGGCGCCTGTTCGGGGAGGCTGGTACGGGAATTGAACCTTTGTATGAGGTTCAGGGCAGAGCTCATCGAGAGAGAGAAATAAATCCTTTTTGATCAGGTTTAAGGGAGAAAGATGTGAGCAATAATCGAAGACAGGCCATGAAACTTGCGATAGATCAGGAGGCTTTTAAAATCGACCGAGATAGATTATGGAAGTTTCCACTGAGGCAAGCTTTGGAATAGGGTTCAGAACGCATTTCCTACCTGAAGAAACATTGCTTCCAAAATGCAAGTGTTGCCTTTCCTGACTGTGTAACTGGAATGAGAGCTGCCTGTTCTGTAAAATGGTGTTTACTGGGGACGAGTTTGTTACGGTTAAGACACTGAATGTAATCTGTTAGTGTTGGAGTTGATGATTAAAAGTTTAAATATGATTTGCTTTTTCTTGTAATAAAGTTTATTTGTAAAATAACCAAGCCCTATTTCTGACTTGATCGCTCCTGGGACAAATCGATCTTTCTGCATGATGTTAAGAACAGTTTAACAAGTTACGCAATTCCTGAGCCATGGTTGACAGGTGACCAGGCATCAATAACACTCAGGATCAGATGAGGCATTCTTCTGCAAGGGTTCTGGTCATCTGTCATAATCTTCGGATTACTGCCCGAGCCACGTGCAAATTGGCATAGGGAGGCAAGAATAAGGGAAGTTAACACATGGCTGAAAGAGTGGTGTGGGAAAGAGGGGTTCCTTTTCATGGGACACTGGCATCAGTTTTGGGACAGGGGGGACCTATACCGTTGGGATGGTCTCCACCTGAACCGTTCTGGCGAAAAGAGTAAATAGGGTGGTCAATAGGACTTTAAACTAAAGATTGGGGGGGACGGGGGGGGGGGGGGGGGGGGACGTCAGGGAACCCAGAGGTCAAGTAATCAGTGGGAATCGTAGCTGCTTAGGAATACAAAAAAGCACGAAAAGACAAAACTCAGGAGAGGTTACGATAGTACCCATCCCACAAAATATGGCACAGTGTATGGAAAGGCTCAGTAAACCAAGGTCCACAACACTAAGAAAACAAAAAGGGACGGTCAATAGAGAATTAACGGTGCTATATTTAAAAGCGCGCAGTGTACGGAACAAGGTAGATGAGCTTGTGGCCCAGATTGTGACTGGCAGGTATAATGTGGTAGGCATCACAGAGACATGGTTGCAGGGGGTTCAGGACTGGCATTGAAACATCCAGGGATTCACAACCTATCGAAAAGACAGAGAGGTGGGCAGAGGGGGCGGGGTTGCCTTGTTAATTAGGAATGAAATTAAATCAATAGCACTCAACGACATAGGGTCAGATTCATGGAGTGGAGTCTGTGTGGGTAGAGTTGAGGAACCACAAAGGCAAAAAAATCATAATGGGAGTTATATACAGGCTTCCTAACAGTGGTCAGGACCGGGGGCACAAAATGCACCACGAAATAGAAAGTGCATGTCAGAAAGGCAAGGTCACAGTGATCATGGGGGACTTCAATATGCAGGTTGACTGGGTAAATAAAGCTGCCAGTGGACCCAAGGAAAGGGAATTCATTGAATGCTTACAGGAGCGCTTTTTGGAACAGCTTGTGATGGAGCCCACGAGGGAACAGGCCATACTGGACTTAGTGTTATGTAATGAGCCAGATTTGATTAAAGATCTTAATGTAAGGGAGCACTTAGGAGGCAGTGATCATAATATGGTAGAATTCAATCTCCAATTTGAAAGAAAGAAGGTAGAATCAGATGTAAAGGTGTTACAGTTAAATAAAGGTAACTGCAGGGGCATGAGGGAGGAACTGACGAAAATCGACTGGGAGCAGAGCCTAGTGGGAAAGACAGTAGAACAGCAATGGCAGGAGTTTCTGGGAGTTATTGAGGACACAGTACAGAGGTTCACCCCAAAGAAAAGAAAGGTTATCAGAGGGGGATTAAGCAGCCATGGCTGACAAAGGAAGTTAGGGAATGCATCAAAGCAAAAGAGAAAGCCTATAATGTGGCAAAGAGTAGTGGGAAGTCAGAAGATTGGGAAGGCTACAAAAACAAAAAGAGGATAACAAAGAGAGAAATAAGGAAAGAGAGGATGAAATATGAAGGTAGGCTAGCCAGTAACATTAGGAATGATAATAAACGTTTATTAAAATACATTAAAAACAAACGGGAGGCAAAAGTTGACATTGGGCCGCTCCAAAATGACGCTGGTAATCTAGTGATGGGAGACAATGAAATAGCTGAGGAACTAAATAAGTACTTTGCGTCAGTCTTCACAGTAGAAGACATGAGTAATATCCCAACAATTCCGGAGAGTCAGGGGGCAGAGTTGAATATGGTAGCCATCACAAAGGAGGAAGTGCGAGAGAAAGTATGAGGTCTAAAAATTGATAAATCTCCGGGCCCAGATGGGCTACATCCTAGAGTTCTAAAGGAGATAGCTGAAGAAATAGTGGAGGCGTTAGTTATGATCTTTCAAAAGTCACTGGAGTCAGGGAAAGTCCCAGAGGATTGGAAAATCGCTGTTGTAACCCCCCCTGTTCAAGAAGGGAACAAGGAAAAAGATGGAAAATTATAGGCCAATTAGCCTAACCTCGGTTGTTGGCAAGATTCTCGAATCCATTGTTAAGGATGAGATTTCTAAATTCTTGGAATTGCAGGGTCGGATTAGGACAAGTCAGCATGGATTTAGTAAGGGGAGGTCATGCCTGACAAACCTGTTAGAGTTCTTTGAAGAGATAACAAATAGATTAGACCAAGGAGAGCCAATGAATGTTATCTATCTTGACTTCCAAAAGGCCTTTGATAAGGTGCCTCACGGGAGACTGCTGAGTAAAATAAGGGCCCATGGTATTCGAGGCAAGCTACTAACATGGATTGACGATTGGCTGTCAGGCAGAAGGCAGAGAGTTGGGATAAAAGGTTCTTTTTCGGAATGGCAACCGGTGACGAGTGGTGACCCGCAGGGTTCAGTTTTGGGGCCACAGCTGTTCTCTTTCTATATTAACGATCTAGATGACGGGACTGGGGTAATTCTGGCTAAGTTTGCCGATGATACAAAGATAGGTGGAGGGACAGGTAGTATTGAGGAGGTGGGGAGGCTCCAGAAGGATTTAGACAGTTTAGGAGAGTGGTCCAAGGAATGGCTGATGAAATTCAACGTGGGCAAGTGCGAGGTCTTGCACTTTGGAAAAAAGAATAGAGGCATGGACTATTTTCTAAACGGTGACAAAATTCATAATGCTGAAGTGCAAAGGGACTTGGGAGTCCTAGTCCAGGATTCTCTAAAGGTAAACATGCAGGTTGAGTCCGTAATTAAGAAAGCAAATGCAATGTTGTCATTCATTTCAAGAGGCTTGGAATATAAAAGCAGGGATGTACTTCTGAAGCTTTATAAAGCATTAGTTAGGCCCCATTTAGAATACTGTGAGCAATTTTGGGCCCCACACCTCAGGAAGGACATACTGGCACTGGAGCGGGTCCAGCGGAGATTCACACGGATGATCCCAGGAATGGTAGGCCTAACATACGATGAACGTCTGAGGATCCTGGGATTATATTCATTGGAGTTTAGGAGGTTGAGGGGAGATCTAATGGAAACTTACAAGATAATGAATGGCTTAGATAGGGTGGGCGTAGGGAAGTTGTTTCTATTAGCAGGGAAAACTAGGACCCGGGGGCACAGCCTTAGAATAAGGCTTTAGAACAGAGATGAGGAGAAATTTCTTCAGCCAGAGAGTGGTGGGTCTGTGGAATTCATTGCCACAGAGGGCGGTGGAGGCCAGGACATTGAGTGTCTTTAAGACAGAAGTTGATAAATTATTGATTTCTCGAGGAATTAAGGGCCATGGAGAGAGAGCGGGTAAATGGAGTTGAAATCAGCCATGATTGAATGGTGGAGTAGACCCGATGGGCCGAATGGCCTTACCTCCGCTCCTATGTCTTCTGGTCTTCTGGTCTTATCTCTTAAAACAATTTCAAATAACAATTATTTACAATTATGCCTGGGTCTGCTAAGTGTATTTCAGTGGGTTTTGACCCGAGGTGGGTTTGTTTGAGAAAGCAGAAAGATAACGGTTTCATTGTAGTATCAATCACGGCTTCTTTTCTTAGTGATGCTAAAGCTAGTCATTCAATGTTAGTAATAAAGTTTATTTTAATATACAAAATCCATATCTTTGCATGATATCATTCTTGGAGAAAAATACCCTTTCTCATCGTCATATAATACTAATTAAAATAGTGGTTTCTGTCCAATATCCGAGCAACTGTTGCAGCCTGGTCCCGGATCCTGACAGAAGACTCACTAAATTGATCAGCAATTTGAAAACAAAAATAAAAACTATTAATCACAATTACGACTTCATTTGTGATATCAATGCACTGAACGCAGAATTAAAAGGCACGAACTGATTAGGAAACATGCGAGTCAGAGTCGGCATGACAGGAATTATCAGATAAATACGTGACTGAAGAGATGATGTTAAGGGGGGCGGGGTCAGATTCCTGGGGCATGGGGACCGGCTCTGAGAGGGGTGGGACCTAGACAAACTGAACGGCGGGGGCAGGGGTAGTGGGAGAATCAGATAATGACACTTTTTTAAAAATGGTAGAGACGGATCAAGTTATATGGACAATCTTTAATGTTTTGTACCTGAATGATCGGATTATTCGAAATAAAATGGACAAATTGTTTACGCAGGGAGATGTAATGGGGTATGATGTATATTTTGGAATTACGGAGATGTGGCTCCAAAATGACCAATAATGGGAACAAAACATCGAGGACTCTTCAATTTTTAGGTAGGACAGACAGAAACGAAATGTTGGTGGATTTGCTTTGTTAATTAAAGGAAATATTGATGCAATATTGCAGCAGTGGGTAGCACTGTTCCTTCAGAGCTCCAGGGTCCCAGGTTCAATTCTCGGCTTGGGTCACTGTCAGAGCGGAGTCTGCACGCTCTCCCTGTGTCTGCGTGGATTTCCTCAGAGTGCTCCGGTTTCCTCCTACAAGTCCCAAAAGACATGCTGTTAAGTAATTTGGATATTCTAAATTCTCCCTCAGTGTACTCGAACAGACGCCGGAATGTGGCGACTAGAGGCTTTTCACAGTAACATCATTGCAGTGTTAATGTAAGCCGACTTGTGGCAATAAAGATTATCATTATGTTATGGAAACATATTAGCACAAGACGATGTGGAATCGGCTATGGAATGATTTAAACCCTAGCAGGGAAGAAAATATTTGTGTGCGGAGTATATAGGCAACCAAACTGTAGTGGTAATGTTGGGAATAGTATTAGACAGGGAATCTGAGATGTATGCGATAAAGGAACATCTGTGATTATGGGCTATTTTAATCTGCAAAAGGAGCGGGTGAGTTATATTAGCCAAGTACAATAGAGGAAACGTTTCTGGAGTGTATACGGGATGTGTTTCTGGGCCAATACATTGAAGAACCAACAAAGGAACTGGTCAACTTGGACTGGGTGTTGTGCAACAAGAAAAGATTGGCAATCTAGTTGTACGGGGGAACCCTTGGGGATAGAATGATTTATCATGGTGGATAGTGAGGTAATTGATACTGAGAGCAGCGTCCTGAAACACAATAATGATAACTATGAGGGAATAAGGCATGACCTGGCGTTGACGGACTGGGAAACATTACTGAAAGGAAGGAGTGTGAATAGGCAGTGGCAGGCATTCAAGCAACTCATAGAAGGACTCCAAAAGTTGTTTATTCCTATTTGGTGCAACAGAAGAAAGGGAACTGTGACCAAACCATGGCTTACACGGACAATTAGAGATAGTACTAGATTCAAAGAAGAGGCATACCAATTAGCAAAAAAAAAGAGGCATACAAATTAGCAACAAAATGCAATAGACCTGAGGATTGGGAACAGTTCAAAATTCAGCAAAGGCGGATGAAGGCCTTGACTAAAAATGTGAAAATACAACATAAATGTAAGCTGGGAGGCAACATGAACACTGACTGTGAACATTTCTGTGGTTACGTAAAGCAAAAAAGATAGATAAAAACAAATGTAGGCCCCTTGAAGTCAGAAACGGGGGAACTCATAACGGGGAATGAAGAAATGGCAGAGGAACAAAATGCGTTACTTTGCTTCTGACTTCACAAATGAAAACATGAATAATGTACTGAAAGTTCTGCGACACATGTTTTAATGAGAAGCTGAAGTTGTATAGTACAGAAATGGTTTAAGGGAAACTAATGAGATTGAAGGCAGATAAACCTCCAGGGCCTGATAATCTTCATCCCAGTGCATTTTAGGAAGTAGCCCTCTAAATTGTAGATCCATCGACAGTCATTTTCCAAAATTATTTAGACTCTGGAACAGCTTGTTCAGGTTGGAGGGCAATGAATATAACCCCGCTTATTCAGAAAAGGAGGTAGAGACAAAACAGAAAACTATAGACCAGTAAGCCTAACGGCAGTAGTTGGGATGTTGATGAGTCCATTATCAAGGATTTCATAGCACAAAATTTGAAAAGCAGTGTTATAATCTGATGCATTCAGCATGGATTTACAAAAGGAAATTATGTTTGACAAATTTACTGGAATTCTTTGGGGTAACTAGTAGAGTTGACGAAGGTGACTCGATGGATGTGCTTCATTTTGACGGGGTGATGGCTTTCAATAAGGTCTCGCCTAGGAAATTAAGTTAAAGTGCATGGGATTGCGGCCACTGTATTTAGATGGACAGAAAGCTGATTAGCAGACATAGCTAAAAAGTTGGAAATGGGTCTTTTACCGATTGGCAGGTAGTGACTGGTGGGGTACCATAGGGATTAGGGATCTCTACTAGGACCCCAACTGTTCACAGTATATGTTAATAATTTGGACGAGGGTACTAAATTAGTCTCTCCAAATCTGCAGAGAATACAATGTTGAGTGATGGGGTGAAGTGTGAGGATGCAGACATGCTTCAGTGGGATTTGGAGAGACTGAGTGAGTGGTGGGAATATGCGTGCAGATGGAGTAAGTTGCGGATAAATATGAGGTTATTTCTCTCGATAGTAAACTAGGAAGGCAGATTATTTATTGAATGGATGTAAATTGAGAGAGATGGATACTCAGCGAGACCTTGGTGTCGTTGTCTATCAGTCACTCAAAGTAATCAGGCAGGTATTGCAGGCAGTAAAGAAGGCAAATGGTATGTTGGCCTTCATAGTGAGAGGATATGAGTATAGAAATAGGGATGTTTTATAGAAATTGTATAGGGCATTGATGAAGCCATAAATGGAGTATTGTGTGCAGTTTTGGTGTCCTTATCAGAGGAAAGATGTCCTTGCTATAAGAGCGCAGCAAAGCTTCACTATCTTTATTCCTAGGGTTGCGGGACTGTCATATGAGGAAATACTAAATCGCTTTGGCTAATATTCATTGGAGTTTCGAAGAGTGAGAGGGGATCTCAGAGGAACGTATAAAATTGTAACAGAATTAGGCAGGATAGATTCAAAAAGAATGTACCCTGTGGATGGAGAGTCCAGAACTCGGGGTCATAATTTGACAATACAGGGGAAACCTTTTCAGACGGTGGTGAGGGGAACTTACTTCATCCAGTGAGTACTGAATCTGTGTAATTCAGTGCCACAAAAAAACTTGAGGCTAAAAGGATGAAGGGATATGGGAGGAAGGCGGTATCAGAGTATTGAACTTGATGATCAACCATGATCATAATGAATGGCGGAGCATGCTCGAAGGGTCGATTGGCCTCCTCCTGCTTCTATTTTCTATGCATGCCCATCTTTCTCTGTGTGAAACTAATCACATGAAAGGACAGCTATTTGCTGTTCAATGTCGAATTGAAAATAATGCACAGCGAAGTATCATGATGCACACTCCTTTTACTCACATAATCAAGGATCAAGAAGAACAGCACAGTTGTCTCTGCTAAATTGAATGAAGACACAGGGCGATGAATTGAGTTTCGCAAAAAAGGGAAACCCGTTGATGGTGCCTCATAATTTATACATATACGTTAGGGAAAAGTAATGAAGTGAACACAAATTCATTTAATGTCATTCAGTATGGATTGACGGACCAAATTGCAGAACACACTTATGTTCTTTATGCAGAAGTCAGCCAGGAGGTACACCGGAGAGTTACTGGAAGAATGAAGGAAACACTTTGTACATTGGAAGAAATCCAACAAAACAATCCCACAAAACATGACAAATCAAAGGATATAAATGAATAAATGATAATGAAGATGAGAGTGTCAAGAAAAGTACAACCTTCGCCGAAAGTGTGTGAAGAGTCTGGGAATGCAGCGCACAGAACTGCAAACAAAAAGGGCAGCACGGTGGTGAAGTACTTAGCACTGCTGCCTCACAGCGCCGTGGTCCCAGGTTCGATCCCGGCTCTGGGTCACTGTCCATGTGGAGTTTGCACATTCTCCCCGTGTTTCCATGGGTTTCGCCCCACAACCGAAAGATGTACAGCGTAGGTGGATCAGCCACGCTAAATCGCCCCTTGATTGGAAAAATGAATTGGGTACTCTAAATTTTTTTTTTTAAAAGAACTGAAAAAAAGCACATTAGCATTTAAGTCAGATTCATGCTCTACATAATGAAAACAGAACAATCAATTCGTCTACACTGCAGTTGAGATTGTAAAGGATGAGTGAGCAAAAATGAGGAAAATGGAATATTGTGAAAAATTTGAAAGTGAATTGGAACGATTAAAAAGGAATTGTAGAAGAAAATTCCTCAGATGCTGATTTTGACACGGTTGAAGGGGAAAAAGTTGAATTCGAAGCTGAAGAGGGGTGTTTAGCACAGGGCTAAATCGCTGGCTTTGAAAGCAGACCAAGGCAGGCCAGCAGCAGGGTTCAATTCCCGTACCAGCCTCCCCGAACAGGCGCCGGAATGTGGGGACTAGGGGCTTTTCACAGTAACTTTTTTGAATCCTACTTGTGACAATAAGCGATTTTCATTTCAATCATGCATCACTGCTTTCTGGAACCGCTCCAGAACCAAATTATGCAAACAGCCACTCATTGTTGCAACAGCTAATTGGGTAAGGCATGCTTCAATTCGTACAGGATAAAAAGACACCGAAAAACCTCAAACACCACTGAGAGAAATCTTACACGCAGAGCCTGCCACACCTCCAAGCGTTGTGCAAGAGACATCCATATCACCTTAACCTGTGAAATCAATCACCTGAGGGCAATAGATGCGTCAGCGATAATGTAGCAATGTCAATCAAGGTGATAGTAATAAAAATGCATGTCATGAAATAAACTAATATAACTGAGAGCATGCTGGACTAGTGTAGCATGAGGATCTGGCACTTGTAGGTTTTATGTGAGACTGCAACAGCCCACATAGTGATTTCGTAGTGTCTATCATCTGTTGAAATGGTAATGCATGTATTGAACAGACCCGAATGAAACACAACACCAGGAAACCTTCCAATATTTAAGCTGTTGCTGCAAATTTATAAGTTGTACAAATAATCAAGAAAAGTCGCAAGGCAGGATTTTCAACACCCGCGGTGGCGGATTTGTAATTTGGGTTCTGAGCATCGCCTTCTTCATATGGTCTTCCATCTCTGCAATATAAATAAAAAATAAAAATAATCTTTATTGTCACAAGTAGGCTTATATTAACACTGCAATGAAGTTACTGTGAAAAGACCCGAGTCGCCACATTCCGGCGCCTGTTCGGGTACACAGAGGAATAATTCAGAATTCTCAGCTGGTATGGGAATTGAATCCGCGCTGCTGGCCTTATTCTGCATCACAAACCAGCTGTCTAGCCCACTGAGCTAAACCAGCCCACAAAGTTACATTTTTCTGGAAACATATTACTTAGAATTTATGGTCAATAACGCTGTGACTCGGTTGGACTCAGCCCAATCGTCCGCCCGTCTTTGCAACTGAGCATATTTTGATTTAAGGGCTGTTTACCGGTCAGCCAAAATTAATCGTCTCGCAGAATGAGATTCGGGATAGTGGAGAAGCCAAATCATAACTCACTTTCAGGTGTTAGAGTAGAAAGTGCGCCTCAATTAGAAGCAACCTTTCGGAGCGGAAATTTAAAAAGCGCGGGAGTTGCGAGTCGGAGCGGAGATTTAAAAAGAGCGGGAGCTGTGAGTCGGGGCGGAGACTTAAAAAGCGCGGGAGCTGCGAGTCAGAACGGAGATTTAAAAAGATTGCGGCCTAGTTTCGGGAGCCGTTCGGAGGAGGAGGAGCAGTCTCTGTTAGGGAGAGAACCTGAGAACATCTAAGACCCTCAGAACTTAAGAAGGTAAGTAAGTGATTTTTACTCATTTTTACTTTTATTACTTTTTCAAATTGTGTGTGTGAGAGCGGGGGGACTGAAGTGACATCACAGAAAAGCTGTGACTTGAGTGGCTGGTTGGGAATCTACACTAAATTTAAACAATTAAGCATTGGTAACTAATTAAACATAATTACTTAATTATAAATTAGAGGGGTATCTAAGCCAGAGATCGGAGAGTACTATATTTAGCTTTCACATTTATAGTAGAAATCTAGTGGTAGGAAACAGATAGTTAACAGTAACTTTTTTTTTTAAATGTTTTAACTTTTAATTTTAATTTACTAATTAATTGACGCCATGTCAGTTAGAGGGGTGCAGTGCTCTGACTGTGAGATTTGGCAGGTCCGGGAGGCTTCCAGCGTCCCGGATGGCTTCATCTGCAGAAAGTGCACCCAACTGGAGCTCCTCACAGACCGCATGGTTCCGTTGGAGCAGCAATTGGATGCACTTCGGAGCATGCAGGTGGCGGAAAGCGTCATAGATCGCAGTTATATAAATGTGGTCACATCCAAGGTGCAGGCAGAGAAATGGGTGACCACCAGAAAGGGCAGGCAGTCAGTGCAGGAATCCCCTGTGGTTGTCCCCCTGTCGAACAGGTATACCCCATTGGATACTGTTGGGGGGATAGCCTATCAGGGGTAAACAGCAGCAGCCAGAGCAGTGGCACCACGGCTGGCTCTGATGTTCAGAAGGGAGGGCCAAAGCACAGAAGAGCAATAGTCAGGGGCACAGATAGGCGCTTCTCTGGACGTGAAAGAGACCCCAAGACGGTATGTTGCCTCCCTGGTGCCAGGGTCCAGGATGTCTCCGAACAGGTACCGAGCATCCTGAAAGGGGGGGGGGGGGGGGCAAACAGGCAGAGATTGTTGTACATATTGGTACTAACAACATAGGCAGGAAGGGGCATGAGGTCCTGCAGCAGGAGTTCAGGGAGCTAGGCAAAAAGTTAAAAGACAGGACCTCTAGGATTGTAATCTCGGGATTACTCCCTGTGCCACGTGCCAGTGAGGCTAGAAATAGGAAGATAGAGCAGCTTAACACGTGGCTAAACAGCTGGTGTAGGAGGGAGGGTTTCCGTTATCTGGACGACTGGGAGCTCTTCCGGGGCAGGTGTGACCTATATAAGAAGGACGGGTTGCATCTAAACTGGAGAGGCATAAATATCCTGGCCGCGATCTTTGCTAGTGTCACACGGGAGGGTTTAAACCAGTATGGCAGGGGTTGGGCATGGGAGCAATAGGTCAGAAGTGAGAGCATTGAGGGTGAACAAGGGAATATGGACAGTGTGGTTCTGAGGCAGAGCAGACAGGGAGAAGTTGCTGAATACAACGGGTCAGGTGGCCTGAAGTGCATATGTTTTAATGCAAGAAGTATTACGGGTAAGGCAGATGAACTTAGAGCTTGGATTAGTACTTGTAACTATGATGTTGTTGCCATTACAGAGACCTGGTTGAGGGAAGGGCAGGATTGGCAGCTAAACGTTCCAGGATTTAGATGTTTCAGGCGGGATAGAGGGGGATGTAAAAGGTGTGGCGGACTTGCGCTACTGGTTATGGAGAATATCACAGCTGCACTACGGGAGGACACCTCAGAGGGCAGTGAGGCTCTCTGGGTAGAGATCAGGAATATGAACGGTGCAGTCACAATGTTGGGGGTTTACTACAGGCCTCCCAACAGCCAGCGGGAGATAGAGGAGCAGATAGGTAGACAGATTTTGGAAAAGAGTAAAAACAACAGGGTTGTGGTGGTGGGAGACTTCAACTTCCCCAATATTGACTGGGACTCACTTAGTGCCAGGGGCTTAGACGGGGGCAGAGTTTGTAAGGAGCATCCAGGAGGGCTTCTTAAAACAATTTGTCGACAGTCCAACTAGGGAAGGGGCGGTACATGACCTGGTATTGGGGAATGAGCACGGCCAGGTGGTAGAAGTTTCAGTCGGGGAGCATTTCGGGAACAGTGACCACAATTCAGTAAGTTTTAAAGTGCTCGTGGACAAGGATAAGAATGGTCCTAGGATGAATGTGCTAAATTGGGGGAAGGTTAATTATAACAATATTAGGCGGGAACTGAAGAACCTAGATTGGGGGCGGCTGTTTGAGAGCAAATCAACATCTGACATGTGGGAGGCTTTCAAGTGTCAGTTGAAAGGAATTCAGGACCGGCATGTTCCTGTGAGGAAGAAGGATAAATACGGCAATTTTCGGGAACCTTGGATAACGAGAGATATTGTAGCCCTCGTCAAAAAGAAAAAGGAGGCATTTGTCAGGGCTAAAAGTCTGGGAACAGGCGAAGCCTGTGTGCAATATAAGGAAAGTAGGAAGGAACTTAAGCAAGGAGTCAGGAGTGCTAGAAGGGGTTACGAAAAGTCATTGGCAAATAGGGTTAAGGAAAATCCCAAGGCTTTTTACACGTACATAAAAAGCAAGAGGGTAGCCAGGGAAAGGGTTGGCCCACTGAAGGATAGGCAAGGGAATCTATGTGTGGAGCCAGAGGAAATGGGCGAGGTACTAAATGAATACTTTGCATCAGTATTCACCAAAGAGAAGGAATTGGTAGATGTTGAGTCTGGAGAAGGGTGTGTAGATAGCCTGGGTCACATTGAGATCCAAAAAGACGAGGTGTTGGCGTCTTAAAAAATATTAAGGTAGATAAGTCCCCAGGGCCTGATGGGATCTACCCCAGAATACTGAAGGAGGCTGGAGAGGAAATTGCGGAGGCCTTGACAGAAATCTTTGGATCCTCACTGTCTTCAGGTGATGTCCCGGAGGACTGCAGAATAGCCAGTGTTGTTCCTCTGTTTAAGAAGGGTAGCAAGGATAATCCAGGGAACTACAGGCCGGTGAGCCTTACTTCAGTGGTAGGGAAATTACTGGAGAGAATTCTTCGAGACAGGATCTACTCCCATTTGGAAGCAAATGGACGTATTAGTGAGAGGCAGCATGGTTTTGTGAAGCAGAGGTCGTGTCTCACTAACTTGATAGAGTTTTTTGAGGAGGTCACAAAGATGATTGATGCAGGTAGGGCAGTGGATGTTGTCTATATGGACTTCAGTAAGGACTTTGACAAGGCCCCTCATGGTAGACAAGTAGAAAACGTGAAGTCACACGGGATCAGGGGTGAGCTGGCAAAGTGGATACAGAACTGGCTAGGTCATAGAAGCAGAGAGTAGCAATGGAAGGATGCTTTTCTAATTGGAGGGCTGTGCCCAGTGGTGTTCCACAGGGATCAGTGCTGGGACCTTTGCTGTTTGTAGTATATATAAATGATTTGGAGGAAAATGTAACTGGTCTGATTAGTAAGTTTGCAGACGACACAAAGGTTGGTGGAATTGCGGATAGCGATAAGGACTGTCAGAGGATACAGCAGGATTTAGATTGTTTGGAGACTTGGGCGGAGAGATGGCAGATGGAGTTTAATCCGGACAAATGTGAGGTAATGCGTTTTGGAAGGTCTAATGCAGGTAGGGAATATACAGTGAATGGTAGAACCCTCATGAGTATTGAAAGTCAGAGAGATCTAGGAGTACAGGTCCACAGGTCACTCCAAGGGGCAACACAGGTGGAGAAGGTAGTCAAGAAGGCATATGGCATGCTTGCCTTCATTTGCCGGGGCATTGAGTATAAGAATTGGCAAGTCATGTTGCAGCTGTATAGAACCTTAGTTAGGCCATACTTGGAGTACAGTGTTCAATTCTGGTCGCCACACTACCAGAAGGATGTGGAGGCTTTAGAGAGGGTGCAGAAGAGATTTACCAGAATGTTGCCTTGTATGGAGGGCATTAGCTATGAGGAACGGTTGAATAAACTCGGTTTGTTCTCACTGGAACGACGGAGGTTGAGGGGCGACCTGATAGAGGTCTACAAAATTATGATGGGCATAGACAGAGTGGATAGTCAGAGACCTTTCCCCAGGGTAGCGGGATCAATTACTAGGGGGCATAGGTTTAAGGTGAGAGGGGCAAGGTTTAGAGTAGATGTACGAGGCAAGTTTTTTACACAGAGCGTAGTGGGTGCCTGGAACTCGCTACCGGAGGAGGTGGTGGAAGCAGGGTCGATAGTGACATTTAAGGGGCATCTTGACAAATACATGAATATGATGGGAATAGAGGGATACGGACCCAGGAAGTGTAGAAGATTGTAGTTTAGTCGGGTAGAATGTTCGGCACCGGCTTGTAGGGCCGAAGGGCCTGTTCCTGTGCTGTACATTTCTTTGTTATTTGTTCTTTTATCCTTGCCCCCCCCCTCACCTCATTCCTCCCACCCATCTAAAGAATGCTTCCCGCAAGACCTCACTCCAACCCAACTCTTGACTCCGCGTCAACCCCTCACTTCTCTGCTTCCAAGCCTGCGCAGGGCATCATGACCTGAGAACCCCATAAAATGACATGTTTCTGGACATCCAAGGCAGCACATTAGCGCAGTGGGTTAGCCCTGCTGCCTCACAGCGCCGACATTTCAGGTTCGATCCAGGCTCTGGGTGACGGTCCGTGTGGAGTTTGTACATTCTCCCCGCGTTTGCGTGAGTTACGTCCACACAACCCAAAGATGTGCAGGCTTGGTAGATTGGGCACGCTAAATTGCCCCATATTTGGAAAAAATGAATTGGGTTCTCTAAATTTATTTTTAAAATATTTCTGGAAACCTATTACCCAGAATGAATGGACTAATTGCTTTAACCGTCCTACTCACCTAAGCGTATGCCGCAGCAGGCCCAGGGAATTGCAGGCCCAACAAATTTGCCAGCAGTTATCCAAAGCAGAAACAATGTTTGTGCTTGCGCTTGAGTGCGCCTGTGTCGGGAGGGAGGTGAAGTCCCATCAACAGCCAAGCAACGCTCGTTGAGTGAAATCAATTTGTAGCAGGCATCCTCTGTGGAAATATGCTCCCTGTCAACGATTCAGATGGCGGGATTGGTAACTCACTATTCAAAAGATAAATAAAATGTGCCATTATCCATCATCTGTAAATGGCCAGGAATATTTCATCAGGACTTGCAGAACGGCAACAAGAGCTTCGAAGTGCATTAAAAAGGACAATGTGTATTCAGCTACAGAGCACAGTGGATCAATGCATGAATAAATAGACTTTATGGATTAAAATAACGGATATGATATATGCTGCTTCAGTGGAGGGAATGTAAATAACAGTCTCCAAACAAGCGTGCACCAGGAGGCGAAAGGGAGGAAGGATAGTGGTCAAATATGTTGGACTATAAATTTTACGAAATCCCCAGATCCTAAAGGACTTCCTCCTCCTCTGTTGAAATAAGTGGCCACTGAGATAGCAGACGTATTGGTTTTAAAGTTCCAAAATTCTACATAGATTCTAGATTCTAGAATGGCCGCAACAGTTTGGCAAAGGGCGATTGTTATTGTTCAGCTCAAGACAGGAGCGGGCAGATCAAAGAAACATCCTTCCTGGGAAAATGTTCGAAACACGTGGGTCAGAGTTTACATAGGTCAGGGCTCCATTTCAGGGCAAGTCTTTCTCTGTAACGCGCCGTTTGCTGCGGCGGAATGTTCTACTCTCGCCAATGGGGTTTCCCTGGCGGGGGTGCTGGCAACAGAGAAGAAGAATCCAACAACCGTAGTATTCGGACCAATGTCTTAATTCAAATAAGAAAAACGTTCATAATATTTTTTGAAAAGGGAATTTTGCTAAATGATTACTTATTTGATGAAGTAACACCGAAAATGGATGAAATGGATCCAGCTGTTAGAATCTTCTGATTTTTACAGAAGGAAATTGACAAAGTATCACATCAACCAGAAAAGGTACACGGTGATCAAGTCTGAGAACCGCATATTCAAAGTATTTTGACATTTCGGAAGGACACGTCAAGAAGGAGTGGATGCTTTAATGATATTTTTTGAGTTCCTACATTGCCCTAAACTCCTGGAAGCCTAAAAAGGCTGGGCAGAAAGCAATCCTGAAATGGTCAACAATTGGTCAAGGGCGTCACCCATTCGAACCAAAGGCAATGGCACAGTTGGCGGGGTAGGTCAGAACAGACCCTGAAACCATTCTACAAATTTCACCCCAAACACAATCCCACCCCACCCCACTAAAGCCAGTCATCTTTGTCGGGAGGGGGAGGGGGGACTTGACATTTTGAGCCAAGGTAAGGAGGTGAAATGCAGAAACTGATCCCGTAATAGTTCAATTGAATAAGGTACTTTTCGGGGTTAAATTCAGAAGAGAAAACTAAGATGCTATTAATGTTAGCATACGAAAAAACATATCTATTTTTGGGGAGACATGTACGGCAATATTATGTTATCCTTATAACACAGACCTAGCTTTACAGAGGATAAAAACTGGGTACTCAAGTCTTCCACAGTACAAGGTGCAACTGAAGAAGAGAAAACGAAAGCAAGAAAAGGAAATGATTGGACCCCAAAATGTGATTGCAATTGTGATTGTTGGAACTAGAAAATATAATTGATTAGACTACAGTAGGATATGAATGGTTAGACATCAATATCAATTAAACTTTCACAACTGGATGTTTAGCAGCCTAACAACTATATTGGCAATATTTAACTGGTAACAATGAATACATAAAACTGATAATGATTGATATCAATTACTTCAAGTTGAATTGTTCATAAACAATGGGAATTATAGGTGCATAGAGGCAGAACTATACGAGTAAAGTACAGGACAGCAGAAAAGGGTTCCAAGTGATCAAAATACAGGCCCCGCAAAGGCAGCTATGTGAGGGATTATATTTTCTAGAATGCTTTGCCCGGTGTGTTCAAAGTCAGGGGTAAACATTTTCCAAAGTCAAACGTGATCCCAGGATCATAGAATTTAGCTAACTGTGCAAAACACGAAACAAAAGAAAAATCCTTCGAAGGAGCTGTGCTCCGAAAGCTAGTGATTCGAAACAAACCTGTTGGACCTGGTCTTGTAAAACCTCTTAATGTGCTCACCCCGGTCCAACGCCGACATCTCCGCACCATGACTGTGCCTCCAATTTAGTGGATCGACTCTGCAGCAGTATTCAGAGATGCCACTGACTCCCACAGCTAACTGCCTTAAATATTTTTATTTAAGGCAATTTCCATATGTACAAAATGGCAACACTTAACAAAACTAACAACTCACCATCCCCATCGCACCCCTTCCCGCCCGACAACTCTCAATCCCCCATCACCGCAAGTCAGACTACTACTACTTTTCCCCTCAAGCAAAACAAAACTATAATAAACTTTGCCACTCTTCTTTGAATGAACAGTATGCTTACATATTCCAAGAGATAACGAACATCACGCAGGCAATAGTCGGTACAATCTCGTGTTACAGATAAAGTTCTGATTTAATGAGGATCCTGACACATCTGGGACAACGGGTTAAAGGTATCATTTATGGGGGCATGACAGCATATTGTCCCTGTGTTTATTAAATTGGAAAGTAAAGCAGCTCAAATAATTGTTTAATCTTAGCAAGAAATAGGCAAACTAACAGCAACAATAATGAGAGTAGTTGCACCACGAGTAATTCAGTGTGTCCGACTGGCGGGAAAGGGAAATATAATTACTGGATTACCATTACTATTGAGAAACCAAATAAAAATCAATTAAGCACTGCCTGAACAAATCAGTGACTGATCATACAACCCAAAGCAAATAAGGAATTAGCCTTGCATCATTTCGGCTAACCAGAATGTTATAACATTATGTAATATGCTTTCGGTTGTGGCTTGCAACTACTTAATGGAAAAGAGCCCTTGCTGACCAAGGCACACAGCACACAACAATTTTGACAATGAAATTTGCAGGACTTGTTGTTCACAGGGTAGAAGAACGAGACGGAGTGTCAACCTGCGCCCACAGTTGAACAGGAAATCAAGATCCGTAGCATGCTCATAGAATTGATTCATATAATTTACAGTGCAGAAGGAGGCCATTCGGCCAATCGAGTCTGCACCGGCTCTTGGAAAGAGCACCCTTCCCAACCGTATACCTCCACCGTCTCCCCATAACCCAGTAACCCCACCCAACACTAAGGGCAATTTTGGACACTAAGGGCAATTCATTATGGCCAATCCACCTAACCTGCACATCTTTGAACTGTGGGAGGAAAGTGGAGCACCCGGAGAGAAAGCCACGCACACACGGGGAGAACGTGCAGACTCCGCACAGACAGTGACCCAAGCCTGGAATTGAACCTGGGACCCTGAAGGTGTGAAGCAATTGTGCCAATCACTATGCTGCCGTGCTGCCGATATGCTCGTCCAGACCTGTCTTATTTTTTGTTCAATATTAACGTGGAGAGATGATATCTTGGAGGCGATATGAAATAATGCTCTGTGGGTAGAGCTGAGCAACAAAAAAGGTACAACCACATTGCTAGATGTTTATAATTGACCCCAGATAGTCAGCGGGAAGTTGAGGATCTAATATGTGTGCAATTCAGAGAGGTGAGTAAAAATAATAATATGAAAATTATATTAGGTGATTTTAAAATTACCCGCTTTAATTGGGATTGTCACTGTGTTAAGGGCTTAGATGGAATGGAGTTCTTCAAATTTATACTTTTTAGCTCAATATGTAGAGGGTCAACAGGGGGTGGTGCAGTGCTCATTCTGGATAATGAAGCCGGACAGGTGGTTGGTGTGTTGGTGAGGAGTATTTTGGTGATTGCAACCACACAATGCTACAATTTAAGTTTGTTATGGACAAAGAACTGGACAAGTTGACAAAAAAGGTTGCTGATTGGGGGATAGTGGATTTTAGTAAAGAAAGGCATAATCTGGCCAAGGTAGACTGGAAAGAGTTACTTCTGTGGAAATGTACAGATGAACAGTTGGGGTGTTAAAAAGGAAATGGGTGAGGTACAGGCTCAACATGTTCCCTCCAGGGTAATAGGAAGGAATAACAAGCCCATGGGGCAGCACGGTAGCCTTGTGGATAGCACAATTGCTTCACAGCTCCAGGGTCCCAGGTTCGATTCTGGCTTGGGTCACTGTCTGTGCGGAGTCTGCACATCCTCCCCGTGTGTGCGTGGGTTTCCTCCGGGTGCTCCGGTTTCCTCCCACAGTCCAAAGATGTGCGGGTTAGGTGGATTGGCCATGATAAATTGCCCTTACTGTCCAAAATTGCCCTTAGTGTTGGGTGGGGTTACTGGGTTATGGGGATAGGGTGGCGGTGTTGACCTTGGGTAGGGTGCTCTTTCCAAGAGCCGGTGCAGACTCGATGGGCCGAATGGCCTCCTTCTGCTCTGTAAATTCTATGAAAGAACTATGGATGACCAGATACATTCAGGATATGATGAGAAGGAAAAGAGAGACTTTTAGCAAGGACAAGGGGAGCAAATCAATGGAGGAATTAGCGGTGTGCAGAAAGTGCAGGAAGGAGTTTGAGAAAGCAATTTGGCGAGTAATGAGGGCATATCAGAAAGCTCGATTGGTAAAAGTAGGAACATTCACAAGATATTCTGTAAGTACATCGATAAGAAGAGGATAACCACGGAAATAGTAGGGCCCATTATGGACTAACAGGGAAATCTCTGGGTGGACCCAGAGGACATTGGTAGGGTGTTGAATGAATATTTCACATCTGTCTTCACCTAAGCAAATGAGGAGGCAGATATAGAACTGCGGGAGGTTCTTGAGCAAATTTCCAGAGGGACTGACAAGGTATTGGGGATGCTGGTAGGCTTAAAAGTGGAACATATCTCCAGATCTACATGAGTTGTGTCCCAGAATGCTGAGGGAAGTGAGGAGGGAGATTGCAGGGGCTCAGATCCATTTTTTAAATTAATTCTTCTCTGGTCTCGGGAGAGGTGCCAGAGGACTGGAGAAGAGCTAATGTGTTTCTCTATTTAAGAAAGGTTGTAGAAATAAGCCAGGGAACTACAGACCAGTGTGTCGCACATCACTATTGGAGAAAATGCTGAAGGAGAAAACCGATCTTTTGATCAGGGATAGTCAGTATGGCTTTGTCAGAGGGAGGTAATTTCTCACAAACTTAATTGCATTTCTTGAGCATGTGACCAGGCATGTCGATGAGGGTAATATAATTGATGTCGTTTACATAGATTCAGCAAAGCCTTTGACAAGGTCCCACATAGGAGACCTATAAAGAAGTCAGATGCGTATGGGATACAGGTGATTTGATCAGGTGGATTCAAAATTGGCTTTGTTGTAGGAGAGAGGGTGATGACAGACAGCTGATTTAGTGACTGGAAGCCAGTGGCGTACCACATGGGCCTGTGTTATTGTTTATCATTCAGAGAAACGACAGAGATGACTATGTGGGGGTATGGCCATTACGTTTGTGGGTGACATAAAGATTGGCCAGTGGTCAACAGTGAGGTTGAGTATCTTGGAGGAAGATGTAAATGGGATGGTCACGTGGGCAGAAAAGTGGATGATGGAATTTAACCCTGAAAAGTGTGAGGTGATACCCTTTGGAAGGAGTAATGTGAGAAGGAAGCATTGAATGGATGCCATGACACTGGGAAGTTCTGAGGAACAAATGGACTCTAGAACCCAATGGGAGAGACAGCAGGAACACAGGGTAGGGTAGTAATGAAGAACCGGTTGATTAGATTGAAATAAATACTGCACACCTTCTACCTACTGAATCCAATCATCGGTACCAGCATTGAACTGTTCAAGTTTCCCAATGTGCGGCATCTCACCATTAGGAGCGGAGGCCCATGTGGGCGAGGACGAAGTGGTTTGGCAGTATAACATGCTGCGGTAGCTCCACTTTACCCGGATCGCCAGTGTAGAACCCGAAGAGAGAGACAAAGAAATCTATGGTAGGAATAAATGAACATATGATTTATTATGGTATGCAGAAAAAAACAAAACTATTACTCCTCTCCACGAATGGCCACCCTCCTTGGCCTGAACCCATGACAGGATTTTCATACTCAGTATTTTACCCCTGTTTACAAAAGAACATAAGAACTAGGCGCAGGAGTAGGCCATCTGGCCCCTCGAGCCTGCTCCACCATTCAATGAGATCATGGTTGATCGTTTGTGGACTCAGCTCCACTTTCCTGCCTGAACACCATAACCTTTAACCCCTTTATACTTGAAAAAACTATCTATCTTTATCTTTAAAACATTTAATGAAGGAGCCTCTACTGCTTCACTGGGCAAGTAATTCCATAGATTCACAACCCTTTGGGTGAAGAAGTTCCTCCTAAACTCAGTCCTAAATCTACTTCACCTTATTTTGAGGCTATGCCCCCTAGTTCTGCTTTCACCCGCCCGCATCTATCCTATCTATTCCCTTCATAATTTTATATGTTTCTATAAGATCCCCCCTCATCGCTCTAAATTCCAACGAGTACAGTCCCAGTCTACTCAACGTCTCCTCGTAAGCCAACCCCTTCTGCTCTGGGATTAACCTAGTGAATCTCCTCTGCACACACTCCAGTGCTAGTACGCTCTTTCTCAAGTAACGAGACCAAAACTGAACACAATACTCCAGGCGTGGCCTCACTAACACCTTATACAATTGCAGCATAATCTCCCGAGTCTTAAACTCCATCCCTCGAGCAATGAAGGACAAAATTCCATTCGCCTTCTTAATTACCTGTTGCATCTGTAAACCAACTTTCTTGCGACTCATGCACTAGCACACGCAGGTCTCTGCAGAGCAGCATGTTTTAATATTTTATCATTTAAGTAATAATCCCTTTGGCTGTTATTCCTACCAAAATGGATAACCTCACATTTGTCAACATTGTATTCGATCTGCCAGACCCTAGCCCATTCACTTAGCCTATCCAAATCCCTCTGCAGACTTCCAGTATCCTCTGCACTTTTTGCTTTACCACTCATCTGCAAATGTTGACACATGCCCTTGGTCCCCAACTCCAAATCATCTATGTAAATCATCTCCTTAGTGATAACAGTCCTCTCAAGGTCCTCACTTGTCATTGCCACATTTCTATCAATCACTGACATGTTATTTGTGTCTTCCACTGTGAAAACCGACCCAGAAAACATGTTCAGTACCTCAGCCATTTCCTCATCTCCCATTATTAAATCTCCCATCTCATCCTCTAAAAGACCAATATTTACCTGAGCCACTCTTTTTTTTTTTTGTCGAAACTTTTACTATATGTTTTTATATTCTGAGCAAGTTTACTCTCATAATCTATCTTACTCTTCTTCATAGCTTTTTTAGTAGCTTTCTGTGCCCCCTAAAGATTTCCCAGTCCTCTAGTCTCCCACTAATCTTTGCCACTTTGTATGCGTTTTCTTTCAATTTGATACTCTCCCTTATTCCCTTAGATATCCACGGTCGATTTCCCTTTTTCTACCGTCCTTCCTTTTTGTTGGTATAAACCTTTGTTGAGCACTGTGAAAAATCGCTTGGATGGTTCTCCACTGTTCCTCGACTGTTTCACCGTAATGTCTTTCCTCCCAGTCTACCTTAGCTAGTTCTTCTCTCATCCCATTGTAATCTCCTTTGTTTAAGCACAAAACACAAGTGTTTTATTTTACCTTCTCACCCTCCATCTGTGTTTTAAATTCCACCATATTGTGATTGCTCATTCCGAGAGGATCCCTAACTTTGAAATCATGAATCAAACCTGTCTCATTACACAGGACCAGATGTAGGACCGCTTGTTCCCTCGTTGGCTCCATTACATGCTGTTCTAGGAAACTATCACGGATACATTCTATAAACTCCTCCTCAAGGCTGCCTTGACCAACCTCGTTAAACCAATCGACATGAAGATTAAAGTCCCCCATGATAAGTTCTGTGCCATTTCTACATGCATCCGTTATTTCTTTGTTTATTGCCTGCCCCACCATAATGTTACTATTTGGTGGCCTATAGACTACTCCTATCAGTGACTTTTTCGCCTTACTATTCCTGATTTCCACCCAAATGGATTCAACCTTATCCTCCATAGCACCGATGTCATCCTTAACTAACAGAGCGACACCAGCTTCCTTACCATCCACCCTGTCCTTCCGAATAATTTGATACCCTTGGATATTTAACTCCCAGTCGTGACCATTCTTTAACCATGTTTCAGTAACGGCCACTAAATCATAGTCATTGACGATGATTTTCGCCATGAACTCATTTACCTTATTCTGAAAACTACGAGCATTCAGGTAAAGTACACTTATGTTGGCTTTTTTACCTCTGTTTTGAATCTTAACACCTCGATCAGTAACCTCTCCTAAGTTATATTTCTTCTTAACATGTCTCCTAATTTTCCTTGTCGTTGAACCCATATCTTCATGTAACAACCTGCCGCGTCACTTACAATTTATGTTTTTACTTCCCGTTTTATTCCTTTTAGTATTACTGGTCCTATTCACTGAGCTCCTCTCAGTCACTGTACCTTGTACTGTCGCCCTTTTTAATTTTTGACGATGGCTTCTCTGCCTTACACTTCCCCCCTTACTGCCTTTTGTTTCTGTCCCTGTTTTACTACCTTTCAACGTCCTGCATCGGATCCCATCCCCCTGCCACTTTAGTTGAAACTCTCCCCATCAGCTCTAGCAACCACCCCCGCTAGGCCATCTGCCCAGATGCAGACATTTCGGTTTGTACTGGTCCCACCTCCCTCAGAACCGGTTCCAATGCCCAGGAATTTGAATTCCTCCCTCTTGCACCATCTCTCGAGCAGCGCATTCACCCTATCTATCCTCACATTCCTACTCTGACTAGCTCGTGGCACTGGTAGCAATCCTGAGATTACTACATTTGAGGTCCTACTTTTTAGTTTAACTCCTAACTCCCTGAATTCAGCTTGTAGGACCTCGTCCCGTTTTTTTAACCTATATCGTTGGTGCCCATGTGGACCACGACAGCTGGCTGTTCACCCTCCCCCCCACCACCACCCCTCCCCCCCCCCCCCCCCGCCCCCCAGAATGTCTTGCAGCCGTTCCGAGACATCCTTGACCCTTGCACCAGGGAGGCAACATGCCATCCCGGAGTCTCGATTGCGTCCGCAGAACCGCCTGTCTATTCCACTTACGATTGAGTCCTGTATCACTATAGCCCTGCCATTCTTCTTCCTGCCGAGCAGCGCAGCAATGCCAGCCATGGTTCCCAACATAACATCGGCAGCAGTGAATGCCCTGGAATAAATTAAAGGAAGTACATGCAAATCGCTTTAAAATTTAAAATGACGACGTGAATCTGGTTAGTTACATAGATACATAGAATAGAGGAGCAGGAGGAGGTATTTTAGCCTTTCGAGCCTGCTCTGCCATTCATCACGATCATGACTGATCACCCAACTCCATAGCCTAATCCTGCTTTCTCCCCAAAACCTTTGATCCCATTCTCCCCAAGTGCTATATCTAGCCGCCTCTTGAATATATTCAAAGTTTTAGCAACAACTACGTCCTGTGGTAATGAATTCTACAGGCTCACCACTCTTTCTGTGAAGAAATGTCTCCTTTTTCTGTCCGAAATGGTTCCCTGAATCCTCAGACTGTGACCCCTGGTTCTGGACACACCCATCATTGGTAACATCTTCCCTGCATCTACCCTGTCTAATCCCATTGAAATTTTATAAGTCTCTATGAGACCGCCCCCCCCCCCCCCCCCCATTCCTTCTGAACTCCAGCGAGAACAATCCCAACCTAGTCAATCTCTCTTCATGTGACAGTCCCGTCGTCCCTGGAATCAGTCTGGTAAACCTTTGCTGCACTCCTTTGAGAGCAAGAACATCCTTCCTCAGAGAAGGAGACCAAAACTGCACACAATAATCCAGGTGTGGCCTTACCAAGGCTCTGTATAATTGCAGCAACACGTCCCTACTTCTATACTCGAACCCTCATGCAATAAAGGCCAACATACCATTCGCTTCTTTACTGTCTGCTGCAACTGCGTGCTTACCTTCAGCGAATGGTGCAGAAAGACCATAAGACCATAAGACATAGGAGCGGAAGTAAGGCCATTCGGCCCATCGAGTCCACTCCGCCATTCAATCATGGCTGATTTCAACTCCATTTACCCGCCCTCTCTCCATAGCCCTTAATTCCTCGAGAAATCAAGAATTTATCAACTTCTGTCTTAAAGACACTCAACGTCCCGGCCTCCACCGCCCTCTGTGGCAATGAATTCCACAGACCCACCACTCTCTGGCTGAAGAAATTTCTCCTCATCTCTGTTCTAAAGTGACTCCCTTTTATTCCACGGCTGTGCCCCCGGGTCCTAGTCTCCCCTGCTAATGGAAACAACTTCCCTACGTCCACCCTATCTAAGCCATTCATTATCTTGTAAGTTTCTATTAGATCTCCCCTCAACCTCCTAAACTCCAATGAATATAATCCCAGGATCCTCAGACGTCCATCATATGTTAGGCCTACCATTCCTGGGATCATCCGTGTGAATCTCCCACACCCACGTCCCGCTGCACATTTCCCTCTCCCAATTTACAACCATTCAGGTATAATCTGCTTTCCTGTTTTTGCTTCCAAAGTGACTAACCTCACACTCATTCAAATTAAACTGCATCTGCCATTGATTTGCCCACTCGCTCAACCTGTCCAGATCATGCTGTAGGATCGCTGCATCCTCGTCACAATTCACCCTCCCACCTAACTTGATATCATCTACAAACTTTGAGATGTCACATTTTGTTCCCTCATCGAAGTCATTAATACATATTGTGAATAGCTGGGGTCCCAGCACCGATCCCTGTTGTACCCCACTAGTTACTGCCTGCCAATTTGAAAAGGACTCATTCATCCCTACTCTTTGTTTCCTCTCCGCCAACCAGTTTTCTATCCACCTCAATACATTCCCCCCAATCATATGCACTTTACTTTTGCACAATAATCTCTTATGCGGGACTTTGTCAAACGCCTTCTGAAAGTCCAAAAATACCACATCGACTGGCTCCCCCTTGTTAACTGTCCTGGTTACATCTTCAAAGAATTCCAACAGATTTGTCAAGCATGATTTTCCCTTTACAAATCCATGCTGACTCTGATTGATCCTGTCACTGCTTTCGAAATGTTTCGCCATAAAGTCCTTGATAATGGATTCAAGCATTTTCCCCACCACCTATGTTAGGTTTACTTGTCTATAATTCCCTGCTTCCTCTCTACCCTTTTCGACATGAGCTACCCTCCAACCTGCAGGGACAGTTCCAGAGTCTATAGAATCCCGGAAGATGATTATCAATGCGTCCACTATATCCAGAGCCACCTCCTTAAGCACTCTGTGATGCAGATTCGCAGGCCCTGGGGATTTATCCGCCTTCAATCCCATCAATTTTCCCAGCACCATTTCTCTACTAATGTTGATCATCCTCAGTTCTTCCCTCTCACTGAACCTTTCATTTCCCAGCATTTCTGGTATCTGATGTGTCCTCTTTTGTGATGACAGAAGCAAAGTATGTATTCAATTGCTGAGCCATTTCTTTGTCCCTCATTATGCATTCCCCTGTTTCTGTCTCTAGTGGGCCTACATTTGTCTTTACAAATCTCTTTCTCTTCACATATCTATAGCAACTCTTAGTGTCAGTCTTTATGTTCCCTGCAAGCTTCCTTTCGTACTGCATTTTCCCCTTCTCAATCAATCCCTTTGTCCTTCTTTGATGAATTCTAAACTGCTCCCAATCCTCAGGCCTGTTATTTTTCTCGGCCAATCTGTATGCTTCTTCCTTGGATTGGATACTATTTCCAATTACCATTGTAAGCCATGGATTGACCCTTTTACCCCCTGTGCTTTTCTGGCAGACAGGAATTAATAGTTGCTGTAGTTCCCCCATGCGTTTCTTGAATGTTTACCATTGCCTATCCACTGTCATCCCTTTAAGTAACTCCCCAATCTATCAAGGCCAACACACGCCTCATATCTTCATAGTTCCCTTTATTAAGATTCAGAACCCTTGTCTCCGAATCAACTACTTCACTCTCCATCTTGATAAAAAAAACTCTTCGTGTTATGGTCGCCCATCCCCAAGGGGTCTTGTGCAGCCAGATTGGCAATGATTCCCTTCTCATTACACAGTACCCAGTCTAAGACGGCCTGCTCTCTAGTTGGTTCGTCCACATATTGGTCAAGAAAACCATCCCGTTTTCACTCCAGGAATTCCTTCTCTCCGACATTAATACTAATTTGATTTCCCCAATCTATGTGAAGATTAAAATCACCCATGGACGTGAGGGATTGGAATAACTGCTTCCCCTTATATATATTTTTCACTCTACGCCTGCTTACATGTGCTACAAATATTTTATTCTGAAACATTTGCCTCCAACTTATCCAAGGACATGACCCATCCCTCCGTAATAACTGTTCAACGATAGGATGCATCGACTGACTGCAGTTTTTAACGTCCTTCCTTAGCCAAATAATTGTGTTGCAACATTACAACAAATAAACACGACAAATATGGTAATCCATTAGGAGTGTAACATCATGTTACTCTAATATTTAGAAATAATTGTAATTGAACCGGGTTTAGGATATTGAAATATGAACGATACCAAACTGTAATTTAGAGTGGACGCAAAAAATAGATCCTTGACTTGTATCTGCCAGCATTCATTATAGGGATTCACTTAGTCGAACACACACACACGCTTTGCTCCATCACCACAAATATTTCTCTTCAGAAAATTGTGCCTATTCCTTTCCTGAGACATGACTAAACCTCCCTACAACAGCTTCACGCGTATGCATTCCGAATATTCACCACTTCCTGCGAGGGAGAATCAACCCGCATCTCTCTACTATTTCTTTGCGAATTGCATTACTTCAGTTTCTCCTGGCTCTTCAACCTTCGTGAAATTGAACCTATTGCTCCCTATCTCCTCTGTCCTGGCCTCATTTATTGTAATACTATTCCTAAATCACATAACACAAACGTCATATTCTCGATCCTCTCCATAGCTCGAACTTGTCACGATATTTTTTCAGCATCCTCTGTGAAGCGCTCGCTGGGATTATAAAACCTGGTATCCAACCCTATATATTGACTACAGTTGTGGCCCAGCAGTCTTCATAACAACTTAAGAAATCTGAAACAGGCTGCCAGAGGCAGTGGTAGAGGCGGGTGTGATATTGTCTTTTAAAATGCAGAATTACATGGGCAGGGTGAATATAGAGGGATATGGGCCAATTGCGGGCAACTAGGTACTAGCTGAGTGATAGAAACATGGTGGCATGGACAAGTTGGGCCGAAGAGCCTCTTTCCATGCTGTAAACATCTATGACATGTCTGCTTATAACGAAAGGAGCTAATGTTGCCAAAATGTACCTTGCAGTAATGATCGTAATTGCAATCAAGGCAATTTCAAACAATTGCAACAATCAGTAATACAGACTAAACCTGTGATAATTGTTTGGCGAGTAGAGTTTCATTGGCCAAAGGGTTCCTATCGAAGGCGCTTCATCCTGTGAGTAATTGAAATACGACTTATTACATGTGTTTGTCTCGAGTATTGCATGTCCACATCTGTACGACTTTTAATGGGTACAAAGCCAATTCAGGAATTCGGCTATCTTTTTTTTAGTCTGATAATTGGCCACTCAGTTTCATTCAGCAAATTCCTCACAATCAGAAAATCTGATCCAACAATAGATACTTTTATTTACTGAGGGTTTTGCAAGGTCGATCGCTTTGAGTAAGCTCTTTAGTCTTCGTGTTACGAAACAAACAAAGACATGTGGGGTGAGATTATCCGGTCCCACAGCTGTGTCATGCGGATATCAATATGGTATTAATTATTATTAAAACAGTGATATAATGTACTTGTTCTTCAAATCTGAACATAAGCTGTTCTCAATAGCTCTTAAAAAGACTGAAATAAACTTGAAACTTCCATTCTGTTTCTCTCACTTGACATTCATTCCAGGTAACAAATGCAGTTAATGTTCTGTCCATCAGCAAATATTTGTTATATTCATTTATGGAATGTGGGTATCGCTGGGTAGGCCAACGTTTAGTGCCCACCCCTAGTTGGCCTTCAGAATATGATGGTGAGTTGCCTTCTTGAATCGCTGCAGTTCTTCAGTTGTAGGTACATCCACTGTGCTGCTGTGAGGGAATTCCAGTATATTGTCTCAGTTACAGCGAACGAACAGCGATCTATTTCTAAGTTAAGGTGGGGAACCCAGGTACCTGATGCTCTTGTCCTTCCAGATGGTAGTGGAGGTGAGTTTGGAAGGTGCTGTCAAAGGATCCTTGGTGAGTTGCTGTCATGCATCTTGTAGATGGTACACATGGCTTCCACTGCTCGATAGTGGCGGAGTGTCTGAATGTTTGTGGAAGAGGGAGCAATCAATTTGCTTGCATTGTGCTGGATGGTGTCGAGCTTCTTGAGTGTTTTTGGAGCTGCACTCATCCAAGCAAGTGGAGAGTATTCCACTACAGTCGTGAATTGTGCCTCGTGGATTGTGGACAGGCTTTGGCGGGGGTCAGGAGGCAAGTTACTTGCCGTAGGTTTCCTAACCTATGAAACTGCCGTGGTAGCCACAGTATTAATGTGGCTAGTCGAGTTCCGTTTCTAATCAACGGTAACCCCCTTCATGTTGATTGTGGGGGATTCAGCGATGATAACCAGCACAATGATTAGGAACCAGTTTATGGCTTTTGGTGCCTAGAATTGTCGCCATTCAGTGTGACAATTGCTGATCCTAATTCAACCTCAACTTTAACTTCTTGCCTGGATATGCTCTGCGCAGGTCAAGGAGACACAGCTGGAGTGAGACGCATCCAGAGTGGGAATTGGAACTTGTTAATTTGGTGCAGTGAGATAATCAGGAAAGGTAAGTGGTACATCTAATTCTGCTGTTTTTCAGTTAAAAGTGCAGTGTGTAGATTAGTGTCTCATTGGCTGTAACTGCCCCCACCCTAATTGCTGAGAGGCAGTTATCTGTCAGTCACCTGAGGCTTGTTTAGTGGAACAAAGGTGCACATTGTATTCTTCTCTTTGAAGCTTAAGTAGTGTGAGTCACCCTGGTTAGCTGAAGTCTGTATAAAAGACAGACCCAAGCGCACTCAGTAAGCTCTGCGCAGGTCAGGGAGACACATCCAGAGTGGGAATTGCACCTTGGTAATTTGGTGCAGTGAGGTAATTCGGTGCAGAGCGGGAGGAGGTGCTTTTTCCCTACTATTTTGTTCTCTCTCTTTCTTCTGGCCTGTAACTTTTAATCTGCAGGGAGAGAACCAGAGAGCATCTGAGAACCTGGGAATGTAAGTGATTTTTATTTATTTTTATTATCTTTTCATATTGGGGGGCGGACTGAAGTGACATCACAGTAAAGCTGTGACCTGATTGGCTGGTTGGGAAGCAACACTAAATTAAAAAAATTAAGCATTGTTAAACTAATTAAACATAATTACTTAATTACTTATAAATTAATTACTTAATTTATAATTTAGAGGTGGATCTAAGTCAGAGATCGGAGAGTACTGTATTTAGCTTTCGCATTTATAGTAGAAATCTAGTGCTAGGAAATATATAGTTAACAGTAACTTCTTTTAAATTTTTTAATTTAATTTACTAATTAATGGACGCAATGTCAATTAGAGAGGTTCAGGGCTCGGACTGTGAGATGCGGCAGGTCCGGGAGGCTCCCAGTGTCCCGGATGGCTTCATTTGCAGAACATGCACCCAACTAGAGCTCCTCACAGACCGCATGGTTCGGTTGGAGCAGCAGTTGGATGCACATAGGAGCAGGCAGTTGGCGGAAAGCGTCATAGATAGCAGTTATATAAATGTGGTCACAGCCAAGATGCAAGCAGAGAAATGGGTGACCTCCAGAAAGGGCAGGCAGTCAGTGCAGGAATCCGCATCTCGAACAGGTATACCCTTTGGACACTGTCCGGGGGAATAGCCTATCAGGGGAAAGCAGCAGCAGCCAGAGCAGTGGCACCACTGTGACTGGCTCTGATGTTCAGCAGGGGGGGGTCAAAGCGCAGAAGAGCAATAATCATAGGGGGCTCTATAGTCAGGGGCACAGATAGGCACTTCTGTGGACGTGAGACTCCAGGATGATATGTTGCCTCCCTGGTGCCAGGGTCCAGGATGTCTCCGAACAGGTACCGGGCATCCTGAAGGGGGAGGGCAAACAGTCAGAGATTGTTGTACATATTGGTACTAACGACATAGGCAGGAAGGGGCATGAGGTCCTGCAGCAGGAGTTCAGGGAGCTAGGCAAAAAGTTAAAAGACAGGACCTCGAGGGTTGTAATCTCGGGATTACTCCCTGTGCCATGTGCCAGTGAGGCTAGAAATAGGAAGATAGGGCAGCTTAACACGTGGCTAAACAGCTGGTGTAGGAGGCAGGGTGTCCGTTATCTGGACCACTGGGAGCTCTTCCGGGGCATGTGTGATCTGTATAAGAAGGACGGGTTGCATCTAAACTGGAGAGGCATAAATATCCTGGCCCGAGGTTTGCTAGTGTCACACGGGGCGGTTTAAACTAGTATGGCAGGAGGTTGGGCACCGGAGCAATAGTTCACAAGGTGAAAGCATTGAGGGAGAACTAGGGAATAGGGCCAGTGAGGCTCTGAGGTAGAGCAGACAGAGGGAAGTATCTGAACACAGCGTGTCCGGTGGCCTGAAGTGCATATGTTTTAATGCAAGAAGTATTACGGGTAAGGCAGATGAACTTAGAGCTTGGATTAGTACTTGGAACTATGATGTTGTTGCCATTGCAGAGACCTGCTTGAGGGAAGGACATGAGTGGCACCTAAATTATGGGCAGCACGGTAGCATTGTGGTTAGCACAATTGCTTCACAGCTCCAGGGTCCCAAGTTCGATTCCCGGCTTGGGTCACTGTCTGTGCGGAGTCTGCACGTTCTCCCCGTGTATGCGTGGGTTTCCGACGGGTGCTCCGGTTTCCTCCCACAGTCCAAATATGTGCAGGTTAGGTGGATATGCCATGCTAAATTGCCCTTAGTGTCCAAAATGTCCCTTAGTGTTGGGTGGAGTGACTGGTTAATGGGGATAGGTGGGGCTACTGGGTAATGGGGATCGGGTGGAGGTGTGGGGTTGGGTGGGGTGCTCTTTCCAAGAGCCAGTGCAGACTCGATGGGCCGAATGGCCCCCTTCTGCACTGTAAATTCTATCATCTATGATCTATAAACTATCCAGAATTTAGATGTTTCAGGCGGGATAGAGGAGGGTGTAAAGGGGGTGGCAGAGTTACGCTACGAGTTAGGTAGAATATCACAGCTGTACTACGGGAGAACACCTCAGAGGGCAGCGAGGCTATATGGGTAGAGATCAGGAATAATGGTGCAGTTATAATGTTGGGGGTTTACTACAGGCATCCCAACAGCAGATAGGTCGACAGATTTTGCAAAAGAGTAAAAACAACAGGGTTGTTGTGATGGGAGACTTCAACTTCCCCAATATTGACTGGGACTCACTTAGTGCCAGGGGCTTAGACGGGGCTTGTAAGGAGCATCTAGGAGGGATTCTTAAAACAATATGTGGTCAGTCCAACTAGGGAAGAGGCTGTAATGGACCTCGTATTGGGGAATGAGCCTGGCCAGGTGGTAGACGTTTCAGTTGGGGAGCATTTCGGGAACAGTGACCACAATTCAGTATGTTTTAAAGTGCTGGTGGGCAAGGATAAGAGTGGTACTCGGGTGAATGTGCTAAATTGGGGGAAGGCTAATTATAACAATATTAGGCATGAACTGAATAACCTTGATTGGGGGCGGATGTTTGAGGGAAAATCAACATCTGACACGTGGGAGGCTTTGAGATGTCAGTTGAAAGGAATTCAGGAAAAAAATGTTCCTGTGAGGAAGACGGATAATACGGCAAATTGCAGCAACCTTGGATAACGAGAGATATTGTAGGCCTCGTCAAAAAGAAAAAGGAGGCATTTGTCAGGGCTAGAAGGCTGGGAACAGACAAAGTCTCTCTGGGATATAAGGAAAGTAGGAAGGAACTTAAGCAAAGAGTCAGAAGGGCTAGAAGGGATCACAAAAAGCCATTGGCAAATATGGTTAAGGAAAATCCCAAGTTATTTTACACGGACATAAAAAGCAAGAGGGTAGCCAGGGAAAGGGTTGGCCCACTGAAGGATAGGCAAGGGAATCTGTTTGGAGTCAGAGGAAATGGGCGAGTTACTAATGAATACTTTGCATCAGTGTTCACCAAGGAGAAGGAATTGGTGGATGTTGAGTATGGAGAAGGGTGTGCAGATAGCATGGGTCACATTGAGATCCACAAGTACGAGGTGATGGGCGTCTTGAAAAATATTAAGGTAGATAAGTCCCCAGGGCCTGATGGGATCTACGACAGAATACTGAAGGAGGCTAGAGACGAAATTGCTGAGGCCGTGACAGAAATCCTTGGATCTTCACTGTCTTTTGGTGATGTCTCGGAGGACTGGAGAATAGCCAATGTTGTTCCTTTGTTTAAGTAGGGTAGCAAGGATAGTCCAGGAAAATGCAGGCCGGTGAGCCTTACGTCAGTGGTAGGGAAATTGCTGGAGAGAATTCTTCGAGACAGTATCTATCCCCATTTGGAAGCAAATGGACGGATTAGTGAGAGGCAGCATGGTTTTGTGAAGGGGAGGTCGTGTCTCACTAACTTGATGGAGTTTTCCGAAGAGGTGACAATGATGATTGATGTAGGTAGGGCAGTGGATGGCTTCTATATGGACTTCGGTAAGGTCTTTGACAAGGTCCATCATGGTCGACTGGTACAGAAGGTGAAGTCACACGAGGTCAGGAGTGAGCTGGCAAGGTGGATACAGAACAGGCTAGATCATCGAAGGCAGAGAGTAGCAATGGCAGGGTGCTTTTCTAATTGGAGGGCTGTGACTAGTGGTGTTCCGCAGGGATCAGTGCTGGGACCTTTGCTGCCCGTTGGGATTTGGAGGAAAATGTAACTGGTCTGATTAGTAAGTTTGCAGACGACACAAGGGTTGGTGAAATTGCGGATAGTGATGAGAACTGTCAGAGAATACAGCAGGATTTCGATCGTTTGGAGACTTGGGCGGAGAGATGAGAGGTGGCGTACAATCCGGACAAATGTGAGGTAATGCATTTTAGAAGGTCTAATGTAGGTAGGGAATATACAGTGAATGGTAGAACCCTAAAGAGTATTGAAAGTCAGAGAGATATAGGTGTATAGGTCCACAGGTCACTGAAAGGGGCAACACAGGTGGAGAAGGTAGTCAAGAAGGCATACGGCATGCTTGCCTTCATTGGCCGGGGCATGGAGTATAAGAATTGGCAAGTCATGTTGCAGCTGTATAGAACCTTATTTAGGCCACACTTGGAGTATAGTGTTCAATTCTGGTCGCCACACTACCAAAAGGATGTGGAGGCTTTCGAGAGGGTGCAGAAGAGATTTACCAGGATGTTGCCTGGTATGGAGGTCATTCGCTATGAGGAGCGGTTGAAAAAACTTGGTTTGTTCTCACTGGAACGACGGAGGTTGAGGACGACCTGATAGAGGTCTACAAAATTATGAGGGACATAGACAGAGTGGATAGTCAGAGGCTTTTCCCCAGGGCAGAGGGGTCAATTACTAGGGGGCATTGGTTTAAGGTGCGAGGGGCAAGGTTTAGAGGAGATGTACGAGGCAAGTTTTTTACCCAGAGAGTGGTGGGTGCCTGGATTTCGCTGCCGGAGGAGGTGGTGGAAGCAGGGACGATAGTGACATTTAAGGGGCATCTTGACAAATACATGAATATGATGGGAATAGAGGGATGCGGACCGAGGAAGTGTAGAAGATTTTAATTTAGTCGGGCAGCATGATCCGCACGGACTTGGGGGGCAGATGGGCCTGTTCCTGTGCTGTACCTTTCTTTGTTCTTTGTTCTTTGGATCGCCCACCTCTTGACCATCAAACATCCTTCCAATTTATCCTTGAGCATAATCAATGAGTCAGCCTCCAATTAGCTTTGGGATAGAAATAACATAAAGTGATTATTGCCTGAGAGAGATAAACAACTATTCATCTCCATCTTACATTCAGGCAACGAATTTTAATACGGTTTCTCCTAGACTTACACTGCACGGCAAGAGGCATCAGTCTCAGCATATTTCCGGTCAAGACCCCTTTGAATCATAAATCATTAGTTTAGACCAACTGTCATTGTTTACTTCGAATTACAGTCGCCCTAATCTACGAAACTCTTCATCATAAGCTCATTTGCTTATCCGGGGAACCACAATGTATTTCCTGAAATAAGGTGATACTAACGAGGCATGGTACTCCAAGTATGAGCTAAATTCGCCCATGAACAATTGGAGCAGGAATTTTCAATGTCATGCTCTTTTCCATGTTCACCAGTATTCCACTTGCCATCCCAACCTCTAGCTGTATCTGCAGACCAACATTTTTGTGGTTCCTGCACCAGGATACCAGAGTCAGTATTTACCGCAGAGGTCTGCAGTCTCTTTGTTATATAATATGGTGTGTTTTTTTTCTTGTCCTGTTGCCAAAGAGAATGGAGTTACTTGCCAAACACATATTAGAAATGCAATTGCACAGGAACCGCAAGTCCATCTTCATCTATTTGGTTTGCTATTATCTCAACCAACTAAAATAGCTGAGTAAACTACAATTTCCCCCCAAAATCACTGCGGCCATTGCGATCCCCTTTCTCGCCAGGAGCGCACGCCCACCTGGGCGGCTGAGGTGGCTTCAATAGGAAGTCCCATTGACAAGTGGCGGAAAGGAAACCATTCCGACACTAGCAAATGGTCTAGCCAGCCGACCTTTTCTGTAAACATTTTGCTTTCATTAATATTCTGCTATTGAGTCCGTAATAATTGATTCTGGTATTGTCATTGCAACGGCTACAAAACTAACTCATGTGGTTGTACGCTTTATGCGCCCCTTCTTTTTTGAGTTGAAGTGCTACATTTGCAATTTTCCTATCCAATGAAAACTTTTTGGAATCTAATGAGTTTTCGAAAGACACACTTTAATCATCTGCACTTAGATTTTCAATTTCTATTTTATCGACTGTGGTGAAAATAGGCAGAAAATTCCTGTTCAACGCCTCACACATTTGTTTATTTAATCCACCTTTATCCAATCCCTAATTTACTCTCGCAGGAACTAATAATCTCGATCCAACGATTTTAAAACAATCCAAAATGTTTCACATTTCAGGCTAGTTTTTCTCGTAGTCTAATTTATGCATCCTTGTTTTTAATCATTATTTTTTGGCTTGTGAAAGCTGCCCAGCCTCTTTCACTACCATTAATCTTGTCATGATGTGGAGATGCCGGCGTTGGACTGGGGTGAGCACAGTACGAAGTCGTACAACACCAAGTTAAAGTCCAACAGGTTTGTTTCGAATCACTAGCTTTCGGAGCGCTGCTCATTCCTCAGGTGAATGAAGAGGTATGTTCCAGTAACATATATATAGACAAATTCAAAGATGCCAGATAATGCTTGGAATGCGACCATTAAGCAGGGGATTCAATCTTTACAGATCCAGAGATGGGGTAACCCCAGGTTAAAGAGGTGTGAATTGTGTCAAGCCAGGACAATTGGTTGGATTTCACAGGCCAGATGGTGGGGGATGAATGTAATGCGACATGAATCCCAGGTCCCGGTTGAGGCCGCACTTATGTGTGCGGAACTTGGCTATAAGTTTCTGCTCGGCGATTCTGCGTTGTCGGGTGTCCTGAAGGCCGCCTTGGAGAACGCTTACCCAGAGATCAGATGCTGAATGCCCTTGACTGTTGAAGTGTTCTCCGATTGGAAGGGAACAGTCCTGCCTGGTGATTGTCGCGCAATGTCTGTTCATTCGTTGTCGCAGCGTCTGCATGGTCTCGCCAATGTACCACGCTTCGGGACATCCTTTCCTGCAGCGTATGAGGTAGACAACGTTGGCCGAATCGCACGAGTCTGTACCGCGTACCTGGTGGGTGGTGTTCTCACGTGTAAAAGCGGTATCCATGTCGATGATCTGGCACGGCTTGCAGAGATTGCCATGTCAGGGTTGTGTGGTGTCGTGGTCACTGTTCTGAAGACTGGGTAGTTTGCTGCAAACAATGGTTTGTTTGAGGTTGCGCAGTTGTTTGAAGGCAAGTACTGGGGGTGTGGGGATGACCTTGGCAAGATGTTCATCGTCATCAATGACGTGTTGAAGGCTGTGAAGAAGATGACGTAGATTCTCCGCTCCGGGGAAGTACTCGACGACGAAGGACACTATGTCGGTTGCGTCCCGTGTTTTTCTTCTGAGGAGGTCGGTGCGGTTTTTCGCTGTGGCACGTTGGAACTGTCGATCGATGAGTCGAGTGCCATATCCTGTTCGTACGAGGGCATCTTTCATCGTCTGTAGATGTCTGTTACGCTCCTCCTCGTCTGAGCAGATCCTGTGTATGTAGTCAGTTGTCAGTAGTTTACACTGATTCAATCATTTAGTTAAGACCGTCTGTTCCCTTAAAATAACCATAAAGCACTTTCAATATTTATCCACATTTCCTCCCAAGTGATTTTAACATTGATCCAAATGATCATTTATTAACTTTCCACTCTAACGCCGGATCAAGTGATTGTTTTAAATTTTTATTGTGAGCACTGATTATTGCCCCAAGTTTGTATGCAAGGTATAAAAATATGGCATCCACATATAATCAAAAAGATATTAAGCTCTGTGAATTAGATACAGTTATTGCATGTTTTAAAATAGCATTGAGCCGATTTCCTTTAAATTCATGTTTCTCGAGTTGAGAAGAGTTTAGTCAGTCAATCTGGTAGCCGAATCAGAATCTTCATTACCGTTACTGAGACCCAGCTCCCACCAATGTGCGGCTTGCACCGAGACAGCATGCAAAAATTTAACTAAATTTAACAAAGATGATTGCCTTACGGTGCAGGAAAAAAATATCAACATAGACTGTACAAAATGGAAGTGTTTAAATCGAGAAAACTATTATTGCAAACTAAAGGCAAAACCCATTCAAGGCAATAAAATTTGCAATAACGATATTATCCTGAAGTATCTGAATATTGAAGACTGAGACTAATTGTTTTGAATTTCCACAGCAATTACATTTTTGACTGATTTTTTTTTTCTATAAATTTAGAGTAGCCAATTTTTCTTTTCCCAATTAAGGGGCAATTTAGCATGGCCAATCCACCAAACGTGCACATCTTTGGGTTGCGGGGTGAAACCCACGCAGAAATGGGGAGAATGTGCAAATTCCACACGGACAGTGACCCAGGACCAGGATTCGAACCCGGGTTTTCAGCGCCGCAGTCCCAGTGCTAACCACTGCGCCACATGCCGCTCACGCATTTGACTGCTTAAGGATACACTGGTTGGACTGTTCGACACTTTGAGCAACAGTATAGGCACTTTCGTATTTTATTCCACGAAACGGCAAATGTTCGTACGACTCTACTTCGGGATTATTCTCGTTCAGGTTAAAACGTGTTTTTAAAACTAAAAACAAAATATTGCAGCAGATGCATGAAAGGAATCGGGCTACGGGACACAAAAATAATACATCTAAGTGGAAAAGACCCAGAAATAAAACATCTAAGTGGAAAAGAAATCATGTGATCTCAGATTGGCTGGCCGGGATTTCCTGCCCACCCAGAGTTGTTCTAGAAAATGTAGCTGTGAGCCGACATCACATGTGGCTCTTCTACGAAGATGTTTAGGTTCACAGGATGGTTTGTGTGTTCATATTCGTATTAGACCTTTCACTGAAGCTGAAGTTGCACAAAATAAATCACAGGACAGCGTATCAATAGAAAACTCGTCCTGAAAAAAACCACAAATTTCTTCGGGTTCCCGATGTAGTGATGCCGTGTTGATGTAGTGATCGAGGAATTGCCCAAATAGCTCATTTTTTTGCATTTACTCGTGTTGATGGGCCAGAAACCAAACAAATTTAATTATTTGGAGCAGTAAAACCACTTATTGAGGATGTTTTGAATGGACAGAACTGTTTGGTTTTGACTTATGGTGTCACCAATACAGGAAAAACATACACGTTTCAGGGAAGAAGTTCGTTGAAGTCATTTGGTAGTCTGTGAAAGTTTGCTGAAGAATTGATGCACGTTGCTGTGACTGGAACAGATAGGATCAGATATTCTGTTTCCGTTTCATTTTGTGAAATATACAACAAAACCCTTGATGATTTACTTGATCTTGTATCACATAAACAAAGAAAAAGAAAGGCACTTCGGCAAATGGCAACACTTTTGTGAAAGATCTAAGGTGGATTCAGGTTTCCAGTTAAGAGTTATATAAAATATTAAAACAAGGGAGAAAACAACAATGTATTGCTTCCACAAAAATCAACAATCTTTCAAGTAGAAGCCATTGTACTTTTTCAGTAAGAATTCTGCAAGTGAGGAATGGTGGGCTTCATGTGACCAGAGACACTGAGCTGTCCGTTTTTGATCATGCGGGATGAGAGCAGAATACAAAATCCAAGAATGATGGGGAAAGATTGAAAGAAGCTGGAAACATCAGTACTTCTTTGCTGATCCTTGGAAAATGTATTAATGCTTTGAGGCATAAACAAATTTCAAAGAAAACAGACTGTGATGGTTTCGGCTTGCTCTTAAACTAGTTTTCTCTATTCGTCACTGCAATGCCAGTCTCTTCAGGGATGCACGGTAGCACATTTGCTTCACAGCTCCAAGGTCCCAGGTTCAATTCCTGTCTTGGGTCACTGTCTGTGCGGAGTCTGCATGTTCTCCCTGTGTTCTGCGTGTGTTTCTTCCGGGTACTCCAATTTCCCTCCACTGTCCAAAGATGTGCAGGTTAGATGGATTGGTCATGCTAAATTGACTTTAGTGTTCAAAAAGGTGGGATGGGGTTGTTGGGTTGCCGGAATGGCGTGGGCTCAGTGGGGTGCTCTTTTGAAGGGCGCTGGCCAAATGGCCTCCTTCTGCACTGTAAATTCTATGATTCTATGACATCGTTAATGGCTGTTTCCGTGTTGTGTACGTACTCCCTTCGGAAGTGAATTTCGGGATTTTTACCCACGACAATGAAGAGACAGCCATATCGTATCAAGTCAGGATAATGTCTCGGCTCTGGAAGGGAATGTTTAGTTGAAGGTTAGTGGAGAATTGTGACGTGTAGCCGCAGGTGCGGAGGTTTTGGGAGTCAGCGTGAAGTATCTGGCCATGGAATTAATCATGTCTGAACAGCTTCAGCGCAACAGTATTTGTAAAGCTGCTCCCGTTCAGTTCCACGATGGAGATTCAAATTATGGTAACTCAGAAAGTTTATGCATATTTCGCTTAATACGTGCTGTTAGGTAATTTGGACATTCTGAATTCTCCGTGTACACGAACTGGCGCCGAAATGTGGCGACTCGTGGCTGAGGTACATATTGGTCCTTTCGAAGATAAGAAGGGAGATTTAATAATGGGAGATGAGGAAACGGCTGAGGAACTGAACAGGTTTTTTTGGGTCGGTCTTCACAGTGGAAGACACAAATAACATGCCAGTGACTGATGGAAATGAGGCTGTGACAGGTGAGGACCTTGAGAGGATTGTTATGACCAAGGAGGGAGTGATGGGCAAGCTAATGGGGCTAAGGTAGACAAGTGTCCTGGACCTGATGGAATGCATCCCAGAGTGCTAAAAGAGATGGCTAGGGAAATTGCAAATGCACTAGTGATAATTTATCAAAATTCACTAGACTCTGGGGTGGTTCCGGCGGATTGGAAATTAGCAAACGTGACACCACTGTTTAAAAAAGGAGGTAAGCAGAAAGCGTAATTATAGGGCAGTGAGCTTAACTTCGGTAGTAGGGAAGATGCTGGAATCTATCATCAAGGAAGAAATAGCGAGGCATCTGGATGGAAATTGTCCCATTGGGCAGACGCAGCATGGGTTCATAAAGGGCAGATCGTGCCACCTATTTAGTGGAAGTTTTTGAGGACATTGCCAGTGCGGTAGATAACGGGGAGCCAATGGATGTGGTATATCTGGATTTCCAGAAAACCTTTGACAAGGTGCCACACAAAAGGTTGCTGCATAAGATAAAGATGCATGGCATTAAGGGGAAAGTAGTAGCATGGATAGATTATTGGTTAATTAATAGAAAGCAAAGAGTGGGGATTAATGGGTGTTTCTCTGGTTGGCAATCAGTTGCTAGTGGTGTCCTTCAGGGATCAGTGTTGGGCCCACAACTGTTCACAATTTACATAGGTGATTTGGAGTTGGGGACCAAGGGCAATGTGTCCACGTTTGCAGACGACACTAAGATAAGTGGTAAAGCAAAAGTGCAGAGGATACTGGAAGTCTGCAGAGGGATTTGGATAGGCTAAGTGAATGGCCTACGGTCTCGCAGATGGAACACAATGTTGACAAATGTGAGGTTATTCATTTTGGTAGGAATAACAGCAAAAGGGATTATTATTTAAATGATAAAATATTAAAACATGCTGCTGTGCAGAGAGACCTGTGTGTGCTAGTGCATGAGTCGCAAAAAGTTGGTTTACAGGTGCAACAGGTGATTAAGAAGGCAAATGGAATCTTGTCCTTCATTGCTAGAGGGATGGAGTTTAAGACTAGGGAGGTTATGCTGCAATTGTATAAGGTGTTAGTGAGGCCACACCTGGAGTATTGTGTTCAGTTCTGTCTCCTTATTTGAGAAAGGACGTACTCTTTACGCAAAGAGTAGTGACCCGTGGAATGCCCTACCTGCTACAGTAGTGAACTCGCCAACATTGAGGGCATTTAAAAGTTTATTGGATAAACATATGGATGATAATGGTATAGTGTAGGTTAGATGGCCTTTGTTTCGGTGCAACATCGTGGGCCGAAGGGCCTGTACTGCGCTGTATTGTTCTATGTTCTATGTTCTATGGCACGAGAGGGTGTGCAGAGGAGATTCATTAGGTTAATCCCAGAGTTGAAGGGGTTGGATTACGAGGAGAGGTTGAGTAGACTGGGATGTACTCGTTGGAATTTAGAAGGATGAGGGGGGATCTTATAGAAACATATAAAATTATGAAGGGAATTGATAGGATAGATGCGGACAGGTTGTTTCCACTGGCGGGTGAAAGCAGAACTAGGGGGCATAGCCTCAAAATAAGGGGAAGTAGATTTAGGACTGAGTCTAGGAGGAACTTCTTCACCCAAAGGGTTGTGAATCTATGGAATTCCTTGCCCACTAAAGCAGTACAGTCTCCTTCATTAAATGTTTTTAAGTTAAAGTTAGGTTCTTGAAGAATAAAGGGATTAAGGGTTATGGTGTTCGGGCCGGAAAGTGGAGCTGAGTCCACAAAAGATCAGCCATGATCTCATTGAATGGTGGAGCAGGCTCGAGGGGCCAGATGGCCTACTCCTGCTTGTAGTTCTTATGTTCTTATGTTTCACAGTAACTTCAGTGCAGTGTCAATTTAAGCCTACTTGTGACAATAAAGATTATTATTATAACGATGTGCAGGGAGAAGCGCGTTTTAAATTTGGATGTTACATGACCAACCTCCAAATTATCTGACTAAAGTTCAATAATGCTGCATTACCCTGAAATACAATCCTATTACATATCTTGACAATCATATTACAGCTCTTGACAATCTTATTACAGCTCTTGGCATAACAGGTGTTACAGCAAAGACTTAAACGAATGCGCCAATATTTGACAAAATGCAATGTGATTTTGCCTCTATTTAATATTAACTCATGCGCAATTGAACTAACCAATAACTATAATTTGAAGATGACAAGGCTGTGTGGAAGAGCAAGTGAAGGAAGATGCAGAGATGCATCAATATTATATGGACAAACAGTGAGTGGGCAAACGCATGACAGATACAGTACAATGCATATACATGGCAGGCGATCCAAGTGGAAGGGAGATTATTAACTGAATTGCTCTAAACAAACAGAGAGGAAAATATTCACAAACCAGTCGCTTAAGTTCAGCATGTAGGTCAAGCAGGTGGTAAAGATGACAAATTATATGTTGGCCTCCATAGCGAGCCAATTTGAGGTATGCCTTGCCTCAGTTTTGGTCTCATAATCTGAAGAGGGATGTTCTTGCTGTGGAGCGAGTGCAGAAAAGGTATCCAGTCTGTTTCGTGCGATGGCGTGACTGATGTATGAGAGGGAGATTGAGTCGGTTATTATGATATTTGCTGGAGATCGGAAGAATTAGGGGAATGTCATAGAAAATTTTACAATTTGAACTAGACGTTGCAGATGGAGGAACGATGTTTCCGATGGTAGGTGCGTTCAGAACCAGGGAGCATCGTCTAAGGGTACAGAGTAAACCTTTTTTCTTCTGAAATGACGAGAAATTTATCCACCGAGGGAGTGGCGAGCCTGTGGAAATCGCTACCCCAGAATGTAGTTGGGATAAAAACATAATGTTTTCAAGAAAGGGTTATAAAGAGGTCAAAGGGTACGGGGGTACTGATGGAAGAGTTTCTTGAGTTGGATGATCATTAAATGTTGGAGCAGGCGTGAAGTGCCCAATGATATACTCCTGTAACTATGATCTATGTTTAGAATGCTATAATGTGTCAGATCAATATTCTTGAATTACTTAGAGTGTTTTACATTTTTGCAGTATTGGGTCCAGCAGTTTTATGCCTCCATCCTGCACATTGTCGGTATCGAAATTCAGCTCTTCAAGCATTTCTGCAGTGCTTAATGTTGCAGACAGAACGACACAGTCGGAAAGGTTCAGAGAACACTCCCTGAAATCTATTTTCTTTATCGATGCTAAAGCGGAAGTAATCAGTTCTGTGTCTCCAAATTCATAAAGATAATACAATAATTTTAAGAACTTATTTTGTGCTTGTCCGTCATCCAAGGTCACGCCACGGTTCACAATATTTTCACCCAGCCACTGGGACAGAATGTTGGATATGTCATGGGGTATTTTTCCCAATTGCAACTCAAGCTCTTTAATTGAATTCCGCGCTGAAAGGCAAAACAAAAATCGTAAAAATATGTTTAGCCTGTCATCTGTACCGCTGTATATTTCATCAAGCAATCCTCTCAGTTCATTTTTGGTTGACGTTAGGTGCTTCATAAGTGCACCAATAAAGTTCTGCATAATGACATCAATGAATGTGTAGAAGCAATTTGAATCCATGTCGTGAACCTCCATCATAAACACAGAGTTAAAATTGGAAAGTTTATGTCTGATGTTCTCCACTTGGTCTGCTTGAAACCTGATGAGATTTTTACCAGTTCTTTGGCAGGCCATCTGGCCTAGTTGCACCATTTCATTGCGGCAGCTTTCAGTATCATACCCGACTCTTTGCAAAAGATTTGCAACATCATTGGACACCACTTGCGTCCTGGTTGGAGCGAAGGATGGTTTCTCCAAGAGTTCTTTAGTGTATGACTTTACTGATGAAGACAGGGTGGAGCAGAACAAGGGATTAAAGCACATGCTGTTCAATGTTTCATTCTGCTGCAGGCACTCCGTTAAAGCGAGCACAAACTGTTCATCTCTAAAATAATGGCAAAAATATTCATTTGCTTTATCAAAGGTGAAACCCATGATTTGGATCATCATCTTTGTATTTGCTTTTTCCAGATACTCAAGTCCCCATGGTCGGGTTGCAATCAGCACTGCGCATCCTTTCAGGAGCTCTCCCTGTATAAGCCAGCGCGTGATATCCGAGACTAAACCACAACTCTCAGGAATGAAACACGGATTGACATTTTCCTTGTTGCTCAGAACGTTCCTGCATTCGATTTTTTGTTCATATTTGTCCAAGTCATCAAATATGAATAATATTTTACTGGGATCATTACATAGAATTTTCAATTTGTTTTCGAAATAAGGATAGAAATCCCGGATCAATGTTGCTAGATTAGTTCGGACTTTAATAAAAGATAATTGTGGCAAATTAAAATCAAACACAAAGTTAAACTGCTGGTATCCGTTCCCTTTGGCACAGTCACGGGCTATTTTCTGAATCATAGTACTTTTCCCTATACCGGCGGTCCCAATTAGCTCTATTGTTCCATCGGCATCTATTTTAATGGGTTTGCTTCCTCATAATTCAAAGAAATAACTATTATCTTCATGAGATGTGTTTTTAAACTCTCTCCATAGGGACTTCAAATGATATTCAATCACTCCCTGTTCACTGACCGGGGTAATTATTAGGTCGGTGTACATCTCATCCAATAAACATCTTCTTTACTGTTGTTTTCCTCCAGTGATGGTTCCTCGAATTCTTCTCGTCTCGATTTCCAGAACTTTCTTGTGCCGCTGTCCTGGCTGTTACGTAAAAAAAAGTTTCATTTGTATAGAAATTTTCACTGAATTGAAACATATAATTTCATTAAACAGGAAACTGATGTTGAAAGAAAAGCAATAATGCAAAAACAATATTCATAATTGGTTAATCATTTTACGTGCATCGGACCTTGCATGTTCAAAAATATATTCTGCACTATAGTTTATATTATGGCCAATTGGATGGAGTGGCAACTCTTTTAGGCAAAACATTTTTTTGAGTTGTTGGTCAATGTCACCCCCTGAAGTTAATTAACGTTTTCGGAGTATTAAATGGCTGCGGGCCAGGCAGGATAATTTTTGCCCCGAATCTTCAGACATCAGAATGCAAACTCCCTTCGTCTGAAATATGCGCACGCACTGCAACTGGCAGATTTATCTATCCATAATGGTACAGATAGCAATGAACATTACGCAGTTTTTGTGGAGAGCACATTGTTCTGCAAGGTCATTTATCTGCCGAAGTGACAGATTAGGTTAGCCATAAGCAGAAGCAGAATTGTGTGCAACCACAAACTGTAACCTCAAGGCCTCGTGTCCAACTCCTCTTTGCCATCAAAGCGGGGTTTGGAGCATGGTTCAGTAAAAAGTGAAAGGGGAGATTCCCTGTACAGGCGTTCTGCAATTTGATGTATTCAACTGCTGACGCCGAATAAACAGGATATTTCCATGTCCAGAAATGGCTCCAAGGAGTCATGGATAGGGCAAAGAAATTCCATAACCATCGGATATGACCAAAAGTCCTGCCAAATCCAGTCATGAATAGTGTTGGATAATTTCACAAGAATGTGAATGAGGAGTTCTCACAATTACAATTCAGAATTGGGTGGTACGGTAGCAGTGGTCAGCAGAGTTGCTTCACAGCTCCAAGATCCCTGGTTCGAGTCCCGACTTGGTTCACTGTCTGTGTTGACTTGTCCACGTGTATGCGTGGGTTTCCTCCGGGTGCTCCGGTTTCCTCCCACAGTCCAAAGATGTGCAGGTTAGGTGGATTGGCCATTCTAAATTGCCCTTAGTGTCCAAAAAGGTTAGATGGGACACTGGGCTACGGCCATACGTTGGAGGTGTGGGCTTGGGTAGGGTGCTCTTTCCAAGGGCCGGTGCAGACGCGGTGGATCAAATGCCCTCCTTCTGCACTTCAAATTCAATGATTCCTACGATTCTACAACCATCTGAAATAATGGAACATCCCAAAACAATTGGGTAGAACAGAACACTGAAGCATATACAACCATAAGTGGCCAGTCATGTCAATTTCATTATAAAAATTGGACTCCCCCCCCCCCCCCCCAGGTCAAATTCCAATATTCAGGCAAATTAATTGTGTCCACCGGATATGAATTTAGGATCAAAAATAGTCAATATGCGAAAGGCAATAGGGTCTGACAGCAATATGAATCTTGTGCAGTCGAAGTGTACTGAAAATATATCTCCAGGGTAGCTGTAATATTGACATCCCCTGTGCATCGTGTAGTTTGAACAGATAGTGGATCATAGTGCATCTCCACAAAATTAAAGAAAAAGACATTCGGCGCAACGTCCCGCAGCCTACTCATGATAATAAACAATTTTGTGAATGCTGTCACCTCTACTTGCAGTCAAGAGACACCTTTTTAGCACAAACTGTTCAGTGGCGCATGAGACGCGTTCTAACCTTGGTTAACATGTAGACACAAAATCTGAACTAAAAAGCTGTGAGATCAGAGTAACTGCCAGTACACAGAGGCTGAATTGGACCAAGTGTGGCATCAACGTGCCCTGTTTCATCGACTGGCCTGGTAACATCATTAACATGGATCTAGCAAGATCTAATACGATTCCATCTGCCCAGCAACGGGCGCAAATCTGCCAAGCGGCAGCATGATCAAAGGGAGATACAGTATAATTTCCAGCACACCCAGAAGGAGGCAGGCGTGTTTACTTCTAACAGCCCAGAGGCCACCTTAACATCTAACAAACGAGAAGGCTAGTTTTTCATCTCATAGCTTCTAAGTTCTAGAGCCAAGGCAGTGCAGAATCGTCGCAAAGGGAGTTTAAGCATCTTCTCTGGACAAGGGAAATACCCTTCCTAGACTTCATCATCAACATTGTGTTCGATAATTATATGCTGGGTTTAATGCATAGATTTTTTTAATTCGGGGAAAGGGGATCTCTTGATCAAACAACAAAGAACAAAGAAATGTACAGCACAGGAGCAGGCCCTTCGGCCCTCCAAGCCCGGGCCGAACATGCTGCCCGACTAAACTACAATCTTCGACACTTCCTGGGTCCGTATCCCTCTATTCCCATCCTATTCATGTATTTGTCAAGATGCCCCTTAAATGTCACTATCGTCCCTGCTTCCACCACCTCCTCCGGTAGCGAGTTCCAGGCAGCCACTACCCTCTATGTAAAAAACTTGCCTCGTACATCTACTCTAAACTTTGCCCCTCTCACCTTAAAACTATGCCCCCTAGTAATTGACTCCTCTACCCCGGGGAAAAGCCTCTGACTATCCACTCTGTCTATGCCCCTCATAATTTTGTAGACGTCTATCAGCTCGCCCCTCAACCTGCGTCGTTCCAGTGAGAACAAACCGAGTTTATTCAACCGCTCCTCATAGTTAATGCCCTCCATACCAGGCAACATTTTGGTAAATCTCTTCTGCGCCCTCTCGAAAGCCTCCACATCCTTCTGGCAGTGTGGCGACCAGAATTGAACACTATACTCCAAGTGTGGCCTGACTAAGGTTCTATACAGCTGCAACATGACTTGCCAATTCTTATACTCAATGCCCCGGCCAATGAAGGCAAGCATGCCGTATGCCTTCTTGACTACCTTCTCCACCTGTGTTGCCCCTTTCAGTGGCCTGTGGACCTGTACTCCTAGATCTCTCTGACTTTCAATACTCTTGAGGGTTCTACCATTCACTGTATATTCCCTACCTGCATTAGACCTTCCAAAATGCATTACCTCACATTTGTCCGGATTAAACTCCATCTGCCATCTCTCCACCCAAGTCTCCAAACATTCTAAATCCTGCTGTATCCTCTGACAGTCCTCATCACTACCCGCAATTCCACCAACCTGTGTGTCGTCTGCAAGCGTACTAATCAGACCAGTTACATTTTCCTCCAAATCATTTATATATACTACAAACAGCAAACGTCCCAGCACTGATCCCTGTGGAACACCACTGGTCACAGCCCTCCAATTAGAAAAGCATCCTTCCATTCCTACTCTGTGCCTTCTATGACCCAGCCAGTTCTGTATCCACCTTGCCAGCTCACCCCTGATCCCGTGTGACTTCACCTTTTGTACTAGTCTACGACGAGGGACCTTGTCAAAGGCCTTACTGAAGTCCATATAGACAACATCTACTGCCCTACCTGCATCAATCATCTTAGTGACCTCCTCGAAAAACTCTATCAAGTTAGTGAGACACGACCTCCCCTTCACAAAACTATGCTGCCTCTCACTAATACGTCCATTTGCTTCCAAATGGGAGTAGATCCTGTCTCGAAGAATTCTCTCCAGTAATTTCCCTACCACTGAAGTAAGGCTCACCGGCCTGTAGTTCCCTGGATTATCCTTGCTACCCTTCTTAAACAGAGGAACAATATTGGCTAATCTCCAGTCCTCCGGGACATCACCTGACGACAGTGAGGATCCAAAGATTTCTGTCAAGGCCTCAGCAATTTCCTCTCCAGTCTCCTTCAGTATTCTGGGGTGGATCCCATCAGGCCCTGGGGACTTATCTACCTTAATATTTTTTAAGACGCCCAACACCTCGTCTTTTTGGGTCTCAATGTGACCCAGGCTATCGACTCACCCTTCTCCAGACTCAACGTCTACCAATTCCTTCTCTTTGGTGAATACTGATGCAAAGTATTCATTTAGTACCTTGGCCATTTCCTCTGGCTCCACACATAGATTCCCTTGCCTATCCTTCAGTGGGCCAACCCTTTCCCTGGCTACCCTCTTGCTTTGATCAGTTCAAAGATCATAGCTCATCTTGGAACAAATGTACATTCTACACATACTGTTTGTTTGTTTAATGGTTCATGTGCCCAATTGCCTTTAGAGTTCATTATATTTATACTTTATTTAATTCAAAACATAGTCTTCAATAATTACTATACGAGGAAGAGTTGTCTATTCTCAATGGCTTTTACTTGACTCTTCACACGATTGCGAAAACAAAACTTTACAACCCACGACCGGTGTATAATTTGGGATAGCCCACAAAATATGTCATCGTGGTTCATGACAGAAAATTGAGGGCTGAAGTGCAGGATGTTAAAAATCGTAAGTCTTTGGATGTTGGGTGTTATTTTTTTAATTGTTCAACTGTAACAAGAGCTAGGACAAAGTGTAACCAAGTAAGAAAGTGTAATTTAACTTAAGATAACTCTAACTCAATCTTATCTGGAAGTAGACAATATAACAATAGCAAGTTTGAAAAGCGTGCCGAAAATCCAATTTATGGAATTCTGAGATCAATTGGAACTGTCTTATGCATGGCAGCTAAGAAGGCTGAAATATTTAAAAAGCTGAGCAAGAGATTTAAATATACGAAAGGGGGTAGTCATACCTAATATTTTGAGAATTGCGCGAAAACTTAGTTGGCGAGGATTCAACTGCAAAGAGATATAGCAATTTTGAGGTCTGAGATTCTGGAAACAGAGAAGGAACGAGAGAAGAGAGAAATGGAAATAGTTGAAACAGAACGGGAGAATGCAGTTCAACGGGAATGAGAGGAGAATAAGTTTAAAATGAAAATAGAGCAAGTCAGAGCAGAAGAACAAAACAGAATGAGAAAGAGAAAGGGACACGCAACAGCACTCACAGGCAGCAGCAACAGGAAGGATAGAGCAGACGGCGTGGGCAGGTGGTTCAAGATGGAAAACTAGTGTAGAAATTTTGAGATGTGCACAAGCTCTCCCAGAATCGATTACAGAGGTGCTGAATGTTTTTAGAAAATGGCTGAAAAGATTAAATGACTCCAACACGTTTGGAACCTCCTCTTAAGAGACTAAACCTGTAGCCATAGCTGGTGAAGTTTATGCATACTTGTTAGCGGAAAGGTCTGGGCTCTTTTGAGACAGTGAATAAAGCTATATTGGATGCTTATGAACTGGTACCGGAGGCATGGTGACATAAATTCCGAATGTTAAGAAAAGGTGTGGACAAAATTACATTGAATTCTTAAGTATTAAACAGAGTTATTTGATAAATAGGTGCAATCATTAAAAACAGAGCAAAGCTATGACAGCCTTAGAGCGGTAATTGTGTTGCAGGAATTTAAAGATCCGTTGCCTACAATGATGAAAAGACAATGAGTAACAAAAGTTTAGACCGGCCCGATAAGTTGTGCTGTTTGAAAAAGACTATGAGCTGGTTCAGAGACTAAACAGTTTATTTAGACCCACTTTTAAAATGGTGACAACTAGAAATTGGGAATGTGCGACAGAGAACAGGCAAGAAACGGATTGGATGAAAGTTCCAAGGAGGCTTCAACTCAAAACGATCCAGAGTTTGCTGAAGGTGTCAGGGATATGAAAAATTATAGCTTTTTCAGTGTAATGAACTGGGCGACGCAAAATGATCATGCTGAAAATTAAACAGACGCCTGGTTAGGGTTACCAATTTTAAATCTGGAAAATGGAACTTAGTTCAGTGGGGAGCATCTTACATTGTTACATTGGAACACCAAGAACAAAGGCAGACCCTCGGGATGATAATGGGTGTACAAAGTGCACAGGATAAAGTAAGCAAAGGTGGTGAATTTGTTTCAATATTTTCTGTTTAGTTGTAAATGTTTCCACGTGGACAGGATATGATGGGAAATATAGTAAACTGGCACAAATACAAGTCAGTCAATCCATAATTTTGCCAGATCAAATAATTTGTAGTCAGGCATGGATATTCAATGAAAAGGTTCTGATCAGTGAAACAAATTAAAAAAAATTGTACAAATCAGTTCACAAAGTGGCTTGATGATGGGGGTGTAATGGAAAATATGGCAGAGACCTTATCTGGTACAGTAATTCAAATAATTCGAGGCATAAGGAATCAGAATCCCAGATAGCAGTGAGACCTACTGCAGTCAAACAACCGATAAGAGAATCACGTTTCAGATTAATTACAAACAAACCAGATTGGTGTAGTTCTCAATTGCGTAGTCACACGATCAGAGGCTCATAGCTAAAAGAAAGGAGGGAGGGTTGCAAGCCCAGTCAGATCAGGTCACATTTTCAGCAAGTTAAAGGGGAATGAGATCGACAGAGAGAACGAGACTGATGCGATCAATTTCTAGAAGTCGATTGAATTGCAGAAGAGTCACGCAAAGATTTAAATAATAATGAGAGCCCAGTAGGGAATGAAAAAAAACAGCTGATAGGAGAGTCCAGACTCGGTTTTACAACAATGGTTTCACTGCTTGTATTATTACCTGTCAAACGAACCACTGAATGATATGTTCAGTTCGCCATATCACATTGAAAGTGAATTGAGAGACGTACACTACCTGTTACGTACCCCTGATAGTCGCAAAACAGTGTGCCACATGAGCAGTTTAGTGAAGTAAAGGGTTGGGAGATTAGTATAAGCAGGTGGTCTTGTTCGCAATGAAGCAGGGGCAGGCGAGTCGTCAATTGCAAACAGTGATTTCCATATAATTCGTTTGGACAATGAGGAAGTATTATGTGATGTCCCCGATAAGAACCGAGCGAACTGACATAGGTACTGTCGGCGGACAACTGTATTTTCGGGAATAAATAGGCAAAATAGGGTTAGCGAAGCATCACTTGGGGGACACCATTAGAATTTTTAAAAAATCTATATAGGTTAGGTGCAACTATGTTAGTGCAGATACAGAAGGAAACCGAGTTTGTGCTCGAGAATGACGCTATTAAATTGAGTGACTGAAGGCCCCATATTGTTATGGTGCACAAAACGGGATGGAACCCAAAGACAGTTTGTGGACTACAGAGGGGCGAATGCCATAGCAAGAGTGTTGTGTTTCCCGTTCCGCGTTTGGAATACGACATTGGAATGTTGGACGGTGGAAATTCATCCCCAAAATAGAGTTGCTGAAGGCTAAAGTGTTACTTGCAAGTACCTTTGACCGAGAAGGCAAAGACGATCTCCACTTTTCTGATGCCCCAAGGACTTTATCAGTTCAAAGTTAGGGTGTTCAGGTTGAAGAACAGTTAGGAACGGAGTGATTTGACGTTTGCATTTTTGTGTCGGATGTATTGATGACTTAGTGATGTTCAGCCAGAGTCGGAAAGAACATCTACACCAGCTGAAGGTTTTTTTGCGGCATATTAGAAGATGCAATCCTGTGAACGTAAAGCAACGAATTTCAGAAGACCCAAATCCAAATCTAGGAAATATAGTGGGATATAGTCAAATGGTAACACATGATGCAAAGGTACAGACTTCCTGGAACTCACCAACAGCAAATAAATTTCATTGTATTTTTTTCTGGGCATGTTTTTTCCGTACGATTGTGTCAATATTTACAATTCGGATAGCAACACGCACAGAGCTAAAGTAGAATAAACACTTTAACTAGGTAGAGGACTGCCAAACGGTATTTGACCACATAAAAAAATGTGTTGACTATGCTTGGCGGTGTAGTTACATGATTTTGAGGTTTAAGTTGCCAACAAACGAAGAGAGACAATTGTTCATACCGACCACAACCCTTTGATATTTTTGGAGATATTTCGAGGTACGACCTGCTGATTATTCCGATGGTATTTGCTTTCGCAACTATTTAGCTTTAAAATCTCCAATGTGGCCGGGAGAGAAAACATAATTGCGGATGTTATGCCATGTGAATGTAAAGCCGAGTCATTTGTTAAGAGACCACAAAAATATGTCTCCCACTTGATCATGAACCCTGTATTGTGTGGTAATCATAAGCTGGACTTAATTTATAGATCTGTGCAATTTGAATGTTGTTTGTTTGGTAATGCAGTCATGCCTAGCGCAAAGGAAGATGTTTTCTTTTCAGAATCCAGCAATCTCTGCCTGAAACATCAGTGCAGAAAATTCATTTCCCAATGCCCTTGGGCCAACTTTCATTCATCGGCAAAATAAATGAGCTGAACTCGATCAATACCCGAGAAGTCTGTATTTTCACATACAATTGCACAATGATAGTCAACACTCATCAGGTACATAATTATTTATCCTACATATGCCATGAGAGCAGGTAATTGTAATAGTAATATCTAGACCACACAAGGCAAAGTAATGGAATAATGCAACCATTAGCATTCAGTGGCATGACGAACGTGAAATCCCGCGCTATCAACATTTGCCATGTTACCACTCAGCAGAAACAGAATTGGGCCAGCTATATAAATGGTTTGCATTTTAAGAGTTGGTCTGAAGCTGGGAATCCTCTGACTCTCAAAGCCCAGCCAAGAAGTAGAAGCCTCTGGGCAGACATTTTATAACATACTCTTTGCCTGTCTGGATTTATGCAGATTCAACAATTCTCTAAAGCATGACAAAATCCAGGGAAAAGCACCCCATGCAAAACCTTCGACTTTCAAGTCATCCAGGATGAAAAAAATGTGGCAGCCGAAGATGAAATGTGGCATCTCACCAACGTAGCCTGCAAAGCAGGCTCTCTGCCACCTGCAAAGAGAAGTCACTAGGGTTTCACACATGGAATCCCTGCAGCCTTAATAAACGGGGCTCGCCACCACTTTCTCAATTTTAGATGGCAATAACTCTGACCGAGCCAGGAACCTTCAGCTTCTGTGAAACCAAAACAGAAAAAAAACTCTTATATTGAATAAAATATTGCAGACTCAGCCCACAAAATTCAACAAAATCAAATTAACTATGGAAGGTAAAGAAAAATAAGACATTGAATCTTGCCCACAGAATTTCCAGGCCCACATAATTTCCAGGACCGCTCACCGGCGAAAGTCTATGCATTGTTTAATTGTTGCAGAAGATGAATATTTTGTCTGTTGAAATGTATTAAAGGACCTGGCTTCTTCACAGGACCTGTTTCCTTGCATTAGAGGTAGATCCTTGAGAGAGAGGAGTTTTTTTAGGAGGATGGTTTTACAGGCAAGCCATTGGAAACACCGCAAATGTATTAGCTACGCTAATAAATTTATACGCAAACGTGGCCTCAAACTGTGTTCTTGCAATTATTGACACAACGTTGTCAGACTTTGTGCCATGGTGTAACAAAGCATAATGGGCAACACGACAGCCCACCATATGTTGCCTACTCCAACCAGTGCCCCTTGCCCCGTTGCAAATTTGTATTGGCAATTTTGCATAATATTTTTATATTTTGTGTTGCTGCTCGATAATAATCAGGAGATTCACAGAACATTACACTAGGCCGAGTGTTCAGCTTATTAATCAATCGGAAATAGAAAATGCTGGTCAATCAAATAGTGTGCTGCACATTCTGCTGAAACTTTCTCAGTCACTTCAGCTTGCAGATTTAAAAACCGCATAATAGAAAAGTTACTTCTTCATTTTCTCATGTTTCCTTTAACTATGGGGATGCGTTGATAGAGTGATAATATCAGTAAGTTAGTAATGTACAGCACAAAATTACTATGCTTATGGCAGGGGTCCACATTCCACCATGATAACTTGCACAATTTTAATTAAATTAATCAATCTGATAATAGAAACCAATGTTGGTCGCCATCTGGTTCACTCGGGAAATCTGGCGCTGTTACATGGTCTGCTGTACCTGCGACGATTTCCTGTCCTCTGAAATAACATTGTAAGTCACCAAGACTTATACAACAAGAGAAAAGAATGGTCATCTCTATATCGGCCAAACACGTGGAAGTGACACTGGTGCACTTCGTCATGTTGAACTTCAAAAGTTCTCCCCGAAGAAACAAGTGGGGAGCTTTTGAAACAGCAAGGTGGCACAGTAGTTAATCCTGATGCCCCACAGCGCCAGGGAACCAGGTTCAATTCCGGGCTTGGTTGACTGTCTGTGTGGCGTTTGCACGGTCTCCCCGCCCGTATCTTCCTGGGATTTCCCGGGTGCACTAATTTCCTCTGATCAGCCAAAGATGCGCGGGTTAGATGCATTGACCTTTGCAGGGTTATGGGATATGGGGACGGGCAAGCGGCTGAGATAGAGTGCTCTTTCGGAGTGTTGATACAGACTTTTTTTTTCTTCTTCTATTTTTTTTTCCAATTAAGGGGCAATTTTGCGTGGTCAATCCACCTAGCCTGCTCATCTTTTGGGTTGTGGGGCCGAAACCCACGCAAACACGGGGAGAATGTGCAAACTCCACACAGACAGTGATCCAGAGCCGGGAGCAAACCGAGGACCTCGGCGCCGTGAGACTGTAGAGCTAACCCACTGCGCCACTGTGATGCCCTATTAGCACAGACATGATGATTGGCCGAATAGCTTCCTTCTGCACTGAACTGCTGCTATGATATTTGGAGAGATATCAAGAAAAGAGGAGTTTTCCCACAAGGAACAACATGAAATACTCATAATTTCTGTGCAATGTTCAATTAATTATTCTGTGGTTCCCATTGTTTGCCTTTCTTCTTACCAGCCGAATGCTTTTGCCTCCCCTCAGTCGAGTGCCACCCACGTTCATTTACAGAGCCCCTGCTGTCACAGTCGTCTTAAGCCCCATGAATTGCAAACGCATATTTCCCATAACTCTACATTAACCGTGCTTTCTCCATAATGATGTGTATGTCGCCGAATAGCACGATGTTAGTGTCAGTATTGTGAAAAAAGAAGGGCGGATATGGTATCAGTGGGTGGATGGGGCGGGGGAGTGGGTGTTTAGCCGTGGTCATACCAACAACAGATGCAGTAGCCACCATCGACATTAAAGGACGGAAACTGGCAATGGTGGCGGTAACCACATGCTCGTTGGCATATCCAATCGTGGAGCGTTCAGCTCCAGAGAGAAATCATTGTGCCACGAAAAAAAGAAGTTCAACATAACATAAAGAGAGAAGTGATTGATTGGATTAATATTTTGCTCATTTGTCTTTAAAAAAAATATACTTAAATATTGGAGGAACTGAAGGGCAAGTGGGAGGAGGAGCTAGGTGGGGGGTTAGAGGCGGGTCTGTGGCTGGACACCCTAAGCAGGGTTAATTCCTCCTTTTCATGTGCCAGGCTTAGCCGAATACAATTTAACGTGGGCCACCGGGCACACCTGACGGCGGCGAGGATGATCAAGCTTTGCGGGATAGATGATAGATGTGCGAGGTGTACAGGAAGCCCAGCAAACCATGTCCACATGTTTTGGGCATGCCCGAAGCATGGAGGATTCTGGCAGGGGTTGGCCAAGGCAATGTCCAAGGTGCTAGGTACGTGGATAGTGCTGAGTCCAGAGATGGCGATCTTCAGAGTGTTGGATGTCCCAGGAGTTCAGGGAGTGATAGAGGCCGACGATTTGGCCTTTGCCTCCCTGATAGCCCGGAGACGGATCCTTTTAATTTGGAGGGATTCAAAAACCCCGAGCGTGGAGACTTGGGTCAGCGAAGTGGCTGGGTTTCTCAAGCTGGAGAAAATAAAGTTTGCCTTAAGGGGGTCAATGCTGGGGTTCTCTCGGAGGTGGCAGCCTTTCGTCGACTTTCTCAGGAAAATTAAAATGTCAGCAGAAGCAGCATTCTGACGAGGGCGAGGGTAGGTGCAATATGGTTAAGGGATGTACAGAAGGGGTTGGGTAGGAAATGCTGAGTTTGCCATGTTGATGTTTATATTCTTATTATTCTGGTTTGTTATTGTTATATAAAAATTTTGCAAATACTTCTATAACAATATTTTAAAAATATATTGTACATTCTAGAAATTCTGGTAACTTTAACAATGTTTTCATGGGGACCTCCGGGTGCGGCTATGCAGAGCTAGGTCGCATATTCGGTAGCTCCCGCTTGGAAAGGACTTTTGGGCTCTTTTACAGGGCCCCCACGGCATTTGTTTGACATTTGCCGGTGTGGGAAGAAGACTGTAGCATTCCCCTGTCGGTGTCCCCCAGGAATGTTATGTCTTTTGGCTACCAGACCCGGCAGAAACAGTGAAAGATTTGGCTGCAACAGGATAAACAGGGCCTCTTCCAGCATGCAGGCGGGGGAAGGGCAAGCTTAAAGCTGCAATCTGACTTGACTCTATCAAAGGTGAATTATAGCAGCAGAGGGAACAACTGTGAAAAGATCGACCAAGGCCATTGAAAAAGCAGGGACGAGGCTTCCGGTGGCGGTCATGGAGGAGTAGGTCGCGCATTCAGCAGCTCCCGTCTGGAACGGACTCCCAGACCTTTTTTAGGAGTTTCCATAGAGTTTTTGGGGCAGACTGGTGAAGCGAACAGTGCCACGAGGATTCCCTCTCGACTTCAAGTTGCGGCTATGCGGAGCTAAGCCGCACGATTCGTCAGCTCCCGCTACCACGGACTTTCGGGCTTGTTAGAGGAGCCCCAACAGAACTTTATTATTTATTTTTTATTTGACGCACCCCGTGGGGAAGGGAAGAGAGAGGTCCCCCTCCAACTTCTATGAAACGGACCAGAAGTGTAACGGCCAAAGGAGCGGCACTGGAGCAACGGGAGAAGCGAGGGGAAGGAAACAAAATGGCGGCGGCCAGGGACAAAGGGGAGCAGCAGGAGTTCAGCAAGCGCTGCTTCGAGGAGCAGCGCGAGGAGATGCGCAAGGAGATGTTGGCGCCTATGCTTTCGGCAATTGAAGGATTCGGGATCACCCAGAAGGCCCACGAAGCTAAGATCCAGGAGGTACAGAAAAGAGTCAGTCAGAACGAGGACGAGCTCATGGGCCTGGCGGTGAGAGTGGAGCAGAACGAGGCGCTACACAAGAGGTGGGCGGGAAGACTCGAAGACCTGGAGAACAGGTCGAGGAGAAAGAATCTGCGAATCCTGGGTCTCCTTGAGGGAGTGGAGGCGGCTGATGCCGGGGCATACGTGAGCACGATGCTCGAGGTGATGATGGGCACGAAGGCCCCTTCGAGGCCGCTGGAGTTGGACGGGGCACATCAGGTGCTGGCGAAGAAGCCCCAGGCAAATGAGCCGCCAAGGGCGATGGTGGTGAGGTTCCACCGGTTCACGGACAGAGAGTGGGTCCTGAGATGGGCCAAGAAGGAGCGGAGCAGTAAGTGGGACAATGCAGAGATCCGAATATACCCAGACTGGAGCACAGAGGTTGCAAAGCGGAGAGCGCGTTTCAACCGGGCCAAAGCGGCGTTGTACCGGAAAGAAGCGAAATTCGGAATGCTGCAGCCGCGCTGACTGTGGGTCACATACAAGTGCCAACACTATTACTTCGAAATGCCTGAAGAGGCGTCGACCTTTGTACAAGCCGAAAAGTTGGACTCTAACTGAGGGTTTGTGAGGGTGGGGGGGATGTTTTGGGGTTTGATGTGTGATGGTTGTTGTATATAGGGGGTCAATCACGTGCAGGAAATGTTACATGGGCTGGGGGAGAGAGACAAGGCCGCGACAGGAGCTGCGCCGGAGCGGGCTTTGGAAAGGCGGGAAGGGGAAATGAAGGAATGCATATGAATTGGGAGAAAGCCACGCGGGGAGGTCAATGGGACGGCGGGGGCGGGGGGGAGCCGGGGTCAGCAGGCATCAGCTGACTTACGGGAGTGACATGGGGGGAGCAAAAAAGCTAGACGGGTCTAGCGGGGGGGGGGGGGGAAGGGGGGCGGGGGGGGGTTGCTGCTGCACTGGCCGAAAGAGAATGGGACACAGAAGAGGTGGTCGGGACGGGGGTCCTCCCTCTGGGGGACTGGGGGGTGAGGGAGGCGTGGACACGTGACTGGCCCAGAAAAGGAGATGGCTAGTCGGCGGGGCGTGGGTGGGGGGGGGGGTGGGGTGAGAGCCCCTCCAACCCGGCTGATAACGTGGAATGTGAGGGGCCCGAATGGGCCGGTGAAGAGGGCCCGAGTGTTCGCGCACTTAAAGGGACTGGAGGCGGACGTGGCCATGCTCCAAGAGACACACCTGAAGGTGGCGGACCAGGTCAGGCTAAGAAAGGGATGGGTAGGACAGGTATTCCACTCGGGACTGGACGCGAAGAATAGAGGGGTGGCAATATTGGTGGGAAAGCGGGTGTCATTTGATGCCAAGACTACTGCAGCGGACAATGGACGGCAATATGTAATGGTGAGCGGTAGGCTGCAAGGGACGTGCGTGGTGTTGGTAAAAGTATACACCCCGAACTGGGATGATGCAGGATTCATGAAGCGCATGTTGGGGCGCATTCCGGACCTGGAGATAGGAGGCCTGATAATGGGAGGGGACTTCAATACAGTGTTGGAACCAGCACTGGACCACTCCAAATCAAGGACTGGAAAGAGCCCAGCAGCGGCCAAGGTACTTAGGGGGTTGATGGATCAGATGGGGGTAGTGGACCCATGGCGGTTTGCAAGGCCGCAGGCCAGGGAATTTTCTTTCTTCTCCCATGTACACCAAGCCTACTCACGGATAGATTTCTTTGTCCTGGGTAGGGCGCTCATCCCGAGGGTGGAGGGGACGGAGTATTCGGCTATAGCCGTTTCGGACCATGCCCCGCACTGGGTGGAACTGGAGCTGGGAGAGGAGAGGGACCAACGCCCGTTGTGGTGGCTGGATGTGGGACTGCTGGCGGACGAGGTGGTGTGTGGGAAGGTGAGGGGGTGTATCGAAAGGTACTTGGAGGCCAAAGACAACGGGGAGGTGCGGGTGGGGGTGGTATGGGAGGCGTTGAAGGCGGTGATCAGGGGAGAGCTAATTTCCATTCGGGCTCATCGGGAGAAGACAGAGGGTATGGAAAGGGAGAGGTTAGTGGGGGAGATTTTGAGAGTGGACAGGAGATATGCAGAGGCCCCGGAGGAAAGATTACTTGGGGAAAGACAATGGCTCCAGACGGAGTTTGACCTGTTGTCCACAGGGAAGGCGGACGCACAGTGGAGGAAAGCACAGGGGGCGACCGACGAGTATGGGGAAAAGGCTAGTCGGATACTGGCACACCAGCTCCGTAAGAGGATGGCAGCGAGGGAAATAGGGGGAGTCAAAGATGGAAGGGGAGCCACGGTTCGGAGTGCGACGAAAATAAACAAGGTATTCAAGGCCTTTTATGAAGAGCTGTACAGATCCCAGCCCCCAGCGGGGCAAGAGGGGATGAGACTATTCCTCGATCAGCGGAGATTCCCGAGGGTGGAGGAGCAAGAGGTGGCTGGTTTGGGGGCACCAATTGGGTTGGAGGAGCTGAGCAAGGGTTTAGGGAGCAGGCGGGGAAGGCCCCGGGACCGGACGGATTCCCGGTGGAGTTCTACAGGAAGTATGCAGATCTGTTGGCCCCACTACTGGTGAGGACCTTTAAGGAGGCAAGAGAGGAGGGGACCCTGCCCCCGACAATGTCGGAAGCGACAATTTCTTTGACCCTAAAGCGGGACAAGGACCCACTGCAATGTGGATCGTACAGGCCGATCTCGCTCTTCAATGTGGATGCAAAGTTGCTGTCAAAAGTGCTGGCCACGAGGATCGAGGACTGTGTCCCAGGGGTAATCCACGAGGACCAGACGGGATTTTTAAAGGGCAAGCAACTAAACACCAATGTGCGGCGGCTCTTAAACGTGATAATGATGCCATCGGAGGAAGGGGAGGCGGAGATAGTGGCAGCTATGGACGCGGAGAAGGCCTTTGACTGAGTAGAGTGGGAGTACCTCTGGGAGGTGCTGCGTAGGTTTGGGTTCGGGGTAGGGTTTATCAATTGGGTTAAGCTCCTTTACAGAGCCCCGATGGCGAGTGTAGTGACGAACCAGCGGAGGTCGGAGTACTTTCGACTGTACCGAGGGACAAGGCAGGGGTGCCCCCTGTCCCCCCTGTTGTTCGCATTGGCGATCAAACCATTGGCCATGTCATTGAGGGAGTCTAATAAATGGAGAGGGGTGATCCGAGGGGGAGAAGAGCATCGGGTGTGGCTCTTTGCGGATGACCTGTTGCTTTACGTGGCAGATCCAATGGAGGGGATGGTGGAGGTCATGCAGACTCTAAGGGAGTTTGGGGAATTTTCGGGCTATAAGCTCAATGTAGGGAAGAGTGAGTTCTTTGTATTACAGGCGGGGGACCAAGAAAGAGGGATAGGGGACATACCGCTGAGGATGACGGAGGGGAGCTTTCGGTATCTGGGGATCCAGATAGCCAGGAGTTGGGGGACCCTACATAAACTGAATCTGACGAGGTTGGTGGAGCAAATGGAGGAGGATTTCAAAAGATGGGACATGTTACCGCTCTCGCTGGTGGGTAGGGTGCAGTCGGTCAAAATGGTGGTCCTTCCGAGGTTTCTGTTTGTGTTTCAATGCCTTCCCATCGTGATCACTAAGGCCTTTTTTAAGAGAGTAGGCAGGAGTATTATGGGGTTTGTGTGGGCGAATAAGACCCCGAGAGTAAGGAGAGGGTTCCTGGAATGCAGTAGGGACTGAGGAGGGTTGGCACTGCCAAACCTGGGGAGCTACTACTGGACAGCAAATGTGATGATGATCCGCAAGTGGGTTATGGAGGGAGAGGGGGCGGCATGGAAGAGGATGGAGATGGCATCCTGTAAAGGAACGAGCCTGGGGGCGTTGGTGACGGCACCGCTGCCGCTCTCACCGACAAAGTATACCACGAGCCCGATGGTGGCGGCAACACTAAGGATCTGGGGCCAGTGGAGGCGGCACCGTGGTGAAATGGGAGCATTGGTGTGGTCCCCGATCAGGGGTAACCACCGGTTTGTCCCGGGGAAGATGGACGGGGGGTTCCAGAGCTGGCATCGGGCTGGAATTGGAAGAATGGGGGACCTGTTCATCGATGGGACGTTTGCGAGCCTAGGGGCACTGGAGGAGAAGTTCGAGTTGCCCCCGGGAAATGCCTTTAGATATATGCAGGTGAGGGCTTTTGTGAGGCGACAGGTGAGGGAATTCCCGTTGCTCCCAGCAAAAGAAGTTCAAGATAGGGTGATCTCGGGTGTATGGGTCGGGGAGGGCAAGGTGTCGGAAAAACACCAGGAGTTGAAAGAAGAGGGGGAAGCGCTGGTAGAAGAGTTGAAGGGTAAATGGGAGGAGGAGCTGGGGGAGGAGATCGAGGAAGGTCTGTGGGCTGATGCCCTAGGTAGGGTTAATTCCTCCTCCTCGTGTGCCAGGCTCAGCCTGATACAATTTAAGGTGGTCCACAGAGCACACTTGATGGGGGCGAGGTTGAGTAGGTTTTTTGGGGTAGAGGACAGATGTGGAAGGTGCTCAGGGAGCCTGGCGAACCATGTCCATATGTTTTGGTCATGCCCGGCACTGGAGCGGTTCTGGAGAGGAGTGGCGGGAGCAATATCTCAGGTGGTGAAAGTCCGGGTCAAGCCAAGCTGGGGGCTAGCAATATTTGGAGTAGCGGACGAACCGGGAGTGCAGGAGGCGAAAGAGGCCAGCATTCTGGCCTTTGCATCCCTAGTAGCCCGGCGAAGGATCTTGCTAATGAGGAAGGAGGCGAAGCCCTCCAGCCTGGAGGCCTGGATAAAGGATATGGCTGGGTTCATAAAGTTGGAGAGGATTAAGTTCGCCTTGAAAGTGTCTGCGCAGGGGTTCTACAGGCGGTGGCAACCGTTCCTAGACTATCTCGCGGAGCGTTAGAGGAAGGTCGGTCAGCAGCAGCAGCAACCTTGGGGGGGGGGGTGGTGGAGGGGACGTCCTGGGAGGGGGAGGGGTGGGGGGTTGGGGCGGAAAGGGGCGACTGCCTGGGAGGGTGGATGAGCAAGAGATAACATGAAGGGTTGGGGAAACTGGCACGTACGGGTGAGGGCCAGTGTACAAAGCTGTGTAAATATATCATTTTGCCATGTATATATCTTGCACTGCGCGATTTCTCGGTTTATTTTTGTTACGAGGGGGGGCGGTTATTGTTTGTAAGGGAGAAAAATTGTGTTAAAAAACTTTAATAAATATATATTTTTTAAAAATAATAATGTTTTCATGCTTCAGTAAAGAATATTTAGAGCTCACTTCCGGTATCAGCTATGCCTGGGTAGGTTGCGCGGTCGCCAGCTCCCGTCGATAACGGACTTTTGGGCCCTTTTAAGAAGCTCCAGCGGCATTTGGACGAGGATTCCCGCTGTGGGAAGACAGCAGTGAGGGTCCCCCAGCACTGTATGGAGCGGAACGGTCAAATAAGTGGCTTTAGAGAAGAAAGGAGAACGGGCGCGGAAAAGCAAGATGGCGGCGGGTGGGGATCAGGCAGCATGGGCCCAGTGATCTCGGGGGAAGCAGGAGTTTTTAAGAAGCTGCTTTGCTGACTTGAAGGCGGAGATATTGGCCCCCAAAAGGCGTCGATTGAATGGCTGGTGTAGACCCAGAAGATGCAGGGGACAGCGATCAAGGAGGTGCAGCAGAAGGCCTCTGATAATGAGGACGAGAACCTGGGCCTGGCGGTCAGAGTGGAAGCGCATGAGGCACACACAGAAAATGGCAGGAGAAGCTGGAGGATCTGGACAATAGGTGGAGGAGGCAGAAGCTGTGGATTCTGGGTCTCCCTGAAGGCGTGGAGGGGTTGGATGCTGGGGCGTATGTGGCCACGATGCTGAGTACGCTGATGGGCGCGGGAGCCTTCCCGAGGCCCCTGGAGCTGGATGGAGTGCACAGATTCCTGGACAGGCGGTCGAGGGCGAATGAACCGCCGAGGGCTGTGGTGGTGAGGTTCCACCACTTACCCGACAGGGAGTGTGTCCTGAGATGGGCGAAGAAGGAGCAAAGCAGCAGGTGGGAGAATACCGAGATCTGTATTTATCAGGATTGGAGTGCAAAGCTGGCCAAGAAGCGGGCAGGATTCAACCGGGCCGAGACGGTCCTCCACAGAAAGGGGGTGAAGTCCTGGCTGTTACAGATGGCGTGGCTGTAGGTCACTTACCAGGAGTGACACCACTATTTTGATATGCCGGATGAGGCGTGGACTTTCATCAAAAACGAGAAGTTGGAATCAAATTAATGGTTTGCAGTATGTTATGGGGGATGTTGGCGAGGGAGAGGGGGCGATGTTCGTTTGGGGTTTTATTTTCCCCGCGTTTTCTTGGGATTGTGTGGGCCTGTGGCCCGGGGCCCTCGGGGATTGGGGTGAGGTTGCAGCTGAGTCGAGCTCCGCCACAGGGGACGAGGTCGGCACAGGCAGGGAGCGCGACTTTTTCCCGCGAAATGGAGGGGACGGTGCTTGAAGCGGGGTGGGGGGGGGGGGGGGGGTTGGGTGGTATTGTGTTCGATATCCACATTGGTTTACATGCGGTCTAGAGTGGGAGACTTTCTTTATCCCACTTTGGAGGGGGGAGGGCTGGAGATTTGTATGGGAAATCCAAAGGGGGATTGGAGGCAGAGGCTGGAGCGGCCAGGGTCAGCATGAGTCAGCTGACTTACGGGAGTGCAATGGGTGGGGCAGGGGGGGTTAAGCAGTTGCTTGGCCGGGGGAGGAGGGGGTTGGGGGAGTGGGGAACTGGGTTGTTGCTGTGCTGACTGAGGGGGACCTGATGGTAAGAGGGAGAGTCGGGGCGGGGAGCCTCCGCCTGGGGGGGCTGGAGAGCGCGGGAGGTGCGGGCATGTGGCTGGCCTAAAAAAGGAGATGGCTAGTCGGCAGGGTAGTCCCCTGATCCGGCTGATGCCAAGCTATTAGCCCAGATCTTGGCCACTAGATTTGAGGATTGTGTCCCGGGAGTGATTCATGAAGATCAGACGGGGTTTGTGAAGGGCAGGCAGCTGAATACGAATGTGCGGAGGCTCCTGAATGTGATCATGATGCCCTCGGAGGGGGGGGCGCAGAAGTGGTCGCGGAGAAGGCCTTTGATCCAGTGGAGTGGGAGTACCTGTAGGAGGTGCTAGGCAGATTTGGATTTGGGGACGAATTCATAGGGTGGGTCAAGTTGTTGTACCAGGCTCCGGTAGCGAGTGTTTCGATGAACCAGCTGTGGTCGGGGTACTTTAGGTTACAGTGAAACGAGGCAGGGATGCACTTTGTCCCCCCCCGCCCTGCTGTTTGCCCACGGCGATTGAGCCGCTGGCCATGGTGTTGAGGGAGTCCAGAAACTGGAGGGGGTTGGTTCGGGGGGGGGGGGGGGGTGCAGGAGGAGCACCGTGTTTCGCTGCATGCAGGTGACCTGCTTCTGTATATTGCGGATCTGGTGGAGGGGATGGGGAGGTCATGCAGATTCTTAAGGATTTTGGAGACTTCCCGGGATACAAGCTAAACGTGGGAAAAAGCGAGCTTTTTGTCGTGCATGCGAGGGACCAGGAAAAGAGGTTGTGGGAGCTACCGCTCAAGATGGTGGAGAGGAGCTTTCGGTACTTGGGCATCCAGGTGGCCAAGAGTTGGGGGTCTTGCACAAGCTCAATTTAGTGTGGCTGGTGGATCAGATGGAGGAGAACTTTAGGAGGTGGGACATGTTGCCACTCTCCCTGGCGGGCAGGGTGCAGCCCGTAAAGATGACGGTCCTCCCTAGGTTCCTGTTCGCCTTCCAGTGCCTGCCCATTCTCATCCCCAAGTCCTTCTTTAAGCGGGTAAAAAGGAGTATTACGGGATTTGAGTGGGAGAATAAGACCCCACGGGTTAAGAGACTGTTCTTGGAGCAAGTCGGTGGGGAGGGGGGGGGGGGGGGTTGGCGCTGTCGAACTTGTGCAGCTATTACTGGGCAGTGAATATGTCTATGATTCGGAAACGGATAATGGAGGGAGAGGGGGCGGCGTGGAAGCGGCGTCCTCTATAGCTTCTAGCTTGTGGGCACTGGTTACGTCACCGTTGCTGCTTCCGCTGACGCGGTATACCACGAGCCCGGTGGTGGCGGCGACACTGAGGATTTGGGGGCAGTGGAGACGGCATAAGGGGGAGGTAGGAGCCTCAGTCTGGACCCCGATATGGAACAACCACAGTTTGCTCCACGCAGAATAGATGGTGGGTTCCTAAGCTGGCACAGGGCAGAAACAAAAGGATGGGGGACTTGTTTATCGATGGGACCTTTGCCAGTCTGAGGGCACTGGAGGAGAAATTTGGGTTGCCTCCGGGGAATGCCTTTAGGTACATACAGGTTCGGGCGTTCGTGAGAAAGCAGGTGGGGGAGTTCCTACTGTTGCCTGCCCGGAGGTTGCAGGACAGGGTGCTTTCGGACATGTGGGTAGGGGTGGCAAGAGGAAGTAGCTGCAGGAGGTGGAGGAGGCCTCCATGGAAGAGCTGAAGGGCAAGTGGGAGGAGGAGCTGGGTGAGGAGCTGGATGAGGGCCTGTGGGCTGATGCCCTGGGCAGGGTCATTTCCTCCTCATCTTGCGCGAGACTTAGCCTGATTCAGTTTATGGTGGTGCACCGGGTGCATATGACAGGGGCAAGAATCAGTGTTTTTGGGTGTAGTGGACAAGTGTGTGAGGTGTTCAGGGAGCTCAGCAAACAATGCCCTTATGTTCTGGACATGCTCGGCCCTTACAGAATTTTGGAAGGGCTTTGCAAAGGCTATGTCTAAGGTCTTGGAATCTCGGGTAAAACCGAGCTGGGGGATAGTGATATTTGGGGTAGCGAATGATCCGGGAGTGCAGGAATCGAAAGAGGCCGAAGTTCTGGCCTTTGCCTCCTTGGTAGCCCGGAGAAGGCTCTTGTTAATGTGGAGGAATGCAAAACCCCCAAGCGTAGAGGCTTGGGTCAATGACATGGCGGGGTTTCTCAGGTTGGAGAAGATAAAGTTTACCTTGCGAGGGTCTTTGCTGGGGTTCTCCAGATGGGGGCAACCGTTCCTTGACTTTCTCGCGGAACGTTAGGTGGAGGTCAGTAGCAATCCAGATGTGGAGGGGGGACTTATTTTATTTGTAAGGGGCGGATGCCCCACTTTACTTTGTTAAACTTTTAGTTGGTTAGAGGGTTAAGTTGTTTTTGTTAGCATATTGCCTGTTTTCTTTGTATTATTTTCTCTTTTGTAGTGTTTTGTAAAAATTACTGAAAACCTTCAATAAAAACATTTTTTAAAAAAAGAATATTTAGAGCTGCAGTAAATCATAATTATGAATTATTTAAGAAACCTACAGTAATTGACACCCAGAAAAGTTGCAGGCACAGGTCATGTGCCATGACTGCGGAATCTGTGACCCCTTAAGAAAAAGTTAGGGAGATAGGAAGTAGATTAAAGAACAGGACCCAGAGGTAGTAATGTGTGAATTACATTCAGTGCGACATGCAGGTGAGTACAGAAATCAGAGATTAGTCCAGGTAATACACGGTTGTGGAAAGCACACAGAAGGGAGTGCTTTAGATTTCTGAGACATTGGACTGTTTTGGGATCTGTAAAAGACGACAGTTTGCACTTGAACCAAAATGGGACCACTGTCCTTGCAGGGAGTTTGGCTAGTGCTGTTCGGGAGGATTTAAAATCATTTGACAGGGCTTCTGAGAAAGTTCAGAAGGGATCGATGCACAGCCAAAATGAGAAGAGACTACAAGTGAGTCAGGAAGCCATAATGTCTAGACTAGTTATATCACAAGAGAGTTTTTCAAGATTGATGATGTTTATTCTAATGCTAGGAGTCTGAAATATTGAGCTGCCAATCCTGCCCCTGCCTCAAACATGTCTCAGTGACAGCAATTACATAACCCCTCTGTTTTACTTTGTGCCCTCAATTCATCTGCCTTGTTCGGCAAACTTCTTGCATTAAAATAAACGTCATCAATCCTGCCAAACTCTCTCCGTGGATAAGTTTTGATCAGGGGATCAATCACAGCGGTGAGGAAACACGGCAATTAGAAGACTCTAAAACTGAAGACATATAGGTAGAACGCAAATAGAAAAAACGAACAATGACATTTCTGGGAGTGTTCAATAGGTCCCCCAACAGTCCGCAAGGAATAGATGAACAAGTCTGTAGGCAACTTTCAGAGAAGTGTAAAAGTAATCGGGTTCAAATAGTGGGGAGTTTCAACTTTCCCAACTTAAATGCGGGAGCCATATGTACAATGTTTAGAGGAAGCAGAATGCTTAAAATGCACACATTGTTGTGTTATGTACTCTGGGGTAACATATGCTGCAACTTGATGCAGCTTTAACCAAAAGATACTCCAGACCTTGAAGTTCGTTCAATCTGATTTAATGAATCAGTAGCACAGTTAGCACAACTTCGCTGAGTTCGACTCTCTGCTAACCCAGGTGTTGTTACTCTGTCTGTCTGAACCAGACTAGCTCTTAGCCACGTGCTGGAGGTGTGATACTGTACATACACACTGACTCACTCTGTAGATGTTCATCAGTGGAAAGAGGGGGAGTGTGATTGCCTCGTGCCTTTTATAGTGAGATACCACCCCTGATTGTCCTGCCTGCTTATTGGTCATGTCCTGTTCTCTGTGTCCATTAGCCTGTCTTTATATCATTATCTGCATGTCTGCGTATCATGACACATATGATAACTGCTTAAGCCCACGCGTATAAGGTCCTACAAGAGAGGGGGAAGTCCTGGACTGATTTTTAGGTAACGGAGCAGGGCAAGGGGTTGAAGCATCAGTGGATCAGTGGGGAGGGGGGGAAGGCATTTTGTAGCTAGATTAAGATTGTGATGGAGAGGGACAAGGTTAGGCCCAAGATCAAAGTTTCAAACTTGAGAAGGCCGATTTTAATATCATCAGATACCATTTGGCCAGAGTGGACTGGGAGCAGACACTTTTAGGTAAATCTGTGATGCAACAGTGGGACGCGTGCAAAAATGAAATTGTTAGTGTACATATTCCAATCAAGAGAAAGGGTGGGTCCAACAAGTCAAGTGATCGCTAGATATCAAGTGATGTACAGCATTGGATAAGGAGAAAAAGGGAGGCTTATGGCAGACAGAGGGTTCAAAACAGCAGAAGGCCTAGATGCATGTAGAATCTGCAAAGAGGAACTCGAGATAAATTTGGAGGGCAGAAAGGATCGTAAATAGATTCTGGCAAGTAAAACAAAAGGAAAATCCCAAGTTATTTTTACTGCACATTCATCGTAAAAGGGTAAGTAGGGAAGGAGTAGGCCTCATCTGTGTGTAGAGCCAGAGAATTTTTAAATAGTACTTTGTCTCGGCTTGGGGATAGAAATCAGACAGAAGGACTGTGATAAAAATAAAGAGATTGAGGTCGGCAGAGTGGAGGTTCTGTGTGGTCCAGCATGCTTAAAAGTAGACAGACCTCCAGAGCCAGATGGGGTATACCCCAGACTGTTGAGTGAGGCAAGGGAGGAAATAGAAGAGGCGCTACTGGTAATCTTCAATTCCTCTCTGGTAACAGGAATTTTGTTGAACAACTGGAGGATAACCAAGTGGTACTATTATTCAAGAAGGAAGGAAGGGATACAGCAGGAAACTAAAGACAACCAGTCTAACCTCAGTGGTGTGGAAACTATTGTAAGCAATTCTGAGAGACAGAATTAAACTGCATTTGGAGATGCAGAGATTAATCTAGGACAGTCAGCATGGCTCTGTTAAGGGCAGATCATGCCTGACAAACTTGATTGAATTTTTATATGTGGTGAACAGATGTGTAGGTGGTACATTTGACACAGTCCAATTGGACTGCAGCAATGCTTTTTATAAGGTCCCACATGGGAGACTAATAGCGGAGAGAAGAGCCCATGGAGCCCAAGGAACTTTGGCAAATTGGATCCAGAATTGACTGAGTGGTAGGAAGCAGAGGATGATGGTAGAGCCACCTCCTTTTTGCTGGAAGTCAATGACCTGTTCCGGGAGAAATCAATTTTGGAGCCCTTGCTGTTTGTGGTTTAGACAAATGATTTAGACATTAATGTAGCAGGGTTGATTGGCAAGTTCTCAGATGATACAAAAACTGGTGTGGTGGTAACTAGTAAGGAGGATAGCCTTAGATTACAAGGGTATACAAATTGGCTGGTCAGATGGTCTGAGCAATGACAAATGGAATTTAATGCAGCTAAATACAAGATGATGCTCATGGCTCGGACAAACACAGCGAGGGAATACATAAGCGTCAGGACCCAGGTAATAGAGCAGGTGGGTACAGTGGTTACGATGGGATATGGTACACTTGCTTTTATTAGCCAAAGCATAGAGTTTGAGAGTAGTGGGATTATGAATACAACGTTGGTTAGGCAACAACTAGAGTATTTTCTGCAGTTCTGGAACCCAATTATAGGAGCGATGCGATAGCCATTGAAAGGGAGCAAATGAGGTTTAGCAGGATGTTGCCTGGGCTGGAGAGTTTTAGAACAAAGAAAATTACAGCACAGGAACAGGCCCTTCTGCCCTCCAAGCCTGTGCCGACCATGCTGCCTGTCTAAACTAAAATATTCTACACTTCCTGGGTCCATATCCCTCGATTCCCATCCTATTCATTTATTTGTCAAGCTGAACCTCAAATGTCACTATCGTGTGACATTTGTCACACCAGAAATGAGGAGACATTGGATAGACTTGTGATGTTTTCCTTGGAGCAGAGGAGACTGAGTGGTGGAGGGGGGGGGGGCATGTATAAAATATATGAGCGGCACAGACAGGAAGAAACATTCCCCCTCGATGGAGGGACCAATAACTCGCGGGCATAGATTTATGCCAAGAGCAGGAGGTTTACAGTGGAAATTAGGTTTTTGACTGGCACAAACGCGATGCATTGCAAGGCCTTTTTTGTGCTGTAGCCATCTATGAACAGTAGCATTTTTATTGCAAAAACATGTTGCATAGGCATCTGCGCCTTGAGGAGCTTTAGATCTGAATAAAAATGTGCTGAGAGGACTAGCTGCCTCCAGTGCGACCCATCAGCGAGGGGCATTTTTACCTAGGAGCTCTATGCCAGGTGTTGGTCACATGACTTCGAATAGTTTTGTGATTTTGTCAGCGATCAGAAGCAGGAACTTTTCACATCAAGGGAGGCTCCAGACTGTGAATTGTAAGAACATTTGTCATTGCTCTTTTCCAACCGCCTTGCCGTGTTGCCAATCCATCTGGAGAAAAGCGGTGTGTTCAGGGAGGCTGAGTAAAGCAATCTTTTGCTGTCGCAGTGGAAGCAATTCAAGTGGGCTGTTGGCATGGCAAATCGGACTCTTGACCTAATCACGTGTATATAAATGCTTTTTGCAGCAGAGAACAGGAGTCAAAATTGCCATGTTGCCTCCCGGACACATTAGTTTGGAAAATCAGCTGTGATTGATTGATTAATTTATTGTCACATGTACCGAAGTACTGTAAATTATTTTTCTGCGGCCAAGGGAACATACACAGTAGACAAAAAGAATAATCGACAGAATACATTGACAAATAGTACATCGACAAACAGTGATTGGTTACATTGCGGAACAAGGGCCAAACAAAGCAAATACATGAGCAAGAGCAGCATAGGGCATCGTGGATAGTGTTCTTATAGGCAACAGATCAGTCTGAGAGAGAATCATTGAGGAGTCTAGTAGCTGTGGGGAAGAAGCTGTTCCTGTGTCTGGATGTGCGGGTCTTCAGACTTCTGTATATTCTGCCTGATGGAAGGGTCTGGAAGAAGGCCTTGCCTGGGTGGGAGGAGTCTCTGATAATGCTATCTGCTTCCTAAGGCAGCGGGAGGTGTAGCCAGAATCAATGTGAGGGTGGCAAGCTTGTGTGATGCGTTGGGCTGAGTTCACCACACTGCAGTTTCTTCCGATCTTGGGCCGAGCAATTGCCATACCAGGCAGTAATGCAGCCGGATAGGATGCTCTCTATCGCACATCTGTAGATGCTTGTGAGAGTTGATGCAGACATGCCAAATTTCTTTAGCTTCTGTGGGAAGTAGCGATGCTGTAGTGCTTCCTTGACTGTTGCACGAATGTGAGCAGACCAGGACAGACTGTTGGTGATGGTATTAGCTTCTGTAGGAAGTAGAGACGCTGTTGGGCTTTCTTGACTGTTGCACGAATGTGAGCAGACCAGGACAGACTGTTGGTGATGGTATTAGCTTCTGTAGGAAGTAGAGACGCTGTTTGGCTTTCTTGACTGTTGCATCAATGTGAGTGGACCAGGACAGACTGGTGGTGATGGTGATCCCCAGGATCTTAAAGCTATCGACCATCTCCATTTCAGAGCCATTGACGAAGATAGTGGTGTGTATTGTGCTACGCTTCCTGAAGTCGATAATCAGTTCCTTGGTCTTGCCGATATTTAGAGAGAAGTTTTTCCGGTACACCATGCAACCAAAAGGTGAAGTCACACGGGATCAGAGGTGAGCTGGCAAGATGGATTCAGAACTAGCTGGGTCACAGAAGGCAGAGAGTAGCAATGGAAGGGTGATTTTCCGATTGGAGGGCTGTGACTAGTAGTGTTTCGCAGGGATCAGTGCTGGGTCCTTTGCTGTTTGTAGTATATAGAAAGGATTTGGAGGAAAATGTAACTGGTCTGATTAGTAAATTTGCAGATGACACATAGGTTGGCGGAATTGTGGATAGCAATGAGGACTGTCAGAGCATACAGCAGGATTTAGATAATCTGGAGACATGGGCGGAGAGATGGCAGATGTAGTTTAATCCGGACAAATGTGAAGTAATGCATTATGGAAGGTCTAACACTGTGAACGGTACATCCCTCAAGAGTATTGAAAGTCAGAGAGATCTAGGATTACAGGTCCACAAGTCACGGAAAGGTGCAACACAGGTGGAGAAGGTAGTCAAGAAGGCATACGGCATGCTTGCCTTCATTGGCCGGGGCATGGAGTATAAAAATTGGCAAGTCATGTTGCAGCTGTATAGAACCTTAGTTAGGCCACACTTGGAGTATGGTGTTCAAATCTGGTCGGCACACTACCAGAAGGATGTGGAGGCTTTAGAGATGGTGCAGAAGAGATTTACCAGGATGTTGCCCTGTATGGAGGACATTAGCTCTGAGGAGAGGTTGAATAAACTCTGTTTGTTCTCACTGGAACGACGGAGGTTGAGGGGCAACCTGATAGAAGTCTTTAAATTATGAGAGGCATAGACACGGTGGATAGTCAGATATTTTTTCACAGGGCAGAGGGGTCAAATACTAGGGGGCATAGGTTCAAAATGCGAGGTGCAAGGTTTAGAGGAGATGTATGAAGCAAGTCTTTTGCACAGTCGTGGTTGCCTGGTACTCGCTGCCGGAGGAGGTGGTGGAAGCAGGGACGATCGTGATGTTTAAGGGGCATCTTGAGAAATACATGAATAGGATGGGAATAGAGGGATACAGACCCACCGAACTGTCGAAGATTTTAGTGTAGACAGGCAGCATGGTCGGTGCAGGCTTGGAGGGCCAAAGGGCCTGATCCTGTGCTGTACTTTTCTTTGTTCTTTGTTCAAGTGATCCATCTCCCTTCTGTAGTCTGATTCATCGTTGTTTGAGATACGACCCACCACAGTTGTATCATCTGCAAACGCATAGATCGAATTGGAGTTAAATCTTGCCACACAGTCGTATGTGTATAGGGAGTACAGTAGAGGACTGAGCACACATCCTTGCAGGGCTCCGGTGTTGAGGAGTATTCTGGAGGAGGTGATGTTATCTATCCTGACAAATTGCAGTCTGTTGGTGAGGAAGTCAAGGTTCCAGCTGCACACGGAGTGCTCAGCTCCAAGATTGCAAAGTTTGGATCTAAGACTTGTTAGGATAATGGTGTTGACGGCAGAGCTGTAGTTTATGAACAGCACTCAGACGTACGTGTCCTTGTTGTTAAGGTGTTCGAGTACTGATTGTAGGGCCAGAAAGATAGCATTGGTTGTGGACTGGTTGCGGAGATAGGCAAACTGCAATGGATGGAGGCCGTCTGGGAGGCTGCCGTTAATCCATCTCATGACTAACAACTGGAGAGAAACTGGAGTTAAAGGAGAAGAAGCAATTGGAGGAGCCTGATGCAGTGGAAAGTACCTACGGCATAATACCTCGAGCTAGAGAGGAGTTTCCACCTGAGCAATGAGGAGTAGCTTGCGGCTAAATTGGAAAGCGGACAAGATACGTTGTGTACGGGCATGCAAGATTGGACAGGCCCAGAAACACATTTGAATCGGTGGAACTGAAGAGCTCTGATAAAATTGTAAGGTGCCGTTCTACTAAGTCTGCAGTTTGAAACGTTGTTGGAAAAGAGACACCTACAGATATTTTAAAGCTATATCGTTCGTGGACTCAGAATCAAGCTGGATGCCATAGAGAAATATAGATATAGAACAGAATCCCTGCAGTGCAGAAGTAAAAGGGTTCTCCAGGGAAGAGTGACCATAGCATTACAGAATTTCAAACTCCGTTTCTGGTTGAGAAACTGGAGTACTCCAGTTTCGTTCTGGACCGAAACAACCGTAATTAGTGAGCACGAGGACAGATTTGGCCCGACTTGTCTGGACAGGAATACTTTCAGGTAGGACAGTTAATGACAAAGTGGCTGTTCTTCAAGGAGCTAGTAAATTCCTCTGAAGTAACTTATATTCTATATAGGAAGAAAAACTAAGAGGGAGGAAACTTGCATTGCAAAGCAAGGAAGTTGAAGAATTAAGTAATGCAAAAACAAGGCGTACCATGCTGCAAAGGCCATTGGCAAGCTCGATGATTTGGAAGCTTTTTATAGATCAACAAAGGGTTAATGAAAAAACAATACAAAAAGCAAAGGGAGATTATGAAAGAAAGCAAGTGCAAAATATAAGTCAAAAATAGGTACAAAGAAGTAAAAACAGTAGTTAAAGTGAATGTTGGTCCCTTTGAGGATCAGACCGTGGAGTTTTTTGTTTTGTTTTAAATATTTTTATTCTCTTCCTTTTTCACGTTTTCTCCCGAATTTACACCCACCAATAATAAACAGTAATCAGCAACAGATATGTCAATCCCCATAACAATAACGACGATCCCATCCTCCCACCAACCCCCAAACATCAGCCCGCATGTTTACATAAACAAATGACAAAAAGGAATCAGGGATTATCCATAGTCATCCTTAATATACACAGCCCTCCTCCCCCCCCCCCCAACTCACTCCCCCCCCACCCCCCCCCACCCCCCCCCCCCCAACTAATGTTCGATGTTATCCAGTTCTTGAAAGTCCATAATAAATAGTGCCCATCTTGTAGAACCGCTCCGAGCTTCCCCTCAGTTCGAACTAAACCTTCTCAAGGGTCAAGTTTTCCAACAAGTCCCCCCGCCACGCCAGGGCACTGGGTGGAGAGGCTGCTCTCCATCCCAGCAGGATCCGCCTTCGATCGATCAACGAGGCAAAGGCTATGATATCTGCCTCGGCACCCGTTTCCAAACCTGGCTGGTCCGACACCCCGAATATGGTCTCCCAGGGATCCGGGCCCAGTTTCACGTACACCACCTTGGAAATTACCCTAAAAATCTCTTTCCAGTAATCCTCTAGCTTTGGACAAGACCAAAATATATGAACGTGATTAGCGCCCCCATCCCCCCCACCCCACCCCACCCCCCCACCCCCTCCCCCCCCAACCCCCACCCCCCCTGCAATGCTCACACGCATCTTCTACTCCTTCAAAAAAATCAGCTCATCCTCGCCCTCGTGAGGTGCGCTCTATATACCACCTTCAGCGGTATCATCCCCAACCTTGCACATGAGGTGGAGGCATTCACTCACCAGACCCCCTCCTCTATAACCTCTCCCAGCTCTTCCTCCCACTTTGCTTTGATCCCTTCCAGTGGTGCCTTATCCTGCTCCAAAATAGCTCCATACACCACTGACACTGCCCCCTTCTCCAGCCTCCTTGTCATCAGCACCTCCTCCAGCAATGTGGAGGCCAGTTCCACCGGGAAGCTCTATATCTCCTTCCTGGCAAAATCCGAACCTGCATGTATCTAAACACTTCTCCCTGCTCCAGCCCATACTTCGCTTCCAGCTCCATCAATCCCGCAAACATACCGCGAAGAAACAAATCTTTGAGCATCTTAATCCCCTTCTCTTCCCATTTCCAAAAACTTCCCCGGAGCTATCGGGAGCGGCGCTGTTGGTAATGCTTTCAGCCCTGAACCCCTGCACAAACTATCCTCCATTCTGGCGGATTGGGAATTCACCCCTCTTACCTAGCTCCCCTCCTTCTCAACATTCGCAGCCCAGTAGTAGTACAAAGTCTTACAACACCAGGTTAAAGTCCAACAGGTTTGTTTCGATGTCACTAGCTTTCGGAGCGCTTCTCCTTCAGCGCTCCGAAAGCTAGTGACATCGAAACAAACCTGTTGGACTTTAACCTGGTGTTGTAAGACTTCGTACTGTGCTCACCCCAGTCCAACGCCGGCATCTCCACATCAGTAGTAGTACATCAGGGGCGAAATTCTCCAGAAACGGCGCAATGTCCGCCGACTGGCGCCCAAAATGGCGCAAATCAGACGGGCATCGCACCGCCCCAAAGGTGCGGAATGCTCCGCATCTTTGAGGGCCGAGCCCCAACTTTGAGGGGCTAGGTCAGCGCCGGACGAATTTCCGCCCCGCCAGCTGGCGGAAAAGACCTTTGGTGCCCCGCCAGCTGGCGCGGAAATGACATCTCCGGGCGGCGCATGTGCGGGAGCGTCAGTGGCCGCTGACAGCTTCCCACGCATGCGCAGTGGAGGGAGTCTCTTCTGCCTCCGCCATGGTGGAGACCGTGGCGGAGGCGGAAGGGAAAGAGTGCCCCCACGACATAGGACTGCCAGCGGATCGGTGGGCCCCGATCGCGTGCCAGGCTACCTTGGGGGCACCCCCCCGGGGGCCAGATCACCCCACGACCCCCCCAGGACCCCGGAGCCCGCCTGCGCTGCCTTGTCCTGCCGTAAGGTAGGTGGTTTAATTTACGCCGGCGGGACAGGCATTTTAGCGGCAGGACTTCGGCCCATCCGGGCCGGAGAATCGCGCGGGGGTTGGGGGCCTGCCAACCGGCGTGGCGCGATTCCCGCCCCCGCCGAATCTCTGGTGCTGGAGACTTCGGCAACTGGCGGGGGCGGGATTCACGCCAGTCCCCGGCGATTCTCCGACCCGGCGGGGGGTCGGAGAATCTCGCCCCAGGTTCGGGAGACGCAAACCCCCTGCCTGCCTTCCCCTCTGTAGCAGCACCTTTCTAATTCTGGCCACCTTCCCTTCCCGTATGAACGAGGTGATCCTTCCCTCAATCTCCCTGAAAAATGACTTTGCCAGGAAAATCGGTCGGCATTGAAAAATAAACAGAAATCGCGGTAACATATTCATTTTTACCGCCTGTACCCGACACGCCAGTGACTGAGGAAGACCATCGCACCTTGCCAGATCAGCTTTCACTCTCCCCACCAAATTAGTGATGTTGTACCTGCAAAGTCTCTCCCACTCCCGGGCAGCCTGAACCCCCAGATACCTAAAGTGAGTCCTTGCCCTACGGAATGGAAGGCCCCCCCCCCCCACCCCTGCCCCCACACCCGGCCGAGACACCACAAAATACTCACTCTTGTGCAGGTTCAGCTTGTACCCCAAGAAAGACCCAAATACTTGCAGTAGCTCCAATATTCCTCCTATAGACACACTCGGTTCCGACACATACAGCAGCACGTCGTCGGCATATAAGGACACCCTATGCTCTACCTCTCCCCTCCCCCCACCTCCCCACTATTCCTTTCCATGCTCCTAAACTTCTTAATGTGATGGCCAACGGCTCAATCGCAAGTGCAAACAGCAGGGGGGACATAGGACATCCTTGTCTCGTCCCACAGTGGAGAGAAAAGTATGTTGAACTGATATTGTTTGTGCGGACACTCGCCTTCGGCTCCCTATATAGTAGCTTTACCCAGTTCACAAATCTTGGTCCAATCCCAAACCGCTCCAGCACTGCCATCAGGTATCCCCATTCTATCCAATCAAATGCCTTCTCGGCATCTAACGCCACAACCACCTCTGTTTCCTTCCCTTCTGCCGGTGCCATAACGACATTCATACCCTCCTAATGTTCGAAAAAAGCTGCCTCCCTCGCACAAACCCCGTCTGATCCTCACCTATCACCTTCGGGAGGCACTGCTCCAGCCTACCCGCCAGTACCTTCGCCAATACTTTTGCGTCCACATTCAGACGTGATATGGGCCTATTCGACCCACACTGTGTCGTATCTTTATCTTTTTTTGGCAATAATGAAATCGATGCCTGCCCCAAGGTTTGCGGCAACACCCCCTTCCCTATCGCCTCTTCAAACATCCCCACCATCAGGGGTGACACCTTATCCTTGATTTTATAATAAAATTGCACCAGAAACCCATCCGGCCCTGCCACCTTCCCCGACTGCATCCTCCCAATCGCATCCTTTATCTCCTGCTCCACTATTGCTCCTTTTAATGTAGCCCTGTCCCCCTCCCCTAGCCTGGGGTACTCCAACCCATCTAGAAATTCCTGCATCTCACGGTCTCCCCCGGGTGGCTCTGACCTGTGCAACCTCTCATAAAACTCCTCAAAAACCTTGTCAAACAGCTCCGGAGCCACCACCAACTTCCCTGCCCTATCCCTCACCTGAAGAATTTCCATTGGTGCTGCCTCCCTCCGCAGCTGACCTGTGGTGTCTCGGCCGGGGGTGGGGCCAGTTACCAGTTCATAAACTGCAGGCCTTGCTCGTCTCAGTTGGCGCACCGCCTTCCTGGTAGATAGTCGGTCGAAGCTCGCCTGTAGCTCCTTCCTCTTTCCCAGCTTTGCGCGGTCCCCATCTTCTGCATCCCTCCTATCTACCTCCAACGTCTTATCTATTACCCTCTGCTGCTCCAACCTCTCTTCTTGTCCACCCTGACCTTCAACGAAATTACCTCACCCCTCACCACCGCCATTAGAGCCTCCCAATGACTGCCTTCGACACCTCAGCCGTGCAGTTGAAACCTTCATATTCCTTACCTTTTCAATTTTCTCACAGGATACTTGGTTCACCAAAATCCCCACATCCAATTTCCATCCCGGTCTCTGCGCTACCCCTTCTGCAGCACCATATCCACCCAATGTGGAGCGTGATCTGACACTGCAATTGCAGAGAATTCCGATCCCTTGACTCCAGCCAGTAAAGCCTTTCCCACCACAAAAATTTGATCCGCGAAGTATATCTTATGGACTGCTGAGAAAATGAGTGCACCCGTTTCCTTGGGTGCAGGAACCTCCAAGGGTCCACCCCTCCCATTTCCACCATTAGCCGAGCCAGCACCTTTGCCCCCCTTCATGGGACCAGTGAGCACGGCCGTGATCTGTCCAACCTTGGCTCCTGCACCAAGTTCCACTCCCCACCCTCCCTCCCCCCCACAATCAGCTCATGTATGTCCAAGTCAGGAATGGCCCTAAACACCTTCTTTGCGAATCCCACATCTTCCCAATTGGGACCGTATGCACTTAACAACACCAATAATCTCCCCTCCAGCGCCCCTGCCACAATAATATCTCTACCCCCCTGAACTGTCACCACCTTCTCCATCTGGAAGCGTACCCTTTTGCTGACCAACACCGCTACCCCTCGACACCTTCCATCAAATCCAGAGTGAAACACTTGGCTAACCCAGCCCTTTTTAAGTGTCACCTGGTCATTCACCTTCAAGTGAGTCTCCAGCAGCATTGCTACATCGGCTTTCAAACTTTTAAGGTGCACAAGGACCCTTGACCTCTTGACCGGACCACCTAGCCCTCTCACGTTCCACGTGACTACCCTTACTGGGGGTCTCTCACCCCCCCCCCCCACCCACCTTTATTATCCACCATCATCATAGCACCGGGCCCTGCCCCGTAAGCCTGACCCACCCTTGTCTATTGTTAACATCGAACCCCTTCCCTCCCTCCCAAGAACCCCTACTACATTTCCCCCTGAAACAACATCCCCCAACATCCATCACATCCCCCCTTCTCACTCGCCTCGTAGGGCCACAGAAGCCTGCTATCCAGGCTCCAACGTCCGCAGCCCTCCTCTGCCTCACCTCCATTCACTAACTGACTTTAGTTAGCTGGCGCGGGTGGCTCCCCCTGCCAAGACATATCGCGCCTTTCCACCCAGTCCCAGAGAAAGAAATAACAAAACAAACCCAACAATCCAACCCCTACAATTCACTAATATAACATTGAACCGTCGCAACACAGAACGCCAATTAACCCACCATTAACTTGAAATCTGTAACAATGCAAAGAGAAATAAATGACAATACAAATCAGTAAAAAGAAAGTTGTAACATTTACACATCTTCCAGCTGCTCAAACACAGTCCACAGTCTCTCTTCCAGTTCCGCTCTTTACATCTGTCCCAAGCCTTCTGCCCTCACGAACGCCTCAGCCGCCTCCACGGTCTCAAAATAAAAGTCTTTGGCGTTATACATTACCCTCAACTTCGACAGGTACAGCATACCAACTCGCACCCGCTTCTTGTACAATTCACTCGCACAAACGCCGCTCGTCTTTTTGCCAACACCACCGTCCAGTCCTGGTAGATCCGAACCACAGTACCATCCTACAGCACCTCACGCTTCTCCTTCACCCAGCTCAACACCTTCTCCTTCATGCAATACTTATGGAAGCTGATAATTACTGCTTTTGGCGGCTCGAACACTTTGGACTTCGGCCTTAACGACCGATGAGCTCGGTCCAGCTCGTACTGGGAGGGGTTCTCACCCTCCCCCATCAGCTCCGCCAACTTCTTAACAAAGTATTGTGTTGACCTTGGGCCCTCTGTCCCTTCGGGCAAGCCCACAATTCTCAAATTGTGCCGCCTTGGGCAGTTTTCAACGTCTTCAAGCTTTGCTCGGAGTCCTCTGTTAACCTCCACCACCCTCCGCAGCACGTCCCCCATCAGGTGACCTGGTCGCTGTGTCGTGTCACGGCCTCCTTCACCTCCTTCATCTTCTCGCCCTGCTCTCTCACCTCGGCCAATGGCTTTGCTCCGCCACCGTCACCGGTGCAATTGCCTCCTCCACCAATGACTTCAACACGACCGCCGTCTCCTTCCTCAGGACCTCCATGTGCCTCGCAAACTGTTTTTCCAGCTCCACCGCCATCCCCTCGATCATCTTCTCCACCGTAAGTAGTGCGGCCTCGCCTTGAAGTTCGGCTTCCGCCATCCTGTCAACACTTTTGCTGGTCTTCTCCTTCAGCGGTGAACCTGCGTTTCCTCCTTTCTTCAACGCTGCTCTTTGCATCCTTTAGTGGCTTATTGTTTTTTATTTTCTTTCCTCCTCTCTCCCCCTTCGCCCTCCTGTACTTCATCAATCTGAATTTTATTTTTACTATTTTAAATGGGGAGAGAAAAAATAAACTTTTACCAAACTTCCTTCAACCTTCTTTCTTTCTCCTCTACATTCACCCAGAGCTCCCCTGGGACCAGGCTTCAGCCTTCTTTCTTCCTCATAGGTGGGAGCCATCCGACGTGGCGCACCCGACCTACATTGTGCCCTGGCCTCAGGCCTGCCGCCTCGGCCTCCTCGTAGCTCCGCCCCCGCTGCTCTCACCTCGACGCCGCACTGGGTCCAGCGCCTCAGCCCCCGCCGCCCGACACCCGCGCGGGGTTCTTCGCCGGTTTTTAAACCGGCCCCGCTGGCTGCTCGTGACAGCCCCAAAGGCCGATGATAGTCGGGGGCACGTGAAGACTCGGGGATTTCGCCGAAATCGCCGCAAATCGCGGCCACCGGCGGGAGCTCTGGTTGCTGCGGCCGCCCTGCTCGCCCACGCAACCGGAAGTCCAGACCGTGGAGGTAATAGTGAAGAACACAGAAATGGTGGCGACACTAAATCAATACTCAAGTTTTCACACTGGACGACACTCGTAACATCCCAATAATAACAGAACATGCAGAGGTAATGGAAATGGAGGCAATTAGAACAATCATATACAATAGAAAAAAGGAATAAACATAATATTGGCATTGAAGGCAGGCAAATCCCCAGGGCCCAATGCCGTACATCCTCTGGTCTTACAGGAAGTGATGGCAGAGATAGTGGATACAATATATATAGTATTCCAAAATTATTTGAAAAGGGGAGCATTCCAATTGCTTGGAAAAATGCAAATATAACGCCTTTATTGAAAAAGGGATGAAGCTAGGGAGGAGATTGCTGAGTCTTTGGCTTTGATCTTTAAGTCATCTTTGTCTAAAGGAATAGTGCTAGAAGACTGGAGGATAGCAAATGTTGTCCCCTTGTTCAAGAAGGGGAGTAGAGACAACCCCGGTAACTATAGACCAGTTAGCCTTACTTCTGTTGTGGGCAAGGTCTTGGAAAGGTTTATAAGAGATAGGATGTACAATCATCTGGAAAGGAATAATTTGATTAGAGATAGTCAACACGGTTTTGTGAAGGGGAGGTCATACCTCACAAACGTTATTGAGTTATTTGAGAACGTAACCAAACAGGTGGATGAGGGTAAAGCAGTTGATGTGGTGTATATGGATTTCAGTAAAGCATTTGATAAGGTTCCCCACGGTCGGCTACTGCAGAAAATACGGAGGCATGAGATTCAGGATGATTTAGCAGTTTGGATCAGACATTGGCTAGCTGAAAGAAGACAAAGGGTGGTGGTTGATGGGAAGTGTTCAGACTGGAGTCCAGTTACTAGTGGTGTACCACAAGGATCTGTTTTGGGGCCACAGCTGTTTGTCATTTTTATAAATGACATGGAGGAGGGCGTAGAAGGATGGGTGAGTAAATTTGCAGATGACACTAAAGTTGGTGGAGTTGTGGACAGTGCGGAAGGATGTTACAAGTTACAGAGGGACATAGATAAGCTGCATCGCTGGGCTGAGAGGAGGCAAATGGAGTTTAATGTAGAAAAGTGTGAGGTGATTCATTTTGGAAGGAATAACAGGAAGATAGGGTAGTGGGCTAATGGTAAGATTCTTGGCAGTGTGGATGAGCAGAGAGATTACGGTGACCATGTACATGGATCACTGAAAGTTGCCACCCAGGTTGAGAGGGTTGTTAAGAAGGCGTATGGTGTGTTAAATTTATTGGTAGAGGGATTGCGTTTCGGAGCCATGAGGTCATGTTGCAGCTGTACAAAACTCTGGTGCGGCCGCATATGGAGTATTGTTGCAATTCTGGTCGCCGCATTCTAGGAAGAATGTGGAAGCATTGGAAAGGGTGCAAAGAAGGTTTACCAGAATGCTGCCTGATATGGAGGGAAGATCTTATGAGGAAAGGCTGAGGGACTTAAGGCTTTTTTCGTAAGAAAGAAGAAGGTTATGAGGTGACTTAATTGAGGCATACAAGTTGATCAGAGGATTGGATAGGGTGGACAGTGGGAGCCTTTTTCCTCGAATTGTGATGGCTAGCACGAGGTGACATAGCTTTAACTTGAGGGGAGATCGATATAGGACAGATGTCACAGGTAGGTTCTTTACTCAGGGAGTAGTAAGGGCGTGGAATGCCCTGTCTGCAACAGTAGTCGACTCGCCAACACTAAGGGCATTCAAATGTCATTGGATAGACATATGGACGATAAGGGAATAGTGCAGGTGAGCTTTAGAGTGATTTCACAGGTCGGGGCAACATCGGGGGCTGAAGGGCCCGTACTGCACTGTAATGTTCTATGTTCTGTGAATTCGGAAACTATAGATCAGTTAGAATATAGTGCCCCCCCCCCCCCACGGCATAGGCCCGCCCCCGGATCGGTGGGCCCTGATCGATCGCCAGGCCTCCATGGGGGCACATCCTGGGGCCAGATCCACCCCCCCCCCCCCCCGCGCACCCACCTCCCCGAGGACCCCGGAGGCCACCCGTGCAGCCAGATCCCGCCGGTAATTACCTGTTGTAGGCGGGAAAGGCTTAAAATGGGCGGAGACTCGGCCCATCGTCGGGCGGAGAATCGCCGGGGAGGGGGGGCGCTGCCCACGGTCGCCAACTGGCGTGGTGCGATTCCCGCCCCCGCCAAATCCCCGGCGCCGGAGAATTTGGCAGCCGGTGGGGGCGGGATTCACGTCGCCGCCACCCCCCCCCCCACCCCCCCCTACCCCCCCGCAATTCTCCGACCCGGCGGATGGTCGGAAAATCCCGCCCAGAGGTATATCTGGACCTTCAAAAGGCATTTGAAAAGGTTAACAAACAAGGTAAGATCACATTGGCTAAAAGATAATTGCCTTGGATAGAATTCTGGCTAACTGACAGGAGACAAGGTCCAGATAACCTTTTTTTCTGTTTGGCAAAATGTAACCAGTGGGATCACGGGTTTCGGTCCTCTGGCTTCAACTATTTATAATACATGTATGAACAATTTGGATGCAGAGACAGAAGATGTCACAGTTTCATTTGAAGATTACAGCAAAATAGCGAGGAGAGAAAGCTGCAGTTAGGAAGTAAGAAGCTTACTAAAAATAGAAATCGGGTAAGTGAGTGTGCCAAAATTTGGCAGTTCGAACTTCAGCGTGGATAAATGGGACCATATCAATTTCTGTCGGAAAAATGGAAATGCCACTTACTATTTAAATGGAGAGCAACTTCAGAATGCTTTGATCCTAAACGACCTTCTTATGGACTGACCTGATTAATACTACACTCCTGTAGGCTTCACCCGATGCCGGTGTCTATATCTTTACATTGTGTAACTTTTGTTGCCCTATTATGTATTTTCTTTACATTTTCTTTTCATGTATTAAATGATCTGTTTGAGCTGCTCGCTCAAAGAAAAGTACTTTTCACTGTACCTCGGTACAGGTGACAATAAACAAATCAAATCCAAAGCGGAGGGATCCGGGTGACACAGTGCATGATTGTCAGAAAGGTAGTATGAAGGGCAGCATGGTGACACAGTGGGTTAGCAATGATGCCTCACGGCGACGAGGTCCCAGGTTCGATCCCGGCTCTGGGTCACTGTCCGTGTGGAGTTTGTACATTCTCCCAGTGTTTGCGTGCGTTTCGCTCCCACAACACAAACATGTGCAGGCTAGGTGGATTGGCCATGTTAAATTGCCCCTTAATTGGGAAAAATTAATTGGGTACTCTAAATTTATATTTAAAAAAAGAAAAGTAGGATGTGGATAATAAAGAAGGTAAATGGAACTTTGGCCTTTATAATACGCAAGAAACTAGCGTATAAAAATAGTCTGTGTTACTGCAACTGCACAAGCATTAGTGAGACCACACTTGGAGTATGGTGTCTAGTTTTGGAACCCTTGTTTGAGGGATGCAGTGCATTACAGGGAACTGAGAGGAGGTTCACTCGCGACGAGGGCCTTGTCATCTGAAAATAATTTGAGCAGTTGAGGCCTATACGCCCTCCTCTTTAAAAGAATGAAAGGACAACTAATTGAGGTGCCGGATACCATGAAAGGTTTTGGGGGAAAAATAGACTCAAGAGCAGATACCCCCTCTTTGAGAAAATCTTGAATGAGGGCATAGTTTTAGATTGAGGTGTAACGGATTTAAACAGAGATGCAACAAAATTGCTTCCCTCAAATGGTCGTGAATCTTTGCAATTCGGTAACCCAAGTGTGGTGGATGTCGTGACTTTGACTAAATCTACTATAATCAATAATGGGTTGAAGTATTGTGGAAAACCTGCATGAAAGCAGAGCTGATGTTGAAGGGGATCAGCCACAATTGTGTAGAATGGTGGAACAGAATCGAGGGGCTGACTTCCCTACTCCTGACACCAGTTCTTACGTTCTTATGATGGACTTCTTCAGAACAATCCTGGGATTATTGTTACGACTTACGGTCTGTCGGGTGGCAGAGAGACATTTGAACTTAATCATCCATGCAAATAACCCAGTGTGAGAAGATACATTTTCCCACTGTGAGTTTACCCACTTCCGCTGGCTTCCCACTGGCGTGGGGTGGTTTCAGTGGGAAAGCGCATCGAGAAATAGGGAATCCCGCTGCCAACCAATGGTGCGCCGCTGATAAGCACTAGACTGGGGGGTGGAGAATCCAGCATATTATGAACCGTGGCGAAAATAAGGAAATACACCAAGGAATCAATAACATGCATGATAAACATCGCACAACAGTAGCTGATAGAGCATGAAAACCGATGAGCAAGTCCGATCTTGTGAAAAATAATTAAAATGACAGATTTTATGATTCTATAGATAATGAACATAGCATTGGTAACTGGACAGAATGATAGCTCACATGTTCATGTGTGAATTGCTCGGCATTACAGAGACCTGCCTGCACAACGCCAAATATTCCTGAGCATTATAGTCTGCAGATTATTTTGCAAATACAGGAAGTTTGGAAATTGAGATATAGCTCGGTTCTTGAAGGAACATATTGGCACAATAGAGACAGTGGTGGTCGTCAGTGGCAGCAACGTAAAATGAGGCGACGAAGCGATTTGGCCGTTAATTTCCCCAGAGTAGAAATCGATGGAGAATTGCCAAGATCCAGGGATTTACGCAATAAAGATCCGTGATGCCAAGAGAGAATATGAAATGAAACGAATGAAAAGAAAATCGTTTATTATCACAAGTAGGCTTCAAATGAAATTACTGTGAAAAGCCCCTAGTCGCCACATTCCGGCGCCTGTTCGGGGAGGCTGGTACGGGAATTGAACTATCCTGTTGATCTGTTTTCAAAGCCAGTGATTTAGCCCAGTGTGCTAAACTAGCCCCTAGCTAGAGTCACCGACTAGCGTTACAGACTCTCGGCGGTTGTGGCAAGGCCAAAACAACGTAACGGGCTACAAAGCGAAGCTGAGCAGTATCTCCAGCAGGGCACCTCCTCCCCGATGAACTCAATGCAATATACGCTTGGTTCGAGCAGGAAACCAACGATCCGCTGTCGAGTGCCCCAGCAGCCCATAACACATCCATAGCCGCCGTCACAACTTCCGATGTCAGATCGGCCTTCCTGGAAGTGAATCCTCAGAAAGCAATGGGTCCGGATGGGAACCCTAGTCATGCACACAGAGCCGGCGCTGATATGTTCGCGGACATCTTTAGCCTGTCCCTACTCCGCTCCGAGGTCTCCACCTGCTTCAAGAAGACCGCCATCATACTTGTGCCAAAGAAGAACCAGGCAACGTGCCTCAATGGCTACCATCCGGTGGCCCTGACTTCAGTCGTAATGAAGTGCTTCCATACTCCCAGAACACCTTGATCCACTGCAATTCGAATACCGTCGCAACTGGTCCACAGCAGACACCATTTCCCTGCCCCTACACTCATCCCTCGAACATCTCGACAACAAGGGCTCCTTCATCAGGCTCCTATTTATTAACTACAGCTCCGCCTTCAACACCATAATCTCAGCCAAGCTCATATCAAAGCTCCAAAACCTAGGACTTGGTTCCTCACTCTGCAACTGGATCCTCGACTTGCTGACCCACAGACCACAATCAGTAAGAATAAACAACAACACCTCCTCCACAATAGTCCTCAATACGGGGATCCCGCAAGGCTGCGTACTTAGCCCCCTACTTTACTCCCTGTACACACACGACTGCGTGGCAAAAGTTGATTCCAGCTCTATCTACACGTTTGCTGACGATAAGACCATAGTGGGCCAGATCTCGCATAACGACGAGTCAGAATACAGGAGGGAGATAGAGAACATAGTGGAGTGGTGTAGCGTCAACAATCTACCCCGTAATGCAGGCATAACTTGTCATTGACTTCAGGAAGCAAAGTACTGTACATACCCCTGTCTGCATCAACGGGGCCGAGGTGGAGATGGTTAGCAGTTTCAAATTCCTGGGGGTGCACTTCACCAAAAATCTGTCCTGGTCCACCCACGTCGACGCTACCACCAAGAAAGCACAACAGCGCCTATACTTCCTCAGGAGATTCGGCATGTCCACATTTACTCTTACCACATTTTACAGATGCACCTTCATCACAGCCTGGTATGGCAACTGCTCAGTCCTAGACCGCAAGAAACTTCAGAGAGTCGTGAACACAGCCCAGTCCATCACACAAACCTGCCTCACATCCATTGACTCCATCTACACCTCCCGCTGCCTGGGGAAAGCGGGCAGCATAATCAAAGACCCCTCCCACCCGGCTTACTCACCCTTCCAACATCTTCCATCGGGCAGGAGATACAGAAGTCTGATAACTGCACGAACAGACTCAAAAACAGCTTCTACCCTCCTGTTACTAGACTCCTAAATGACCCTCTTATGGACTGACCTCATTAACAGTACACCCCTGTATGCTTCACCCGATGCTGGTGTTTATGTAGTGACATTGTGTACCTTGTGTTGCCCGATTATGTATTTTCTTTATTTTCTTTTATTTTCATGTACTTCATGATCTGCTCGCAGAAGAATACTTTTCACTGTACCTCGGTACACGTGACAATAAACAAATCCAATCCAATCCAATCTCTCCCAAACTTCCTCATTGGGGCTCTTTGGAAAAGATGCATCGAAGGACGTACCAGGCTTAAGTGGCGTTGATTAACTTGGGAGGAGAAGGGAACTTCACCGTCCAATAGCTGTAAAGGCGGGTGTTTAAAGGATAATTTAAAGTGAGTGGGCAATACACAAAGGTGAGCCGTTCAGAAAAGTGGTGGGGGGGGGCAGAGTGAAGTTGAGGAAGGAGATGGAATCAAGAAGCAGGGTTGCAGTACGCGAAGGACTGGCCTGGCCTGACTGAAGGATGGGTCGGAACTGAGGGGGGACGTTGGGGAGGAGACGGATTTACAGGGAATGGAAGACTCAGACAAGAGGGGTCCGGGTTATTTCAGTCTTCAAGGGAAGAGATGTTTGTTTAGTTTTGCACCAGGAGGGAGAGTCTGACTGCTTCACTATAATGGTGGTGTCTCAGACCGGGCAGGGGTTTATTATGGATTGCTTGTCCCACTGGGTGGAATGGGCCGAGGGTGGGGATGAGGTGCGGACCAACAGAGTGGGTCGGACTTGAGGCATGGTTTAGCAGCAGAAAGGGGCTGAACAGGGTTGGGCCATCAGACCGAAAGCCGGATTGCACAACCAAGAGGGGGGATTGAGCCATCAAGAGAGGATGGGAGTTGCTGGACCTTAGCCAATCGGGTCGGGTGATATTGGAGCGGAGCCGTTTTTCATCGTGCCCC